>NW_028257232.1:0-1309705 GCF_035046125.1 Drosophila serrata | reverse complement strand
TCGAATTAAGTGCAAAATTATTTAGTGGAAATCATAAGGAGGAGTTATCATCGCCTCTCAGTGTTGCTGGCGGCGGCTCTCCGTACACCAACCTCCCATATCCCGCATCCCGAAGACCCCGGACCAGTCTCCCTTTGCCGTACCCGTGTCCGTCTCCGTCTCCGTCGTCCGTCTCCGGGTTTCAGTCTCGCCGCCAGCAATTGAAATCGCGCACGAACTCCGCGACAAAAGAAGATGCATTTTAAGTGAATTTCCTGTGCGCCGAAGCCAATTAAGCCGCTGAAAATCCAATCCCATTTGTGAATTCCCCTCCCCCCAAAAATAAAAAGAAAATCCATCTGCGATGGCCACCACACCAACGGCTGGACCAGCAGCATCAGCAGCTCCACCGACCTCAACGCCCCAAAACTACAAGGTGCCATCGACCAGCAAGATATCCGTGGATAAGCTCCTCCGCGTGGGATACTATGAGTTGGAGAAGACCATCGGCAAGGGTAACTTTGCCGTGGTCAAGCTGGCCACGAATATTGTGACCAAGACAAAGGTGAGTCCTTGCCCCATAATATCATAAATATACAAAAATAACGTAAACTCTAAGCTCAAATCCCGATTCCCTCAATTAACAATTTGTTAACTAGTTAGTCATAACTGACTAAGCGCGTATTTGTCTTAACAATTGACATCAGTCGGTTAAAAGATCGATTATATATGCATTATTTCAATATATGTAGAAAAACAGTGGAAAAGGGGGAATGACTATATACTATACTGTAGAAAATTAAAATATTACCATGCATCATTCAAATATTGATCAACAAGGTAACAAAGAAAGTGAAGTAAAATATTGATAAAGCTTGAAGCAGTTGAGAATTATAAAGCACAAGTTTGGAGAGATATGTACATAGATTATATATAATATATATATATATATAGAAAATAAGCATGGATGGATTTTAAGGGACTTGAGCAAAGCTGAGGAATTAATTAACTTTACAGTTTGAATATTACCATATGTTATTCAAAAATGATCATCAAATAATTTGTTTGGGAATTATAGAGCATAAGTAAGGGAAATTTAAAAAGAATCAAAGTAGAAAATCGGTTTTAAGTGTCAAACTAGTATTATAGATACTGCTATATCTTTCAGATACTCACAAAAATATATCATCGATCAAGTGAGCAATCACTTCATGCTCTGTGATGATTTTTCTTTTTTTGCGCATTTGAGTCGATCAAATTGATTTTAGTTGTTGTTCTTTGATGATTCTGCTTATTGCCGCGTAAATATGTGTACAATAATTATTTACACAACTTATTGACAATCGGGAGTTTCGTTTCGATTTCGGCATCGCGGCATCTTGGCATCTTTCGGTTTCGAATTCGTCGGATTCGGTTGCCTGGCTTTTGTGTTTTTTTTGCCTTCAATTGACAATGTCTGAGAGGGGGGAAAGGGGGAAAGGGTAGTGTGTGTGTATATTCTGAGGTGGCAATCGACAGATGCTAATTGAATCGCATTTGTAAAGCGTTCCGAGAGTATATATGTTAGGTATGTGCTTTAGGCATCTTCCCCTTGTGTATCTGTGTGAACCTTTTGAGGAAGTAATTGAGTTTTGCCTCTTGTTTTTGTTTTTTTCGATGTCATTTGCATTTACAAATCGGTTTTTATATGTTCCTTTTCCCTTTGAGAATTTCCTGCTATAAAGTCCCAACTCTCTGAAGTTGATGAGCTGAGTAATTCACAATTAGGGAAAGGTATTACCTGGGTGCATGTAAAAGATTGAGTCACCTTTGTATCTCTTTTTGTAACAGTGTCTCTGTGAGTAAGAACAACAAATGGATGGATGATGTGCAAACAGCACAGCTGTGACACTTGATAATTGGGCTTGTCAAGAGAAATACTCGCCCCAACACATGGCAGCTACAATAAAAGCAATAAAAATGAGGGAACTTTAATCACTTGACAAATAAAGAACACTTTGAGGCAGTCGGGGCTCTAAGATACGGGAGAGAAGAATGCAAATTCGTAGAGTAAACCGATCGGAATGAATTTTTGCATAATTGACAACGTTGAGGAATCTGCGCTGAGCACGTGCCTCTGATGGTGGATATCGATCTAAGTAATTATCGCCGGATATGACATGATTGGAATTATCAACACTGTCACACACGATTAACGAGGAGGCCTCCAAGATGTTTTTGTTCATTGGGGTCAATGTTCAAATTGAATAAAAATCCTCAGCTTCTTCAAAGTTCAAAGAAATCTTCAATGGAAAGTTAATCTCTCGGATAGATTAATGGCCATAAATAAGGAGTTTAAATACTTTAATGAATCGAATTAGGTAGAGGGTTTCGTTCGGTAGCACTTGATAATGATAAGCCGATCGAATCAGCTTCCCTGATCGATTGTTTGCTGGCTGTAATGGAATAAAGTTTCCCGCCGTCGATAAGGACACAGCTGTTTGACAACTTCAAGGTCCAAACGGTGCTTACTTATCTTATTATTATTTGCCAATCTATATAGTATTTATGTTTGTGTGTTTTTAGAATTATATTATTGCCTTAGAGACCAGCAGCTTATCTCTTTCTCTCTCTCTCTCTCTCTTAAGCGCATTTGCCAATAATTTACTATTATCAATGGAAAATGGCAAAAGTTCACTTGTTCCATAGGTACATAACACATACAGAGTAAATAAATTGAATTATGATTATTTGTATAAACCGAAGCAACCGCGAATAAACACAAACGATAAGAAACCATGGCGATATGTGAGAACTTCCAGCTAAAGGGAGTGTGTTGTATATCGTAAAAGAAAAAACCTAACCAACCATAACCTAGTTTAAATGAAAAATCTATAAAACAATGGGTCATTTATCATTTATAATAATAAAACGTATATAAAACATCTGATCAATTGTGTCGTTTTCCCTCCTTAAATATTGCCAGCATGTGTGCCGAGCATGTCAAAATATTAATTGTTTACTTTCTTTGTTTGGAGTTCTACGCTCTCTTGATCGCTTTCACGTGCCGTTTCAAATTCAATTTTAGTTTACTTTAATTTTTTTGTAGGTTTTTTTCCCCCGTTTTGTTTGGTGTGCGGAATGTGTTTGCACTCAATTGGCAAGTTTTAGTTTAATTGAATTTTTCGCTGTTGCCTTGGCAACTATTTTAATGCTCCAATTGATGCAATTAAGCAGCAGCAGCAGTCGCAACCATGCAGCGTGGCTACTTGATATCCCCACTCTTGTATTTAACACGCAGAGAAATCCCTTAAATTGAACTTGCTTTTTGTAATAGAAAGAACTTATCCATATAAATTTATGACCCTTATTTCTCCCTTAAGACACACACGGCGTATACTTAATTTAAGGGTTTCCACGTTAAGTATACGCCATGTTGGCCCGGAAGCTGACTAGTTGAATAGAAAAGCCTGAGTCTGAAGCTCCAAATGCTTTGAATTTGAAACTAAAATGAATATCCAGACCTATAATAAGACTAAACAGATTTTTATACGATTTTTACAGGGTATATAATTTAGTCAGAAGCTTGTTACGCAGTGAAGGAGTCATTTCCGACCCTATAAATCATATATATTCTTGATCAGCATTAAAAGAGGAATCGAAATGAAAAATTATCATATAAAAGCATTGATCTATTTAAGGAACATATTTTAGGTGCTATTTGTTATAATTTGTTAAGAAGGCATTTCCGACCCTATAAATCATATATATTCTTGATCAGCATCAACAGCCGAGTCGATCTAGACATGTTTTAAAGAAAGAAAAATTTGATAATTGTTTTCAACATTTTTAAAGGTTGTAAAATTATTAAAAATTAGGAAAAAATGACAATTTTTTAAATTTCAAATTGAGTATGCATATTTATTATTCTAACAGAAACTAGCATAGGACAGCTTTCCGAATTGAAATTAATGATTTTTTGGCTTAGTTATGAGTTTCTAAAGTTTTGATTTGTCTAACAAATTTTCATATAAAAATATCTATAAATATCGGTTCAATTAATGAGAATATTTTAAGTTATTTGAATCGAACTGCAAGGGTATATAAGCCTTGATTCCCGAACTTAATTTACTTTCTTGTTAATAGTAAAAATTATAATATATTAAACCGGAAAAGGTAGCTAATGCTGATAGTTGCTTCTTCCTGAGATTTCTTCGTACCTTTTCTTCTCTCTCTTCTCTCTTTCTTCATGTCTCTTAACTACCAATTCTTTATAGCAAATTGTACATTTTTTTTCCCCGTGTAGCCCTGCTTTCCCTCTCTCTTTTTGGCGCGTATCTGGCACCTCTCGCTCTCGCTCTCTCTATCCCGCACTCGTTGATTGATCTTTCGCTATGAGCAAATATTTAAGCTGCCGTCTGAGCGGTGAGCGTTGGCTTTTGGCCAGCAGACCGAAAACATGTTTGAACATCTAACACGCGTCAGACCGAGTCGTGGGGCTGAAAGGGACGCCCAGCAAGTGGGAGTGCGAGCGAGATGGATGGATGAAATCGTTTAACAATTTTTTATTTACCTTTTCATTAACAATTTCGCGGCTTTTTGCTGCTCGTTTTTTTTGTGTAGTCTGCGTTTTTTTTCTTGTATGTATAATATTCGAGTGTGTGTGCGTGTGTGTGTTTACAAAACCCAAAAAATCATGCGCACTAAATCTTCCATCTCTTTTTGTGTTAACTATTTACTATTTTCTCATTTGTTGTTTTTATGTCTGGCAGCGATAGTAATAAAAGTATGTTGACTCTCTTCCTCTTGCGGCAGCCTCGAAATAATTTCGGTTTGATAAGAGTAAATTTGTGTTATCAAGCGGTATTCTTCTGCCTTTGCTGCTTCTCCAGCGGTTCTTCTTGTTGGGCAAAATAAATTCGCAAATCAGTCACGTGCGCCGCCTGCCCCCTCCCTCCCACACGACCCGTAGAAGGGGTGGGGAGGGAGAGGTGGGGAGAAGACCGACAGCACGCGCCAACTTTATGCTCACTCTCCACTCTCCACTTTCCAATCTCTCCACTCGCGGGGAGAGCTTTTGTTTTTGATTTCAGTTTGCAGGCGATAGCAAAATAAATAATAAAACAACATAAATTCAAGTGTTTCCTCCACCATAAACAGTAGAACTTCTTTAGGGTGAACATTTAAACCTTGGGGTCCTTGAAATATCTATAAACCTTAAACCTCTGCCTTTAATTGTTTATAATTAAAACTGTCTCTTGCCTTTGCTTAAGTTACTTTAAGTTCTTATAGCTTAGCTTTCACTTAAAATTAATACAAGTTAGACTGAAGTATAGATAATTAATTTATTAAAACTCATAATAAAATTCATTCAAACAATGATTACTATTATATTGAAAATGCAAAACAAAATACAAAGTTCAAATTTTTCTTGTGTTTTTAAGTTATTTTCTATCATAAAGATCTTCGATAATTAATATTTATTTCGTTTTTTATTATTTGCAACTTTTAAAAATTAATTAAACACTACATAAACACCCCGAAATACAAGTTTATATCTTAAATAAATCCCCTTTTGCTGTATCATTGCTTCACTGTATTTCCTTAACCAAAAAAATTGATCAACGCTGCAAAACTTGTGATTAGCACTTGAGGTTTCGGTTGTTTTGGACGGATTTTCCCTGTCTGTCAAAAGGGTAGTGATTAGAGGTTTAAGTTGCTGCCACCACAACCACTTTTAGCCCGATTTCATTGGCAATTAAGTAGGCCATGACATGGAAACTGTGTAATTGTAGTAATCGATTTTCCATTTCCACTGGAACTTGCCAGGCGGCAGTCGGCGGCGGTGGCAGTGGGAAAATTTTAAAATCCAGCTAGCGCCAAATAGAGTTTACTGACCCCAAAAACAAAAACAAAAAACAAACAAATAAAAATAAAGAAAAGAAAAGCCAGAGAGAGAGCGCAGAAATTGCAGCAGCCAAAAGGATGCGAGGAGGGTGAAAGCGAAGAAGGAGGTCGCACACATCGATTAAACACGCGGAGAAAGGGGGGCGGCTACCTGAGGGGGGTGCCCGGGTGGTAGTTACCTGTGGGGGTGCGCTGCGCTGGCAACACGTTTGATTACCGCGTGTAAATAACAACAACTGCACGAATACTGCAAAACTTGCAAGGACTCGCCATCGCCATCGTCCTCGTCGTCGTTGTGCAACAATCACATGCCACAGAAGCCCCAATGGAAAGTCCCAGCAAGTCGCAGGAACTACTGGAGCCTCAGCCGCCGGCTCCTGCGAAAGCCAAGCCCCCGGAGAAGCCGATTCGAAAGCGAAATGTAGTCAAAGTCACGCCGCATATCCAGACCAGGACCCCGAAACCCACACCCACTGCCATTCTCTGTGAACTGACGCGCCTGAAGGCCCAGCAAAAGTATCTCGAGTGCAATCAAGTCAAGCTAAATCCCAATAATTTCATACTCGACGATGAGGAGGAGGACAACAAGGTCGTGGAACCAAAGTCCGAGGATGAATCCGATCCACAAAGTGGCAAGGGTAAAAGACCCACAAGCTCATCCACCGCTGCTCTGATAAGTCTGATCAATGAAATCGAACAGGAGAAGTTGGATTTGAACAAAAAGTTTCAGGAATATCGGTCGGAAAAAAGGAGAGAACTCCAGGACATGTGGCACTATGTGGCCGCCATCAAGGAGGATGTCTTCCAACCAGAGCGTCTCAGTCAGTATACGGTTAATGCCCTCAGACAACGAATCATTGGCGTTAATGGCCAACTGGAGCGTCTCACTCTGAAGAACTCAAAGGAGCTGGAAACATTGAAGGAGGAGTACGAGAAATTGGAGAAGGAAAATACCTTTATATGGAAGGGTAATATGTAACTAACAGTCTAGAATATCTTCTGTCTTAAATCTATATATGTGAAAATACTATACTCGCAGGTAATGTCCAATAAAACCTAATGTGAAAGTGTGAAACTTAACTTTAAGCTTGCTTTACTTTTCTATATTTAAAATGCAAACTTTATGGGTATTTAAACTTTAGCTTTCTGAAGTCCTGGAACTGTTCGTTGTTAACTCGAAATTCTTGTCTTTATATATTTGTAAACTCTTCTCCATTTTGATACACACTGCGTATACTTAATTTAAAGGTTTTCAGGTTAAGTATACGCCATGTATACCCACTAGCTGACCAGCTGTATGGAATAGAATGAAAAGGTTGCTTTACTGCCCTGAATTTTAAACAAAAATATCCAGTCTTGTGGCAAGAATATACCTTTTCAACCGACAATATTTATAGAAAATTTTAGTACGATTTTTGTATTTTAATTTTACTCAGAAGTTAATAGCTTGTGAAGGAATCATTTCCGACCCTATAAATCATATATATTCTTGATCAGCATCAGCAGGCGAATCGATCTAAGCATGTTTTAAAGAATCAAATTTTTGATAATTTTTTTCAACATTTTTTAAGGTTTTAAAATTGTAAAAAAATTGATAAAAATTTCAATTTTTTTAATTTAAAAGAAAATGTGCTAATTTGTTAGCCTGGTTAAAAACTAGCATAGGACAGCTATCCGAAGTGAAATTAATCAATTTTTGACGTTGCTATGACATTTGAAAAACTGTGATTTTGACGAAAAATGATCATATAAAAGTATTGATCTATTTAGGGGACATATTTTAGGTGTTTTTTGTTATAATTTGTGAATAAGTCATTTCCGACCCTTTAAATCATATATATTCTTGATCAGCATCATCATCCGAGTCGATCTAGACACGTTTTGGAGAAAATAAAAAATTTTAATTTTTTTCCTAAATTTTATACAAGTTTTTACATATTTTAAGTTGTTAAAAATTGGAAAAATTTAGAATTTTTAAAAATCTAAAATGAAGTATGCAGATTTGTTAAGCTAATAAAATCTAACATGGGAAAGCTTTCCGAATGAAAATGAATGATGTTTTGGCTTAGTTATGCGTTTTTTAAACATTGATTTATCGTATAAAAATAGCGATAAATATTGATTCAAATAATTCGAATATTTTAAGCTTAGTAAAGATTGATTTCTGATTCTATCACATTATTCAATTGGAAACAGCAGGGGTTCATAGACTTAAGCTTTCCGAAATTAAATTCCTTTCTTGTTAAAACTAATATAAATTAAATAAAAAACCCTCTATTCAAAAGAAACCTAATGTTTCTAGTGAATTACGATTTACGGACAAATATTGCTGAAAAATTCTTGACATTCTTTCGCCGCCGCTTTCCCTCCGCTCGACACTTTTGTAATCAAGACAAGCCATTTGAGACCTTGCCTTGAGTTTTCCCCTTTAAATCAATAGGACCTTTTGATACGAATTTGTTGCTGTTGCTGCTGCTTTTTTCGCTTCAGCCTTTTGGCTGAAGGATTCCTTGGGCGACATTGGTATTTTTGTTGCTGCGCCTGGTGACTGGTGACTGTTATAGTTGTTGTGTATTTCTGGTTGCGATTATTTTGAAATGTCTCATTTGCGAATGCTCGATGTTCATCGTGACCAGACCGGGGAAAGGTCAAATGGCACGTGGCAATGGCATTTTGTGGCCCCCCCTCTCTCTCTGGGGAAACCCCCTTAATTTATTTCGTATTATTGTTGGTAGTAGGAATAAGCCTGAAGTTCACAGCCCGCGCTCACGTGGCAATGGCGCCTCGTTTCTGGGGCGTAATATCAGTGCAGAATCAGCTTTTGTTTCACATGCAATTATGTAAAAGTGTCAAACTCATCTGGGTAATACTGTACTGGTGTGTGTGTTTCTTCCTATTATAAACAAATAGCGTTGGCACACTTATTTACTTGTTGTCTCAAGTTCAA
The DNA here is from genome assembly GCF_035046125.1 of Drosophila serrata. Classification (NCBI taxonomy): domain Eukaryota; kingdom Metazoa; phylum Arthropoda; class Insecta; order Diptera; family Drosophilidae; genus Drosophila; species Drosophila serrata. The sequence goes on along the minus strand of NW_028257232.1, from coordinate 1,300,893 downwards.
AGTCTCACAAGCGGTGCGAGATTTTTGATTGAAAGTGTGTGCCTGTCGCCAATCTTTGCGATTTGAAAATATATAGAGAATATTGTTCATGAGAAAGAAATACTAAAGAAAGCACGGAATTCGGGGAATCAAAACCATAGGAATTATAAAAGAAAACCGGGGGCTATGAGGGAGAGCCACTGCGCTTGTACTTGCTTGTGTTGTTAATTATTTAACATTGTGTTAAATATTTTAAATGTTTTTGCGAATACACAAAAGCAAATAAACAGTCTCCGACGACGGCGACCGAAAGTCGTGAGCAAAGAATGCTGCTTTTTTTTGTTTGTCTCGTCTCCCCGAGAGTCTGCTCCGCTCTGCCAGTTCCTGCTCCTCCTTCCACTCTCCGCCGGAACCCTCTGCCGGAGATCCCCAGATCCAAGCACGCGCACCATGTATGGTGCTGTCATCGTGTGTGTGATCTCGTTGTTCTCGTTGTGCTGCTGCCGCTGCAGACTGGGCGCCACCTAGTCACCCACCTGAACCCAGAGACACCCCTGGCAACAGCAGCAGGTACAGTGGGTTACAAGTGTTGAAACAGGGAAAGTATTTATACTTAGGACCTGGCTTTTATGACACAAAGAATATGTTTTACGAAGCAAAGTTAAATGGTATTTTAAAAGGTTCAGTCTGTTTTGAAATATTTTCTGGCATTTCTTAAATATCTATATTCCTTTTAGAAGAATTAGTTAATACGAGTGTCAGTTTGATAATAATAATAATAATAAGTGCCATATTTTAAATACGAAAAACCTTTTAAGGCTACTGAAGATATTTGATTTACTTTTAAACGAAGTTCTTTGCTTATTAAATATTTATTCATATTAAGTTATATGAAATCTAAATCTAGCTTAGAACTTCAATTGTATATTCCAAGTTTTTAATTGAATTTTAAAGCAAGCAAAACCTAATTGTTTCATGTAATAGAGGAACTAATGAAGCCCTCATTGGTTTTCAATTATATCAATCAGATGCGTGTCTGAATTTTGTATTAAATTGCTTTCTTTAAAAGGTTAAACAATTATATTTTCAATTACTGCGAAATGAACTAAGACTTGAAGTAATACATTAGTAAATAGGGCACAGCATTTCTTTAGTAGCTTGCTATTTAATAAAATAAATAACTACATTTTTGGTTGAATATTATTCAAGTATTTATGGCATTTTGCTCCACTGTTCTTTCTTTGGCACAAACCCACACTGACTCTCCCTCTCTTTCCCTCTCTCCCTCTGTTCCTCTGTCTCGGTTTCTCCCAAATCTTTGCTGTTCATTTCTCCCACTCGTATTCCCCTCTCCTCCCCCTCTCTTGACTCATTAACCAAACGTTCGTTCGTTCGTTCACCTGGCAAATACCAAACAAACCCAGACAACAGGCAAATGACATGAGCTTTGGCTTGATTAACCAAATGTTTCCCTGTTTTGCGCTAATCGTTGCAGGTGGCCATCAAGATTATAGACAAGACATGTCTGAACGAGGAGTACCTGAGCAAGACCTTCCGCGAGATCTCGATCCTGAAGTCCCTGCGCCACCCGCACATAACGCGGCTCTACGAGGTGATGGAGTCCCAGTCGATGATCTACCTGGTGACTGAGTATGCACCAAATGGTGAGATCTTTGATCATTTGGTGGCCAACGGAAGGATGAAGGAGCCGGAGGCAGCGAGGGTCTTTACCCAACTCGTTTCCGCCGTTCACTATTGCCACCTGCGCGGAGTGGTGCATCGCGATCTCAAGGCTGAGAATGTTCTGCTCGATAAGGATATGAACATTAAGGTAGAAAGATTGATTCTTATAAATAGAGAAATATATTAACTATATACTTTATTCTTTTAACAGCTCGCTGACTTTGGCTTTAGTAATCACTACGAGGAGGGCGCCACTCTGAGGACTTGGTGCGGCTCACCGCCATATGCTGCTCCAGAGGTGTTTCAGGGCTTGGAATACGATGGTCCCAAGTCGGATATCTGGAGTTTGGGTGTGGTTCTCTATGCCTTGGTCTGTGGGGCTTTGCCCTTTGATGGCAAGACCATTCTGGAACTAAAAAGTCGTGTGGTTTTGGGGAAATTCCGGATTCCCTTCTTCATGTCGCAGGGTGAGTTGGAAAGAGGATACTCAGTTTAAAAGGTCTTGGATATATTACAAAGTTTAAACCTTTTTAGAATGCGAGCAGCTGATCCGCAATATGTTGGTCGTAGAGCCAGATCGTCGGTATACCATCAAGCAGATCATCAAGCATCGATGGCTCAGCGAATGGCAATCGGAGCTGCAGGAGGAGGAACGCTACGAGGCTTTCACCTGCTCGGGAACGCTGTCAAAATCGGCTTCCGCCTCCTCCCTAGGCAGCAGCAGTGCTCCGGACTCACCGCCGCAGCTGGACTCGGTGGTGATGACGCACATGCTTCAGCTACCCGGGCTGACTGCCGACATGATTGCCCAATCGGTGCACGAGCAGCGCTTCGACAACATCTATGCCATATACAACCTGCTGCAGGACAAGCTGCTGCAGCGACGGCGCGACAACCAAAGACTGCAGCACCATGCCAGCCTGGTCTACTCCCGGTCCCGCAAGACGAGCATAACGACGGGCGTGGTGGATCGCTCGGAGCCCGTCAAGCAGGAATCTCTGGACCGACTGAGTCCGCTGAGCAGTGCCACCAATGCCTCCAGCACGGCATTGGGCTTTGGCTGGTCCGATGTGGCCGTGGATCTGGAGAAGTACGGAGATTTCGAGCTCGAATGCCTGGCGCGATCCAATGAGGTAAGTATTATTTGCCTTAATTAATTATTACCAATCTAATGTCCCCTTATTTACAGCCTCCTCACAATCCGCAGCACTTGAGCGCCCAACCGGGAGGTGGAGTCAATGGAGCGAATACGCGACGCCATACAGTGGGACCCGGGGATGTGGCCCACGAACAGGCACTGGCCAATCCCCATGTGCCGCCCATTGACTTCAAGTGCCCGCCACAATGCAGCGATCCTGCGCAGCCCACGACGGTGCCCTATTATCCCATGAATCTGCCCATGCTGCAGAATCAGCCGCTGCACAATCTCACCATCAAGGATCAGCATCTGCTCAAGCCGCCGGTGGTCATGGGAGCCAGTAAGTGTTACCACTTTAAGGGGATTTCCATTTATTAATTATGTCCTTCTTATTTCAGGCTCCTTTGGGCGACGTGCCTCGGATGGCGGCGCCAATCTTCACATCTATTATCCCGCCACGGGCACTGTGGGTGGACCAGCTCAGGGCCAGCAAATGGACACCGCTGGATACTACATCAATCCCAATTGTGGCACTGATCCCTCAGCGGTCCAAGAGCTGTCGCCGCTCAATGAGCAGGCAGCAGCTCAGATGCATTGCTGCCAGGAGAACGATAGTGGGGAATGTAATGAGGAGCTTCAGAGGTTTCTATATTTACTCCTATTTATTGGGTTTACAATATTAAATCCTTATTTCCCCCGTAGTTATATGCAAAAGCGTGGTCTGGGCAAGCGTCATACTGTGGGATGCACGGAAGATCTCTCTGTGACACATGGTCCGGGTCCAGGCTCTCAAACGCAGGCGCCAACTACCTCCAGCAACATGCGACAGAGAAGAACGGGTCTGCTGACGGTCACCGAAAGGCCGCCAGGTGCGTAAATATTATCATTTCACTAAATTTGATAGTTAATAGTTGAAGATATTTATCAAATGTTTAATCAAGATCAAAGCTTTATAGTCAGTTAGAAAGTTAGTATAGAGTAAAGTATAAATATAAGTATATTAAGTTAATCTTATTAGGCTTTCAAATTGTCTTTTTAAACCATAAAATACTCATTTTTATAAAAAGACACCTAAGTTGCCAAGCATTTTATTTAATAATTTCATTTAATTTGTTTTTCCTTACCGTTTTGTTTATTTTCCCAAACAAATTATGAAACTGAAGCAGTAATGCTGTTTAAAAGTTGGATATAAAAATGTATGATATGATATTGAATATTTTTTATATAAATATCATTATATAAATATAATACTGTTTTTTTCAATATATTTGCATTCCTTATTAAAATCAAGCTTATTATTATATTTAAAATGCTTCCTTAAACGATATTTACAGCATGGCTTCATGAAAAACTTTTATTTAGCCATGAAATGCCTTAATTGATTTTAATATTCCTTTATTAATACCTGAATAATTTACTGATTTAATTATATATATATTCATTTTATTGTTTTTATTCAAATTAGTATATTAATTTGATGTGTTTTATTTTGCTTTTTCCCGTTTTCTTTTTATGTAAAACCTTTTTTTGGTTTATTAATTTTGCATCGCCCGCAACTGCACCACAACGACTGACCACCACCTGCTACTGCTACCGCTCCCGAAATTCTCGCTGCTTGAATCCCGCCTCTGCCCTAACCCGTCGTCCAGTGATTCCCCCCGAGCTCATACGCGAGGTTGAGTCTCGCATGAACCGTGACTACTTGCCGCCCACCTTGAAATCTCTTAGCCAATCGCCACCGAATGGCACATATCCTGTGGGTGTGGGCCCCATGGGCATGGGCATGGGGAAGGGCTTGTCACCGCCCCACTCCCTGCCCCTGGTTGCATCTGCGGGCGCGGTCTCCTCCGTCCCACTGGTGGCGGCCAATAATCGGCGCAATTATCGGGCTGTCCACTCCAAGTTGCCCACCGTTCAGGAGGGTGGTAAGTCTCGAGTTCTTGTTGCGGTCATCTCAATTGGGTGGGAGTTGTGACTAACCAAAGTGCTTAAAAAATATATATTTTATATGTAACATTAATAAGATTATGATACATTTAATTAAATAACTTTTTTTCTTAAGAGAAATCTTTATTATCATATCTCATAAACAAGAAATTATATTCTACGTAAACGTTAAACTTTGAAATGGGTAAATTTAAATTCTTGAACTTATCTTCATAAAAATAGAAAATAGAAAAGATATAGTAGTCCGATTTTCATAAAATTTGACACAAAATTCTAAATTAATATATAATGGCTATATACCAAATTTCATGAAAATCTGTTGAAAACTGTAAAAATTATTATTTAATATTATTTTTATTAAAATTTTCCGATCGTTCCTATATCACCTATATATATGTATATATATATAGTCCTCCGATTTGCCATGCTCCGACTTATATACTAGTAAAATTATATAGACGAATAACTCTATAGTTTCATTCAAATAGCTTAAATTTGTTCCAAAACAAATCTCGCACATCTGTGCATATGATTCCCAACTGGTTCTAACATCCCCGGAACGAAGTGCCTCCTACCAGCCACGTCTCAGAAATGTGTTGTGATACAAAAGTTGCAAGTCATTGTTTATTAGTGTTCAAAGTTAATTTCTGGTCATAGATACTTACTGATCATGTTTACTTAATGTGCATTGATACTTACTGAGCATATTTAATTACTGGTCATAGATACTTAGTATTCAGAGTTACTTAGTGCTCATAGTTACTTATTGTTCATTGATACTTGCTGCTCATAGTTAATTACGGATCATAGTAAATTACTAATAATAGTTCTATAAATCGTCCGATTGTTCCTATGGCAGCTATATATATATATATATATAGTCCATATATAATAGTAAAATTATATAGAAGAACAACTCCATAGTTTCATTCAAATAGCTTGATTTAAATTTGTTCCAAAACAAATCTCTCTCTGTGCATATGATTCCCAACTGGTTTTAACATCCCCGGAACGAAGTGACTGCTGCCGGCCCAGTATCAGATATGCATTGTGTTACAAAAGTTGCAAGTCATTGTTTATTAGTGTTGAAAGTTAGTAACTGAACATACATACTTACTGATCATAGATACTTACTCATCATAGATACTTACTGATCAGAGTTACTTACTGGTTATAGATACTTAATGTTAATTGATAGGTGCTGATCATATTTAATTACTGGTCATTGATACTTAGTATTGAGAGTTACTTAGTGCTCATAGTTACTTATTCTTCATTGATACTTGCTGCTTATAGTTAATTACTGGTCATAGATACTTGCAGATTATAGTTCTATAAATCGTCCGATCGTTCCTATATCAGCTATATATATGTATATATATAGATTTGCCATCCTCCGATTTATATCCTATAAAATTATATAGAAGATTAATTCCATAGTTTAATTCAAATAGCTTGCTCTTAAATTTGTTCCAAAACAAATCTCTCTCTGTACATATGATTCCCAACTGGTTCAAACATCCCTGGAACGAAGTGACTGCTGCCAGCCAAGTCTTAGAAAAGTGTTGTGTTACAAAAGTTGCAAGTCATTGTTTATTAGTGTTCATAATTACTTACTGGTCAAAGTTACTTACTAGTCATAGATACTTACTGATCAGAGTTACTTTCTGGTTATAGATACTTAATGTTCATTGATAGGTGCTGATCATATTTACTTACTGGTCATAGATACTTAGTATTCAGAGTTACTTACTGCTCATAGTTAATTACTGATCATAGTTAGTTAATGTTCATTGATACTCACTGATTATAGTTAATAACTGCTCATACTTATTTACTTACTGATCATAGTTATATAGTATTCCAATATTCATAAAACTAAAAACGAAATTCTATATTTATAACCACCTTAATCCCCTGGTTAAGTTAATTGATCAAATTTAGTTAAGTTTCCCCTTTTGACTGTGGGTGTGTGTGTGATTCAATTGGTTAACCATTTCCTACCATTTCCTTTCTATCTACTTTTACTTTGACACCTTGGCTGCTTTCTTACGATTTAGCGACAATAGGACGTTATAGTCCAGTGCGTCGGGCGTCGGAGGGATCCAAGAGCCAGTTCCAGGGTCCGCTGCAGGAATGCCAATCCCTGCAGAAAGGTATTGCACAGAGAAACTTTTTGGTTGCACCCAGTCCGCCGCTTTTAGAAAATTCGATTAGTCTGCCAGGTAAGAAGAACGATAACGAGACCCAAATTAACAGCAGAAGCTTAAGACACCAGCTCCCTTAAAATGCGATTAATTTGATGATTTCCCTTCTCCCAACAGGCTCCCCCATACATGGCAAGCCGGTCATGGGCCTGCAGCTGACTCTGCGACGTGGCCATGACATTGAAGTTCCTCCGGAGGCCATCAAGAATCTAATGCCCGCCTTGGACCGCCTGGTCAAGGAGCAGCGGGTGAGCTTCGAAATAGCCAACAAGATAATCTCAACGCACGTGGTGCCCATGGAGCTGGCCCACCTGCTGGGACTGGCGGCTCATGCCTCCAGCGCGGCGGCGGTGAGTGGTGGGCACCTGGATCAGAGCCACTTGCTGCACCATCAGCAGCAGCAGCAGCAGCACATGCACAGCTTCAGTGTGTCGCCGTTGAGTATGCCACCGCAGGGTGGAGCTGTGAATGCCTCGCTGGCTTTATCCTCCGCCAAGCAGATGTTCGGTCAACCCATCTGCGGCTACCAGCAATATCAACCAATGACGTTAGTCCTGCAGCAGCCGCAGCAGCACCACCAGCAACTCCAGCAGCAGCAGCAGCTGGTGGGTCAGTTCAGCAGCATCAATCTGGGCGCCGCTAGCAACTCCAACTCGAGCAGCGGCTGCCAGTCGCCGGTGTACAATAGCAGCAGCTTCAGCGGCAGCTGCTCACCCAATCCCTATCTGCCCGGCGGTGGTGGGTCCTCGCCGCTCCATCAGATCACCAAAGGCATTTCGGGTTTGAGCACAGGCTGCGCCGGTGGTTCCATCACCCGTGGCACTTCGGCGGCGTGCGAAGGAGCAGCGGCAGCTGCTGCGGCGGCCAATCAGCCCTTGGACTTATCCATGGATGTGTGCGGGGGAGTGATGGATCAGCAGCAGCCAACGGATTATGCAGCCACCAATTGGTTTATGCCCGCGGCAGCCTCATTTTACGATCTGAAACCACTGAATCTGTCGCCAGCACAGCCTGTAAGAGTGGTGCCCACACCCCCGGCCTCGCCGAACTTGTGCATCATCCAGGAGGAGAACGGAAATGGGCAGATGTGCCATACCATAAGTACGGGAACACCATATGCGGGGTGTACCGGCGGCATAACGCCACAGATCTGTCTCACCGATGTCCAGGGCAGTGAGATCACCCTGGTGGCTTTATCCTCGGATAATAGTCGGGATAGCGAGGATTCACTGGAGCCGCACACGCCGGTTATGTCGCTGCAGGTGAGTCTTAACTACACTGAACAATTGCCTCATGATCTAAACCACTTTATGTTCCCTCTAGGGTCTTATTATCACCGAACCCAGCAGCGATATGCCTTCGATAACCCGCGGCATTGGACGCAAGGCCAGCCTGGACTGTGAACCAACCGGTGGTGGTGGAGGAGGAGGAGGAGGTGGAGTCAGCCATTGCCCAGTGAATCCGGCACAATCACAGGCTCAAACCGAGGCGCAGTGCCGGCGGGGCAGCGACAAATCGCTGGGCTTCTCGGATGACTCTCTCAGCAACGACTCGAATAACCTGTCGCCCTGCCAGGAGCCCTCGGCCAGCTCCGGCTTCAAGTCGGACTCCCACTCGGAGATGGGTGATCACACGGAATGTGGCCATCTGACTCCCGATTCCATGTGCGACTCCCGTCGCATGTCCGATGAGATGTGCTATGAGGTTCCCCTGCCGCACGAATGCTCCAATCTGGACTCCACTCGAATCCTGGAGATGGTCAAGCAAACCATAGACTCGACCATGCCGCCAAAGGGGTTTGTGTTGCACAAGGGCAGCATCAGCTCAGAGGACAGCGGGGCAGAGTCGCGTCACAGCAGTGCCTCCAATGCCTCCACTTCGAATCCCTTGGCCTGCGAAGCAGCTTCATCTCTACTGGCCTATGGCGGCGAGCCCACGACCAATCTTAGTTTGGAGTATTCGGGCGGCCTGCAGATCGAACTGCAGGTGTGCGAGGGACGCAGCCGCGATCATCACGGAGCGGCCAAGGGCATCAAGCTGCGACGCATCTCCGGAGATCAGTTCGAGTATGGAAAGATATGCCAGCAGCTGATTAGCACCATAACCATGCAGCAGGTGGCCGGCTAGGGAGTGCTAATCCCTGCCAACCGAACTACTACTAGCCGATGACTACACTCGCCTTGCCTAAACTCTGCGTAGCTGTGATTAAAGCCGATATGTACGATATATATAGAGCCATCCTAGGAGTAGGAGTAGGAGGAATTGAAAGGATAACCCCAACCCCGCGTTCCCCAATTTCTCCCCCCGTTTGAGTAGGATAATCAAAATTTGTTCAATATCAATTATAGACACTGTTTTTTGACCGATTTCTTAGCTAGCTTAATTGAAAAACGGAACGATACGGAACGGAAATTGTATATAGAAATTGTGTAGAAATTGTTTACATAATCGCTAAAACTATATTATATATATTAACTAACGATTTACGCACAGGCCAACATATATATAGTTTAGGCAAAAGTAATATACGGTTTAAGATGGCTCTATTCAAGAGTTGATTAAAAGCCAGGGAGAGGACCCATCTTAAAGCTTATATTACCTTTGGTTTAGGGAATTTGGCTGGCGAAAATGGGTAAGAGCAACTCGTAAAGAATACATTCCAGTAGCAGAAATTTTCATACAACGTTCGTTCTAGCCGTAATTATCCATATTTAGGAGCTAGACTATATTAAATATTATATTACATAATATAACTAATGTTATTTTCGACCTTTTGTGCAATTTGTCAAGTGTTTATTATTAGTTTTTGTCAAAAACTCAGTTCAAATGACTATACGTACATACGTTCTATATCTGGCATGTGGGATATAGATAGGCGCCTAGAAATTATTATATTAAATATTGTGTAGTTAGCATGCTCCGATTTAGTGTTAAGCTCTTTCCGATTCCGTTTTTTTAATGAGTGTAGTGCAAGTCTGTTCAGTTTTATACACACAAAAGATCTACGGATAGAGGTTTATTCTACGGATAAACACACACACAACAAACATTGATAAATCTATTTTTTAATGAAAGACTGCTGTGATTTTAAATGTAATTAATTAATTTAAACAAAGGCAAGACAAAGGAGGAAAAGGAGTTAAGAAAACAAACAAAACAACCTTGAAACCAATTAGTTATATCATTATATTAATAAATAATTCAACTTTATCTTAAATAAATTACCAATTCTTCAAAAATATTACGATAAATGAATTTTTATTTATTTGTTCATGGGCAATTTAAGTTTAAATTAATTTTATTTAAAACAAATAATTAAAAAGTAATTTTTCTGGGAATTTTTATGGATATTAAATTTATTTTAAAATGTTAATTTTTTTAAGAAAGTTATAGATTTTATTCAAGAACATAACTAAGTCAAACACTGATAAATTTTTATGTGGATTGTTTTTGTAATTTTTTGTGAAAAATCACAGTGTTCAAAATTTTATAAAAAGGCCAATAATGCATTAATTTTTATTCGGAAAACTGTGCTACGCTAGTTTTTACCAGGTCAATAAATCTGCATACTCAATAATATTAAAAAAAATTGAATTTAAATTAATTGTTCCAAATTCAAACTAAGTAACCCCAAATAAAAATTTCAAAAATTTAAAAAAAAAAATATTTTTCCAAAGATAGCCAGATCAAATCAGTTTTTGATGCTGATCAGGAAAATATAAGATTTATATCGGAAATGACTCCTTACAGACTTACAAGCATTTGAAAAAAACTATAATACCATTTTTAGTCGATATTTTTTAAAATGTTATACGAAAATTTGTTTTACAAATCAAGTTTAAACATCGAATAACTAAGCAAAAAATGCATTAACTTAAATTCAAAAAGCTGCCTTATGTTAGTTTTTACCAGGTTAAAAAATCTGCATACTCAATTTAAAATTAAAAAAAAAATTAAAATTTTGCACTTTTTCCAAAATTTGTACAAAGTTAAAAAATTGAACAAAAATGATGTGTCTTTTATAGGAATATAGATTAATATAATTATATGATCATTTTTATTGTGAAAATCGCAGTTTTTCAATTATCATAACTAGGCCAAAAATGCATTAATTTTAATTCGGAAAACTTTTTTATGCTAGTTTTAAACCAGGTTAACAAACAGGGACATTAAGATAAATACAATTTGTTTTTTTTTTTTAATTTTTGACTATTTATATAATTTACAACCCCTTATAAAATTTTTGGAAAACATAGTTAAATTTATTTTTTTTGCCAGATATACCCAAATCGACTCGGCTGTTCATGCTGATCAAGAATATATTCATTATTCATTAATTATTATAGTTTTATTTGAAATTATTTTCTGAAAATCAAAGTTTTACAAATATCATATATGACAAAAAATGCATTTTTTCAGCTCAAAAAGCTGAACTATGGTAATTTTGAAATAGGGTAAACTAATAGCAGATTTTATTTACAATAAAAAATTTAATTTTTTTACAATTTTACTTGAACCCTTATACAATTTTTAAAGACCTGGTAATTTTTAAATAAATAAAATAAAGTTTTAATATTCAATAAGCAACCAGTCCTGCCAACTTGTTCACTGTCAGTCTGTGTTTCTCTTTTGGTATTTGCGTCCAACTGTAAAACGGTCACATTAAACCATCGCAAAAAATCAACAAACTATTTTTTTTTGTTTCTGAAACGTTAAATAAAGAGTTTAATATTTTATGTATTAATCAATCGTCTTGCCAGCATGATTTGCCGCTTGTGCCTGAACAGTGTCAACGATGCGGACACGCTGCAGATCTTCGAGGGCCTGGGACTCTCCCTGAATGTGGCGACGGTGCTTTCCAAACATTTTTGGTTTGAGGTTTGCCTGTTTTCTTTTTACTTCTATTAATATTTGTTTTTTAATTAATATTTGTATACATTGCAGCCCAAAAGCGATGATCCCATATCCAAGGTGATCTGTGTGAGGTGCTGGCAGCAGGTGAGCGATTTCCATGAATTCTATGCGGCGGTGGAGAAGGCTCATCGCTTGCTTACGGAACGCTTTTCGCTTAAAACCAGCCAAGAGCAAGCGAAAGTCGAGGTGGAAGAGCAGCAAGAGGAGGAGGAGGAGGAGGAGCTGCTGGAGTTCCACGAGCAGGCGGAGGATGTAGAGCTAGCGGACAGTGATTGCGAAAGCGGTTCCTTCAGTAACGAGCAGTTCCTCAGCGAGGTCATAGCCCAGCACGAGAATTCCAAAGGCTTTAAGCCCTTGGAAGAGGAGCTCGCCATAGAATCAAAAGATTTAGAACCCAAGGAGGCAGAGGAAGAGGCGCCTGTACCAGCCGTTGCCCGAGAAGAACGGCGGGAAACCCGCTCCACAACCAAGAGTAAATCCCTGACGACAGCTGAACAGCCACAGCCGCAGCCTCCGCCCAAAACAACCAAGCCAAGCGCCAAACCTCGAGCTAAGAGAACCAGCGCCTGCAAGACCACCGCAAGCAAGCGCTATGCCAACTACAAGCAATGCATGCTGGACATCGATGCCAAGATCTCGGCCCACATGCGTCTCACCTGCGACGTGTGTCACGAGGGTCAGGAGACCTTCCTGCTCCTGTGCAAGCACATGATGCAGGCCCATCACCGCAAGGGCTATGCCATTTGCTGCAACAAGAAGTTCTACAAGCGATCCTTTCTCACCGATCACATTGATCGCCATGCCGATCCCGAGAAGTTCAAGTGAGTCCGGTAAAGTGGAGGCCAGCCCATCTCACAGAGAAGTGTTAATGCAGAGGATTTTCTACTAATATGATGATTTGTTGTTCCCTTGACAGATGCACGCAGTGCGATAAACGCTTTGCGGACAAGCAGTGCCTACGGAATCACGAGCTCCTCAAGCATCAGCCGGAGGAGGAAAAGACCTTCATGTGCGAGCAGTGCCCCAAGAGATACACGAAGCAATATCTGCTGGATCAGCATCGAGTTATACACAAGGAAAGGAATGTGGTGTGCGATATTTGCGAAAGAAGGTGAGTTTGGGCAAAGGTTCCAAGTAAATAATAGATCTTATGGCTTAACCTTCCTTCAAACAGATTCCCCAACCAATCCCTGCTCTGTACGCATGTCAAAATGGTCCACGGTAACTATGGGACCATGTGCGACATCTGTGCCCAGGTGATACGCGGCAGGGCGGCCTTCCAGCGCCATCAGTTGGAGCACGCGGGGGTGACAGAGCCCAAAGTGCAGTGCGATATCTGTGGATCGTGGCACAAGAATAAGCACAGTCTGAAAAAGCACGTCCGGCGGCACAATGGTACTGCCGCCACCTGTGATCTTTGCGGCAAGGTCTCACCGAATAGGAGTGCCATGTTGAGCCATCAGCGCTATGTCCATCTCACGGATAGGAAGCACGAGTGTAGTGTGTGTCAAAAAGCCTTCAAGAAGGCCATTACCCTGAAGGAGCACATGACAATGCATACGGGCGAGGTGCTCTACAGGTGTCCCCACTGTCCCAAGACCTTTAATTCGAATGCGAACCAGCATACGCATCGCAGGAAGTGCCATCCTAAGGAGTTTGAGGAGGCCCGGAAGGCACGTAGCGAAAAACGAAAGGCCATTGAGGAGGAGGGCGAGGCCACCACCCATATACTAACCATATCAACGGATGGTGATGAGGGATCTCACAGGATTTTGCTAACCAACAGCGATGAGGATCTCAAGGCAGAGACCATCGAGTTCACTTTGTGTCTTAGTCCCCAAGCAGCAGACTGAAAGTCGAATAACAATCGTATTTAAAGCTCTGTGGTGAGAAAGAAACCGATTTTAAATAATTTAAAGTCGTGCACAGAGCCCTTTTATTTATAAGATCCTTAGGCTAGCAGCGATTAACAGAAATAGACGGAGATTTTTAAGTGGAATGTTATGCTCAGTATGTTTGTTCTGAGAAAATCCTAAATACTAACCCCTTTCGCAGATAATTTCCACAGCATTTGGTTCCATTAAGACAGACTCCAGGCAGCGTTGGACCGCTGATCCCAGAATTTCGTCCAGGAGGAAGTTTACCAAGCTGTAAAAGGGTTCGTTTTATGGGTGATCTTTGTAAATTATCTCCAGAAAACTCACTTTTCATCACTCACAAAGCGCCACAGATTCATCTGAAGATAATGGGCATCCACCTGGATCTGCTGCAAGCCATATTTGCTAAAAGTTCGCAGTCTCACGCACTCCAGCAAAGTCTGCAAAAGAAATACCTTAGTTATATTTCAATTGTTTATAACAAACCTCACCTTAAGACCAATTTTGATGATGCCCATTACGATGGAGGACTTTGTGAACTCCACCGATGTAAAGATCTCCACTCGCTCCGAGAACAAACGATGTATGTTGGACACATAGCTGGACTCCAGCTGCGAAGGCGTATAGTTGGACCAGTTGGAACGATACTGCGGCTTGGAGGTGGATGCAAAGTTGCTGAAGTAGGTCTTTCGACTGGAATCGCTGCTGGCTGTGGTGCGGAAACCCGAAGCTGTATTTGCTGTGGCTTCGTACAGACTGGCCACCACAGTTTCTATGCTTCCCAGCTCCTCCACGACACGCTTCATGACGGCACGCACGGATCTGGGCTCGAGGCAGTTGAGCCAATCTCTGGTCTCCACGCTCTTTCTCAGCATTTGGGAGATATTGGTGCCCTGCAGCCGGACATAGGCGTCCAGGAGCGCCTGGGCTGTCTCTCGCATCTCAGCACAGATCTCCGTTTCGTGTGTTAGGGTGGCACTGTTTTCCGAATCGATTTCATAGAGATCATCCACGAGGGCAATCTGTGAATCAGAGTTCCTTAGTAGTATTTTCTCTCAACTATTTTCTGATACTCACCAGTATGTGCACGCCTTGCTGCTCCAACTCCAGACAAGTCTTGGAAAGTACTAGCAACAGGTTGGGGGGACTGGAGCTGGAGGCATCCCCGAAGCCGCACATCACCTTGGCTATGTGTCGGAGAAAACCAATATGCAGATTCTCTCGTATTCCCTCTACGCATAGTGCTCCCTTGTGCTCCGCTTTGATATTAAAAGACCAATCGGTACGCAGGAAAATAAGGAGATCCTGCAGCACGCCCTTGATCTTCTCCACCATGGCCACATATAAATTGCTGATCAAATCGCTCAGGTTTAGTCCCGTGGCTGCATCACTCTTGGCGGAGACCAGGGAAAGACGCACTGCACTCAAGCTATCAGCAAAGTGATCCTTGAGGTTCTTGGCATGGGCATCACACAGCTGATGGGCAGCCCCAATAATGATGGACACAGTGTTGCGTTGTACCTCTAATCCACGACAGATATTCCTCATGGCCTGCAGGCGACGATGAAGGCGATCCAGGGCACGCAGCATCACCTGAGTGTCTCCATAGCCAATGTCTGACTCGACACGATCCTGGACGAGAGTGAGGTACTTGTCAATGTTGGCGTTAAGGAAGATGTTAAGCTCTTGAAGGGCATTCTCCTGGAAATCGTCACTAGGAGGATACGGTCTATAAGTAAAGAATTGGTTGATTCTCAAAAGTCATCTACTCACCGTTCCTGCTCGTAGTGCTTGGCCACGAACATGTCAAAGTAGGAGGTCACCACCAGGGCCAGATCGTTGAGGAACCCATCGATGCCCATGTCCACAAACTCCAGCATGTCCCGCTCTGTCTGATCCTGCAGCATCACAATCTGCTCGTGAAGTCGCTTGCCCGCACAGGTCAGCATCTCGCTGGCCAGATCCGAGGTCTTCTCGTCCAGCTGTAAGAGCAGTTCCCCGATCTCTGTTAGAGATTGTGCAGTGTTTCCTGCCCGCTGGAAATCCTTTCTCAAGCGCTCCTTCAAATCCGCCATGATGGCATCGCAGTCTCGCTGAATGCCATCAAAAGAAGGCTGTCGTCCATATTGGGCAAATACCCTCTGGGCATGGAGGTAATCCTGCACAGCCTGGGCATAGTTCTGCTCCTCAATCAGCGACTTGAGCTTGGCTGGCAGTGTGGAAAGGAACTGGAGGCGCTTCAGCAGCGAGTGCTTCTCGGAGAGGCGACACAGTTGGGAGCGCGTGCCCTGCAGGGTGCCCGTGATCTGCTCACTGAACGTGGTGATGGACTGCATCTTGGTCATCAGGAGATTTACATCCGTTTCCATCTGCTTGAAGTCGTCCTTCATGCGGCGTATGGTGTCCGTGGCGGAGATGAACTTGTTGTAGTTCTCGTAGACCAGAGTCTGCATGTCCGAGTGTAGGGTCTGCGTATCCTTGACCACCGCCGCTTCCGTGTCCATGATTTGTTTCAGGGAACAGTCCTGGCATCATCAAAAACAATCAAAACATATGGAATATGGTATATTATGGAATATTTAGCCCACCTTCAGCAGCCTTTCCAGGTACTTTTCTGCATCGAAACTAGAGCTGTCCATGTCGAAGGGATGTTGGGCATTCGTCTCAGCCATTTTTCAGACCTTACTTCCTTAAAACTAATTTAATAAATTAAAAACAAAATTTGTGAAAAATTTGTTGTCGTTTGCAGTAAAAAAGATTGTTCGGTGTTGACAAACGCGTTACTTTTGGCTAAGCTCAACAGCTGATTTAATGAGTTGCCTATCGAGTTATCGTCATCGATGACACAAGTGCGCGTTTTATTTGAAGTTTGTACTTTTAGTGCAGCATATAAACGTGCATGAAATGCTAAAATATGTTTTTATTACAAAAAAAAGGAACAAATTAATGTGAAGCTTGTGAGATAATTCTAAAACAGCTCTATAAAAATTCTTAAGTGCCTAAAGTTTGACTTAAAATAAATAACATAAAGGAGGTGTTTAAGTGAAATAAAAAATAGTTACAGCTTAAGTTTGAGCCAGAAATAATCAATTTTAAAAATAATTACTTAAAATTATTAGACAGAAATGAATGGAATGTCTGCTGTGTGAGTAATTCGAATAGCATTTCTTTATAAAATACTCCTACTTAAAGAAAACAATTTTATGTAAACAATACTCAGTTTAATATGCGTTACTTTAATCTTGACTAGTTTTATATATTTTTAAGCTATGCTGTTTAAATCATTTTTCTTATTTTCTCTATTTGGTACCGTAATCTTTAATATTTAAGTACAATTTTTATGTACTATTATTTGTATATTTGTTTTTATTTTGTTTCTGAGAGAGAATTTCAAGTCCGACAATTATATAGTATAGCTTTCTTATCTCTTGTGACTGCAATAGCTTATAGGTCAGATAAGAGCTCTGTTTTAAAACGAGATGATAATGGGAAGATCCCTCGGAATATGTTTCTACTGATAAGAATACTCCACTTGTTGCTCAATTCCCCTCTATAGAATTCTGTAAAATCATTTCCAAAGGGTTTGTTGAGGCGTTCACATCATCATGCAAATCTTTCTCCTGCTCCTGGTATTAATCCTAACACTCTGGAACTCTGTTGTCACAGGTGGTGGGTATCTAAAACACACTCTTACCTAGTAAGTGAGTCTAATTAGTTAATCATTTTCCAGATTGCCTGACAGATCCTGTGACAATGCTCTGCATTCTGGACCCAAATCAGGGCAAATAGCCGTGTGTATGTTTATATCCTTTTGTCCCAATAAAGTACGAAAGTGGAGCACGATGTGGGCTTCTAAGTAATTCGGCAGCAGTCTCCTTAGTCTGAGTTACGTGTGGCAAATCGCATTAAACATTCTACGCCCCCGACCCCCCTGCCCGCAAAGGAGGCGCTCCACGCACACTTCAGACATCTTTTTTATTGGGGATTTGATACCCTGGAAATGGGGGAGTGATGATTTTGGTTAAAAGGTGGAATGAGAATTTAATTTTTATACCCTTCCAGGGTATTCTAATTTTAGTTAGAAGCTTAAAACACTGTGAAAGAATCATTTCCGACCCTATAAACCTTGATCAGCATTAACAGCTGAATCTTTCTGGACATGAAGGAAAGAAAATAGTTTTTGGACAATTTTTTCATAATTTTTTTAGGGGTTAAATTAAAAAGAAAATTGGGAAAAATGTAATATTTTTACATTTTAAATTGAGTAGGCAGATTTATTAACCTAATAAAAACTAGCATAGGAAAGCTTTCCGAATCAAAATTGTTTAATTTTTGGCTTAGTTATGATCTATTTAAAATTCCAATTTCCGATTTATTTTCAAAGTCCAAGGGTATACAACCTTCGGCTTCCCGAAGTGAAGATTTCTTTTTTGTCACAAATAATTTCAATAGGAAATCCTAAAATTCAAGGGTATTTCCTGCTTCTCAACCATAACTAGGCCTAATTCTGCCGAATTTTTTGTTAGGATTCTTATATACGCTGTTTTTTTGGGGGAAGTTTGTCTGCCCGCTGGCGACCGTGTCAAGTTGAATGAACATGGACAAGTTTCTGCCACTTTCGGAGGGGCGAAAGTCCTCTATCTCCCTCTCTCTGTGCCATATCTCGCATCTGCGTCTCGTTTTTCGGCTGCTGTTGCCTCGGACTCTGGTGTCCTCCTCCCCCGACCCCTGCTGGTCGCACTCTGCCTCCATTTGTGGCGGCTCATTTCAAATACATTAACATTTTGACCTTTAGCAAAAAAAAAAGGAAAAGAAAGTAAAAGAGAAAGAGAAGGAAAAAAGTTCGAGCTGTTGCCGGGGCCGAATTTAATTTCGAGTTGTGTGCAGATTGTGCAAATCACACGCTCTCCCTGTGTCTCCGGTCTCATACGTTTTCCAGTGAAACAAAAAATGTTAACAATAATATAAATAATAATTGTACAGAGGAGGAAGCACTCAGTAACTAGATTTTCTTATAATTAAAAGTCAAACAAGGTTTTAGTAAGTTTTTGTATTCCAGAAAAAATATGTTGCCTACTTTTAGGCAATGTAACTTAAGCAAACATTTAAGGAAATAAAAATATATGAAATAATGCTTTAAAAATCTCCTAAGATCTTTTAAAAATATTTTTAAGCACTCTTTAGATATCCCGGTATTTTTTATATATATTATTATCTATTACTTTGAAAAATATTCAAATATTTGACCAATTTCTGTGACATGTTTATTCTCTGTGCACAATTGGCATTGCATACCTGCAGGCACAGGATACTCAGGTAATCCAAACACACAGGGACATCACACACACACACACCTACACACAACCCAAACACACACACATTCTCTGGTGTATAGCATGAACTTTGCTTTCATCAAACTGAAAATTGAATTTACGTAAGCCGAGCGAAAGTCGCACAAAAAATACGTGAAAAAAGTAAAATAAAATACCTCGAGAAGGAAGAAAACGTCGAACGTGTCAAGGTCAAGTTGCCATTGTCCCAGTCCCCCCCCCCCCTACCCCCTCCTGTAAGCGGTGACTTTTCCACCCACTCCTTATGCTCATCATGTGTTTTGTGCAGTTTGAAGTGCGCCAAGTCGTTAAATTAATTTCAGTGCACTCGAAAGACTGGAGCAGCGGAAACTGGAGCACAGCGAGTTGGCGCTCATTTTAAACGGATTATGTGCACGGCATTGGAGGGGGAGTGGCTTAAGAGGGGGGATGGTGGTGGTGGTGGGGCAGTGGTGCAGTGGGGCAGTGGCACCGGGCTGGCAGAGATTACTGCCAAGTGGCCAAGTGGCGCCCCGGCTAAAGTGAGGCTGCGTGAGTGGACAGCAAATGAAAGGCAAACACAAGTCGAGGAGCGGCATAACACACACACTCGCACACACACACACACACACACAGTTTTAAGCCAAAGTCAAAGAGCCAGTGGTTGTTGTTGCGGGGGAAATGCGGGGTCCCTGGGAAAACTCAACTGCCATGGCTGATTTCACTTCGAGCTTCAGCTGACACTTAAAAGTCGCTCGACTGTGAAAAAAATAAGAAGGAAGAAAATGGTAAAGCAAGAGAGTTTGAAAAATGTGCACATTAAATGGGGCACAATTGGCACAAATAAAAGCGTACAAGCACTTTTCTATTTAATTGGATTTCATTTTAATGAACAAATAAATAAATAGAGAAGTTGAGAGTATAATTAGGTTTTATTTAATTGAATAGAGTTTATGTTTGTATTGGGAAATGTTCAACATTCAGAGTTTGTCGAGTTGTCGAAGCCCCTTTTGAATTAATTTAAAATGTGATAAATAAATAAGTTTAAAAATAATATAATTGTTTTCAAGAGTTAGTTTCGAAACAGGAATATAGAATTAATACTTTGAATCAGTAACAATTAAATGAGATATTAAAAAATATTATAATTTTTGTAACAATTATAATTAAAATAGATAATTATGAACGTTAGAAGCCTTTATTACAGTCATTCACTTAATAAACAAATGCCACGTAAAATGTCTAAACAAATGATTACTATAAAAACAACCGATGATTACAGTATAAAATAAAAACGAAATTAAAAATGCCATAGTAAAGGCTCATTAAAAATTAGGTTTTCGAATTCTCTCAAGTGTTAATTAGAAGCCGAACTTTGTATACCCTTGGGATCGAATTTAAATCTATCATAACTCAGCCAAAAATGCATAAATTTCAATTCGGAAAGCTGTTCTATGCTAGTTTTTATTATGTTAACAAATCTGCATACTCAATTTAAAATGTAAAAAAATTGAAATTTTTTGTCAATGTTTAACCCTGAATTTTGAAAAAAAATTTTCAAAAATTAATGTTCTTTTTTTAATGCCTAGAAAGATTCCCCCTTTGATGCTGATCAAGAATATATATGATTTATAGGGTCGGAAATGACTCCTTCACTGCGTAGAAAACTTTAAACTAAAATTTAGATACCCTAAAAAGTTATAAAAAGGTACGAACGAATATTAAAAATAACATAAATTCATATAATTTTCATTTCTCCATTTAAAAGGGATATATGTGAATAATACATGTACGAATCCCTATCAGCAAGTAAATAAAAAAAAATGGAAACAACTTTTAGGGCACCATTCGAAGGACTCAACATTTATGGCTGCACTGCAATTTCTCATAATTTTTTTTCAGCAACTTTAAGTACGTTGGAGGTTGTCAAGTGCCGACAGTTTTATCAGCTGCCAAAGCAAATGCAATTTAAATGCATTCGCAAAAATAAAGACGAAGGATATGTGGCCATAAACACGGCCACACGCACACAGAACGAGGATATATATACATATGAATTTCCCACGGAGGATTTGCCTTGGGCGGAGCCATAAATCTGCACGCAAAGTGCTTCCGGCCTGCCAGCCAAAAATGGCTGATGATTCCACTTCGAGGTCCTCGTCGTCCCTCGCCACCACCACATCCTTCAGCTCTTGGGGGCGCTTTAATAACGCCAAAGTGCCGGCCGCAGGTGTTTACCTGGGGAATGGGGAATAATGGAGGGCGCGGTGCTGCAAGGCAGCTCCCGGATCCTGGCATCCTGGGGAAAGCGATTGCCGTTGCAGCTGCATCTACATGGAAATCGCCTGGCTATCCGAGTACTATGTGTGTGTGTGTGTGTGTGGCACTTTGTGAATGCCTCCTGCATCCTCTGGCCGTGTCAACTAATAGGCAGCCCACAGCTTAATGGAGGCATTCCCACACCCTTTCTCCCTTTCGGTAAATGAATGCTGTTAAATCGGTCTAGCAGGCTTTACACACAGAGAAAAATCGAGTAAAATTATAGCAAAAGGGGGGAAATGTGTATGAAATTGATCAAACATAAAGCACCCAAGGATATTATATTATTTAGATTTCGATTTTGTATCTGTGCATTAGAAAGCCTTATCAGTGTGCTCAGTCCCTGCAGTTGTCACTTGGCCTTGTCAATTTTTTATTGCCCTTTGGCAGTTGTGTTTGACTTAGAAAAATGGAGGACATTCTCCTACGGAAGATGCTGTGTATATTCCGCCTTCGGGGTTAGCGGGTCACGTGCCGCTCTCGAGGTGCTCCGCCTGACCCCCCTCCTTTGGCTTTTCCACCTTCTCCAGCGACGAAATCAGTGTCGAGGCATCTTCGCCAGCAATTGAATTCAAATGAAGCCGGGGTTGCAAAGAGGGGCGGAGGTGTCGCCTCCTCTCCAGTAGAATAAATGCGATGCCATAAATCAAGCATAAAAATTGACATTAATTTTGCCCACGAGAGAGACAGAGAGAGAGAGAGAGAGAGGGAGGGAGAAGAAAATACCCAGGGAAAAAGGGAATTCAGTATCTGCTTACGTGAGGGGCTTTTCCGAATTCAATTCGCTGGCGAAAAGCTCTGCGCATCGATCACGCCCGGAATATTCAAGTGACAAAATCGGGGGCGTTAGAGAGTGGAACTCATCCTTCCACAAAATTAAACTTCTAAAATCTGTCACCCCTCTGGAAAAAGTTTTCCCATTTAATGCGATTCGTTTTGCGGTTTTTATGCCTAAATTGCCATGTCATTATATGCAATTAAAGTGCAACCTGTACTATGTTTAATAACAAATGTGTGTGCGGTTTTTTTTGTTGCAAAAATAACTAACTAACTAATCAAAACCGCAAAACAAACACAACTGCTGACCACAGGTTTTTATTCACAACTGAAATTGGTCTGTGAGACGAAATAAAAGCGTTTATGGTCCAATAATCAGCATTTTATGTCTAAATTTAGTCAAAGGGTTTTACTTTTTGGGGGTTGAGTTCTATGTACATTAAGTTATCGACTTTTGACAAAAATAGACCGGAAATAGGTCGGAATCTATGGCTGCTTCTCTGCTTCCGCGTGTCTAGCATTTTTTATAGCACACTTTTCAGCGCATAGCTCAGCTTAGCGATTCTCGGAATGTCTCTCTGTGTGTGTGTGAGTGTGCACTCCGCCGGAGTTTATTGCCATCTGGGGACTCGATCTGGTTTACACTTCCCCCCCCCCACAGAATCCCTCTTCCTCTAGCTTTGTGTTTTGTTTGCGCCAAATGAATGCCATTCTCGCACAAAATCAGCAAATGGCCTGGGTGTCCACTGAAAGCAACTCGCACTGGCCAAAGGTCACAAAAAGCCTAGACAGCGATAGATATATAGAGAATGAGAGAGAGGGAGAGAGAGAGCAAAATGCCACAAAAAGAATGTTATCCTTTTCGCAGTGAAAGGATAAAGATCTCTTTGTGAACGGCTCTATGCTAATAAAGGTAAATGCCATTAGAGATGTAATGCTGCTGAAAGCAAACTCCTGACGAAACACACGCACATTTGCCACAACAGTGGAAACTCTTTGAGTTGGTAGAATATTGCATTTTCCTTGATTTGATGAATATTAAGTTAAAATTACAAACATTTTAAAGGTATTTATAAAAATTAAAATTAGAAGAAATGGGTAAATCAGCATCATAGATCTGATTCTAATAAACAATGACTTCTGCACCACTTATCTCCAAGAACGCTTAAGTTAAATCCCTTATAGGAACTATAGATCAATATTTTTATATGACCATTTATTTGTGAAAATCACAGTTTTTAAAATACCATAAAAAGGCGAAAAATGATTTAATTTTAATTCGGAAAGCTGTCCTATGCTAGTTTTTACCAGGTTAACAAATCTGCATACTCACCTAAAAATAAAAAAAAAATTTAATTTTTTGATAAATTTTTGATAGTTTTAACCCCTTATAAAATTATAAAAAAATCTACAATTTTTGTTTTCTTCCAAACATAGCTTAATCGATTCGGATTTTGATACTGATCAATAGTATATATGACTTATAGGGTCGGAAATGATTCCTTCAAAAATTATCACCAGGAATGCGTAAGTTATGTCCCATATAGGAACTATAGATCAATATTTTTATGTGATAATTTTTAGGGAAAAAACGCAGTATAAAAATTATCATAGCAAGGCCAAAAATGCATTAATTTTAATTCGGAAAGCTGTTCTATGTTAGTATTTAAAAGGTTAACAAATCTGCATACAAAGTTTAAAAAATTAAAAAAAATAAATTTTTTTTTAAATTTGGACAATTTTAACAATGTAACCCATTACAAAATTAAAAAAAATAAATTTCTCAGATTATGGCTAGATCGACTGAGCTTTTGATGCTGATCAGTAATATATATGATTTATATGGTCGGAAATGGCTCCTTCACTTCCTTTTAAGCTTCTGACTAACATTATAATACCTCTAAAAGGGTATAAAATTTATAATTTTCTTTCTGACACTTTTCTAATTGATTTCAAACCAATAACGAATTTTCTGTAACTTTGTATCTGATGTGCAAGTTAAAACTTTTACTAAAAATCCGCGAAGCAACTATATAACCCAAAAATAAGTTAAAGTCAATCCTTGCTCCCCCCGAATCTTGTCTAAACTCTCTTAAATAAAAGTTGACCACAGCTGTAGGAACTCTCTCTTTAACTCGATTTTCCCTGTGACAGATTGTGGATTAAGTTAGAGAAGTTTAACTGTACGTGAATATGTATGTACATATATACACACACATATACATATAGCCCGATGTGGACAGATACCAGATGGGTGGCATAGGCCAAAGTTCTCACGTGTAGGAAACAGGATATAAAAGGGGTTGGGGTAGGAAGGGGGAGGGGGAGGGGGAGGGGGAATACAAGGGAGTCGCGTCGCCACATGGAATCAACAGTTTACCTGGCTAGGTGCTTTTGCTTTTGCTTTTGGCCTGGCTAAATGGCTTAAAACCAGACCGAAACTGACAACAAATACAGCTGACGACGACGACAACGGAGATGATGATGATGATGATGGGGGGAAAATAAAGAGTGAGGGGAGAGGGGAGGTGGGGAAAACAGAGGGGTCCATTTTCCAGACAGTGGCGCATGCACAACGGCAATTACTCATGGAAATAGTTTAGGCAGAGGCAGGGGGCTAAAGCCGCCATGAGTTACGGTTAGAGTTTCCGTTGCTGTGGGTTACGCCCACTCAGTTTCCCAACCTCCCTAGTTTTCCCTCCCTTCCCCCCACTCCACTTCATGCCATTTGTTTATTTGTTTATTCTGCACTCCGTTTGCTCAAAATCAAAATTCCTGTTGCTGCAGCGGTTGGCTTTGTTGCTGTTGATTTTCCCTGAAGGTCCAAAGAGCGGGTGGGAGCGAGAGATGCGAGGAAAAGCGACATCATTTGCATCCATCTTATTCCCCCTATCTCATCACTTTTTCGGGACAAAGCTGCAAATGTAAACGAAATCGAATATGACTGCTGTTTCCGATTCAAATTGCGAATGCGATGGCGATGCTGATTTTCCGATTCCGACTCTGTTGCTTATGCTGCTGTTTTATGCCAATGCATCCTATCCCCGACTCCCGGTACTTTGGCATCCTTGAGGCCACAGGACAATCAGCATGCATGATTTAACATTGCCCCCAAAAAAAGGCAAAACAAAAATCCATGGATGCCATAACGCATACGCTTTTAGGGAAGGGGCTGTTCCATTGCAGGAATTCGATTACATGTCTGAATATTGGGGTTCTTTTAACAAAAGAGTTTAACATAGTTTATTTGTAATGCTATTTTTTTGTCTGAAAGCACAAAAAGGAAGTTGTCCGATTCAAGTTAAGTCTGTTTCTGGCACTCCCATTGTCTTTATTACAATTTTATTGCAGACCAATCTTGGTATTTATCAAATAGAGACTTTGTACTGCTCTTGAAAATGTTTTCACTAAGTGTTTTCTATTTGATTTAGCTTTTAAATTAATTTAAATACCTTAAAAATATATGTATTCCCTAGATAAAATATCAACACAAACTAAGGCATAAATATTTTTCTTAAATATTCCCCCTGTTTACCTCGTTAAATAATATTCTTACTTTAATTCCACATCCTGTTACAAAATGGCGACCCTGGCGCAAAATGGCGATTTTGCTTGCAGGAATGACTTCCATTTTGCCCTAACAAGCATATGCATGCACAGCAGGCTCTGTGCAGCTGTAAAATGTGAATGCAGAAAAGGCGAACCGCTGCACATAACTAACTGGGGACTTGAATTCGGTTTTGGGCCATATTTTGCGCCAATTTCCATACAAATCTCTCGCATACACAAAGCCAGGCACACTCACACACACACATATGCACTCAGAACACACTCACTCATGCCAACTGTCGATCGCAAATGGCAAGCAGTTTGCATAGTTTCTCCACAAAACGCAAAAGGAAAGCAAAAACCCCCACAAAACTCCGTATGAATGAAACAAAACAAAACAAAGCGAGGCCCACAAGAAAAACAAAAGTCCACATGCGATAAAGAAAAACAAAAGCCAGAAGGCGGCAGCGGCAGCAATAACAACTACTACTCCTTGCCCTGTAACAATAAAAACAAGGGAACGTACTGAGTCTGAGAGCTAGAAGAAAATTAAAAAGTAAACACAAAAATTCACGTGCTTCGCATGCAATAACAGCATAGTCGGTGGGTGGGCCAAGGGTTAGGGGGGGGGGGAGAGCAGTGGCTTTTAAGCTTGCGCAGTGAGAGGAGCTCATGTGGGAACAAGCGAGATAGGGGTAATGCGCATGATCAAAAGAGGGAGAGAGAGCAATGCAAGAAAGCTAAGAAATTTGTCTGGCGTAAGGGAATTTCTCTCATGTGAATTTTGTTTACCGCTACGATGACGTATTCTGCTATTGTAGGGGATTCATGGGGAATATGCGAACTATGAAAGTATTTATATCCCAGGGAAGCTAATTAAATATAATAATGCATATATTTTTCATACCTTCTATTTGCTCGAAATTTATAATATTCATAATATTTAATTTATCATGAGTAGGTAGGTAGTCTTTCAATCACTGTAGCCTATACATTAACATTCCAATATACTCTTTCTCTCCTTGCACCTGTCCGATTGGAGTGTTTTTTGCATGAAGCAGAGATGCTCTCGCTCTCACTCGCTTACTGCTATGAAACGTGCGTATTATTTATGCGTAGACATTGTGGCGCCGCTTCTTGTACAAAACATAGTGAGCTAGAGAGAGAGAGAGAGAGAGAGAGAGAGAGAGGGCGAGAGAGAGTAAGCTTTGGTCCCTGAGAATGAAAGAAAGTAGATGGGATGCCAGAGAAAAAGCGCCCTGTGCATAAATACGGGAGAGTAGTGCCTCGGCGCCCTTAGAAGTGTGTGAAGCTCCGTGGAGAGCGGACGTGCGCTGCTGCTCCTGCGAAATCGTCGTTCTCGGGCATCTGAATTCCAACCAACACATGGCCGGACACACACCACACAAACACCAACAGACACGCACACCTGTACACGCATACCGTTGCAAAGTTTTGAGCGCGCGCGCAAATCGTCAAAATTAAAGCAAAGCGAAAGAGAAAATGCTAACAGAAAAATTATCCACGTGAAACGGTGCACAAAATAAGCGAATAATGAAAACAAATCGAATCGGTTGATAATCAAGTGGAGTTGTTTTTAATTTCGGAAAAATCAATGCCGTTAACCGACGCACAGATACATACAAACGCACACGTGTGCGCCAAAAGCCAAAACACACACGGATACAGTAAGACGCAATCACACACACAGACACACACGCGCATACAACAGGCCTAACAAAGTGAAAGTAAGGGAATTAGCAGCACAATTGTGAGTGAAAGTAGAGGAAGGCAAAAGGGATAAAGAGAGGAAGAAGCAGGAGCAGAGAAAGCGGACAAGAAGCGGCATAAGATTAAATGAATATTGCATTGCAAACTTTGCTGAGTTTAAAATTAAGAAATTTCCTTTGATGCTTGCTCCTTTTGCCTCTTTTCTCCTTATTTAAACACGTGTGTGCGTGCGTGCTAAAGTCGGTCATACTTGAAACAGAAGCAACAACACAAACAATCAACAAAAACAAAAACAAGGCCTTAAAAATTTGTAAAAAGCATGCAACAAAAATAAGCGGCAACATCAGCAGCAGCCGCCACCAACGCAGCAGCAGCAGCAACCTGAGCAAGATAAACACGCAAAACAAAGCGAACTGGGTCAGTAAGCGAAAGGAGGAAAACGAGGGAGGAGGAGGAGGAGCAGGAGGAGTGGAAGGAGCAGCCAAAAGGAGGCGCAGCTAGAATGCAGCATGTGCTGCAGCTGAAATGTGTAGCATACTTGTCAGCGCCAATAGGGTAAGTTACTTAAGTCACTCGATTTTCCTTGGATTCCGATATGCCACGCGTATATATTTAACCTTGAAAACAGCTATAACCAATGAGAGGGAAGAGGGAATAGAGGGTTGTGGGGGGATGTTTTGGGTTCCTCAAGGATACGCGCTGCGAGTCGGAAAGTAAATGTCGAAATGCCGAAAGGAGCAATAACAAAAGGACAGCAGCAAGAGCAGCAGCAGCAGCAGCAGCAAAAGCAACAGCAACAAGAAGCGGGAAATGGAATAACAGTAAAATAAAATATCCTTGTGAATGTTGCGCTTGCAGGCGTACCCCTTCTGCCCCTCACTTTACCTCAGGAGTCCCGCCCCCTTGAACTCCCTAATGTTCATACCCACACCAATGCTAAATAGCATTTTCGTTTTTAGACACACAGAGAAAAACGTTCTTACATTGAAAATAAAAACGAAAACAAGAGAGGAACTAGCTGGCCAACATGACGTATACTTAACGTAAAAACTCTTAAATTAAGTATACGCAGTGTGTGTCTTGCGGGAGTAAGGGGCTACAATTTTTTAAAGAAAAGTACTTTCAATAAAAATATATGTTAAGCAAAAAGAGGTTTGTGGAAAGCTAAAAACATAACCAGCTATCGGATCGAATCGAATTATTCCACAGAATGCGAATTTATTTATTGGTATTTTTATATGACCATTTTCATGACAAAATCAAACTTAAAAAAAATCATAACTACGGCAAAAATTAATTAATTTTAATACGGAAAGTTGTTCTATGTTAATTTTTATTAGATTAATAAATCTGCATGTTAAATTCATAATTTAAAAAAATTCAATTTTTTTCTTTTATTTTTTGACAATTTTAACGATGTAACCACTTATAAAAGATTAAAAAAAAATTGAAATTGAATCAAGAATATATATGATTTTTAGTTGTTGACTAAAATTATAATACCTCTAAATGGGTATAAAAAAAGAGTTATGTTTATCAACCCTTAAAGGTAGTTTTTGTGGGTAGTTTTTCTCAGTGCAGGTCCTGCGTCCTCAGTCCCTCTGTGTGTGTTTGTGTGTATGCTTACTGCTGCGTTGTGTTTGTGTGTGTTCGTTCGCCTGATGTGGGTCATAAATGTTACTCCATTTTTATGGCCAACTTGCACACAACGCTGGCAATGGCGATGGCGATGGCGAATGGCAAATGGCGCTGGAGCCAGAGCAAAGAGCGAGGAGCGAAATGAAAGAGCTGCCAGCATAAGCAAATGGCAAGGATATGGCGGGAATAAACCAGAATGGGGCAAAAGCAACGAAAGAGAGAGAACGAACGAAAGAACGGCGGGGAAAAGGGACATTAAATGGGCAACGAACAGCAAAGGAGGCGGCGAGGGCAGCTCCAAAACATATTAAGCCAAACAAATACAAATAAATATTCATTAAGGCTCCCATTCAGATTTGCGCTCTCTCTTACGAATATTTCTGTACGAAAGAATTGGAATTAATGATAATATCCTTCGCTTCCTTTCTGTTTCCCGAGGATAAACCCTCTGCTTCAAGCTCTTGAAAAGGACAAAGTTCGATGCGATTTGCTGTGAGCAATAATGCATTTTGCAGCTTAGCTCTGTTGCAATTTCGTTGGCCTTTGGCTCTAGAGGCAATTAGCTTGGTGTCTCGGCGACATTTGCAGTGCGGTCGCCGGATGGGGTTTATATAATGGCCGTGTCAGCTTTTGTGGCCTGCAACTGTTCCATCGCGTGACCTTGAGCCTGCTTCTGTGGGGA
Organism: Drosophila serrata; assembly: GCF_035046125.1. Taxonomy (NCBI): domain Eukaryota; kingdom Metazoa; phylum Arthropoda; class Insecta; order Diptera; family Drosophilidae; genus Drosophila; species Drosophila serrata. The sequence goes on along the minus strand of NW_028257232.1, from coordinate 1,271,143 downwards.
GGGGTGGCATGCAAATCCATTGAAAGCGCACGGCTGCAGTTCAAGGCTATTTTTACGTTACGCAAGCGACTGCAAACACACACACACACAGAGAGAGCGGGCATGTGTGTGTTTTTGCGTATCCTTGAGCGTCAGAGTTGGGCGCCGGGCGCCGCCATGTTGCATGCGTTGTCGTTGTCGCGTTGACATTTTCCCTCCATCCCGCTCTATGGTCATAGTCCTGTGTGTACGCCTTCAGTCATCCGACATTTTATATATTCATTCGCTTATGCAATCGCTGGCAATCCTTTCACTCTCCTTTCAGCTTCGTTACTTTTTTTTTCTTTGCATTTTCGCTTTTCCCTAATTAGTTGAGCTCAGGTTATGCAATCGCAGCTAAGGCCCACATCCTTGAGCAGTTTAGTAATGCTTTCTCATCACTTGGAGGCTGAATAAATGTATTAATTGGGGGAAAAGCAAACTGCAATTATTCTATCAAAGCAAATAGAAGGGGATATAAAGTATCAGGCAAAATTTAGACTTAATTTAATTTTAAATGCATACTAACACATCCTTAAAACCCAGCTGACTTTCATTACGTCAGCTGCCAAGGCTTTCCCTGTGAAAATCCATCAATCGTTTCGAGCTCTTCCAAACTGCATGCAGTCAGTCGTCAGTGTCCGGGGAAATACGTGAATATTTATTACAAATCCCCGATAATCGCCTGTCAGCAGCAGCAGAAGCTTCACTGTATGCAATACAGTATTCGCTTTACACTGTGCTACATGGGAACACATTACACATTCCCATGCTCAATTCCATACCATTAAGCTTTCCCTTGCCTTTGCCTCAATGTCATTGCATATTTGAGGAGGTTTGTTTAATCGAAACGCTTCAAGTATGTGTGTGTGCAGGGGGGGGTGTCTCCTCCGGTGGGCGTGGCATGTGTGCGTGTTAACCTCCGACTGTCACTGGCCCTGGGAACACCGATACATACATACATATGTGGGAGTGTACTCACATATATGAGACAAGTGCAGGAAAAGGCTGTTACGCCTTATTACTGTAATCGCAATGGATCGCCATTGAAGTCGCGCCCACAAACTAATCAGTTATATAGCATATATATATATATATATATATATATATATATATACCTTCTAACCCCCAGTTTCTCCCCTGTTGTGTTTCTCGGGGAGAAGCCTTCATTAGAGGCGCCTTTTCAGTGGCACGTCTGCGGTCTGGAGTTGAAGTTGCACTTAATTTTTGCTACGCGCAGGCAAAACGGGATCGGGTCCCGCGGGTTTCTTAATTCCATTAAAAAGTTGTGCATCGAAAAACTTGCTAATTGCAGCCCGCAGGAAATACAAAACAAAAAAAAGAAGAGTGAACTTAAACATTTATTTAACAAACAAACTCGTTATTGGTGAAGTAATAACTTTGTTGATCTATTAACCAAAATACATTTAAAGGGAGTAAAAGTCGAGTGAAATTACTCAACAAATAGTGGAATTTATCAATGGTTAATGTGGCCAACAGCACGCAATTCCCATTTGCCAGGGACTTTGTCAATATTGCTGGTCGACCTAAGGTCAGGAATTGGAGGAGCTAGGAGTGGAGTTGGGGGTGGGGAAAAAAGTAATTTGGGACTTGACCTGTGATTACCACAAATGCAAATCAACGGAACTGGGCTCAAACTGCACACCAAATGCCGCAATATAAACTTGGCCACGAAACAAATCGCAATGGCACACAAAGCAGGGAGTGCAGAGTGGAAAATGGGAGGCAGAAAAGGAAACCAGGACCCAACCCGGCAAAAGGCAACTAAAAACAATTTGCCGTAATCAAAACGAAATCAGCAAAGCGCACTCCGCAGTAGCGTCGCAACAGCGGAAAAGTGGGCCAGTGAAAATGCTGGGAAATCCTGCCACAGGAAAACCCAATCCCTCGGATGCCCTGCTATGAAATAGTTTGGCTTAGGGAAATGAGGAGCAGCGGCAGATGAGATCATTTGTTGTGGCATTTATTGATGATTTAATAAAGTGAACAAAGTGGTTTGCAGTTGGGAGTTAAGAATTAATTACAAGTAAAGGGAAATTAAGTTATTTTCCGGGCTGGATTTCTGTATGCAATTCTTTAAAACATATCCGAATAATGTAACAAACTGTAAAGTAAACCAGTAGTTCTACCTTTTTCGTATATATTTCTCCAGCAAATTGATCATATTATTCTCGCAATAACCCACCTTTTTGTTAAGGTAACCTCCACTGCCGGAATAATGGTAGCAAGTTCGAGTGGGTGGTGGCAGAGGCAGCTTTGTTTTCCCTGCCAAAAGTCAACACAGAAGGCCACGGTGCCAGGTCCCGGGTCCATTCAGGTGTTCCGGCATTCTGCTCCTGCTGCTGGCCAAGAGGCAAAACCCGTAGAGTCGTCATTATATATTTGTTGTCACTTGAAAAATATTTGTGCTTTGCGCTTGATTTATGCTTCAGTTGTTGGAGGGAGGGGCAAGGACAGGGCGAGAAAATGGGGGAAAATCCAGAGGGGAAGTGTACCTGCAAATAGCAAACAATGCGGAGAGCTGTGAGCTTGGAAATGGCGGATTGTCGGGAGTCAAATAGAGAGCTGAAAACTAGAGTCCTGCGGATATGCAAATGTTGTTGGCGGCAAAAAGATAATAGAATCGGCTGCCAGGACCACAGAAGCGTCCACTGCAGGTATGGCTATAGATATATACGGAGGTATCCAGTCAAATTCCCCATTGATATACATATAACCAAGTTGTAACTGGAAAATGGGGGAAGGGGATGGGCTAAAGTGGGGATGCTTTTCCTGTGTTGTCACTGGCAGTCGAATGTTTGCATAACGCAACAAAAGCCAAAACAAAAGCTGCCACAAAAAGGGTTCAACATAAATATTTTCACCCGGAACGAGCCGAAAAGAAAATCGCATTGATGGCAAACACGCACACACAAAAGGCAAAAAAGGGAAAGGTTTTTGTGCCGAATTAACAATTCAATTTAAACGGACTGGGGGAAAACCGCTTGACATCTATTTTCCACAGGAGGGCGGGCGGAGGGGTTAGGGTGAAAATGTGGAAATGGGAAATGGCTGGGACAAGCTGGGACTCGCTGGGAAGTGGGCGTAGGTACTTTGACACAGAATTGAAGCCCTGGGACGGGTTCAAAGGTTGACGCACACACTTGGCAATGACAATCGTTTGTTTTGCTGTCAATTGTTGTTGTCGCCGCTGTCGCTTCTGCCTTTTGTTGTTTTCGTTGACTTTGGACACACAATTTAATAAAGGCTTAAAGTTTGCAGCAAGGACAACAACACAACAGGATCAGAAATGGGATGAGAAATTATGCTACAATCCACAAGTAACGACTTTTAGATACCTGGTTGGGATTACATTATATTCAGGAGTTTCTATCTTAAAAGTTTTTAAGGATATTAGGGTGAAAAACGGACAAGAACTATAACAAATTTAAGGTTCTCCGCGCAAGTTCGGATTATCTTTTATTATTAAATATTTGTTCAAATTCTATCTAAAATAGTTCTCTTATTTAATGTTTTTAAAAACAATTGCCGGTCAGATGGTCAAGTGTATAAAAGACATACCCTTCATTAAAAAATGCCTGAGTATTTTGAAATAAAAAGGAAAATATATATATTCGGAATGGATACCAAGACAGAGGAGAGAGCACAGAAAACTTTTGCCATTTGCCAGGACGAAAAACTTTGCCGTCAATCCTCCTCGTTGATGTTGCTGTTGTTTTTGCTATTGATGTTGTTGCTGTCTCAGGTGCTCCGATCCCGCCCACCAGTCGCCCAACTGCGGCCACGCCCACATTGCGTGCAGCGAAACTCTTTGACATTGTCATAGTCTTTTTTTTTTGCTGCGGCGGAGTTTCATGTCCTTGCCAAGCGTGTCCTGGCCCCGAAAGTCGCCCTCGTCTTTCGGTCTTTTGGTCTTTGGGTTTCTCGTTCCCTTTTCTTTGGAGGTTGGCAGGGGAAAGCTTTATTAAATTTTTGCTAGCTTATAATTCAAACTGTAAGCAGACAGCACAAATAAAAGGGAAATACGGGGCGTGGCCAGGAAAGGGGGGTTTGTCTGTTGGCCACTAGTTACCTTTTGTCCCCGTTAATGTTTATTCCTTTGGCGCATCTTGGCCAGGAACACGGTGAGAAAATCGTAGGGGGAAAATATTAGAAAAAATATATCACGAACATGGAAAGGAAATTATAGAAGATTTTTATTAATCAAGTAGCTGCTTAAATAGATTCTTGAATTTAATATACAATACTTAAAGAAAAGTGCCTCTAATGTATATATTTTAGATTAATTATGCATACAGACTCTTTTTAATTGAATCTTCATAATTATGATGGTAACATTTTCTTATTTTCTTTAATAAAAAATCACCTTACCTTTATTTTCCATTTAAATAAACATCATTTAAATTTGTGTAGAAAAATGGTAAAAAACTGAAACATTTTATTATTCCAGCTGCTCGCTTTCCCTTTTGTTTATTTGGCAAATGTTTATTAATAAACATTGCATAGAAAAAACAATTGAAAACGGTTGTTCTATTTTTTAGGAAATGTATTCCACGACTTCTCTGCCTTTATTTTTTCCACGTGTTGAGTGTGCTTTTTTTTTGTCGGGTTATTTTATTTGGTTCCTGTTCCTGTTCCTTTTCCTGTCTGGGCTCCCCGTGGCGTAGACGTCACCATCATTTTGTTTGCGTATTTAGATTTTAATTTGCGATAGAAACTTCTTAATAGGATTTCACTGTCTCGCTGCTTTCACTTTTCGTTTTTGGCCAGAATTTTCCGTCACACACACACACATTAGCAGGGACATGGAAAATATTGTTTCGACATTCGCATTATGTTGTTAGCTGAATGGAACTCCTAATGAAACTCGAATTTTGGCAACAAACATTTTTCGTGGGCATTTAAGTGGACGCGGACCATCGAGGAAATGGACTTGGGAGTGGCGATACTCTTAGAGCTTTTAGTCCACGCTCCTTGTGGTTTTCTTAATTGTTTGACTTGACTTTCCCCAGCGACTTTCCCTTACCTTGGCCCCTCATTCTGTGGGTTTTCTTTTCTGCTGACGCCCTTGTGGCTATGGCTGTTGCTCCTTGTACAGTGTTTATCCCGGCAGCCAGGTTTATCTGTCTTCGTTATCATCATTTTCCGCCCGGCTTTTCTTTATACATCTTTCCCTCATCTGTTGGATGCGTGGGCAGCTGCTGAATTATGTAATAAGCGTAATTGGCTCTCCTCCTGAAACACACAAGTGGGCGGCGGCAGATCATTTCAGTTTTAATTTATCGTGACTTTGATAAGCGGCAAATGCTCGTAAATGACATAAATTACCAAAGACAATGCCTCAAGATGAATCAGTAATTTCCGCTGCCGCTGCCACTGCCACTGCCATAAATAAATAAATTTATGCTGTCTAGACATAGGGAAAGGGAAGGGAATGGAAATATCGATTCGATTCATTAGGTAATTGCCCCATAAGGGGTTAGTGGGATAGAGAAAAAGACATCAAACCCCAATTGAAATGAAATGAAATCAATGAAACAAAAAGAAAAACCTAACCAACCATTTTCAGTCCCTTTTTTGTCTCTCTTTGCCGAACTTGAACCCATGTTGAACACAATTAAATTTCACTTAAGTGACGGGGCCTCAAAGGGGTGGGTGGGTTCTACATATATAGATCGTATATATATAAGTATAGAGCTGATATCGAGAGTGCCTTGGAGTGGCCTGGGAATGTGCACAACTTGTGGCTCACATTAAGTATACGACATGTTGGACCGGGACATAATACTGCGACAGATACTACGGCCAAACACGATAAACGTTTTAAGTCATCGAATCAAGTTGTTGCCGTGGCTGAAAGGCAAGAAAAATGCAAAAAACTATTGCTGTTATAAATTCGCTTAGTTGGCGCTGACAGGCAGACATGCAAGAGCCAGAACCAGAGCACACTGAAGCGGATTTTCCAGCCATACATGTATGTATCTATAGAGATGTGTGTGTGAGTTTCCAGTTCATATTTATAATCAGGAATGGGGAGCATGGAGCATGGAGGATGCTGGATGCTGGCAGCTGCTGCTTCCGTCACTCAAGTGTGCAGAAGTATCTGTGTGTGCCGGATTCGGAAAATAGCTTTCAGGTGGAGGAGAGTAGAGCAACTCCAGCTGATGATCATCATAATAATGATGGTCGTCGTAATGAGAATGCTGTCGTGGCTGATGAGGATTTGCAGCTAGCCACTCCACCACTCGAGGGAGATTCGCAAAGTCCGGCTGGAGTCAGTCAACTGAGTGGGAACTTGGCTCATAATATGACGTTAGTAGTGGTTAGCTAAGGGTACCTTGAGTCTTCTTTTATTAGCTTTATTTTTGTGTGTTTGTGGTTTCAAAATTTAAATAGCACATATTTCCCAACTATTTGCTTTATTAGTGGTTTCTTAAGTAAAATAATACTAAATTAATAAATAACTAAATGTTAAAAAACAACTATTATATAAACTACCTCATGGATCCCTAATACCATTTTGAAGCATTAAAGCATTAAAGCATTGTGAAGGAGTCATTTCCGACCCCATAAATCATATATATTCTTGATCAGCATCAAACGCCATATCGATGTAGGCATCTTAGGAGAAAATTTTTTTTTTTATTTTTTTGAACCATTTTTTTACATCTTTAAAATATTGAAAAATTGCTAAAATTTTGAAATTTTAAAAATTGAAAATGTAGTATGCAGATTTATTAACCCGGTAAAAATAAATATAGGGCAGGTTTCCGAATTGAAATTAATGCATTTTTGGCTAAGCTATGATATTTGAAAAACTGCGCTTTTCACAAAAAAATGATCATATAAAAATATTGATCTATAGATCCTAATATGGGACATAACTTACGCATTCCTGGTGATAATTGTTGAAGGAATCATTTCCGACCCCATAAATCATATATATTCTTGATCAGTATCAAAATCCGAATCGATTAAGCTATGTTTGAAAGAAAACAAAAATTTTAGATTTTTTGAATTTTTTTTCATTGTTAAAACTGTCAAAAGTTGGCAAAAAAATATACTTTTTTTTACATTTTAAATGAAGTATGCAGATTTGTTAACCTAACGAAAACTAGCATGGGACCGCTTTCCGAACTAAAATTAAATAATTTTTGGCTAAGATATGAGTTTTTAAAAAGTGAGTTTCTGGACAAATAACATATGTTCATAGAAAAGTAAATATATTTAAAAATATAAATCTCTTTTCAAAAACATTAAGGGGTACTCTGGTAAATGTTTGCTTTTGTGTTTGCTGAAGAAGTGTGGCATCCGTTTCAGTAATATGCGTTGAAAAGGAGTAGATCGGGCTAGATTTGGTCATTACGAATAATGGGCGTGTGTGAGAGTGAGTGGCCCACTTCCGGTTCCTCCTCCTCCGCCCCCTCTTTACCACTGGCATTTTCCTTCCTATTTCGCCGAAAAGTATGTCAAGATTTACGCGCATCGTTAAAGCAATGAACAACGATGGAGGAGGCACGAATGGAAAGAAAGAAAGTTGTTTGCCGTGCGGCATACGTGTGTGTGTGGGTGTGCGGGTGTGTGTGTGGGTGTGCGGGTGTGTGTGTGGGTGTATGTGGATGGGCGGCTGGGTACAAGTGGGCGTGGCACACGCAAGTTTGTTTCAAGCGGGAATCTCCCAGCTCTTCAGCACTAACGACACGTCAGTCAAAGTCAACACACACTTCAATTTCAGCTGCTGCGGGGGATGAACCCAAAAAATTTAACACTGTCACTTTTTTTTGTGTGTGACACAACACACACACACACACGACGGTGAAAAAAAGATAAAATACAAAGTATAGTAAATAAATGCGCTGTCATATGGGTAAAGCATTGCAACAGACAAGCGAAAAGCGAAAAGTGACGAGGATGCCGCTTGTTTCCCCTTTTTCCCCATATATTTTATATACAAATGTATATTTTGTTGTATTTTTTTTCATATTTACTTTTCAACTTTGTCACATGCCACAGACATTCTGATTTGTGACTCGTTGTCGTCCTTCTCGTCCTTCCGAAATGAATGTGTCGAACAGCAAGCTAACCAAATGTTTTATTTACAAGGTCCTACTGCGCTCTAGTCTCCACTTTTCGCTGCCTGAGCTGCACTTGGTCCCTTTTGAAGGGGTATATTGAAATTTTTGGTGACCTTTGCAGATCCTTACTCGGAAAATAAGTTCATACCTATAATAATAAACAAAGAAGAAGCAAGTTTCTAATCCTAACATGTTGGGTTTTATAAGCAGAACCTTTGCATATCTCCCATTTACCTATTCCTGAACCCTAAATGGGCTGAAAAACTAACTTCTTCCCCTTGTTTGATAATTATTCTAATCATATTAATTAATTCCAAAGAAGGTTCTGGTTATCTTAGCAACTGCTTAGAGTATTCAAAGTTTTGTAGTTGAGCTCCGCCTTCTTGTTTTCATTTAGTATTTGCGCATTTCCGCATTGCTGACATGTCTGACATGCCAAGCAGATACAAACACACACATCCTGGCAAACAACAAAACACACACACTTACCCGACTAAGGAGTGCAACACTGCCACGCCCATCTGTGGGATCTCTGGGATCCTGGGGTAATTAAAAGCGCCTGCAGCGGCTTCCTTTCCGTTCCTTGCCCCCAAAAAAGAACTCCTTCAGGCAGTTCGTAGCTTTTTCGAGTTTTAATACATATTTCCACATTATATGCTGCTACTCCTATACTGCTGCCCATATCAAATAATAATGCCCCAGACAACAACTTCTACTCTTCTACCACTTTGGGGCCATTACGTATACGCAGGGTTAGCCGGGGATTAGCTAATTTTCTAGATGCTGACTTCCAGCTGAACGTTGGCCGGTCCCCAAGTGTCCGATGGCTTGCTGGCGGCACGTACTCTCTGGCAAAATGGGGAAGCATTTACAGGATAAAAGGAGTAAAAATAGCAGGGAGACTCACCTGCCAGAAGGTTCCTTGTTGGCCACGCTGTTTATAGACGGCGTACAAAGCCCAGCCGGGCAGTTGTATTAGCCCAAAGGCGGTCAGAAAGCAGCCAAAAACTGTCCGAAAAAAGGGGAAATATATAGCAGCAGTTTTAATAAATGCCAAGGACAACTAAGCAACTTTGTTGCCTTACCGTGAGCTAAGGTGGGATAGGCCACGCCCTTGTACGTCAGAGCGGACATGTCCAGCAGCATGTAGATGAGCACGGCGGCCATTAGGCCCGGAGTAATGAAGCGCCAGCAGATCCGCCAATACCAGCCCGTCTCGATGCCCATCATAAACTTGATGTCGGAGCAAAAGCGATTAACTCCTATGAAATGCCACACAAAAAAATCAAATTAAATCTAAAAAACTCTTCCCTCCTACTCACCATATATCCAAGCAACTGCTATAAGCTCGCCAATGGCCAGTATTAAGGCTGTAAAGGACACGCCATAAAAGTCCACCAGATTCAGGATAAACTGACCGCCCGGGGTCATGTAGACAATGCTCACGCCAAAGCCCAGGACAGCCAGCCCGCTGGCCAGCATCCAGATGGGCGGCGAACGCGACGACCCCAAGTGATCCCGGATAACCCGCAGGATGCAGGATCCCATGCCAACGGTGCTGCCGATGCCTAGGACAAAGAGCATGAGGAAGAAAAGGACAGCGAACATCTTTAGGTAGTTTTGCTTTAGGGCGCCAAGGCGCTAGCCGTTCGCGATACCTTACCTGTGGCACATACTCGAACTTGGCAATGGCCTCCGGATACGAGATGAAGGCCAACCCGGCGCCGCCCTTCACCACGCTGCCAATATCCGAGACTCCGGTCTCGCGGGCCAGATTACCCAGAATTCCGAATGTGATGCAACCGGCAATGATGGACGAGCAGGAGTCCATGGTGGTGATTATCACAATGTCGCTGGAGGATATAAAAGGGGAGGGGAGTTTTTTTTAGCATACGGAAAATGATTTCTCAAGGGGAAAGTGATATTCCCATCTTTGTGTTATTTATAAATTTTAAAGGGAGTTTCTTTCTATATTGTACCATGAAAACTATATGAAACTTACTTGTACACATTCCTATTGAAGTTATTGTAGCTGGCATAGGTGATCAAGGTGCCAAAGCAGATGGCTAAGGAGAAAAAGACCTGAGTCACGGCAGCATACCAGACCAATGGGTTCAATAGCTCCCGCCACTGTGGCTTAAAGAAGTATATAATGCCATCCATAGCTCCAGGCAGGGTCACAGCTCTCAGGAGGAGGATCACAAGCACCACATATGGAAACACGCCCAGGAAGTAGGCTGCCTTGCCACTGCTCTTGATGCCACGAATCAGGACTCCACCGATTATAAGCCAGGCCACAGCCAAGCAGGCCACCAACTGCCAGTTGGGGAGACCTAAACCATTGTCAATATTGGGCAGTTCATGGAGGATTTCTCTTCTAATTGTATATAGAGATGGTTAAAGATTAAATACTTATAGAAAATTCTACTAAAAACTCACTCAAAGTACAGCTGTGCTGGTGACATCTTCCCTGTGGCATTCTGGACACTGCCATCATGGCAATCACTGCCCCAGCTCTCCCAGCAGCGACTCCAAGGCAGTTCGGCGCCAAAGGAGGCCAAAAGGAACCTCAAAGTCAGAGCCATAATGCTCGAATAGTACGTAATGGAGGCAGCTGTGGCCAGAACCTGGCCCACAGCCACGCCCTTGAGTAGGGGAGCCAAATCAAAGGCCTTGACTACACCGCGTCCGGTGAACTGGCCGAGAGAGATCTCCAGGTAGTAGACAGGACGACCAATTACCAGAAGGGCAATCAGGTAGGGAATCACAAAGGTGCCGCCGCCATTCTGGAAGGCAATGTACGGAAACCGCCAGATATTGCCCAGGCCCACGGATAACGAGATGCAGGAGAAGAGAAACTCTAGGCCATTGCCCCACTGCTCTGCTGGCTTTTCCGACTCGCGACTGGAAATCTCTAGCTTCGTTGCCTTTCCCATTTACACGTTCCCAGAATATACACCGAGCACTTGGAGGTCTCGCGTTTAACTAACCGCAGTCGCTGACTTGGAAAACTTGGAGTGTTGTCAGCTTCTCGGGTATTCAATGTCAGCGACACACGCCGCGAAATTCTCTGCGGTTGATTATCTAGTTCGGGGCAGTCTGGGGCTGTAATCTCGTCAGAAATAGCTTACGGAACGCATCATGGAATTATTCTTAATTGGCACTAATAAAAGGTGCTAAGTGGGATGCACAGAAGCAGATTTTGGAATGAAAAACACAGGCACTTTTGTATGTTGATCCATTAGAGAGATCGTGCGGATGGTGAATAAATTGATAAAAGGGTGGAGGTTCATTTCGAATGTAAATTAAGTTAAATTGTGAAATTTCAATGACCTTAAAACGAACTGCGACGAATAGTAAAATAAGGAAGACAAATGATTAAATCTAGAAAGCTTGTATCAAATTATAAAGATTTCAGTTGATCTGAGAGCTTCCTCAGCCTTTCCTCTTCCTCTTTTATACAATTAAATAAAAACAAATAATTTATGAAAGCCCGGCCGTAATTTTTGCTTGGTAAATAAAGTTTTTGCGTCAGGCCTCTTAGATTTATGGCTCAAGAAATATATATATTTCGAAAAGCCATCAAAGAGGATCTATGAAATTTCTCACAAACATTTTCCAGTTAGTTGGCAAGAGTTTTAACTTTTATACATTTTCAAGACTATCTTTCCTGTTACCCGTCTGTCTTTCGTCCTGTCTGTTTGTCGGAAAGTTTTTAATAATTTTCAAGAGTTTTCTAATTAACATCCCTACCAGGCAGGCAGGCAGACTGCAACTGAAGTTGGCCAAAAGAAAGCAGAGCCAAGAAAAAAGATAGTTAGGAGGAAGAATGATGGCCCAAAAGGCATTGGGAGATAGTTGGTTAAATGCCACTGAATGCCAGTTGAGTGTGCCATTACGGTGACAATTTTAAATGGGTTTTTAACAACTTTCCCAGATTTATGGCAATTAAAAGCCTTTGATAATTCTGATTGCCGTTGGGTGCTTTCCCCCTCTGTGGTGAGTTCGAGGGGGTTTTCCCTGGCAATACCATTTCGATAATTGACTCTAATGCAACTAAATGCCCTTTAGCATAAGCGCTTTGAGTTTTCAAAGGGTCTTCACTTACAGAAAGTTTAAAAGATATTTAGGGGTAAATAAATAATATGATATTTTTGTGAATTTAAAAACCGTTTATCAATGTTCTCACATTTACAAGAACTTTAAAATTGTGCAATTTATTCGAGTGTTATGTGACTCCTCGCACTTGTTTTTGTGTGTGTTTTAATACCACAAATTATCGCACATAAATAGCCATTATATATGAGTGTGTGTGGTCTTTGCTCCTGGTGTTTTGGGTTAATTAAAGTGCAGTGCATTAGCTTGTAAAGCGAAAAGTGCAAAAAGGAAAACGCTGGGGCGGAAAAAGCGAGGTCAGCGCGGGGATGTGTAACTAACTTTAATTGCAGCTGTAAAATGTTGTTACTTGGGCACGCAGATTTCGCAAAAGAGTGCCAACAACAGCCACAATGGCGGCGAAATGAGGCAAATAAAATTGGGGGAAAAACGTTTTCGATGGCTCAGGCCAACAACGCACAGCGCACACATATGAGGCTTAAGGATGTGTGGGGATCGATAAAGGGGGAGGTGGTTAAGGAAAGACGGTGGAAAACTCGAAGCTCGTTTGCAGGCCCATTAACAAGCAAAAAATGAGCGCTGCAATTAGTTTTCCTTTTCTTGTTAAAGCCAAAAACCAAGAAGAGAGTGAGGAACACTCGTTGTTTCTTTTTTCCATGGAATAAAGTTTACTTTTTAAATTGATTTCAATGGACTTTGTAACAACTTCCGTTTCCGCCTATACACACACACACTCACATACATCCCGCAATACTATTTAAGTTTCGCAATTTTCCATCCAATCAATTTTCGCCCTCTTCCCGCCTCTAAAAATGTCACAGCCTGTCAAATGCCAGCTTTTCCTCTGCTCTGCTTTTCACCACTACTTTTTACGTACAATTTCATTGAGTTTACATTTAATTTGAAATTAATTTTTAATCAACTTCAATTGAATTAAAATGCGTTGACTGCGACAGCTCGCCAAAGCAAAAAACCAAAAAGATGAAAACAGACAGAAACAAAACGAAATGAAATGAAATGAAATGAAACTTTTACCTTGAAATGTGCACCTAGCCCTGTAAATAAATTAGCCTCATTTATTATTGAATCGAAAATGCGTTAATATTAATTATAAATTACGTTCCCATTCATTCCATTTTCGTTGCAGGTGTGCGACGCCCAAGAGGAAATTAACTTTGGGTGAGTAGAGAAACTACAGAAAATTACGTATACGTATTACGTATACGTACGTAGAGGTGGTTTGGGCCATGTGTTAGCTGGCTTACGAGTCCACGTATACGTGTTGCCGTCTAAATGGGTTTTTGCTGTTCCACTTGGAAAAGAAAAGACCTTCACAGAGCAAAAAATAAAATTATTTTAATTGTGCTTTATTTCATTGCGAATGAAAATGGAGCGTAAAATATTGTTAAACAAGAAAGCAAGCTAACTTCTACGCGCCAAAATTTGTAAGCCATTGCAGATTGAAATTCGATCAGTAGGAATTAATGCAATATATATAATATATATTTGCATTTTCCTCTGTTTTTAAAGATCGTTTGTACGCCAGCTATATGATATAGTAGTCAGATTTTCAAAAAATTTTAATCAAAGTTCTAGATTAATATATAATGGCTACATATCAAATTTGATAAAAATCTGTTCAAAACTGGAAAAGTTATTGCAGTATTTCTTAAAATTTTCCGATCGTTCCTATGGCAGCTATATGTATATATATATATATATATATAGTCCACCGATTCGCCATGCTCCGACTTATATAGTAGTAAAATTATATACACGAATAACTCCATAGTTTCATTAATTGCTCTTAAATTTGTTCCAAAACATATCTCGCACATCTGTGCATATGATTCCCAACTGGTTCAAACATCCCCGGAACGAAGTGACTGCTGCCGGCCCAGTATCAGATATGTGTTGTGTTACAAAAGTTGCAAGTCATTGTTTATTATTGTTGAAAGTTAGTAACTGAACATTCATACTTACTGGTCATAGATACTTACTAGTCATAGATACTTACTGATCAGATTTACTTACTGGTTGTAGATACTTAATGTATATTGTTACTTGATGCTCAAAGTTAATTACGGATCATAGTTAATTACTGATCATAGTTCTAGAAATCGTCCGATTGTTCCTATGGCAGCTATATATATGTGTATATATAGTCCACCGATTCGCCATGCTCCGATTTATATAATAATAAAATTATATAGAAGAATAACTCCATCGATTCATTCAAATAGCTTGATTTAAATTTGTTCCAAACAAATCTCTCTCTGTGCATATGATTCCCAATTGGTTCAAACATCCCCGGAACGAAGTGCCTCCTACCAGCCACGTCTCAGAAATGTGTTGTGTTACAAAAGTTGCAAGTCATTGTTTATTAGTGTTCAAAGTTAGTAGCTGATTATACATACTTACTGGTCATAGATGCTTACTGGTCATAGTTACTTATTGGTTATGGATGCTTAGTGCTCATTGATACTTATTGTTGAAAGTTACTTACTGATCATAGTTACTTACTGGCCATAGATACTTAGTGCTCAGAGTTATTTACTGATCATAGTTAATTACTGATGATAATTACTTACTGTTGAAAGATACCTACTGATCCTCTACATTTAACAACCGTTTCTTTGGAAGTTATATTATATATTTCAATGATAAACCAACAAAATTTATCTATATTAACTTGGTAGCGCTTTTCTCTCGGTGCGTAACTTATTTTTAAAGGGTTTATGGGACCACAGCAATCACTTCTGCAGCTTTCGCTGCTACAACAGCAGCTACCCTCGTTATTTGTTTCGCTTGGCGCGTGCCTCAATTATGAGACCAAGTTAACATCCACTTGAATGCATCGCGAAATAGCAATAGCAATGGCAACATAGTTGCCCCGGCCAAATGTCAAGGGAGCAGCAGCAAGGGGGGCACAACCAGGTGGAAGCCAGGTGGAAACTCCGGCCAAGTGTTTAACCCAGTTCACAGTTTGGCGCAGCTCACAGCTCCCGATCCTGATGCAGCTTTAGTGGCCGCCTTTGTTGCCATTGTTGGCGATTGTTTGCCGCTTGTTTGCTGCTCTTGCACTTGCCGCACGTAATTGTTGCAGTGCTTGTTATTTTCCCGTTGCTGCTGCTGCTGCTGTTGCCTCGAAAAGTTATTAAAATGAAAAAGGCAAAAGCAAATCGATTATGCCGGATGCAGTGCAGCAGCAGGAACAGGAGCAGGAGCAGCACCAGCCATTGGAACTCTCTCTCACAATTGCTCCAACTTTTTTGCCACACACAAAACTTTTATTTCACCAACAAAAAAAAGGGAAGAGAAAAAATAAGGAAAGAAAGAAAGAAAGTTGAAAGGCTAGGAGTGGAGGAACAAACTTTAAATTGACATCGAATGGCAAAACCGAAAGCTGCTGTGGCATGCTTAACAAACAGTGCCAATACCTAACAAAAGTGAAAAGTTGTCGAAAGTTTTCTTTTGCCGAAAAATGATAAGCCGACACCGCTCTTCATCCCCCCTGCACATTATCCCTAAAAGTCACGCACGCTTTTCGATTTTAAAGGAACTAAAGTCGAAGGTTTTCTTTGGACTAGAAGATGGTCACAAAAAAGCGATTTTTTTTAGTGATATCAAATAGTTATCTATATTTACTAAGACTTATAAATGTATATATATTGTTATTTGTTTATATAAATTATTAGTACTTATTTATGTTTATCATTTCAATACTATACATATCTTTTCAAATAATATGTTTAAAACAAATGTAAACTGGCATTTAATTTTCTTTTAAATTCGATACTTATATCGATATATATCGTTGTTGCATACTGGAATTTAATTTTCTTTAAATTTCGATACTTTTATCGATGTATATCGCTGTTATCCTCTCTATGCAACAACATCTCTATCTCCTTTGGACCGTACCACAGGGCGTATGCGTAACCGCTCTTTATATGCAAGGCCAGCAGCAATGTCTATGGCTTTGTGTGTAATGCGAGTTTAACAACTGAATTGTTGACTGACATTTAAATTTGCCAACACAATTTGCATTTCTTTCTCTCAACATTCGGCCCCTCCGCTCGCCCTGTCCTGTCACTCGACTGGCGCTTTGTGTGTGTGTGGAATTTATGCAAATAATAAGCATTTCCTTTTGGGTGTCTCCATTACTTGCTTTCCACGTCTAATTTTCGCCTAACTTCGTGGGGGGGTGCCACCCCTGGAAAACCTTCAAGTCCCCATGTTCGTGTTTGGGTTGGCAAACAAATTTCAATTGCAAGTTTGGCGGCATTATTCCTTTGCCTTTTGCCTTTTGCTTTCCCTTAGACTTTGATGTAATTTAATGTGGCATTTGGCTTGCACTTTGGCTTTGGTATTTGGCCACATGTACTCGTTGTAGACCTCCTGCTGCTGCTGCAATTAAATATGAAAAGTAATTTTTATTGTATGCCAAAAAATAGAAGAAGAAGGGAAAAGAAAAACTGGCACTGCCAGTGGAAATCCATTCGTTTTGGACTTATCTGCATTTCGCTGTTGACAGGCCAAAGAAAATCCCGGCGAACTGCCAACACGACCAAATGCAATTTGCATGCCAAGAAATAATTTTATAGCTCTTTGAATCTTGCACTTGCCTGACTCGGACACGTTTTTCTTTTTCTTTTTTGTATTTTGTGCTTAAGAAGTGGCTAAGCAGGTAGAGAAAATTGGAAAGCTTAAGACGGAAAAAATTGAGGAAAACTTTCTGATAATTCTTTGTTTAATTACAAATTTATTTAAGTCAAAATATCCCAAATTTAAATCTACTTATTTTCCCCCAGTGTCTTAATGCTATCCCATTGCATTTATTGAAAAATGTCTTTGGCAGCTGCTGGAGAACGTACTTGAATTGAACTTGACAGCTCTTTCTGGGGGGGGTGGGAAAAATATCAGGGATTTCCTTGTGAAATGCTCCGCCCCTTCAACAAGTGTCGCTTTAATATTGAGCCAAAAAGCACATTTTCTGCAGCGTAATTGGGAGTGAAAATCTTTTTTGGCCTGGCCCAAGCGGCGTATGCGCAATCTCATTGTCAGCAGAAATAGTTTGGCTTAAGCTGAATATTTACGGTCATTGCCTTGATAATAATTATTTGAGCCAACTTTTCGAGAGGAGCGGAGAGGAGTGGAGGGGAGGGGACTCTTGATGCCTCTTGTGGCTTTGACAGCCGACAACTGACACTTGAGGCGCCCCGTTAACGTCGCTTACCATATTTACGCTTTAAACGTTATTTATTTGCCAGGCTTCTGGCAGGATCCTTCCAGGAGGAGGACATTCACAGGACCCCCAAACAAGCCTGTCAGGGCTGGCGCCACTCAACTTTGATATTGTCAAAATGTAGCACGCCCAAAGTGTTAACCAGTGGCTGTGTGGCATGCCGCAGACAATCTGCCTTGGCTTTCCCACTAAGCCAAATGGGTTATGGGTGCGAGTGAGTGGCGGGGGCCGATTTTCCCGGGCTTTAGTTAAGACCAAAAATGCCACACTAAGTGGCTTTTTATCAAATGTCCTTAGTCTCCTTATGCCACTATATATATGTATACACATTTATTTGTTCGCTTGGCTTTAGTGTCATCTACGTGCCAAGGGGGCGTGGTCAGTGAAGGCACTTAGCCGTTTGGTTGGGGCCTAAAATAACAATGATTAAATGTAATTTTAGGAAGTTCACCTCCCCCTGCTGCTACCCTGTATTTTTTCCACCCACTCCAAGCCCCCCAAGGGGGAAAGCTCTCAAGTCTAATTACAATTGGGTTTGTTTTCCCCCGACTCAGCTGGGGGCTGGAGGAGTACACCATAGTTGCGTAGGAGTTGGCCAATTTTGGGGTCCCTTGATGGTGCCAGTGCCAAGCGTGAAAAGTGCCGCGAGAAGTTCACCAACAACATGTTCCCCAAAAGAAAAAAACAGGAAAAACAGGAAAAACATCACGCGGAATGGAGTTGTTTGGGAGTTTGTCCAACGCGTCGCCTGCCATGTTTGCTCTCTGTCTCAACTTGTCACGAACAAAAGCGCGTCCAGGACCTCATCCTAAAAGTGTCCAACACTTGCAGAAAATTCTCAATTTAATTAAATTTGCAGTTTTATGGTGGAATTTTAAACGAAAAGTTAAGGTTTGTTAGGGGTTAGTGTGGGAATTTCTTGTATAGAGCGAGTAAAATGGATGGTGTTCAGCAAGGAGGTAAAAATTTGAACATAAAACAAATAATTAACTTAGACAGTTCTAGTTCAAATGATACTAGATTAAAAAACTATTTGTTCTGTAATAAAACTTATTATTATGTTCCACTATTAATTGAAGACATTTCCTTAAATCTTTTCGAAATAATAAGGCTTATCTCTGCAATTTGTCCTGTGCATTAGTGTCGCTGCTGTGACCTCTGATGTTGCTGCCGTGCATTGTCAACAGCAACAGCAACAACAGGAGCGATAACAGAAACGCCAGGAGCAGGCAAGGACTGGGGCAGGATCAGAAGCAGGAGCTGGGGCAGGAGCAGCACTTGATTCGATGCACAAACAAGGCTCGTCTCTCCTCTCCCTCCGTCTCTCTCTTTGTCGAGCGTAATTACACGCCATGTCTGTTCCATTCAGACGCCATTTTCCCTACCGTCCGCTCCCCAGCATTTTCCATTTCCCTTCCATTTCCATATATATATATACACCCCTGCCATCAGTTTCCGCGCTCGCCCTGTTTGATGTGTGTGTGCGTGTTTTATTTCGAGTGCCATTTGTTTTAATTAAAATTATTTAAAGCGTTTTCAGCTTCAAGTGCCAGTGCTTCGACAGAGAGTCAGCAAATTTAAGTTTAGGCCTGAAACCAGATATTAGACACTTTCGGCCAGGCCACAGGACTTTGGTGAGGTTTTTCCTTTTTTGAGAAATTGTTGCTTTGAGAGTAATACGAGAAAGGATTATCCAATTAATCCAATTAGTCGCTGGCCCAAGGGAATGTAAAATAATTGCCAAACCAACAAGACATTAATAAAAAAAAATATATATATATCTAAAGTGGAGTGTCAGCAGCACAAAAGGGACATACATGCAGTAAATTAAAGTTTTTAAATTAAATTAAAATTGGTTAACTTTTTTCTGCCATTGACACTTTTTTTCTCACGCTTTTATTTACGTTTTTCATGAATTAATTTGAATTAGATGAACGAAAAAGCGTTTAAAGTTGGTTTTTAGTGGCAAAATGGAAGCTGATTATATTTTTTCTTTAATAAAAGCAGCTTTTTTTTAATTTTTTTATTAAATTTTATATTTATTATAAAGCAGCTGCTCTTTATTACACAAATAAAAACATTTTATGGCCGAATCCTGAATAAAAAAATATAGTTGAAACCTTTTGAAAGGAAGTAATATTTATATTTCATGAACTAAAAACTTTATAGGACTTCTGGGAGAGCCAGCAACTTTTTTTTATGATAGCAAACATGCCGTGTACGTTTCATACATTTATCCGATTTAAATAGAAACGATTTCGTGCTCAAATAGAAGACAACACGATATTTATTGCCCTTTACTGTGTGTGTGTGTGTGTGCTTATGCGACTCCTTTTTTTGCATCCTGCAGGGCAGCAGGACTTTATTGTCCACCTAAATTTTGTTTTGCTGATTTGTTTGCCGACGAATCGCTTTTTATTTGTATTTTTTTTTTGCGGTAAATAAAATCATAGTACCTCCACGCTTATACCTAATGTACAATTGAGGACAGAAAATGAAGGCATCATTTGGGAAAATTGTAAAGTATACATCAGAAAAAGAATTTTTTTATAAAAGAGATTAAATATATATATAAATATTTTTTTTATGACAATTATTATTACATTTTTACATAAATTTAAAATTGTTAATATGTTATCTTTATACATTTTTTTTTAATTTTCTCCCGTAAGACACACACTGCGTATACTTAATTTTAGGGTTTTCACGTTAAGTATACGCCATGTATGCCAGCTAGTTGATCAGCTGTGTGGAAAAATAACCTAACAAGATTGCTTCAACTGCTTTGAATTTGAAACTTAAATAAATACCCAGACCTATACATCTTTTTAACATGATAGTATATACAATAAATTTTTAAAGCACATTTGATTACGATTTTTATACCCTGGCAGCCTATTATAATATGTAACGCTGTGAAGGAATCGTTTCCGACCCTATAAATCATATATATTCTTGATCAGCATCAACTGACGAATCATTCTAGCCATTAAAAAAAAGAACATACGTTTTTACCATTTTTTTTTTTAAATTTTACAAGGGGTTAAAACTGCCAAAAATTTATCCAAAATTTTAATTTTTTTACATTTTAATTTGAGTATGCAGATTTATTAACCTGGTCACAACTAGTATAGAACCGCTTTCCAAATAGAAATTAATGCATTTTTCGTCATGTTATGAGATTTTAAAAACTACGATTCTTACAAAAAATTATCATTTAAATTTATATTGATTTATTTTCCAATAAGATAGCGTTCTTGGTGATAATTCGTGAATGAGTCATTTCCGACCCTATAAATCATATATATTTTTGATCAGCATCAAAATCCGAATCGATTAAGCTATGTTTGTTAAAATTGTCAAAAATTTATTAAAAATTTTAATTTTTTTACATTTTAAACAAAGTATGCAGAGTTATTAGAATAATAAAAACTAACATAGGGTTGCTTTCCGAATTAAAATTAACGCGTTTTTGGCTGAGTTACGCGTTTTTTAAACTTTGATATGTTGAAAAAATTGTCTTACAAAAATATCGATATTTTGCAGTTAAGTTATCAAATTTTAAATAATTATAAACGATATTTTATTTAAATTTTTGAATCTATTATGACTGCTATTATTCTTTCTACCGCTGCTGTGCTGGCAATACAATATCAAACGCAGCTATAAGAGACACTTAACAACGGTTCCTCGGCCATTTTGTTTGTGTTACTGCCATTTGGTCTTTTTGCTTTCGTTGTTGTTGATGTTGTTGAGTTTGTTGTTGCTGTTTGTGCACATAAATGAGAAAAACCAACGTGGCAACCATAAAACACACACACACACACACACAGGAATACGCACAGAGACACATTCTCATGTTTGCACAATAAAATTTCAACAATATACGCGACAGCAGCAGCAGCAGGGTCTTTGTACTTGAGTAAATTGGATCTGTGCAGCCGCCCATGGATGTAAGGGCGGAGGGGGATGTTAAAATTAAATAAATATTTGCCTTAAAGCTCCCTCCTCCCGCCCACACAGCGGTATTTAAAGCAGGCAGAAACCGCAGAAACGGAAACCCGAAACAAAAGTCTTCAGTCTCGAGTCCTGAGTCCCACGACTTTCCAAGTGTTTCTTCCCAAAAATCGTTGCGAAAGTATTTCCACTTGGAAACTCGCTTTCCCCCAAAGGGTTCACTTTTTTACACCCCCGCGTACACTCGGCTTTATTGTCCAGATTCTGGGGGTCTTTTTTACGACAACAGCTGTCCGTTTACAATGAGAACTATTATACTCTTACACTGTGTGTGGCTTAATTGCTTTATATATATATTTTTATAGCAATAAAAACAGTCATAATTAAAGCTGAAACAAGAAAACCTTCTAAATAATGACTAGGATTATTTGACGTTAATTATTATGGTAATAAATATTTAATAAACAGAATATTGGCAGTTCATATAACAATTAATTTAATTATTAAGTCATAATTCGCTGCTTTTTATTGGGTCAATAAAAATATGGGATTGCTGTGATAGAGCTTAGAGAAAACTATAAAGTAAATCAATTTTTATTGTTAATTACTTGTATATATGATTTAATTCGTTTTCTTTAGTTATAATCCCCTCATATTTGCCACAAAAATCTGATTAATGAAAGGTTTCCATTTGCTATGAAATATTAATGAAATTTAATAAGGTATTTAAGTTTTGTTTTATTCCATTAAACGCAAGTACTCGCTATTTTTGTTTCATTTCGGTTTATGTTTTTTCCATTATTTGTTTTGTGACTCCGCACACACATTGGCGATAAATGATTCATAAACAATTTTTAAAATGACAAAACGAACTACAGTTAATGAATGCACACACATATGGTTTTTTGTAATTTAAACAATTTATGAAATGAACCTCAACTCAATGAAACTCTTTGCAAAACTGGATAATGCCTTAAATAATAAATCTTTTCATTCGAGGGGGATTTCACAGCGACAGCTGTTGTTACACAAAGGACTGTCTGTAACCTGATTTCCCCTATAAAAGCTTCGGGTTTAGTGCGAATTAAGTCATTTTTAAAAATGAAAATTTGTGTTATATTTGTGGTTATATCGCTGGCTGCCCTCTCCGAGGCCTCCGGACGTGGCCGAAGTCACAGTGTGACTTGGGGAGCCAGGACCTTCAGGGACATGCATTTGCGAAGGGAGATTGTCACGGAAAAGTCCAAGTTCCTGCGAGTCGTGACTCGGGATTGGACTTTCAGGCAACAGGTTTGGTTTCCCTTTAAATTATTTACTTCTCTGTAATTAATTTTTACTTGTCTGCTTTATTTTTAAAGAAATTCAAGCGCACCATCACCCAAATTGTGATCACGGACCAGGTTAGGGATGGAAATGGTGGCTATGCCTATTTAACGGCCGGCGGACCCCAAAGTTCCTACGCCAAAATCCATTTTAAGAGTCAACGCAACCAGGGATTCAGCTTCATTGTTGACATTTACGGCATTTAATATCTATGGTATTGTTCTGCTTTTAATTATAATTCCCCTGGATACACTATGCCTCCTTACAGATAGTTTGTTTTCATTTCATGGAGAGAACACATATTTGCATACTGAATATATATCCGCAAGCGTACTTATACTGCGTACACACACTGTACACACAGAGTGTGTATTTTATGGGGGAAACCATTTACACAGGCCAAATGAACTGCAACTAATTTGCAGTTGGCGTGTAATATTTATTTAGGGCTTCTGATTGATCGAAGCGTGCGAATTCATACATTTTGGTGGCTTTACCAATGGTGCGAATGGGTATTTTAAGTTTAATGGTAGACATAATAGTAAAACAGGGGAAAACTCGATGAAAAATGAGTAGAAAATGGCTTTAAAATATACATTAACTGGGAAAGTAAAGCTTTTATAATGTTTTGTGTTTTTTAATTTACCTCTAACAAGAACGGTACGTTGTAGTTTATATACCCTTGCAGATTGAAATTCGACCAATAAGAATTAATGCAATACAAATAATATATAATAATATATATTTTTCATTCACAGTTTAGCATTTTTCTCTATTTTTAACGATCGTTTGTAAGGCAGCTATTTGATATAGTAATCCGATTTTCATCAAATTTTACACAAAATTCTATATTAATATATTATAGCTATATACCAAATTTGATGAAATTTGATGAGAACTAAAAAAGTTATGATTTTTTTTTATTAAAGTTTTCCGATCGTTCCTATAGCAGCTACATATATATATGTATATATACATAGTCCACCGTTTCGCCATGCTCTGACTTATATACTAGTAAAATTATATAGAAGAATAAATCCATAGTTTCATTGAAATAGCTTGCGCTTAAATTTGTTCCAAAACAAATCTCTCTCGGTGCATATGATTCAAAATTGGTTTTAACATCCCCGGAACGAAGTGACTGCTGCCGGCCCAGTATCACAAAAGTGTTGTGTTACAAAAGTTGCATGTCATTGTTTATTTGTGTTCAAAGTTAGTAACTGATTATACATACTCACTGGTTATAGATACTTACTGATCATAGTTACTCACTGGTTATAGATACTTATTGATCACAGTTACTTACTGGTCATAGATACTCACTGTTCAGAGCTACTTAATGTTTATTGATACTTACAGATCATAGTTGATTACTGATTGTAGATCTACAAATCGTCCGATTGTTCCTATGGCAGCTATATATATGTATATATATAGTCCACCGATTCGCCATGCTCCGATTTATATAATAGTAAAATTATATAGAAGAATAAATCCATAGTGTCATTGAAATAGCATGCTCTTAAATTTGTTCCAAAACAAATCTCTCTCTGTGCATATGATTCCCAATTGGTTCTAACATCCCCGGAACGAAGTGACTGCTGCCAGCCAAGTCTTAGGAAAGTGTTGTGTTACAAAAGTTGCAAGTCATTGTTTATAAGTGTTCAAAGTTAGTAACTGATTATACATACTCACTGGTTATAGATACTTACTGATCATAGTTTCTCACTGGTTATAGATACTTATTGATCACAGTTACTTACTGGTCATAGATACTTACTGTTCAGAGTTACTTCTGTGTCAGCTTTTTGATATATATAACATATATATAATTTATATGGTCGGATATAATTCCTTCACTGCGTTAAACACTTCTGACTGAAATTAAAATGCCTTTCGAGGGTATATAAACTACCTCAAAGTTGCAATATTTGATGCAATTTTTTTTTTGTGGCTTAAAACTGCGTCTGCAAGGAGTTAACTTTGAAGGTTATATGGCCAAAGTAAGTGATGAGTTCTGTGGGAGGCAATATTCCACCGACACCACCAACAACTCGTAATTACCCGAGCCATTTCGACTAACGAGGCAAGTGCAATTTTCGGTTGGGCAAATGGGGAAAATATAGCCCGCAAAAGGCTGTGAAACCCTTGGCAGGCGTAGGCCCTTTGCCTTTGCCATTTAGCCAAATGTCAGGCACTTAGCCTTAGCCAACAGGCAGAGCCCCAAGCCCAGAAGGACCCCATCCGTACAACCCCCTAAAAAGCCATCCCCAACCATTACCTCGTGCGAAAGTCAAACAAATCCAATCAATGTTACGCCGCCGATACATATGTATGTATTCCTGCATATATGCAAATTAGCTGGGGTTATAAAATGTAATGTATTGGATGCATATATATATATCTATATGTGAATGAATATATGTGAATCCCTTGGCTATGGAAAATCGTCCATTGATGCGTGGAGGAGTATGTGTGTGGGGATGTGGAGATGTGCGGATACCATCAATCGCAACGAATTAAAATTTTATTATGCCATATTCCC
The DNA here is from genome assembly GCF_035046125.1 of Drosophila serrata. Taxonomy (NCBI): domain Eukaryota; kingdom Metazoa; phylum Arthropoda; class Insecta; order Diptera; family Drosophilidae; genus Drosophila; species Drosophila serrata. The sequence goes on along the minus strand of NW_028257232.1, from coordinate 1,245,840 downwards.
CAAACGAGCAGAAGAGAACGAAGAAGGTTGCCTCCTTTTATGGCTTGCCAATGTAAATGGTTTTGTCTCACCAGAAACTTGAAACCCAAAACCCAAGGAATCCGAGGAATCAGGGCTTAAATGGTAAATGTGGGTTAACAGGTCCTACCTCTCTCTCTCTCTCTTTCTCTCTCTCTCTATATCCATCTCGTTTTGGCCAAAAAGGTGCAACGAGTTGCATTTGTGGCATTTCTGATTGACGGGCATTTTGCATACAAGAAAGCGTTTGCCATAATACGCAGCACCCTTAGGTGACCTCAAACGCCAGTCAATGCCAGAGCAGAGCATAGAGCAACCCCAGCAACCGAGTAATATATACCAGCATACCACCACCCTCTGACCACCCACTGAGGTGAGGCAGGTGAGTCAGATGAGGCAGGTGAGTCAGGTGAGCAGCAATGTTGGAAGAAGGGAGAGATACATTCGTACACCGGGGGGAATATCATATGTTTGGGAGATAAGAAAAAGGGAAATGAAACTATGGAAAAACTTGTTTACAAGTTGGAATTTAAATTGTAAAGCATGTAAGCATTTGTTTTAAATTTTATGGTCTTCAACTTCGGTTAATCCCAACTCAAGTTAGGATAAAAATTAAGGCTTGGCTTGACTTTAAACTGTGGTAAAAGTGTTCTTTAAATAAAATTTTCAGCAGAAATCATTTAAGTTTCCATGATACTCCAAGGTAACCCATAAATTACCTACACTTTTCTCTCTGTGCAGAGCAAAACCGAGAGCCATACATTATGCAGGTTGTTTGTTATCGTTCGATAAAGTGTAAATTATGGGAAAGTTCCCAGGCAGCAGGCAGCTAGCCAGGTCAGGTCCCTCAGGAATGTGACTATTTTCCTTTAGTTTCCACTCCCCCTTTATGTTTTCGTCCTTTTTGCCACTCACCTGCACCTGCTCCTGCACCTGCTCCTGGAACTACAACTGCTGCTCCTGCCATATAATTTGAGATATCTTTAATGTGTGTCTGGTGTGCTCAGTGCTCAGTGCTCAGTGGTCTTGAAGTTTGCATTGTTAATCGAACAAATTGCATTTGCATACTCGCATTTGTGTAATTTATGCCGCCGGAGCGGAGCGAGCGTTCTTTTAATTGTCAGAAACAGTCGGAGACTCGACATAGGTGAAATCGTGTGGAAATATCTCAGGGTCTTATGCAGATTTCCGTTTAACTTTTCCCGAAATCAAAGGCAAAGGCAAAGGCAAAGTGTTGACCCCACCGCCCTTTCCTTGGCTCCCTTCTCAAAGTGCTACAAAAGAGGTGTCTCTTGTCTCTCGTTCATTTCTCAGCCAATTTTGTGCATTTTTTCGTCCCCTTTGCAGCTGTTTTTTTTTTCCAAAGTCCTTGTTGCCATTTTGTTGTCCTTTTGTCCTGCGTGAAAAGAAAAGTGTAGAATAAAGTGTGAAGGAAGCAGCAGCTGGCGAACGGATTTCTGGTCTCTGAGACTTTTGTTTTTCAATTGCCATTTGCCATATTTGCGGCAATTGTTTTCGTTTTTTCTAGCAGTAAATACAATTGCAGCAAGTGAGTATTATATTGCAAGAGGTATTGTATAAGCACTGCGAGAAAATGTGATATTGAGGGAAAGAAGAAGAAAAGAAAGGAAAGTTTTCTGTTTGAGAAACTCATTTCCAAGTCAGTTTAGAGTGTGAAAACTAATCATTTTTGATATTAATTATATTTTTGTAGAGGAAATATTGTTAAAATATAACCCTTTCCATCTAAAAATACTAAAAATGTTAAAGAAACTCCTCTTAACTCCCAACAAAGTTTGTATTCTTGTATTCTCTCTGTAGTTACAGTGAATTTCCGGCTTAGGTTTTTGCCTTGTGCAACAGGACTTTAGCTACGGTTATAACGCCTGCGGATTGTTCTATCAGCTGGCAAGGACTCTTGGTGAACAAAATAGAAAAAATACAAAATAAAAGGACGATGCTAAAGGAGCTTGTTATGTGTAGTCGCAGCTTGCACACACGCACATGAGTAGCTTTCCCTTCTGACGTCCTTTCTCCGGCATTTCTTATGCTCATCCAGCGACGCTTTTCCAGCGCGCTAACAAACGAGTTGCAAAACGAAAAAGAAACAGAGACAGAGACAACGGGGAGGAAAACCAAGGCAAAGAAAAGCGTAGAAGAAAAGCAAAGGATTGCGGGGTGCAGTTGATTGCCCGGAGTTGTTTTTCCGGCGTGCAGTTTCCACACTGCCGATGCTTAAATGGCTCCGGCTTTTTGCCATCCAATCGCATCTTTGTGTGATGTCCTGTGTTCCAAGGATATTTCGAGCCGAGGATTAACGAAAGATAGAGAGAAAAAGATTGTATCTCTTTGGGAGTATATCAAATTAGGGAAAAGGTGTTGAGGTGTTCTTTGAGTAGATTTTATAGGATTTTCTACCAAAAACTTAAGGTGTATTCTCTCCCCTATTTTATAAACTTTTTTCCATTATATTATCACCATTGATTTTTTAGAGCAACACTTATTTCTATAAAATGTCTTCTTTCGCCAGGCGCTGTTTACTTAATGCCATCGGAATTTCACATTGTAAGCTTACAGAGACAGTTCACAGTTTTTTGCCTCATCCATATGGATGGACTAGAAATCGGTTCTCTTATAATGCTTTCTTGTATTTCTTATATCTTTACGGTATAAACTATAAACCAATTCTTACGTTTTCGGTCTTATGTTGAATGCATTTTGTAGTCTCTGGAAATTTTTGTTAAAAACCTTAATGATCCCATTATCCAATTCTTGTTATGCGATTTATTTAATTGTATAATATTATACATTGTTAGAGAAAACTTATTATTCATTAATGCTAAATCTAAATAAGCGTGTTTTCTTATATTAACAGGGATATATATATATACTTTTTTGAAGTATTTTTTTAAGGTAGAAATAAAACAACTTTCTTTGAAATATTTATATTATGCAGATACTTAGTTGAATACCTTTATACCTTTGTTGTTAAAAATATAATAATATAATACTGTATAAAAGTCAACAAAGTTTGTTAAGAAATGTCATGAAATTTTTCAATTTTGTTAATTTTATTTGTAACCCAAAATAAGGAACATTACAATTGATTTAAAGAGTTGCATTAAAAACTTCTTAGGACCAAAACACTATGTGTTAATTATCATTAGTTCAAAGTGACCTATAAGAAGTCACTTTCAGAACCAGACGTCATAGCGATTATTCTAGCAGAACTCATTGGATATGTAAATGCATATATATATACATATATCCGGGGCTCTATTGTGGACCTACGACTGCTTCACCTCAGACTTTCGATTATTTATAGGAGACTTGGCCGGACGCAAGTAGGTGTGGAAATAGAATGTTGCAAAGAGATAGATAAAGATGACGCTCTGCAGCATCGTCACGTAGATGAGGCCAACGGGGACGCCACAGTTGGGTGAGAAAAATAGCACATAGATCCCGTATCCCAGGATCAGGGTGAATTGGAACAACTGCGCCAAGGTGATGTACTTCTTCCACCAGATGTTACCCTTGATGGAGGGATACTGCGATGAGAGGAAGTAGTAGAAGTACATCATCACGTGCACCATGGTGTTGAGCAGCGCAAGGATGTTGAGGTGACCCCCAGTGCCGTAGGTCCTGGTCAGGGCAAAGCCCGCGAAGACCACCAGGACGTGGTGGTATATGTGCAGGAAGGTGACCTGCTTGTAGCTCTTCCGCAGGATAAAGAATACCGTGTCCATCAGGTCGATCACCTTGTTGATTAAATAGGCTGCATGGAAGACCCGCTCCACCTGCTTGTGCTCATGGCCCTGCGGAAAGGTCTCCAGGCAGCGCAGATTGCAGATTTGTTTGTAGAACAGATAGTAGACGATCTAAGATGGGAAAAATATTGTTAAAACCACATCTAAATGGCTCCGTAGACTCACTCCGCCAAAGTAGAGGCCATTGTAGGCGATTTGGAATAGGTTGTAGACCATCAGCACTCGCCTCAGGTCGTAGGGCTTGCGGTGTTCCATGAAGATCCTGCCCAGCTTCAGCACAAACACCAGATAGAGCGCCAATATGGTGAGAATGGGCCATGGTGAACCGGCCAGCACAATGGGATTGGGATCTGGGGAGTGGTTAGAGTCTCTATATGTCAGTCAGTATAATGTATTTGTGGCAGGGGTCGCACCTGCCTGTGGAAGAACACTCTGGAAAAACGCTTCCATCGTTCTGATTGTTGCTTGTGGTCTGAGGAGCGCTTAGCGACTGTTTTTAAGCTCCCTCCAAGACATTCCAGCCAGCTTTATTAACCTAATTAAATCAAATAATGTATTATTCAAGTTTTTGAACTACAGTCCCACATTTATTTGCCACACACAGATAGAGAGCGAGAGAGAGAGTCACTCGATTTAATTTCGACTCAATTGCTAATGCTCAGTTCGTTTTTCTGCTCTTGACTCTAATATAGGTTTGATAGTAAAAGTTCCCAAACATCGCGATCATGGAGATGGCAACGGCGATCTCAGCGAAGTGCATTATCCCGGGGATGGAGCAACTCTTGTTCAGACTCCAAACGAGCGATGCATGCAATAAACAGATCACAAACTGCACAATCTGCATCGTGGTGATGGATTTCTTCAGCCAGAGCTTATCCCTAACACTCGGGTACAGGGCAGCGGCAAAGTAGTAACTATACATGACCACATGCACCAAGGAGTTGATGTACCCCATCAGGGCGTAGGGCCCGCTGCTTCCATATAAATAGTATGTCGTCGGAACAGCTATGACCATCAGGGCATGATGGTACACATGGAGCACGGTGACCTGGTTGTAGCTCTTCCTCAGGACAAAGAACACGGTATCGCACAGGTCTAGCACTTTGTTCAAGAAGTAGACATATGTCAACACCCGATCGACATACTTAATCGGATCATCCAGGGATATCTCCATGCACCGAATGTCAAAGTAATTTTTCACAACCAAATAGTAGCAACCCTAAGTGAAGTTAAAGGGGTTTTTTACTCTGATCTGTATCTATAATATATATACATTACCAGTGCAAATAGTATCGCATTCATTGTGATCTGAACAATGTTATATTTCAACATGGCACTTTTGACATTAAAGGGCTTGCGGCACTCCATAAAGTCTGGTCCGATTTTGAAAACGACCAGCAAATAAATTAGAATAATGATTACTGCTGGTAAAGGTGAACTTAACAGAGGCAAATATACGGGATCTGTGGAAAAAATGCAAAATTAATTACTACAATTATCTGAAGAGCAAACAGCCTTCACTTTACCTTTCGGACCCCTCCGAAGGACCTCCAAAAGAGTCGATATCATGGTGGCGCAAATGTGTAAATCCCCACTGTGGAAATTGTGAGACACATTCACCTCTTTATATACCAAACCATATACTTCATTAATATGTGACTACACTCACACAATTGTTTACCTAAAATCGATTCAGAAATTCAACATTAAAAAATAATCCAAAGGTTATTATAGTTTACTGAAAATAATATAAAAATTAACCTTACAAAATTGTAGTTATGGTTAGTTGCCTTTAAATTTATGGACACTTTTCCTTAATTATTTTGATTAGTGTACTTCAAAAACATAGATTCCACTATTTGGTCTATTTTCAATGCTACATTAAGCTTCGTTTCCCAAGCCTTGTGCCCTGAGTTCTATCGATTTGAATTTCCATTAGGAATATTTAAATTTCCACTTTTCCGGTGTTTTATTTAATCCCTTGTTTAAAAGTTAAGTGGATTTTATTTTATGCTAAAAGTGTTGGAGTTTTGATTCGATTTTGGGGGAATTAAAGTATAGGATCAAGAATCGATTATATCTATATTTATTTATATATTCTATGTAAATTTGATATAACAAAATTTCAAATAGTTTCCATATAATGTTTATATGCAAATCTATTGGATTAATTTCCAATTAAATTCTTACGAATTTGTTTTGAATTTTAATTGCTAGCAACTTAATGTTATTTACTGTATTTTATTTTATTATTCATTTTACATAATGCGTATACTCGACGTACATCCCTCGTGTAAACCAATAATATCTATTGGTTAGTTTGGTTAATTTAGTATTTATTTAATGTGATGTATTCTATTAACATATTGAATGACTAGTTTTATGTGGAACAAGTATTTCTTATGCGCATTTATTTGATACAGCCTTGACAGTTCTAGAAGTTGATTACTTTGTTGATTTTGTTCACTTTTCAGTGGATTGAAAGTCGAATTCGGAAAACAATAGCAATGGCCATGGCAGCAGCTGCAGCAGCAGGAGCAACATTAACAAAAGCCAAGCCCTAGGAGCCAAGGAGCAGCAACAAATCTAATTACCGACCAACAATAAGGTCAAATCCTGTTCATCACGATGATGATGATGATGATGATGATGATGTTACTGCAAAGTGCTTCCGCTTTGTTGGCCCATGCGGAAATGAGGCACAATATGTCGTTCAGTCAACGGTGAACGGCGAAGCTGAAGCTGAATCACCAACGTGGAATACCTCTTGCCAACAAAATAGCTAAAGATTCCTTTATTCCCGGGAATTTAATTAAAGCTTGAAACAGAAAAACAAGAAAGGCTCACTGGCAACCAAAAGGGCAGTGCCCGACGGCATTGAGGTGGCCCATAAATCCACCATCCATGCAGCTGCAGCTGCTGGGCCACGTCCATTGGCCAATTAGCTGCTGCAACGGCCAACAGCGGCAGCGGCAATCGTTTGGGCCCCATTGAGCAACGCTCCTCCTTCGCCTCCTTCGATGACTGCCGCCAAAAGACGTGCGGGTAGCAACAGCAGCGGCAGCAGCAGCAGCCATGGCAATGTGCAACAGCAACACCAACAGTCCCTGCAACATCAGCAACATCTGCAGCACCAGCAGCAGCACCAGGAGTACCAGCAACTGCTGCAGCATCCGCATCATCACTACCACCAGCACTATAGCAGCAATGGGAGCACCAGCCACTCCACCACCAGCAACACCATCGGTGGCCACACCAATGTTGCCCACAGCAACAGCAACAGCAGCAACACCAACAGCAGCAACAGCAACAGCAACAGCAATCCTCAGCAATACCACCAGAGACAGCAGCCACATCAGGCGACACTGCGCGATTGCTCCGTCAAATTGCCGCTGGATATCCTGTGAGTATAGGCCCACAAATCATTCAGGTCCTGCCAAGGGGTCCCTTTAGCACACGTAGCCGATAAGGAGGCCAACAGGGCAGGTCAGGTTGTTAAAGTACAGAAGCATAGACCAAAGGAATACCCTCTAAAAAAGGGTATATTTAAGTAGAAATTATAACATTTTTCAGAGAACTTTGTGGGATATAAAGTATTACTTAGGCGTACAGGTTGTCCTGATTTTCCTCTCCTGTTACTTCTTTTTAAAATTATAGAGAGCGGTCCAAAGTAATGCCCCAAAGTAATACCCCTCTTGCCATACCCTTTGCCAACCTCAAAAAGGTCAAGCCATAGCTGCTCATCTCTCCCTCTCTCTATCTCCTGGGAATCCTGGCAATCCTGTGAATCCTGCCAGCAGATAGCCAGCACGTCTGGTTGGTTTAATAAAATTTACATTTTAACAACGCAAATGAAAATTGCATTAACTTTAACGGGACAACATTTGCTTGATTCGATTTTCTCCGCTGCTGCACAGCAAAAGCTGAATTGAGCCCAGCTAGGAGGGGATTGAGGAGGAGGGAAAATGAATCAGAAAATTATAAATATTTATCCTGGGTGGAGAAGGGAGCAGGATAACGAAAGCCCGGCGACAGGGACAAATGAAGCGTTTCAAATGCTTAGCGCCGGGCAAAAGGAAACTTATTCCAGTTTTGTCAGGATTAGAGCTCCTGAGCCTGTCTTTAAAGCTTTGCGCTCGACGGGGATTTTGGCTTAAAGGAGCTACCAGCCAGTCAGGCAACCCAGAAAGTGTGTGACATTTGTAGGCTAACAGGGGATGGGGGCAGGGGATGGTCTCCAGGAGGCGACTCCTAAGGGTGGCACTGCGTTTATGCAGATCGCAGTCAAGTGCCGACCCGCCGCCTTTAGGGGCACACGAAACGAGGCCAGTCGCAGCCCAGCCAAGTGCACTTTGAAAAACAAAAAATTTATTAATAAGAAATTATTAATGGAGAATTTAAAAAGAGTTTGTTGTAAAGACATTACAATTTTTAAGCATTTTATTGACAGATTCTTAAAGACCTAAGCTTTTGACTTTAAAGTCTTGTTACAATTGAATATTTTTGGATGAATTTTCTACATTTTCCTCAGTGTTATTACTGCAGCTGCGGGCCAAAAACGGGTTAAGAAAAAATAAAAGGAAACAACGCTGGGAATATAAAAAGAACTTAAAGCGTGTCGACAACTGGCGGAAAGGCGGTGGACGGTGGCAGGTGGCAGGTGGAAGGTGGCAAGTGGGCACAACGAAGGGCAGGAAGTCGGTTGGATTCTTGGTCTGAGGTTGCACCGGGCACTGCCACAAACGGTGCCGTCGAGTGAAGTGCCTCGACTCGACTCGACGCGACTCCTCGCGGGTCTCCAGACCGGGAACAGTGTGTCGTCGTTACTTTTAACGAGGTGTCGCATGCGAACATCGTTCGTCCAAGTGGGTTTCGGGTGGTTTCCACCAGGATGGGAAATTTAAGTGGGGGAAAGCCACCAGTTGCCATGTCCTGCCATGTCACCTTTGTATATGAAAATGCACTTAGTCGCAGCAGCAGGAGCAGCAGGAGCAGCTCCTTCTGTCACCTAGCTCTCTCTCTCTCCTCCCTCTATGTGCCTCCTGTGGCATGCTGCAAATGAAGTCATCCATTAGGCCACGTTACGTATACGCCTAGTGTGCGCTGCGGAGCTGCAATGTGGTGCTCATAATAATGCTGGCAGTGTTTGCTGCGGTCTAAGCGGAAACGTTTATAATGGAATTCGCTTAAGCGCCGCCGGACGAGGAGCAGGATGAGGAGGAAGGTGGAGCAGGTGGCTTTGCCAGGACAGGACAGAGAGGCAGAGAGTGTCGTCTTGCTAATTTCGCTGGCAGCACAACGTTAATTACTCAGCACAGTTGGAATGGCAATCTAATTAGCCGAAACGGAAGCAGGAGCTTAGTAAGAAGAGCCACCAAAACCCGAAACCTGAACCCATAAACGAAACCTCAAACTAATCGATAAACTCTCTTCTTTCTCTCTTTTTCCTTCCTATTTTTCTCTCGAATTAATTAGATGGCTACCGAAATCGGCCATGCGACCGGCTGGTCCCGATGCCTCGCCCACCGACTGCATCCTGGTGGTGGGCGTGTCCCGTCCCAAATTGGCCGTTGTCTTCCTTACGGTCATGTTGATATCGCTGTTCCTCACCTTCCATGTCCTGTACGATAGTGCCGTGTACAATATACAGGCTGCCCAGGCTGTCCACGAGAGGCATCGCCTCTCCCTGGCCGCCTCTGCATCGGCCTCGGCTTTGGGCTCCTCCTCCTCCTCGTCCTCCTCCTTTGCCTCCATCATCATCATCATCAGGATACTCTGGCTCCTCCGGATCCTACTCCTCGTCTGCCAGCGCGGGAGGTAGCTCTAACCATCTGCCGGTGTTTGTGAAGCCAGTGCCCAGTTCCAATCAACTAAGCCATCCCATGGTCTTTCCCTCGAGTCGTGTGCACTTTCCCAAAACGAGTCGGCGGCTGCCACAGGTAAGTCTGGACAAACTTGGGGAAATGAATTAAGTTGTAAAGGGTAAAAAATGCAAATTGCAGGACATATCTAATATCATTTATTTACCAAATGAATACCTCAATATTCTTACCATAATTATCTTAAGTCATATATTATTACCTTAGTTGTGTATTGGTTTATTTAACAATTTCTCACTTATCTCTTAGATACTATATACTATATACCGAAGTATTTAATATACATACATGTTTATGTGTAACTTGCCTTAACTAATTGCTACAATTTCAATGTTTAACACTCATTTGGTTTGATTTCCGGCCGGACACAGGCCCTCATAATTGGAGTGCGAAAATGTGGAACTCGGGCGCTGCTGGAGATGCTCTACCTGCACCCAAGGATCCAGAAGGCCGGCGGCGAGGTGCACTTCTTCGACCGGGACGAGAACTACCTGAAGGGTCTGGAGTGGTATCGCAAGAAGATGCCGCACTCCTTCCGCGGACAGATAACCATCGAGAAGAGTCCCAGCTACTTTGTATCGCCAGAGGTGAGTCCAGCCTTTAGTTTTTCCTTATTTTTTTATGTTTGGTTTCGGGTTCGGGTTCGGATTCCTTTTCCGGCCTGCGCTTTGATCTCTAATTGGCAATTAGGATTGGCTTTCTCTCGGCCTGACCGTAATTATTAATTAACTGTCTGCCCGGCATTGACTGTGTCGACTGCTGGTCCTGGTTCTCGTACCAACACACTCGTCCCTCGTCCTTGCCCATCTATCAAATTAAACCGAAACGCTGGCCATGTCCCAGCCAATTTCCGTGTCCATGTCGGAGCCATGGCGGAAATGTTTGCAAATTCATTTGCCAAACGGCAACGTCTAACACCCAACTGAGAATGGCTTTTCGGGACAGGTTTTATTTTTGAGTACCGTGTAACCGTGTGGAGAGGAGGTATATATGTGTACGGTAAAGTATGCTATAAAGATTTAAAAGAATTAATTCCAATTCATTTCGATTACTTGCTTTCAATGTTACTTTCAAAATGTCAAGTTAAATAAAGTTCTTCAGCTATAGAAAAACGCATTGATAACTTTGCAATGAGAGAAGAAATAATTAAAATTATTATTTTTCGTTCCTAATAAAAAAGCAGATTACGAGGTACCTTATAGTCTCTACTCCCTCTCCCCGAACCATTCTTTTTACTATATTGTTTATTTTCCTGTTCCAGTTGGTGTTGTTTTTGTTGTTGGCCGCAGAGTGTCACAAAATTGGGTTTTTCGGCCTGATGCAATTTCGCTGCGAGCCGGAAGTTGCATGTGTCAGGGAAAAGTGGGTGGAGTGGAAAACCTGGTTAGCATCCCTCCTGACAGGGCCATATTTCATGCAGTTTCATTTCAATTTTAACTGCCTCGCTTTCGGCACTTGATGCGCACACACGGCGTTTCAATTTGTCCCTAGTTTTCGAGGGAGATTGAATAGAGAGAAGAGCCCCCCAAAAGCCAAGGCAAAAGCTTTGACGTAGATAAATCTTCATTAGTGACTTTATTAATATTTATTGAGTCAGCTGAGAGAGCTGCAGCAGCTAATGCTGCTCCTCATTATCCAGTCTCCCATATTCCGCGTTTAAATAATGCAACTCCCCATGGCGTACTTTGGCCTAAACCCGGTTTCCCCCGATTTCCCTCGATTCCCCAGGATTCTCTGATATGACAGAGTCTCCTCATCTCCCTATCCTGTTACCAAATGCATTTTGGCCGCATTAAAGATTCAGCGAAATGCATATTCCCGGGGGCCAAACTCAAACTGAAAATGGTTCATCAACGTGAATAATTCCGAAACGCTTGAGTACTCAAGGGAAGCTATGTCGCAGGACATGAAACAAAAAAGATATAATATATATATATATATATATATATAATGTATCTACTTAGTGGAGGGAAAAACTTTTGAACTTGTTGCACGGCAGCGGCCTTATTGAAATTGATTAAGTTTATTTACCCGGCTCGTTTCGCCCATTTGCAAGGCTATATTTATACAACGTGGCGAATTCAAGGACCCCGGTGGAGGCTCCTCCGGTTCCGGTGTGCCAGCTCCGTCCATCTCCTGCCATCGCCTCCTGTGTCCTTCTGCCAACATTGTGCGGCAATATTTTCCGGCTTAATTAAATTGTTCACAGCACACTTGCTGCGGAAGTGCAGCAGCAGGAGGGAGGGCGAAGATCATGGAGTGTGGCAGCAAAATTAAAGCCAACAAAAGGCAGCCAGCTCCTCCTCCTCCTCTGGCTCCTCCTCCTACCTTAAACAGTATCCCAGGCTTTGCAATTATTATCGATTGTCAGGGGGGTTCTAGCATAAATTCATTAATTGGAAAGGCCCCCTGAGACCAGCAGCCGATACTGAGAGTGGTGGCACCTTAAAAAGGATTCCAGAAAACCTTCGGAAAATCATACAAAATAGTTTTATAAATGGCAGCAAAATATTTTCTTTTTGGCCAACAAATGTATGTCTGCATGGTTGCTCTATAACAACTTTCTTTTAACTGAGAACCATTGACGAAAATGTATATTAAATTCCATGAAATAATGTAGGGCAATGTATCTCTTTTTCTGGAAGAGGAAACTGTACAGTTTTTGGCAAAACATTTCCAGGAAAACTGCACAAAATTGTCATTAAAATTTAATGAACTTTTGCATTTCTAACCTGGTTTTTATTTATATAGAAAATGCCTTTTAATTTCGTGAAAAATTGAAGCTAATTTGTAGGCTATTCCATGTAAACTTTTCATCTCCTTTTTTCCCAAAAACATTCGTCATTAAATCAACTACATGAAATATAAAACATTTTGCCGCATTGCTTACTATTTTTATATAATAAAAAATGCATTTTGATTTCCTGAAAATAAAGAAGCACATACATTTTTCTAGAATTTAATACAAACAAAATACGAGTGGAAATTCCGTTTAATTTCCTGGCATAACATTCGAAGCTCAACTCAAAAATTTAATAGAGAAAATGTTAGCTTTTTACTAGCATTTATTTTGCGTTATTCATAACGAAATGGCAAATGTAATTACAACAGTTTTAGTTATCTCTTTGGGCCATGCAAATTGGGCAATTGTTGGAGTTTTCATCGTTAACACAGAGTTATTTTAGCTATTTGCATATAATCATGTTGTAAAAAACTATTAACTTTTTAGGGAGGGGGAGGAAATTTAACAAAGTTAACACAAACATATTTTTGAATTGCTTAATTATGAAAGCGGAAATGCAATTAATTTATGTGTTTTTAGTTAAAGTGTGCCTTTTAGGGCTTTAAGATTGGGGTTTTGTTATTATTTAGGTATATTAAATTATATAAATATATTCTTGAATTTCCAGGTCCCGGAACGAGTGCGTGCCATGAACGCCAGCATCAAGCTGCTCCTGATTGTCCGGGAGCCGGTTACCCGGGCCATTTCGGATTATACGCAGCTGCGTAGCCATGCGGCCACCGCCATCCTGCCCCTGGCCGAGAAGGATCCCCCGATCCCGAATCAGAGTCCCAGCACCCGGGAGAGTTCCGGTGGAGGAGCCACCTCCATCTCCACCTCCACCTCCAGTGATGCAGCTGCCAAGATGTCGTCGTCGCAGTCGTTGCTGTATGCCAAACTGCAGTCTGCCCGGAGCTATGACAATGCCCTCGTGGGTGGCAGTGGGGCAGGAGCCAAGGAGACCAAAGGCAGGACATTATCATCCTCGGTTAGGAGGGGAGCTGGAGCAGGAGCAGGAGCTGGAGCTAGTGGAGGAGCTGCGATGACCACGACGACTCTGTCGCCAATGGCAAGCGCCGCCCAAATGGCAGCCAAGTAAGTGAAGTGAACTGAACCCTCCGCTTTTCGTCCTGCTTGACATGCAAATGAAATGCAAACTGCAAATGAAAGTTGCCCAAAATGCGACTCTTGTCCTTGGCTTCCTGCACCCTGCCTCGCTTCCTTCCTTCCTGTGCCTCCCCACTCCCTGTCTCTGATGGCGAAACTTTCTTGTTTCACTTGTTGACAGAGGGCGGTGGAAAAAGGAGCAGGACAGCCAAGGACTCTGTTTAACATGGGTCGAGGAGCCAGAAGGAGAGGCAGTAGCCCGCTGCTCATTTGCAGCTGTTGGCAATTCAATTTGCCATGGCCAAGATTTAAAGCCTCAACTCATTCTCACCTCCCCCCTCTTTGCAGGTCCTTCGAGGAGCTGGCCATATTTCCCAATGGCACCGTTAACGAGGCTTATCGACCGCTCAGCATCTCCATGTACCATGTCCACCTGCATCGCTGGCTGGAGGTCTTTCCGCGAGAGCAACTCCTGGTGGTCAACGGTGACCGCCTCATCGAGGATCCGGTTTCCCAGCTAAAACGCATCGAGGCATTCTTGGGTGAGTTTGAGGGGACAATTAATAGGGAAAACTAATATTTAAATGTAATATTATACTATTTTATAATTCTATTTCCTAGGCATTGAACATCGGGTGAAGAGCGAGCACTTTTACTTCAATGAAACCAAAGGTTTCTACTGCCTGCGCTATGACAACGGAGATCGCTGCCTGCGAGAGACCAAGGGCAGGAAGCATCCACATGTGGATCCCGTGGTGGTCTCCAGATTAAGGAGGTTCTTTGCCGAATACAATCAGCGCTTCTACGAGCTGGTGGGCGAGGATCTGGGCTGGCCAGAGGAATAAAAACGCGGACAAGGATCAGGACCAGAACTAGGAAAGCTTGGCCCATAAATCTCTCTTCGTGGTCAATGGTCCGGCGATTTAATTACAAGGAGGAGGCGGGATTGCAGGGGCAGGAAAAGCATGTGGCAGGAAAAATAGAGGCAACTTTTACGTTTTGCATACTTTTGTGTGCAACGCAGCGCGAGAGTGGAGAGGAGGAGGCCATATTTCTGCCTCGTTGGTTGCAACTCGCAGCTCCTCTGACAGTTCAATTATGCGCGCGTATTGAAAAATTGCATTCCAATTTTCGCAACGCCACAGAAGGACCGCCCTTAAACCAGGAAAGAGGGGGGAGAATCAAGTGAAAACAAGGAGCAAAAATGAATAAAAAAGTAGTAAAAAAGGAGCAAATAAAAAGAGGAGTGAAAAAAGGAGTAAAAGAAAATATAGTTAAATAAACTGTACAAGCATTTTCGGTGTGCATCAGGCCATGAAAATGTGTGTCCTGCATTCACACATATACATACATATCGCAAAAGCAATATCTTACCCCCTTTTTCTACATATGTATATGTTAAACGAGTGTGTGTGTGGTGTGTGTTTCTCCCTCCAAAAGGGCTGGTGTGTGTGTGTGCAAGTGAGTGTGCGGGAAATAAAAATTAATTAAGCAACTAAATGTGATTTTATAGCCAGTAAGCATAGGACAAATTGAAAATGATTGCAACACTGATGGGAGGGAGAAGTGCACCCACTTCGATGTAATTAAAAATGTATTTAGACTAACAGTCGGCTGAATTAAATGTGTGCATATCATCACGTCAAGGGACGAGTGGAGGAAACTAAGCATATCAACTTATACTATATACCATAAATATATATACATTATACACGGACTATGATTGAACTACAGCGTTGCATATCGGAGTAAACCAACCATGAAATCGAAACATATCAGCTGCAAAACGTCAGCAAATAATATATATAACACATATACACTTTATATATTATATAGTATGTATCAGGTAGACCCTAAGTCGAGCATCAAATTCGTTGTAAATGACTTTGATTTTGACCTAGTTTGTAGGGCGCGATGTGTCACGGAATCGTCATAGACAAACTCTAGTTGAATATAATTATAATTAATATAGCTGCACTGCCCCCCCAAAAGGTATAGAAATTACTATTATATACTTTGTGCACTCCCCCCACTTTTAGGCCATAAGTTCGATCAAGGATAGATTTTTTTAATGCATTGTTAAGCCAGATTATTTTCTATATATATTCCTAAACAAATGTAATGATAAATACCAGTATATATACACACACACTTATCTAAAAGTTTAAACATTTCGCAAGCATATCAAACTCAAAACTCAAACTCAAACTCAGTGCGACGAACTCAACTTAGGCTAACGCTCCCCAAGACGACGATCCATCCAATTTCGGTTTACACACTATATAGCATATATATGTATATAGAGATACACACCTCCCACACTTTGGTTCTTAGGGATCTTCAGCACACAACTTGACTTGACTAGCTTCAAATACTAAACCGAACAAAATAAATAGACTATGTGTGAAAATCCTTATTATAAATGCTGATCCCTCTCAATGGAAAACCACGAAAGGATGTAACTAACCAAAGCAATATATAAATTCAAAGCAAGACTGAAGGTCCTCCGCAGAATGTTTATATTCTTCCCTATTTTCTTTCTTCTCTGTCCCTCTTTTATTTTATTATTAAGTAAAGCAATCAATCGACGCTTTGTGTTTGATTCCGAACCAAAACCGAAACCAAAATGAATATACAGTAGCAAAGACAACGAACATTTCTAATTTGTTTATATTTTTATACAGAAGCGAAGCGTACATTAACCGTAACCAAACAAATATATATATATTAGAAAGCGAAATGATATATATACTAATATTAATATTAATATACATTCAAAGAGCAATTTGTAGTCACATTTTGTCCTCGAACTCAAACTCGAACTCGAACTACGCCAATTGCATAAACAACAAACAAAAACATATCAAAAGTTTAACTCAACTCTAGATCCTCCATTGATATTGATATATTGATATTATTGATGTATTGTCTACTTAAATTGAACGTGCAAAACTCAACAACTATAATGTACCTTAAAAATCAACTCTCTATTTCTTTAACTCTAACTCTAACGATAACTCCAACTCTTGCAACTTATTCAAACTTTCAATGTACATACAAAACAAAAAAAAAAAAAACAAAAGCAAACTAAAAAAACGTATTACAAAAATCGAAAAATAAAAGAAAAAAATGGAAATCAACAAAAATCGATAAGAAATCATATAGAAATTCAACAAATTGTAAGAGATAAACCAACAAGAATCAACATTTTAAGCTATGGAAAATTTTACGCATGCAATACAATAAATGTAATTCGAAAAACGGAACTAAAACGTATTTTATTTTGGTGGTTTTTAAATGAAATCAAAAAGTTATTATATATACGAGTTAAAAACAAAACGGGTGGAAGCTAAAAATTGTTTACATTTTGCAATTTGAAAATTAATCATAACTCAGCAAAAAATTAGGAAAGCTGTTCCACATGGCGTATACTTAACGTGGAAACCCTAATATTAAGTATACGCAGTGTGTGACTTAAGGGAGTAATAGGCTACAAATTTATAAAGATAAGTACAATTAAAATGAAAAAGTAAGCTTAACAGGAATAATAACAAGCTTTGAATTATATAATCGAATAGCGGAAATCGATCATCAAATATTCGCCTTCTTTAAACCAACATTTATAGATATTTTTATATGACAATTTTTATGACATATCAAAGTTTAAAAATCTCATAGCTTAGCCAAAAAGGCGTTAATTTTAATTCGGAAAACTGTTCTATGTTAGTTTTTAGTAGGTTAACAAATCTCCATACTCAATTTAATATTTTTGAAAATTCAAATTTTTATCAAAAAAATCGAAAATTTATGCATTCTTCCAAACATAGCCTAATCGATTCAGATTTTTATACTGATCAAGAATATATATGGGTTATAGGGTCGGAAATGACTTATTCACGGATTATCCACAAAAAACACTATCATATGTGTCCCATATTGGAACATAAATCAATATATATTTATTTGATAATTTTTTGTGAAAATCTAATTTTTAAAATACCATAACAAGGCCAAATATGCATTAATTTCGATTCGGAAAGCTGTTCTGTGTTAGTTTTTACAACGTTACCAAATCTGCATACTCAATTTAAAATTTAAAAGGAATTAAATTTTTTGTCAATTTTTGACAATTTTATAGATGTAACCCCTTAAAAAATTTTCAAAAAATCAAAAAATTTTATCTTCTTCGAAACTTAGCTTAATCGATGCGAATTTTGATACTGATCAAGAATATACATGATTTATAGGGTCGGAAATGACTTGTTCACATTTTATTTAAAACACAAAGAAATGGATACAACGTATCTCATAGTTTAGCATTTATAACTTTGTTTCATTTGTTTTTAAATTAGTTGGATATTTTACATTTATTTTACATACATTTATGTTCAAGTAAAAAGCTTTATACAGGTTTGAACTTAAACTAAAAAGCCATGCAAATGTAGAGTAAATAATTCTTTATCTGAGGAGAGATCAGGCGCTTCATTCTAAAGTCTATATTTTTAACACCAAATCTTTTTAAATATATATTAAATCCTTGTATTTAATAAGATTTTACCATAACAGAACTATCTACGTCATATCTTTATGATATGAAAAGCTATTTCTAACCGCTTTCAAATAGAAAGAGCAGAAAGCTCAAAACATTTCGGTCCTAAACTTAATCTCTCGATTCAGTTCCCATTTACCATTTTCCCCAACCGGTTGTTCGCCGTTCTGCTTCATTTAATTTGTGTTATTTTCCAATTATAAAAGTGTTTATACTATATATCAGTAATATATACAAATTTAAACCTGTTAGATAGGAAACTGCATACGTTAATAAGACCCAACGATGTGGAAAAGTGCCGCAAAGTGTGCCCAAGGGCCAAGTTCAGGCCTTCATCAGCTGTGTTTTGTTAGGACTTTCTCAGTGGGCGGAATAGTTGGTCAGCAGGTGAGAAATTTAATGCAAAAAAATGAGCGAAAGCTTTTTCAGAGAGCAAAGATTTGTTTACACACAATAGTTCTTTTTTTTATCAGACTCAATTGGAAATTGCGGGAAATTTGAGTGCTCGCAGCGATGAAAAATGGACACAGGCAAAGTCTTATAAGGAAATGCCTGCACCAAGCAGTCTTAAAATGATATCCTACTTTATGCCAGGTGGTGAGTATAAGAATAATGTATTGTTAGTTTATATCAGATGAAACAATGGCTAATAAACTGATAAGAGATAAGCTATACATTATTTTTTATTTTGTCCAATTGAGATTATAAATATCAGAAAACGAAAGCATTTCTTTGTTAACATTAAATAAAAAAGTATCTTATCAGCGAATAACTTACCTTTATTGCGACTGACTCTATCAGAGTTTATCAATATAAGATAAGATTTTTTGGTAATATGGTTTTTATATTATATTTATAATATTTTATTTTATATAGGCGCCCTTCGCAATACTAACCTCATACAAATGAACCGCCGGATGAGGGAAATGTACGGAGATATATATCGCGTTCCCGGCATGATGGGCAAGCCCAATATGGTCTTCACCTATAACCCCCAGGACTTTGAGGTGACCTATCGCAACGAGGGAGTATGGCCCATACGGATAGGTCTGGAGAGCTTCAGTTATTATCGCAAAGTGAAGAGACCCGATGTTTTTGGTGGTATAGGTGGTCTTGTTTCCGAGTAAGAGTTTAACCAAACATTATTAAATATTTATTGAGTAACAATACAACTTTTAGACAAGGTCAGGAATGGGCAGACATACGCAACAAGGTGAACCCCGTGCTCATGAAGGTGCAGAATGTGAGACAAAGTCTTCCCCAACTCGATCAGATAGCCAAGGAATTTATAGACAAGTAAGAGATTATAATGCCTAGTTAATATATCTTAATATTATTCATTTTAATTTAGGTTGGAATCCCTAAGGAATCCTGAGACTCATACCCTCCAGGCCAACTTTCATGAGAAGCTGAAAAACTGGGCCTTTGAATCAATTAGTTTTGTGGCTCTGAATACAAGAATGGGTCTTCTGAGTGATCACCCAGATCCGAATGCCGCTCGTTTGGCCAAACACATGGGCGAGTTCTTCAACTATAGCTTCAAGTACGATATACAACCCTCGATATGGCCTTTTTACAAGACACCCGGCTTCAAGGAGTTCCTCAAAACCTATGACAATATCACTGAGATAACTACCAACTATATAGAGACTGCCATGAAGCGTTTCGAGGTGAAGGATGATCGGAATACCAAATGTGTCCTGGAGCAGCTCTTGGAACTCAACAAACAGGTGGCTGTCGTGATGGTAATGGACATGTTAATGGCTGGCATCGATACGGTAAGTACGTAATGATTTAATTTATTTTCAGAACCTAATAAATCTCTCATCTTAGACCTCTTCTGCTGCTCTGACCATCCTTTATCACCTGGCTAAAAACCCCTCCAAGCAAGACCAACTGCGTCGCGAGATACTTCGTATCTTACCCCAATCAAAGGGTTCCCTCACCGAAGAGAACACCAAAAACATGCCCTATCTACGGGCTTGCATCAAAGAGGGCCTGCGAATCACCTCTATAACACCTGGAAATTTCCGGATTACCACAAAGGACCTGGTGCTCTCTGGATATCAGGTTCCTGCCGGCACTGGCGTTCTCATGGGCGTCTTGGAGCTCTCAAACAGCGACGAGTATTTTGCTCAGAGCGCAGACTTTGTGCCGGAACGCTGGCTAAAGTCTGGGTCAGCTCCTGATGGTGTCCAGGCCTGTCCGGAGGCCCGATCCCGCAATCCCTTCGTGTATCTGCCCTTTGGCTTTGGTCCTCGCACCTGCATTGGAAAGAGGATAGCAGAGCTGGAGATAGAAACTCTATTGGTGCGACTCCTGCGGAGCTACAAGGTCAGCTGGCTGCCCGAGACTCCGATACAATACGAGAGCACCATTATACTAGCACCTTGCGGGGATATTCGATTTAAACTAGAGCCTGTGGATCAATCAATGTGATATATGTGATAACAGAACACACATCCTTTTGAGTTCAGAGATTTATTCAAAGTATTCACTAACAATATGGGAATGTAAGAGTTTAGGAAAAAAAGCTATCTTATTGGAAGCAAAATCTGGCATTATAGCTGTGGACAAAGAGATACATCCAAGCTCTAACGTCGAT
Source organism: Drosophila serrata (assembly GCF_035046125.1). Classification (NCBI taxonomy): domain Eukaryota; kingdom Metazoa; phylum Arthropoda; class Insecta; order Diptera; family Drosophilidae; genus Drosophila; species Drosophila serrata. Next base: position 1,225,133 of record NW_028257232.1, on the reverse strand, counting down.
TGCGTCCACGGAAGCGTTGGTGGGAATGATTACGTTGCTGATGGTTCTGATGGTTCTGTTGCTTCTGGTTTTGTGGATTTACGGGTTTCTCGGTCTCCGGCTGGGCTGGATGTTCCTCTTCCTGGTTCTCTGGGACAGTGGAGTTATTAGCCGGTTCAGTGGGTTGGTCTGTCAGTGGAGACGCAGTGGGCGTGGAGTGGGCTGAGGGGCAAAGGTATATTAGTACTTTGATAGTGGGTTAGAATAATGGAAATTAATTACTTGCCCAGGACGGATTTAAGGCTGGCACTCTTGAGCAGGGCCTGGGTTCCTAGGCTAGTATTGAAGCAAGTGGGTGAACCTGTTGGAGAATCAAATCATTTATAGATTATATACAGACTTAAAATATAAGATATAATACAAGCAACATGCAGGGAAAGACTAGGAAGTGAGGGACACACCGATTGGACTATAGAATATATCTTCGGAGGAGGTGGCAGGAGTTAGGGTATCGACTGGGGGATAGTTGGATAGTTGCTGGACAGCCTCTCGGATCTGATCGGCTTGGGTATCTGGCTGGGCTTGGGACTGCAGCTGGTTCTCCTGGGACTCCACAGTGTTCCCAGTCTGGCTGCTTCCGCTGCTGCTGCAACTTTCGTCTTCATCGTTTGATTCTTCGTCTTTGGTTGGGGTTTGGCTGGGAAGTTCGGATGGGGATTCGGGAAAGGATTCGGTTTCGGGTTCAGGTTCCGTCTCGGGATCAGTGCTGGCTGTTGTGTTTGAACACATGCACGGAGTAACAGAAACAGAGACAGAATACTGACGTTAAAATGTTAATGGGGACCACACGGAGCACTTCTCGGGTGAGTTACCTGCAGCCGCCGTGGTGTTGTATGTCCTGGTGTTCATCATGGCCGCACTGATGTGCCCCGGCGAGGACTTCTGCGGATCCTCCAGCTTCACCTTCAGAGCGGCGGCTCCTGTCACAGAGAGAGATTCGAGGTCAGGGTGACACGGGCAAACGGCAACGGGTAACGAGGACGGATTGGAATGAATGATCTACGATAGCTTTTTATGTTGGTTTTGTATTGTATTTCATGACAACGTTTCAAGTTCAGTTTTCATCTACGCTTAAATCGATATTCGATACTTGGAGTTAACCTAGACTTAGGGGGCTATGTGCACGAGAGTCTTAATAATGTTCAAGTTCAATGTCCATTACCAACTTCTGCCGCCGACACCTGCTCCGTGTCCTTGTCCCCATTGCTGGAGGATGTCGTTAGATGCGCCTTTCCCTTAGCCTTCTCCTTTTCCTTATCGTTTTCCTTCTCGGTGGCCTTGTGAACTCCATTTTCCACGGGCTTAGGCTTGGCCTAAGGACAACTCATAATTAGAAAAGGGGTGTTTCTCTAAGGACCTTGGTGAAAACCCACCTGACTGAGCACCTCCTCCGCCTCGCCGCTGCTGATCTCGTCGCTGGACTCGTCGCTGCTCTCGGAGCTGCTGCCGCTGGTGTCCTCCTCCTCGGCATGGGGCACAAAGTCAGAGTCATCCTCGGAGTTCTCGTTGGCATACTTGGCCAGCATCTGGTCGATGGTCAGGTTGTGATCGGCATCGACATTCGAGTCCTCCTCCCGAGGACGCTTCATCACAGCAGGCGTGGTTTGCGTGGTCTGTGGGAACTAAAGTTCTCAAATATCTTCCCCTTTGAAGGGTTAATCCAGCAGACTCACCTGCTCCGCGTTGCGCACGGCAAAGAGTCTTCCGGAATTGGCTCTCTGCACTCCAGGGCGGCACATGGCCTTGGATAACCACTGAGTGAGTTTATGGGTCAGACCTCGGCCACTGACACTGCCACCGCTGTAGGAGACCTCCTGCTGGCGCTGCCGCATCACTTTCAGTCCATGAACCCGGATGGCCCTCAGCTTGCGACGCCTGGTCTGGATGAAGTAGACCATATCCGAGGGGGAGATGGGTCCATTTCCGATCATCAAGGCGCCCACCGACAACCAAATGCGCGTCAGACGCAGCAGGATGATGAGCATGAGGAAGGGACCCCAAGGCAAGGGACGGGCCAAGGGAGCAGCTGACTTTTCTACAAAGGGGGATCACAAAGGATAGGCTCACAGGACATGCTTTAAGAGAGGAGGGAGAGAGATGCACTCACCCTGCGGCAGACTCCACTTGGCCGTGTCCTCGATCATCACCAGTGCCCGATCCGCACGCTCGATCACAAACTGTCCCATCCGCGTGCTCGCAAAGCGCTCCGCCTGCTCCCGAACCCGATCGTAGAAGCTGCGCGACTTCTGCAGTTCGCTGACTTCATCCTCATCGATATGGTCCCGCTGGCGCTGATCTTTGGCTCCGATTCCCATTCCCGTTCCCGTTCCCGTTCCCGTCGTTGTTCCCGTCTCTTGAGCCATCGCTTTGCTGATTAAAATAATTGCATTTTATTGGTTTTTAATTCGAAGCGATAGAAACGGGGCGTACTTCTGCTGAATGGGAGTGTAAGGAAGCCTTTGTCTAGAAGAGCTACGAGTTCTAGACATCTTCCAGGTCAGGTTAATTATTAAATCATAACTTGATAAAGGTTTATCTTTCAATAAGTTTACTAATCAAGATTTTAGATTCAATCAATCTCAATCTTTCTCTACTTATTCATTACAAGTCCGAATTGGTTAAGATCTACGCTACGCTATATATATCATTATTTAAAAAGTATAATTTTTCAATAAGTTTTTACGTTCCAAGTCTGTTTCATTTTCCTGACATTAATCTGACTAATATTTCAGATTATTATTTCCCATTCTCTTAAATCTCTTTTTCTATAATCTTAAATTATTTTAATTCTAAAACCCCCTTAATAGCCATTTAATTTGTCGTTGAGGTAATTCAGGAGACTCGGGATTGCCGCGTGATTACCTGATGAACGCTCGGGAATACTTATAAAGAAACCCAAATTCCGAAACAAAATCCGAGATTAATAGAGAGTAAAAAAATACGGTAGGTAGGTAATACCGTATTATTAAACCTGACTCGACGAGGTCGTCTGCCGGAGCAAACCGAAAGTGGATCCGCTTATCGGTGCCAATCGGCAGGCACTTCGCACTTCGTTTTTGGCATTTTCAGATTTGAGGTCGTCTGGCAAAACTTATATTATATATATATTAGTTAATGCCTTCCGCCGGACGAGTGACTAACAGGCGGAAAAATTAACAACAAAACAAAATGTAGTATTATAAAATTAGACGATCTGAACTTTGTACGATTCCTCCGGACGGAGGAATAGTTCCATGATTGTGATGAATCTCCGTCTCGGAATCGGAATTGGAATCGGAATCGGGATGGTGAGGGTGAGGTTATTAGTTAGGTTACTTTAGAGATTGGCGAGAGATCTTTAGCTTATATTCCCTATCAGCTTATGATCCCAAATAAAGCCTCCCCCCCTCTTTCCTCTTTCTCCCGCTCTTTCTTGTCTTTATTTCTTTTATTTTTCGATTGCTTCCCATAAATTAAATTGTATATTATTGTTGATAGCTTCCATTCCGTTCCGATTCCATTCTTATTTCTTAAATACTATCTATATTAAATATAATATAAAGTTACACAAGCACTCGCACTCGCACTCGCATTCGATTTATTTGATATTTATAGCCGCTTATTGCATCGCCCAGAAAATACGCCAATTCTCAATTAAATAACAAAAAAATAATAAAATTATCAAAAAATTTGTTCGCGGGATCAAAGTGTATCTCCATAAAATGCAAATACACAGCGCGCAGCGGGAGCCCTCCGATCGTACCGAAAACCATGATGGCCAGTGTAGCAAGAAATGGAGATGCAGAAGTTTTTTTTTTTTGTGACGAGTGAAAGAAAGAGGCAGGGCAAAGACAAGGAAAGCTGGAGAAAAGGAGAGCTCGAGAGCAGCAGAAGGAGGAGTGTAAAGTGCAAGGCCTGACGATAACGGTAGTTTCGCTTTCCTGCAATGGCGCTCGAGCAGCGGCAGCGCCAGCGGCAGCGATGCCGCCACAAAGCGCAGACACCGATTAAAGCTTGCCCACTTACCGGTCTTTTTTTTGTCTCTGCTTGCTTTCTTTTTCACCGCTACTTTTTGTAGAGTTCTTTTTTTTTAATATTCGAAACCTTTGGAGCCCGCCGCCAGTCTCAATATATTTTCTTCGGATAAAAGTTAAAGCGTGGTGAAGGGTAAGGGATCACTTTACTGCAAACCGTTCTACTAAATCCGCTTCTAATTTCTGGACCACAGATTGGAGATCCAAGTTTCCGCACAATTCCCGACTGACTGACCAACGGTTCTGGTTTCCAGAGTTCTCGAACCAGCGAGGAATCAGCCGGGCTTCGGCCTGGCTTCGGGCCAGCGATCGTGTCATCTGTCAGAAGCTGCGGCCCCACTCTTTCATTCTCTCTTAAAAAAATAACCCCTCTGGGCTTCTCTTTGTTTCTAAGTCTTCAAAGTTTTTATTCAACTCTCTTCTTGAAGGGTTTGTTCCAGAGAGAGCCCAGATTATCAGTGAAATCTTATAAACTTACATATATACTTACTTGATGTGATAAAGCCTTAACCTAATGGTATTGAAATCTATTGAAATGAAGAATTATGTGATTAGTTTCAATTTGTCATGGGCTTGAATTGGTTTATCAATCATAACTCAACCAAAAAAGCAAAAATTTAATTCGGAAAGCTGTTCTGTGTTAGCTTTTACCAGGTTAACAAATCTGCATACTCTATTTAAAATGTAAAAGAATCAAATTTTTATCAAATTTAGACAATTTTAACCATGTAATCTCTTATACAATTTTCAAAAAATCGAAAATTTATGTTTCACTCTAAGCATAGCTTAATCGATTTAGATATTGATACTGATCAAAAATATATATGGTTTATAGGGTCGGAAATGATTCATTTACTGCATAGCAAATATTTTATAAACATTTTAATACCTGAGGGGGCATGCAAAAAGTAGTTTCTTTTAATTAATAATTTAAAATAAATTAAAATTAAAACTAATATTTTTAGCATACATACCATTACAAGTTAAGAAAATGTTCTGATTTACAGAATAATATTTATCCTGGGAAAACTCAATTAACAAAGAAAAAGGAAATTTTAAACTCAAGTTAAACTACTGTGAAACCAAGGTTAATCCCCTTTACTCCTTTTTTTTCCGAGCTCATTTAAAGTGTCCTTCAAAAGCTCCGAAGCCTACTTTTGAGATCTTACGCAAAGCCAAGGCCCGGTAATTAGGTTGCGCGAAAGGGAACTTAACTTGGCCCACTGAAAGACCAAAGAACAATTGCCGACAATGGGCTATAAATAAAAGATCAGCGATTTAAGGCTTGTATTTATTTGTTTTAAAGCCCGTCAAAGTCGCCAATGACAATCAATGTTTACCTGCCGTGTTTATCCCAGTTTCGAGGGCCCTTCGTCCCTTCGTTCGACAGAACAACACTCGACCGAATTCCACTCAATTTTCGAATAGAGCGAGCGGAAAAGCTCTTTCACGGGCGCCCTGCGAGTGCTGAAAAGCTCTTGGCGAGCGTTCAGTTGCGCGAAAACTCTCCACGGCAGCGAACGCACCCACGGAGCCGGAGCGTTGTCCCATCTCGCTCACTCGAACGCCGCCGCGCGTTTAGCCCTGCGAAGTTCGACACTCACACCTCCGGCCCCCGCCGTTCATCTCGCGTGTGTGTAGAGTGTGTGTGCCCCTCCGACAGAAAGGAGTAAAAATAATAAGGAAAAAATCCAGGAAAACGGAAATGGTTTAACCCTGTGCAGTGTGCTGTGAAAATTATTTGGTCAAATGCAAAAGCCAAACAGCGCCTAGGAAAATTCACAGCAGCGGCGGCGTTAGCAGAGGGAAAACTAGGAAACTCGTAAAAGCGCGGAGGATGTAGTCGCGAAATTTGAATGCACTTGTCTTGGTGACCTCACACACACACACCCCACCCGACACACACACTCCCCCTTGGAGAGCCGTCAGGATGTGTAAGTGTTGTTTAGCTTCCACGATTCGCCATTGATAAGCCACGAGTAGAAAATTCCTACCTGTGACTGCCTCACCTCCTCTCCTTTATTTTTAAACATATATATATGTGAGTTTTCCGAGCGGCAGGCAGCACGTAATCCGCTGTCCCTCTCGTCCTTAAAGGGTCGTCCTGGCTCCACGTCCTTTGATGCTGCGGCTGAGCTGTATTTCTGCTGAAGAGCCTGCTATTTTTATGCGGGCCGAGTGCGGGCTCTGTCTAAATTAGTTTGCGCATAAATTTTGCCACAGTAAATTTGGGGCGGAGGATTGAGCAATTTGTGGACAAAAAGCGAACAGAATGGGATTTTCAAAAATAAATGAGTTATAATCAGACTAAATTGGCTTTTAGAAAATGTTATCTATTTAAACAACACCTGTTTAAATACAAGAGTCTGAAAGAAGGGCATTGATAGAGTTTGCTTTGTGGTTTTTGTTTATTTTCCTTTAATTATTTCAGAACTATTGATGCGGCAAGAGAGAAAACAACATTTATTTATTTATTAAACAAGCAAAGTATCTTTTTCTGATGTAGTAACTAACAAGACCAGATATTTATTCTACTTTCTGTTATTGATACTTTTTTTTATTTATCTTGTATCATTACAGTTTAATACACCATTTCTTTAATTAAAAGTTTATTAGCAAAAGAAATTAAATATCATTCTAAAAAAGAGATCAATGGGAAATTGTATAAATTATATAGGTATTTTTTTATATATTGAGTTTCTTTATTGATTAATGTGACTAATGTATCTTAAATTTAGTTATTAGCTTAAAGTTTGAAGTATTACTAACCTTAAAGCTAATTCTTTTAAAGAATAATATGCTTATTAATTTTTAAAATATTTATTTTCGTGTTGAAAAACATTTTTTGTGTTGTTTTTATGATATAACCCCTTGAAAATATATAAAATATCGACTAAAAATGGTATTATAGCTTTAGTCAGAAGATTGTAATGATGTGAAGGAGTCGTTTCCGACCCTATAAGTCATATATATTCTTGATCAGCATCAAAAGGAGAATCTTTCTAGGCATTAAAAAAAGGCAGTGTTAAAAATGGGCAAAAATGTGGATTTTTTTACATTTTATTTTGAGAATGCAGATTTATTAATCTATTAAAAACTAGTATAGGGCTGCTTTCCGAATTAAAATTAATTCATTTTTGGCCATGTTATGATATTTTAAAAACTGTGATTTTCACAACAAATTATCAAATAAATATAATTTGATCTATGTTCCTATAAGGGACACATAAGATGGTTTCTTGGTGATATTTCGTGAATGAGTCATTTCCGACCCTATAAATCATATATATTCTTGATCAGTATAAAAATCTGAATCGATTAAGCTGTTTTTGGAAGAAAACTAAATTTTTCGATTTTTTTTTAAATTGTCTAAATTTTACAAAAAAATTAAGTTTCTTATATTTAAAAACTCTGTTTACAGATTTGTTAGCCTAATAAAAACTAGCACAGAACAGCTTTCCGAGTTGATATTAATGGGTTTTTGGCTGAGTTATGATCGATTCAAGTCCATGATTTTATAACACTTTTATAAATCAATTTTAATAATTCAAAATTATATAATACTTTTGGAATTTTCTTAATTTATGTATTTGTATTATCTTAACCTATAAAAAATATTTACAAATATGTATTATTAAATTTTTTTAGTGGGTTGTTTATTGCTTCTAAAACTGAAAAGCTAAAAGCTAACTTGTTCTCTGATGTTGTCACACAAACTCATAGATCCCACCTCGTTATGATTTTGGCGCCATGTCAGCAAGGGGTTAGGACCGATAACTGCTGGCAACGACCCTCCCTCCCCCCGGCGACCCTCCCCCACGCACAGGTTCCACAGTGGATACTCTGCGGATGATCCTTGTGGCCATTGCTGCGGCTTATTGGCCCTGGTCGTTGCCGTTGCCGTTGCCGTTGCTGTTGCCATGGTTCGTCATGGCGGTTATGGCGTCTTTGCATGCCGCTGCGCTTCCGGCCAAGCACATACTTACACTCTCTGCGGCGTCTCGTTGAATAATAAAGCACGCAATTGGCAATATACATGGCCAAATTCGAAATGAATGGCCAACACATGACCGTTCTATGCGGTTCTGTTCGGTTTTCTGTATTCTGTATTAAGTATTCTGTCTCGATGTCGCGTGCTATATGCCTGATATAGTTTTTAATTATCGCTCGGCGCTCATTTTCCGCCCTGTCTCTCTGCCCAGCCCTCTCTGTCATTAAGTTTTCCCTGCTTATGCGGCCATTTGACAAACCAACATCTCTTGGCTGCGGGAAATAGGGATGAAAAGCTGATACAAAGACGAGGAAAATTGTCGCCACAGTTGGTGGCGGCGGCCTCGAGGTGTCTGCCCTTTTCATCTTGGCTTTTCCTCGCTTTTCCCGCTGTGTAGGGACCCCATCTTGGTAGTGTAGAGAGCTCTGTGTTCCTTGATTGAAATTGCAGCCGCCATCTGCAAATTGCCGAACATGAAATTGTACAATTGAACATAAATTGAATGCTGAAATTGGCTCAGACGCAGCTGGGAAACGAAGTCAGTTGGTGTTGGGTTGCAAAAGCTCCGTTTGTCCTCCGTTTTGGCCAAGTTCTTCTCACATATCAAGGAGGCAAGTAGCGGGAGACAAATGCCAGGAGACAAATGACAGGAGAAAAGAAAGCATTTCCCCCATGCAGTGACAAGTTTCCATCACTTTTGCAATGCTTGTGTTTGTATTGAGACTGAGAAAAACAGTTGTGGAACTTTATTAATATAATCTATCGGAATTTAAGCAATTTATACATTATGACCCATATATTCTTATCAAATATATGGAATATTATAAAGGAAATAGTATATATAATACATATCAAGTTATTTAATGCTTTCAACAATTAATTGTTGTTTTGTATGAGAACATAATAAAAATGCAGTGTTAGTTTTACCTCTAACCTGTCGTTAAATAGATAGATTACCATTGACGCCTCAAATCAAATAATATGTTTATCCTATCAAAGTGATAATAATCTTTATTGCAAACATAACCACACATTTAATGGTTCTATAGACTCCTAACATACACTTTTTCCCTCTGTGAATCTCTCTTCGCTTTTGTGGGTCTTGTTTTTCCTGGCAAATTGTAATTACTTGGCTCCGAAATGGCTGGCCCCACAAAGGTAACCCAGTTAATTAAAATGAAAGCCTCGGGCCAGCGCGTATTGCGGCTCCCATTATCCCGCCCTCCCATTATCCTGCGGATTCCTTCCCTGAGGCGGACACACACAAACACTATGACAACCACACGCACATCGCAGGTTGGTCATTGGGTTTCCTGCAGGTAATCCCTGTTTTAAGGGCCTCTCAAACATAAGCCAGGCTATAATGCAAGCTGTCATGATCCCGTTTAATTTCATCATTATCCTGGCAGTTAATTAAGCAGCTGCTCAGCCCAGATCCCCAGGATCTGCTGCATTTATGGGCTGCCAAAGCGAGAGATGTCCATCAGCTCGAGGCTCACGCGGCGTATGCGTAATATCCGAGCCCCCATGCAATCGTCATGCATTTCTAAGAGTGCTCGGGCCTCAAATAAGGACAAAATCCGCATAAATAAGCCATGCATAATTCAGGACATTCAGCCGTAAAAAAACAACTAAATCGTCAGCTTGGGGAGCACTGCGGTGACCAAGGAAATATTGTATGTAATGGAGGAATTCCATGAATAATTCAGAGTCGCAAACAAATTGAGGGAAAAATCATTTATCCGAAAGCCACAGACTGAAGAGCTGCAGTGTTTTGTTGTTGATGCGGGAAAATGCAAATCATAAAAACTTGAGGAATTTCCCTACGAAAGTTGAGTATCTCAAGGCAGATGTTTCGCTCTGCGAAATATACCAATAAAATGTGCTAATTGTGAAGCAAATCAGCGCCATATGGCATAGAACAAAGCCAGACGCTTGTCTGGCGTTAATATTTAAGAATCCAATAAAAGGTGCTCATTCATGCCTGGAACCAGGTGGGGTGACACCACCACCTGGCAGTGTTCTCTCTATCCAAAAAACTAAGCCACGACAAGTGATTAAACTTTAGGCCTTTTGATAAGCTCAGTTTCGGTTCGTTGCGTGCTCGGTAAACATGATAATCAGCGCCACAACAAACCAGCGGCACAGTGGGGCTCCGCTAAGTGCAACGAACTGCGGGGGATCCGGCGTCGCCAATTTCGCATGAATGGGTTCAGGACCATGACGTCATTCCTGACTACTCTACATATATATCTTTGTATGTATATATGAGGCCAATAAGCCAAAGGGCAGAAAAGGACTTGAACAAGACGCCAACAAAAGGGGAAATAAAAAGCAAGGGCAAAGGACATGTGTTGTAAAATAAACTTTTGCTACACTGTGCGGGGGAAATAAAGAGTGTATTCTGAAAAAGAAAATAAAATTATTCATTAAAATATTATAAATAGTAAACCCTTTCAATTCCTAAAAAGTATCTTTAGTTTATGATTCAAATTTATCATATAATCTTTGGTAGTATTCAAATGTCAGCAAAAAGTCAACAGGTGAGCGCGGAGCGAAGGAGTGAAAAGGGAAAGGTGTGCCGAGTAGGTGAGCAAAACAAAGACAGAACCATTAAAGCCATATGACACTTGCTGACCCATGTCTAAATAATTGATGACTGACCTCGAGCTTGATTTATTGACCAAAGCTGTGATACACGAGTCCGTCGGAGGTCCTTCTGCTGGCCATGTCAAATCCATAATTGATGTCCCATGTTGCCTGCATATTGCCCGATTACGCGCACCAATTTCCGATATGGAAGCCAGGCCGAAAAAACAAAAGCCCCATAAAAACATTAATGACGCTGCATTTATGAACCTGTAAAGGATATGCGTACATATTCCCTCAGACGATTTCATTACTTGATCCATAAAAACCTTCTTTTTATGCATATTGAAAGTACGTGCTTCGATGTGATCATTAAGGACATTGTTAATGTGATTAAATGAGTGCCGCCCACACGGCGTATGCGCGATAATTTCTTGGCATGAAGGAAACTAATGAAGTTTTAACTCAAGGCTAACTTTGCTGAGGAACAAACTTGGCTAATTAGAGAAGAGCCAACCTTGGCTAAGGTTTCTAGTAAATTAATTTTGTAACAAGCAGCTGAGAACTTGAAGAGATTCTGCCCAAAAGTGTGCCACACACTTAAAGCCATACAATACACAGTGGGGTACCCACTATTAGACCCAGTTGAATAGTGTAAACAAACCACAAACCACACACAGAGCTATCGGGACATATGTGTGGTGTTTGTGGACAAAGTGCTCTCCAGGGATCAATTTAATCCTGGAATGACTCGAGGTGTGATCCTGGCCACACCTTGTTCAACCTGCAGTGACTTGCATTAAATTAATTAAAATTATATGCAAAGCCATTCGAGGATTGCACAAGAGTCAAGTCAGACTGTTGTGTCACAGCACCAATGTCCTTGCCACAAGTCTCTCGAGAGGATTTTGTCTCTATCTCGCTTGCTAAACTGAACTGCCATTTCATTCATTAAAATAAAAAGTAAACTGGACGCAAAAGTCCGAGGAAAATGCCAAAGTAAAGCTCTTTTTTATGTTTATTCCGAGGGTGCGTAAAGCTTTGGCAAGCGGCTCACATTCACATTTGCATTTTATGACGCCATCGTGGGGATGCTTTTCCAATTTGCGCGGCATAAAACCAGCTGCAGGACTCAGCATCGCAGGACATTTGGGAGAGGGAGGGGCATAAATAATGCAAGAGCTGGTAAGGCCACCCACAAAAACCAACCGAGAGCACCCCAGAAAAACCCCCTTAAACTCAATGCCACAATGCCATGTTACGTTAACAATAACAAATGCCAGAAAGGAGAGCAAATGTTACGGGTGTTGTAGTTGTAGTTGTACTTGGTTGCGGGTTGCGGGTTGCGAGTGTTTTTCTTTTAGGGGCTGGGGGATGAAACCATAACACACCAGACAGCGATTCAGTCTTCTAGGGGCACTGCCAGCGTGCAGGTCGCCCAGCTCCGCGCTCGGAAAAAGCAACTAAAATTATTTTGCTAAAATTCCTGCTAGTGCCAAAAATCCCTGTCACTTGAAGCTCCTAAATCCTTTTAGTTTTTGAGCAATCATTTATTCATCTCAATTTACTTTTGTGACCCTCGCGAGTGTTGTGGCCATGTCATGCAACCGCTGCATTTTAGGTCCTCAAAATCCTCAAAGAAAGCCGCGAAGCATCTGCCCCACACTTTTGCACTGTGCCACAGGATTAATAAAATATTCCCAGCCACAGGTAAAGGCCAGGTCCCTGCAGAATCAGATAAAGTGCAGGTTAAAGATACAGAGAGAAAGAGGAGAGAAAACTCCAGCATTTACTATGTATATTGCTTGGTATAATCCATTTGGCTGTCACTTTCAAGAGATAAATGTGTGTGTGTGTGGGAAAAGCGGAAAAACAGGAAAAACAATGTGCCAAAGAGTGCGGAAAATTAAGATTTGTGATAAACAACGAAAAGTGGTATTAAATTTGCAAAGGTTTAGGAGCTTAAAGAAATATTTTTTGAATAAATAAAGAATAAACAACTATTTTATAACTTCAACTTGTTTTAAAGTGTTTTCCAAACTCAAAGATAAATAAAAGTGGTGTTTTGCTTTCATTAAAATTAAAATGCAATGCATTTAAAGCTGCCTAATCTCCATTTTAATTAAACCCAAGTGACATATGTACATTTAAGTGCGGTAAATTGTGATTTCTCATCATAATAAAAACACAACCAAGTACTTATGTACTTAAAAGAACGCAGTAAATTATATAAAATTTAAAAGTGCCATTTGGTCAGACTTTTATAGGGAGATGAAAGCATTTATTATACATTTTCAGGGTATTATAATTTCAGTCAGAAGCTTGTTTCGACGTGAAGAAGTAATTTCCGACCCTATAAACAATATATATTCTTGATCAGTACAAAAATCTGAATCGATTGAGCTATTGAAAGAAAACTACAATTTTTGATTTTTTGAAAATTTGATAAGGGATACATCATTAAAATTTGCGAAAATTGGAAAAAATTTGAATTTTTTTAAATTTTAAATGGAGTATGCAGATTTATTAGGCTTCTTAAAACTAACATTGTATAGCTTTCCGAATTGAAATTAAAGCATTTTTGCCCAAGTTATTAGTTTTTTAATCTTTGATTTGCCATAAAAATTGTCATATAAAAATGTTTTTAAATATAATATATAAATAAATATATCGATTTTCGATTTGATTTTACAATTTAATAAAATGCAAGGGTATATATACTTCGGCTTCCCTAAATCACTTTCCTTTCTTATTTTTCTTTACTTTTTTTTGATGACCGCATCGACAAATGGCACGAATCATTCTACTTTCTTGTGGCTCTGTGTAATTTTCATAATTAAGACAATCGCAGAAAAAGAACAAAGTGATGTCATTGAGTGGGTGGGAAAGCGCTTAAATTTTTAGAGTGGCCTTTATACATGTATTTTCCACGATTTATGGGTGTCGTAAAGTGCAATGGCTTTTACAGAAACTTTGGCTAAATATTTAAAGTTGTGCAATATACATTTAAGGACATTTCATATATCATTTCACAAAATAAGCTACCTGCAGTTCCTCTCTTAATTTTATCCAATTTTCCGCATTTTCCTTGCTCCAAAAATACATTTTACATGGCTTATCAATTGATGGCTAGATTTTTTTGTTAAATCGATTCCCAATGGCAGCGTGCGTGCCGTCTGAAATAACACTTAACCTCTGCCACTTTCCACCTTTCCCATTCCACCAGCACGCATTCACTACGTTGACCAGGTGGAGCAGGAGGAGGAGGCGGATCACCACCACCACCACCCCGGCAGCAGCTCCACTGTCAGCACTGGGAGCACTCCCCCGCTCCGGATTTCCCCCCACGGATCCCCCCAGCTGCAGCAGCAGCAGCGCTTGGGGAAGCATCTCAGCAAATCCGCCTCCGAGTTAAATGGTCACGACTGCCATCACAGCGAATCTCCGCACATATCACCCAAGCGGGCCAAGAGTGCCGTGTCCCAGAACTTGGCCGGGGGCGGAGACAGAGGCGGAGGCGGAGGGGTGGCCGGCGGCGTAGGAGTCCTGCAGAAGACGCACGGATTTTTCAACAATCTGCGGCATCGCTGGAGTCGTGCAAAGAGCAAAGATCGCCTGGGACGGAAGTCGCCCAGCGATTTCCTCGAGGAGAGCACGGACTATGCCGCCGACTACAGCTCGGAGAGCAGTTCCGTGACGCAGAGTCCGCGACATCGAAGCACCACCATCGGTGGATCCCCACTGGCCAAGGAGTTCCGGGCCACGGCCAAGATGGCTCAGGTCATACAGCGCTTCGGTGGCTCCATGGAGGGCCGGATCGATGAGCATCCCGAGAATGGTGGACCCGGCGGATGCACTGCCTCTCCGGAGTTGACCACTCAGCAGCAGCTGGAGGCCTTGCAGGTGAGCTATTTCTTTTGCTTGTTCCGCTTGGCCTTTCGTTTAACTAATTGGCTGTCTTATATTATTCGCATTTTGTTTTCAATCACTAATTTTAAAATCTGTTGAAACTTCTCAACAATTGCCCGGTTTCTTTGGCTTTTTCCTACGACTCGCTGTGCTGCACAACTCTCTCAACTAACTGAAAAAAACTGAAAAAAATGCAATCTGCAATCTGCAATCTGCAATCTGCAATCTTGAATCTGCAATCTGCAATCTGATCAGGCCGATGAGCTGCGTCGCAAGCGCGAAGCCCAATTACGTCAATTCGTCTTCTTTCAGCTGCGCGTCCATCTCAAGTCCGGCAGCGACCTGGTGGCCATGGACAAGAATGGTGAGCAAGGATCTATATCAATAACAAAAAAAATACCCTTTTTCCAATTCCAACAGTGCTGTCAATTAGCCTCCCGATTAAAGGGAATTGAATAATTCATTAATAATAATAATTAATATACTCAGGCTGTATATCAAATATGTAAATCTCTCTTAAAAACTGAAAAAGATATAACTTTTTTTCTTAAAATTACCCGATCTTTTCTATGGCAAGAATATATATGTATATATATATAGTCCACCGATTCGCCCTGCTCCGATTTATATACTAGTAAAATTATATAGAAGAATAACTGCATAGTTTCATTAAAATAGCTTGATTTAAATTTGTTCCAAACAAATCTCGCACATGTGCATATGATTCCCAACGGGTTCTAACATCCCCGGAACGAAGTGACTGCTGCCGGCCCAGTATCAGAAATGTGTTTTGTTACAAAAGTTGCAAGTCATTGTTTATTAGTGTTCAAAGTTAGTAGCTGTGATACATACTCACTGATTATAGATACTCACTGTTCAGAGTTACTTAATGCTTATTGTTAATTACTGATCATAGTTGATTACTTATTGTAGATCTATAAATCGTCCGATTGTTCCTATGGCAGCTATATATATGTATATATATAGTCCACCGATTCGCCATGTTCCGATTTATATAATAGTAAAATTATATAGAAGAATAAATCCATAGTTTCATTGAAACAAATCTCTCTCTGTGCATATGATTCCCAACTGGTTCAAACATCCCCGGAACGAAGTGACTGCTGCCAGCCAGGTCTTAGGAAAGTGTTGTGTTACAAAAGTTGCAAGTCATTGTTTATTAGTGTTCAAAGTTAAAAGCTGAACATACATACTTACTGGTCATAGATACTTAGTTTTCAGAGTTACTTACTTGTAATAGATACTTAATGTTCAGAGTTACTTCTTGCTCATAGTTACTTATTGTTGCAGTACCATAATTATGAAGCGTTAAAGGAAAACAATTAAAGTAATATACTAAAGTTTTAATAATTTAAAGATATTATCTTTCCTAAAGATAAGTTTCCTGAGACCTTAAAAATCCTTAAGTTGGCAGCACTGCCAAGGAAAACCACACAAATTCCCCTACCATTTTCCACTATCTCATTTTCCAACCAACACAAGCCATCCCTCCCTTTTGTGCTTAATCAAGCACTTACCACAATGCTTGGGCACTGCAGCGAGAAAATTTTCCTTTGTCTTTTGTCCTCTGTGCCGCAGGACTCAGTGATCCTTATGTCAAGTTCAAGGTCGGCGGCCGCCTCCTCCACAAGTCGCGCACCATTCACAGGGACCTGAATCCGGTGTGGGACGAGGTGTTCATCGTGCCCATCGAGGACCCCTTCCAGCCGATTATTGTCAAGGTGAGTTCCGGGAGGGAAAGTGAAAGTTATCGAGGGGGTGAAGTGACAGGTGCTCCAGGAAAAGTTTACTCTACACTGAGACACTAAAATCAAGATATTTTGTGTCCAATTTTTCCCCTAATAATTTCCTCTAAAGAAACTGAAACAAATTGATAGATTTACCTCGATTTACCTGATTGTCTTATATAAATTCATTGATCATATGTAAGCTATATGATATAATAATTTAATGTTGTTAAAATAAAGTTTCTAAGTTTATCATACCCTGCAAAGTTTTTTTAAATTTATATTTAGCAACATAATAAATTAAATTCTTGTGGTTTTTCTCGCCTTGTCATTATAGTTCTTTATTTTTATTTATTCAGCGGTGGTCTCTGTGGTTCCATAAATAGTTTTTCGTAGATTATATACCACCGATAAGAGGTAGGCATTATTTTTTGGCTCCCATGGTAGCGTGGCCGAGCGGTCTAAGGCGCTGGTTTAAGGCACCAGTCTCCTCGGAGGCGTGGGTTCGAATCCCACCGCTGCCATTTAGGGATTTCCTTTTTTCCCTTTTCCCGATTTAATTTTGATTACTCTCGTTATTTAATTTTCATTAAGGGAATACAGATTTCGAGCAGTGTGAAAACACACAATCGAATAATGTTTGCGGGGGCATTAATTCCCTGAAGCATAAAGCGAAAATCTAATCGAAATGAATTTCCTTTTTTTTGGGCAGGTCTTCGACTACGATTGGGGACTCCAGGATGACTTTATGGGCTCGGCCAAGCTGGACTTGACCCAACTGGAGCTGGGCAAGGCCGAGGATATTCACCTGCAGTTGTGCGATTCCGGCGGAAGTCCCGGGGAGCATGGCATGGGCGAGATACTCATCAATTTGACGCTCTGGCCGCGCAGTCAGGAGGACAAGGAAATGGTGAGTGTCTCCATAAATCCCTCTCACTTTATGCCATAAGCGGAAGCAATCAGCCCTTCACTTCTGGGTATTTGTGGGGCATTGTCTAACCCCTTTTAATTGGCTTTCAAGAAGCGAAAAGCGAACACCTACGACCCTTTTGTGGTATGAAGACGTTTATCCACAAGCGTCGTGGTTACCCACTGACTTTATTTATGGCTCACCTGAATTTACTTTTGGGGTCTTTTGTTGTGTTTTTGTTTTGTATTATTTTGTAGGAAGCTTAAACTTTGATCCAATGCCCCCAACAAACTTGAACAATTGAGTTGGTTTTTCAACTACATCACACTCATCATCAAGAGCTTTGATCGCGGCGGCTCGATGGAGTAAAAAAAGCTTGAGCTGTCGTCTGTCATTGGCATTGCATGTTGTTATCTCTCAGCAAAAGCGAAGGCAATGGCAAAGGCAAACAATTGACAAACGGGAGGAAAATACAATGGAAATTGGGGTATATACTACATATGGAGAAGAGTCGAAGAGGGGATGCCCTGTAGGGTTTTAGAGAGGTGATTGAGATTAGGAAACCCTTAAGCGGTATTATCTAGTTATCTTAATGATTGAACTTTTAGGGTTTAGAGAATATAGAAATTATTTCAAATATTTAATAGTTAACTTAGAGTAAATCTTTTTTAAAATCCTATAAATTGATCAATGAAATAAGTTGAATATTTTAAAGGGTATTTTCCCGACCGTTCACCTTTCCAAGTTTGTGTAAAAGGTAAACCACGCTGAGGTGTCAAGCTGAGTCACTTGAGTTACAACACTCTCCCTAGTACCTGGTACTTTCCGCTTACATGTGTAAAGCACACACACATACCTCTCCCCTAGTCCAGCATACCCCATTATTCAGTAATTAGTGTACTTTTCTCACAATCTCGCCAAGCCGGACTGTCCCAATCGGTTCGCGGCTTTAGTCACTCTTCGAGCTTCGCAGGCAAAGTGCGGCTTTTGGATCTTGTTTTGGTTTCGTTTCTCTCGCAATTTGTTGTTTACTTTGTTTTCGGGTTTCGGTTTCGTTTTCGAGTTTGGTTTCGATTTCAGTTTTTGGGGCTCGGACTCCCCGATCGAGGGCACAATGCTGGGCAATTGGCCCGGCTGCAAGCGGGCGCCGCGCATGGTGCTGAAGCATGTGAGGGGCCAGCTGGAGCAGGGCTGCGACGACCTCATGGAGGTGGCCGAGACTCATTTTCCGGATATTGTGCAGCATTTTCAGCGCAACTCCAAGCTGGCCGAGTCATCGAAGCGCCTCAAGTCGCAGATCTGGAGCTCTGTGGTCACAATTCTTCTGGTCAAAGCCAAGGATTTGCCGCTGGCCGAGGATGGCAGCAAGCTGATTGATATTCACTTTAAATTTAGGTGAGTTTCAAGGAATAATATGATTAAAAAAATACTTAAACAATGTTTTATAATTCACATTTAATGAGCACCTTGAACTGAAGCAATTATATTCTTTATTGTCGCTATCAGCAGCTCAAGGTTTATCACCAAAAGCTGCAAGCTTTTATTAAAGATGAGGCTGAAAAATACACTTAAAGACACTACTATGAATATACAATAACTTAAACTCCCTTTTTAAATCCAGATTGGGCAACGAGAAGTACAAGAGCAAGTCTTCCTGGACGGAACGCTGGCTGGAGCAGTTCGATCTCCACCTCTTTGACGAGGATCAGAACCTGGAGCTGGCTCTATGGAATCGCAATTCCCTCTACGGCAAGGCCATCATCGATCTGAGTGTGTTCCAGCGGGAGACCACCCATGGCATATGGAAACCCCTCGAGGATTGTCCTGGAGAAGTCCACCTCATGCTCACGATCAGTGGAACCACCGCTTTGGAGACAATCAGTGATCTGAAGGCCTTCAAGGAGGATCCAAGAGAGGCACAGCTTCTAAGGGAGCGATATCGCTTCCTGCGTTGCCTGCAGAATCTCCGAGATGTGGGTCACCTGACAGTGAAGGTATTTGGAGCCACAGGACTCGCAGCGGCGGATATTGGAGGCAAATCGGATCCCTTTTGTGTCTTGGAACTGGGAAATGCCCGGCTGCAAACCCAAACAGAGTACAAGACCCTCACGCCCAACTGGAATAAAATATTTACCTTGTAAGTATGCATAATAATTAATTAATACATGTTATTCATTTAATTCTTTTTGTAGTAATGTGAAGGACATCACTCAGGTGCTGGAAATCACAGTCTTTGATGAGGATCGCGATCATCGCGTTGAGTTCCTGGGCAAACTGGTCATACCCCTGCTCCGTATCAAGAGCGGCGTCAAGCGTTGGTACACTCTCAAGGATAAGAACCTGTGTGTCCGGGCCAAGGGCAACTCTCCACAAATCCAACTGGAACTCACGGTGGTCTGGAACGAAGTCCGAGCTGTGTGCCGTGCCCTGCAGCCCAAGGAGGAGAAGCTAATACAGCAGGAGGCCAAGTTCAAGAGGCAGCTCTTCCTGCGAAATGTCAATCGACTTAAGGAGATTATAATGGATATCCTAGATGCAGCGCGATATGTTCAGTATGGGGTTTCTTGATCGACTTGTAATACTTAGTACTCACATTTAATTTTTCCCAAAAGGAGCTGCTTCGAGTGGGAGTCCCCCGTGCGTTCCAGCATTGCCTTTGTCCTGTGGATAGTGGCCTGTGTTTATGGTGATCTGGAAACGGTGCCTCTGGTTCTATTACTAATCATACTCAAGTAGGATATTTTATACATGATTTAGTATTTAATATATATTAAACTTCCCCTAGAAACTGGCTTATCCGCCTAATTACTGGCACTACAGATCCTGCTGCCCACTATGACTACGAGTATGATGAGGACGATGATGATGACAAGGAGAAGGAGGAGAAAAAGTCCATCAAGGAGAGATTGCAGGCCATACAAGAAGTCTCCCAAACCGTACAGAATACCATAGGTTATCTGGCCTCTTTAGGCGAAAGCACCATCAAGTGAGCTTAAATATGTGATTTGGTTTAGAAATTGTGTTTATTAAGTTGAATTTCCAGCACATTCAACTTTTCCGTCCCCGAACTGACCTGGCTGGCCGTGGTCCTGCTGCTGGGTGCCATTCTGGTCCTGCATTTTGTTCCTCTGCGCTGGCTGCTCCTCTTCTGGGGCCTGATGAAGTTCTCCCGCCGTTTGCTGAGGCCCAATACCATACCCAACAACGAGTTGTTGGACTTCCTATCCCGGGTTCCCGATAACGAAGAGATTGTGAGTGAAGCAATGGAATTTTCTACAGCTCCTTACTATTAATAAATAATTAATCTTGTAACAGAACCAATATAGGGAACTACCTCCCTCGGCGCCTGCTGACCAGACCCGCTCCAATCCCAAGAAGAAGCTCAAAGGCTCATAGTCCATAACCAGCGCTGATGCAGTCGTATCGCAGCTGCAGTCCAGCGCTACCCTAGGAGCAGGATCAGGGCCAGGACCTGGTGGCTCCAGTGGCTCCAGGCAGCAGCAGCTGCTGCAAAGATTCCGGGCCAATACCAGCCAGCTGAAGCAGCGCTTTGGCCAGGCCAAGAGCCTCAGTCTGAGCCATGGCGAATTCAATTAGACACCAACAGAAAGTTAGCTAGTAATGTAAGGATCCAAGGACATCAAATCAACTCAATTATGCTGCACAACAAAGTTCGCTTCACTTATTTTCCTAGAACTATATATATATATACACACACTCACTCACACACAGTTAATTATAAAAGTCAAAACTATTTACACCGGTAAGAAAATGAATTATAATGTATATACACTCGGACTCTATGTGTACCTAAGGTAACCTCTATCTCTCTCAAAGAATTATTCGAATATTGCTAACTACCTAAGATTCCTTATTGCGCGAATCCAAAATGCGATTACTTATTTATTGTGTATTTCAATTTGTGATATTTTCAAAGAATTTTGCAACTAGGCTTACTTACTACTTATGTGACTTAATCCCACGGAAGCTCCAGTCCCCAAAATCAACTCCATTTACAATTTACCAACTACCAACAATTACCTTTTCGATTGCACCCTCGCCTCGTTTAAGGACGCTTCTTCATGATATACACCTAATACTTGTAATAATATAATCCAAATCCTAATTATTTCTTTTGGGAAATTCGATAAAGATTGTTGAAAACATTTTCTAAAATTTACATCTTGTATTTATTATCAACTATTGTCTAGGATAATCAGCTCGTCGAAGGCCCCGGCCCAGCCATATTAATCTACGTGCATAATACTTTAAATGAAATTAATTGCTAATTGTAAACCCACTCCGATCGATCGATTTGATAAATTTTAGATAGTCAAACTATTTTATACCCCGCGACAAAGCAAACAAAACAAAACAAATGCAAAAAGAGCAACAACAAAGTTTTTATATACATACCGAACTCAATTAATTAATTAGCACCTAAGTTAAGTTTGTTATTTTTCAAAAATATATATATATACATAAATAATAAAACATATTTTTGGATTTCGCTCACAATATTATAATAAACAAACTGTGGGGGCTGTCAAACTGTACATTGCCCTTTAAACTTGATTTACTGAGTGTGTGAAGCTCAAACTGTTATCTTTATTTTTCATACCCTGAATATTATCATTGTTATCATTGTTTGTGTTGCTCAGCTCTTTTGTTTACTTACCAATTAACACTCGAGTGCTGGAAAATAGCTGTGGCTCGATGAGGTCTCGAACTGGGCACTACAAATACACCAAACTTTTATTTTTTGCCACTGCTTATCATTATTTTTGTTGAAAGGTTATGCAATGGCATCAAACTTTTCCATTCATGGATTTATATATATTTATTTAAAGAAGAAAAGCGAAAACAGTTGCTAAAAAGTGAATTTGTTCTGCTGCATAAATTGATAAATATCGGAGAAATCCCTGTGACCCAGACCCTGAATAATTAGGGAACTGTAGATCTTGTGGGTCAGCTCACCCATGGGAATGGGGGAGTTCGAGGCCTTGGCCGCATCCAAGGCCAAGTCTAGGTCTTTGTTGATCAACGAAATGGGAACTTTGTTAACCAGAGTTGAGGCCGACATCCCTGGAACTGGATTGTAGAACTCAGAAGTCCAGGAACGCCCCGTGGAAGAGTTGAGTATCCCAGCGAAGATCTTGGCATCTAGACCCTGGGACACGGCCAGATTCATGGCCTCCGAAGTGCCGATCATGGAGATGGCCAGCATCATATTGTTGCAGAGCTTGGCTGCCTGACCCATTCCCTGGGCTCCACAGTGGACAATGCGTTGTCCCATGCACTCCAGGATTCCCGCGACTGTCTTGAAGTCCTCCTCAGCTCCTCCCACCATAAAGGTGAGGCTGGCCTCCTGAGCTCCAGGAACTCCGCCGGATACGGGTGCATCCAGGAAGCGACCTCCTTGGGAACTGATTCTCTTCAGCAGTGACTTGACCAACTTTGATGAGATTGTGGAGCAATCTATGAACGTGGTATCCTTTTTTAAGCCTTGAAAAAGTATTTCTTTATAGGTAGCTTCTACAATTTCATTGTTTGGCAGCATTGTGAACACGTATTTGGATTTCTGGGTCACTTCGGTGACTCCAGGGTGAACTGCGGCTCCTTTGCTCTCCAAATCATTGCAGGCTTTTTTGGATATATCAAAGACATGAAGCTCATGACCCGATTTGAGCAGATTCCTGGCCATAGGATTTCCCATATTGCCAAGGCCAATGAAGCCAATTTGGGACATTCTTCGTATCGGTATTTGTCTACAAATACGTAGGTTAAAATGGGACAATATGTGGCAAGACATGGCAGTAGTTATCCTAGAGAAAAAATAAATTAAAAAATAACTTGGCGGAATTATTAAAATAAACAGGTTGAACTAACCTTCTTAAGGGTGATATTATTGTAATAATTAAATAAAGCTAAACAATTTGTTTTTGAAGTAACAATTAGCGTTGTGATAATAAAGATCAAGAACGCGCGATTCAGCTATTTTATTTCGTCAGATTGTTTAATTTTAGGTGGAAATCATGCTATTTTAAGAGACATACTCTAATATATTTAATTATACAATTTTAAAAACATTCTTTTGATTTTTTTATACCCTTGAAAGGTATTATTTTAATTATTAATTATTGAAAGGTAATTTGGGAGAGTCTTTTCCTACCATATAGAGTATATATATTCTTCATCTTGATCCGTCTGTACGTTTAGAAGCTACCTCTATCTATTTGACTCTTTCTCCCTCTCTCGCTCCCGCTCCCTACATCTCTGTTTTGGTATGTCCATCTCTCTCTGTGTATCTCTAGAAATATTACTTTCTCCCTTACTCTCTCTCTCTCTCTCTCTCTCTCTCTCTCTCTCTCTCTCTCTCTTTCACTTTCTCTGTTCTCCTTACTCGGAGAGTATAAATAGAGGCACAGCCATTGCGCTGACCTCATTCTGTTTGCGGCCTCCCCGCTGTTAACATCGTTGGTGATAGTGAAAGTGATTACCCTTCGACCTTAAAAGTGTCGCCTGAGCAGTGTCTAACATATGGAGTACCAAGACGAAGCTTACATTGTTGGAAACTTTAATCATCGAAATAGTTACCAAGAGTACACTAGAAGGAGTTAAGCGGTAAGTCTTAATCATGATAAATAGCCTAACCTTATTATAACTGAGTCATAAATACTGATTTCTTAACCTTAAGATAGTTTAACAACTGACTCTGACTTTGTGCCACTTTTTTTTCTACATTTTTATGCCTTTGCAGTCAGAAGCTTAAAATTCAGTGAAGTAGTCGTTTCCGACCCTATAAACCATATATATTCTTGATCAGCATAAATTGGCGAATCTTTTGCTTTTTAATTGTAATTGTACTTATTTTTATAAATCTGTAACCCTTTACTTTCTTAAGACACACACTGCGTATACTTAATTTAAGGGTTTTCACGTTAAGTATACGCCATGTATTCCCGATAGCGGACCAGTCGTCAGTCAGAAGCGATTTACGCTGTGAAGGAGTCATTTCCGACCCTATAAACTATATATATTCTTGATCAGCATCAACAGGCAAATCTTTCTAGCCATCTTTGGATTTTTTCAATTTTTTGAAATTTTTATAAGGGGTTACATCGTTAAAATTGTCAAAAATTGATAAAAATTTGAATTTTCTATGACTTTAAATTAAGTATGCAGATTTATAAACCTGGTAAAAAATAGCAAAGGGCAGCTTTCCGAATTGAAATTAATGCATTTTTGGCTAAGTTATGATTAAAAATGTAATGTAAAAATATTGAATATCAATTTGCTAAAATGTAAGTGGTAGCAATTTTATTTTTTTCTAAAGTTTACTCACTTTGTCGAAGATAGCTTTCTTTAAACTTATAATCTATTATATATAATATAGAATTAAATAACTCCTAGCTGAAACTAAAATATATATATTTTTTTGTATCTACAAACTAATTTCTGTGGTAGGAATGCCTTTTCAACACAAATATTAATTAATTATAATTATTTTTCAATTATAAATACCTCTGAAGGGGAGCTCTCTCTGATGTCTTTGGACCCGCAAGTGCCTCTAAAACCCCAAGCTTTAATGCTACGCAATTCGCCAGCAGTGACCACCAAACTGTGAGCTTTTAACACGCCATTATTTCCACTATCATGTCTATTGTGTCTCATTCCTCCTCAGAGATTCTCTGTTTACCTGAGAAGACGCGCGAGCTTAATGCTCGATCTCCACGCGGAATCTAATGCCACGAGTGCTGCCCAGATAAGCTTTAATCGTTAATTGCTGGCATTTATTTGCTGGGGTCTCTCGAGAGCGGCGATAAAGCAAATCCCCCCCATCTGGCGCTGGTTATCAGTTCGACGGGGTTTCTCGGATGTCTGATGTTGGCCAGACCAGCCCACTGTTACGCAACGGAATGGAACTTTTTCACTCAACCAACGACAATCGAATACGTCTTTAATGGACACAAAATATATATAATAGGTATATAATAATAAATGCAGGACTGGTGGGGATCAGCCTTAGCTAGAGGTCCTTAAGTCTAAACGCTGAACTTCTCCTTCTTCATCAGGTCGTACACCACGGAGAAGTCCTTGTTGCCCAGACCCTTCTCGCACAGCGACAAGTACACCTTGTGGGCCAGCGAACCCAGCGGGATGGGAGAGTTGGAGGAGTTGGCCACTCCGGAGGCCAGGCCCAGATCCTTGGTGATCAGGGCGGTGGAGAAGCCGCCGGCATAGTCCCGGTTGGCGGGGGCAGTGGGGCAGATGCCGGGCACCGGGTTGTAGATCTCCGAGGCCCAGCAGCGGCCGGTGGAGGAGTTGATGATCTCGGCAAAGACAGAGGCATCCAGACCCTGACGCACAGCCAGATTCATGGCCTCGGACACACCGATCATGGAGATGGCCAGCATCATGTTGTTGCACAGCTTGGCAGCCTGTCCCATGCCATAGACACCACAGTGGGTGATCCTCTTGCCCATGCACTCGAGGACACCCTTGACGGCATTGTACTCCGCCTCGGTGCCGCCGACCATGAAGGTGAGCGTGGCCTGCTCGGCTCCAGGAACTCCGCCAGAGACGGGAGCATCGATGAACCTGGCTCCCTTGCCGCTGATCTTCTTCTGCAGCGACTTGACCAGCTCCGGCGAGATCGTGGACGAGTCAATGAAGATGGTGTTCTTGTTGACGCCATCGGCAGTCATCTCCTCGTACGAGGCATCCACGATGGCGTTGTTCGGCAGCATGGTGATCACAAAGTCCGAGTTCTTGGCCAGCTCCGAGGTCTTCGAGTACACGGTGGCTCCCTTGGCGGCCAGTCCGTCGCAGGCGGGCTTGGAGATGTCGAAGACATGGAGCTTGTGTCCGGCCTTGATCAGGTTGCTGGCCATGTTGGCTCCCATGTTGCCCAGGCCCACGAAGCCGATGTTCTTGCCGCTGCCACTCTGCGAGGACATGGCCCGCACCAAAGTCTGGCTCCAGGCACTCAGCATAGCGGGGGACATCACACGCAGAGACATGGCTATGGGGAATTGTGTATTGTATTTATTAGTTATGTAATCGGCAAGGAGAACCTAGAGTGCTTCACGCCCACCTGTGGATCTAGAATAACTATCTGGGGAAGGAAGGCTAGAAAACTGCGAAAGTTCTACGCGATCGGACGGCTGCCAGAAGCACACTGTTCCCCCAATGGCGAGCGAGTCACGTAATTTCACTTCGTTCCAGGCGGAGATCTAGGGTTGTCGAGTGTTTGATTTCGAGGGAAAAATAATCAAGAACTTAATGTAAAAATTTGATTGATAAAATATTGATAATGTGCTGAAAATATTACCATAAAAATTTAAAGAAATATTCCAAACTGCAATTAAAATGATTAAATATTTAACAATCTCTCTTAATAGCAAATACGAGAATAACTTTGTAACAATGGTAATAACCATTAAAATGTTTAAATTAATTAATTTATGATATTAGTTATTTGTGTGACTTTTTCCTTTCATTAAAATGAATACTTTCTTGATCTTCGAATTGTTTTATGACATTTAAAATTATATATTTTTGCTGTACTTTTTGTATAATGTTATATATAATTATAATGTTATATATAATTTTATAATTTTACAAACATAAATCTTGAATTAAAACCTACTGATCTCTATAGTATCTTTCACAACCTCGACAACCCCAACGTATCCAAAACAAGTTCTCTGGGGCACAATATCCTCTCTCTCTCTCTCTCTCTTTTTCCATCTGTTGTTCTCCACATATACATATATAAAGATATATACTTAGTATATAAAATATTCCAGTGCCGACAAAAAAGCTTTACGTTTCCACTCATTCCAATGCTTTCGCTTGATTTATGTTCTAATTGAGCAGACACGTGCCGTTGTTTTTATTATCAGCAAAAACGGACAAAAACTTTCGATTTCATTTACTTTCCTTGACCTTCAGTTGATTCGTCGTGTGTTGTGGCTGCGATTGTGTGTAGAAAGAGTGTGTGTGGGAATGGTGGGTGTGTCGTCGTCGTCGTCGAGTGCCGCCAGCAGTGGCTGCCAAACTGTGAGCTTTCGCACTTGTGGTTCCATGTTAATTATTTTGAGACTCGGAGCTTTCGCAGCTGTTCTTCAGGTAATTTAAGTTTCATTTATTTTTAAAAATAATTTAATTAATTTTAGTCCGGGTTGAAGTGGCCTCAGTTCATCGCCTTTTGCCTTGACTGAAATGGAATTGGGAATCGCTGCAATTGCATGAAATATCGTGCATAACAAAGTTCGCACGCGCAATTTCCAAATTTATGTTTGAGTTTCAATACACTTTTTTTTCAAGGGTTTTATTGGTTTTATAAGGTATACCTATTTTTTAAGAAATTTGCAAGGCTTAAATTTGACAAATTAAAATGGAAAACCCGTATGCAACGCGCATAATTTCCATTATTTCCTTTAAACAATTTCTTTTGTCATATATTATGCTCTCAATTTTTTAGGGTATTTACATCTTTCATCTTTTAAATTTTTCTTATATTTTTGTTTAACATTTTCCATTTATTTTTTTCCACCTTTTTTTGAGTTTCGCGAGTTGCCAATACTTGATCCCACAATAAACTAAATTTGATGTTTCGCTATTTTCTGTGTTTGTTTTCTTGTGCTATTTTTATCACTGCTTTTCGAACCTCAATTGGCACGGAGATAGTTTTTGTTTGTTTTGTTTATTTTCATTATTTTGTTCAACCCGAAAAGAAATTGTACAATGGCCAGAGGGTTCGATGCTGATGCCCCTCTGCTGTTGTTGCTATTTCTGTTGTTGTTTTTAATGTTTATTTGCTCGCATAAAAATCGGCATGCATGAAATTGCAACCGGAGCAACTTTGCTTGCTGCGTTTCGCAAAATCTCGGCCAATTTACGGCCCGCCTGTCGTGGCCCGAATCGGTTACGCAATCGTTGGTCTTCATGACTTCAGGTCCGGGGACTGCGTCTGCGCCTGCGTCCGCGTCGGCAGCATTATGTTTTATCAAAAAAGAAGTACACCAGGAGAGTACACTGGAAGCAAAATGGGAGCTCTTATAAGTGTATTACTAACTCTAAAACTTAAAAAATACATATTTTTTAAAACAAACCCTATTCCCCAACTTAAATATATTTTTAAATTTGTGAATAACCTTTACGAGAACCCTTTAATTTCAAACTGTTTAGTTGCACCTCAAATTTCCTCTACAAAAATATGTTCCTTACACTCTTGAATGTAATTCCTTGCCATAACTTTTCTCTACCTGCTCGAACCTCAAAACAAAACTTGATTTTCGCCAAAGAGAACCAGTAAAGCGGCGGCAGGTATATATATAATATTATAAAGCAAAGATTCGATCTCTGAGGTCTCCGCCGCAATGATGATTTGATGATTTATCTGTGCCAGCAGCGACAGCGCCCCGTCTACAGCATCCGCCAACGGTTGAGCGGCTAAGTGCATTTCAATTTTCCATTTTTTGGGGAGTGGAGCGAATCGAGATCACGATGGCGATGGCGATGGCGATGGCGACGACAATGGTGCGAAATGGGGGACATCGCTGGCAGAATTACATAATCCAGAGCTGGCAGCTGTCAATTGTCAAAGCGGTGGCCAAAAGACCCTTATCTAACGCCATAAAGTGCAATTCAGCGAATGATTAACACGAATGTGGCAGAGGGTCTCGTCTCTTTGAAACAATTTACAAATTTTACAACCCCAAAGCCCAAGAAAAGGCGCCAAAAAAAGAAGCCACAGGCGAAGTGAGGCATTAAAAACAACGCAAATAACACAACTACAAAAACCACGGCTTGGCTTCACTTGGAACATGTTCATGTTCATGGCTTATATGCCTTGCGTACATCAAGTATACGCAGCGGTGTGCCAAGCTCATTAGGCTAACATTATAACATTTCTCTATAGCGGTTGCCGTTGTTGTTGCTGCCACTAATTTCCATGTCAAACACAGACAGAGGGACAGACAGACAGTTGGACAGTCAGACAGGCGAAATTTCACTCAGCGCACCCACAAAACCGAATCACAGTGCTCTTGAATGCGGTGAAATAATTCAACTGGAGATTGAATATTATTTACCCGCCAACATTGCATTATTAGCGCACACATTTACAGTGCGCCACAAAAGCCTAGGGGCTTTATTTATTTTGTATAAGCAATAAGGGAAAATATTTGAGCAAGAGCATCTTGGGGATTAGCCTGGTTTTCAAAGTATTCATTTATGAATTGGTGCAATTAAACTTGATTTCATGAGTTTAAACATGATTTTCACACGTGAAGGAGTCGTTTCCGACCCTATAAATTATATATATTCTTTATCAGCATCAACAGAATCTTTCTAGCTATCTCCGGGAAAAATAAATTTTTTCAGATATTTCCCATTTTCTGAAAAAAAGGAAAGGGGTTACATCATTAAAATTTCAAAAAATCGGCCAAAAATTCACATTTTAAATGGAGTATGCAGTTTTATTAACCTGCTAAAAATGAACATACGGCTGTTTTGAATTTAATGCAGTTTTGACTTAGTTATGAGTTTTTTAAATTTTGATTTCTCGAAAAAAATGAATGTAAAAATATAGTTAATATTGATTAAAATATGGTATTTCACCTTCAATCGGAAGCTTAAAAGAAAGTGAAGGACTCATTTCCGACCCTATAAATCATATATATTCTTGATCAGCATCAACAGGCGAATCGATCTAGCCATCTTTGAGAGAAAACAATTTTTTTTTTATTTTTTGAAAATTTTATAAGGGGTTACATCGTTAAAATTGAGAAAAATTTCGATTTTTTTACATTTTAATTTGAGTATGCAGATTTATTAACCCACTAAAAACTAACATTGGAAAACTTTCCGAACCGAAATTAATGCAGTTCTGGCAAAGTTATGAAATTTTTAAACTTTGATATGTCATTAAAATTGTCATTTAAAAGTATCTTTATATCTGCAAAGTTATAGATTCCTGGTTTCCAGAAGTTAATTTTTTTCATGTTATATTCAAAAAAGTCTTAATAGTATTATTTTATATTCAAATACCTTAACATTTCTGTTAATAAAAGTAAATTTTAAATATCATAACTAAGATACAATATCCACGCATCGCACTGTATCTGTTGGATAGTTGCTTGACCTGAACCCGCCCTGAACTCGTTGCACGCAATTTGATGAATGAGACAGGCTTAAAAGCCTTTAAGAGGAATGACTTTATATCTGCATGCCGCTGCGTAGAGGTCCGTGACTCACCGATGAACACATACTCACATTATCTCAGCGATTTCCAGTGACATCGTGAGCGACTACTGACATTTTCAGACGAAGTCAGTCTTCGATTTCGTTTCCGGCCAGCACGTAATTGAAATTACATTTGGCCAGAAATTTTTGGCAGTGAAATTGCCGCCGCATTCGATAATCGCCTCGCTTTGGATTTAAATTCGAACTCGGACTTAATTACTTCCCAGTGCTACCATTGCTACCATTTGCCGCCTGGGCTGGACTTTCTTTCGCTCTCGATCAGACTCCGACGGACCTACATTAACGTGCCAGCTGAAGAGACCACTTCACCAAGTGGCGATATGGAAATGGGAAAACCGAGAGCCAAACGCCCAACACGGAAAATTGAAATGCAGTCGGGGGAAAAGGAAAGTGAAATTTTCAGGCAGCTCCCCTGGCTCCCCGACTGAATTCGATTCAATTCGTTTTCGATTTCATTCGGTTTTTGAATCGTTTCTAAGGTTCGCGCTTTTTAATACGCCGCCTGAATAATTATTATGCATACGTACTACGTATGTCGGGCTCACTTAGTCGCTCAGTCGGGTTCGCGGCCTATAGTTTTCGATCCGCTGCGCAGTGAAATTGAAAATCATTTTTGAAAGTGGTAAAATTATTCGCTGCCCCGACACAGCACACACCACACACACACATTCCATATGAGACCGTTTAAAGCAAATGTTTTTTGTCGTAATTTTTCATCGCGTTGTTGTTTGTATTTTGAATGTTTTTCTCTGGGGATTTTTTTCTTTTTTTGATTTTTTCTCCCCTCTTTTTTGGTCACTGTATTACAAAATTTTAATTGCAGTCGGCAGAGTGAACCATAAAAGAAATGCAAGCTTGAGGAGAGCTAAAAGCAGCAGGTGAATGCTCTTTTTTTAAGGGATAAGAAAATGGTTTTAGTTTTTAGATAAGCAAAAGAAAATGCTAAGAAAAATGAATTGAATAAAAAACAATAGTACTTTAAATCAACAATAATCAATAGTACTTTAAATTACATTTGTAAATAAAAATATATAAAATAAACTGCTTGAAACATAAAGTTTTAGTACGGCATCTAATTGCCAAAGTTTTCCTTTTATTTTTAAATTATTTACAAGCAACAATAAAATGTTACAAACATAATAAAAGTAATAAGGAAAAACTTAATACAAATTATAAGAAAAAACGCGTGTTAACACTATCAGACTAAAAAAACCCATTACTCTGACACTTTAGTAGCAATAAAATCCTAATAAAAATGGGAAACTGCTGAAGCATACCAGAAAAACTTTAAGTATTAATCTTTAACTAATAAAAAACTAGGAAAACAGTTACTAATTAAACATTACTTGCTCCCGCTGTGGATTTAACTTTATTAATAACAAGAAAATAATTAAATATGGGTTTCAAGAGACGTCGGAAGCTTGGATTAAAACAGGGAAAGACATGTACGATAATTATTAGATTAAGGCCCCATTGTTCGAAGGCCAATCCCCTGCTGTTTCTTCACCCACTGCCCACTGGATACCCTGCTCCAGCTCCAGCTCCAGCTCCAGGTCTTAGAGATTAGCGGAGAGTGTTTTTTATCCCGCCATCGACCACATCATCAACATAAAAAGCAACAGCTCGAGCGGCAGATAAATGTTTGGCTAACCCAAATCCACACACAAGGAAGGAAACCGGGAAACTGGCCAAGAGGCTCTCCGCGGGCAATCCAGTTTAGATTTCGACCATTGCGGTGCAGCATTTGGGAGCAGGAAGCGTTTTGTGGCCAAAAGCAGCACAGAGCACAAAAAGTTGTCTTACTTTCGTGAGCCAAGAAAAATGTAATGGCCAAGACGATGCGTCGACGCATCGACAAATGTCGCGCGGGCTCAGCTCTCTCCTCTCCTTCGGGACAAATCTCACCTGGTTCAGGTTGTTCAGGTTGGATTGCATAATGCCCTGTCAATCGGCATTGCATCAGATATTGCCAGCTTAAGCCCCAAGATTCTACAGGTAATTAAGCCAAAATTATGCCAGAAAACAGCAGTCAATTAAGACTTGATCTATCTGACTCGGTGGGAACTCTTTTTGGGGATTGACTTGGATTTTATGCAAATCTCGTTACTCTTTTCCGCATACGTCGCGGAAAATGGCTTCGGCCTGGGAAAAACCATTCATAAAACGGGGCTGAAGGTCGCTCGATGTCTGTAACATTTGCCATTTGCCTTGGGTGTGTGTTTTCTGAGAGACACCTGTGAAAAGGTCAACGCTAATTACAATCAACCTCAGCGATTTCAATTGATTTCTGTTGATTCTCGGCTTGCCGGGCAGGTGAAAGTGCTTTGTTCTAGTGGAAATACCACTCGGCGGAAGCCGCAGACAGTCACGGTTGAATGATCTCCTCGAAGAGACTGGCAGACCTCCATCCCCATCCCCATCCCCATCCTCATCCCATAACTCAACCCGGCCAGGCTAGAGGTGGAAACCTTCCTCGTACGTCATCGCTCCGCACATAACTCACGCCCACCTGGGCCGAGGTGGGGCGTTATGACAACTTGACTGATTGGATTTGGCGGCGGATCACCTGCCGATGCTGCTGCTGTCAATGCACTCGCACTCGACTTTCCTAGTTGGAAAAATTGAAAAGAAAATCGCGACAAAGCGGGGCTCTTGTACGTATCTTTGGGTTACCCAATGCATAATGGATAATGGCTCCGAACGCTGAACGCTGAACGATATGCTAATTAACTCGATTTCCACGATCCATAAACGTCTCACTTAGGCAATTGTCTTGGCTTTTGGCGGAAATCCAGCGGCGGCTATGAGAATATTTTAATTGCCAAGCCAAAAGAAGGTGAAGAAAAAGAGGTCTTTTCCTAAGGCCAATTCTTAGAGACTGCTAAATATTTGCCAACTTAATAAGTGCACACTGGAAAAAAGATCTAAAAGCAGCTAACTCTCATCTACAATTAAATATTAACCCATCTCCCAAAAAACCTTAAATTTTGCAACTCAAACTAAACTCTATACTTAAGAGCTTATCACACATCTTACTTAATTATAGTTTTCAATAAGTTGCACTAATTGCTAACAAAAAAAGACAACCCGTTAGAGGTCAATATGGATTCTACGCATTTCAAATGAAAAAATAAAGCCATTTATGTGTGTTACCAACAAAAAAAGAGTAGGAAAAAAAATAATCCATAACAAACAATTCAATTAAAAGCATAATGGAATTTGTGTAATAACCAAACAAATCCAACGACCTTCAGGCCCAAAAAAGCCAATTAAAAGCTGGCCACCACCACATGGCAATGAGTCAGAATTATGTCTGCATTGGATACTATATACACTATATACTATATCGGGTACTAGATATATCTCAGCTGCTGCACATTCAATATTTTCCCAGCAGCGACGACAAAAAACAAGTCCCCGGTGGATTGCAAAACTGGAACGACATTGCTGGAGCTAATGCTAAAACACGTTAGCATTTATGGCCAACTTGATTTGCATTTAGTGCATTCTTGGGGACACTTTAGGGGGGCTTACTCTCCCCTTTAGCCTGTTAATTTCAATTATGGGCCACAAATCATTGGAGGATCTAGGGGAGAAGCCTGCAGACCAGGTCTTTTGTATATTGGCCCGAAGCAAAGTTACAACTTTGAGGTAGTTGAAGCTGCTTAAGTTACCTGAGGCAGAGACTGCGACTGCGACTGCGACTGCGACTGCTACGTCGACTTCAGCAGCGACTGCGACTGCGATCGCTCTTGGATGAAAAGCTGCGAGCGGAGACGGAGCACTCTTACTTACTTTGGGCCGCGACGCTTTTCATTTCTTCAGTCTGTTAACGGCACGCCGACGATGCAGACGCGGCTAAAACCAGCTCTCCTGGTAACTGTTTGATTTGAGCCAACACACGCACAGTGGTGCCAAACAACAACAACAACAAAGTAAAAAGTGATACCAACTCCTGTTCCGTCTTCTCCTCCTGTCGACCAAGTGCATTTGTTTCAAGTGAATTGAATACGAAATAAAATACAAATACAAATACGAATTTAAGGCCCTTGGCCAGCTGCTTTCGGAACTTACGCTTGGATGGCCGCTAATTAAAAACCTAAAATTTAATCAAGTGAAAGAGAAAGATCACAGGAAGAAGCCAAGCTAAAAGCGGCTCCCAACTCCAATTGGAGAGCTTTGGTAGGTAAGTGCCAAAAAAGGCAAAATAGAAATTTGTAACGCATGTCTTGGCATTTTTTGCTAGTTATTTTTTCATGCTCTAATTATTTGGAAATTTCATTTTGTTTAACTCGTTAACTGGCATGCAATTTGTTTGCCCAAAGATTTGCCAGCCAGCTGAGCAACCATCCATCTTTCGGAGAGTCTGGCTTTATGGCCAGAGACTTCCTCAATTTGAGCCAATAAAAAGTTAGTTGGATGTGTAAAAGGTGCTGCCCCGGCTGACCAGCATGGAAAAAGTAACTGGTCCATCCTCTTGGCATCTCCATTCTTTGAAGAAGATGTCTTGGGTTTTGTTTGCTGGCTGCTTTTCCAAACGCATCTCCGCCACTTCATTAACCCAATTTTCACTTCCCCCAGAAAGAGAGAGAAACTCTTGTCCAAAAGAGAAAAATCTTGTTTATCGGGCCAATTTACATAAGGTCAGTGGAGGGGAGGGGAATCATTTCTCTTCCCTAATCTCTGATCTTAACGGAACTAATGTCTGCATTTATTTGCTGCTGTTTGTGTTTGAGATTTTCTGATGCTTGTTTTGTGATTTTTACGAGTCTCAGAGGAGTGAGCAAATAGTCCCTCGTTTTTTATTTACTTTACACACACTTTGTTGTTACCTTTTATGTTTTTATTTTTATGCGAGTGGTCAGCGTTTTCGAAATTAAATACTTTCTAATTACAATAAACGCAGCCGATGGCCGCTGGCGTCTGCCGGCCGGCCAATGTCCATAGCCTTTGGCTCAAGACTGAAATCACGTAGCCGCCCCATCGGCCAATGCCAAA
Organism: Drosophila serrata; assembly: GCF_035046125.1. Taxonomy (NCBI): domain Eukaryota; kingdom Metazoa; phylum Arthropoda; class Insecta; order Diptera; family Drosophilidae; genus Drosophila; species Drosophila serrata. The sequence goes on along the minus strand of NW_028257232.1, from coordinate 1,189,661 downwards.
GCCAATAAAAAAATAAGAAAAAAAACAAAATAATAATAAAGAAAAGAGAGAAACAAAACTCGCGAAAGTGTCAAGAAAATATAATACCACTTCAGACTCACTTTTTCTTTATTGTCATGTCTTAATGTGGCGCCTGATGTGTTTATTTGCGCCATCAGGCCTCCACAACCGCTTCTCCATTCCTATCCCCGCAATGAAAGTGAAACGTGCGAATGGCTTTGCGTATTTGCAGAAGCTTCCATCGTTCAGCACGTGCCCTGCCATCCAGCCATCAAGTCATCCATCCAGCCATCCAGCCATCCAGCCATCCAGCCAACCATTCAACCAATCCAACCATATGGCAATATATCCAGTAGTGTGTGGGGTCTTCGTCTTTCGCCGCTTTCAATTACTCAACCTCGAAATGTTCAATTTGTCAAGCGTTGCGACAAGATGAGCGATTACGACTTTCTTCTCAGCGGGGGAAAAAAACAAAAGACTTAGGACACAAACTTGGCCAAACAAAAGACTTAAGACCCGAACTTGGCTCATTAGCTGGGGTTTGTCCAGTGGAATGTCTTGAAGAACTTGAAAGAAGCTTGACGTCTAGTTTATTTAGTTGGGAAATTTAGTTATTAGCACTAGTAAGTTGGTTAAAAGATTAACACTAACTTATTTCCTAGGAAATGGTGAAAAATTATGTTAAATGTTTGGAAATTTACATTATTAGATAGTTATTTACTTAGTAAATATTAAAACGAAGTTTATTAATGAACAAAAGCTTAGTCACAAGACTAAAATGTGCATATAACCATATAAATAACATTTTATGATGCCATAAACAACATAAAAAGTTTTTTTTTCTTTACAAATTAACATAAGACATAATCAATAAGGTTTTTCACTAGTTGAAATTCCTCAATGAACACAAGATGCTGCTTATTGTTATGAGAGCAATCTAATGAACTAACTAGTTTTACAATCAATTCATATACATTTATTGATTCTCTTTAATAATTCCATTGGTCGTTAAAACTCAGCGATCTTTCGACAGACCACAATTATCCCAGGCACTTGTGACACGCACTGAATTCTAAATGTGAATAATTACAATGCAATATTCAGACATTATTCAAGCTGTATCGGATCCAAATCGCATTTAAGCCGCGAGACAAAAACAAAATCAATTCAAATGGGGCATTTATAGCTCGCTGGCTCGGCTGGCATCCAAAATCGTGAGTTGCAGTTGCATGTGCAGGTCGATCTCAACAGACCCCTCTTGTAAGACCCCTCTTGTAAGACCCCCCTTGTAAGACCCCTCTTGTAAGAGACCCCTTGAAAACCCACACCGTTGATTAGTCAGCACCCGGCTGCTAGCAATTGCCAGAGGCTTTTTGCCCCGTTTTGTCTCCGTCTTAGCCTCAGCCTCAGACTTAGCCTCAGACTCGGTACTTTTTGCTTCTAGATCCCCGACAAGTTGAAGTGCCTTGGCTGGCCTACTGCATTTTTTCTCACACTCTTGCCTTGGTCACGGATGTGGCTGTGGATGTGGATTGATTGCTAATGTTCATCTGGGCATATATCTGCCAGGCAGGCGGCTCAGCTCAGTTTATGTGGATACCCTCGACGCGTTGCACAAGTCTTAAGGAGGCCGAGAATGAGACCCACTTGAGACATGGCCTAATGCAGGGAGAGAAAAAGAAGACTTAGAGTAATATTTAATTGGAGTGCTTAAGAGACTAAATACTATTTTTTAGCAGCAAATAATTGTATTAAAAAGGTGTAAGAATATGTATAAAGGAGCGTTAAATGCATATTATATTTTTAAAATAAAATATATGTGTTTTTAAGTGATTTATTATATTTGGAACTAGGAAAGGTCACACCTTATTTCATTATAAAACCTTGGTACTTGAATCCAAACCTCTCATTTAGACATTTCAATTTATTAATTTATATAAAATTAAATTACTTCCTGCTCATCATCTTCTCTTAACCAAACTACCCATACTTTTCCTGCAGTGTAACTTTTGCTTTCTTCAGCTGCTCCAGTTGCTGCTGCTTTGTTTTGTCACAGCCTTTGCTTTATGGTTTTTCATATATATACAAGTACTATGGATATATATAAAACCCTATAGAGTAGAGGGGTAAAGTAGGCTCTCTGTTGCAATTGTCACATTGTTTTAAGCCAGTTATCGGCCTGCTTTTAACCAGCTTGAAGTTTGGCAAGAAAACATAGAGAGAGTGACAGTTGGGGAGTGTTGTAATTAGCGGCAATATCATCATTATTCGATTTGCGATGAGCGGCGAGTGATAAGCGTTTAAGACAATTTAACTGTGAATTCCGTTTGTCAAACAACGGCCCAAGGCATCCGGTTTTCAAAGTTGCGCAACTCTGCGGCCCAACATCGTCTCCCCCGCATGCCAAATTTGTGAAGAAAACAAAAAACAATAAAAGAAATGTTCGACGGAGAAATACTTTCGCTTTCAAATGCTCGAGCATAAATTCTTGGGATTACGCAAGCGCCCAAGGCCCCCTCGAGGCATGTTTTGGTTTGGTGAGCAGGTGGTAGTAGAGGTGCCTCTGCCTCTGCCTCAACCACTTACCTCATTTGGAAAGCAGCGGAGAAATGAAAGTTGCGTGAAATTTACATTTCGTTTAATAATTTCGAACATTTCTTCGGGGTCGCTGTGGCATAAAATTTGAGGAATTAGCCCATGTTTTCTGTCCATGTCTTCTGGTTAAACTCTTTCCGGCAGGCCCAGGAGCACGCCCCCAATAATCCGCAAGACGGAGGCCAATTTTGAATGCCAGCCCGAAGTGCATTTCATTGTCGCTTTCATTTCGCAGTTTTCCATTTCCATTTTTCCTCCGTTTTTCCCAACTCCTGCTTTATATACATATCTCTCTTTTGACGACGACGAGTTCATTGGCTCTGCATAATTTATGCGTGGCTATTGGAGCCATCAATCCTTACGTTTGTCGTTGGCCACCAACTCTGCCATGGCTAATTGGCCGTAACTGTAACTGGGGAAAAATAGAGACAAATGATTTCGGCACTAGAGCGATACAATCAGTCAATATTTAATGTGCGAATTGTGCAAGTATGTCTCTAACGAGTGGGGGAAACTATTGCCAATATGGTGAGTTACTCATGACTCACAACTCAGCCGGGTCACGCACATTCCTTGGCCAGCTTTGGGTGGCTTTGCTCTAATAACTCGGCTGCAGCAAGCATGTATCTGACGGATCCGTGGGCGGTGCCCCGAAAACTTGGACCTGAGAGGTGTGTGTTTGTGTGACCAGCTGAGCGTGGCCGTTGCAGCCTCCAGATGCAATTAAAGCCAAACTAGAGCTCTAGAAACCAAGATCTCTTGGCTATATATTACCACATCCAAAGTCTCAAGAGATTATGTGCTTGAAATCCCCTCTATTTGCAGCCCTTTTAATTACGCGCCCACTAATGCCTCATTGTATTTTTCTGTATTTTATTTCTGCTTTCAGTTACCTCAGCAATCTTGTTTGGGCCCAGTTAGTTAGCTTCCAGTGTCTATCTGGCTGCCGCTGTTTATGGTAAGTCTACAATGGGATTGGAGCGACCTTGCTGCTGTTGTGGGTGTGGTGTTACTCACCTGGGTGTGGACTCGAGTAATCCAATTAAACTCACTCGCCAAATGATCAGCAAAGCGATGAAACAATGTCAATGCCAGAAGTTGTACATCGAGTAATCCCTGGAGTCGCCATACCACAAACCATAATCCATAATCCCTTTACGGCTGGTAAGCCAGCTTTCCTGTGTCTACATCCGGCTTTGTGGTCAGCTACCAATGACCTGCCACAAATCCCCATCCTCATTCCCAGAGAGACAAGACAAGAGGTACACGCCCCCGCCAGCAAGGAAAGTCCGTTTCCAAGTCCAAGTCCAAGTCCAAGTCCGCTTTGATTTCAACAGATGTCTGGGCCACAAAATGAAAGGGAAATTGCCTGTTACCTGGCTGGCTGGCTGGCTGGCTGGCTGGCTCCTCACCTGCCTGCCTTTTTCCGAGGGCATTGTCACATTTCACTTTCAATGATCGGCGGAGATTTCAAGTGCAGCGGTCTCCAGCGAGGTGTGACAATGGGCCGGCTCTCTGTTTGCTTTTATAAATTTTTGACAACTGGTTTGGGTCCGAAATATTGACCGCAAGTGTGTCTAATTTCTATTATTTTCCTCTCCGCCGGCAAGTGGAGTTCACTTTCTTCTTTCACTGTGCCAGTGCACAGTGCTCTCCCGTTGCAATGCACCGCTGCAAGTTCCGTTGTGATATATTTAGCAGTTTATATTTTAAACGATTTTGCTCAGTGATTTTTTGCCGTACTTTTTTGCTTTCGTTTAACCCATTTAATGCGGCATCCGCTGGTACAGACACACACACACCACACTCGATTAATTCAGTGGAAAAGTGAAAACGAAAGTGCTCGAGGAGATCGCAGATGTGTGTGCTCAGTGGTCAGGTTTTGGTCAGGTTTGTTTTATATATATTTCGGCCTCACTTTCGTTTTCAGACAAGGCGAATCTTCTGGATTGGCTTGGTCATTTGCCATAATTTGCGATTACACCGACTCCGGGGACCGAGTGCTGTTGATGATGATGCAATTAGCATCCCCAGACATATGCAAAATGCGAAATGAGGAAACGAGGAAACCAAACTGTCGCCGCCGATTCATTGATTGTGGTTCATGGATCATGGATCATGGGTCTTGGCTTTGGCCAATGAGGCGTATTACCAGCCTCTTGGTAGCCAGGCTACCATTTCGCCTTAAGTATTGCAATTTCTCGCATTTGGCCAAATGAAAACAAGCGCACAATTATGGCCACTTGGCCGGGCAGTTATGGCCCGACCACCGACCAGTTGCACTTACAGTTACACTTGCCACACCGAAGACAGATACAGATAGAGATACAGATACAGCAACAGGTACAGCTACAGCTACAGCTACATCTACAAATCCATAGCCAGACCCGGCAATTACCTTTTGATTCACTGCAGCAACTGCAGCAATACCTTTCACTTGCCCCCAGTACCTCGTCGGCGGTCGTGAAAAATGCAAATGCCTCGAAAGAATCCAAAGAGCTAACGCCCAGCGACCTTGGCTTCGGGTTGGGCAATCTCAGGCCCAGTACAGTCTCAAGATCTCATTGGAAATTCAGTTGAATTTGCATTTGGATTTGTGTAATTACAGGCGACAATTAAGTTACCGGTTCTGGTTGTTCCGGTTTCTAAGTCTTTTGCTACTTTTTGCTTTACCATTTGGTGACCTTTCACTGGAGTTCATTAAAGTTTTCGGTGGGTTTTCCTTTTGGTATTGGGAAATTCCTTTAATTGTGGCTTGAAATAAACTCGAAATATTTCCAATTTGCAAAGATATAAGTTACCATAACAATGGATGACCTCTTGCCGGCGTTTTGTTGGGGGAACTTGGCATTTAAGAATGTCAAACTTTGCGTGAGGAAAATTCATTAGTTACTCTGTTGGATAAAGCTTTGTTTATTGGGTTTTAATTAAAATTACTTTGTTATTTTGGTTTTAGTACATATTCTTTGTTCATACTCTATATAATCTCTTTCCCTTGCAGGCAATTTAGCTATGAAGCGAGGCATGCAACTCACCGCCGCCTGGCTGTGCTTACTGGCCACGGCCAGCCTAGCCCAAAACCAGGAGTCCTCCGCCAAGTGGTCTCGTCAGCTTGAGAGCGTGGGCCAATCCGATTCCCTGGACTCCTTGGACTGGGTGCCCTTGGCCCAACCCCTAGATGGCAGCAAGGATCGCTCGGGAAATGGACGCGTACTGACCTACTCGCAGACCTTTCCGCCCAGCGCACGTTTCGGGGATCTGACCAAGACGGGCGCCTCCCAGTTCGACTATCCCTTCCAGTTCCAGCGGTATCCCAATGGAGGAAGTCAGGCCCTGCCCCTCCGCCAGGGACCTCCACCGCCGCCAGCCAGTCTCAAGGCCGGATCCCAGGAGCCCACGTCGCAGTCCTTCTTCAAGTTCGAGATGCCGTTCCACAACAATAACGAGGGACAGGCTCAGGCACCTCCCACTCTGCAGACGGGTTACCAGATCCAGCACACTTTCGGAGCAGGAGCTGCAGGACTTCAGGCACCCTCCTCCCTGTTCAGCCCGCCCTCGCTCTTTGGACAGCAGCAGGGACAGCCTTTTGGGGCGGACTTCCACTCCCTGGGCTCCCAGAAGCCGCTGGCTCAGGCACTGAACAAACCACTCCATCAGCAGAACTATGTCCAGGATATACTGCCTCCCAAGACCCTGGGCAAGCCACTGCCCACACAGCCTTCGCTGCAGAGTGTGACGCCCCAGGTCTTCCCCGTGAATCCCGAGCCTGAGAATCTCTTTGGCCTGAACAAGGCAGCGCCTTCGTCAGCTCCATCGTCCAGTAGGGATCAGGATGTGCAGTTGCTGTATGTTCCATACGACACGCTCTACAACCAGCAAAGGCAGCAATCGGGATTGGGATCGGGGTCCAGCTCCAACTTTGAGGTGAACAAGTTCAACGTGAATCCTGGTCTGCCCGCTGTCAATCCGTACCAGATCAACCAGTTCTACACGCAGGATCCCAGCGTGGGCAGCGACTTCTTCAGCTCGGGCACCACCACGAGACCCAGTACCACCACCAGCCAGCCGCAGAGCATCTTCCAGAGCTTCGGCCAGCCACAGCCCCAGCCCCAATCGCAGTTCACCACAGCGAAGCCGAAGCCCAAGGCACATCAGCCTCCCTTGGCCATGTTCCTGCTGCGCTCCAGTTCCCGGCCCTCGCAATCCGATGTGGTCACTGCTCTGAGGAATGCCCACAGCATCTCGGTGATTGACTCGCCCACCAAGCAGACGCCGGAGATCTTTGTGGGACCCGCCGGCATGCCCATTCCCGATGGCTATGTGAAGTTCGATCTGCCCTACCTGTCGCAGCTCTCACAGAACCGGGATCTCAGCGATGTCTCCTTCTTCGTGGCTCCCTTGAGCTACAGGACGCCGAATGGTTTCAACAAGATCCTGCTGCCAGAGCCGCATGTGGGTTCCATTGTGGTCAACAGGGCCAAGGACATCGGTGCGAGTCAGCAACTGTCGCCGCCTGCCAGGCCCCAGCAGCGTCCTTATGCCACCGTGAGCAGCACCCGTAATCCCTTCGAGAGCACCACCACCCAGTCGCAGCTCCAGGCTCAGAGCCAGGTTCCCGGACGTGGCAACAAGTTCAGCTACTACTATGTCCAGGATGGCATCCAGGAGGTGAACGCGCCGAAGGTGCCCGCCAAGCAGGAGCGGCACAAGAAGAAGCGACCCCAGAGCGTCCAGGTGGATCAACCTCAGTATCGTCCTTCGCCCACGAAGGCCCAGACCCAGAACCCCTTCGATAATCTGAACCAGATTGGCGGCGACGATTTCTTCAAGACGCTGGGCACCAAACCCACAACTACCTCTACTTCCAGTACCTCCACATCGACTACGACCTCCACTACTTCGACCACGGCTGCTCCCCAGTCGCTGTTTACCTACAGCACCCGGCCCCAGGTGGAGTTCCCCGGCTCCAGTGGCCAGCTGTATCCCCAGTATATCCAGGAACCAGTGCAGGAGCAACTCCCCAGGCTGACCACGCGTCCCCCAACCGCCTCCACAGCTGAGGAAGAGCAGCGCATGAAGCAATACTTCCGCCAGCAGGATGCCTTCCGCCAGCGACCGCACACCACAAATCCTCCGTTCGAATATACCCCGAGCTCCCTGGACTACGAGGTTCCTCTGCCCACAACGACGACGCAGAGGATCAAGACCAAGCAGCGAGTGAACCTGTATACCCCGGCGGCCGTCCCAGTGACCACTTCTGATGTGGGCTACAATAACGTGGAGCAACAGGCTCCCCTCAACCACCGTCCCAGCTACAGTCAAGTGCAGAACGAGATCCTGGACAACAGCAATGTGGAGTACGATCCCAATCCCTACCATGTGCCCTCGGAGCTGCCACCCTTGACTCCAGATATTCCCGGACTGGTCAACAACCTGCAGGAGAAGGACAAGCTGCAGCCTGCCCTGGCCACCACTCCGTTGCCCGAGCCGGAACCGGAGACACGACCAACCAGGAGACCCGTCCTCCGTACTCGCAAGCCAGCCGTGACCAAGGTTACCTCATCCGTGTCCTACTCAGAGTCGGAGTCCTCGGGCAAGCTACCCACTCACCGGATCAGGAGGCCATACAGCAGCCGAGGAACTACAGCGCCGGCTGCCTCCACAGGAAGCGGAGATGGCGGCGAGGAGTCATCTTCGACTCCGACTCGTCGTCCCAGCAGTGCAAGGAATCCACTCATCCGGAATCCCAATCGCATCCGCTACAGGCCCACGAACGATGAGCGTCACACGCTGAAGACCAAGACCAGGAAGGGATCGAAGAACGGCAAGGGCAGCGAGGATCAGGATCTGGACTACCAGCGGGATGTGCTCAAGCAGAACTATCCGGTGTTCAAGGCCTCCTCCAGGCGTCCCACCAGCCCCACGGCCATTCCCAGCTCCTACGACGTACAGGGCACCACCGAGGGACCCGCCTCCGAGTCCCAGCAGGTCTACACGGTGACCCCGAGCAACAGCATCGATAATGGCGGCAACGAGCAGAGCGGCTTCCCCGCCAATCTGCTGGAACCCATGCAGATAGCCCAGCACTATCAGGAGTTCTCCAAGGACAACTACGGACCCGGCTACTTCCCCAACCAGGAGGATCTCAATCCCACGGAGGCCATCGTGCGCAACGAAGTCAGTCCCATCTACACTACTCTGGCCACCACGACGCCATCGACTACGACGACTTCGACTACGACAACCACGGAGGCGCCTCCAACTACCACCACCAGGCGTTCGCCATTCGTTAGGAGGAACTATCCGAGATTGAGGACAACCACGACGACTGAGACCCCAGTGACCAGTACCACGCCCTCGGAGGAGAGGCCATCTGTAAGGGAGATAAATAGATTACTTAAGAACTAGGTTATTGATTAACTTACCCCTTTAGATCCGCTCTCGTCTGCCTCCTCGTCGCGTGGTGAAGGTGCGTCAGCGTCAGCGTCGTCCTGGTCATCCAGCCTCATCCTCTACAGCAGCGCCAGAGGAGGAATCGGAGCCCGTTACTCAAAAAGCAAATCTTCGCAAGCTGAGTCGATACAATAACCCAGAGGTTAGAGATAAGGAGGTACTTTTCTACAGTTATTAATATTGATTTCCCCTACCCATCTAATAAATCCTACTCTACAGACTCCGAGTCCAACTCCCCTCACCCAGCGTCGTCGCTATAAGCAACCCTTCCAGCTGGAGGGTCAGGAATCGCAGTGGTCGCCCTCCTCGGAAACAGCCAACAGCAACACCAATTCGAACAGCTTCAAGCCCCTGAACCCCAAGTACAAGGCGGAGACGCACAACTTCGAGAGCGAGCCGGAGATTGTGACCATGGGACCCACGGAACAGCCGGAGACCTATGAGTTCAATGTAGCTGCCGATCTGGGAGGATCGGGTGGTCAGCGCACCACCATCAAGGCTCCCAATCTCAAGTAAGATTTTGAGAGATTACCCTTATTTTCTCCCAACACTAAAAACTCTTTCCTTACAGACCCGAGAAATCATTTGCCGAGCTTCTGGAGGAAGTGATGGGCAAGGCACCGGAGGATCACACCACAGAGTCTCCCAGCAGTACCTTGGGTCGCCTCAGTCGACGTGGCAAGTGGAAGAAGAACCGTGTGGCGACCGATAACTCGGAGAACTTCGAGACAGCCGAGTCCCAGAACCTGGGACCACAGCTGTACAATGCCCTGCAGGCGGCCGGCGAAAAGGAGGAGCTGCCCAAGACCACGACTCCCCTGACTCCCATAATCACCGAGGTTCAGACGGAAGCTCAGGCAATAACCACCACAATTGCCTCGCCAACAACGCCCGAGGAGTACGAGGTGACCACCGCCCGTGCCGTGGAAGAGGCCACCATGACTTCGACTCTGCCGGTGAGCGAGGAGAGTGCCACGCGTCGCATGGACACCGCTGCGGATGTGGACGATCTGGAGTCGCAGCCCAGCATCTTCTCCGAGGTGAGGAAGCAGCTGCACGACCTCTTCGCCATCGAGGAGAGCGAGGATGAGGCGGTAACCGCCGCTCTGGCAGCCGTGGGCAAGCGTCGCCAGGAGTACACGAGCATTCGACGCACCAGCCCCTCGACGCCCGCCGAGAAAACCACTCTGGCGCCGGCGAATGAGGAGGAGGAGGCCAAGGCCACCGCCACCACCACAGAAGCCACCGTTGCAGAGAGCAAAAAGGATAGCTTCCACAAGGATCTGATGGAGCATGTGGTGTACGCCACCTCAACGTCGACCAAAGTCACCTCCGAGACGGAGATCTGTTACCGCGGGCGCTGTATTCGGTCCGAGGATCTGCCCGCCAACCACAAACTGCACTGAGCAGGCTCACCCGCACACTCCTCCATCATAAAGGAAGGCGAAGCGATAGATCATGTACATAGGGGCAGAGGGGATACGGACAAGGAGGTGGGACTTGGCTCGTTAGCTCCTCCTTGGTCGCGTCCACTTGTAATTACCTAGCTTTAACTACAAATATATGTTAAGGATAAGCAGACAAAACCCGTAATGAAGGGCAAGGGAGGTTCTTGGATAGGACATGGGAGAAGTACATCGAACTCCTATCAGGGAACTTCCTCACCAAAAACCCCTTGAGATTCCCCCACTTAGAGCAATTAGTTTTAGTTTCGTAGAGTTAGCATTACGTCAGGATATCCATTAGCCAGCATGTAAGTCTTGTACCATATGTACATCGTTGTGTACTAACATTACGACTACGAATAATACCAATAAAAACGAAACGAAAAGTCCAATCAATCCTTGGGTTAGGCATCTATGAGGGGCACACGTTCCTGTGCAGCTTCTTCAGCTGCAACACCATCATCTCCTGCAGGTAAGGGTGTTCTGGTGGCAACAGGCGAGTTCCAGGATTGGACATCTGTTCGGCCGAACAGCATGAAAAGCAGGTTGCCAATGAAGTAGACAATAGCGGTGAAGAAAACACAATGCGCCATTGATCGGGATTTATCTGAAAAAGAATTATGAACAGAATTTATATATGATAAGATCAGGGTTGTACATCCTCCTCACCTCATCCATACAAGCAATCAATTAGGAGCGCCAGAATGCTCATAAAAAATATGAAAAAATGAGCAAGAAATTATTTTCTCTCCTTCAAGCCCAGAAAGATTCGCCTGTTGATGCTGATCAAGAATATATATAATTTATAGGGTCGGAAATGACTCCTTCACATTCTTTTAAGCTTCCGACTGAAGGTGAAATACCATTTTTTAATCAATATTAACTATATTTTTCCATGCAAATTTTTTCGACAAATCAAAATTTAAAAATCTCATAACTAAGTCAATACTGCATTAAATTCAATTCGGAAAACGCTCGTATGTTCATTTTTAGCAGGTTAATAAAACTGCATACTCCATTTAAAATGTGAATTTTTGGCCGATTTTTGCAAATTTTAATGATGTAACCCCTTTCCTTTTTTTCAGAAAATGGTAAATTTCTGAAAAAAATTTCTTTTGCCCAGAGATAGCTAGAAAGATTCGCCTGTTGATGCTGATCAAGAATATATATAATTTATAGGGTCGGAAATGACTCCACATTCTTTTAAGCTTCCGACTGAAGGTGAAACACCATTTTTTAATCAATATTAACTATATTTTTCCATGCAAATTTTTTCGACAAATCAAAATTTAAAAATCTCATAACTAAGTCAATACTGCATTAAATTCAATTCGGAAAACGCTCGTATGTTCATTTTTAGCAGGTTAATAAAACTGCATACTCCATTTAAAATGTGAATTTTTGGCCGATTTTTGCAAATTTTAATGATGTAACCCCTTTCCTTTTTTTCAGAAAATGGGAAATTTCTGAAAAAAATTTCTTTTGCCCAGAGATAGCTAGAAAGATTCGCCTGTTGATGCTGATCAAGAATATATATAATTTATAGGGTCGGAAATGACTCCTTCACATTCTTTTAAGCTTCCGACTGAAGGTGAAACACCATTTTTTAATCAATATTAACTATATTTTTCCATGCAAATTTTTTCGACAAATCAAAATTTAAAAATCTCATAACTAAGTCAATACTGCATTAAATTCAATTCGGAAAACGCTCGTATGTTCATTTTTAGCAGGTTAATAAAACTGCATACTCCATTTAAAATGTGAATTTTTGGCCGATTTTTGCAAATTTTAATGATGTAACCCCTTTCCTTTTTTTCAGAAAATGGGAAATTTCTGAAAAAAATTTCTTTTGCCCAGAGATAGCTAGAAAGATTCGCCTGTTGATGCTGATCAAGAATATATATAATTTATAGGGTCGGAAATGACTCCTTCACATTCTTTTAAGCTTCCGACTGAAGGTGAAACACCATTTTTTAATCAATATTAACTATATTTTTCCATGCAAATTTTTTCGACAAATCAAAATTTAAAAATCTCATAACTAAGTCAATACTGCATTAAATTCAATTCGGAAAACGCTCGTATGTTCATTTTTAGCAGGTTAATAAAACTGCATACTCCATTTAAAATGTGAATTTTTGGCCGATTTTTGCAAATTTTAATGATGTAACCCCTTTCCTTTTTTTCAGAAAATGGGAAATTTCTGAAAAAAATTTCTTTTGCCCAGAGATAGCTAGAAAGATTCGCCTGTTGATGCTGATCAAGAATATATATAATTTATAGGGTCGGAAATGACTCCTTCACATTCTTTTAAGCTTCCGACTGAAGGTGAAACACCATTTTTTAATCAATATTAACTATATTTTTCCATGCAAATTTTTTCGACAAATCAAAATTTAAAAATCTCATAACTAAGTCAATACTGCATTAAATTCAATTCGGAAAACGCTTGTATGTTCATTTTTAGCAGGTTTATAAAACTGCCTTTGATTTATAGGGTCGGAAATGACTCCTTCACATTCTTTTAAGCTTCCGACTGAAGGTGAAATACCATTTTTTAATCAATATTAACTATATTTTTCCATGCAAATTTTTTCGACAAATCAAAATTTAAAAATCTCATAACTAAGTCAATACTGCATTAAATTCAATTCGGAAAACGCTCGTATGTTCATTTTTAGCAGGTTAATAAAACTGCATACTCCATTTAAAATGTGAATTTTTGGCCGATTTTTGCAAATTTTAATGATGTAACCCCTTTCCTTTTTTTCAGAAAATGGGAAATTTCTGAAAAAAATTTCTTTTGCCCAGAGATAGCTAGAAAGATTCGCCTGTTGATGCTGATCAAGAATATATATAATTTATAGGGTCGGAAATGACTCCTTCACATTCTTTTAAGCTTCCGACTGAAGGTGAAATACCATTTTTTAATCAATATTAACTATATTTTTTCATGCAAATTTTTTCGACAAATCAAAATTTAAAAATCTCATAACTAAGTCAATACTGCATTAAATTTAATTCGGAAAACGCTTGTATGTTCATTTTTAGCAGGTTTATAAAACTGCCTTTGATTTATAGGGTCGGAAATGACTCCTTCACATTCTTTTAAGCTTCCGACTGAAGGTGAAATACCATTTTTTAATCAATATTAACTATATTTTTCCATGCAAATTTTTTCGACAAATCAAAATTTAAAAATCTCATAACTAAGTCAATACTGCATTAAATTCAATTCGGAAAACGCTCGTATGTTCATTTTTAGCAGGTTAATAAAACTGCATACTCCATTTAAAATGTGAATTTTTGGCCGATTTTTGCAAATTTTAATGATGTAACCCCTTTCCTTTTTTTCAGAAAATGGGAAATTTCTGAAAAAAATTTCTTTTGCCCAGAGATAGCTAGAAAGATTCGCCTGTTGATGCTGATCAAGAATATATATAATTTATAGGGTCGGAAATGACTCCTTCACATTCTTTTAAGCTTCCGACTGAAGGTGAAATACCATTTTTTAATCAATATTAACTATATTTTTCCATGCAAATTTTTTCGACAAATCAAAATTTAAAAATCTCATAACTAAGTCAATACTGCATTAAATTCAATTCGGAAAACGCTTGTATGTTCATTTTTAGCAGGTTTATAAAACTGCCTTTGATTTATAGGGTCGGAAATGACTCCTTCACATTCTTTTAAGCTTCCGACTGAAGGTGAAATACCATTTTTTAATCAATATTAACTATATTTTTTCATGCAAATTTTTTCGACAAATCAAAATTTAAAAATCTCATAACTAAGTCAATACTGCATTAAATTCAATTCGGAAAACGCTTGTATGTTCATTTTTAGCAGGTTTATAAAACTGCCTTTGATTTATAGGGTCGGAAATGACTCCTTCACATTCTTTTAAGCTTCCGACTGAAGGTGAAATACCATTTTTTAATCAATATTAACTATATTTTTCCATGCAAATTTTTTCGACAAATCAAAATTTAAAAATCTCATAACTAAGTCAATACTGCATTAAATTCAATTCGGAAAACGCTCGTATGTTCATTTTTAGCAGGTTAATAAAACTGCATACTCCATTTAAAATGTGAATTTTTGGCCGATTTTTGCAAATTTTAATGATGTAACCCCTTTCCTTTTTTTCAGAAAATGGGAAATTTCTGAAAAAAATTTCTTTTGCCCAGAGATAGCTAGAAAGATTCGCCTGTTGATGCTGATCAAGAATATATATAATTTATAGGGTCGGAAATGACTCCTTCACATTCTTTTAAGCTTCCGACTGAAGGTGAAATACCATTTTTTAATCAATATTAACTATATTTTTCCATGCAAATTTTTTCGACAAATCAAAATTTAAAAATCTCATAACTAAGTCAATACTGCATTAAATTCAATTCGGAAAACGCTTGTATGTTCATTTTTAGCAGGTTTTATAAAACTGCCTTTAATTTATAGGGTTCGGAAATGACTCCTTCACATTCTTTTAAGCTTCCGACTGAAGGTGAAATACCATTTTTTAATCAATATTAACTATATTTTTTCATGCAAATTTTTTCGACAAATCAAAATTTAAAAATCTCATAACTAAGTCAATACTGCATTAAATTCAATTCGGAAAACGCTCGTATGTTCATTTTTAGCAGGTTAATAAAACTGCATACTCCATTTAAAATGTGAATTTTTGGCCGATTTTTGCAAATTTTAATGATGTAACCCCTTTCCTTTTTTTCAGAAAATGGGAAATTTCTGAAAAAAATTTCTTTTGCCCAGAGATAGCTAGAAAGATTCGCCTGTTGATGCTGATCAAGAATATATATAATTTATAGGGTCGGAAATGACTCCTTCACATTCTTTTAAGCTTCCGACTGAAGGTGAAATACCATTTTTTAATCAATATTAACTATATTTTTCCATGCAAATTTTTTCGACAAATCAAAATTTAAAAATCTCATAACTAAGTCAATACTGCATTAAATTCAATTCGGAAAACGCTTGTATGTTCATTTTTAGCAGGTTTATAAAACTGCCTTTGATTTATAGGGTCGGAAATGACTCCTTCACATTCTTTTAAGCTTCCGACTGAAGGTGAAATACCATTTTTTAATCAATATTAACTATATTTTTCCATGCAAATTTTTTCGACAAATCAAAATTTAAAAATCTCATAACTAAGTCAATACTGCATTAAATTCAATTCGGAAAACGCTTGTATGTTCATTTTTAGCAGGTTAATAAAACTGCATACTCCATTTAAAATGTGAATTTTTGGCCGATTTTTGCAAATTTTAATGATGTAACCCCTTTCCTTTTTTTCAGAAAATGGGAAATTTCTGAAAAAAATTTCTTTTGCCCAGAGATAGCTAGAAAGATTCGCCTGTTGATGCTGATCAAGAATATATATAATTTATAGGGTCGGAAATGACTCCTTCACATTCTTTTAAGCTTCCGACTGAAGGTGAAATACCATTTTTTAATCAATATTAACTATATTTTTTCATGCAAATTTTTTCGACAAATCAAAATTTAAAAATCTCATAACTAAGTCAATACTGCATTAAATTCAATTCGGAAAACGCTTGTATGTTCATTTTTAGCAGGTTAATAAAACTGCATACTCCATTTAAAATGTGAATTTTTGGCCGATTTTTGCAAATTTTAATGATGTAACCCCTTTCCTTTTTTTCAGAAAATGGGAAATTTCTGAAAAAAATTTCTTTTGCCCAGAGATAGCTAGAAAGATTCGCCTGTTGATGCTGATCAAGAATATATATAATTTATAGGGTCGGAAATGACTCCTTCACATTCTTTTAAGCTTCCGACTGAAGGTGAAATACCATTTTTTAATCAATATTAACTATATTTTTCCATGCAAATTTTTTCGACAAATCAAAATTTAAAAATCTCATAACTAAGTCAATACTGCATTAAATTCAATTCGGAAAACGCTTGTATGTTCATTTTTAGCAGGTTTATAAAACTGCCTTTGATTTATAGGGTCGGAAATGACTCCTTCACATTCTTTTAAGCTTCCGACTGAAGGTGAAATACCATTTTTTAATCAATATTAACTATATTTTTTCATGCAAATTTTTTCGACAAATCAAAATTTAAAAATCTCATAACTAAGTCAATACTGCATTAAATTCAATTCGGAAAACGCTCGTATGTTCATTTTTAGCAGGTTAATAAAACTGCATACTCCATTTAAAATGTGAATTTTTGGCCGATTTTTGCAAATTTTAATGATGTAACCCCTTTCCTTTTTTTCAGAAAATGGGAAATTTCTGAAAAAAATTTCTTTTGCCCAGAGATAGCTAGAAAGATTCGCCTGTTGATGCTGATCAAGAATATATATAATTTATAGGGTCGGAAATGACTCCTTCACATTCTTTTAAGCTTCCGACTGAAGGTGAAATACCATTTTTTAATCAATATTAACTATATTTTTTCATGCAAATTTTTTCGACAAATCAAAATTTAAAAATCTCATAACTAAGTCAATACTGCATTAAATTCAATTCGGAAAACGCTTGTATGTTCATTTTTAGCAGGTTTATAAAACTGCCTTTAATTTATAGGGTCGGAAATGACTCCTTCACATTCTTTTAAGCTTCCGACTGAAGGTGAAATACCATTTTTTAATCAATATTAACTATATTTTTTCATGCAAATTTTTTCGACAAATCAAAATTTAAAAATCTCATAACTAAGTCAATACTGCATTAAATTTAATTCGGAAAACGCTTGTATGTTCATTTTTAGCAGGTTTATAAAACTGCCTTTGATTTATAGGGTCGGAAATGACTCCTTCACATTCTTTTAAGCTTCCGACTGAAGGTGAAATACCATTTTTTAATCAATATTAACTATATTTTTCCATGCAAATTTTTTCGACAAATCAAAATTTAAAAATCTCATAACTAAGTCAATACTGCATTAAATTCAATTCGGAAAACGCTCGTATGTTCATTTTTAGCAGGTTAATAAAACTGCATACTCCATTTAAAATGTGAATTTTTGGCCGATTTTTGCAAATTTTAATGATGTAACCCCTTTCCTTTTTTTCAGAAAATGGGAAATTTCTGAAAAAAATTTCTTTTGCCCAGAGATAGCTAGAAAGATTCGCCTGTTGATGCTGATCAAGAATATATATAATTTATAGGGTCGGAAATGACTCCTTCACATTCTTTTAAGCTTCCGACTGAAGGTGAAATACCATTTTTTAATCAATATTAACTATATTTTTTCATGCAAATTTTTTCGACAAATCAAAATTTAAAAATCTCATAACTAAGTCAATACTGCATTAAATTCAATTCGGAAAACGCTTGTATGTTCATTTTTAGCAGGTTTATAAAACTGCCTTTGATTTATAGGGTCGGAAATGACTCCTTCACATTCTTTTAAGCTTCCGACTGAAGGTGAAACACCATTTTTTAATCAATATTAACTATATTTTTCCATGCAAATTTTTTCGACAAATCAAAATTTAAAAATCTCATAACTAAGTCAATACTGCATTAAATTCAATTCGGAAAACGCTCGTATGTTCATTTTTAGCAGGTTAATAAAACTGCATACTCCATTTAAAATGTGAATTTTTGGCCGATTTTTGCAAATTTTAATGATGTAACCCCTTTCCTTTTTTTCAGAAAATGGGAAATTTCTGAAAAAAATTTCTTTTGCCCAGAGATAGCTAGAAAGATTCGCCTGTTGATGCTGATCAAGAATATATATAATTTATAGGGTCGGAAATGACTCCTTCACATTCTTTTAAGCTTCCGACTGAAGGTGAAACACCATTTTTTAATCATTATTAACTATATTTTTCCATGCAAATTTTTTCGACAAATCAAAATTTAAAAATCTCATAACTAAGTCAATACTGCATTAAATTCAATTCGGAAAACGCTTGTATGTTCATTTTTAGCAGGTTTATAAAACTGCCTTTCATTTATAGGGTCGGAAATGACTCCTTCACATTCTTTTAAGCTTCCGACTGAAGGTGAAATACCATTTTTTAATCAATATTAACTATACCTTTCATGCAAATTTTTTCGACAGATCAAAATTTAAAAATCTCATAACTAAATCAATATTTCATTAAATTCAATCCAGAAATACGCTAGAAAGATTCATCTGTTAGCATGCTTATCAAGAACTATATATAATTTATAGGGTCGGAAATGACTCCTTCACATTCTTTTAAGCTTCCGACTGAAGGTGAAACACCATTTTTTAATCAATATTAACTATATTTTTCCATGCAAATTTTTTCGACAAATCAAAATTTAAAAATCTCATAACTAAGTCAATACTGCATTAAATTCAATTCGGAAAACGCTCGTATGTTCATTTTTAGCAGGTTAATAAAACTGCATACTCCATTTAAAATGTGAATTTTTGGCCGATTTTTGCAAATTTTAATGATGTAACCCCTTTCCTTTTTTTCAGAAAATGGGAAATTTCTGAAAAAAATTTCTTTTGCCCAGAGATAGCTAGAAAGATTCGCCTGTTGATGCTGATCAAGAATATATATAATTTATAGGGTCGGAAATGACTCCTTCACATTCTTTTAAGCTTCCGACTGAAGGTGAAATACCATTTTTTAATCAATATTAACTATATTTTTCCATGCAAATTTTTTCGACAAATCAAAATTTAAAAATCTCATAACTAAGTCAATACTGCATTAAATTCAATTCGGAAAACGCTCGTATGTTCATTTTTAGCAGGTTAATAAAACTGCATACTCCATTTAAAATGTGAATTTTTGGCCGATTTTTGCAAATTTTAATGATGTAACCCCTTTCCTTTTTTTCAGAAAATGGGAAATTTCTGAAAAAAATTTCTTTTGCCCAGAGATAGCTAGAAAGATTCGCCTGTTGATGCTGATCAAGAATATATATAATTTATAGGGTCGGAAATGACTCCTTCACATTCTTTTAAGCTTCCGACTGAAGGTGAAATACCATTTTTTAATCAATATTAACTATATTTTTCCATGCAAATTTTTTCGACAAATCAAAATTTAAAAATCTCATAACTAAGTCAATACTGCATTAAATTCAATTCGGAAAACGCTTGTATGTTCATTTTTAGCAGGTTTATAAAACTGCCTTTGATTTATAGGGTCGGAAATGACTCCTTCACATTCTTTTAAGCTTCCGACTGAAGGTGAAATACCATTTTTTAATCAATATTAACTATATTTTTCCATGCAAATTTTTTCGACAAATCAAAATTTAAAAATCTCATAACTAAGTCAATACTGCATTAAATTCAATTCGGAAAACGCTCGTATGTTCATTTTTAGCAGGTTAATAAAACTGCATACTCCATTTAAAATGTGAATTTTTGGCCGATTTTTGCAAATTTTAATGATGTAACCCCTTTCCTTTTTTTCAGAAAATGGGAAATTTCTGAAAAAAATTTCTTTTGCCCAGAGATAGCTAGAAAGATTCGCCTGTTGATGCTGATCAAGAATATATATAATTTATAGGGTCGGAAATGACTCCTTCACATTCTTTTAAGCTTCCGACTGAAGGTGAAATACCATTTTTTAATCAATATTAACTATATTTTTTCATGCAAATTTTTTCGACAAATCAAAATTTAAAAATCTCATAACTAAGTCAATACTGCATTAAATTTAATTCGGAAAACGCTTGTATGTTCATTTTTAGCAGGTTTATAAAACTGCCTTTGATTTATAGGGTCGGAAATGACTCCTTCACATTCTTTTAAGCTTCCGACTGAAGGTGAAACACTATTTTTAATCAATATTAACTATATTTTTCCATGCAAATTTTTTCGACAAATCAAAATTTAAAAATCTCATAACTAAGTCAATACTGCATTAAATTCAATTCGGAAAACGCTTGTATGTTCATTTTTAGCAGGTTTATAAAACTGCCTTTGATTTATAGGGTCGGAAATGACTCCTTCACATTCTTTTAAGCTTCCGACTGAAGGTGAAATACCATTTTTTAATCAATATTAACTATATTTTTTCATGCAAATTTTTTCGACAAATCAAAATTTAAAAATCTCATAACTAAGTCAATACTGCATTAAATTCAATTCGGAAAACGCTTGTATGTTCATTTTTAGCAGGTTTATAAAACTGCCTTTGATTTATAGGGTCGGAAATGACTCCTTCACATTCTTTTAAGCTTCCGACTGAAGGTGAAACACTATTTTTTAATCAATATTAACTATATTTTTCCATGCAAATTTTTTCGACAAATCAAAATTTAAAAATCTCATAACTAAGTCAATACTGCATTAAATTCAATTCGGAAAACGCTTGTATGTTCATTTTTAGCAGGTTTATAAAACTGCCTTTGATTTATAGGGTCGGAAATGACTCCTTCACATTCTTTTAAGCTTCCGACTGAAGGTGAAACACCATTTTTTAATCAATATTAACTATATTTTTCCATGCAAATTTTTTCGACAAATCAAAATTTAAAAATCTCATAACTAAGTCAATACTGCATTAACATCAATTCGGAAAACGATCGTATGTTCATTTTTAGCAGGTTAATAAAACTGCATACTCCATTTAAAATGTGAATTTTTGGCCGATTTTTGCAAATTTTAATGATGTAACCCCTTTCCTTTTTTTCAGAAAATGGGAAATTTCTGAAAAAAATTTCTTTTGCCCAGAGATAGCTAGAAAGATTCGCCTGTTGATGCTGATCAAGAATATATATAATTTATAGGGTCGGAAATGACTCCTTCACATTCTTTTAAGCTTCCGACTGAAGGTGAAATACCATTTTTTAATCAATATTAACTATATTTTTTCATGCAAATTTTTTCGACAAATCAAAATTTAAAAATCTCATAACTAAGTCAATACTGCATTAACATCAATTCGGAAAACGATCGTATGTTCATTTTTAGCAGGTTAATAAAACTGCATACTCCATTTAAAATGTGAATTTTTGGCCGATTTTTTGAAATTTTAATGATGTAACCCCTTTCCTTTTTTTCAGAAAATGGGAAATTTCTGAAAAAAATTTCTTTTACCCAGAGATAGCTAGAAAGATTCGCCTGTTGATGCTGATCAAGAATATATATAATTTATAGGGTCGGAAATGACTCCTTCACATTCTTTTAAGCTTCCGACTGAAGGTGAAATACCATTTTTTAATCAATATTAACTATATTTTTTCATGCAAATTTTTTCGACAAATCAAAATTTAAAAATCTCATAACTAAGTCAATACTGCATTAAATTTAATTCGGAAAACGCTTGTATGTTCATTTTTAGCAGGTTTATAAAACTGCCTTTGATTTATAGGGTCGGAAATGACTCCTTCTCATTCTTTTAAGCTTCCGACTGAAGGTGAAACACCATTTTTTAATCAATATTAACTATATTTTTCCATGCAAATTTTTTCGACAAATCAAAATTTAAAAATCTCATAACTAAGTCAATACTGCATTAAATTCAATTCGGAAAACGCTCGTATGTTCATTTTTAGCAGGTTAATAAAACTGCATACTCCATTTAAAATGTGAATTTTTGGCCGATTTTTGCAAATTTTAATGATGTAACCCCTTTCCTTTTTTTCAGAAAATGGGAAATTTCTGAAAAAAATTTCTTTTGCCCAGAGATAGCTAGAAAGATTCGCCTGTTGATGCTGATCAAGAATATATATAATTTATAGGTTCGGAAATGACTCCTTCACATTCTTTTAAGCTTCCGACTGAAGGTGAAATACCATTTTTTAATCAATATTAACTATATTTTTTCATGCAAATTTTTTCGACAAATCAAAATTTAAAAATCTCATAACTAGCATTTTTAGCATTTTTAGCATTACGTCAGGATATCCATTAGCCAGCATGTAAGTCTTGTACCATATGTACATCGTTTTGTACATTACGACTACGAATACGACCAATAAAAACGAAACGAAAAGGTAAACTTTTAGCTTTATACATAAATAATTTATATATAATATATTCGGTATATATGTCATGTGTATAGCTATTAATACAATCAATTCCATGGAATGCTAAGTCTCCCAGAAGGTACAAAAGTTTCGGTATTACAACCAATCCTTGGCTTAGGCATCTATGAGAGGCGCTCGATCCTGTGCAGCTTCTTTAGCTGCAACACCAGCACCTCCGGCTGGTGAGGGTGTTCTCGTGGCAACAGGCGAGTTCCAAGATTGGACACCTGTTCGGCCGAACAGCATGAAAAGCAGGTTGCCAATGAAGTAGACAAAGGCGGTGAAGAAGAACACAATGCGCCATTGATCGGGATTCGTCTGAAAAAGAATTATAAACAGAATTTATATATGTTAATATCAAGGGTTATATATCCTCCTTACCTCATCCCATACAATTAGTCCCACAATTAGGGGCGCCAGAATGCTCATAAAGTTCGCCGCACAATTCGTGATCCCCATCAGAGTGCCAGCGAAATTCGGAGATAAATCGATGTGATTTACATGGAAGCCCAGATACGTGGCCGAATTGGTGGCCACTGCCGCCGTCAGCAGTCCAATGGCCAGCCGGACATTGGCCTCACCCTGGGTGATGTAGCCCAGCCCAACCAAGGCCAGCATGGGCAGCCACATGCCCAGCGTGTTGAAGAACTTGCGGGAGAAACTTAGAGGTATCACCGTACTCCTTTGCTTCAGTACGTCCGACAGCCAAATGAAAACGCAGGTCAACAGGATCATGGCAAAGTAGGGTAGGGCGGACAGCGGCCCATTGCTCTTGATATCCATGCCCAGGACGTTCTTCATGAAGGTGGGAATCTCCGTGAGCAGCGTCCAGAAGCCCCAGTTATTGGCACAGTGGGCCAGGACGAGCACCAGAAACGGTCCCGAGGTGAGGATACTCCACCAGGGAGTCTGCATTCTCGGCTGCTCCTCTCGCCCCGCATCCGACGACCTTCTCGCCTGTCCCGACGATTCAATGTAGCGTCTTTCGCTTGGCGAGATTGAAGGATGTTGGGCCGGTGTGCTGGAGCAGTAGAAGTACCACACAAAGGCCCACAGGATGCCAGCACAGCCGGGTGCATAGAAGGTGCTGGGCCAGCCCAGCGAGGAGGAACATATGTAGCCACTGACCGATAGCATGACCACGGTGCCAAACTGAGATCCCGAATAGCAATAGCCCACCAGCCGGCCGCGCTCCTCTGCTGGCGCCCACTTCGATAGGAACGTGTGAGTGGAGGGAAAAATCACTCCCTGGCAGAGGCCCTGGACAGCCCGGAGCACCACCACCAGCTTCCAGCCTCCATAGGCGGCACAAAAGGGTGTGAGCAGGGCCAGGCAGGAACAAATGAGCACGCCGTAGAAGAGCATGTACTTGGCTCCATAGATGGCGGACAGATGGCCGCCGGGTACCTGGGTGACCACATAGCCCCAAAAGAAGCTGCTCAACAGGTACGACTTGGTGCTCTCATTCCAATCGTATTCCTGCAATGGAAATTGTAAAATACATAAGCATTCAGGCTTAAATTGGTTCTAATTTAATATTGGATTCATTAAGTGTGGTGGCCATGTTCTAAATATATTTAAAATTATCAAATTAAGAATTTTAAAAACAGAGTTAATCACTTTTTCTTAATAACTGAGATTTGTAATTGTGATTTCTTAAGTTTCTTAAGAATGTGAAACCATATGTCATAAAATAAAAATCTAAAAAAAAACTAAAGTGATTCGAATTACTGAATCATTGAATTCACAGTCTGTGAATCGTTATTTTCGATATGTTAAAGGGTTTCTCAATAAATAAATATTTAAAAACCTTACAACTTTGAGAAAAAACATTTTTTCTATTTCGGAAAGCCGGACTTTATTATTAGGCTAATAATTCTGCATACTAAAATTAAAATGTAAAAAATAAACATTCTTTGACAATTTTAACGATGTAACCCCTTATAAAATGTTGAAGAAATTGGCAAATTATTTTTTTTTTTTTTTCATGCCTAGAAAGAATCGCCAGATCATGAATATATATATTTTATAGGGTCGGAAATGAGTTACGTACTTCAGACTGAAATTATAATACTCTGGTAAAGTAAAACGAAATTATAACCAGCCACTCCCATACTTGTAAATATAAAAATTATTATAAAAAAGGTATAGATAACGTACCGGAAAATCCGGATTGCTGGCATTCCGATCCGTCATGGCCACAATGGCCACCGAGAGATTCACGCGCAGGGAGTAGGCCACCGCTAGCCCGAAGAACACCAGGATGCACTGCAGGTGACGTACACCGAACCGAGGACCTGCAAATGCGCAATTCATCCACGTACATATGTCAATAGAGGCAAACAAAGGCCACAAGGTCGCGGACTCACTCACCCGTGTTCCCTATCTGCTGATAGCCATTGCGACCGCAACAGGAAAGGCAGCCGAGCACCATTTCGCAGGTGCGGATGCAGTTGCAGGTGCAATCTTATCCACGTAGCCAACTTGGATGCTGTATTAGATGAGCTGGAAGTGGGGGCGGGCGGCGAAGTGGGTGGAAAGCGTCGGACGAACGTCCAAACAATAATAACAGCTGATTGACTCGCAATGTTGCTGCTGGCCACGCATACAGGTGCAGAACTATCGAAAATAACGCTCTAACAAGTGTGTCGATAATTCAAGCGACAGGGTCACACTGGCAGGCAAAACACGTTTATCGATAACACTCAGCGCCTGTGGCGCCGTCTTTCTATCAAATTCAAACTTCACTTCCCAAAAATACAAAACACCAATGATTTCGGTACAGTTTGACTCGTTTTCAGCTGCGAATTGAGCTGTTTTATTCATGGCTTGAATTGTCTTCATCTTTCTTTCTGTTTGATTTCTTTTCTCTTTTTTTGCCTTTTTTAGTTTACTTTCTTTCATCACAAGTTTGTTTTTTTTGTTAATTCCTAACTTAAGCCTACAAACATATAACAATTACTAGAGTCGTTGGGTAGCAGACGGCTCTGTCCCTATTTACACTGAACGATTTCTCAATTTGCAAGTTGAATTGGTGTTGTTTTTCTTTCGTTATCTTTTTCTTTTGCGGATTATGTACATTACGGAAAATACTGCAAACAATAATAATTTACGCTGGTCTTACGGACTAAGCAATTACCGTATAATATCGCTAATGGAAGCACGCGATCGTCCCTAAAGTTAACTTTCAGCTCTCGTCTCTAACTAACTAACTAAACATACGAACTACGAAACAACAGCCCGGTTGGATGACTCTCGAGGCGGTTCCAGCCTCTCGCTCTCTCTTTATTTGACCTGGCCGTTGGGCGACAGGGGCGTGCCCTGCTCCGCATCCTCCCTGTTGTCACGCGGGGAGTCCCACCATTGCACCTCCGTTCGGCCGAAGATCACAAACAGCAGGTTGCCCACAAAGTAGAAGGCGGCGGCCAGGAAGAACACCAATCGCCAGTCGCCCACGTTTTCCTGTAGAGTAGAGGAATTACTCATTAGTAAGGAGTTCCCGGAGAGAACTAACCATCCGAACCCACCTTATCCTGGACAATCAGACCCACAATCAGGGGGGCAATGCCACTCATCACATTCGCAGCTCCGTTGGTCAGACCCATCAGAGTTCCGGCATAGTTGGGCGACAGATCGATGTGGTTCACCTGGAAGCCCAGATAGGTCGCCGCACTGATGCCCACCGTCAGGGTGAGCAGGGCCACGGCCAGCGGGGCGTCCTCCTGGGGCACATAGCCCAAAGCGATCAGCGAACACATGGGAATCCAGTGGCCTATGCTGTTGAAGAGCTTCCGGTTGAAGGACAGCGACAGGCCCTCCTTCCTTTGCAGGACCTTGGACAGCCAGACGAAGAAGAAGCTGAGCAGGAGCATCACCAGGTAGGGCAGCGAGGAGAGCAGGGCACTCGACTTGATGTCCACGTGATAGATGTTCTTCATGTAGCTGGGAATCTGGGTGAGCAGCAGCCAGAAGCCGAACATGTGGGTGCAGTGCACCACCAGGAGGGACAGGAAGGGCAGGGAGCTGAAGATGGCCACCCAAGGTGTAGGGGCCAGCTTCTCGGCGGACTGCATCTTGCCATCGCTGCGGGATTCGGTGATGAACTTCAGCTCTCCGGGCGAAATCAGGCGGTGCTCCTCGGGCGTACTGGCCGAGAACAGGTACCAGAAGATCATCCACAGGAAACCGCAGGCTCCTCCCAGATAGAAGATGCTCGGCCAGCCCATAAAGGAGTCCGCAATGAATCCGCTCGTGGCCAGCATCACCACCGTTCCGAACTGGGCACCCGAGTAGCAGATGGTTCCCAGGATGCCTCTCTCCTCGGCGGGCGACCACTTGGACAGCAGAGCGTGGGTGGCGGGGTGGACTGCACCCTGGCTCAGACCCATGACGAAACGCATGGCGCACAGAGCGAACCATCCTCCAAATTTCAGGGACAGTGGCGACAGCATGGTGATAATGGCAGCGATACCCAAGCCCCACATCAGCAGGATCTTGGCTCCATAACGTTGGGCTATGTAACCACCGGGCACCTGGGTGACGACGTAACCCCAGAAGAAGCTGCTCAGCATGGCGGATTTCTGGAACTCGTTGAAGGTGTAGTAGCGCTGTGGAGGAGAAGGGAGTTTAGTAATACATAAACCTTTAGAATCGATCTAAAACTTGGTTTTACTTTTGACTTTAATAAGCTTAAGTGTTTAAGTAAATAAAATTCAAGTTCAA
This sequence comes from Drosophila serrata, assembly GCF_035046125.1. Classification (NCBI taxonomy): domain Eukaryota; kingdom Metazoa; phylum Arthropoda; class Insecta; order Diptera; family Drosophilidae; genus Drosophila; species Drosophila serrata. The sequence continues at coordinate 1,162,465 of NW_028257232.1, read as the reverse complement.
AGTAAAAACCTCAAAAACCGCATGATAATAAACATATCTCAAGGGAGAAAAACATATTCATATTACTTTAGTTAAAGGAAATGAATAATTATATCTGATTTCTGATTCTGATAGTATGCGATTCCTTATCAATATTTTTCGTTTTATTAATGGGTTTTATCACTTCAATTATGATTATCGTTAAGAGCTTATCAAAGTACTTAAAACCAGGAAATTTCAGACACTCACCTCCGAATTGAAGAGATCGAATCCAAAGTCATCATCATCATCATGTCCACTGAGATCCGTATCGTTCTCGGTGCCGTTGGACGCCGGGTGCTCCGTCATGGCCACCACAGCCACACTGAGGTTCACCCGCCAGGCGTAGCTCATCGCCAGGCAGAAGAAGCACAGGATGCACTGCACATGCCTCACGCCGAAGAATTTCTCTGCAAGAAGAGGAGGATACGCAGGCGTTGAGTTGGGGGAAATACTGAACATGTGGCGCTCTCTTATCACTCGGAGGAGCACTCTCTCTACACTTGTATCTTTGTATCTGTATCTCGCTCTCTCTCGCTTTCAGCTTCTCAGTGGGCCCAAACTGGTAGCCATGTAAGTATGTGGGGCGCGTTTATTTATAAAACACTTTGACTATGTCAAAATCTTGTTCACGGCACGCACATGCGATCGAGCCAGAGAGAGAGAGAGTGAGATGGAGATGGAGACATCACATACACATGGACACCCACTCGGGCCAAAATCAAGAGAGACCCGGCCGATGTCTTTGTTGTGTACTGCAACTGCAACTGTGACTGTACTGTACAGATACCTATATCTACATACATATGTATATACTGACATAAGACTACCTGATCGGGCGATCCTCACGTGACCATCCGATCGATCCGATGCGATCTCTCGACGGTATGTGGTCCGGTCTGGGCCTTACGCGGATTTGTTTTCGTGCATTTGGCTATTTTTAAACCCGACTTTGGCTCGCCATAAATGGCTTAGTCTTTATAAATAGGAGTCTTGGCTGATTGGGTGGTGTTGTGGTGGTGCAACACCGCTCCACCGCCGGCAACCTTGCAACGCGGCCTTACAAGGCGTTGGGGTCTATTGAACTCAACTCTGGCTTGATTCCAAAACCAATAATTAACTAACTACAGTCCAAAGTCTCGATACTCAAACTTCCTATCGAATGATTCATGTAGCTTATAAAGCCTTATCTCTGTTATTCTGATTCCTTTGAAATATAAATTATGAATGAATAATTCCACAAAACCAACTTTGTGATAATAAAGTAAGAAGCTTAAATAATTTTTAAAAATATATAAAATAAAATAAAATACAAGTAATAAAACTTGTTGAAGCTCTACTGTATTTCCTATAATTCCTCATTTAAATTGCTGTCGAAATCGATTAAAAATTTTCCAAACAAAGACTTGTAGAAAATATATCTCTCTCTCTCTGAGATTTTAAAGCAACCTACTGAAGTTGGACTGTATTTCCAATAAATTCAAATTTGAATGGCCGCCCGAACTTTGAGCTCTCTCCCTGCTCCCTGTCTCCCCCACTTTCCACTTCCCACTTCCATTTCCTCTTGACGAGGCGGTCTCTCCCTCTCTCTCTCTCTCTGTCTCGATCTCTCTCTGCGCTTCCACTGCCTGCCCGCCTGGTGGGGTTTATCGTGCTGAACGCGATGGATGACTCGTGGTCGTGTGAGAACGCTTTATCTGACACGTTTTTAAATTTATTTGCGCAATGTCTTCCCCCGCTACAGCGTAACACCCGAGCGAATTTATGGCCAAGATATAGGAACTTTTTTGTCTCGCGCTAAAGAGTTTACCGTACGGCCGTACCGACCGAAAATAAAGCCCCGTATTGCACACCCAATCTTCGACGAAATTCGCAACCCAAATCAATCAGCATTTATGGCGCGGAGTCCAGAGAAGTCTCCAGCTTTGAGTGTTTATTGGAGACCCATTTATGTGTATATAGTTTACGATGGTCGAGTGTATTTTGATTGATTGCCAGGGACTATGGCACCGACTATGGTGACTGTACTTTCGGGTGGCATTAGGTGTGGGAGTGGGGACGATCGAAGGACACGGCGCACACAACAACACAACAATAATAACGGTAACTGAGTCAAGTGTGTGCCGGCCGTATTGATAGTACCGATAGGCACCGATAAAAACTGGAACGAAGCCAAGCGGAGGTTTCCAGGTGATAAGATTATCTAACCAACTATCACTCCCGTTACAGAGCAAAGAAAGAAAGAGAGCACCCTTTGTTTACCGTTAGTTGTTCAGCTTTACAACTGTAAGTTCCGTCGGCGGGGTTTATTTAGCTTATCAGCTGACTTAGTCAATCGCCCCCTCATTCCATTGTGCCCCGTGCCAGCGGTTTTCTATTTAAAGTTTTCTCATTTTCATTGGCGCAGAGACACTGCTCCTCCTCCTCCTTATACTCTTCTCTCGTTTTCCTCTTATTTAATTTCTTTTTTTGTTTATTTTTATCACCCGAAAGTGCTAAAATGTGATTTTATTTTGTTTGTCAGCGTAACCAAAAAAAAAGAAACGAAAAAGAAATAAAGAATACCGAGTAAATTGAGGAAAAATTAAATTGTACGAACGCTCCGAAGGATGCATTTGCACTGCAGTGGAGGTCGTCCAAGCCAAAGCAAATGTGAATGCATAATTACGTGTTTTTCAAACTTTTCAGATGGAATATGGAATTTGCTACAAATACCATATTGAGATAGAAATATGGGAGTGCTGTGACTGTGACTGTGACTGTCACTGTGACTGTGTGCTGGAGAACCAATTAAGCGGCTTCCGGCAACAAAAGCAACAACAGCACAGCACCCAAGCTCGAATCGGATCGAGTTGGAAGCTCGTCGTGGAGCTTACATAAGACACGTGCTTTTCGCACTCACTTTAAGGGGGGGGTTGGAGAACTTAAGGGGGGAGGAATCAAAATGCATCTATTGTGCTCCATCCCAAGGGGGGTGCGGGGAGTACTCACCGTTGGCGTATTTACCACCCGTTTTCACCATGGTCAATGCGGTGGTCATGTGTGCGGCGCGGGTTGATTTATAATTTGATTTTTATTTTGGATTTAGATTTTTCGAAACCGTAACGTTCACGTTTTGGGTCACTGGAAATCGTCGGTATCTCACGCAACGTGTTCCGGTTCCGTTGCACACATGTGAGTGTCTGTGTGTGTGTGTGGCAGCTCTTTTTTCGCGTGTTTTCCCTACGATTTAATCTCGGGAAAATCTTTGTGCTTCTCGAAGGGTTCCGATCCAGAAACAACAAAAAATTCTAGACGTAGGACTTCTTTTTGGAAATCTCTATATATACATATGTATGTATATACTTGTATCTTGAATAAGTTTTGCGAGCGGGTTTTGAAACGTTCTGGCGAACGACTGCGACTGCTTGAGTAACTGGCGGCGTCGATTCTTTTATAAATATGATCGAACTCGGGCCGAGCGGCGCTCTCTGCCACACACACACACACACACACACACTCGCGCATGTCGTGAGAGAGAGCGTGTGTATCGCGTGAATTCGAATTCCGCTATCAGTCAAACCGAACACGCTGGCACACACTCACACACAAAAAACGTACACACAGCGAGCCGGCGAACGGGAGTAAGTAAACAAGACCAACACACCAGCACATGGTTATCAGTTCGGGCCAAGTGGTTGCCTTGCCTAGCCACCGCTCTCCTCTCCTCTCCTCTCCTCTCTAGGTCTCTTTTTTCCACTACCATTCCCGTTCCCGCTGCCCTTTCCCGTCCTTCCCGCCTTTCTCAGCCTTTGTTGTTGCCAGTTTTCTGGGTAAATGCAGCAGGCTGTAAAATTAGTCACAGATTGCAGTGCTCTCCCTCAAATACCGCACTCTCTCTCGCTCTTTGACGGTCTCTCTGAAGATCTGGTATCTTCCAGATACAAATTCTGTCACTAAACATGAATGAAATTCATCCTTCGGCGTGTTACCAGGAAAACCAACCATAATCTTTAAGTAAACACCTCGAAATACATGCGAGTATCAAGTTTCAGACTAATTGGAGGAGTTTTTAGGGTAGAGATCAAGAAAACATGAAGATAGATCCATCATACAAGGAAATTAAATATAATTACAAAGTTTAATAAAGCCGTCTTGATATTACAAGGCAATTAATACGCATTTACAACTTTTCAGCTGGATTTATGGTTTTTCCAAGCCCCCAAAAATCTTCCTGCGTTTTCACTTTTCTGGGTAAATACAGATGAAATACTGTTTTCACAGCGATAACATTGTAATGGAACCTCAGGCGAGGTCATTGTGTTCCATTGATAAGCGTCAGATCCGATCCCGCTCTCTATCGGTGAAGCTGGTTTCTCTGTCCTGGGTAATGACATAACAAAGCCCTGAAACAAGTGATCATTCAGGGTTGATCGATAGGCACCCTTGATTTCCCTCACTCGCTTGCATAAGTCACAGAACCTTTGATCAATGCAATTTTCATTCCAAGATGACATGAGCTCCCTCTGCTCGCTGCTCTGCCATTTCTTTAATTACTTGACTTGTTTTTTTGGCTTCCTTTATTTTTGTTCTTATTGGTTTTCCTCGCACCACTCACTCTCGCTCTTATCAAAATATAATTGCTGAAAATGAAATGTTTTAAACAAATTATTTATGCTTATCAGCAACACTTCAGACTTTGATTTTCGACTAAGTATATATGAGCTCTCTTGGCTCCACTTTTCGGTGCCCAGGAAGCGCTCTGCAAATTCATTCTGATTCTGACAATCATTACCTATGGGGATATGGTGGAGAGCAGGGAAAGGGAGAAGGGAGAGAGCTGAGGTGGAGGTGGAGGAGGCCAGGAGTCAGGGGCCAATGACGACAGCCGCTGGAATTGATAACGACGATCCAGAACCCAGAATGGGCTTTACACAGTGGAAAAAGTATTTATTTAAAAGAAAAATATACCAAAATATGAGGATTACTAAAATATAATTTTATAAAAATTTCTACAATTACTCAAAAGGAGCTGAAGAATTATTTAAGAAAATAGTTTGCCAAAATCACTTTGAAATAAAATTTAAATATACCAAAAACCCAACTGGTGCCAATAATTTCTTGCAAAACATTTCTAATCTCAGGATTATGAACTTTTTAAACGCACAAACAAATAATAAAATAAAATAATGGTGATTGCTTGCTACAAATAAATTCCAGTGCAGTTTATTTTTACACGCAAATAGATAAGTTATTTATTTGCCGTGCATTGCGGCGATGGCAAATCAATTTTGGCACATGGCAGACACGTTTCGGGGCACGTTCATTCGCTGACGAGCGATCACGAATCTCGAGACGTCCCTTATCGTTTCCCTTCCTATTTCGAGTGAGTATTCGATTCATTCGATCCATAACCCATAAGCGAGAGCTTATCGCCACCGGATCTAGGCCAACTAAAAGAATTAACCATCGCGCCTAATGGGACATTTTTGGTAAATGATTTGACCGAATTGCGGATTTATGGCTGGCTAAATTTAGAGAGCGTTGGGAAACAAAGAAATCCCGGCGATGGCAATCTAATCGAATGCCGGTGACACGCCCACTCCAAAAGGCATTCAGTCTCAGTCACTGGCACCGATGGATGTGGTTGTTACATTGCGCTTATCACTCCCTCCTGGCAAATGGCACACACAGTCAGAGCCCGCTTGACGTCAACTAATGAGGAGAGGATGAGGAGAGAGGTCGGGATGTAGTTCCAGGGCATCCATATCGCACACACACCTTGTCTTTGACTAATTAATATGCAGCCTGTTCTTACTCAAATTGTTCAAATATCGATCTAGCAGCGGCAGCGGAAAAATTATTTACGCTGCATTACGTATACGCCAGGTGTAACCAAACAAAAACACTCTAAATGAGAGCTAATTGTGAATGGGTGATATGATCCAGTGCATGGATGATTCTGAACTCCTTTCCAAGGTTTTTTCCATTGCTAATCATTATGTCCCCGGTCAGGTGGACATTGTTTGAGGCGTTGGCGCCAACAGCATTTTAATGACCTCCTCAAATGTTGGTCTATGGAAATAAGTCATTGTTAGCACTCTATATCAGAGGGTATATTCTATTCTAGAGAGCTTTGAAGTGCGCATTTACTGGGGACTTTATATATGTTCTATGGGATAATGTTTGGATATAGGAACAACAACAACAATTTAGGGAAATTTATAGTTATTAATATTTTTAAATGACAATTATTTCTGCAAATTAAAGTTTACAAAAAGCCAAAAATGCATTGATTTCAATTCGGAAAGCTGTTCTGTGCTAGTTTTTGCAAGGTTAATAAATTAAAAATGAAAGCATAGATTAATCGATTCGACTCCTTCACTGCTTTGTAAGCTTCTGACTGAAATTATAATACCCTGCAACGGTTATAAAAAGAACTTATTGAAAAGCTATAATATATATTTATATCTAAAAGAATATTTGAAATATTTTGTCGCATGAGCGTGCACCAAAAATATTCTTATTTATATCTGTCTGGCATTCTATATAGCATTACTGTATAAAAGGAATAATTCTATAGCATATAATAGATTTTGGGTGAAATATAAAATTGTACTTTTAAGTACTGTCAATAAATTCTACAAAGATTCTTTGCAATTAAAGAGCTACATAAAGCAGTGTTTGATATTAATTAACCAATTTATATTGCCTTGAGTTCAAAGAGCAAATGTTACTTTCATTGCTGCTTCCATGCTCAAGTTAATAAAAATTATTAATGAAGAGTTAAAATAACTCAGAGAGAAACCCTCACCAATTAGACACCAAGAAAAAACCCACTTGGCCAGCAAATTCGTGAGGCTCTTATAAACTTCTACCGGTTTGTTGCCCAACATCTTTAAATAGCTGAAACTTTTCCATTCGAGTCCTAAAGATAGCCGTAATTAATTTCGATCAATATCAATATCAGTTACCGTTGGCCAATAGAGGCAATTGAATAGAGTATTCCCGAGTCGATCGCCGAGAGCGTTCTCGACCCTAGACTGGGTTTGCATGCAAATAAGTGTGAATAATCGATGGCAATATTGGAATTTATACCCATTTCGATCGGCATCTAAATGTTTGGGCAAATGTCTCATTACAGCGGGGGATCGGATCGGGATAAAGTCAACGGATTGTGTGAATTCCAAAGGCATATTTGAGCTGCCGACGGCGGAGTAATTGAATTGTGTTCAATCAGCGGCAATTGTCCACAGCGCCACCCGCCAATTTCAATTATCGCTGGAAACTTTTATCGGATATTGGAAGTGGAATTGGAATTGGAATTGAAAATGGAAATGAAATGTACACATAGTGGGTGTGGCAGGCGGTGGGCGTGGCGCTTCATTAGCACCCCGTCATCTTCTTTCTGGTGACAACTATGTTAGGTCCGTCTGTGGGTCAGCCATTTGGCAAACACTCAAAGACGCGACACCCAATTTCGGGTATTTGCGGAAAAATGAATTCATCCGAAATTCATACGACAAACAAAAATTTGATTCAATTTAATTGCACAGGCCACAAGCGTTATAAATAGATCTTTTGGGAGCAGTTATTTCCGCCGGAGGTAGGAAAAATAATAATGATAGCCTTGAGTCACTCGGCAAATCTCGCCATGGACGCAGTGCCTCTGCAGAATCAAAGCTCCTCAGAATCTTATCGCACGGAAGATTTCGTGGGGGCCATAAAGAAAGGCGTAGTTCATATTGTTCTAACTTATTGTGTAAGGCTTTATCATTTTGTGCAGGGGATTTATCACCCAGTCCACAGTCCCACCCCCTCCTGTGACATCACGCGGACACACGGGGAAAAATCTGTCTTAATTAATGGGACTCTAAAATTGTAAATAGGTAAAAATAGTACATTGTTGTGTTGTTTTTTTTTATAAGTAGATTAATTTAAGTGAAAACTATGAATTAAGAAATAAATATTTTATTACATTTTCTACTGCATTCTGCTTGCCAGATATAAGACCTATTTTATATTTTTTGTACTTTAAGTAAGTTTTAGGTTTAACAGGAAAATTAATAAAACATTGCAATTGAATTATATTATATATTATATTCGAATCGGAAATCCATTTTAATCTATATTCTTATATGATATTTTTTTTCGACAATTTAAAAATGAAAATTCCCATAACTCAGCCAAAAAGGCATTTATTTTAATTTGGAAAACGGTTCTATGCTAGATTTTAGCAGATTAATAAATCTGCATACTCAAATTAAAATGTGAAATAAATCCAATTTTTTTTTCCAATTTTTGACAATTTGAACAATGTAACCCCTTATAAAATTTCGAAAAATCCGAAAAATTTTGTTTTTTTCCAAAGATGGCTAGATCGATTCGGCTGATGATGCTGATCAAGAATATATATGGTTTATAGGGTCGGTAACGACTCCTTCACAGCGTAAGATGCTTCTGACTGGAATTATAATACCCTTTAAGGGTATTTAAATCTTACTAAAATGATCTGTAAATGTTTCTTGGAAATACTGTAGCGTTGAAAAGGTTTAGTCTTGCCATAGGTCTGGATATTAATTAAAGTTTCAAATTCAAAACAGATGAAGTAACTTGGTCAGCGGGCATACATGGCGTATACGTAACGTGAGAACCTAAAAATTAAGTATACGCAGTGTGTGTCTTAAGGGAGAAGAGAGTTACAAATTTATAAAATTGAACAAGATAAATAAGAAAAACTATAAAATAGCATCTAAATGATCATTTTCAATTATAATCCTCAAGAATTTCTCTGCCTGCATCCTCGTGACATCACTTAGTGGCCATAAACGATTATCTCCCTATCCCCATAAAGGGCACAAAACTTGGTTACAAAGATCAGTTAAGAAACCGTCAGAAGTGTGACTTGGCAGAAATGGGCATTGGTAATGTGCGAGTGTTGGGAGCGTTGGGTCCAGTTGTGAAATGGGAAAATTAACAATTCATTATCGCCGCAGAGACAGCTGAACACTCGCTCGAATATAAATACGAATACAATTTGTGGAAAAACAACAAACAGCATTGGGTATTTGCGTTAACAGTGCAAAAAGTGATTAAGCGATAACCTTAAGGAGCGACGGCAAGAGGGGGGACAAAGAATGCGATCGGCAAGAGAGAGAGAGAGAGAGGGAGCTCGCAAAAAAAAAAGGAGAGTGAGTGCGAGAGCTTGGGGCGCCGCACTGTGCTAATCGTTTTTGCCATTTTGCACACACACACACACACACATACACGCATGAGCCCCCATAGAGAGAGAGCTCCACCGATCGGTCTCTCTCTCTCGGTTGATCTTTGATCACGTTTCCCGCACACGACGAAGGCACCCGAGTCAAGTCGCTCGGCGCCTCTTTCACGTGATAACCATGTGCGCTGCCTCTCTCGCTCTCCTCCTCGTGTGTCTTTATGTCGAAAACGAGTCACAAAATGAGTTTGCCACTTTTACCGCTGGCAGGGGGGAGTTGGGGGGTGCTAGGGGGAGCAGGAGAGTGGAGATTGGAGATCGGAGAGAAAGAGCGGGGGCGTGGACGGGGGCCCATGATTTCACCACTCCGACAGAGATAGAGAGATACAAAGCAGAAACTGCCGATTCACATTGAGTCGGCCGACTATCACGCATTCCTCATTCCCCTCCCATTCCGTTCGAGATTTGCACACACTTTATTTTGGGCCCATCCACAGGCGACGGACCCCCATCCAACCAGTTTTTGCGATTATGGCCAAAAGCGTCGAGGCCGCGAGTCCCGAAGAAGCCTCATCCACATAAAGAAATTTCAAATCTAATCTTTGAGTTATTATGGAAGGGAGAGCTATTAAGATCATTGATAATAATTGATACTTAAAATATTATACAATAAATATTAAAGATTTCTATTAATTTAATTAAATTTAACTTGAGCTTAAGCTATCTTATAATATATTTATTCCCTGCTTTTAATCACGTTATTTAGAAATTTAAATGACATTACTATAGTTTTCCCTCTGTGTAACGAATTACTTGGCGGTTAGGACAAGTAGCTGCAACTAAGGCTTATGGCTTTATGGCCATATCTTAATAAGATCTCTTGAGATTCCATAAAAAGAACTCGCCTAAATAAGCCTTATCGCGCTGTTCCTTCTGGAGAGCTCCAAAACATGTGAACGGAGGGTGAAAATTGCTGAAAGTAACAAAAACGGGAACTTACCCAGCACGAGATCGGATTCGTAATGCTAGTTTTTACTCGGAATCGAATTTAAATTCAAATTGGGTGACTCGAACACGCTTGCAAACGTACAGACAGACAGAGACTCGTACGTTGCCGTCACACACGGCTAAAAATACGAATACAAAGTGTATTTAAATATGTGTCGCGGAGTACATAACATAACACTGCCTTTGTTCATATCGCGTGCTGGAAGAAGTACAAAAGCAGCAACAAAAGCAACAAGCATTTATTTAAATTCCGCTTATCAACAAGTTTTTGCCGCCGCCGCCACTGCCATGTGCCCAGCTCCCTCCGGCTGCTCCCCGTCTGCTCCCCGATCTCCTCCAGAGTTCTTCCTCCTCCTCCGAGTTCGAAGCTATAAAATGTGCACGGCACTCTCTTCGTTATGGCATGTGAGAGATACGCTCGGAAGGAACGTTATGGGGATTATGTGATTGCAGAATTGATTTGCCATCCCCCCAGACTTACTACGGAATTATCACAGATGTCACAGGAGATAATGGGAAAGTTTTAGAAGTACAATATATATTTTTTGCACTTGAAAAATCTGTATTAAACTAAAGGAAAATTATAGAACCTATATTAGAGTAGCACCTACATGTTTTGTTGATAATATGTATCTTTACATGATGTATCTTCTACATGGGTTTATTTCCACACAGATACTTTACTTACTCTCTACTGACGCTCTTGATTTTCTGTAGCATACTTTTTTGCGCTTTTAGTAAAGAACCAAGAAACTTCATTGATTTATTTATTTCAAGCATAGCTTGTTGTTTTGCTTTTAAAGGTTGAAAATATGGTTGACTTAACATGTTATGGATGTATTAATTAATATTCCTTTATAGCAACCCAATTGTCCAGACTGTGGTCATTATAATGAAAATATAAAAATGTATTGGCATGCAAATTACTCAAAACACTTCAATATTTGGAAATGATTCGCTATACTTAAAGCTTATGCATTTTTAATAATAAAAAGCAAAAAGTGTGGAAGTCACTTTTGGAAAGGCAAAGTTTGTTACCTTTGCAGTTTGCAATTGCATTAAAATCAATAATTTTTTGTGAAAAGTAGCAATTTTAAAATTTCAAATCAAGGCCAAAAATGGATTCATTTTATTTCGGAAAACTGGCTTATGCTAGTTTTAAGCAGGTTAAAAAATCTGCATACTTAATTTAAAATGTAAAATAAATCTACATTTTTGCGAATTTTTTACAATTTTAACGATGTAACCACTTAAAAAATTTTTAAAATTTTGAAAAAAAAATTTTCCCGGACATTGCTAGATCGATTCGGCTAATCATGCTGATCAAAAATACATATGGTTTATCGGGTCGGAAATTATTCCTTCACTGAGTTTTACACATTTGGCTTTAAATATTGCGCCCCGAAAAGGGCGTAAATAAAATACTATTATAATCGCTCAACTGCAAATAACTTTTACTTTAATGAAAAACTACAGAATGAAAAGTCTGAATATATATTTTTCCTTGACCTTGACCTTTAAACGAGCGAACATATCCCACAGAAACTCAACCGCAGCTGTGAATCAAACTTTTCTGTGGTTTTTCTTTTCACATGTTGCTCATGCTTAATTTATTTTGTTATTTTTTTGCTTCTTTCTTTTCGATTGACCTTATCAATTAGTCGGTACTAACTAAGACTTAAGACGAGGGGGGAATGCAAATACAAGGTATTTAAATACAATTTACAAATATACAAGCGGCAGGAATGCGAGAATGCATTGCGTGCCCATTGCTACAGTTAGGGATCCTAACTTAGGATTGACAGTTTGACAGTTTCGTCTCGGATTCGGAGAACTACACAGCTGACTAGTCGGCTTCTGGGTCCACCTTCCACTAAATTCGTGGTCCTTAGTCCTTAGTCCTTAGTGCTGCGACTCCACTTGGGGGGTGGAGTTGCGACGCGGCTTCGGCGGAGGATCGTTCCAAGGCTGGACATTGGCCTTGCCAAAGATCACGTAGAGAGTGTTGCCCACCAGATAGATGCCGGAGGCAATGAAGAAGACAATGCGCCACTGCTCGGGATCGTGCTGGAAATAAAGAATAATCCAATGGTTAGATTCTGGATCCCTTGAGAGGAAGGGGCAGAAAAACGCACCTCATCTGTGACAATGAATCCCACGATCAGAGGGGCAATGATGCTCATGATGTTGGCCACTCCGTTGGTGATGCCCATCAGGATGCCGGCAAAGTTCGGCGACAGATCAATGTGGTTCATGTTGTAGCCCAGGTAGGTGGCTCCGTTCATGCCCACGGTGAAGCAGAGCAGGACCACGGCCAGCTCCGACTGGTCGGCGCCCACATAGCCCAGACACACCAGCGTGATCATGGGGATCCACAGGCCGATGGAGTTGAAGAGCTTGCGACTCGTGACCGTGGACACGCAGTTCCTGTTGTTCAGCTGGGCGGAGATGGCCGAGAAGACGAAGGACATGCAGAACATGCAGACGTACGGCAGGGAGGAGAGCAGCGCATTCGACTTGATGTCCTTGCCGAGGACGTTCTTCATGTAGCTGGGAATCTCCGTGAGCAGCGTCCAGAAGCCCCAGTTGTGGGTGGAGTGGGCCACGATGAGCACCAGGAAGGCGGGCGACGTGAAGAAGCTCAGCCAGGGCGTTGGCAACTGCTCCTTGGGCACCTCGGCGGCACTGCTCACCTCACTGGCCTGTCCCATCTCGATCAGCTTCCGCTCCTCCGCCGAGATGCTCTTGCACTCCGCCGGGGATCCAGCTCCGAAGAAGAAGTACACCACAGACCACACGCACCCAAGGCCTCCCGAGATGTAGAAGATGCTGGGCCAGCCGATGGGCGAGGCTGCTATCACTCCGCTGGTGGCCAGCATGAGGATGGTTCCAAACTGATTCCCAGCATAGGCGCAGGTACCCAGGGTGGCTCTCTCCTTCGGTGGCGCCCACTGGGAGAGGATTGTGTGCGTGGAGGGGAAGACCACTCCCTGGCACAGTCCTTCGACCACGCGCAGGGCACAGACCAGCTGCCAGCCGCCAAGACTGGCACACAGAGGCGTAAGGACATTCAGGACGGAGCAGATGCTCAGGCCGGAGAGGATCATCACCTTGCCTCCGAACTTACGGGCCAACTGACCCGCTGGCACTTGGGTGATGACATAGCCCCAGAAGAAGCTGCTCAGCAGCAGGGACTTTACCTTCTCCGACCATTGGTATTCCTGCGATGAGTAAAGGATTCAATTAAGAAGGATTCTTGGTTTCATAAAGACTTATCCTCACCGGAAAACTGGGATTCACAGAGGCCGCATCCGTCATGGCCACCACGGCCACGGACAGGTTCACTCTCAAGGCATAGGCCACCGTCAGGGCGAAGAAGAGCAGGAACACCTGAAAGTGACGCACTCCCAAGCCGGAATCTGAAATAAATTAGAAGCACATAAGGATTAGGTAATGTGGGGACTGTAATCTGCAACCCGTATTGATCTTTGGGCCAATCAATGGGCAGTCAGCCATCGATTAGCTAACGCTTATCACCAATCAACCCACTATCAGTTGTATATATAATTGTAAGCGTGCAGTCTCTGTAGATTTGTGGCTGTGTCTGTAGGTCACCTGTAGGGCAATACTACTCCCGAGATTTACCTTTCTACGCTTTTCTATTTTAGACCAAAGCAGGCCCCCAGCTATGGATTTATGACTGACAGCGTACAAGTCTGTGGCGCTTCTTGTGATAGCCGAAATTTATCATCATCCCTTATCTCTGGCAGACAGGCAAGCTGGAGATATAATTATTTTCCCTTCTATTTGCACTTTTGGGGGCAGCTTCTGGTTCCTGGATTAGGGGCTCCATGCTTTCCGTAAAAATTCCATTCATAGATATGGCGCCAAAGTGTCGTCTGTGTCTGTGACATTTAACCCCTCACTCGCCCTCATAGCCATATCTATTTCAATATCTATGTGTAGTTTGTACTAGTTTTCTGTGTTTGTTTAATCTCTGATTAAGTGACAGAGATTAAACTAGTTGGGAGTGGGCCATAAAACTATATCAGTTACAACGGATTTGCACCCGGGGCTTATGTGTCATCGTAAAGTCCTTAAACAGGCCCCCTTTTTGTAATTATTATATCATTATTACTTTCTTGTTGAGAAAAGAGGGGCTCGTCTTTTATGGATATTTGTTGTTATCAACACTGATAAGAGTTTTCAATGGAGTTTAATGGGTTCTAGGGGATATATTCTGCTTTTTTACTGGGAAAATGTTGGGGTTGAGATGAGGGCGAGATGGGAATATGTTGAGGTTTATAGAGGTTAGATTATTTTGAAAAAAAGCACTTAATTAAAATAATAATTGTTCTATTTTAGTTACATGATTTTCTCCTATTTAATATTTTGAGTTATTTTCATATCAATGGTTCATATTTTTGAGATATAATTAACAATATCTGAGATGTAAGTTCAAATATATATTCTTTTCAAATTATATTCTTTTCTTTAGTAAATATTTTGACAAATTTCCAGCTTAAGTTATCATACATTTTTCAATTTCCTAATTTGATTAACTAAATGTATTTATATCTTTTCTGTTTCACTAATTTTCACAGCTTTCATTGATATCATTTATAGAGTAATAAATAAATATATGAACTTCCTCTGTGAGAAGTACCCACCTTCATCCTCAAAACGACGATTCTTGACAGTGTTAACCATAATGGTAAGTTAACTGATTATCTCTGAATACGATTAATGTTATATTAATTGAATTTAATCACAGCTGAAAAAACACTATCGTTCGGCTTGGAGCCTGTTCACAAACTGATGGATTCTTGGCGTCGCATCCGCAGGTGCTTTACGCAAATAGCTAGAATCCGGAGGCTTGATCACCTAACCAGCATCGTGCCTGGGAAACCGTATCTCTAAATCTGTATCTGTATCTGTATCTGTACTAGTACCAGTATCTGTATCTGTATCTGTATCTGTAACTCACTGTGTGTGACGTTAGCTGTCGCCCTGTGTGTGATTTGTGGGTCGTGTAAAAGCGCGTGGCAAACGCAGCAGCGCCCACTTGCACCCTCATCCTAATCTTGACTTTGAATTTGTTCAGATACCCCCCGGGGGGAAAAGCCTTATCTGCGATTAGGTAATTTTCCGAGGCTAATTCGATGTAACCAATTCGGGGCATTAGACCGAGCGATCACTCGGTCAAGGCATGTCCTCGGGCTGGCTGCTACCATTATTATCCGGAATTTATGGCCCCTCGATTTCTGAAATAGCTTTCATCGGCAACGCGGTTAGCTTTGAACTTGAAAGCAGTTGGAAATTGGTGTCACATAGCTTTTCATTCACTGGAAAAAGCTTGGGAATCGAAAAGCTATCGAGCAAAAGCTGCAATGTTATTGTTTACTACAGTTGGACTTGGCTATAAGCACTAGAGTCTGTGTATATGTTTCTAAAGCATAAACCATAACGCTTGTCGTCTAATTACAATTGTAATTATCAGACCAACAGAATGGTAATTGAATCTCAATTCCCACGAAACAGCAATGATGAATGAATGAATAAGTAAACAAGCGAGTGAAGTCTCTTCTTGTTGACTCGTGGCGGGGGTCTTAGAGGGTATCAAATGGGTATCAACTGGGTATCAAGTGATAAGGATATGGCCAATTTGGCCAGCGGAGTTTCCCGCCTTAAGACCAACGACTTTCAAATGTCCAGGCACTTGAGGCAGCCAGATAGCCAGCGCCACTCGATGACATTTATGATAGGGCCAGCCCGGTCTAGATAGGCATTGTGATGATGGGTGGCCGTCAAGTGGTTGGGTGGAAGCCAACATCGATGTCACAACAGACTCAGAGACAAGGCCCAGTCACTCGGCCACCTTGTGCCCGCAGATTGGATGGAAGTCCGAAATGATGGGACAGATGATAAGCCAGCATTTTGGCCGACTTTTCTGAATGAAAGCACAGAGTATATGTGTTATATTTGGCATTACAGAATAAGTTTAGCACCTTAGATGCATATTTAAGTATGTAATACCTATCATAGATTTATTTACTTTATGATCTATAGTTTTTCCATAGATTTAGCTCGTATCTATTGAGATTATAACCTTCCGCTGTGATTTGTGACCCAACTGGCGATGTCAGCCTCGCATCGTGTTTTCTAACATATTTTCTATTTATTTTTCATGTCGGGCGCCGTGGCGCCTGCCTTGCCAATTTGAATATCTAGCGAAATTATTTAAATATACAATTACAAATAAACCAAAGAAACTTATTTCGAGCGCACTTTTTGTGCGTGTAATTTATGCTCTGACGGAAGACGCCGCTTCGGGTTTTGTCAAGTGCTAATGAAAATTTGCATGCCAGCCGCCAGGCGATAATTAAACGCGGCTTTAAATAAAGATTTATCAGTGATAAATATGAGTACTTGATATCAACTATATATAACCCTAAAGTCTGGATTGATTTCCCCCCCTCTCCCGCTTAGTTGCTTCTCGTTTTTGTTTGAAACTTAAGTCGAAGCAGGAACATAATAGGAAATATTCGAGATTTATGTTTTCGCCATATACGCCACCGACTCTAATTGTTCAAAGAATCGTAACTCGCTATCTAGAATCTCAAGCCGATGTTTGCTTTCGCTTTTTTGTACTTTTGCTTTTTTAGTTGCTGTGTTTTTTTAGTCGCAATAGTTGCTCATTAGCCGCCAGAACTAAACTGGATTCGCGTCAGACTGCCTGTCGAGAGCACTCTTTGTGATCTGTTTTATCATATTTATTTTGTTTGTTAGTATATATTTTCCACCCAAGCAAACAAAAGTGTGTAAATCGAATAATGAGTGTGGCAGATTTGCATACGAACTGTGGATGGATGATATATTTTCAGTTTCCTGTCTGTCTGGGCTTTGATTTTCCCATTTTCCACTGATCCGATCAGCTGATATATATAGTCTGACTAACCAATGAGTATACTCATATTGGAACAAACAAAAAAACACTTGTTGCAAACGAAAAACACAAAATTAGAACGTAAAATAAATGCAAACAAAAGTTGGAGTCACCGCCACTTAAGATTTAATCACATTTACCTGAAATTAGCAGCTTGCCAGCACTTGAACATTAATTGTTAGGGCGTAATCAAAGAGCACTTGAGGTTTTGGAAAACTTTTGCTCAATAATAAATTATGTTTGATTTTCGAGGGAACTATTGAACCATAACTTCCTTGAGATATCCTATGTTACCTTCTCCAAAGAGCTTAAATAAAATTACATTATTATTTTTCCCTTCACCTTGAAGCTGAATTTTCCTTCATTTCCTAATACTTTGCCAATTTTAAAATTAAAAAAATCCAATAATGCACAAACCCCTTTTTTCGTAAATCAAATATATATAAAAATAAAACGCTGCTCATTTTCAAACTAGTTTTATAATGTATTCATTCAATTTGAGATGCCTGAAATGAATTTAAAAGAGAATGAATTCGATTTGGAGACCCCAATTAAGATTTTTTGTTTTATAGAGAGAGCCTACAAAGGGGGTTACTCCATAATAACACATTTCTAATGCGTTTTCTAATCTACTTTCGTAATGAATTCTTGTTTTGTTTGTTTATCAGCCGCTCCACTCGACTCCACAGACAATGGTTACTTAAGGCCCGATCTATTGGGGTTATCTAACCGCCTTTGGTGCTTCCACTTACGTTGGCCCTCGGCCTCATCCGTCTTCTTGGAATTCTTGGAGTCCATGTCCATGGAGCCATTGCTACCGCCACAGCACAGAAGCTTCATGATGATGCTCGCGTTTGCACAACTAACTTTATTTAAATTTTAATTTAAATTTAATTTACTTTTACTATATAGAAATAATACTATATGTGTTTTATATTGTTCTGGCACTGCGCGTTCTTAATGCGGCGTGGTAATTGAATGGTGGTCAACGATCGAGGCAAATGTCACCATATTCACAACTGTTGCAATTGCTTTCGTTATTGCCCGATTTTGGCCGGTATATATAATATATTGACTGTATAGAGTGGTTATAGAGTAACGCTCTCGCCGCCGTTGCGTTTGGAGACCGACTGAACGTTGAGTCGGCGCGGGGACTCCATTTATACGCTGCTCGAACGCCGGATCGATCCGATCGCTCGCCCCACTCAAACACTCAAACACGCTCCGGTGCGGCTCCGAATACGTCACATTGGACGGAGCTCTCCACTCCAGAAGTCATCAGCCACCAGCAGGCACAATCCATTCCGGACACGGCTGGGAGAAATTCCCAGACCCAGACCCAGAGCCAAAGCCACAGGCCAGACCACTTGCCGGGTTCGTGGACAGCCCGTGGTGGCCGGGGTGGGCGTAGTCCCCTTCGGAGATATCCGTAAAATCGAATCTTATCAAAGTGATCTTTAGATTACCAGACTTGTCAGGGTCTTCAGTATGTAGGAATATATGGAGCACACACATGAGCGTAAGACCGTTCAAGTGGGCGGACCTCGCACCCAATCAAAGGAGGCTCATATGATGCTCTTGACATAATGATATATATTTTGTGGTATCAATCCCGAGGGCGTTTCGATTTTGATTCTAAAGCATGCACCTAGGGATGGCACTAAAGATGGTATAGAGAAATACATACTTTTCAGTGATTTATAAAAGGTTTAAGTTTGGGACTTTACGCGGTGGGGAGTTGTACTATTCCCAAGTTTACCCGTATTTTATGGATGAATAACAATCATTTGTTAGAAACAAATAATGTAAGTTTGTATATTTCAAGTCAACGTTGTTCAGCAAGTAATGACACGATTCAAAATTATCTTTAAGAATATATATTTAACAAGAAAGGAAGCTTCTTCAGCAGTTTTCAATTGTATCATTTCATCCAACTGCGATCGATCATAACTAAAGCAAAAATGTATTAATTTAAATTTGGAAAGCAGTCCTAAGCTCTTTGTAATTAAGTTAACAAATCTGCATACTCAGTTTAAAAATTTAGAAAATTAAAAATTTTATGAATTTTTGACAATTTATAAAATTTTCAAAAAATCGAACATTTTTGCATTCTTCCAAAACATACCTAAATCGATTCGGATTTTGATTCTGATCAAGAATATATATGCATTATAGGGTCGGAACTAATTCCTTCACTTAGTTTCAAGCTTCTGAATGAAATTATAATACCCTGCATTAAAATACCCTGCATAAAGTAGAGCTTTGCTTTCATTTCCGCTATCCCCACAATCCTAGAAGGTGTCAAGACGTGATACCAATGATCCCTAGGGCGATACGAAATCAGGCGAAAACCCCGTAAAAGCCACGAAATGGGCCAGTGGAAAATTTATGGCTCGTTGGGGGTCTTGACTTCTCCGAATGAATGAAACTTTTTTGGTAAACACAAACACAGAGATTGAATTATTGGCCAAGGGAAGCCCCGACTCGAAACAAAAATATATATATATTTGTATAAAAATACGTAGCTAACAAACTGGTTAAGCGATCACTTGCCGTACTCGTGGATGCCACGGAACTCGAAGCCGCAAATCTATGGCGCTTCAGAAATTCCCGATTGGAGTGCTCTTGACATTAGGGCACTTTCACTTTCACCTGGCTAATAAGAATTATTCCCAGTTACCTCACAGGTGTCTCTCTCTCTCTCACTTACTTTTCAGATAGATTTAAAATTCTTAGTTATGCATAGTTCATGCCTGGCTGCCCCAATGGAATTCGGTTCGCTCTCTGTGACTGAATTCTCGTCTCGTATTGTCTTTTTTAGACAATAACTGGAATTTCTTGCAATTACAGTGTGACAAGTAAATAAATATATATGTATATATATATCTGATCTCTATGAAGCCTAATTTATGACACCCACAAATGAAAGTTCGATCCAATTTAATGGTGCGTCAGCATGGCAAGCAGCTATGTCTTAGATACGGAGTATCTGACAGATACTTTGGGCACACGTCCGTCTCGTGGCTCCAGTGGATGTCTCCTTCCGTTGAAATCGAAATGAAAACAAACTGATTATCTTTCTCCAGACGCTAAACAATTGAAGAGTGTGCTCCAGAATCGGTGTTAACATAATTCGTATTAGTAAGATCTATTAAAAATCGGTGCCAGGCGGAAGGTGATCAGATCACTGATCTTGATCTCTAATCCAGTTGTCATGATGCCTTTATTTGATTTGTTAATATCCCATCAAATGATTTGCAATGAGGGAGCGAAAATATCTTGGAAGTTGACTGATGGTCTGGTCACGATACATCGAGGATTGTTTAACTTTTAGCAGACAACAAGAAATTAGGTATTATTTGAATCAAATGCCCTACAGTCTTTGAATGATTTTATGAGGTTTCAACTTTTAAAAAATACGTTTAAAAGTAGTCTTTTTTAATAAAGAGTTGGAGTGGAAATAAAACAAATTAAATCGTAGCTAAAATCGTACTAGAAATACGTTTTTAACTACAATACTTTTTTAGGAATACACATAATACTAGATCTCTGTTCATAATAAGAATAAACTACATTACCTTTTAAAGTAAAAAAAAAAGCATAAAACACTAATGAATCTAAAGATTTGAATACATTTTTAAGCTTTTCTAAATATCACTCCATATCATGTATTTATGTTGATACATAAATCTGTGATATAAATCTAGGGAATTAATTGTGTTATCCAAGCCGAAAGTGATTTTATGAACTGATCTCGTACTTGGCACTAAAGGTTCCCCCCCAAAAATAAACTCATCTGTTAATGGAACAATTCAGTGACTAAAATAACTCACATATTAAGTTTGCAAATCGATTATAAATATTGATCTATGTAAATGGGAAAGTTAACTGTCATGGAAGTAATAGTAATTCTTCCGTCGTCGGATGACGCGGCATTTTCCGATTTTCCAACCGAAATAAACATCTCCCCCACATCTAACAACAAATCACGCTATTCTCTCGAGCTTGTAAAATCTGTATTTTAGCGGGGTTTTTGTTTCACGTCCAAAAGGGGCGGAGAATTGGTGCAAAAATAATTGCCAGTCAAGGCAATTACACATCCTCTCTTGAATTCTATGGTGACGAGAGGGGTTTGGAAGCAATTACAATCCGTTACACATTTTATTTTTCAGTCTAAATTAATAGGTGCAAATGCATTACAGATCTCTCATGGGTTAGTCTATAGTAGGTGCATTGCTTTTATTTAAGTTTTAGCAGTTAATAGGTAAAGGTTCTGCTTCAAAACTGCACAGAAAACTAGTTTAAGTAACTAAATTATGAATGGAAATTATATTTTTAAGGAATTTCTATTGTTAATTACAGCTTCTTGAATTAAATTTTACGTTTTACTTTCACTTCTTGACGTTGACAATTTATATGCAAGTTCGAATGGCTTTTTAAAGAATTCTGTTTTATTATTTAGCTTTTACATTTTTAATGTGACAAAAAGATTATATGTAATTATAATATATGTGAAGGGAGATCAAAGTTTGTTTACCCCTGAAGTCGAATCGAAAATCTTCCATAACTTTGCCAAAAATGCAATAATTTTAAATCGGAAAGCAGTTCTACGTTAGTTTTTTAAATGTTAATTAATCTGCATCTTTAGTTTTAAATTGAAATTTTTGTCGATTTTTGACAATTTTAACGATGTAACCCCTTATAAAATTTAAAAAAAAAAATTTGCATAAATTTATGTTCTTTTTTTAATGCCTAGAAAAATACCCCTGTTGATGGTGATCACAAATATATATGATTTATTGGGTCGGAAATGACTCCTTTACTTCGTTTTTGGCTTCTGAAGGTTACAGTAGTACCCTGCAAGATTGGAATAAACTGAAAATAACAATAACAATATTCATAAATAAGAAATAAAGAATAAATAATATAAATTAAATGAAGCACTTAGTAAATTTAGTAAATCGTAGAGTTTGACGGCACCACAAGGATCATTAAAATATTTAATGGAAGCTTTTTAATTTATTTAATAAACCTTGATATCATAAAATGAAAAATCCCCTTCGTTTTATGATGAAATATAATAAAACAATCCTGTTTAGTGTTTACATTTAAAGGAGCATTAAAGTTGCCTAGATCATAAAATAATATGTAGGTGAGTAAACAAATTAGAACACTCCTTCAACAAAGTAAAAGTGAACATTTAAAGTTTATATAAAGTTTAAATAAAATATGATCCAAGTAGAATTTGGAGTATAACCCCATTAAGGATCCATAAAGAAAAGGTATTAACCGACAGCACTGTTGCACAGCCGCCGTAGAAGTGCGATTCTGAAGCTCTTAATATGCAAAACGTGCGATTCTGTTTGAACTTGGCCACAGACAAGTTGGCGTTGGCCCGGCACCGGCTGAGTCAAGTTGAGTTCCTCAATACTTTAGTGCTCGGTGTGTTTACACCCCCTCCTCGCGGTGTCACATGGAAATTCAAGTTCAAGTGTCTGCCGCTCAATGGAAATCGATCGAACTCCCGCTAAATTGGCAAGCTTCATGGCTTAGCCCCGCCAGTAACTAAGCTTAAACGTTAAGTACAGTGAACAGTGATTAGTGAACAGGGTACAGTGCATACACACACACTCAGTTTTTGGCATTTTGTGCGGGCCGTTGCGCATGTTAATTGCCACCTGATAGCCGATTTTGGGCCACGTTAAACGCGCACCAGTTGACATTGATTGGGTACTTCCACCTCCACACATCCACAAATCCATTAAGTAAGTAATTCCCTCTGTAGATTCCACAGAGTCCAGAGTCTAGAACTATTGGTATTCCGATAGTGATCGGTTGCGGTTTTTCAACCAAACTCATTATACATATAGTGCAGGGGGAGAAATATTGCCAACAGACTTCGTATTGAGGATTATTTAAAAACTTATTTAGTAATATTTATGCAGTTAAAGGTGCTTCTTAAGCATTGGGTGATTTCCAATGATTCCCAATTAATACAAATCTTTATTGCTGCTTTCAAAACACCTCAGACGTTCTCCCAGTGTAGAAGCTTTATATGCAAAGTTCCAGGGGAATTTCTGGCGTAAGGTAACGTCACTGTCATATACTTTTACCACCTTGTTGTTACAAGAAATTGATTGATCCGATATTCGATTCAATTGATCCTACGTTGTTTTAGGCCCGTTGGCACCTTGTCGACGTCAGAGCCTGGAGAAGATTTCACAGCCAATATGGGGCACTCACTCGCTCGGAACTCGTTAACATCTCAACGCGATGTGAGGTGGCAGCTACGTAAGCAGGCAATCCTCAATTCGGCTTTTAGCGCAGCTAATTCGAGGAATTTTCCGCGCTAACGCCACTTGACAAAGCAAAGTCGTCGTCTTTCACATCCCTTATCTAATCGAAGCGCCCCCAAATTAATTACAAATCCATCAGGTGCCGATTTGGGCGACAAGCGCCATAAACACCGCCCAGTCATAAGCTCTAATCGGCCACTTCCGTAGTATCATAGACCTGAGGAGGAGGCGGAGGAGGAGGCTAAGCAATAAATACAAAATATAATCCCAAAATCAGATTGTCAAAACATAGAGACCCTCTGACGGCGTTGATAGGGTCATTTCACCTTGCGTAAATAACAAATCTCCGGCAGATTTAAATTCCTTTCCGCTCCAGCACATTGGAGTTATGCCCTGCGAATTGCAAGTGTCACAGAAAAAAATACATAGACTTTCTAATTATTAATGCTGGATAGAAAAACCCCCCAGACAGCACTTTTGTTTGTTCATTTTTAGTTCGTTGTCACGAATAGTAATTGCAGAATAAATTGTTTCATAATTTAAAATTGGAATTTCGCTGGCCTAATTGATACATTCCATGCATTCCTAAGCGTCATTAACTGTAGTTAACTATACTAATTCAAATTAAAGCTTAAACGTAGAAGTATATTGTACTTAAAAGAGAAAGAAGGCTTTACTTCCTAAATATTTATATTTTTGTTTTTTGTATACAATTATTTTGGTTTAATAATAATTGTCTTCCAAAATTTCTCATTTATAAGTTTAACAACTTTTAAAATTGGTAAGAAATTCAAAAGTGTGCGCACAACGACGACGTAATCGATAACACTTCACATAAATTGTAGGTATGGCAACGCCATTCAAAATCAAAGTGTGACCCGCTACTTTCGATTAATAAATATCGATGTATCGCCATCGAACATTATTATCGGTGTTATCACAGCTCTAATCAGAACGTGCCGTTTCCCAATTTTTAACAAGTAAAAATCATTATTATTAAAAATTATAGGCAGTGTCCCTTGTTTTACCCATTTGACAATTTATATAATTACGTTAAATTACTCGCTCTAGAACACAAACCAAATGGCGCAAAGCAAGCTGAACGATCTCGCTGGCAAGCTGGGCAAAGGTGGACCGCCGGGACTGGGAATCGGACTGAAGGTCCTGGCCGCCGTTGGAGCTGCTGCCTATGGTGTTAGCCAGTCCCTTTACACAGGTAAGAATATATCAGAGTGCTATATATCCCTCGATTTCTCAGAGAATAACTAGAAACATGGAAACTGTAGCGGCATGTTCACATAACCTCAAATGGTTGCGGGGTTTCATATGAAAGTGTGTGTGTGTATTGCCGGATTTCATAACTAACACCTTAGTTTACACCAGGTTTTAGTGGAATTAACATTTAAACTCTGGAACATGAGCTAATTTAGTTTACCTCTCTCAGGGACTCTTTATTTTATTCAGGAATTCTGTGTTTATTAACTAATTTTATCTATTGATGGTTGCATAACAACAAACTCCATTTACGCCGGATGAATCTCTTGTCAGGGTGGGTCCAAGTCAAGGAAAAACCTAATTATCTTTGAAATTATTAAGTTTTTTAATGATTACATTATGTCAAAATGTTTTATTTTTATTTAAAAGCTGTTTAAAATCATCAAGAACCCAAATATAAATTAAATACTAAGCTTTTAGTATCATTTAATTGAAACTTATTTATTATTAACAGTTGATGGCGGTCACCGTGCCATTATCTTCAGCCGCCTGGGCGGCATCCAGAACGACATTTACTCTGAAGGCCTCCATGTGCGCATTCCCTGGTTCCAGTATCCCATCATCTATGACATTCGGTCGCGTCCCCGCAAGATTTCCTCGCCCACCGGCTCCAAGGATCTGCAAATGATCAACATTTCCCTGCGTGTGCTCTCGCGTCCGGATTCGTTGAACCTGCCCTTCCTGCACAAGCAGCTGGGCGTGGACTATGACGAGAAGGTGCTGCCCTCCATTTGCAACGAAGTGCTCAAGAGTGTGATTGCCAAGTTCAATGCCTCGCAGCTGATTACCCAGCGACAGCAGGTGTGTTTACTTTGGAGAACATTCGAAAAACATAATTTGAATCACATTTGTATCCCTGAAAGGTGTCTCTGCTGATCCGCAAGGAGTTGGTGGAGCGCGCCCGCGATTTCAACATTATTTTGGATGATGTGTCCCTCACCGAGCTGAGCTTTGGCAAGGAATACACGGCCGCCATTGAGGCCAAACAGGTGGCCCAGCAGGAGGCCCAACGTGCCGTGTTCTTCGTAGAACGCGCCAAGCAGGAGAAGCAGCAGAAGATTGTGCAGGCCGAGGGAGAAGCTGAAGCCGCAAAAATGATATCCTTTTACAAAAAACTCAAACTAGAAATATTTTTCAAGTGCTTAGAGAAGCCGGTAATCGGTATAAACTGTTGATTACCAGCTTCTTTTCAGCTTGAGAGGGAAATGCTAACTTTAATTGCCACCCAAATGGTTCTCCTTAACTGATATGTTCACTTAGGTCTGGCCGTGAAGCAGAACCCAGCCTACCTCAAGCTGCGCAAGCTGCGTGCCGCTCAAAGCATTGCCAGAACGGTAAGAAGCTTACTTATTCTTTAATAATCCTACCCAGAAATAATAAAATTCCATTCCCCTTGCAGATTGCCAGCTCACAGAACAAGGTCTACCTGTCGGCGGATAGCTTGATGTTGAACATCCAGGACTCTGGCTTCGATGACATGACCGAGAAGGTTTACAAAAGTAAATAGCTCTCTTTTTGATCCATCAAACCAAGCAAAAGAGTTTACTTTTTAAGTTGAAACAAATAATACACAAAAAACACTTGTGCTTTTGGTTCCAAACATACAATTGGCCCAAAACCTTAGACCTTAGACTTAATAACTGAGTTACTTCTAACGCGTTCTCCGTACTCCCTCTCTATCTTTTTGCTACCAAATTATTTGGTGGGTTCTCTGTTAACGTTTCTCCATATATTCCCGCATTCGCAGTAGCCGAAGACATGGACTAGGAGGATCCACATTCGTTGTTAATTAATTTGTAACTTGAAATCCTTTGAGCTAGAGCCTAAGCACCGTTTAGTTGTAACCACTTGAAAGCGGCGCTTCGCGTCGGCTTATCCCAGTGTCCCTGGTGCCCTGAGACAGCTTCATCCCACATCCGATCTCCGGGCATCAATGGCACGCCCAGCGTTCGTTGCGTTGTGAACCGATGAGTCGACGCGGGCAGGCTGCCTCCGCAAACCAGCATTTAACCTGTCCCCATCATTTACTTCATCGGGAGAGAGTGGCGTGAGACGGAAACTGATAATAAATGCGTACTGAGAACTGTCCATCGATCGTCGTTGTGTGTCCCTCTCGGTTGAATGTGGGTTTTCTAGCTCATCGTGAAGCAACGAAGCGCCAGCGACTCGCCCCCTTCACTAATCCCATATATATTCACCCCCAATCTCTTACAGTTGGCACCGGGCTGCCGAAGAACTGGCTGGATGCGAAGAAAATGGCATCGAAGGTGGCCCAGTCGGACGAGAAGAGCGACAATGTGGGCAATGTGGCCAATAACCTGGCCAAGAAGATGCTGTGACGTGCCCATCCGCCGGCTCACCCAAGGACCTAGTACAAAGAGGAGGAGGACGTGGGACTGCTACGAAACACTTACTTATCGTTTTAATAATTGCGTGTACAAAATACATAAGAATAGTACATAAGAGTGTATATAGTATGTATAATTCGAGTGTATATAGAGGTTTATTTATGTAAATTGTAGGCAGATTAGGTTCGGTTACTTCTCCTTCTCCCTCCTCTCCCAGGAGGCATTCCCATGTCGTGTGTGTACGAGGTGTGGCGTGAGAGAGCGCGAGATCTTGACTAGAGACATGAGTGTGTGCTTCCTCCGCGTCGTATAACTATATTAATGTTCCTATATCTATTCCATAACGAACTCGAACAATCAAATTCCTGCATTAGGCGCGTGGGGTTAGCGTTTTGTATTTTTAAGTGTTATTTTGTAAGGTTGCTTAGAAGCGACGCGACATGGACCAGGATCAGGCCGTCGCCGGTGGCTTAACTCCTGCTCCTCCTCCGCCAGCGGATGCTCCACTGCTGCTGCCGCTCTCGCTGCCACTGCTGCTGGCGTTGCTATTGGCCCTGCGACTCTCCGCCAAGCCTGGCGTGTCCCGACGATGACGACGCAACGTGGAGCTGGCCGACGGAGCCGAGCTGCTCAGCGCAATGTTGGCCGTGAAGGCCGCTGCCTCCGCTCGACTGGGCACCGTCAGGGTCCCGCCCACACCTGCCGAAGGCGGCAGCACTACTGCTCCAGCTCCTGGCCCTGCTCCCGAACCATTGCTAGCGCCGCTCGCTGCAGCTGCGGCGAAGGACTCGGTTATGCTGGCCAAGGGTCATAAGTTCGTCGTCTGGACCAGTCCGCGCTCGAGGTGGAAGCACTCCAGCACTGCCGCTCCCACGGAGCTGCGACGCGCCACCATGGCATTAACGACGCTCCATTTGTTCAGACGCGGATCGTAGCGCTCCACGGAGTTGAGCGAGGAGCTGCCATCGTTCCCTCCCAGAGCGTACAGGGCTCCCTCCACCTCGACCACTTCGTGGGTGGATCTGGAAGAGAAATCAAGGTATGAACAAATATCTTGCAGCTTTAACTGAAAACCCACCTCCTTGAGTGCATGGCCGTGATAGGTTCCCAGCTGTTCCGGCGCAGGTTGAACCTCTCTCCGCTGGACATGCACATGGTGCCATCATTCCCACCGATACAGTACAGATGCCCATCCGTGGAGGCCACCCCGCAGCTGCTCCTCCTGGCCGACATACTGGGCACCGGTTGCCAGCGACCCACTCGCGGATCGAAGCGCTCCACGCTCGACTGATAGTTGGTGGAATCGAAGCCGCCCAGGCTGTAGATGCAGTTCTCCAGCACGGCCAGGCGGCAGTATCTGCGCCGCGTACTCATCGCCGGGCAGGAGCTCCAGATGCCAGTAAGCGGATCATAGCGCTCCATGCTGCTCAGGCAGGAGGCGCCGTCGTAGCCGCCGCACACATAGATCAAGGCATCGTAGGAGCAGATGCCCAGGCAGCTCCGCTTGGTGCCCATCGGGGTGATGTTGCTCCACTTGTTCGTCAGCGGATTGTAGCTCTCCGCCGTGGCCAGATCGCTGACTCCATCGTAGCCTCCCACGACGTAGAGCTGCTTGTGCAAGGCCGTGACTCCGGATCGAGAGCGCCGCCACAGCATGGGAGCCACGGGGCTCCAGCAGTTGGTGCGCGGATTGTACACCTCGCACTCGTTGTGGATGGCAAAGAGGCTGCCTCCGCCCACGGCGAACACATATGGCTTCATGCCCTCGGGACGACGCTCCTGCGTCCGCTGGCTGCCCATCAGGCTGCGCTGCTCCGGCAGCAGGTGGTACTTCATCGCCTCCAGCAGAAGCTCCTTGCACTCGGAGTCGTCCCGCATCAGGGTCTCCGTCTCCACGCAGCTCATGAGGAAGTCTCGACTCACCAGCGGGAGCCTCACACTGGACATCAGCTCGGCAATGTGGAGCCTCCGCGAGGGCAGATCATGCTTCACCCAGTTGATGACAGCCCCAAAGACCCGCTCCTCCGAGCTAATGTTCAGCTGGCTGTTGGAGATGAGCTCGCGGACCTCCTCGAAGGGCAGCAGGAGGAACTCCTCGGTGCCCACCACCTGCTGGAAGTTCTGCAGCGCGTACTTGTGGCTCCGCGTGTGCAGCTCCTTGCAAGAGTGCGCGTCAGCGAAGCTCCGGATGCCCAGGCAGTTGGAGGGATGCAGCTGACGGAGCAGGAACTTGCAGCAGGCATCCCGCACCGAGTGCATCTGGAGCAGGCCGGAGGCGGGCAGCAGCACCTGGACATTCTGCTCCGTGATGGTGATCTCCCCGGTGTATGTGTAATCGATCAGCTGCCTCAGAGCCGAGCTATCCACGTCATGCAGTCGCACCAATCCCTGCGTTCGCTCCAGCATGTCGTCTAATGGAACGGATGGGTGAGTTTTGGATTAGTTTGCTATATGGTTTAGGATGGATTTAGTTACGGAAATTGATCCCAAATCAATGATTAAACCCCTCTCTGAGTTATGGAAATGTATATCTAAAAGTAAGCTCTTTAGTTTATCTTAATCCCACTCACCATTGAACATTGCATAGAAATAGGGCGACACGGAGGCCAGGACCACACGATGGGCGTTGATGGTGTCGCCTCCCACCTCCAGGCGAACATCGCAGAGCTGGGGGGAAAGAGCAGGGAAAAGCTGTTGAGACAGAGTGTTCCGGAGTTGGGGTCCCTTTACAAATCCGATTAATGCCTGGCTACGTGCTCAATTTGCACCACTACACCCTGAGAATCCTTACAAGGGAGTAGTCCTTGTCCCTTCCATCAATAACTCTTGGCAGGCAGCCAGTTTATTGACCTCCTCAAAAGGAGAGTATTTTTTTAATAGCAAAGTGTCGCTTACATCATGGCTCTGGTTCTGGTTAAGGCCAAGTCATCCGTCTAACCGATGATATAAATTTCACCCGCTGGGCGTCTAAAGCGGCAATTTGCTCTAATAGCCAGTCCGTCGCCTTCTCACCCAGCTGAACTCTTGCGAGGAGGGGTCCGTACTGGGGAGCAGCAATTAATGTTTGCCGCCTGCCCAAAAAATACAAATAAAATACAAAAAACCGAGAAACGAGCGAAAGAAATTATGTATGCGCCATGTGGACCTGCGACGACCTCAATCACGCGCCCATTCTAATAAATAAATACTTTTAATTATGTTCACGCCTAATGCAATTAGTGTGAAAATATATATCAAGATAAGGCAATTGAGCAAAAGATGGTACGAAGTAGGTTTCATTTTGTGACTACCATGAAATGGCTTTGCCCCTGACTATAAGTTGATTAATTGGGCCTTAACTTGGTGAGATGTGAAAGATAAATTAAGAATTTAATTTAACACAACTTCTAAGGTGTCTTCTTTCTGGACTATCCTCCAGTCTCTCCCAGAAGTGTATTTACGAAAAGTATTAAGTGAACCCCACAGAGATTCCTCCCATCTCACCTGGGCATTGTTCCTCATCTGGTTAATGGCTGCAAAGGAGGCAATGCAGTGGCCTGGATTCTGATGGTGGGCCTGGGGCAGGACCTCCTCGTTGGGTCCCGGTGGGCTCAGATCGCTGGGCGTCTGTGTCGAGTTGTTGCTGGTGGTGGTGACATCCTCATTGTTGCCACTCGCCTCGCCACCAGAGCTGCAACGAGAATTTGGTGAGTTCGTGTGAGAAATCCAAAGCCCAAAGCCGACATGGAATCAAGTTTTGTAAACATAATGGTAATGGCGGCGCGACAACGTGTCGGCAAAAACAGAGACAGGAAACAGGAATCCAGGGGGTTGTTTATGCTGCCTGTTCATGTTTATGTTTTTATGTTGGGGGAATTTTCCCTCTGTCTGTTTTCTTTTTTGGGGGTTGAATGGTGGAGCGGCGGACATGGAGCATCAAGTCGCCACTCAAGTAAAGCTTTGTGCACTGAGAGAACTTGGTTTTGCAGTTCCTGATTTTATATAAATCATAAAAACACTTATTTTGAGTTTGATCATTGATCGTTCAAGGCAGAGCATAAAGCCTTTTCATTACGAATTTATTTGAATTAAATTTTGTTCTCTGTACTCACTGATTGGATTTCACGGGCAGAAACATTCCGACTGTGTTTATGTTTATAATGAGGGTTTATTTGTGGCTCTCTTATCGCAATGCTTCAGCCTGGCTGCTCCTAAAACATTTCCTGTGGCTTTTGGTCCTTGGTTGATGCTTGATGTTTGACGTTGATGTCTTCAGTTCGGTTCAGTCTTTTCATTGGCAGTTCCAGGGCTCCAACTTCGGCTGGAATGAGAGCCAAAAATCAATACCTGGGACAATTGTTGTGGTCGCCACCCGCCAAGCGGGGAATATCCTCGAATTTAGGTCACAAGGATATATGTACATATATCCCTGACGGGTTCGTTTGACATGATATCATTCCGGCTTCTCTTCTCTTTTTTTTGTTTGTATTTTTTTTGGCATGTCAAAGTGAAGGAAGCATCTGAATGAAACTAAAAACTGGGTTAAGTGCCTCCTCCTCGTCCTCCTCCTTGAGAGCCCAAGCCATTGTTCTGGCCACATCCAAGCATTGTTGATGTCAGGATGCGGAGTGGCTGAGGACTTGAAGGACCCCAGGAAATGGGGCAGGATGTGGCCCCACCAAATTGCTTGTCGCATGCAACTTGCGCATTTTGCCAACGATTTGGCTAAGCTGACAAACAAGCTAAGCTAAACAGTTAACAAGTAGGAAAGTTCCAAGGAAGAGTGCTTGTTGGGTAACACTGCCAACTTATCCTATAATTTATAAAGTAATAGGTATTGAATATATGCAGTAGCAATCATGGGATTGATGCAAGGATTATATATGACCAAAAAGATATAAACATTAAAATATGTTAAAATATGATGTTTGACTATTTTTCCACATTAATTATACGTATTTTAAAGATCATCACCATTGATTTCACAAGAACCTTGAAACGCAATGAAGGAGTTGATTCCGACCCTATAAAGTATATATATTCTTGATCACCATCAAAAACTGAATCGATCTAGCCATGACTGGCAAAAAAATACATTTTATTATTTTTTGAAAATTTTATAAGGGGTTACATCGTTAAAACTTGGAAAACTTTATTAAAATTCCAATTTTATTAACCTTTAAAATTAAGTATGCAGATTTGTTAACCTAGTAAAAACTAGCATAGGGCATTTGGAATTAAAATTGATCCATTTTTAGCCTTGTTATAATATTTTAAAAACTGCGATTTTTCACTAAAAATTATCATATAAAAATATTAATCTATAGATCCTATGAAGCACATATTTTATGTGTTCTTGAATATAATTGGTGAAGGAATCATTTCCGAAAACTGTATATATTCTTGATCAGCATCAACAGGCGAATCTTTCTAGACATCTTTTGGAGTAGGAAATTTTTTTAAAATTTTTCAACATCTTTATAAGGGGTTACATAGTTAAAATGTTCAAAAATAGCAAAAAAAATGCAAATTTTAAACATTTTTTAACTCACTACGCAGATTTGTTAAGCTTAAAAAGACTAGCTCAGAATTGCTTTCCGATTTGAAATTAAAGCATTTTTGGCTTAGTTACGATATAATTGCAAACTGCAAGGGAATGCAAATTTCCATCTTGTATTTTGAATAAGAAATCGTATTTTGAGGATCAACTGCCTTTTAAAATATTCTTGACAATTTATGTGGCTCTTTATTAGTTCATAAATAAAACCAAATCGATTGTTGAATATATAATTAGTATTATTTTTTCAGACTAAAGACAAGCTTTCATCATTGGAAAGTTCTCTCTCTCTCGCTCATACTTTGGGGTCAATAAAACGCGTCTCTGACAGCACATGTTTTTAAATTTAACGTCACGAATTTATAGCTGCATTAACAGAAACACGGCAGCAACAAAAATATAATAAAAAAAAAGACGGCAAGCGCTTAAAACATACAAAAATTTCACTTTGCGCACAACGCACACGAATTAACGACAATTTCGGTTTGTGTTTTTAGTTTTCCATTTCTTTTTTTTATATTTTCTGTTTTGTTTTGTTAGTCAGCCAACCAACTAGTGTTAGCCAGTGTGCCATGCTTGAGGGCGCAATTGTGCTGGAGGGCAATGTCCGCCGCGGGCTGTCACCCACCCCTGGAAAAGCCTACCCTTCCCCCTCGCACCCCGTGGCAGAAGAAGCCCCATTAGGCTAAATGTTTACTGCCCTGCCAAATCAAAAGCAGGCCAACAAGCCATCGTGGGACAGCCCTCGATTTGCCCGATGCATTCGCAGTTTCCCCTATTTGCTGCGGGGTCAGCAGTCGTCACACAGGGCGTATGAGTAATTAAAGGCAACCGACCAGGGTCAGAGTAGAATAATGCGTTGTGGTTGACTTCCAGAAACTAACACTTTGTACAGCTAACGGGTTTTTTTTGTTGTTTGTGGTGCGGCAACAACAATTAAATTATGCTAATAGTGAACTTAATTCGCCTTTTAGTTGAGCACAGAGAGAGAAAATGGGGTTGAATTACGAAGAGAGTTGCAAAATAATGTATTCTTACCAGTTTAGAATGTTTTACTTAAATAATTATAATAATTTCTTGGAGAAGGTAAGAAGCTTCTTGAAATCAAGAATTTTTCTACACAAAAATATAGATAAGATATGCAAATTTCTAGGCGTGCAGTTAAAAGGGCAAACAAGAACCATGTTTAGCTTACACGCAAAGCCGCAACATGCAGAGAGGGGGGCGCAGGAGGTGGATTCACAGGAAACGGAAGTGGGCAAGGTGGAGCAGGAAGTGGGCTTCAGCAAAAGGTGTAACTCTCACGATGACCTTCAGGTGTGAGTGGGAAGCACTGACTCAACCATCCACTCAAAGGGGTGGCGGAGGTGACTAAATATAAAACAAACTCTACTAAAAATATGATTATCAGAGAGAGAGAGCGGAGAGCGGAGAGCTGGTCCCTAGCAACATCTGCTCGTGGCGACTGTTTGGGTGTGAAATTCAAATTAACAAGCCAGCCGAAATACGAACAAAAATTAAAGTTTGCTCCGCACGTACATATGTATGTAGAGGAGCCCCCTCAAAAGTCTCATTCAGTAATATTTAATGCTTTTTGGCGACAGAGCAGAACAGAGTGGAGAAAACAAAAAACAAATAAAGCAAAAGCAGAAACAGAAACAGAAATTGTGCAAACATTGTGGACCGGTTGTAGTTTTTTATTTCGGCCAGAAAGAACACAATCGCTGAGCCACCTCCTTGGCCTGCTCCACGTGACTGGGCCCAGTTGAAATCACAAACTAACAATGCAAAAAGCATAGAGAACCTATAGATATTCTATATGTATATATGCTGCTGCACGCTCCATTGATGATTAACCCACTGTTGCTGCAATTGCAATATAATATCTGCGTCCCTCCAAGGTTAACTGCTTCGGCAATTCAGCGGAAATCAACCGTCAGACTCCGAGTTAGTTACAGTGAATAAGATGCAAATTATGGAGCGGGATCAGAGGGGTAATTTTGCTAACTGATGAAGCCGAACTTAGGTAGCTGGCATTTGATTTGTTTCCCAGAATTTTAGGTGACACACAATATTATGATTGGGTCCCACAAACCAAGGTTTTTCAATGTTTTGTACAAGTTTTTAAGCCAAGATAATATTTAATAATAAAAGAATATGAACTATAAAATTAGTAAAACAATTAATATTTAATAAAGCTACCTACTAAGGTTTCTTACTATAAAAATAAAGCTCACTTTGCTTGTTCAAACTTTATTTCCAATTTGTTCAAAGGGTACCCAAACATACAATACATTTATTTATAATTATTTTCAAAAATGTAAAAGAAAAAGTAGTAACCGAATGCACGTGTTCCTCTCCAGAATTCATTAAACTCCCCCGCATAATATTTCCACACTTGTTTAGCACATATTTTGTAGGCTTTTAGCCCCTCCAATGAAGGAGAATAAAAGAGCAAGAGACTCTCGAAGACGCCCGCGCCCCAAAACCGAAAAAATCAAGTGCCAGTGCGTGCTTGGCAAAGAGATTCCCGGTGCCAAATTTGGGATGAGGGTTACATCTGGATGTGGGCCAAGTAAACAAATGGAACGAGGGACGACGACGGCAAACAACAGAAGTTGGCAATGGCCACTTATTATTAAGTATACGCCGCGTGAACCAACAGATTGACAGTGTATTGGGTAATCCATGTCCATGTGAGTTCATTTTGGGAACGAGGGTTAAGGGCTGATGGTATGGGCGAAAGCGAGTGTTGCCGGCATTTTTGGGTTCTTTTTGGACGACGGGTCGTCAACCTGCTGGCAGCACAGCGCGGGAAATGTGAAAACAGCCGTTTTTCCCCCAAACGCGCAGGCGCACTGATGCGCGAGTACGAGTACTCCCAGGGGATGGTCGAAAAAGGGAGTTAGCAGGATGCAACGGCATGTGCAGAGGCTACTCCTGCCCCTGCTCCTGCTCCCAAAAAAAGAAAACCTTGAGGCGCCGCACCTTTAACTCAAAAATGTTACGGCTTTATGCTCCTCCTCCGTTGGTCTTTAATTCCTTTTAATTGCACTTGACTTCCTTGGTGGCTCTCGGGCGAGTCCTGTCCATTGAGGAGTTCACTTTTCGCTACGAATTTCAACTGCTGTGAAGCCAATTCCTTGCTCGCAACTACCACTCAAGAGCTGCTGCGCTAACGACAACTTCGCGGCACGAAAGCTTAAGAGCGACTGAGCGAGAGTCCGTCTGGTGTGGCCCCAAGAACCCAAAGCTCGGCGTGGA
The DNA here is from genome assembly GCF_035046125.1 of Drosophila serrata. Taxonomy (NCBI): domain Eukaryota; kingdom Metazoa; phylum Arthropoda; class Insecta; order Diptera; family Drosophilidae; genus Drosophila; species Drosophila serrata. The sequence goes on along the minus strand of NW_028257232.1, from coordinate 1,126,578 downwards.
GCGGAACGCTTGGATAACGGAACACTACGGAATAGCTAACGGGCTGGAGCGACTTTTTGGTGCCCTCCTTAGATGGAGCAGAATGTTATTATTATTTGCTTTTCATCTGAGTTGCTCGGCCTTCTGTACCTGTGCAACCCCTACATATATATTGCTAGCACTTATCCACAACTGTGAGTCTTAGTGTTGCTGATAACATTTTCCCATTTTACCAAATATCATAACATAGGTTAATAAAAATTTAAAATTATTTATTGCATTATATTTGTTTTATATGACAATTTATTCAACAAATCAAAGATTAAAAAACTCATAATTAAGCCAAAAAAGCATTGAATTTAATTTGGAAAGCAGCCTTGTGTTAGTTTTTATAAGAGTAATAAATCTGCATACCCAAAATAAAATGTAAAAAAAATCAATTTTTTTAATTTTCTTTTCTGGCAATAAACACCTTAAAAATGTTGAAAAAATTGTCAAAAATGTATGTACTTTTTAATGCCTAGAAAGATTCGCCTGTTGATGCTGATCAAGAATATATATGGTTTATGGGGTCGGAAATGACTACTTCACTTTCTTTTAAGCTTCTGAATTAAGCTATAATACCATTTTTTAGTCGATATTATTTGTATTTTTATACGACAATTTGTTGAACAAATCGAGCTTTAAAAAACTCATAACTAAGCCAAAAATTAATTAATTTTTATTCGGAAAGCAGTCCTATACTAATTTTTATCAGGGTAATAAATCTGCATACTCAAAATAAAATGTAAAAAAAAATTTTTTTGGCAATAATAACCCTTAAAAAATTTGGAAAAATTTTTCAAAAATGTATGTACTTTTTTTAATGCATAGAAAGATTCTCCAGTTGATGCTGATCAAGAATATATATGAATTAAAAGGTCGGAAACGACTCCTTCACAGCGTTACAAGCTTCTGTCTCTGCAAGGATATACAAATATATACAAAAATGAATATAGTTTAACCTTGACTATTTCCCTTTAAAATCTAAACTAAAATATATGGTCTGGAAGTTGACTTGAACTTGTAATTAACGCTTAATTAACAAACTGTTTGTGCGACAAACTTTTTGCTTAAACGTCGAGCAGACAAAGTTGTCAATGGCCCATGGAAGACCTCCTCGCCCTGACTCCTGACTCTTGGCTCTTGACTCCTGTCTCCCACCTCAGACTCGGACTCGGACTCGGAACTCGGAACCATTAGCACGCCCAGCGTGTGCCGCAAAAGAAGCTGCAACCACTCGCTGCACACACAAATCCAATTAGGAGCAACCACTGGTGGCCAGGGTGCGCACAGCTCCTGGCCCGGCTCCTGCTCCTGCTCCTGCTCCTGGCTGGTGGCTGGCTGGCGCTGAAAGGATAAATGGATGCAAGGCTCACAATGGCCGGCGCTAACCACTGACCCTATTATGCTAATACGGTGGCAAGACTCAAAAGCCTTTGACGTCACGTCAGGCGGACGTCTGAGAGATGCCGGGAATCCAGGAGTATAAAGGATGGAGCCGGGAGCACGGCAATGGCTGGCAATATCAGTTGCTTGGGAAATTGCGCAATATGACAGGATAATTGCATAAAAGGGTCCTTTGGCACACCTGAGCCTTATTGGCTGAGCCAGTGGCTGACTTGCTGACTGGCTGACTGGCTGTTCGGAGGAATGGCATGGAATCCAATGCGCCACTTGGACACTCGACTCCCAATTGCCAGTGCCATTTGCCATTTCCGTGCATATTTGAAAACTGCCAAAGCTCAAGTCGCACTTGACGGAAACCAAGCAAAGGTGACACGTCCCTTCTGGCTGGTGCGCATGTCCCCAGCGTGCCTTATTGGACGAGGAGTCGTCGTCGTCGTCGTCGTCCTCGGGCAACAGGTGCTGACTTACAGGTAAAAAAAAACTAAACTAGAAAGCGGAGCCCGAAAGGATTCCCGTGGAGTTGGGCTGGGTTCGCGACCCTCGAGGAGCTATAAAAGCGAACGGTCCAAGCGACTTGGCCGTTAGTCGACTTCGCCCCTGCGGCGTGCAACTCGATCTCCGCCGTGGGACCAGTTCCCCTCTTGAAATTGTCCAAAGTTTGTGTCCAAGTTTCACCGAAAATGTTATCAAAATTTGCAACTATTTAGCCCGCGTTGGTGTCTCCAGAGAATGTAACAACATCCCCAAGGAAACCTTTTAAGAAACAGCCTCAAGATGTCACAACTCCTATTGAGGCGACGGATTCTGTTAATGGTGTTACTCTGTGCGGGTATGTCAAAGGGATTTTAAATATGAAAAAGTTATAAAATTAACTTCATTTTTAATGAGTACAAATATTGATTTAATTAATGAAATCAAATTATTAAAATAATCGAAATTAAGGTTACTTCGGAGCCAAAAGATCCCACGAAAGTTGGAGATGCATAAAGCAAATTTAAATAAAATTCTAAACTTATTCCGATCTTTCCTATGGTAGCTATATATGTATAAATATATGCTTAAGTCGTTTGTTTTCTCTAAAATGAATAGCATAATTTTGAAACCATAAAACCTGGTTATATCATGTAAATGTGTTGCTTCTTATGTATATTGGAAGATTTTAATCTATAAAGCTTCGAATATATTTATTCATAAATAAGTCTTTGCTAGGTGATTCTATGACTTTTTTCATTTTATTTCTTTGTTTAAATTATTCCAATTTCCGCAAAGCTTAAATATCAGAGAGGGGAAAAAACTCCCTTAAAAACTATCCCCATTCTACTCACTCGCTTTCAGTGCTCGACACTTTTGTCGAATTGAAAGTTGACCTTTGATTAGGAGTCGCATTGCGCCTATCACTAATTAAAATCTGTAGGGGCGGGAGCGGAAATTGGATGTCATACCCTTTTTTGTGAAAAGCCACCCCTGTTCGCGGCTCCTCGGGGAACCCACAATTAATGGGCCATTCTCCCGATATGTATTCCCACTCGACAGCTCCACTGCGAAGCGCACCTTTCGGCGGAGCAGCAGCCACAACTGGGGACCAGCAGACGACACTGAGCCGTGACCTCCGAATTCCGGTGGGGTGGGAAAGCGATTGGGAGTTGGATCCGAACTGGGAGTCCATTGAGAGCGGACAGCCGGCGCCGCCGACGTCACGCGCCTTCCACGATGACCTTTACCCCGTCGACAACGGAAATCCCCGACAGCCGAAATCGAGCAGCACGGAAATGGACAAGCAATTGTTTGGCAGCTATTTTCCAGCACATCCGGAATTTTTGGGCCACCAGTGGCATCTGCAGCAGCTCAAGCAGCTGCAGGTGCAGCAGAAGTGGCAATCTCCGCCAGCCAAGGCCAAAAGGACGGCCATACAGTGGCCACCACCCGGTGATTACGATGATGAGGAGCAGCAACCTTCGGCTGGGGAGCCGCGTTATCCCTTCGCCTATGCCGCCTACAGCTTGCCCTGGAAACGCAAGCACATGACACCGTCACTCCGCTATATGCCATCGATCAGTGCTGGTGGGTATCGGGGTGGGTGCAGTCCCCCCAGAAGCTGGACACCTCACCTAGTGCCTTTTCCTTGTTCCCCTAGGAGCCATGACCAATCTGGGTGACTTCTTCAACCGTCTGGAGGCGAATGTTCGCTTTGCGGAGCAATCCCAGCTGGGCGAATCGGAGACTCGGCTGCTGGAGGGCAAGCATCCGCATCCGTTCCAACACATAACACCGATGCCGCCCGCCGATGGCCCCGACCCAGATCCCGTCCAGCAGGAGGAGCAGGACCGTAAGACATCCAAGCTGCTCCATGCCCTGCGCAGCTACCGGCCCTCGCAAAAGATCCGATCTTTGGTCTCGCGCAACCCGCAAGGCTACCGCTCCCAGCTCATTGATCCCAGCTACATGTGGCTGGGCCTGGGCAAATGACCAAGAGTCCAGGGCCAAGCATCCATCCGCAATGAGCTGCTACTACGGTAGGTGCCACAACGAAAGCCACTTCGTGTCCCAATTTAAGCTATGAATGTGTGTCCCTCCGTGTGTGTAAACAATATATATATATTTAAAGGCAATTCATAGAAGGTATTCTTCGAATTTCTGAAATATTCATGAAGGTAAGTATCGTATTAACGTTACAAGAATACTATAATCCATGTCTCAGGAACAGAAAATGATTACATTTTATTTGTAGGCACTTTTGAGACTTCTAAGGCCATGTGTAGAAGTGGTAAAGGGTTTTGAAATAATAATAATAGGTAAATTAGAGTCCCATTTATATAGGGAACGATTATATTGATAGTTTTGATTATAAAAAGTTAAAGAAATGCTCGCTAAAGAGAGCCTTAAAAATATTGGGAGCCACATTCTTTCCGTTTTAAGGAACTTATTGATTGTTGGGCAATCCCTCGTAGTTTCTGGCACTGCTCTGCGGCGGGATAAGCGGACGCTGCAGGTCGCTGGTTCGCTGAATCTGCTTGTAGAGCGAATAGATGCCGTAGTACAGGTACCAGCTGAGAGCTGCAGAGAATATTTGGAAATATATAGAAGAATATTCAGCATAAAGCTATTAATTTCACTTACTGATGGTTACCAGAGAGACCAGGATGGATGGCAAGGCACTCGTGAAGGACACCGAACTGAGCTGCACCCACATTCCGATTTGGGTGATGATGCCAAAGATCAGGGTCACGCCATTATTGAATAGCCAGGGCAGAAGGTAGAGATGGCGTTCCTAAAGGGAGGGAAATTAATTAATGTTTATATATTGTTTACAAATAATTTAAATCCCCTACAGTCTATATCATATATAACCCTAATGAGTGAACAAGTAATTGCTGTGTGAATTCTTTATCAGCCGTAGATGCATTTTTCATTCCCACTGATCAGTGATTCATTCTGCTTATCAATATCTTTTACCTTATCTGGATTGTTGTTTATATATGATACTTGCTAAATACTCGCAGAGTTCAAGGTAAATTGTGCTATAGAGTACATACATACGATGGGAAACTTCGTTACCCGTATATTTCATGATGTATTACAACGAAATTTAGGGGTATTAGTTATAAATTCTTAATAGATCGGATAAATATATAAATATTTTTCTCTACCAAGTTCCTTTGTCCCAGTATGCCAACAAGTATGCAACGATTTGCGACAAGTGATAAAAGTGCTTTCCTTTTTTTTTGGTTCAGTAACAATAAGCGCCTGATTATCAATCTCTGAGTCATAAAATAAGCGGAACTCGGACAAAAATTGACACGCTATCTGGCTATACATATTATTTACCACGTACTCTACCATCTCCTCCCTGATCCTGCCCATTATTCTTACCTTAAGAGTGCCCACGATCAGCATGCCCGAGGCCAGGAGGTTGATCACCTGCAGCGCCAGGTAAATGCTCAAGATGATCACCAGGACTGGGAGAGAAAGGAAAGCAGTGAAAATGATTGCACACTATTATGTATAGTCATTAAACCTACTAGTGCGCACTTCGTCAACCGTTAGCTTGGTATTGTGGTTTTCCTCGACTATCTGCCGGGCGAGCTCATCGGCGTTTCCCAGACCAATGGACGTGAGGATCACGGCCAGAAAGGAGAATATGACGCCAATCCATCCGAGGCCGACACCGTAGGTGCTAAGCCGCATGCCACACACAGAGTTCAACATTTTCACTAGTTTCCGGGGATTCCCCTTTTTAGCAGCAACAGAAAATAACAAACTGTACGATTCGCCGGGCGGTGCAAAAAGTGCAAGTGCAAAATAAGTCGTAGTTATCGTTTATTATTTAGGGATGGAACTGGAACGTGCATTATGAAAGTCACGACACGACACAACCAAAAGCTCTCGGATTCTTAGTTATATATTCTAGAGACAGCGATGCCAGACTGTTACATTTAAAAAATTTGGCGCTGTTTCAAAATGGTTTGACGAATTGAATTTTAAGAAATAAAACTAACGTCGGGATAAAATTTAAAAAAGGGGCCACTCTCTTGGCCATTCACACAGTTTATAATTCCTTTGCAGTTGCAGAAAAACAAGACCTCTTGGCGACGTTCTCAAAATACAAATGAATAAAAGAAACCATTTGCAAATGAAGTCAAGGATGTTGAAATATTTAGTTACATACTTAAAATAATATTTTAACGTCATAAACTATAAACGTTCCTAGCTGCATCTAATTCATTTATTGAAGCGAAAGCGAAATCATCTTTAATTAAATATTCTCCAATTTGGGTGTATACAAAATATATATTTTTTCACAGACATTTGGATATACATACATAAATATAATTCGCCTTGCAGTTACATTCGAAAAGTGATAAACGCAGATACAGGCCACAACGGGTAAGTAATAAAATATAGAAAAAATATAAAGAGCATGCGCCAAAAGACACTGAATTAGATTTAGACGCACATACAAATATCGCTTTTGTTCGTCATAGCGAAGCAAACAAATCGTTTTAATTTTTATATATATGAAAAGATTATCGCAAATAGAAAGCTGTACTGATATGATTCGAAATCTGTTGATCACGGGCTTAGAATCACTCATGAGCCAGCCTAAATCTTGGTGTAGCTGGGGTACGAATTGGTCTGCTGGGAGGCGGGTGCAATCAGCGGACGCTGGATATCACTGGTGACTTGGATTTGCTTGAACAGCGAGTAGATCCCATAGTACAGATACCATCCGAACGCTGGAAATTGCAAAAAAAAAATAATAATAATGCTATCAGCATCGTGCCCAAGTATAATTAAATGAACACAGCAGCCAGCGGCGCTGCGATAACCCCAGTTGTGGTTGAATTATTTCACAATTTGTGTGTACATCGCATTTTCAATTGCGGCGGGGAAAAACTGTGAATCATGCCACAAGCTTACCGAGAATAGCCATGGAGAAAAGAATGATGGGCAGGGCATCCAAGAAGGGCGTCGGGGAACTAAAAACTTGCGCCCAGAGGCCAAGGTGTACGACAATGCCGAAGGCCAGTATAACTCCATTATTGATCAACCAGGGCAGCAGGAGCAGATGGCGTTCCTGAAGATGTAGAAAACTTAGTTAATATTACATTCTATTGCCTATACGGGGACATGTCCCTTAAGAATGCTATTAACTCCCTACCTTTACAGTTCCTACGAGCAGCATGGCCGAAGACAAAAGATTGATCACCTTCAGCGCCAGGTAAACACTCAAGCTAATCACGAGAACTGAAAAGCCACAAATGTAGAGTATTATATCTAGATATCACACATATGTATGTTCATATATATATTCAAGAAAACCCACCGCTGCGCACTTGATCCAATGTAACATCAGCACTTTTGCTGCCGGCGACAATCTGCTGCGCAATTTCATCGACGAATCCCAGGGCCACGGACAAAAGGATCGTGGCCAGGAAGGAGAAGATGATGCCCAGCCAGCCAATGACCACACCGTAGGTGTTCAGTCGCATGCAAAACACTTTTGTCAACATTTTCACTGGTTTCCGGTTATAATAGTTTGGAGATTCGTTTGGAGAAAAAAACAAGAGCTCTTGCCCGGCTGCTCGGAATGCAATTGAATTGCAAATGCATGGCACTTGAAAGCTTTCGTGCGACGGTGCTGCCAGATCGCTAAGAAAAATAATAGATGCGTCACATTTATTTTTATGATGCTCAACTGTTAGCATTTAAATATAAATACCTATACGATTTTAACATTCGTTGAAACTAAAGAAACTTTTATTAAAATTAGATATGCCAAAAATATTTGATTATTTATTTATATTTATTGTAGCTAATTTTTGATTATGATACATGATAAAAAGTATACATATCCAGTCACTGTTTTAATTCAACATGAAGTAGTAACGGTACCAGGGCTGCAACAGACAGATTTAAATGAAAACTGTTAGGATGGCTTGAAGAATGACTAACATCCATTTGGATAATTGTTATTTTTAAAATCGAGATGTGATGCTATGACTCGTTATCTTCATTGTATATCATCACAATGTTAGGCCAATGCAAGCTAACATCTTCCCACACGGTATAATTGTTGTTGTTCCGGTCCTCTCGCAAGCACACAAAGCTAAAAATGCATACACACACGCACATTTATTTAGAAACACTAAGCAACAGGTTTTCCCGTATATTATATTTACTGTTTGGTTTATACAAGAAATATATGTGTATGTTTATTGTTTATTTTAAACAGCGAGTATTTCCATACATTGCATTTTCTTGCATAGTTTTTAAACATTTTCAAACTGTAAAGTATTGTCAATAAAAAATGTTAAATAAACAAGTATAAATAAATATATAATTATTCGCGCATAATATCAGTGCTTGCCTTGTTGTCTAGTCTAACCAAACTGTTGCTTCCCAAAGAATGTGTAAAATGGAATTCAGTTGTTATTTGCCTCTTGTCGAGCTTAGTCGCTTTTCCGTGCTCCAACTTGCCCCCAAAACCGGTTTCGCCGTTTTTGGTTACTTTTCGTGAAAATTTAATCAGCATTTAAGATGAAAATCGATCTGATCGTGGACCAGGGACCGTGTCAAACGGAGCTCAGGAGCTGGTGCCTGGGCATTGCCATATACTCGCTGATATCCATGACATTCAGCGTGCTCTTCGCTCCAACGGGTAGGAGAAATTTCAAGGCGTGGCGGCATTTGTTTATTCCAAATGCTCCGGCCTCCTCCGCGCCATTGTCTTAGAGCATAGAATACATACGCGACGACCACGGCGAATAAATTAAAACCATGAGCTAATCCATGGGGACACAAAAAAAAAAAACACGTTCCACTTTTTGGATCGATGACGACATCGGTGACAGATGCAAGCTGATGTTTTCATTCTAAAAATGTGCACACATATGAAAAAGTTCAAGATCACGTTTTGTTGGGTTTGATATTTGATACTTGGATATCTTAACCACAGATCCTAGACAATATTTTGTGTGAAATCGATCTGTATATCTAATAACCAAGATATCCATAGTACCCTTTAAATATTTACTTTTAAAATTAAATAAATGTGTGAATATATATTCAAGTTAATAATTCTTACTTAATACGTATCAAGTACCTTAAGTTCACGATCTTAAAAACTGTTGCTTTAATATAAACATAAATCTATAAATACCCATATTTCCATTAAACGTATACATATGTACAATTTAATAGAAAAACTTGGAATGTGTATTAAATAGTAATCATATTTCTTCCTGTGCAGTTGTAAACTTTGTTGGCTTTGCCATTGCCGTCATCGCTAACGTGCTCCTGCTGATCGGAACCCTTAAGGTTAGTTTCACTTCCGCTTGGCCAGATAAGCTTTCCTGATTCATTGCTGTACTTCTTCTTCTTTTATTGTCTTCCAGGAAAAGCGATTGCTCCTCCTGGGGTGGCTTATCTTCGCCCTGATTGAAGCCATCTCGTTTCCCTTTGCCGTTTTCGGTGTGATCTTCCACTATGGAGGCTATCGCGAGGCCACCGGTTTCAACAACATCTTCGGGGCCCTATTCGTGTACATCATATCGATCTGTGAGTTTAAGCAGTCCTCTTGTGCTCTCCAGAGCTCAGAATGAATCACCTCCTTATCTTCCCTTCTCTAGTAATCGTTGCGTTCTGCGCCCGCCTCATTTACTCGCACTACGTCCAGCTGAAGAACCGCGAGACGAGCAGTCCCAGGACGACGGCCGTGGTTTAGGCTGGATTTCGACATAACTTAGTTAGTTAGTTTGGCAATAAATAATTCGCTTTTGTGTTTTGATTGCAGTTTTGTCTCTCTTCTTATTCACATCCGGAACATCCGCAACTATCAACAGTTAGATACATTGGTTATGGTTATATTATAGTTATACATATACAATTACGGGGTGCTAGTCCTCCTCAAACACACAACAGTTAAAACGATCGATCACACTACGGACATTTCTATCTATATAGCTAGCTATCATACTATCGGCGTCATCTCCTGATCCAGCGCTACATCCTCCTCACCCTGCTTAGACATAAAATGGAAAGTTGGTCTTCTTGTTATTGTTGGTGTGTTGGGTCTGCTGCATGAAGCTCGTCTCGGCATTTTGGCTGCTTAGCTTGGCTTGCACGGCGGCCAGGATGCGCGATGGCTGGCCTGCCTCCAAGGCAGACTCCATGCCTAGATTCAGATTCAGATTCAGCTTGAGCTCGAATTGAGATCCATTCGCTTGGATCTGCGACTGCGTCGGCGGCCGGTGAACGGCAACCGGCTTTCATCTGGGCGTGGTGATACTGGGCAGCTTCTCCAGGAAGTCATTGGCCAGCACCTCCTCGATCTCCTGCAGGCAGTTAGCCACATCCTGTTCCGTGTCGGCAAAGTTTCTCGGCTGCGGGCAATTGAAGCCCAATGTGGAGAAGAAGGCGTACAGCTCCTGCAGCGATTGCAATTGCTGGAAATGCAGCATCAGATGCCGGTTGCTGGGCCGTTGCAAAAGCTAGAAGTGCCAAACAAAAGATTAGCTTAATCGGAAGAAGATGTGTCTGCATTCAACCCTACTCACCGGCGACTGGCTAGTATACTTCATGTCCATCAATCTGACCAACCGTCTTACATGCGGAACGTAGATAGCACTGGGCAGCATGGCCAGGTTCTCTAGGCTGCCATTAGGGAGCCGCACCTCCTCCTCGTGCACGTCGAACTCGGTGCCCACGAAGGCCCAACGATACATCTGGAAATGTGGCAACTTGGTGGCCGGCAGCACGCATCCTAATTCAAGGAGCTTACAAGCTTCCAGCTGTACCGAGCGCCAGTGCTGCATAGGAGTCTGGGAGCTGTAGCCATTGCTGGCTGTCGAAGCGGAGGACCAGGAGACGTCAATACCCGAGGGCATGCGCATTTGTTGGCTGCATAAGTATAACCATTTTTTAGTTAGATCTTGCAATAGTTTACATATGGATGAACTCACTTTCTCTCCTCGCTCTCCGACTTGAGTTCCTGCTCCATTTGCAGGAACACCTGCACCATTTCCGCAATAATGATGGGCCACAGGGAGGTTACGTGGTCGGGTGACATGCGGAGGAGGAGCACACGGAAGCACAGGAACACGGCGGCCTGAACGGAGGGACCCATTGGAACGAGTCGCAAACTGTTGGCCAGTTGCTCTGTTGGGACACAGAAAGAGTTATCGTGTTTAATTCCCCACAGAACCTTTACAATTAAATACTCTTAATCATTATATTTTTCGAGGAGCTAAATCTTAAAGAATTTTACGTGAATGAGATTATTTGATGTACTTCCTGCCTTTTCCTTATCGTATAAAGAAATATATACATATACAATATTTATTATTAATTTTATCAAAATTCCAACCGCATTATAAATAGTTGAGTAAATTCTCAGATATTTAAGATTCAAAGAAGAAGCCTCCCTTTTTTCTTTCGTTTAATAAAAGCCAAGTTTGCAAGATTGTTTCTAGTTTGGGCAAGCAAAAATTAACTGCAGACTCGACTAAAAATGGAATCAAATATCCCTTTTATAATCTCTTGGTCTGTCTCGATTGAAGTTAAAGAGAAGACTCCGCTAGGGTCGTATTCCTCCACACTTACCCTGGATATCCGGCATGTACTTGTTGTGCTGATCAAACTCGCTGCAGTAGATGACAAAGGCCAGACGCTTGAGCAGCATGGCCCGCTGTTCGTACTCCTGGTCGCGCGATGTAAAGATGTTGAGGCTGCCCGCCTGTGAGAGCGAGACGCGGGTCATTAGCTCCCGGAATGTGGTATTGTCGTACGTCATTAGGCTGTCCATGATCATGCGCCAAAAGGGAAGGCACGAGAGGTGCATCTGGAAGAAGGCGTTGTCCAGCAGCAGGTCCAGCATATCCTTGCGCCACGCCTTCCTCGTGTACTGATACCCGCTCAGGCTAGCCAAGAGCGCCGAGCAGGCGTAAAAGAAGGGCACGTTCCGAGCCGTGTGATTCTTCAAGTACGGAGTTATATTATACAGCAGCGGGGTGACAATATTAACCACTTTGTCCTTCTCCTGTGACCCGTATGCCACGTCCAGCAGGTTCGACAGGATGGCTGCCAGAACGCTCTGCGCCTGGAGGGAGTACTGCTGCAGTCCACCGCCGCCTACGCTGTTGTCCTTGGCCAAGCCATCGGTGTCCTCTTTAACGGCCAAGTTTCGACGCAGCCAGGTGGTCTGCTCCAGACAGGAGCCAGCCACGCTGGACAGCGAGTCCACCAGCCGCGAGGTGACGTCGTGCAGCTCTCGAACCTCCTTCTTGTCCTGGAAGGGCATCTGCGGACAACGCTGAACGAACTCGTTGAGCAGCATCAGCAGAGCGAACTGAGCTGGAGGCGTCAGGTTCAATCCATCCCGGATGAGGGCGAGCAGCGAGCTCCAGGCATCGGCCAGCTGGGGAGCCGGGGCCGATCGCATGTAGAAGTAAAATAGCTCCAACGAGCTTACCTCGATGCTGAGCTGGGCAGGCGGTCGGTGGATCGGCGGTGGAGAGCGAACCACATGATGCAGGGTCATAACGAACGAGTCCATCGGCATCACGCGAATGCTAGACACCAGGGACACGAGCGAGAGCTGGGCGGGACACGCCTGCAGCGTGGAGTTGCGCTGGAACTGCTCCGAGATGCTCAGACCACTCATATTTGCGGCAACGCCGCGCTGCTGCCAGGTGACGGCAACGGCGGCCAGGAAGTTGCAGCCGTGATGCAGTGAGACCGGCGACAGAAACTCCAAAAGCTGCTGCCGCACCGGTCGTAGCTGTCCCAGTTCGCTGTCCCAAATGGCAGCCACGCTGCTCATGATCCTTGGCAGGTGCGAGAGCACGGCATTACGCGCCGCCTGGAGCTGGGGATTCCTTGGCGCCGGCACTGATGTGCCGGAAGATTCGCTGGCGGACAGGAAGGAGTGGACAATGCTGTTGAGCAACTGTCCAGTGCTGGAGCTCTGGGCCGAGGAGCTGGTCTGCGGGTAGGCCTGGTTGAACAGGTGCGAGAGCGCCGTCTGCTGCGTGTTATCCAGCAGGCAGTAGTGGCAAAGGATGGTCAGGGCCTCCAGCTGGGATACGACATAGTCCGGCGGAAAATGTCGCTGCTGGGGTAGTGGCAGTTTGGCCAGACGATCCAGATTGCTGCACAGCTGGTGAACCACGCTGATCACGATATTGGTGAGAGAGCCGAAGGAGAAGCAGTTAAGCGAGGAGGTCACCAGGTCTGTCCAGTTGCGGTGCAGGTGGCGCAGTCGTTCCTGCTGCAGGGCGCCCAAGACGGCGGCCAGGAACATGGGCTGCTGGCTAATCAGGCAGTTGGGCAGATACTTGACATTGGCCGCCGCCGCTCCTTCGGTCAGGCGGGTGGGCGAGGCATTGCCCGCCGTATCCTCGCCCGCTGTGGGCGGCGTATCCTGCCGCACCTGATGCACCTCGTGCTCCAGCCGAATCACGGCAAGCAGCAGGCGTAGCAGCTGCAGTTGGAAGCAATCGGCATGCAGCTGGTCATCCTGCGGATCGTTAAAGCTGAGTACCTGCTCCGCATAGCTGGCCGAGTTGGAGGTGGTCCTGCTGCGGCCATAGCTGCACACGGAGCTATTGAGGCAGTGCAGCATCACCTTCTGAAGCTTGGCACGGGCTAGGAGGTCAGCGATGTAGCGGGCCAGCCCTGTGCCCATTCCCTTGACGATCTCGATCAGCTCGGAGCAGATCACCGTCAGTAGCTCAATGCTCTCCAGCTGGATCCTTCGGTTATTCACGATGTCCTGCAGCGTAGGCGGCTGCCTCTGGGCGTCCAGCGATTCCCTCTGAAAGTAGCCACGGGCGTAGAACAGGCATAGTGTGACCAACAGCTCCAGCTGCATGCAGCCCCGATAGGCCTGGGCGTACTCCGAGCTGCCCACGCTGCCGTCGAAGCCCTTGCCGGAGATGCTCTTGCGATGGCGCACCAGCAGCTGCTTCAGGCTGCCGCTGGAGAAGGACGTGGTGATAGAAAGGCAGAGGAAGGTGCGACGATCGCAGCAGATGATATTGCGCAGGGTCTGCAGGGCATACAGCGTCTGACGCGTATCGTAGATGGCCAGGTAGAGCAGCAAGTGGTTGTGGTACAGGTGAGCGGCGTCGGTGAGGGAAGTGCTGCTCTTCATAGAGCTGCGCAGGCTGCACGTTTGCTCCTCCGCAGCCGCTGCAGCGGCTGCTGCTGCCGCATTATTCTGACGCAAGATCTCTACATTCTGCTTGCCCTTCTCCAGCGTCTTCTGCATATCCGGCTGGAGTTTGCTCGTCTCCAAGCTAAGGTTGCGGCGCTTATCCTCTACGTTAATTGTGGACTCTGTGGCCGGCTCCTCTGATTCCTCCTCAAGCTCTGGCTGCTCCACGTGCGAACCACTAAGATTGCTGTCCGTGGAGGTCTTTGAGATGCAGCTGAGACGCTTCTTCTCGCCGGCAATCAACAGTTTCTTGCGCTTGCCCATCTTTTTGTCCTCCCGGAAATACTCGTCGGCCGGCAAGGCATCCGCTTGAAGGTCGGGCGTGCTCTGCTGCTCTTGCTCCTTTTGCTGAGACTCCAGCGAGTTGAGACTGCACTCTCCGGGTGTCTTCTCTCTGGTCAGGCGGTACGTCTTTCGGCTCTTGATCTTCTCGTGCTGCGACAAGGCCTCGGTGACCCGCTCGCAGTCGCCGACAAAGCGCTTGACATCGTCACTGATACCAGCACTCGAACTCACCGTGATACTGTCCTCCTTCTCCAGACTGGTCTCGCGCAGCTCCGAGTCCGACTCGAAGTCGCTGCTGTCCGAGTTGTCCGTTATATCCTGGTCAAAGTGGAGGCTCTGGTCGGGCTGCTGGGCTCCCCGTTGCGAATGCTCTTGCTCCTGCGAGGGCTGTTCGCTCTCGTCCATGGCACAGGCCAGCTTCTGCTCCAGCGGCGTCTCCTTGTGAGGTATCTCGATCCGCGGCTCCTCCAGATCCGTTTCGTCGTCAAAGTCGTTAGCATTTTCTAGTGGATTGATGATCAGGCCGATGGTGCTGACATCCTGGGCTGCCTCGCTGCTGCTGGTCACCGTTGTTGCTGCCGCTTTGTCGCTCACGAAGTTGGAAACCTTGTTGGCCTTGCCGCCGCTCAGTGTGACCCCAAAGATCTTCTTGGGGAAGTTCCGGATGGGGCTCTTCTTCTTACCCCCGCTGGTGGTCTCCATGTGATGATACTTCACGTTGCCCTGCTCCGAGCTGATGGCGTATACGTCGCGCTCAAAGGCAGGCGTGACTTCCGCATCGGCTTCGCGGTACAACTGCTGCATGTGAACGATGCCCACGCGCTTGGAGCTGGCGGAGAGTAGGATCTTGTAGAGCGGCTTGGTTACCCGGGCGAGATCGCCACGCAGTAGCGAAGCCTGGAGCCAGTTGGTCACAAACGTCCGCTCCGACATGTAGTGAGGCAGCGCCAAGGTGTCCAGCACCTTAAGAAGCGTCTTCTCAAACCCACGCGTCGGCTGCTTGGCTCTGCCCAGGTGCCACAGCAGCTCGAACTTCTTGAAGCTGCGCGCCTGGCTCTCGCGCAGTTTCTCCGTTGATTCCGTGGGGCACAGCAGCTGGGCATCCGCCAGGCGTTCCATCTGGAAGCTGCGCAAGGCTGTCCGGCCAAGGAAAGGCGGTTGAATTTGGAGGAGATGTTGTGCCTGCATCCGATTGCCAATTACCGTTTCCACCAGCCCACTCTCCAGGCAACTGTGCAGCTGATGGAGGAGCGCTGCAATCTGGGCTGGATCTATACCGGCGGCTCCTAGGTAATCCCACAGTATGGAGCTCACCAGCTGGAAGACGCGAGAGTGCTGTTCCATATAGCTGACATGGCCGAACTTGAGCAGCGGCAGCATTACCACAAAAGTGACACCGGGACTGGTCGTGTGCTCGATTTGCGAACGCAAAAGGCTGAAAAGGGGTTCAAGACTTAGGTATTGTTTTGCTATTTGATGTGAAAGTCCTCCTCAACTCACCTGATGAGATCGAAGAGCGTGGTAATGGCCGAGACCTGTAACTCTTTGTCGCTCTGAGCAAAACATGCCACCAGGCAGAGGACCTTCAGCCAGTTGGGTAATTCAGGCTCTGAAATGGGTTCGAAACATAAAACAATATGATTAATCACTGAGCAGGAAAAGTCCCTGAATAAGAAACAAAATGTGGAAAAGTAATCACATGAATCATGAGAACCACGGACCAGGTTTTACCTGGGGTTTCTTAGCAATCTCTTAATCGTAGCTGCTATGAATAACTAAATACTCACCATTCCTGTCTAGAACAATGTGCTTGTTGCAGTTGGGAAACGTCGACATCTCCACGAGCAGAGTAGCTGCCAGTTTGACAGCTCCACGAAGGGATACGCTCAGCTGGAGCTCCGACAACTGCTGGACACTGCGTTGCGTTTGCCCATCGATGAGCAGACTCTGTTGTTTTTCCTCCTGTGCCTCGCTGTCGCTGCTTAGCTCACTGGCACTGACAGGCAGGGGCAGGGAACGATTCAACAGCCTCTGCAGCTGCTTGGAGCGCGGCACTATGTCCACGCGGAGCAAGTTGAACAGCCTCTCTATTTGTGACTCTCGCTCGGCGCACTCATGCTCTAGGACTTGCTCGGCCAGAAACAGATTGGAGGTGTGACTCGTACTGGTGGTTCTCTGCAACTGAACCCGCACCGCGCATTCCTTGGGCTCCGCTTGGATCTGGAGTATCTTACGGGCCAGGTAAACTTCGAAGAAGATCTCATACTGGCGGATGCATTTCTCCAGAATTGAGAAACCCCGCTGCTGTGTGGCCCGGCTCTCTTCGTCCAGCTGGAACTGCGGGGATTGCTCTGGAGGAGCACTCTTGGGTTCCTCGGTGCTAGGACCATCGCCGGCATTGCTTGTAGTGTTTGACTGAACCAGGGCAATGTCCTTAGGCCGCTGCTTTTTGGGACTGCGTATGAATGGCACCTTGGCCTTGGCCTTGAGCTTCTTAATGCTCCGCGGAGTGTCAAGATCCGAGGAGGACTGCGGTGTGTCCGAGGCGCTGATCTGTAAAAAAAATTAGGTAAACATTATCAAGGAAAGGTTAAAGCTTAAGCCTAGAAGGCCACTCACATCCTTGTCCAGCTCAGACAGCCTGGAAATAGACTTGGCCTTCTTCTTGTTGGGACTGTGCCGACCCACACTCTGATTGGAGGCCGAGCGCCGAATCAGCTCCTCATCGTTGTTGGGATCGGTGCCGTGCAGTGAGTTCTCCGCAAACTGATTTAGTCGCGAGTCCGACTTGCTCTTCTCCAGGGAACTGCTGGGCGCCTCCACTTTGTCACTTACCGAATTCACGGTGATCTTCTCGTCCGACGAGGAGCCACCGTTCTGCTCTATCAGCTTGTTCAGTTTTATGGGACTTCTGCGGAGAAATACAAACAGAGATAAGCGAGTTTCAAAATATGCCTTTGTTTCAGCTTACGTTATCATGGGCTGGACCCTGGAGACGATTTTCATGCAAAGCTTGAGCGAGGCCGTAATCTCGCTGCTGCTCACGCGATCCATGTGGAGGGACAGCAACTGGGTGATGGCCAGAAATACCTTGGGCAGATACACCCTTGTGGTCTCTGTGTACATCTCCAGAGAGACGGTTTCCAGTAGGAATTCGGTTAGCACGCAGATCTCTAGCACACAGGGATCCCCGGAACCCACATCGCAGTCGTATCTTCCAGAGGTTTCTCCCTGTTGGACCCTCTCCTGCGAGGAGTTGGCCTGCTGGCAGGCTCTTTCGAACATATTGGTCATGTAGCTCCAAATATACGCAGGATCGAAAGTGGCAAACAGAAGGTTGGCGGATTTTAAGGCCTCAGCATTCCCGCTGGAGATGTACATGGCGCGCATAATGTCATGCAGAACATAGTCCAGTACGGCGCTGCCAATCTCCGCCTTGTCTAGCAGGGAAAGCATGATCCTGTAGGGCTTCAGGTCCATGGGCGAGCAATCTAGGCTCAGCCGCAGCGTGGTGATTAAAGCTCGAATAAGGATGTGCCGCGAATGCTTCACGAAGTACGGTTCCGGCTCCGGCTCCTCCTCCGGGCCATTCGTGGTGTCTAGTGAAAGGGTGTCGTAGGTGGGCGAGTTCTTGGCCACTTCGCTGCCCAGCAGCCAACTGAACAGTCGCCTGTTTAGCGACATATCCCGCCTGAGGATGGTATTGAGCCCATTGGTGACCAGCTTCACCAGATCGTCCTCGCTGAGCAGAGCCGTGTGCATGGGGAAGCCTAGCAGCAGGAACTCCAGGGTGTTGCGCTGCACCAGGATCAAAGAATCATTCAGGCAGGCGCACAACGCCGACATCATAATCTCCCTGTTGTGGCCCATGATGTAGATTTGCTCCTGCATGTCCAGTCGCTTGTTGAAGTGCTCCAGCAGATAGGTGATGGCCGGCAGCCTTATAGCCGCATTGTTTGCCACCGACTCCCAGAGCACCGTGTAGAAGTGCATGGGATTCACGGCATTGCACACTTGCTTGAGCAGAGAGCTAATCCGTTCAAAGTGATCCAAGCCACAGTCGTAGCCGGGCAGGACGCCATTGAGAAAGCCGCTCAGCGCAGGCCTCAGCTTGTCGCCCAGCGGCACAAAGTAGTTCTCGTAGATGGCCAGCAAAGCGGGCCTCACGTTCATGGCGGCATAGCCGAGTAGCGGGAACAGGCCAGCGCTAAAAGGAGTAATTAAATCAGAGATTAGGTGTGCTTTATCTATCTGTATTTCGGAGGCCACTGACCTGTATATAAACTCCGTGGCCAGGCGCTCTGGCCCCGTCTTGCTGAATATCACCGAGTACGTCTCCAGGGCCTTGAGATGAACGCCGGAGGGCAAGGCGGGATGCATGCACTGTGCCAGACGCTTAGCTATCTTCAGGCGACGTGGAATGACCTGGTACTGCGTATTGCTCGATATGGCCTGAGCCACAAGCAGGAAGAGATAAGGTTGATGTCATGAGTCAGCTGCTCCAGCTTCGATTGAGGAGACAGAGAGGAGCTATACCTTGCTGAGCTTGCCCAGTGCTGATATCAAATCCGCCCACTCGCTGGAGTACTCGAAATTGCGCAGCGCCTTGTCTATGTTGGTCATGTAGGTGCGGTACTTGGCCTCCGCCATGAGCTTCTGCTCCTCGACGAGCGCGTCCGCAGAAGTCTCCATGGTGGCTCCGATCTCTAGCTACGTGTGTGTGTGTGTGCGGAGTCGTTGGCGATTTGGTGGGAGAAGAGCTCTGCAAATAATCAATAGTTAAGCACACTTGTTGCCCTTGGAAGCCGAGTTGGGGCTTGCATATTCGAAAAGTGTGGCAAGTGAAGCACCTGCGAAACACACTCTTTGTTCCCTCAGCACACTCACACACGGCGCTTCCGCTTAATTGGCAGCGGGTCTGGCAATTAACCCTAGATGTGTGTGTGGTTCGTGTTTGCGAGGCAATCTATACTTTCCAACTGCAATATCGGCCCAGAAAATAACGTCAGCGACGTCGTCGCGCGTGGCAGGAGCAGAAAATTGTAAATATGTGAATGCTCTCGCTCGGTGCCTCTCTCTTTCTCCGAAATGCAACGGGAATGGAGAGAGCGATAAGCTAGAGACCAGCTGATGACGAATATTCTGCTGTTTGCCCTAGGCAGCAGGGAGCGCGGGATGGTGGGGGGTGCGCGTGACGGAGACAGACACAGACAAACGCAATTGTTTTGAACTTTTTCGCGACTTTCCCAACTCTCTATTGCGGCCACCTGCAACTGCAACTATCGCCCCCGCTTACCACAGAGTATAACTGGCGATTTTAACACATTTTACATTGTATAAAGATTGCACTTTGTTTTTGTGTGTGGAATTTACATCTGGCAAATTTTTTTTGGCTGTAACTCGCTAGCGATGGACTTTCGCTATTGATAACCGTGACTTCTTCGCCAGCGATAGCTTCGCTGTTGGTTATCACAACTCCCAGTGAATATTTCATTAACAATTAAAATTAGCAATTAAAATTTAGAGAAGTCCGAAACATAAATTTCGACAATGTTATCTAAAATAAATTTTGTTTCTACCAAAATAACGAATAACTGCGATTTTGAAAACCAATCAACAATGGCCATCACTAAGCTATCGATAACGATAGCTAAGTGTAATCCAAAATGTAACATTTTAGAGGGAATACCGAAGTTTGTATACCCTTCAGTTTGCAATTGGATCATTAAGAAATATTATTGTTAAACTAAAAAAATCTAACTTAATAATACAATATGTAGACATATGATTTGTGGAAGGCAATAACAGTGCTCGATTTAGTTTATAATGGTTCATTAGAGTTCTACTTTTTACACTTCGCGTATCAGCAACCGGATGGCGTATTCCTTTTCTTCTCTCTACATGCATTCTCTGAGCTATGTTTACATTTGTATCTCTTAATGCGATTACTTAAGTTAGACAGAGATAACTATATTCCTTATAATCCTAACGACCCTTTGAGCTTGTGTGCCTTATTAATACAGTGGGCCTTACAGGTATCTAACCTGTACAAATATGTAAGGTTGTATTAAATGTAATATGTATTTTTTAAATCAAATAAACATAGATATACTATCTCATGGATGAAAAATCTTGTATAAAATATATTATAATATACAAGCAGACAACGGAGCCATTTTAACCTGTGTTCCATTTACGAACGCATTATATATAAACAGCAAAATTATATATAGTGTTCAACTTCATTTTCCGATTGTTCTTATGTCAGCTATATTTTATAAGATAATATATAATAAAGTTAAATAAAATATAATTAACAAAAATTCGAAAACAATATAAATTCTCGGAAAAGTATAGGCAAAATATGTCAAAAACGACGAAGTTCTTTCTCCCAATAAATTTCACGATATTTTTAAATTTCATAATATATTTATATATATTTTCATAAAATTAAATTGGAAATAAAAAATAATTAAAAGAAAAAACGAAACTAACTTCGAAGAGCCATCAAATGTTATTCATGACTAATTGTATTTTTTGAAAAATCAATGTTTACAAAACGCCTTGCTAACCAAAAAAAAATAATTAATTCCAATTTGGAAAGCTGTTTCATGTTAGTTTTTATTAAAATTATAAATCTGCATACTTAATTTAAAATTTAAAAAACAATTAAAATTTGTATATTATTAAAAAAAATTGTTTAATTAGAAAAATCTAATTAAATTATAAAAGATGTAGACATTTGATTTGTGGGAGGCATAAATGGTGCTCGATTTAGTTTATAATAGTTTATTAAAGTTCTACTTTTTACACTTCGAATATCAGCAACAGAATGTCGTATTCCTCTTCTTCTTCTCTCTACATACATTCTCTACGCTGTGTTTACATTTGTATCTCTTAATGCTATTACTTAAGTCAGACAGAGACAGCTATATTCCTTATAATCCTAACGGGGCTTTGATCTTGTGTGCCTCTTTAACACAGTGGGCCTTGCAGGTATCTATCCTGCACAAATATTTAAGGTTGTATCAAATATAATAGATATTTTTTAAATCAAATAAACATAGATATACTATCACATGGATGAAAAATCTTGTATAAAATACATTATAATATACAAGCAACCAACCGAGCAATTTTAACCTTTGTTCCATTTATGAACGCGTTATTTAAAAACAGCAAAATTATATATAGTGTTCAACTTCATTTTCCGATTGTTCCTATGTCAGCTATATTTTATATATTAATATATAATAAGTTTATATAATATATACTTAACAAAAATTTGAAAACAATATAAATTCTCGGAAAAGTATAGACAAAATGTATTAAAAACGACGAAGTTCTTTCGCACAATAAATTTCACGATATTCTTAAATACAATTATAATGTGATATGGTAAAATTAAATCGAAATTAAAAAATAATTAAAACAAAAAACGAAACTAACTTCGAAGAGCCATCAATGTTTTACGTGACAAATTTTATTTTTTTACAAATTAATGTTTAAAAATCGCATAACTAAACAAAAAAAGCATTAATTTTAATTCTGAAAGCAGCCCTATGTTAGTTTTTATTAGGGTAATAAATATGCATACTCAAAATAAAATGTAAAAAAATTTATTTTTTTTAAATTTTTTTCTGGCCATAACAACTTAAAAAATGTTGAAAAATTTTTCAAAAATTTATGTACTTTTTTAGTGCCTAGAAAGATTTGCCTGTTGATGCTGATCAAGTATATATATGATTTATAGGGTCGGAAACGATTCCTTCACATTGTTACACGCTTCTGACCAAAGCTATAAGACCATTTTTTAGTCGATATTATTTATATTTTTATATGACAATTTGTTTAACAAATCAAAGTTTAAAAAACTCATAACTAAGCCAAAAATCAATTTATTTTAGTTCGGAAAGCAGCCCCATATTAGTTTTTTCTAGGGTTATAAATCTGCATACTGAAGTGAAAATGTAAAAATATCAACATTTTTGAACTTTTTAAAGGTTTATAAAATGTTGAAAAAATTAATACAAAATTTTTTTCTGTCCGACATGGCTAGATCGATCTAGCTTTTGATGCTGATCAAGAATATATATGGTATGTAGGGTCGGAAATGCCTCCTTCACATCATTACAAGCCTCCGACTAAAATTATATCCTGCAAGGGTATAAAAATAATTACAAAGATTCACGTTTAAAGTCAATGGATTTAATGTTTCCTTCACAAAACTCAATAAATTATTAAATGAATATTTAGCCATACTTCAAATAAATACAAATTTTGTTAAATGCCAACGCAATAACTTAAGGAGAACTGTGTCAGTTCGTGACTATTGGGTTTGCCATCGAAAGCGTGATTAGAGAAACGAGGTAAAAAAGTCCAGCCAGTGTCTTGTTTATGAAGTCTCAGAGTTCCAGTTTTACTTTTTCTTGCCCTTTGTCTGGCCACCGGCAGCGGGTGCTCCAGTCAGTGCCGACAGCTCGTTCTTCAGGGCCAAGAGTGTAGCCACTTCGGGTTTCCACACGTCGGCATTGCCGGCAGCCTTCAATGTCCTCACTTTTTCGCCCTGCTGGGCAATTTTGTCTTCCAATGCTTTGACCTGGGCAGCATCCACTGGAGATGTGGAAGCAGCCACAGTGGAAGGAGCTGCCTTGGCCGCCTTCTGAGCCGCATCCAGTTGCTTCTTGAGGTCGAGTAGGATATTCACCTCCGGCTGCCAAACGGACTTGTCTTTTGTGCTGCCCTTTAGCTTCCGCACTTTGTCGCCCTGCTCTTGAATAGCCTTCTCTAGGTCCTGCACTGACTGGGAGCCATTCGCGGGAGCAGGAGTGGCAACGGGAGCTGCCTTCTTAGCTTCCTCTAGCTGTTTTTTTAGGTCCAGCAGCTTGTTCACTTCCGGTTGCCACACCGTCTTGTCCTTCGTGCTGGCCTTCAGCTGACGCACCTTATCCGCCTGATCCTGCACGGCTTTCTCCAGCTCCGCTGCACTGCCTTGACTGTGCACGGCAGCAGTCTGTGCGCCACCGTACTTGGTCTTGAGCTCGTCGATAAAGGACTGCTCTAGCTTGGCGAATAGCGGAGCGGGCTTGCCAATCTTGTGACCGGCGCGAAGCAGCAGAGTGGCAAAAGGTTTGCTGTGGAGGAAACTTCAATTACGACTAAGCTCAAAAGAATGGTATGAATTCACTTACTCAGCATTGAGCGCCGTTTGCTTGGCATTGAGCTGGCTGAACAGAGTCCTGGCCGTGGCAGGCATGTAGGGGAAGAGGAGATTGGAGAGCAGGCAAGCGATGTTGGCACACAGACCAATGATAGTAGCTGCCCGCTTCTTTTGGTCCTCGCTGCCCTTAAGCAGCACCCATGGCTGCTGGGTCTGCATGTAGCCGTTGCCATGTCGGGAAATGGCCAGCAGATGACGGATGCCATCGCGGAGCTTCGCCTTCTCCAGGGAGTTAATATAACCACGCAGCTCGCGGTTGATCAAGGCCAGCAGGATCAGTTCATCCTGGGTGGCCACCACTTCTGGAACCGTGCTATTGAAGTTCTTTTCGCAGAAGACCAGGGCGCGGTTCACAAAGTTTCCGAGGTTATTCAGCAGCTCCGAGTTGTTGCGCGCCGCCAGATCGTTCCAACTGAAGCTGGAATCCTGACCCTCTGGACGGGCCGAGGCCAAGTAGAAGCGCCAAACGTCCGCGGGAATGCCCGTCTCCTGGGCATCGTTGCCAAAAACGCCGATGCCGCGACTCTTGCTGAACTTGCCATCCTCATAATTCAGATACTCGGTGGCCATGATGTGCGAGACGAGCGTGTGTCCCTTGTTGATAGCCAGCAGGACACTGGGCCACACCACCGAGTGGAAGGGCACGTTGTCCTTGGCCATGAACTGGAATAGCTCCACATCGGTGCCCTTAGCGGGCTGCCACCACTGCTGGTACTCCTTGGTGTAGCGCTTGGTCATCGAGACATAGCCGAAGGGAGCGTCAAACCACACATAGAAGACCTTCTTTTCGAAGCCAGCGTGCGGCACAGGGATTCCCCACTTCAGGTCGCGGGTAATGCAGCGGGGCTTCAGGCCCTCCTTTAGCCAGGCTCGCGTGATCACCTTGGCATTGTGTGTCCAGCCACCCTCGGATTTGTCCACCCATTCCTTGAGATTTGGCTCTGCCTTCGGCAGATCGATGAATAACTGATCGGAGGATCGGAGGACGGGCGCACTGTTGCACACCTTACAACGGGGACGGATCAGCTCGGTGGCATTCACTAGCTTGCCGCACTTGTCGCACTGGTCGCCGCGGGCATCCTCGTAGCCGCAGCCAGGATGAGGGCAAGTGCCCTCCACAAAGCTGAGGTGGATAAAATGATTAGACATAGTAAATCTTGGAAAGACGAAGTGACCTACCGATCAGCCAGGAAGCGATCGCACTTTTGGCAGAGCAGCTGCTCCACGCTCTCTGTGATGATGTAGCCGGCCTTGAGGACATCCTGGAAAGCCTCCTGCACAATGCTGTACAATAAAAAGCTTACTAACATGAAATGTTCTCTCTAAAAGCGCTAGAAACTCACTCTGTTTGCTCCTGTGTCGTAGTTCGTCCAAAGTAATCGAAGCCAATGCCGAACCAGCGGTAGATGGCATTGTGCAGCTCAAAGTACTTGTCGCAGATTTCACGCGGCGTCAGATTCTCGGCCAAAGCCTTGTTCTCCGTGGCCGTGCCGTACTCATCGGTGCCGCAAATCAGGAGAGTGTTGTAGCCAGCGGAACGGGAGTAGCGCGCAAAGATATCCGCGGACAGAACACAACCAATGATGTTACCCAGATGGGGCACATTGTTGACGTACGGCAGAGCAGATGTGATGAGCACGTTACGCTGGCCAGCCTTGGGTAGCACTGTGCGCTCCTCCTTAATATCTTTGGGAGCTGTGTAGGTGAAGGCAGCCTGTGCTGCTCTGATCTCGTCATCAGTCACTGTGTCCGCCACCGTGGGCGTAGTATCCACGAGGAGTTTGCCCGCATCTGCCACGCTAAGACGTTTGAGAGGAATATGGTACAAGCCGCCGTAGCGATTGGACTGCTGCAACGCATTGAAGCTAAGGTCTTTCAGCGGCTGCTCGGCCAGCACCTCCTGCACCTCGGGAAGAACTTTTATACGTCCATACCAATCTCTTAGACGATCCACGTTCTGGGCTCCTTTTAGGGTGCCTTCAGGTGCCAAGAGGGACCACACGGCAATGTCGGCGGCGGTTAGTTTGTCGCCAGCCAGGAAGGGCGAGGTTTTGAGGCTGTCGTCCAGCCTCTTTACCAAAGCGTTAAGCACGGGCAGCGCATTAGCGTCGGCCTTATGGCCCACGGCCATGTGATGGGCCAGAGCCGGAGCCAGCAACGTGGCAGACCACTCCAGCCACTGCGGGTAAACAAAATCTTAATAAGTTTAACCTTCAGGGGTCACCGCGCAGCCAAAACATTTTTTGGGAGCACTTACCTCATCCCGCAGCTGTCCCTCGTCCACTAGCAGATATTTGGCAATGGCCGCCGGCGAAAACAGGGACAGGCCGTTGTCCAGCTGCAGAGTGGGCAGCACCAAGAGATCCTTGTACTTGGGATCTGTAAGTGCAACCAGTTATTGCGTCAGAAATGAGTCACTAAGCCGGGAAGCTTTGCGGGATTCCAATTGGCTTCCCCAGAAAGATCCACGAACTCACCATTTAGGTTAACCAGCTGCACCTGCACCTCCCGCTTGGCGTGCTTGACCAGCATCAGTAGCTGCAGTCCCAGCGGATTGCCCTCGTTCGTATAGATGATCATCTTGCCGGGATCTGGCGCTACTCCTAATTCAATTTACGTGGCAGAGAAGGGTTACAAAAAATTCCAAAAAGTACTGCCCCGCATGCACGAGAAACTATTATTATTTAGTGGTGGGAGTTCTCGGGCAAGTGTCATCGACTTATCGAAAAGCACGCCTGTTTGGGAAGCATTAAAATAGTTTTTATATATTAGTTTGTTTATATATATATTAATATTAATTTTTGTTAGCCTAAGAAGTTTTAGTAAAATATTTCCTAACTTTAATATTTTTCAACGTTTTTTTATAAATACATTTATAATAACATCACTCACTTCAGCAAGCTGTATTGTTCTTAACAAGGTCTCAATAAAAAGATTTGTCTGCAAATTTTTAATAAGATCCCCTTAATATCACATGAATTAGAAAAATACTTATTTGAATATATAAAGAAATAAAACGAGTTGATTTTGTTTCCAATTTATGGATTCGTTACTTAATTATTCATCGTATAAAAATATCGAGTAGTGGAACGCACCCTGTTATCGGTTTATTATCCAGACACTGTTTGGTGCCATCACTAGCGCTCGTTGGACAGCTGTTCAGCCGCAAAAATTGTTATTTACATTTATCAATCTCTCCTGATTTCCAATAACTGCGAAATTGAAAACTTGCCAAGATGGGTGAACGCAAGGGCCAAAACAAGTACTATCCGCCGGACTATGACCCAAAGAAGGGCGGCCTTAACAAGTTCCAGGGCACACATGCGCTGCGGGAACGCGCTCGGAAGATCCACCTCGGGATCATCATCATCCGCTTCGAGATGCCTTACAACATCTGGTGCGAGGGCTGCAAGAACCACATCGGCATGGGAGTGCGATACAATGCCGAGAAGACCAAGGTGGGTATGTACTACACGACCCCGATCTTCAAGTTCCGGATGAAGTGCCATCTGTGCGACAATCACTTTGAGATCCAAACGGATCCCGGCAATCTGGACTATGTGATCTTGTCCGGGGCCCGGCGACAGGAGAACCGCTGGGATCCGCTGCAGAACGAACAGGTGGTGCCGGAAACCAAGGAAGTTCAGAAGCGCCTATTCGACGATGCCATGTACAAGCTGGAACACCAGGCCAAGGATGCCAAGGCGGCGGCAGATGCCAAGCCGGTGCTGCAGAAGCTCGTGGAGCGCAACATGAGTGTCTGGGACGATAGTTATGTGGCTAATTGCCGTCTCCGTGCCGAATTCCGCCAGCAGAAACTGGAGATTAAAGGGCAGCAGGATCTGGATCGTCAGCTGCTGGCCAAGAGCAGTCTGGACATTGCCTTGCTACCCGAGACGAGCGAGGATCGTGAGATGGCCGCCCTGATGAAGCTGCAAACCAAGTCGGCCCTGGAAAGGGAATCCGAGCAGCGGCTGGAGCTGCTTATGCGTCCCGCATTGCCGGGAGCAACCCAGACTACTTTTGGGGGCTTAAAGCGGCAGAAGGCTCTGAATAATCACCTCCAGCTGCAGGATTTGGGCATTAGGCGAAGGAAAGTAGAGGAAACGGAAGCCAGTACCTCAAGTGGGAAACTCCAGAGCCTGGTGGGGGACTATTCCTCCTCGGATAATGAGTCTAATAGTTGAATTTTAATTCTGATTTGTTTTGAAGTTTCAAATATTTATAGATTGCGAAGATGTGAGGTGAGATTGTGAGATGTGGGGGTTGAATTGAATTTAAGGAGCGTAGATCTTGAAACATTTAATAATGTATTTTAATTTAAGATTGGATTCTGCCTAACAAATTAAAATAGTTATTTACGAATGAAAATATGTCCTAATACATTCCCTCATTGGGATCCGCAGCATCTGACGGGGTTTCATCCTCTCCGCCGGCCTGGCCGTCCATTGGAGCGACGATCACCGCCTGGATGCGTTCACAGAGATCCACCATTTGATTTTTGCTAATCATATCCATCATCAGATTCTCCATCATGAGTAGCTTTCGGTAGGACAAATCGCGATTTTCAATGGCACTTTCTATCTTGAGACTTAAGGTCTGTGTTTCGCCAATCAGTTCCTTGAGGATGTCATCGTCCCCGTCGTGAACCTGCTCCGACTGCGGTTGTTTGGTGGGGACTTCCTTCTCCTTGGCGAAAACCCGCGGCTTGATGGGTTTTATCACCGGAGCATTGGCCAAGGACATTTTGTTCTCCAAGCTGGGTGCCTGCGAGTCAAAGAACTTCTTGAACCACTGCAGGAACTCGAAGTTATCCTGGAATCTGCCCTTAATGAGGCGATCGATGGGCACTGTCTTGTCTAATTTTAAGCGATTGAAGGCGCTCTGGAATAGCTTCAAGTTGTGCAAGTACTCGTGCTCCAGCTTGGCGCTCATCTTTACACGCTTCATGTTGATGCAGTTGGGGAAGATCATCTCCATCATCTGGCAGTAGGCGGCACCTAGTGGAAAATCGAGGGTTATGACAGGAAAGTCTGATTCTGAGGGGTTTTTCCTCACCAGAGCAGAGCTCCTCGATCTTCTTGAAGTGGCCCTGGACCATGGTGTTGACCCACTGCAGCATGTCGTGGCGGGACATATTCTCCCCGTTGACGCTGGTCAGAGCCACAGTTAACTTCAGATCACTCATTATTTAATTTATTTTGTTCGTTTGCAAAAAATGTCTTCCCTTTACGGTTATTCCTTCACAAGAGTTTTCTTTTAACATTCGTTGTTGCTGAACTTTAGTATAAACTGAATATATATGCAATAAATAACGTTGTGAGCTTCCAGGCCAGCTGATTTTCACTCGAGATAGAGTTTTATAAATAAAGTTAATTGGTTTTATTGATCTATAAATTCGAGTTGCTAATCGCGTAAGTTTTGCATTTTGCACAGAACGCCGATTACCGATTACAATGCCTCCAGGACCAGAGATGGCAACTTCGTCACCTACAAATATATCGTTTTAAGTTATCGACATCATATAAAAGCCGCGAATTTTGAAAAGGATCGACAGATCCAAATCTTCTGAATCTCTTTCGCTGAAAATCTTTCGTGTTTTTCTAGAGGTATAGATCAGTGAGAGATATATTATCATAAAGCTGACTCGGATGAAATGACATTTTATTTTGTTTTACGTTTGATCTATAGAGTCTTAATCCTAAACTTGCGCTCCACCGTCTTCACAAAGTCGATGAAGTCCTTGTACAGGACCTTGGGAACCTCCAAGGCGGCAAAGTGTCCGCCCTCCTTGTGATATGTGCTGTGCACAAGGTTCTTGAACTTATCCTGCAGCTGGAAGTCCAGAGTCTGCAGTATGTCGCTCTTGAAGCGGGCACAACCCGTGGGCACAGAGGTGGGCACCCGTTCTAGTTGTAGATCACGTTGCTCCTGGGCGTACTGCTCCGCATACAGACGCTGCGAGGTGGTGATAGAATTGGTCAGGTAGTAGATCATCAGGTTGTCCAGCAGGGCGTCCATCTTGTAGCGCTTGGTGAGGCCTCCATCCTTCAGGGAACGGTAACTGGGATTTGTCCATGTGGAGAACTTTTCCAAGATGTAGGCAGCCAGGCCCACGGGATTGTCGGTGAGGGCGGCTCCAATGGTGTCCGGTTTGGTGGCCTGAATGTGGAAATAGCCACTCTCCTCCATAAGGTACTTGAGTTCGTTGGATTTCGGGAAGAAGAAGTCCTCAAAGCCAGAGGGAGCGAACAAGCTGGGCCAGAAGCCGGCCACGATGCCCTTCACAAGAGACTTTGGACTCATGCTGTTGCACATATTCGAGTGGTAACCGAGGACATTCTCCGGATAAAGGGTGGCGATATTGCTGCCAATGATGCTACCCCAATCTCCACCCTGGATGAAGAACTTATCGTAGCCCAGGCGCAGCATGAGGTTCCTCATCATCACGGCCACCTGAGCGGGACCCAGACCCTTACGTGAGGTGCCCTGCAAGATCAGAGGAGCATTAATCCGAGCGCTACTTACAATATCATCACTTAACTCACCTCCGACCATCCATATCCAGGCAGACTAGGCACTACCACGTTGAAGATGTACTTGTTGTTCTTGTCCAGGTTGGACTGGTGCAGCAGATGGATCAAGTCGTAAAACTCCCGCACCGATCCCGGCCAGCCGTGGAGCAGCAGCACCGGGTAGTGCTGCTTGCCCACCTTGTTCTCATCGTAGACCATCAGGTGGAAGAAGTGCATGCGTAGCCTGAAATCCGGGCCAAGCCCATCTACCTTTACTATCTTCGGATATGATAAGTGCTTCTTATCTCACCCCTGAATGTCGGTGGTGAAGTGGTTGAACTGCCACAGGAACACCTCGCGCTCACGCCAACGCGGCAGGTAGTCATCGCGCCAGTACTCCACGACTTCTTTGAGGTAATCCGTGTTGAAGCCGTACTCAAAGGCCACTCCCTCGAGGGGCGGAGTGAGGCGCAGGGTGCGGTTGAGTCGATCCTTGAGGTCTTGGATGGTCTGGAGGAGTACGAGAGAGTTATCCACCGATCTACTCACTCATGCGTCACTCACCTTCTCGGGATAGCTGAGCTTGTTGCTTATGATCTCCGAGGAGTTGACCAGATAGGCGGCATAGTCCTTCGGTTCCGCATCATCGCCCCACCACTGCTGGGGATCCAGCTCCGGTTTGGGCAGATCGCCCCACAGTTGGCTCACATTCTTGTAGACCAATCCTCCGCCAATGGCCAGAACGAGGACCAGAATTTTGAACGTCACGCCCGACATCTTGTGCTTTCAGCGGTTCCACTCACACTGACCGTGCAGCTCCAGTTCCAATTTCCACCTATCATCGCCAGCACAGCTCTCGATTCCGCCGCTCACCATGATAAGCGACTTTGAGTGACCGCCCGCCGCCCTACACTCAATCAGTTAAGGCTTATCACTGGGCTTACTTTGGACTCCACTGAGACGTAGTAGAGGCTTGTAAAATCGGGGAAGCTGCAGCTCAAACTGTTTGTTTATTTACCTAAAAAAAGCTTATGAAGCTTTCGTTGGGGCTAATATCTTTGGGGCTCTGAGAGACTGAGAGAGAGAGAGAGAATCGGCTGGGAGACATTGATATATTTTGCGACGCAGCTGGGGCTGGGCACTTAGGTAGAAATACCTCGGTTTTGATAACAAAAAGGGGTAACTTTAAATTGAGGAAAACAAGAAAAAATATTCCAAAAATTAGAAATATATATTAGTTATTTTTGCGTTATTAAAATATATAAAAATACAAAAGAATCATATAGGGATTTTCTCCAATTTAAATATATATCCAGAATAATTGGTATGCATACAACACTCATTAACCCATCACTCAAAGGTTACATAAGACTCTCCAAACCTCAGATTTATCTATATCTCTATATGTACGTATATATATAAAATAAATAAATAGGAGGGGTAGGTTCTCCCCGCCTCTTAACATATCTTCGACCCGAGTCCAAACGAAAAACTCTTCAACTTTCAGTTTTCAAAGAAGATAAGGAACGCTTTATCACCAAGCCGATTTTTACCTTGATTTTCACAACTCATATGGAAAATTTACAATGATTTCTTAAGACTAACCACAATATCGAAATCCCCTTTAGGAGAGGTTGGCCTTCTTAACGAAGGCAACAAAGTCCTCGTACAGTTGCTGGGGCAACTCAAAGGCCGGGAAGTGTCCGCCGTCGGGGTGGTGGGTGCTGTGCACCAGATTGGGGAACTTGTTGGCCAGCACAGCGTCCGGAGCATGCGTAATCTCATGGGCGAAGCGAGTGCAGCCCGACTTGGCCAGGATGGGCAACCTATCCACCTCCAGGCCGAGCTGAGCCTTGTTCATGGACTCCGCGTACAGGCGCATCGAGGTGGTGATCGAGTTGGTCACGTAGTAGATCATCACATTGTCCAGCAGCTGGTCGTAGGTGAACCTCTTGGTCAGCCCGCCGTCGGGGAGATCCCTGAACTTAAGGTTTGTCCACGTGGAGAACTTCTCCAGGATGTAGGCCGCCAGTCCCGCGGGATTGTCGATCAAGGCATTGCCAATGGTGTCGGGCTTGGAGGCCTGGATATGGGCATAGCCCATCTCCTCCGTAATGGTGGCCCACAGGTGACCGAATCCCTTGTAGTAATCCACATACTGGCTATCGATGAACCAGCCGGGGAAGAAGGAAGACAGTGCCAGCTTCAGGGTGCCCATGGGGCTGTTGTTGCCGCACATGTTCGAGTGATAACCCAGCACATTCTCCGGAAAAAGACTGGCCAGGTTCGAGCCAATCAGAGAGCCCCAGTCGCCGCCTTGCACCAGGAATTTCTGGAATCCCAGGCGGACCATCAGGTTGCGCATCACCACGGACACTTGGGCCACGCCGAAGCCAGTTTTTGATGAGCCCTGGAAATGCAAGAGAGCCGGGACTTGGTTCAAAGTTTGCAGATACATTTCGTATGTAAATGGGGTTAACTTGCTTGTTGGCTAATAGCTTTAAAATTTGCCATGCCAATGAAACCTTTAAAGTTATTGGCAAAGCTAAATATTAAAATAAGAGGGGAACTCTCCAAGCGTAAAACAACGTCATAACTAAAAGCTATTAATCACTGAAAATATTAATCTTTTGATTTAACTAAGAGATGAAACATTTTGTAGGGAAAGTCTGCATAATAAAGCAATCAAAACATTAACCCTTTTATGCAATAGATAATTACCTGAGACCAGCCATAACCCGGCAGACTGGGTGCAATCACCTCGAAGACATAATCACTCTTATCGTTGGGCGTAGTGAGCAGGGGTATAAAATCGTAGAATTCCCGGACAGTTCCCGGCCAGCCGTGCATAAGGAGCAGGGGCAGCACCTTCTTGCCCTTCACTTCTTTGGGTTTGGCGTGGATAAAGTGAATTTTCAAGCTACAAAGGAGGGAAATAAACGCAAAGGGGTTAATACCTGGGGTTATTATGCGCATCTAATTGTGCGACGCCGGAAGCTTTAGTTTATATCATTACCCTTGGATTTCGGTCTGGTAGTGATCCAGCTGCTTGAGGAACTGCTCCCGCTCGCTCCACTTGGCCAAGTAAGTGTCTCGCCAGTATTTCACCACCTTGGCCAGTTCCCGGGAATTGAAGCCATACTGGAAGCCCACACCCTCCAGGGGTTCTTGGGCCTTGGAGGGACGACTCAGCTGGGCCTTGAGGTCTTCAATTATCTGCGGGAGAAGTAATTATATATAATTATATATACATATATATGAATCTCAGTTCACCTCTGGCTTAACACTGATGTCATAGGGCAAAATGGCCTTGTTCTCCTTGTAGGGCTCCTTGGTCTTGGGCCCCCAGTAGGCATTGTTGTCCAGATCGGGCCTCTTGCCGGGCGCCGAAAGATCCTTGTAGTTTTTATACCCTATGGCAGCCAGCATGGCCAGGCCACCGATGAATATCCGCACCCAGACATTCGCCATTATATACTTATATATGGTATATGTATATATATATAAAGTGGTATGGGAAACCTCCTCCTCTGAAGCAGCTGCTGTTCCTGTGCGATCGCCAAACACAATTGATTTTATTTTGTCAGAAAACCGGCAAACGAAAGCTTTTTGCCCGCTTGTGGAACGTATGCGGAAGGTAAGCTCGGTGGCACTGCAATGCGAGCATGATAAAGCGAGAAATTTAAGTATTTTTGTGGAGCTTTCGGCGGACAAAACTTTTAAAAATTAAATAATATTAACGATGATGATCATGATCAGCATATTCATTTATCAGCTGGCAGAAACTAAATTGAGTGGTGGCAACTCACGCTTAGACTGTAAATATGTAGATACATATTCCGCACTTGAAAATAAAAACAATGAGCGAGAATTGAAGGTGGGATGATATAATATATTGGTGATTATGAATTTAAATTGTCTCACGTAATAATAAATAATTATTCTCCGTGCCTTCTCCGATATTTTTATACCCCTGCAGGGTATTATAATTTTAGTTAGGAGCTTGTAACTCGGTGAAGGAGCCATTTCCGACCCTATAAATCATATATATTCTTGATCAGCATCAACAGGGGAATCTTTTTAGGCATTAAAAAAGTACATAAATTTTTGAAAATTTTTTCATCATTTTTTAACGGTTTGTTATTGCCAGAAAAAAATGAAAATAATTTATTTTTTAACAATTTTTTTTTGAGAATGCAGATTTATTACCCTAATAAAAACTAGCATAAGACTGCTTTCCGAATTAAAATTAATTCATTTTTGGCTTAGTTATGAGTTTTTTAAACTTTGATTTGTTCAACAAATTGTCGTATAAAAATATAAATAATATCGACTAAAATATGGTATTGCACCTTCAGTCAGAAGCTTAAAAGAAAGTGAAGGAGTCGTTTCCGACCCTATAAAACATATATTTTCTTGATCAGCATCAACAGGGGAATCTTTTTAGGCATTAAAAAAGTACATCAATTTTTGAACATTTTTTCATCATTTTTTAAGGTGTTTTATTGCCAGAAAAAAATTTAAAAAAAAATTGAATTTTTTTACATTTGATTTTGAGTATGCAGATCTATTACCCTAATAAAAACTAACATAGGACTGCTTTCCGAACTAAAATTAATGCTGATTTGGGAAAGTTATGAGTTTTTTAAGCATTAACTTTTAAAACAAATTTGTCATTTAAAAATATAGATAAAATAAATAAACTTTGACTTTCAATTTTCTGGCTAGTTTTGTAAGGACCTTACTTCTACATTAAACAATTAAGAATAATGCCTTTATATTTTATTAATCATTATAATTTATTTCTAAACAAAAATAAGGGAAATTCGTGGTTTATTTCTTCAAATATTGTTCGAGTATTTTTATGACTAAATTGGCACTAAATTAACCACAAATTAAGCCAATTTCGGGCTACCCTCCTTTGTTGTATGTTTATTATTATTATACCGATAAAAATATTATTTTGCCATAAAAGTACCTTCATTTCTTTGGACAAAAATAAACAAAAGCAAGCGATAGCTGCAAATACTTTACTGATAGCCAGAACGAACAGCTTGTCCCATGAACCCACCCCAAGTACAAAGATGGCAATTTTTACTAGTAAGTACAATAAAATATAAACAATTTATTTCGGCTGCTCGCCGTGCAGACCCACCTTGCCCACGAAGGCGGTGAAGTCGTTGTAGAGCATCGCCGGCATCTCAAGGGCGGCAAAGTGGCTGCCCTGCTGGAAGTACATGGAGTGCTTCAGGTTGGGGAACTTGTCCCTCAGCTGCCAGTCCGTCACCGAGGGCAGATCGTAGCGGAAGCGGGCACAGCCCATGGGAACCGGGGACTGCACCCGGTCCAGCTGCAGATCCCTGTACGCCTTGGACACGTTCTCCAGGTAGAAACGCGCCGCCGTGGTGGCCGAGTTGGTCAGGTAGTAAACCATCAGGTTGTCCAGCACCGCCTCCAGACCAAAGACCGTGACAATGGCACCAAAGTCCTGCTGCAGGCCAGGATTAGTGCAGGTCTGGAACTTCTCCAGGATGTACGAGGCCAAGCCCACCGGGCTGGAGGTCAAGGCAGCTCCAATGGTATCCGGCTTGGTGGCCTGAATGTGGAAGTAGCCACTCTCCTTAAGCAGCTCCAGCCACTTGTCCCAAATGGGGAAGTGGTGATCCACGAAGAACCTGGAGGGCAGGTACTTCTCCGGATAGAAACTGCCATAGATGCCCTTGAGGATGGCCAGGGGGGAGTGCAGGACGCACATGTTGGAGTGGTAACCAATCACATTCTCCGGGTAAAGAGTGGCCAGGTTGCTGCCAATGATGCTGCCCCAGTCGCCACCCTGGACGAAGAACTTCTTGTGGCCCAGACGCAGCATAAGGTTCCGCATCACGGTTGCCATCTCGGCGGCATTGAAGCCGGGACGAGTGGCAGCCTGAAGAGGGATTAGGGGTTATAATAATTAAGTAACTATAGGTGAAGCTTGTACTCACATCAGACCAACCATAGCCCACCAGGGAGGGTGCCACCACCTCAAAAGCGTAGTCCGTAATGTTGGTTTCCTTGGTAAGCATGGGTATAAAGTCGAAGAATTCCCTCACCGATCCCGGCCAGCCATGGAGCAGCAGCAGGGGATACACATGCTTCTTCTCCTGGGCCTCTGGCGTGGCCTTCTCGTGGATAAAGTGAATGTTCAGACTGGCAGGAAAATCACGATTTTACTTCGAATATCCTAAAGTTATAAAGTCTCATCCAAAACTCACCCCTGAATCTCGGTGGTGTACTGCTTGAAGGAGTTGAACAGCGCCTGGCGCTCATCCCACTTGGTCAGGTACTTGTCCCGCCAGTAGTGCACGAACTGCTCCAGGGCATAGGTATTGAAGCCATACTCAAAGGAAATCCCCTCCAGCGGTTCCGTGAGCTTCAGAGTCCGATTGAGCTGCTGGCTCAGATCATCGATCTCCTCCTGCGGCACGTTCAACTTGAACTCGTACAGCTTGGTGTCCGGCTTATAGTCCTTGACATCGCCCGGCCCCCAATAGGTGTCATCCTTGAACTCCGGCTTGGGCAGCGGCTTGGTCAGATCCGTGAACACCAGGTAACCGTAGCCGGCAAAGGCCCCGAACAGGGCCACAATCACCGCGAACACTATCAGGCACTTCATGGCTCGAATGTCTCGAATTTAAATGAGCAAATTCCGCGCAAGATAATGCCTCTCGTCTCGATTCGGAATCAAATTATTAGAGAACCGCACGACCACTCAGCCAGAAAGCCGATTATGAACTGACTGTCCGCCGGAGAATAAGTCTCGGTTCAGCTGACGCGGAAACATTAAGATAGTATTCGTTCGTATAGTATTTATAAATTCGTTTAGATAACACCTGTTGTGGCTATCGGAAACAGTGGGTCCACTCATGCGGCACTTTGGTCTATGAACCCAAATTCAGCAGTGTAATGGTGGAATATACTAGGGATAGAATATATGGATATTTTGATTACATAGTCGAATAACCATATTTTTTAGACATTTCTCGTTTTGTAAAAATGTAGTACACAATCATTTTAAATATTTGTTTCTCTTTTCGATTCCCATAAATATATTTTTATTATCAAGTGACTCAAGACCAAGGTGTCTGTAGTCTATTTTCCTAACTTGCCCACGTTTGCACCTTCTTCGGTTGGAGATACGTTGACCCACACACCCAAAAGTACCCCAGACACAAGTGCACCAAGTTTCCGGAGACTCATACGTGAGGTGGGAATAGCCGCAGCTACTTAAAAGCTACAATTATCTTATCAGCGCTCTCGGCAACTTATTTATTGATTAGCAATAGATCGTAAATCTCAGACATTCTGCCACTGATGATGTGGCCCAAACAAACAAAATACGAAAAAATGAATGAAAGACGAGTAAATGCACGTGGAATGTTTGGAAGTTATTATTTATAGGTTTCCGTAATAGATGGAAATTATATGAAACATAATAGAAATTGACTAGTCTACAACTATATTTATTGAAAATGGAATAACCCTGATTTTATTGATTTTTATATACGCTTTCAGTTTGTAGTTAAATTTGGGGATCGTATCGGAAATGGAACATAACTAAGTCTGAAATATTCGCATTCTTTGAATCGATATTTATACTTATTATGACAATTTTTTCCACAAATCAAAGTTTAAGAAATTCATAACTCAGTCGAAATAGGATTAATTTTAATTCAATTAGTTTTCCTGTGTTAGTTTTTATAAGGTTAATAAATCTGCATATTCAGTTTAGAATTTACATTTAAACTTCACAATTTTATACATTTTGAACAACTTAAAAAATGTGAAAATTTGGAAAAAAATAATTTGTTGCCAAACATGGCTAGATCGACTCGTCTTTTTGTGCTGATCAAGAATATATATGATTTATAGGGTCGGAAACGACTCCTTTACAGCGTTACAAGATTCTGACTAAAACTATAATAATAAATAATATAATAAATGTTCCTTACAAATACTGCCGCGTTAAAAAATTCTGTCTTGCCATAGATGTGGTTATTCATTTCATTTTCATATCCAAAATAGTTGAATCTTCGTAGGTTATTCCATACAGCTGGTTAGCTAGCTGGCATACATGGCGTATACTTAATGTGAAAACCCTTAAATTACGTATACGCAGAGTGTGTCTTAAGGAAGAAATTGATTACAAAAAAACAAAGACTAAAAAAACGCATAAATAAGCAAAGAATCAATAAATTTTGGTTCGGAAAGCTGTCCTGTATTAGTTTTTGTTTGATTAATAAAACTGCATACTCAATTAAAAAATGTAGTAAAATTAAAAATTTTGTAAATTGTTGACAAAATTATAAAAATGAGCAAATTAAAAAAAAAATAATTTGTTGCCAAACATGGCTAGATCGACTCGGTTGTTCGTGCTGATCAAGAATATATATTATTTATAGGATCGGAAACGACTCCTTCACTTTCTTTTAAGCATTTGACTTAAATAATAATAGCCTGCAAAGGTGGCAAAAGTTGGAGCCAAAGTCAGTTTCTGTTTCGAAAGTAAGAGTAAGAAATCAGTATGCCTGAATAATTTATAATAAAGATAGGCTAAAACTGTAAATATTCGTTTCTAGATAATCCTAGTACAAATTGCTGTGTCACTTTAAATTAAAATTAAGTAATAGGGATTATGACAACAAGGCAATTACCTGGTAAATAATAGCAAAGCTAGAACCTCCATGGTTATCCAGATATATTGCGCTGGTATCACTATCACTTCCACTATCACTAACGATGTTAACAGGTCGGAGGCCGCGGACAGAATGAGGCCAGAGCTGCTGCTGGGCCTGTATTTATACTCTCCAAGTAAAGAGAACAGAGAAAGTGAAAGCGAGAGAGAGAGAGAGAGCAAGCAGTATCTCTAGGGACAGGCATGCCTCTTAAGATGCAGAGAGAGAGAGGGAGAGCGATACAGGCAGAGCAAGCAAGCGCAATATGATAATACGAATAGCTTTATCGTTCCTATGGCAGCTATATGTTATAGTTCTTCGATCTTGGCCATTCTTACTTACATATATACTAGTGAGAGTATAAAGTATCGTATCGTTCAGATACTACTAGTTCGCGTAAAAACGGACGGCCAAACCGATTACGATGCTGATCAAGAATATATATACTTTATATGACCGGAAATGACTCCTTCACTACGTTGCAAACTTCTGACTAAAATTGTAATAAAGGCATTTACATAGTTTTTAAAGGTTTTCATTGTTTTAAAATTACTAAAAGCCTAAAAAAACGCCAATGGGATATTTTTCCTGCTAATAATTAGGCTGTCAACATGCAACGAATCAAGGATCCATCCAAAGAGCAAAGGACTACGGGCAAATATCCTGCACAAAAGTGCCGCCAAACATGCAAGACACAGAAAAACAAAAGGAGGCGTAAACAATTTGATGTGAATGGTAATTCGAGTGAAATTAACGCAATTACCTAGCCACAGCCAAAGGACTCGAGTTCACTTCCGTTGCAATGCAGCTAAAAAAAAATAAGAAGAAAAACTGGGAAAAGGGGAAATAAATAGAAATGAAATCCAGAAAAGTTTGATCGCGTGCCGCAAACAAATCGCATTGATACTTGGAAGCGTGTCAAAGCTGCCACCTTCCGGGGGCAATAGAGAGGTTCTCCAGGATTCCCCCGGGTTCTAGGGTCTACGGTTCCTCTTCCCACTACCTTCCCTGGAGGTTACTCCAATCGTTGGCCATTAATGTCGGCTCCCATTTTATTGAGTGCTCCAGTTACGGGCCAAAAGTTTGGGACTCCAGGTAGCCATTGGCAACTCCCTCGGGGAAAGGCCCCCTTCTGGGTAAAAGGTCCTTTTGCGGTGGGCGTGGTCCGTATACTTAATGGTCGCAATTAGTTTTTCATCGAGCAAAAGCGACACGCACTTGTCGTAAAGTCCGTTGAACCTGTGGCTAAATTGATTTTCGTTCAGGGCAGGCCACACGTTCATTGATACAGTTGTTAAATTTCTTTCCCAACTCATATATATATCATATATCATATATATATCATTTATAAATGGAAGAAAACTATGCCGAATGAAGAGAACAAACGCTGGTGTGTCATTGTCAGCTTGGCCACGTGGAATATTTTGGCAGGATTTGGGTTCTATGCCTATATCTTGGATTGTTATGGTGGGTTATTAATAAACAAATGAATCATTTATATTGATATTTTGACAAGTAAATTAGGGCTTACTTGGCACATGAAATAGTAAAATATTAAATGAAGAAATTAAAGTATTTTGCAATTAATAAATACATTTTTACCGCAGTAAATTATCCTCCAGGTCACGAAAAGAGGAAGTTCATGTATCACACATTTCATGGAACTATTAATCAGGATGTATTGATAGGAATTTCTGTGGTGATGGTTTGCCAAATAATATCCTCGGTTATTCTGTGTTTGGCACTAAAAGAGGTGAGTTTATATTCTAAATTTGATAATTAAGAAAATACTGATTTTATATATTTTCATCATGGTTTTATAGTACAGATCCACATTTTTAGTTTTTGGAATTTTATTTAGCATGCCTTTTCCTGTCGCCTGTCTTCCAGTTTGGCCTCTGGCTAGTATGTATTTAATAAAAACTAAATAATTACCAAAATCATGAATTTTTAACTGTTCTCCTTCCACAGTTGCACACGTATCTCTTGCTTTATGGACCCTAAATTATAAATAGGAATTAATAAAATAAAATATAAAAGAGTATAATTACATATTAAAGTGTGTTTAGTAGAACACATTTTCTTGAATTTCATAAAGACAAAAGAACAAAGTTAGAGGCGGACTTTTACTTTTAAATAAACTTTTGAAAGCCTAAGAGTTGGCTGCGGAAAATATATTTCTTGGTTTGTTTTTAATATACAATTTCAATGTTTAAAATTGTTGTATCTTAAGGGTATGAATAAAAGCCATAACGAGGGATATAACA
Organism: Drosophila serrata; assembly: GCF_035046125.1. NCBI lineage: Eukaryota > Metazoa > Arthropoda > Insecta > Diptera > Drosophilidae > Drosophila > Drosophila serrata. The sequence continues at coordinate 1,085,434 of NW_028257232.1, read as the reverse complement.
CTACTATATTTCAGATATTTATTAAAAATCTATAGTTTTAGTTATTTTCTTATACCCCATAAGTTCTTAATAGATATTTCTTAAAAAGTTGTCTGCCTAAAAGTCTGCAAAAAATTTAATAAAATCCAAAAACTGATAAGCTGATTTTGGTGTAAAAAAATATTTATTTATTTTTATAAATTTGTATATAGAAAATGTAAAGTCAGCCAAGTTCTTAATTTAGTTATAAAGAAGTCCTTCAAAGTCCCAGTTTCCCTGGGCAATATCTCCAACTGGAATTTCCTGCTTTTCCGGCGGACCTTCCCTCTGGCCAATTTCCAGCTCCCGATCAATGCCAGATTGGCAGGTGACGTGTCCCAGCTGTGAATTAAATAACAATTGCAGATTCTCATTACTTTTTGTAATGAACTTTTAATATTTTTCACTCACCCAGCAACAGAGCAAGAGAAATGCCAATATTTTCATAAATATTGATTGTTTCAACATTTTTCCTTACTGCCTGCGAGCTCGACTGCCGAAGGGAAACTGTGTCTGCTTTTCCCCATTTGTTTACTTTTACGTTTGCCCGCCGCTCTCTCTCTCTCTCTCTCTCAATCAATTAATGCGTATTAAATATTTATATTTGTATTTATGTTTGTTTACATCCATGGCGCTTTATCTGCCGCCGCTGCTACAGTTTTATATTAACTCGAGTGACAACGAAAAGGTCGATGTTTCACAAGCTACATACTTGCGAAGGGAATTTAAAATTGATTTTTACAATTAATGGGAGTAAAGATTTTACATTTCTTATTTAGGGAGCATCTCGGTATTTAATATATTATTTAATGAGTTAAGATTTCTGTTTTTATAATTAAGTTTTAGAAATATTACTCATACATATATTTTCTTCTGCTGCTACTACTTTAGTACGGTACCATATAGGTGTGAATACTTTTTGTATATATTTTTTCAGGGACTTCTAGTGATAACAATACTCTACACAATTATATATATTTTTCTTCTACATGTCACCTCGAAACCTACTCTATACTATAGGTTTGTGCTGTCTATTTCATATATTTATTATTAATAAAGATGCTCCATAAATATGAGACAAGATCCCCTTGTGGGAATCCCTCTCTGCTGATAAGCTTGCTTCGGGGATTCCTTTCGCCACCGTTCAACCTATAAAGGAGCTCTTCGGCTCAAGAAAAATTATCAGTCAGCTTTTACCAGTCCTCACAAACAGAAGATTAATCAAGATGCAGTCCACCACTATCTTCGTCCTGCTGTCCTGCATTATTGGAGCAACTCTGTCCAGTCCGATGCCAAAGGAGGACATGACCATGCCATCCACACCACCACCGCAGTATCCTTTGAATCTCCAGGGAGGAGGCGGTGGCCAGCGAGGCGATGGCTTTGGATTCAATGTCGGAGGCAGCCAGAATGTCTGGAGGAGCGATAATGGACGCCATGAGGTCGATGTGAATGCCAGATATGGCCAGCACCTGGGCGGACCCTGGGGTAATTCCCCGCCCAGCTACGATATTGGCACAGTTTATCGCTACAGATTCGGAGGTCATTAAATGCGAACTAAATTATAAACAATCTTTATGTACTGTAGAATATTTTTGAAAATAAATTCCTAAAAGTAACATTTTGTACGTGTTTCAACGGAACTTGGGGTTTAGCATTTATATTCTAGACTTTAAACCCCACATCTTCCGTGCGCTTTATCTGATTAAATATGAAATAAATTACCAATTATAAGCATATGTCTACCTGTTCATAATTTCCATATCTAAAATGCCATCAGAGTCCTTGGGTTTCTTCTAAACCCGGAACATAGAGGCTCACATTGTGAGATACTGAGGCTGGGTCACAGATGATCTTGCAGTTTGGCTAATTGTGGATACATATTGTTTGGCCAATTCGGTTGGGTAATAACAAATTAACAAATTACGATGACAGGCGGTCTTAATGAAACCTGCCACGACAAAGTGTTTCTTTTTTGTTGTCTTTTGTCTTTTTTGCTAATTGGATTTATTGCGTAAACTGTCGGGAGAACCTTCGATGGAAATTTATCATGCCTTGCCAAATATTACGCCATTTCCCCCCGCGTCAACGAAAGCGAATACAATTTGTTAAAAACAAAAAATGGCCAAGAAAAAATGATTCATGAAGATGGCCCCATGTTCTAAGCCCATTTTACAACCGAATTTGGTTATTACCACGTAAGCTTTCACATCATTAATCTGACCTAAAGGAAACCCGAATTGAGTTGACCTTGCGGACGAAGAATGATGAATCGATTCTCGAAGGTAACCGGCGGAACCTGTGGGTCGTTAATTTTTCATTTTTATAGAATCTTGCTGCCCAGGAAATCTCTTGTTTAGGGAAAGCCATCTTGAGTGGGAGTTCTTTAACCAAAAGTTGGAGTTTTTGGTGATTGAAAAACAGAAGCTGACAGTCAGTAAAAGTGTGTGAGTTATTAGCTTAATAAAATAAAGAAAATGACAAAAATCAAGTAAGAAACTTAGAAGAGTTATATAGCAATATTTATATTAAGGGTATATAACATTATTTATACATTACATTTTTTTATATGTATCCTTGCAGGCTATTATAATTTTAGTCAGAACAATAAAACGCTGTGATGAAGTCATTTCCGACCCTATAAATCATATATATTCTTGATCAGCATCAACAGGCGAATCTTTTTAGGCATTAAAAAAGTACATACATTTTTGACAATTTTTTCAACATTTGGTAAGGTGCTATAATTGCCAGAAAAAAATTATAAAAATTGAATTTTTGTACATTTTATTTTGAGTATGCAGATTTATTACCCTAATAAAAACTAGCATAGAGCTGCTTTCCGAATTACAATTAATTAATTTTTGGCTTAGTTATGCGTTTTTTTAGGCTTTGTATTTTTGTAAACAATTTCTTCCTTAAGACACACTCTGCGTATACGTAATTTAAGGGTTTTCAAATTAAGTATACGCCATGTATGCCAGATAGCTAATCAGCTGTATGGCATAACCTAAGAAGGTTGATTCAATTATTTTGAATATGAAATAGAAATGAATACCCAGACCTATGGCAATACTTAATTTTTTATAATTTGGCAGTATTTGCAACGAACATTTTAAAATATTTTAGTTCGATTTTAGGGTATTATAATTTTAGTCAGAAGCATGAAAAAATGTGAAGGAGTCGTTTCCGACCCTATAAATCGTATATATTCTTGATCAGCATCGACAGGCAAATCTTTTTAGGTATTAAAAAAGTACATAATTTTTTTTTAAATTTTTCAACATTTTTTAGGTGTGTTATTATTGTCAAAAAAAATTGAAAAAATTGATTTTTTTTACATTTTATTTTGAGTATGCAGATTTATTACACTAACAAAAACTAGCATAGGACTGCTTTCCGAATTAAAATTAATGTTTTTTTGGCTAAGTTATGAGATTTTTAAACCGGAAGGGTATACAATCTTCGGCTTCTCAAAGTTACTTTTATTTCTTTTTATATCTTGTTACCTTTGTAAATGGGGACACATTCGTAATAAATGCATGTTTATGGCTAATTCGTAATGGCTTGACATTGGCTCCCAGTACTCCCCCTTAAAAACAAAAGAGTGAGTGATGATTATTAGCCCAACTGAACACACATGAGTGATTCCACAACCCGAGTCTCCGGTACATCTTATTGATTGTGTCTGGGTGGGATTTACTTATGTAGATGTACTACATATGACCTCCTTATCAAGTAGCTGTGGGGATCCACAAGTGAACCACAGAACCGTTGGCTTCTCCAGTGGGATTCCCTGTTGGGGAATCATCTGACGAAATTGATAAGCAAATGTCGCTCTGATCTTTGGTATAAAAGATCCCGCCACTCGGATTCTAGCCACATTTAGGTGACAGAATCAAAGCAAAATGCAGTTCGCTCACAGCTTCCTACTAATCGCCTTGGCCTGTGCCTTCTCCAGCGCCTGGGCTTATCCTCAACCCAATCCTCAACAAAAGAATCCACCAAATTTTAATGTAAGTTACATTTCACATAATTTGCGTGATATTTTAATTAAATTCTATTCATATTGCAGTTCACACCGCCTCCAGATCGTCGTCCTTTCCAACTGAATGGCGGTGGTGGCGGTTCTCCCAAGCAGGGCTTTGATCTGAACCTCAATGCCCAGGCTCCTGTGTGGCAGAGCAACAATGGACGCCACTCCCTTGATGCCACTGGCCAGTATGGCCAGCACCTCGGAGGACCCTATGGAAACAGTCGTCCCCAGTGGGGAGCCGGAGGTGTCTACACCTATAGGTTCTAAAGGCACTGCCAGAGATGCTTAATACCTATGCAAATACTATAACCAACTATTATAAATAAAATGTATTCCCTCCAAGCAATATTTAATTTATTATTATCTTAAATTTTATGTTATATGTATATTTCAACGCCATGTCTGGCCCAAGTGGAGCTCCTTATCGGTTTGATTGTAGACAAAGATTGTGGTATCAGGCTGCGGAGCGAGAAACTGTGAATACAAAGGCGATTTTGAGTAGGTTTTAAGGGTTTTAAGCCAAGTTTTGACCTCCTGCTGCCACTCGTCCAGCTCTCCAACCGAACGCCCTTGGATGCGGCCAAAGAGGTAGGAAATTAGCCACAGACTCAGAATGCCCAACATTTCACCGAGAGATGCAGCTTCCGACTGAATGTTCGCCCTCGGCTTCCATTTTAATCGTAATTTTTGCCCTCCCTGCTGATAAGACCCTGATAAGGCCGGCGAGGGGCTGTCGACTCCGCCTCTCTGGATGTGTGTCAAGTCTAGAGACCCAGAGACCAGGCCAGGTCAAAGCTAAAGCTTATGCCAAGCCCCAGACCTAGCCAAACTGTATTAAATTTTGGGGAACGTGCAACTTGGCAGCCGAATTTGGCACGTTTTCTGTTGAAATCGAAAAGAAGGCAAAACAAAAGCAGCTCACCGGATCCAACCGACCAGCAAAAATGGCAAAGAAAAACAAATTTAAATGTTAGAAGCAACACAACAATGAAGGTCAGGCTATGATGACTTTTTTTCAATGCACCAAAACCCCTGAAAAAGAAAACCAAAAAAGTATCCGAAATTTCGTTGCGCTTTTGCCTCCGTTTTGTTTTTGAGTCTGAGACTCTCGGCCGTTGTCTTGGGCTAACTGGGCAAGTTGCTTTTTGATAGCTTCAATTTCTGGCCAATTTTCCTCGGAAAATACCCTGTAGCGGGGTATCTTGGAACCGTTTTGGACAATAGCACAAGGGATTCCTTTAAAGGAAATTAAAAGGACTTGGGAGAGGCCCCAAACTTTAGTTGTCTAAATGTTTGCCTTGGTCATATAATATATAAAACCCTTAAACTAAACTTCCGTCACAAATTCTTACTGGGTATTTCCTGCCTCGAATTACCTGGGAAAACTGGGCCAACTTCGCAGAGTTTCCTCCCCTATTTTCCATGTCATTTTCATATGGAGAGCAGTAGTGCTCCGATTCAATGGAAGAGCTATTTTCTAAATCAATGCGCAAATTGTCAAAGTCAAAAGCGGAAGAACTCCTTTTGTTTCGCTCTGTTTTCCTTTTGATGCTTCTGCTTCTGCTGCTGCCACCGAGGAAAATTGGCCCCCCGTCTATGAAAACTGTTTGTGGAAAGCCAAAGAGGAGGAGGTGGAGTGGATTTGGATTGTTTTCCAAATTGCACATGTGGCAGGGGCAGTCAACTCATTTGTCAAGTGGCAAATCAGTTTAGGCCAAGACAGTGAGACGTAGACGCAGAGAGCCACAAAACCGACTTGGAGTCGGCGATAAAATCAACTTTGCATTTTCCATGTGCAGCGGCGAATCGGGGAAAAGAGGAGAAAAACGCTGATCGCAACGATCAACGGCATTTCCCACGCAAACTTCGAGCTGGAGCTAGTTACTATAAATTGTTTGACACACTCAACACTCCAGAGTCTCCTCGACAAGAGTCTTTGATTGTATCGGCAGGCCAACAAACATGGCTAAAATGAATGCCCTCCATAAGGAAAGTTGTGCACACAAAGAACGAAAATGAAGTCGATTTGGGGTGAGAAATGCTGGAAATCCTATAGATTTCAATATACAGATGTTGATCAGAAACTCATTTGAGCAAACCTTAGATCTTGTTTTAAATTATATTATAGCTTCACACTATATATTTTTCTGTGTGCATTAGAAAGTGGGCTGGGTAACCGAGGGCCGTGAAAATCCATCTCCCACTAATGGCTTTTTAATGAAGCAGCCGCCGCCGTTGCTGCCACCAAGAACTTGGCGACTAAGTAACTCAAATTAAGTGTATTAATTATGACTGGCAAACTAAACTGCTGCCACGGCTTCTGGGGGTAGAGAAATGGCCTAGACGAAAAGTGCAAAAGTTAGCAGGTGCCAGCCAGACAGAGTTTTGGCTTTTCGCATTTGCATTTGACATTTGCCAAGATGCGCCGTCGCCAAACTGCTTCCCTCTAGACCGAAGGCAAAAAAATACAGAAAAGCGGGATCGCGGCATTTTGGCCTGCTTACTGCATTTGGCCAAAATGTCTATAGTTCAATTGCTGATATTTTGGCCAGACACACGACGAAACACGTGACCTATTGCAGGCTGCAGAGTGGCAATCGCGGGGGATTCACCGAAGAGCGTGAGCGTGAGTGTGAGGCTGCGTGACACGAGAGGAAAAAGAGGAGCGGAGAAAATTGGGGTCATCAAGGGAGATGATGATAATCAAGCATAATTATTAAACTTACAAGTACTGGATTAAATACTAAATTAAATATTTATTATTAGCACAATCTAAGTTTTAATAATCTATGGTTCTTTCTCTATAAGAACTGTAGTTTTTAGATAGTAATAATTAGATATTATATCATATGCTCCCATCTCTATAGATCTTCTCTGCCCTGCGATGGGCAAAAGTTTAATAAATTGTTCGACTTCGATTTAAAATAAATCGACATCGAAATCAAGCACAAATCTTTCGGCACAAAGTTACTTCTGTAGATTTTTTTTTTGGATTTCCTCACCCTAATGAAGGTTGGCATTGTGGTGGCTGTGGCTGTGGTGCTATTGCCATTGCTGTTGTCATGCAAATTGGACTCACGTTTTGCACATTAAGCAACCGTCAATTGTTTCAGCAAATGCAATGATTGAGTTCTTGGCACCTGGCCAAGCCTCTGCCATGTTATGGCCCTAACCCCTTGCCACTCTCTAAGCCAGCAGCTTAAGGCCCGCATGCATTGCTCCACAGAGAACCTGGCTAATTGGCGTCCGAGTCCGGCAACCAGAAGTGATGCTGGATGGGGGACAGCTCTGGACAGGGAATGATGCCTCAACTTCATCTCGATCTTAGCAGTAACAGTAAAAATGAAGACAAAATATTTACCGTAACGCATTAAGAGAACAAGAACAAAAGTTACTGATGCTGATGCTGATGTCGCTGTTGCTGTTGCTGCAGCCAGTTGCAAGTTGCCAGTTGCAAGTTGTGCTATCAGTATCAATAGTAATTTGAGGCGGCTCTCTTTGGGGGCGGAGATCGCAGAGGGAAAGCCGCATGATGGTGTCGTAGGTCAGGCGGCAGCAGCAGTTTAAGCCAACTTGCAATTTGTGGCCTACGGGAAGCAGCAGCAGCAGCAGCAGCAGCAGCAACTGCAACTGCAACTGCAACCGGCAACTGCAGCATTGTAATGACGATTTGTAGCCAATTATTTCAAATATTGTATTGAAATTGTAGGCCAGTGTGAGTGTGTGGTTATCTCCCGATTGGCATCTGCAACAACAGGCCCAGGACGGGTATTCCCCCGTCTCCAGCTCTTTTAGTACCTCACAGAGAGAGAAATCGGGAATCATATTTTCAAATCAAACCTCTTTTCTGTTTAATATCATATATCACTCATCCTTACAGAGGTTTTTCCATAATTGAATCTAAATAAATACTTCCCATTGCTATTTCCCAATCTAAGTACTGATTTTTTCGAGTGCAATTTCCCCAATCTCACGTAGCCCGTCGTCCGAGTGTGTCACAAGTGACCACTAGAAGTCCGAATCCAAGTCCAAGTGGTTTGCCAATCGATGGCGAATCTCGGAAACCTGCAACCAACAAATCCGAGTCTCAGACTCTGCCTCGGCCAAGTCTCCGTTGCGATTCCCACAACCTGACGCATCTTTGTCATGTGTCCGATTAATCATTGAACTCAACCCCGGACTCAACTCCACTCGACTTCGGGTCACGTCAACTACCAACTGGCAGAAGTGGTTGTAGAGGCAGAAGCAACAGCACGCGCTGGACGACCTTTGTGGCAACAGCAACAGCAACAGCAGCATCAACTTCCACCCATCAGCAACATCAGAAACATCAGCAACAGCAACAGCAACAGCAGCAATCTGACATTCATACGTTAATTTTAGCTTGTTGCATCAGTCAGATTGTCTGTGTCATTGTCGTGGATTTACACTCTGCAGCAGGAGGTGTAGAATTTATGAAGTTGAATTAAAGATACTTAACTAGGTAACCATGGAAAATAAGTAATTAGTTAATTAGCAAATAAACTCTATTAAAATAAAAAGATAAAAGGAAAACTATTCACTATGTTAATTGCAATCTTTGATTGGATTGATAACTGCACATTCTAGGAACATTTCATCTTGTTTATCGATTAAAATAATGACCAATTTATTGGCCCTATATGTCCATTGCCCTAATATTTACGACTTGAGTTAAGGGAATTAAATGGCCACATTCTAGGAATCGTAATCTATGTTCAATAAAGCATAAAACCTCTGCTGCTCAGTGTGGATAACTAATCGAGCACTTAAAATTCAGCAGCACGATCGGAAGAAAGGCAAAAAATAAGAAACACAGCTAAACAGCTAACAGGTAAGAGCCAACAAAGAGGCCCAAGAATGCAACGGCAATTGTCTCTGCCTGGCAAAAACTTATTAATACCTTATTAGACAAGGGTCTTCTGTGAAGTCTCCATGGAATATCAATGAGACTGAGAACGGCGATGGCGACCACGGTGGCATTTCCGCTGACTACGACGACGGTGTCCCATTGTGCCAGCACCATGGGCGACAAAGCAACGGTGACCGATCAATTCGCGTTTCGGCCATGGCAGTTACAGGAAATGCAATCATAAATCCATAGAGTCAGGGCCCTCCCAAGTCCCTCGAGTCCCTCTATAGCCTCGATGTTTATGTTTATGTTCATGGCCGGGCAATTAGCCGGGCCAAGATCTGGACAGAACCAGGAAGTGTTTTCCTGGCACTCACTGAAGTAGGGTATCCCAAGTATGGCTATGAGTTTTAGTTTGATTTTTTGAAATCTTTAAAATATATGAAAAATACATCTTAAAATTCTAAATACCAACTAGAAATATTTTGTTGTATATTTGTATATTTTCCCCACATTTAAAGGGTACTTTTCAGATTCCCTAGAACCCATCTCTGTTTAAGTTTCTCCTTCTTTTTATTCTGCGGTCTAAACACTTGTCAGATTGCATGTTCAATTCTAATAATATAATCTTCCAGCTGCGGCCTTTATTCTGCACTGCTTTTTTCAGAAATATTTGCGTGCCACCTGGGCATTGTCTCAACGGTTTTCCTCCTTTTTTCCTGGATTTTCCAAGGCATTTGCCTCGCCGGGGTGTCGGCATTACAACATCATTTGAATTTGATTTGCGTTTCCTTGGGATGCTGCCGTGGCTGCTAACGTGGCATTAAAGCCCATTTAGCTGTCGTGTGGCAATTATTGATCAACAAGGTGCCACAATCGGCCATGGCCAGGCCTCGTCCCCATCCCTATCCCCATCCCCATCCCCATCTCCTCCTGCTTTTCTTTCCTGTTAATTCCCCTTGGTTTTTATGGTAAGGCCTGGACCCTGCATTTGCATAAAGCTGAAAGCAATTTTGTGCCGCCGGCAATCCGCTGAAACTCCATTCTCAGTCCCATCCTTGACCGCACTTAACACGCTTCATTGCTGCTTTCGCCCATGGCCGCCGGCGTTTAAATATTTATGTCTTGTGTATTTAAGTTAATCACATCCGAATGATGAGCTTCAACTACTGTGCAGTTCCCTCTGAGCTGGTGCTGAGCTGTGGCATCTTCCATTCCATCTCGGAGGCTGCTGAAACTGCTGAAACATTCTAATCATTTGCATGGACAGCCAGCCAGGAAGATACTTCAACTCGCAAGCACTTTGACAAAGAAATATGGTGTTTTTAGGAATAGTAAAAATACTTATTTTAGCAGAGATAGTAAGGGATAAATTCATATTTATTTCCCTTACCAATGAGCTTCATTAAAATATGTATAGTTCTTTGAAATTGTTTCAAAATATTTTTTAACTGGGGAAAAGCTTTGTTAAATCCAAATTTAGGGAAATAAAAATATTTCAAAAATAGATTTAAGCTTAAAATAATTTTTACAAGTTCAGCATATATTTCCCTAACCAAAACTCTATATGGAAATATATATTTATCTTTTAGAAATAGTTTATAAATATTTCAGAACTGGCACTAATAGATAAAGGCATCTTTAAAGCAACTTAAATTCAGCCTTAAATGATATTTAAAGTTTCTAAAAATATTTCTTTATGAAAAACACATCTCTCTTTGTAATCTCTCAACATTTCTCTCAGTGTCTGGCTTTTATGGTTTTGGAATTGCCAAGTTGTTACTCAGCCACAGGTGTCACTTCTTTGCATCTCTTTATTGAGTCGTTAACATTCCTCTCTAGTCCCGTTTTTTAGTTTGTTGTTTAGTTTAGTAGTATATATTAATTGTTTTATTTAAACAAATAAAAAACGAATAAAACGTAGGCAAAAATTTAAATACATCTAGCAAGAGCTGCAAATTCCCTCCACATTAAATGGGAAATACAACAAATTACCCCGAAAATGGCCACACAAACAACAAAGAACGACGAACAAGGTGAGAGACTCGACGACGACAGTGCTTCCCATTCGCATCAGTTCCCATAAACATCCCCCTGCCCCTTTCCAATTTGTTTGCAATGCCGCTATTGCCGAGGCATTTCATTAATTTATGTTTATTGTTAACATACGGCGGGTACACAACGCGACATAAAGCCAGAGGGGCTGACTATTTTTGGACCTGGTTAAGGCTCTGCCAATTTCGGTGTGAAGTTTTGCATTTCTGCATTTGTTTTTCCCCGTTCCTTTGGCGGTTCGAATCGCGCGACTAACGGCAGCTGGCAGAGCATCAATCTATGAAGTTGCAGTTGCATTTTCGGGGTTCCGGGGAATCTCAGAGAGCGGCCGTCTGACCTTGCAATAAGGAAGTGGCATTCGTCACTGTCTCAAAGGTGAAAAGCAGAAGCAGCAGCAGCAACAGGAAAAGTTGCACTGCAAAAAAGGTAAAAACACCAAAGACTTATAAACAAATTAATTTAATACTAGCTGACCGACCTGATATTTCTCTTTCTATTGGTAATTTCTTTAGAATCTGCCAGAAACATTTTTTACCGAATATAAATTTGCATTCTTAGATCCTTTTTGTATAGTTTTTGTTACTTAATAATGGTAAGCAAGTCATTAGTATTGTGATATTTTTGTTTATATTTGTTATACATAAATTTTAGTTAACTTTTCCTATCAATATCCATTCCAAAACCATTTTTTCTGGTGCATTTCCACTGAAATTTCGTGTGAACTCCCCTGCCTTCACATTTATGTTGGGCAATTAGTCTGGAGTGGGTTGGAACGTTGGCTTTTTCCTTATTTTCCAGCATCCCACCATCACAGCATCTCGGTATCCCAGCATCCCGGTTGCTCTCTGGCTCCGGCTTTCCCCTCCGCATCCGATGGCTGGCCTCTAATGAGCGGCAGCCTCCGTCTGGCTTACATCTTTTAATTTATTTATTTTTAATACGCTGCACTCGGCCGTCTGCAAAATTTTACAACTCAATAAATTGGCAAAAAGCTGGTCTATCTGCCCGATCCAATCATATGTTGGCAGTATGGCAGTATGGTGTGCGCGCAATTATTGTTCTAACGGCATTTCAAAGCAATTTAGTGCCGCCTTTTTGGGTGGGCAGCAAGTCCAATGACCGCTTGCGCGGTCCAAAACTGCATTGTCCATGGATTCCCCATGTCTATATATATATATCTATATATATGAATATATATATATATGGCCTACCAACTTTGGCTGCCAATTTCAGTCTGCGTGCGCCGCCAGCAAAGAGTCCATGACTTTGGCCACGAAACTCGGGAACTTCAGAGCTCTGGCAATAGGCCGACGCCGCACACAAAATCATCAACATAAATTTACTTTTAGTGCGTTGCGGCGAAACGCGGAGGGAGAAGCATGTTTTGGGGAATGGGTGTTGAAACTCATAAAGAGAAGCGCCGCTTTTGGCCATAAAATTGACAGCTTATGGCCGGGAAATTGATAAAAAAAGAAATAGCAGAGAGGAATACAATGGACAATTTAAACAGAACTAAAACTATACATTACGATCGATTTTAGATACTATTAGAAAGGACATACAAGATAGTTTTAATTTGAGTGTATTTATGGTTTTTAAATTGTTAACTTAATGTGAGCAGAAATTGGAGGGGAGAAAAAGTATTTAAGTGAGAAAGTAATTTTGTTCATATATGAATTATTTTCAATATGAAAAGAATTTAAGCTTTTTTTAAATATTATTTTGCTTTAATGGCTGTATCTTTTTCAGTTGCTTAAGAATATATATATATGTATATATATATTCTTGATCAGCATCATGATTGGTTTGGCCGTCCGTATGTCCGTTTTTATGCGAAATAGTGTATCTGTTTTAAAGCTATCTGAACGATACGATACTCTCACTAGTATATACGAAGGAATGGCCCGGATCGAAAAACTATAACATATAGCTGCCATAGGAACGATAAAGCTATTCGTATTATCATATTGCGCTTGCTTGCTCTGCCTGTATCGCTCTCCCTCTCTCTCTCTGCATCTTAAGAGGCATGCCTGTCCCTAGAGATACTGCTTGCTCTCTCTCTCTCTCTCGCTTTCACTTTCTCTGTTCTCTTTACTTGGAGAGTATAAATACAGGCCCAGCAGCAGCTCTGGCCTCATTCTGTCCGCGGCCTCCGACCTGTTAACATCGTTAGTGATAGTGGAAGTGATAGTGATACCAGCGCAATATATCTGGATAACCATGGAGGTTCTAGCTTTGCTATTATTTACCAGGTAATTGCCTTGTTGTCATAATTATTTTATTAATATTACTATTACCTAATTTTAGTTTAAAGTGACGCAGCAATTTGTATTAGGAATATCTAGAAACAAATATTTAAAGTTATTAACCTATCTTTATTATAAATTATTGACTTCTTACTCTTACGATAGTTTCAAAAATTTACCCTGACTTTGGTCAGCATCAACAGCCCAGTCGTTCTAGCCATGTCCGGGAAACAAATTATTTTTTTCAATATTTGCACATTTTTAAAAGGGGTTAAAATAAAACTAATTGTCAAAAATTTACAAAATTTTCAATTTTTTTAAATTTTTAAATTGAGTATGTATATTTATTAATCTAACAAAAACGAACACGGGACAACTATTCGAACGAAAATAAACGAATTTTGGCTTAGTTATACGTTTTTTAGGCTTTGTATTTTTGGAATCCTTTTCTCCCTTAAGACACATACTGCGTATACTTAATTTAAGTGTTTTCACATTAAGTATACAACATGTATGCCAGCTATCTAATTAACTGTATGAAATAGCCTAACAAGGTTTATTCAACTATTTTGAATAAGAAACTGTAATGAATAACCAGACCTATGGCAAGACTAAATATTTTAACGTGGCAGTATTTGTATGGAACAATTACAAAAGATTTTAGTACGATTTTAGGGTATTATAACTATAGTTAGAAGCTTGTAATCCTGTTAACGAGTCATTTCCGACCCTAAAAATCATATACATTCTTGATCAGCATCAAGAGGCGAATATTTCTAGGCATTAAAAAAAGTACATCAATTTTTGAAAATTTTATCTACATTTTTTATGGTATTTTTATTGCCAGAAAAAAATGAAAAATATTGATATTTTGTACATTTTATTTTGAGTATGTAGATTTATTGCCCTGCTAAAAACTAGCATAGGACTGCTTTCCGAATTAAAATTAATTAATTTCTGGCTGAGTTTGGCGTTATTTTAGACTTTCTATTTTCGTAACCCTTTTTTCCATTAAGACACACACTGCGTATACTTAATTTAAGGGTTTTCACGTTAAGTATACGCCATGTGTGACAGCTAGCTGATCAGCTTTATGGAATAGGCTAACAGTGTTTATTTAACTACTTTGAATAAGAAAATATAACGAAAACATTGACCTATTGCAGGACTGAATTCTTTAACATGGCAGTATTTGTAAGGAACATTTACAAAATATTTTCATACGATTTTAGGGTATTATAACATTAGTTAGAAGCTTGTAATCCTGTTAACGAGTCATTTCCGACCCTAAAAATCATATATATTCTTAATAAGCATTAACAGGCGATACGATCTAGCCACCTTTTGAAGAAAATATTTTTTTTTTGGCTTAGATAACATGATGGATTCGATATTTTTCCATGAAATAATATACAATAATTCAGTTTGTATTGCAGATATTATCTACTCCATATTAAAGATTCAATTTCAGTTATGTGTTTTCAGTCTTAATTTATGCATTTAGAACAATTTTGTGGGCTTCAGCACCTATTTGGTGGTTTTAATTATTTTCTGTTTCCATTTCTTTTTTGTTTCGTTATCCAGCCACTTATCAAGTCTGGGCTAATTTGTTGAACGCGCTGCGCCGAAGAAAGAAAATACATTTTTTAATGAATTTCTTTGTTTTTCGTCTCTTTCTATTTTCAATATGCAAACAGCGAGGGAGGGAGGGAGAGGGCCGAGCGAGTGGCAGTCAAAGCGGCGTTAAATGTTTCCCTGGCCGGGGAGTACCGTTGTGTGTTGTGTGTTGTGTGTTGTTCGTTTGTTCGGTGTTTGTTGTGCGTTATGGTTTGTTGATTGCCGGCGACAACTTCCGACGCACTGCGGCAACAGCGGCAGCGGCAGCAGTGGCAACATCAAGAACTTACACTGAAAACAATTCAAGCAACAGGTAGATTTTTATCATTTTTATAATTTGCTATTACTTTTCTGGGAAGTCGAGTTAGGAATGCTTTTTAATATCCATTCATAAATATAGCATCTATGTCATAATAAGGTATCATTTCATGTATAACTTTTGAACGTTTTTATTATTATTTATAAAATATTATTATAATATCATAATAAATTAGATCATTTTAAAATATAAATTTATTTAGAATAAATTTGTTTGTTTTTTAAATTTGATTACTTTGATTACTGATATACTCGATACTTATAAAGATTTATGTGATACCGTTTTATTATCTTTTTATGGAATTCTAAATTTAAATAAAATTAAGATAAGATACTGATTATTTTTAAAAAATAAATATGATATTTAATACATGTGTCTTGAACTAAAGTTCATCATCGGTTCGGTTTTAAACTCACAGAATTTAACAAGCTCTCAGATTTTAAATATTTTTATATGTCCCTAAACAGAAATGGCTAACAAAAGAGATAAAAATTTCTCTCTCTGCATTCCCAAAAACACTGGACGCTCCATTGCGGGTGGCGGCCGGCAAGTGGTTCGTTCCCGTTCTGGGTTCTGAGTTCCCTGGTCTTTGGGGAACCACAAAAAATAAGAAAAAAATAATATTATCCAAAAGAACCGGGTTAGAATAGCCCAAAAAGGCTAGCCGAAAAGTGTATTTAATTTAGCAGTTAATTAAATTTTCTACACTTTGAAAGCAAGCAAAGAAATAAAAATAAAAATGCGAAAATATACAAAATTCTTGTGCTCCTCCTTTGTTTTAATAACTTTGATTGGTTGCGCACAGCCCGGGGCAAAGTTTTGTGGTTTTATTTTGTGGCAAAAGCGGGGAGCACGGGTAGCCGGGTAGCAGGGGAACTTGGTCATAAAAAAAGGAAATTGGTAGAGATGACAACACCTGCTAATGACCCAAATTGGTGACTGCAGCCAGACCACTGGAAAAGCTAATGGCCAACACCTGCTGTTTGCATAATTTTATTGCCTGCTTGGATCCGGCACTCCTTCTCCTTCCCCTTTTTGTTTATTTTTTGTTCTCATTTTCATTAATTGGAATTTCTTTGGAGCCAGTTGAGTCCCGCGGCTTGTGGCAACAACAACTGTGTGTAGTTTCCTTTGGCTTCTTGTCTTTTGTCGCGCTTGAATTGCCACCGCAGCGGGGGAAAAGCCATCAAAAGAAACAATGAACAAATGAATTAATAAAGTTATGAAATCACCGAAAATGGCTAAGAAAAAGGTTCACAATTGATTCCGCTGGAGGTTGCCCCGCCGATCGAACAACCGCATTCAATATCCATTTTATATATTACCTGGGTGTGGGGGCCTTACTACATATATATTTTTCTATTCACTCTTGTGGCCGGGGAGTGGGGCCAAAAAACAGTAGCCGGAAAACAATTCAATTGTTTCGCGATGGAGTAATTACAATTTGTGAAAATAATTGAGGCCAGCGCGGATAGCAGACATGTTTATCTGTCACAATTGCAGTGGGTCAAGTCTGTGGGTCTGGTCCAAAGCGATTCAATTAACCGAAGCCCAAGACAATCGATTTATTCATGAGTTGATTCATGATGATAAGCCGCATAACGCTGGCCATCTGTGTCTGAGTCGGATTAGGTTGAATATCTCTAACCTGGTGGCTTGTAATTAATGCATTTATTATTCATTATTTATTTCTTATTGATTGCCTAAGGTATGAGGTCACTTGCAAAGCTTTAACTTTGTAATTTAATAGGAATAGCTTCTGAGGGGAGTTTACTCATTTAATGTAATTGTAATTGTAACTGTAATTGGGAGCTTTCAAGAGGCAGTGTGATCCCGTACGCTCTCTCTTCCCCTCCCCCTTCCCCTCCTCTTCTCTTTCCCTCTCACTCTCTCTGAGCTTGCAGATCGTAGTAAGCTCTCCCACTCTATGTTCCACTTACTTGTAATTAGTTCTCATTTGCATACGGTTCAATAAACATAATCCATAGCGCGTCGCGTAAAATAAGAAAGTCACGTGTTTTATAAAGCGCAATATAAAGTTATAAAGTAAAAGGCGATCACACCAAACATATAACTAGCTTCTCAAGTGTTAAAATCAAGTGTTTAGCAAATCTTGCAGAACTTTTTGTCACTTTATTACAAGCACGTGCTAATTAATCTCTTTGTAAAAAAAGGTTCTTGCTAACTTTAAAGTTTCTAAAGTCTTTAAATTAATATCATTTCCTTTTTTTCTGATATATATAAACTACCTTACTCAACTCAAACTCGAGCTAATTGTTGCAATTGCACTTAATGAAGTCATCAATCGCGGGAGGAAAAGTATTTCAATTCATTTCCCGGCCAAAGAAGAGTGAAAATTTGACTCAATTTGGGCAAACACTTGAAACTGTTTATTTATTTATTTGCTTATTTATCAACACGCCATGGCAACCACCCACAAAAACCGAAAAAAAAAACACACAACACACAAATCCACAAAAGTTCAGACTCTTAAGAGAGTGTGTGTGTGCCAGAGACAGCTGTTCTGCCGGTATAACAGTATAACGGCTGAGAGCCAAGAAAAAAGGTAAACAAACCGGCTGTTGCAGTTTTACTTCCGACCAAGTTAAAGAGAGTGGCTAAGAGAGCGAACCGAAGAGAGGCTGCCAAAAGATATGGCCAACTCATTTAGGGGGGGATTTTAAAGCAAAGAATCCGTCCAAATAATCCAGTTAATTGGCAACATTTGTTACTCGACTGCGGCCACAAATTGCCTGGGACTTTTTCGTTTTTGGCTTTTGGCCATATTTCTACTACTATTTTTTGGTGTGTTTTCTACTGCCAAAGAGCAGCAGCAGCAGCGTAGTAGTAGTAGTAGCGACTTCGGGCCTTTAGCCGGCGATGCACGAAAACCAGTTCGTGGCTATCTCTGCTTCTTGTTAGCCATCAACGCTTCAGCTCTGGCAGCGGGCAGAGCGTCGCTGTCTTGGCCATTTCAGTTGAGCTTTGCCAGCCGAACGAAAGAGTCGAACTCGCCGCTGCGTCTGTCTGTTAGCGTGTTCTTCTGGTCTTCCCAATTCAAACAAAAATTCAAACTCGTGTTCGCGTTAACTGAAATCGGAAAAGAGCCAACAAGAAGTAGTAGCAACAGCAGCAGCAGGAGCAGCAGCAGCAGCAGCAGCAGCAGCAATATTGCAGCAGCTACAGCAGCAGCATCAAAATCAAAACACGTTTTACTCCCGCACATTGAAAACGGTAATTTGAACCCCGCAAAAAGAAACCAAAACAAAAAAGCAAAACAAAATTGTTGAATTAATTATAAACAACGGTAGCCTGTTTGCTGGCGAATTTGCTTGCAATTTATGAACAGGTAAATACGTAAAACATCAAAAACCTCTTCACAAATGTGTTGAATTAATTAATAAGAAGTCAGATCAGAGTTTATTATTAAATAGTTTTCGAGTGTATATTTATTTTAGTAGCTTAATTTAGAAATATTTGAAAATATGTAGTTGAAAGTGTAAAGCATGAAAATACCTAATGCGTTCTTCAGAAATTTAAATGCTCACTTTGGCAGCATCTTTTTCCCAAACGTTTTTTTCAGCATTTCTGCTTGTTTTCGTAGAGATTTCCCTTTGGAAAAAATCGTTTTTAAAGCCAGTGAAAATTGAAATGTGCCCGGAGTGTGTGTGCTTGTGAGATGGCTGCCTTCTAAACAGCCTTGAAAGCTGCCTCACAGCCTCTGTCAACCGAATAGTTGCAGCAGCAGCAGCAGCATCAGCAGCAGCCACAACTGGCAACAAAAGCGTCGCAAGTCACAACAAAAGAAAACAGAAGCGGCTGTGGCAGCTGACTTTATGACGTCGCCAGGCCTGGCGTGTTAACCTGGCCAAGAGCAGCTACCTGGCTAGACACGAGAGCTGCTGCTGCTGCTGCTGCTGCTGCTGCTGAAGCTGGTGCGGTGTCTATCTATCTGTTGCAACTGCAACCTAAGCGCTGCTCACCAACACCAAAAGACCAACTTAAAACCGAAATGCAGCGCCCAGACTAAGCACACACATGAATTTTCGCTTTTGTTTTATGATTTTCATAAATTCTTCAACGGCAAACAAACGAACAGGAAAAAAGTTTATATTAAAACGAAGAAAATAGCTAAAAGCGCGCAAAAACCAGGAGAAGAAAAAGTCGCTGTGTGTGTTTGCGAGTGGAAAAACCGGTTGCAGTTAAGGTTCTCCTTGTGTATATGTGTCTGTGTTTGGCTCTTTTTTTGCGCTTGGCACAGGGCGAAAATAAATAAAAGCGATTAACTTGAGACAGTTTTAGTAGCCACTGTCCCCCGCTCAGCACTCTCTCTCTCTCTCTCTATCTAGCCCTAAAGTTCCCTAGATAAAGCCCTAATCCGACCCGCAGTCCGGCTGGAAAATGTTGCGGGAAAACCAAAGGGGGGAAAAGTTTGTCAAGTTGAAAGGAAAATGTGAAGACATTTGTTTGCCGGCTCAGTTTTTCATATTTTAATTATCCTCCGAGTTTATTAAGATGAAAAGGAGTTGGGTTTTCTTTTATTCAATTATCTGTTTGTACTTTTAATTAATTAAGTAATACATTTTCGTTAAATATTACAAGTTAAATATTAGTAAAGTATAAGCTAATGATCTTTTATTAATCCTTATTCAATTTTTAATTTCCCCATTTATTCATTTTCCTTTCTTTTCTTTATTATTTTCAGTATTTCCCATACACAATTTGGAATACAAATAAAGCCAATGCAAAAAAAGGATTTAATAATTTTCAACCTAATTTTTTAAATTCATAAATATTTGTGCTTGTGTTTATTAACGAAAAAAGTGTAGAGGCAAGAAAAAAAATATGGAAAAATGCGTTTATAAATTTTAATATGTTTGGTTTTGAATATTTGTGTGTCGCCTTTACTTTCGACGTCGGTATCGTTTTTGTGTGTCGTTATTTTGCATTATTAAATTATTAATTACGATTAAAACCCGTCAAGTGGAAAGCGGAGAGCAAAGTCAAGGACAACATTATTGGACCAAAACACAAAGTGAGTTATCTTTGAAATGCGTTTAATTACAAACCTAGTATTCGCTGGAGACTCTTTAGCTAAATTTTCGAAAATTTCAATTTGGAAATTTGCAATTAAATTGGATTGTGTCAGTCCCACTCCCATGGATATCACTCGTGTAAAGCCGTCTAATCAGCATCTTTCAATTATTTAATAGATTGTATTTACACACACACAGCACACACTCATTCCAACTCCCGGCAGCTCTTTGCAAATATCACGCATACGACACGGTATCCCCGATAAACGTGCCTCGCATGCCTGAGTGCTTTCTGCGGAGCGAGTCAATTAAAGTCGCTGCGAAGTGATTTTACGACTCCCAAATAGGAACTAAAAGTGACGTTTTAAACTCTAATTTCAAAGGCACCCAATGATTGCTCCCGAAAACAAATATCAACAGACATTTGCATAAAGTCGCACCCCTTCGGCTTTATTATCGTATTTCATAGTTTTCTGCCTCTCTGTATGTATATTCAAAAGCCAATTGGGCAAAGTTTTTTATTGGAGCTGTGCATTTGCCAAATATGCAAATATGGCCAACGGAAAATATTTTTGTTTGACAGTTTCTGCTGGCATTTTATCCGTTTTTGTCGCATTTTTGTGGCAAATTAAAATGGCAGCGAATTAATCATAAAAAAGGCGTACAGTTTTATGCACAACATTTATTCGGCAGCTGTCGATAGAGTAGAGAGGAAGTGCGGTACATAAATATAAAGCGATTGTCGGAGAGGGAATATATTTCACAAAACATTAAATCAAATATGCAGAATAAAGTGGACTAATAGTAATAGTAACACCTGAATCTCGGAGACTATAAAAGCTAGAGTTACCAACTTTTTTTTTAATATGTCCCAGTTGAATATATATACATTGAACTTACATTTATAGCCCGCACTGTCCACCTGATTGCATAGGCGAAAATATGCGTACAAATGAGATACGTGGGCTTCGGTTGGCTTAGGTCGAATCAACTTGATTTATGTAAATTGGAAACTGTTCGCATAGCAAAACAAAGTTATAATTGAGAGACGATATTAAAATGCATTTTTTGATTGCGCATATAAACAATACTACATAAATCATAAGAAATTGAATAGTTGCAAAAATATATAGTGAAATATATACATAGTTTGCTTTTCTCCCGAAAATATATAAATGAAAAGTAAAGGAAGGCCTGGCATAATCCTGCGGTAATCCCCCGGGAAGGAGCCTGTCTCCGCAGTGGGACTGTTTTCCACTTGAATGCCGGAACAGAAATGCAATTAAAATCCACTAAATGCAGCAGAATGAAATGAAAATCGGTTGGGAAACTTCTCCAACTCATTTCCTTCCACTGCTAATTAATTTGGCATTAATTTTAATGCAATTTGTGTGCTTATCTCAAATGCCAATAAATCAACCCAAATGCAATACAACAATAACTCATATTTGCTCAGTCTTCGGTTAATTAATAATATAAAAACAATTCAATACCATTTGCGCAAAGGTGGGGGAAAAATAATAATGAATAAATTGCGTAGATCAGAAATTGAAGCATTTCTGCCCTGTCGAGTGTTAAATTGAAGATAATTTTTAATTATGGCCACAGTCAGTCGTCGCTACGCGCACTTTAAATTGCCTTTTAAAATTCAATTTACATTTCGGGTTTGCTTTTCCGTGAAGGGTTCCAGGCCAAGCATCATTAACTTACGAGGGCTTACAGAGGAGTTACAGAGCAGTAACAATAGTTAAAGTACCAATAATTCAATTATGACTTAATTTGTTAGTATCTCGACCAACTGCTCGATCCCCTCTCGCCAAAAAATCAAAACTGATGGTCTCGACCTGAAAACCGGAGTTGCCTCGGAATAAAAACAATAACACGCATGTGCGTAAGACTTTGGTAACTTTGCTGGAGATGGAGATGGAGTTGGAACTGGGGGAGATCTTGTAGAGCTCCGAAGTCTCTCTCAATCTCTTGTTCGCTACAGGAAGCTGCGTGGCTTCGGCATTTAAAAACGTATTAATTCTGACGCGCCGCGGAACGTAGTTTTTGTTATTGTTTATGGCTTATGGTAGTTGCGTGAGCCGACACTGATGATGGTATCTGTGGCTCTGGATCCGAAACCGAATCTCTGGCCTGGCGTTCTTCCCTGATATAAATGCGAATAGGTTACGTCAATTCTTGTGTTTTTTGTGTTTTTGCCACTCCTCTGTGGAGGTACTTCATCTTGTATATGAGAACACCCCCTCCAAGTTGTCGAACTCCCCGCTTGACGGGCGGCGGGGCTGCTTCTCCCGACGTTCTGTAAGGTCTACAACCTTGGGAGAGTTAAGTCAGCTTTTCTAGATCTTGAGCTGGGAGCTGTCACTTCAACTTCAGAGACATGGGAGAGATGCTCTTCGTTGAAGGGGTATATCAACTATTATTATAATATATCATATTTTTTTATATTATATTTTTAATATCAAATCCACAGTATACAAAAATTATAATATTTAAAAATGTGAAATATCAATACAGCACGAACACAGCTTCGATATAATTATACCCTTGGAGGGTATTATAGCTTTAGTCAGAAGCTTGTAACAATGTGAAGGAGTTGTTTCCGACCCTATAAATCATATATATTCTTGATCAGCATGAACAGGCGAATCTTTCTAGACAATTAAGAAGTACACACATTTTTGAAAATTTTTTCAACATTTTTTAAGGTGTTAATATTGCCAGAAAAAAATGAAAAAATTGATTTTTTTTACATTTTATTTTGAGTACGCAGATTTATTACCCAAATAAAAACTAGCATAGGACTGCCTTCCGAATTAAAATTAATTAATTTTTGGCTTAGTTATGAGTTTTTTAAACTTTGATTTGTTCAAGAAATTGTCGTATAAAAATATATATATCATATGTGAAATATGTGAAGGAGTCATTTCCGACCATATAAATCATATATATTCTTGATCAGCATCAACAGGCGAATCTTTCTAGCCATAAAGGAGAGAACATAAATTTTTGCCAATTTTTTCAATATTTTATAAGGGGTTACATCGTTAAAATTGGCAAAAATTGTGATTTTTTTACATTTTAAACTGAGTATGCAGATTTATTACTACTACTAAAAACTAGCACAGGGCTGCTTTCCGATTTAAAATTAATGCTTTTTTGGCTTAGCTATGAGTTTTTTAAAATTTAAATTTGTGGAACAAATTGTCATATAAAAAAATAAATAATATCGACTAAAAAATGGTATTTCAGCTTTAGACAGAAGCTTGTAACAATGTGAAGGAGTCGTTTCCGACCCTATAAATCATATATATTATTGATCAGCATCAACAGGCAAATCTTTTTAGGCATTAAAAAAAAGAACATAAATTTTTTAAATTTTTTTTTAAATTTTAGAACAGGTTTTTACATTGTTAACATATTGAAAAACGGAAAAAAATTGATTACTTAAAATTTAATTTGTTGGTATGCAGATTTTTTAACCTATTAAAAACTAACACGGACCAGCTTTCCGAATCGAAATTAATGCATTTTTGGCCTAGTTATACGTTTTTTAAGCTTTGGGTTATAAAATTTCAGATTTCCTTTTATTGTATAAAAACTTCAACTTCCCGAAGTTAGTTTCCGTTCTTTTCTGTAATTATTTAAGAAAATTACTCTTAAAAATATAATGCATTAAAGGATAAGTAATATTTGAATTAATCTTACTGCAAAACTCTATTTATTTCCATGAGTTGACTTTATAGAGTGTCAAAGTCTTCACCAATCTCTCTTTGATTTACTGCTTCAGTTTAATTATTGGCGCATAATTAGCTGCTATAAAACTGATTGGTTTCTTCTTCTATTTTCTTTTTTATGACAAATGATGTGAAGATCAGAAGTCGGTCCAGTGATGTGCGAGTTAATATTTGCATAAATATTACATATATTAATGCTAATGAGGCATCAAATGTTGGCGATTAAGGGCCAGAAGCCAATGACCCGCAGCGGAATTAAAACCTGGATTGATAGAATTTCTTGGTCATTTCGAGAAGGCCAAAAGCCGGCTGACTGGTGTATGTTTTGGTGTTATAAAACATTTCATTACACGATACAATTGAGTGAACGCCTTGAACTTCCGCTTCAGAAGAAGTTCACCGCAGTTCAGTTCAGGCCAAAAAGCGAACCAATGAAGTCGGAGTGTTTTTGTTTTTTTTCGAGCCAGTTTTGTGGGACTTTTCTTCTTGTTGTTGTTACTTATTTTTTTTTTCGTTTAGTTATTTTTCATTGTTGTGGTTGTTGTTGTTGTTGGGGGGAGGCAATGGAATGACAAGACGAAGACGAAGACGAAGACTCCACAACAATCCCCACAGTCACTTTTGTGCTGAGTTGTATCTGTGTGGCGGAATCTTCAGTTGTTGTGGTTACACGGAAAGAAAATGTAGGAACTTGATATGATTGATACAAATAAAAAGGGGATTTTCTCTTTCTTTATATATTTTAAACAAATATCAATGAGTTTCCTGATCTTTTAAACGGATGATTATATTAGTTTATCTTGCTTAAACTATTTCTACCTCTGCATCTGTGTGAAGCCATGTTTCACACTTCAGAGGGCCTATCGGCGGCCGCAGCAGGCCAAACAAATTGTAAAGTCATAGGCAAAAGACGAGACCAGCCACAAGTTTAAGAGCAATACCAAGACCAAGACCAAGACCAACTCGAAGACCAAAACTCACAGACCAAGTCCAAGTCCAAGTCCAAGTCCATGACCAACTCCAACTCCGACTCCAACTCCAGCTCCTCGGCGTGGAGTGGCTGCAGAAGGCAGACAGTAAGGCAGGCAAAAAATAAAGTTAAGCAGTACAAAAAGGCTTTTAATTTTAATTTGCATATGGCAGAACGCGCTCGAGCGGAGCTCCAGAACCGTGGCAGGAGAAGTAGAACCCAACTATCTTTAAGATACTTGCAGCACTCGCTCTCGCACTCTTATGTACAATATGCAATGCCAAGCAAGTAAGAGAATGTGAACAGCCTTTTGGCCCTTCGCGGGGCAAAAATGCAAGTTAAATTTAATTTATTTCTCCACCGATTTGCTGAGCTTGAAGAGGAGGTATTTCTTTTTTTAGTTTTGTTTCATGTTGTTCTTGGCCCGGAACTTGTAGAGCACCAAAGGTATGAGGTAGTGGGAGAGAACTACCTAGAGGGTATTCGTTGTTAAAGAGTTTTGGGATATTTATTCTGATTTCTAAATAAATAATTATTCTAGATATTTGTATGTATGCTTTATCCCATTACTATCTAACTAATCTACGTCATTTACATTATTCAAATTCAATACAAAATCAATTTTATTTTGAAGAATTCCATCTCTTAAAGCCACAACTTTTTGCATGAAACTTTTCCTATTTATCCCTAATATCCTATCCCTACAGGAATGCAACAATCTCTGCAGCACCCTCAGGTATTTCATAGTCGAGGCTCTCACCTTAAACTTAAATTCTTTTTCTTCTTAATTTTTTATTTCCACTCTTTGCCATTGTTGTTGGTGTGTGAAAAATGAGCCAAAATGAGGAGTTCCAGCGCAAGTCTCACTCTCTTCTTAAGTGGGTTCAACTCTAATGACCGCGTGTGAAAATGAAAATGGAAAATGCTCGCTGCCGCTTGGGGCTGTGTTGGAGGTGGGGGTGGATTCGGTGGAGGAGGCGGAGGCGGAGGCGGTGGAGGAGGCATAGACTCCACTAACTCGTCTCCCGTCTCAGCCAGTTGCGCTTCGGTGGGTTTTGCCACGGTCAAGGGGGAGCAACATGTGAACTTGTGAAAAATCGAAATTCCAATTCCAAGTTGCAGCAGTTGCAGCGGCAAGCCGGCTTTGGCCAACGTTGAGAAATGATTTACGCTTAAATAACATGTTGCATGTGGCAAGTATGTCGTTGTTGTTGTTGCTTTTGTTGTTGCAGAGCCAACAGATCGTGAAG
Source organism: Drosophila serrata (assembly GCF_035046125.1). NCBI lineage: Eukaryota > Metazoa > Arthropoda > Insecta > Diptera > Drosophilidae > Drosophila > Drosophila serrata. The sequence continues at coordinate 1,059,274 of NW_028257232.1, read as the reverse complement.
TTCTTCTTTAGCTCCAACTTCCTGAGCTCCTCTCCCGGCATTGATAATGAATTTCTGCTCGAGAAATAAGCTAAAGAAAAATGTAGAGGAGACCAACAACTGGGAGACAGTAGAAATTAAGGGATTTGCTATTGGATTAGATCCAGGTCAACGGCAATCGATGCCTGCAAATTATATTCAATAATAAGTTATCATATCGAGATTTCAGCAAATCAATTATGGCCCACAAATTGCCAAGAAAGAATCAACGAAAAGTCAGAAATGGGAAGAGAATTTGGTTTGTGAGAGACACAGAGAGATGGAAAATTCCAAGCAAATTTCAAGTTGCTGATAGATTTGAAGAGATTGTAGATACGGATATGAGTTTTGTGAGGAAATTCACCATAATTATGAGATGGAGAGTTGCATAACTGAAGCTTAGGAGTAGTTCAATTGAAACATGGAATATTGGATAACTACATGTCTTTTTTAGAGTTTGCTATTCAATTTATAGAAAACTTGTTCAATGTGATAATATAAAACAATTACTTCCTAATGGTGTGGAAAACTTTTGATTATTTGACGAATATTCCACCCGATCAAATTTCGCAAGAAAGTTTGTTTTTACCACCATAACGAAATTGGTTTTTAAGTTATGAAACTCCCTGCGTGTTTCCCCGGGAAAATGCAATAATGAAGTCATGAAAACAAAAAACCAATTGGTGACAGTTCGGGCACAAAAAAGCACAGAATAAACGGACAAAAGCAAACAACTTGGGGTGGAAAAATATATAAAAAAATGGGAGTGCTGCTGGCTGGAAGCATCATCACCAGCCATCGACAAGGAAAAACTATTTTCGAGAGGGGAACTTGAATGACTCGAGCACGAACCGATGATGATTTCTCCCTTTTTGGCCAAATTTTACATAATTTTCCCCCGTTCGACTCGCGGCAAACAACTCAATTTCAAAATTTCTTTAGTCAAATGCAGCTGAAATTATTTTGTAATATTTGCAATTCACAAATTGTGCCTAAACCGTGGCTGTTTTTTGTTTGCTGAATTAAATTTGCGGACTGCATTTGCGGATTAGTTTGGCAATTTCCAAAACTGCAGCTGACAATGTAAACACGGAAAATGGCTTTCAGACGAAAACCCTTCGGGGTTCGAGAGCGCTTTTAGTTCATAGAAGTTTTCACTGTTCAGTTTTCAGCTTTCAGTTTCCAGCTTTCAGCGAATTCAATTATTTTTCATGTTCATTGATGTGTTGTTCCCCCTGTTGCTCCTTTTTTGTTTAATTGATCAACGTGGCGTATGCGCAATGTTTGGCCTGCTCCTTTTATTTTTTACGACACAATAACAGTAACAGCTGGTTAAAAAATGTGTGCATAAAAGCGGATTTCGGTTAAAGGGAAAATATATAAATAACCCGCTAAGTAAATAATTTCATTAGCCGAGCGCCTGAAAGGAAAAATATGAAAGAATTATGTGCCTTTTGTCTGTGTGGTGCGGCCAACATTTTTCTACATAAATCCAGTTCATACTTTACTTATTTTTTTATGGTTTTTTTGCACCGGACATGGCCATAGAATTTGGGCCAAGCTCGCCCACTGCCTGGGCTGTTGGCTTTTCCGAGGGTTTTCCATGTGTGATATGTGTGAAAAATGGCCAACTGCATTGGCAGCGACACCAACAATGCGCAGTCAAATTGGCCCAAAAAAGTGACAAATACCTCGATACAGGACCCACAGACAGACAGACAGACATGCAGGCAGACAGGTAAGGTTTTCCACTTCCCCTCCTGAATTGTTGCGACATCGCTTGGATAGACAGATGGCCAGAAGGACAGACAGACAGACGGACTGACAGTGGAACTTGGCTCGAAAAAAGCGCGCACTCTGCTTGGCACATGCCAAAATGGCAACCGCAGCGTAAAATGCCAAAGCAAGAGAACTGAAAAAAGAGCTATATATATGCATATAGTGGGAAAAAATTCATCGCAGTCAAATGCCAAATGATTTGTCAGCAATTGCTGCTGATGCTGCTGCAAAGGGTTAAGGCAGGAAGTGATGGGGTTAAGAGTGGAAAGTGCACTGCCCGCGGGGGAGCCACTCAATCAGGAGTAGAATCAGCAGGAATCGGCAGGAACTGGGCCACAGAGGGGCATGGCATGGAGTTTTCCACCCTTTGACGATAGGACTCATCAAAGTCAAAAGATAGTTGGATATTTGCATGCAATTTAGACCAGCGAAGGGTGCAACGTTGCGTATACGTAATGTGAGAGGAGCTGAAGCAGGAAAGAAGGGAAAATAAATGAAATTAAAAGGAATTTGCATAAAGAAGTTTGATTAAATTAAAAGCAATTCTCATAAAGTTATATAAAAAGGTAAATGGTTTATCTTTGCCATGTATTTCAATATTAAATCTCTTAAAAAACCTCTTCTTGCATTATCTCTCTGTGCATTTATTGTTTAATCAACTGAAGCCAGCGATTTGCATAAATCTTTAATTGAATCATGTCATTAGGCTGATTGATTTCACGGCAAAAGAAAATAATAATAACAAGATATCCGAAAAGCCAAGCCAGCTGGCTGTCATTCGGTCATTAGATCAACCCAATCTCCCCTCAAAGTCCGGATAGTGTCTACTTCATCTGCGTTTCTGCAATATATACATATATTTTCGGTGTTTGGGAGTTATCTAATATGTTCGGATCGTGATTGCCAGACACAAATGACATTTGACATGTTATGCGGACACAAAGCCCACTTAATTGTGGTCTCGGCATATGGCAAGTTTATGCTTATCTGAACATAAGGAGATATATTGAGGGAAACCGAGAATAAAAGAAGTGACGTTGCTCATAAATTTGTTTTGTGGTTGGCTGCTGCAATTGTTTAATTGTGGCCGGGGTCCAGCTCTCTGATAATCGCTTTAAAAGTGACTCAACTCTTTCGGGGCCTGGCTCAGAGTGTTTGGCAATTGTCTGTTTTTCTGTTGGAAATTATTGTCAATTGTGTGCAGCAAAAGCCGAATTAATTTCCAAACCATTTTACAAGTTTTAATTACAGCCAGAGAATGGAGAAATATGTTGGAAAATAGAGAGGATTTTTCGGAGGTTCAGAGATTCCCGTTTGGTGTTTGGAAAAATCATAAATGTTGCGGTTGACTTATGCAAGCGACCTTAGCCAAAGGTTGGCAGGGCAATCATAAAAAAAGGCGAATCAAATAATCGGATTTTGTGATTTTTCCCTTCATAAACTTGCCGCCGGTGATGTCAGTAAGTCAGTCACTCTGTCAGATCGTGATCGATGCTCGCAATTTTCATAGCTTTTTGCTTTTGTTCTCCGCGCGGAATGCGACCGTTGCCCGGGGCTAGAAATCGGCTTCAATTTGACCGGGGCCAACTGTCAACGAGCCGCAATCCGCCGCCAATCGGCCAGCAACTGTTAACTGTTTTGCTGTTTTGGTGGCCAATTGCAGCAGCTGCAGCAAAATATGGCCCATAATTCGCAAAGCTTTTTGGCCCTTTTTGCTGTCACTAAATCGTGCTGTCAGGTTTCTCATGGCTCACAGCGAGAAGTTCCCAAGACTGTGTCTCTGGTTAGATTCCTGAATTCTAATTGGTTATTTGTAGTAGATATCTGGGTTTTTTTAGGAAATCCTTACTCTAGTGATACTTGCAAACATATCACTTTCCATATATTAAACTGAAGTATTTGCTTAAATAATAGAGAACTTTGCTACTCTCTATGCATTATCCCATTTATTTATATTAGCTGCAAATTCCCAAATAGTTCCATTAATTTTCACCCTTTCTATCTTTCTAATTATGCCTAAAACCAAATGCAGCACGTGAAACCCATTTAATTGAAGATATTTCCATCTGGAGGCTATTTCCTGGTCATTAATATTTCCACTCTCCTCGAGTTTATGATTTTCTTAAATTAATTGCAAATTCGACAGGGCTCTAATTGAATCTGTGTGTGTGTTGGGAAGCAACTTCAGTCTCCAAATCCAATCTCGGGGACAAATCCGACTGAGAACTTTCTGCTGCAAAGGGGACAAGTCCGAAATGAAGATAAACACCCAGAATTTACACACACACATGTTGCCCTAGGGGAGGGGGCGGGAGGCGTGGTCGGTTGGCAGAACTTGTGACAAACTTGGCTAACCGCCATGGCAGTCTGGCAGCAGACAGGCGCTCCCTGTACTCCATGTACCATGTTTCTGCTGGCGTACATGGCGTATACGCAATGTGCACAAATAAATGTCAACTTAGAAAGCGCAGCTTCCGGAGAAGAGGATGGAGAGATAGAGTCAGAGAGAGAGAGATAGCCCGCATTTAATAAAAACGAAAATGAAATTAAATATTCCACAACTGCTGACAAAATGTCAAGTGTAGCAATAAAGATGGGATAAAAACCAGAAAAGGGAGCAGGGAGCAGCGTTCCTAATGAATTTATAACCCGAAATGCGGGAAAGCGCAACGAATGAGAAATTATTTCAACTTAAAAAATGAAATTAAGGAGGAGTGTGCGAGAAGGAGGAGAAGAAATTAATTTAGCAAATTTTTAATTGCTCATGTCGTTTGGCGAGGCAGCCAACGCGATCGCATCAAGCTTGGCTGCCGCTGGAGGCTATTTGCTTTTGCGTGCCTCACCATCTTCCCATCTTCTCATCTTCTCTTTTTCTTCGGTTTTTACCTCATTTTTCTCTGGCTTCTTCTTTGGTTTTCCTGAACCCAAAAGTTGAAGTTGAAGTTGAAGTTTAAGGTCAGAGAGAGGAGGATTTCGCGGGAGATATTCGCATGTGTTGCCACATCTTCAAGTTCAAGAGCAACTTGCCGCAGATTTCTTTTGCGGTTCATATCCATAAATATATTTTGATATATATTTTTATTTGTCCAAATCAGCTTAACCCCCCGAAAGAGCAGCTGTCATCCCTGACTCACTGATGAAAATGTTGCGTCTCGAATTTTGTTTCCCCTTTTGCTTTTTTGCAAACTGTCACGTGTGTGGATGTGCGATTTCAATTGAAAAAGCATTTCTATGGAGAATACCTCAAGCGAAATTGATTCCCTCACAGAGAACTAGAGAAGAAGAGAAAAAGAGAAGAAAGAAGGGAGAAAGAGAAGGGAAAAAAGAGACTACACCCCTCGATTCTGTAAGCGGATATATTTTTACAGTTTGACAGTTTTGATTTCATGGAAGTGCGAGTGTATTTGAACTTTTAGGGAAACAAACAACAGCTGGATTGGACATTTAATTTCTTGAATTTTGATTCCCAGTACAAATATTAGAAAGCAAAGAATTAAAAGTAGAGGAAATAAGTGAAAAATAAAGAACATTTAAAGACATAATTATGGGTAGCTCTAGTGAAAAGTAAAAGTCAAGTATTTACAAGGAAACTTAGGATTTTAGGCTCCAAAGAGCATAGTATTTATGTGAATAAATCAAAGAACATTAAAGTAATATAAAATATGGATATAAGTATTTTATTTCTATTAATTTGGCCAAATAAAATATAAAAGAAAATATAAGTTACAATGATATATTATGTTTTATAAGACATAAAGACATAAAATCTCATATATTTATAGTAACTAGCTTTTAAAACATTTTAAATGACCCTAAGATACCCCATTAAATTATTTAATATTTGATAAATTAGAAACTCCATTTTCATACCATTAAATTTATCCCAATAACGAATTAAATGAAATTAGCTTGCCTTGATCACTAAATTCTTGGTAAAACCGGCTTTTGCCGAAAATCCAATGACCTTGGCTGACTAAACACTAACCCCAATATGTGAAATATAGTATATAGTATAGACACTATATTCTCGCTAAATCGGAGCACTCCACGTGAATGAGATTTAATCACAATTTGCCATTTGTGAGAGACGTGCATCGTGTGTGTTGTTTTCTGTTTGATCAGCTCCCAAGCGGCTTAATTTGCAAATATTTTTCTGTCGCCGCCAAACAAATTGCTCCCCATTGGAGTCACTCCCTCCGGCGACTCCTCCTCTGCCAGGCCAATGGGAATTGATCCGGAGTGGTGGAGTCTCTGCCAGGCTCATAATTCGTGAAACATATGTTATGTACGACTGCGATTGCAACTGCAACTGCAACTTGGGGCAGGAAGTTGGCAATTGGCCAGGCGATGGCCAGGCGATGGCGATCCATTTAATTACTTATGTGGCAGGATGCGAGCGGTGCAGCAAGTCAGCGTGCCTCATAATCGAATGACCAGCTGAAGCTAATCAGCCATGGATATGGCCATTTATAAAAGCCAACAGAGATGGGGCTCCTCTGTCCTTGGCATAAAATGCAAATTTGCATTTGCCAAAGCGATTAGTTCGTGTCGAGGAGGAGCAGGAGCAGGAGGAGCAGCAGGAGGAGCAGGAGCATTGGAGAGCAATAAAAATATTTGCCATTGCCATTGCCAATGCAGAAGCGTTGCCTTTGCAGCAATGCAGCTGAAACAAAACTGAATTAATCAAGGGAACGCCAACCCGGGGGGGAAGTGGCAAGTGACATCCGTTGCTCGTCAGCTTCCGCAGGCTAACTTGATGCACTTGAACTCAAATATGGAATATAAATAGTTGAGAGAAAAATGTTCAAAAACTAAATCCTCTTGACATATTTTTTACTTACCAAACTTAACAAACTTTATTTTCTTAGGTCATAAAATTCTATAAAAAATATCCCATAATAAACCTGAGGATTTTCTTGCAGTGCCTCAACTGTATCTGTTCGATTTGCTGGGGGGACTCCCCAAAGACCGAACAACGGAAATGTTAAATGCCGCCGAGGGGCAACAGCTCCCCTTTTCGGGAGAGGCCTTTCCCCCTGTCAGTGTCCTTTCATTGATCATTGATTGAGTTTCGATTCGATTCGTTTCGATTCGTTGGTCTGGCTGTGTTAGGACTTCAGGTTGGTCCAGGACCAGCGCCAGGACCAGCACCAGGACCAGGACTAGAGGAGCAGGTTCAGGTTCTGTTCGCATTACCATTCGACGGGATTCCCGATGGCGACTCCCTTCGGGCTATTTGTTCTCCTCTTCCCTTCCTTTCTGTTTTATTTTTTTGTATATTCTGCTGAATAGACATGTTGGCCATGTTTGTTGACCAGCTGAGAGGGGCTGCCCCCTCCCCTCAGATACTTAACTACGCCCCTGTCTGGGCCTTCATGTGTGTGTGTGTCTGTGTCGGTAAGTGACTTGCGACATAAAGTGGTTTTATTGATGTTCATTTGGTAGGGCAATTTGTAGCATTTTGTGACATTTATGCGTCTGGGCCATTTAAATGCCATTATGCAATTTGTTGTCCATCTGTTTGCTCTCCTGACTAGTGGCAGGGGGTGAGCTGTTAGCAGCAGGGATTTCAGGAGGGGAAAGCCCGATTAAGTGGAAATTCTAGTTTAATTGTCAAAGATATGCAGAGTGTTTGCCTGTCATGTAAGGCTAATGATGAGCTGGAGGCTTGGGAGAATTAACCATAAACAAGTCAAGAGCTAAGAAATCAGGCTAATAATAATGGCATTTAAAAGGGGGAATAGAATCAGCTTGGCTTTAGTTAATCAACTTGAAATCGAAATTTGAAATTATGCTGGAATTTGTGGTTTGTGCTGTGTTAAGTGGGATAAACTGGGACTTGGGTTAAGTATTTAATTAAATCTAAAGGATAGAATATGGGTGGCTTAAGGGATTATTAAATAGATTTCTAATGCTTTTCTTCATCGAATTTTAGAATATTTTTAATGGGCTTTTTCTAGTCTTTCTTTTTAATTTTCATAAGTTGGGCAGTCTGCAAATGATCTATTAAATTCTGTTTTATGATATATCTTCAAATATGCTTTTCCATAATTTATCAAAGATTTATTGCCTTAACATAAATATACATAAATTGGAAAGTGAACCCCAAAACAGATATGCAATTTGAGTGGAAATAACTCATTTTCCTCTGACAGATCAGTTAACAAGCCTTTGCAACTAATTTCAAATCGATTTGGCTTACATACAGTGCATAAATTACACATCTCAATTGATTTGATTTTATTTATTTATTTCTGTATTTTTTTGGCATTCCGAACTGAGTTCGGTTTTCAACACTCTGAATAACTGACCTGCCGCAACTTGATTTTGTTTTTGTTTTGCCCGATTTTGTTTACGAATAAAAAATGAGCAAACGTGAATTGCTTTAAATATATTCCGTTTTAAATTACTGAAATACATTCTTTTCGAGCATGTGTGTTTTTTTGGGTCTCTTGTTTCGTATCTAGGCGCTACACATTTAGGAGTAGAAACGGGTTTTTCATACAGCAGCAATTTCAACATTTGGTTTTGGTTTCGGTTTCGGTTCTCTCCCACTGCAGCAGTTCATTTTCATTAATTTATCACCGCTGCCTCGGGTTGGGCAACTCACCTATAACACCGTCTATATTGTGTATAAGTACCAGCTACCAATTAAGTGTGAAAAATCTTTTTCACTTGGGTTTTTTTTCGTTATTTTTGGGTGACTTGCGGCCTTGCCGCGATGCCAGTAACAGTTACTGTCACAGCGAGTGTGTTGCCAAGTGGCAACTGGTTAACTGCTTAACTTGGTTAACTTGGTTAACTGGCAACCACAACGGCAGCGAGCTTCGGTTTTGGATTACAATGAAAAATGGCTTAAAGGCGTCCACGGAAATGCCCCAGCAATAATGATGATGATAATGGAGTTGGGGTTCAATTCCTGAGGAAGATGCCACAGTGAAAGGGTTTGGGGCTCAGAGCCTTAATGAAGGTTGCTTTCGCTGCGCAATTAATTAAAACAATTTGCGAGAGCGCCAAATTCCTTGCGGGTTTATCGGGAATTTACACAATAAAAAGCTCAGCAAGGGAAGTTACTTTAAATATTTGTTTATGCCAAGGAATTTAATTTATTAATCTATGCAGGAGTTTATCCCTAAGTGAACTTTGAACTTACTCTTTCTGATTCCCCCGACATGTGTTTAATTTTTTATAGCCATAATTTGATTGTGGATTCTACTTGAGAGGGAGGAAAACTATTTCGAAAAGTATTTCAAAGAGACAGCAATTCTTTCTCCTGAATTTTATTTCGCTTAGTTCTTTTTTGTGTTGTTGCTTTTCCCTTTCGATGAATATTTTATTCGCAATTGTCTCTGCTGGCTTCTCCCCTATCTCTCCATAAATTTCACATTCTCCCCCTCGCGCTGCAGAGCTCTGTGTTCCAAATGATTTAATATGCAGAGTCGTAAATTCCATTCAAAAACTTTTTGGCACTTAAATCTCAGTGAGTATTTTTCAATCTTTTTTTGTTAGTTTCGGTTGCTGCGGTATGTGTGTGTTTTTTGCACCTCTATCTTGGCGTTACGTGAGTTGAGACTGCGACTTTGAAGGGGGAAACAAATCAATGTCTCTGGTAAAGAAAAAACCCCGAAAGACTCCACCTCTCAGCCCCTTTCTAATCCATCGATGAAATTGCATACGAAATACGTGTGTGCTGTCAGGAGCGGAGGTAGTAGCATTTAGGAGGGGTTTTTTACGGGTTCCTGAGAGGGTTTTTTAATGAATTTTAAGGGAGTTTGATGAGGGGGTTTTCAGGAGGATAAAGTGTTTCTAAGGCCATATTTGAGGCTGTTTTATACAGGGATTTTTGATAGGTGGTGAGGTGGTTTTTGAAGTATCTTATTTGGGGATATTCTTAAAAGGGTATTGGATTTACTTGGGGTTCTTTAAGTGTGGACTTGAGGGATGTTCTTAATGGATTTAAATGGGATAGTTTTGTGATAGTTCAGAGGGGTAAACTTATTTATTTTGTTTAAGAATATGATCTCTGAGAATGGAAACATATTGCAACAAGTGTATACATTTTACGCCAAAGGCAAACAGCTTCCATTTTAATATCCTTCTGGGTTTATTTTTCGTTCCACGAGAAAAGGACCCCTTGCATAATCTCCGCCCCTGCAATCTCTGTTTGTTTTAATATGCGTTAAGCGTGGCTGTTGCCGCCGCCACCGTTGTTGTTTTCCCAACATGCCACACTTCGATTTAGATTTTCCACCCACCGCCACCCAGTACAGCCCCCGCAGCACTAAAAACTTTAGGAAAATGCATTTGCGGTTAAAGTTTTCCTTTTTTTGTTGTATTTGTATTTGTTTGCCTTGCCATTTTTCCCCATTTTTTGTGTGCTTTTCCAGTTGCATTTGTCACAAGTTGTTGTTGCAGCCGCTTCACTGTTTGTGCAACGTGTTTGCGGCCATGTTTGCCGAGCTTTGGCCAGACTGAAGTTTATTTTCAATTTCAGTTGAAAAAATAATATCTTGTTTGCTTTCGCTTTTCGGAACCGAATATCATATATATATATATATTTTAAATAAATATAAAGTGGAGTGGCTCTGTTATTTAAACATTAAGAATGCCCATAAATATGGGTTTATGGTTTAATTAAAATCATTTAAGTGGGTTTAAAAGTCAGTGGGGTGAAATATGAGATAAAAGCAGATTAAAATAAAAGAGATTTATCTAAAAATTTATATAAATTATTAATTTCTATGGGAAATTTCAAAAGAATGTTCTAATCTCAGTTTCGCCTTATAACTTTTCCTTGCAAATTGCAGTTACGTCCTTAAAGTTATGTGATTCACCCAAGGACACACTTAAGGAGAGCAATTTATTGGCCATATTTATTATAAAACATGGAGCATACAAATGAGAGGGGAGCGGGGGAAGGGAGGGGAAGGGGAAGCAGCAGCAGCGGCGGAAAATCCGTAGAAAAGTGTCCACCAAAGAAAAAGAAAATATCAAAAAGCCAAAGTCTCGCCTCGATGCGGTTCGAGGTTGCCTTGTTCAGCGGGGTTCCAACTCCAGCTCCAAGACCAAGTCCAAGTTGCCGCAAATTGTGGCAAGTTGTGCTGTGTGCTCCTCCTGCTTCCTCTTTTTAATACTTCTGCCACTTTTTGTGGCGTGGCGATTCGTCTAAAAATAGCTTTTCCACACGCTTTCAGTGTGTTAAAAATAACATAATATTTTTCATAGTTCTTATAGCTGCTGTTGCTGTTGCACTTTGCGCTCAAATTGAAGAAATGTGTTGCACGTTTGCGTGTTTGGCCAAAAGGGTTAAGAGGGGCTGAGGCCGCTCGAAGCTAATAGTTAATAAAATGCTAGAACTTTAAAAAGGCAGTCGCAGTCGCAGTCGCAGTCACAGTTCCCGTCTCTCCACCGTTCTAAGACTTTCCCCTTTTGGCCATAATCAAAGTCAACAGCAAATGGACCTGTTAGCATGCTTAACACACTCGCACACACACCTGAGGCAAACACACCTGTATGTGCACATATGTATAAGTATGTATGTATATGGTGCAGGTACGTGCACCTGCCTGGGACTTGGAATGACTTGAGGTTGAGTCAAGTTGACTTTGCCGCCTGTCATCCTGCCTTGGCAAAAGGGTATTATCATTCTGATTTGAGGGTTAGCATAACTCCGGTTGAGTCGGGGATTCATATATCTGTGAGGATTTACTAAAAATAATACTTTATAATTAAATAACTAAATAAAAGAGCATGCTTTATTTATTATTAAGTGGGAAGGTTGAAAAAATATTAGACAGAGTTTTCCAGTTGAAAATACATCCTTAAAAGCAGTTCATTAAGATTTAAACTACGCTAAGCAATATAATATGTATTAGATTTGTCCCATTACTTTTAATAAATATATAAAAGAATACATAACGTTAAATACTATAAACAAGTCTTAGAAATTGTTAATTACAACCTATAGAATAATATACATTTTTATATCTATTGCATATTCAATTAAAAAGCCTCCTTTCCTTTATTAAAACCCTCATATAAAACCCTCATATGTACATACATCCTCCAGCTAGGGTATTCCTCTCTTCGGTGGCCGGAAACTGATGTTACCCCTTCGGCTTCCTCTTCTCTTTCTCACCTGTGTCTCTGCTGTCTGTGGCAGCAGACTTTAATGCCTGCGTGTCATGAATGGCATCGCAATGTTTCCACTTTGGGCGGCTGCCAGAGGCAGCAGCAAGCAGCAAACACATATGTGCGGAGTTAGCTGATAAAATTATGACATATGAAACTTTGGCTGACATCGGGCCAAAGTCCGGACACAAAAAAGGCATGCAAAGCTGTCTGCCTTTTTGTGTTTTTTTCCTCTTTGTATTTTTTGTGTGTGCCCTTTGTTTCGTTTCCTCCGTTCTTGGCCACGATTCCTTCTGGGCTCCTTGGCCATAAACATGCACACAACATGGCCTGATAAAGCGGCTCTCGACCGAGCTCCTCAACGGAGGCACTTGATTAAAGTGACTGAGCAGACGGGAAGGGGGGGAAGGGGCGTTCCTCGCTGGTCACGGCATTTCCCAGGTAATCCTGTGGCAGCCACAAAACGTTAATGGCCACTAGACACATTATCCCCTATGTTGCGTATACGCCACGTGGGCGTCGTCAGCTCGAAAGTTGGCGAAAGTAAATGAAGGTCGCAGGTGGAAAGCGTTTGGGGAAGGGCTTCTCTCTTGAGAGCTGATGTTCTCACTGTCATTGCACATTTGGTGTTTTAATTAAAATGAAATTAACTTGCAAGGGTCTCTTCTCCTTTCTCGACGACGAGTGTCGCCCACACATTTTTTTAATATAAATTGTAATAAGTTAAGAATGGCTTTGCGGCTGAAATGTAATTAATACAGGCGTGAGTGGACAGTGATACTCGAGGAAAGTTGATTGGTTGTCCTTTTCATTAATTTGAAATTCACATCTTCAGGTTGCTGAGAAGGTTGAATTAAAAACTGATTTTCTTTTCTTAAAGTATTTATCATGTTAATTATATTGAAAGAAAAGGATTCTATAGAAAGGAGTCTAGAACTTACTTTTTGCATATTTCTAGTTAAATGCTATATGTATTGAGCACTTTTTTCCAGACTCTTATTATACATTTTTCTCATTTTCCTTCCCAAGATTAAACTTACAACTTTTAACCCTTCATTCCTCTGGGCTATATCCCCTATCTTTTCACACCATATTGCCATCTGATGCCATTCTTTTCCTTCACAACACAAAAATTCTATTTTCTCGCCCTTAGTTCGCTTGGAAAAATGCATCTTCTCCTCTACATTGTCTCTCTCTTGGAAATTCGCGGAACAAGTTGATGATGATCCGATTAAAACTCTTATCAGTTAGTTATTCCGCCCACCAACGACATGGATACTCCGGCGTAGTGCAGCAACTTAGATTGCCCATAAAAAGAGGGGGTTCTTGGGGGTGTTGGGGATTCCCAGAGAGGGTGGAGTGAAATAAATTCTGTTAACAGCAAGGGCAACACTGAACACTGAAAGGGGGCAGCAACAACCAAGTCCGGCAAAAAGGCGCAACGAAGCGGCAACAAAGTTTCAGATTCAGTTTCAGTTTCAGCTCTTTTTTATTTTTATATATATTTTCGTTCCCTTCTCGCCCTTTTTTATGCCAGAAGTGAAACAAAAGCACCGACCAGGGCTACAAATTTCGCTGGCTTTGAATAAGTTGGCTTTTTGTTTCGCAAAGCCCATCTCGGCTCGGCCCATCTTATAAATAAAAACATATTTATGCAAGGCTAAGACCAAGGATAAGGATGATCCTTTCCCAAAACTGGCGGATAAGTCCTGCAGCAACTTTGGCCCAGGAAACAAGGGAACAAGGGAACAAGGGCACAAAGGGTCTACAGCTCCGGATGGAGACTGGCCAGCAAAGTGGCAATTTTTATGTATTTATTTTCCTCTTTTGGCCTGCGGCGATTGCAACTGCGGAACGAAATTTATTGCAGGTCGCGACGCTTTTTTGTAATTAAATGTTTGGTCAGTGGGCAAACTTTAATTCTGCTTTTGTTTTTCCCCCTCATTTTTTGTTTTTGGCTCTTTTTGTTGCAAAATAAAAACAATGTCTTGCTTGCAACAAGCTTCGGCCGCATCAATTTCGTAATAAATTCTCAGAGTCCGAAAAGAATACGAAAAGAGGAAGGTATTTGGCCTTGATTGAGGGCGTGGCTCTGCACCGCCCCTTTTTGGTATTGCAAAAAAGTTCTTTCGAAATGCTCAGCATAATTTATTTGCTTTGTTGTTGCTGCTGCAGTGGTTCCCTTGTTTTTTGTTTATTTTTTCGTTTGTGTATTTCTTTTGAAAACGCCCTGGAAACATGCAAATTAACTACAATTTTGATTTTATTTATTCCCCCGCTCGGAACCTCTATATAAGTGGACAGCTGAGGTGAAGAGAATAGAGCCGAAACGGGGTTTTAAGAGTTATTATTTATGTTCATAAAAAAAGTATCACAAACCCTTGATTTTATGTTTAAATAAATTTAATTATATTCTCGTCGTTTTGACCATTGAAACATATATTTTTAAGGTAATAAATAAACAGTAAATAACCGAAATAAGAAAATATTTCACTTAACCTTTTCATTAGAGATCTATTAATTATTTGTTATATGTTTTTATATTCTTGAATAACTGATAGAATCTCTGCACCATTCTAACCTTTAATAAGTCTGAAAATATTACAAGAAAACCTCTCTCTAAAATACTATTTAAGTAAATAACTGATTCAAGTGTTTCTTCGAATTAAAAATATATAAACTCTGCCATGTTCTACTATTATTTTGACCCTCATTGTTCACTGTTTGTTTGCCTTGATCGAATGCGAAATTTATGCTTTTGTATGGTTTTTATTTGTATATTCTTTCGACCATTCCATCGGGGCATAAACGTTGTTGAAATCTTTTGTTTCCTCGCCTTTGTTTTTATTATGTATGTTATGTTATAAGCCACTAATTTCGCTTAATTATGGGTTTTCGATTGTCATTCTCCGTATCACAAGGGGCGGGCTTAAAGAATCCCAAAGAATTTGCCACTGATGTCATAAATCTGTTTTGGGTTTTGGCTGTGGCATCAAAAATAATCAAAAAGCAAACATAAACAAGGGGAAATGTTTATGGAAACAGTTTGATATTTACCTAAAATTGAGAACTCCTGCTACACATTTTCATTTTCTCATTTTCCCTACGTCAGCTGCAGTTGTTGCATATTTTCATTGAATTTCAAATGCGGCATGCTGCATGCTGCATTCATATATACAAATGTGAATTTTCCGATTGCTCATTGTTCGTTCTACGTAAAAGGGAAATTGAAAATGAAAATTTGACTGCCCGACTGGCTCTGGCTCTGGCTCTGTGCTGACTCCAATTGTATTCAAATATTTCCGACATAAATTATCATTTTGCGAGCCAAAGTGCAGCGAGTAGTGTTTTCATGTATTCTCTTTTTTTCGAGTGTATCCATGTGAGCTGCGGCCTTGTTACTAATAACCTCAATATGAGTTACAGCCTCCTCCTGGCCCCGTTTTAGCCATCATCTTCTGCCATTTGTTGTGGGGTAAAAGTCTTCGGGGGGTTCTCATGTTTCGCTCGCCGAGAGTTTTCCCTTTTTCGGTTTCACTTTTCACAACGCTTCGAGTTGGGTTCTCAGATTCGGATTCAGATGCATGACGACGCCGCAGCGAGGGGAGTGTGAAATGTTGGCCAAGATGAAGGCCTGCTCATGGGGCCCATGAGGCTCATGAGGCGGCTGGCTAATTAGAGTACAAATCTGCCTGCCAAGCTCCAGCGAACAAGGGAAAGTTTCCCTCATCCCCGTACTTTTAGTATGATAGTTGGAGAAAGATATATACTCTATGCCAGCAAAGCTGCGTGCCATAACTGTATGCAGATAAATCCATAAATCGGCTATGGGAGCCAGAGCAAATTACCAACAATTTACCTAGAACCGTTAGCCGCGTTCATTAGCCATCCGGGGAATTTCCTGCATCTGTGCCATCACAGCCATCTATCTGCCGGCCATCTATCTGGTCCATCCAGATCCCCCAGCATCCCAGCTAACCCATCTATCCCATCAGATATATATATATATATCCCCATTCCATATCAGTTACAAATTGTATCGAGTGCAATGTATAGAATTTATTGCTTCCTGCCAGTGCACAGGCGATGCCATTACCCAAAACTCGACACGGGACTCCAGACTCCGGACTCCGGACTCCAGACTCTTGGCTCTAACTCAAGCCAAAAACTGAAAACTGAAAACCGCCGACGAGGAAAACAGCAGCTGCTGAAGCTCAAGCTGTGGCTCTGGACTGGCAATTATGCCATTTGACATAATTCATAACTGCCGCAGTAACTAAAGGCACTGAAAAAAATATAAAAGAAATTGTTGAAGAAATTGTACAAATTGTATAAAAATAGGGTTATTTCAATCTTCAAATTGTGAAGAATACTTACTTAGTTAAGTAAGGAATTAAAACATGTGACAAATAGAAAACAGCATTAGAATTAATCGAGCTTCTTTTGGCATTAATTTAATTAGTAGAAAATCAGTACAATTATTATGAAGAAACTATAATCAAATCTCTATGTTAAGATGCAAATATTCAGTATTCGCCAGTCAAGCAATTATCCATATTTTTATGAATATTTCTTCCTGTGCTTTAATCGTTTAATGCAACCCGTTTTGGTAGCAAAACTCTGATTCCCGGCCTTTGTTATCATCAATTTATGCGAACGAAAGTTGTTTGAACTGCGTCTTGGCTGCAACTGCAACTGCAACTGATGATGCTGCCGATGAGGATGAGGATGGGGATGAGGATGAGGATGAAGATGATGATGCTGATGAAGGCGATGAGTATCGCTGGTGGTTACATGAGGGAGCTGGCTGCAACTGCGGTTTCCAGCAGGAAGCTCTTCCTCCTCCGGCTGACCACGTTGCCTGCCAGAGCACACACTCATGCATAGTACATACTGGGGACTCGTGATTCTCCTGGGAATCAGGTTAGCTCTTGGCTCTCGGCGGGAGAAACCATATTTCTTCTCTTCCTAATAAATTGACAAAAGTTTGTCATATGCATTGTTAGCCGAGAGAGAGCCCCCTGGGCACCGTTCTGGCCACATTCTCCGCTTGGCTTGCTTGGCTTGCGATTTGGCCTATTTAAGCGGCAAAAGCGACGAGTGCCGAGTGGGTGGCTCTGGGTCGCTGGTCCTTGGTCTCCACAAGCTGCAGCTGCAAGCTGCAAACTGCAACTGCCGTTTTGCTGTTTTTGATGAACTTTGTGGCAACTGTGAAAATTCCACTCTTTTTTTCTATTTGCCAATATTTTCCCTCCTTTTTCTTCCGGGTCTTTCCTTTATGTTTTGCCCTGTAACCCAAGAGATACTTCCAGAGTATTAAGGTATATGGGTTAGAGATTAACAAAATAATTTATGAACATATGATAAGGATAGGAGAGTTTAAGAATATCTAAATTTATGACTGAAAATCTTTTTAGTTGCTCATTATTCTTAAATTTCCCTCCAATTTCAAGCGTATATGACCCTTCCTTTGATTCCCTGGATTTTCTTTGAGGAAGTTTCCCCCAACTTTGCTTTTTGAATTGAAACTTGCGCACAAAGAGCATTTGAAAATTGTTTGCCGCCCAAAAAAGAAACTCCTCTTGATTGTATGTAAAGGAATTTAATTAAAGAAGTAACGAAACTCTGGACGCTTCTGCTTTCTGTTTATTTTCGGGGAGAGGAGTAAAAATAAGAGGAAAATGCAGCGGCAACTGAGTCTAATTACCTGTGAATAAACTTTTCCCTCTCTCCCTCATATACATATTTATTTTTGTTCCAAATTTCGCAGAATTACTGCGAGGTTTTCAGTTGTTTTGCGAACATGCAACACGGTGGTGTGTTCTAGTTGTTTATGCATTATTCACATATTTATGCTGCATGCTCAGTCGCTGCTTCAGTTTCAGTTTCAGTTTCAGTTTCAGTTCACTGGCAGCGCTGTCGAGGCTTTAGTAACATATTTTCTGGGTTTATTTTTACTTTCCTGGTTGCAAGCTGCAAGTGCAGCGGAAAATGTGCAAATGTGGCACACGACGACGGCACAGTTTGCCATCAACAAAAGGAGAGAAAGGGCTCTGGCCTGGCCCTTCATATTTGTTTGGCAGAAAACTTTTCACCATTTCCCCCAAGAATTTTCATTTTCCATTGCATGCCAACATGCAACACAGCCTTGTTACTGGTTATTGTTATTTGTCAATGATTTAATTCTGATTCAACCTGATTGACAGACACTCGAAAGTCTCTGCCAATCATCGGTGGCAGCAGTTCAAGGTTGGCAGTAAACAAAGGCCCTTCGATCATTAAAAGTTTTTTGATACTCCGATTTACAAGCGAAACAATCAAATTAAGGCTTCTCGGTCCGAAATGGCATTTAACATGCATGGCCGCAAAACTAATTACCAACTGAAAGTGTCAGGCTGGAGTTCCCCCTCTCTCCATCTCCTAGTTCAAGTGTCAAGTGGAAAAAGTTAGTCGGCAGCGGCAGGAAAATAAATACAAAACGTGAAATAGCCAACGTTAGACCTAGAACACACTCATACGTAACTTTAAGTGCAGCAGACAACATGAAAAATTTACAGCACTCGAAAAAATGGGAGTAACCAAAGGAGGCTACTTCAATTGACTGGACGAAGTACATACCCTGTGAATATTACTTGCAGGAGTGGGAAAACTCTTTTACTAGCTCTGAAAGTTATAAATAAAATCCAGCTGCTTGTAGCTTCAGCCTCATAAAAATATAGGTCACATGAAAAAACAACTCATAAACTATAGAGCAAATACGGATTCCGCAAAAGGGCGTAAAAAGAGGTATAAAAAGTCCATAAGATATTAAAAATTTATATATACACAAGACAAGAAGAATGTGCACTGAGAAAATATGAGTTAAAGAATGTAAACAAAGAAAAATTTGAACTTAAGGAAACGAATAGGGCAAAGGCGAACAAATATCGAAAGGCCTTCGTTTATTCCCAGAAAACCTAAAAGTGTGTGTATTCTCTTTATATTAAATAAATATTTTAATATGCCAATTTTTTTTGGTAAATCAAGGTTTTTTAAAAATAACAACTATATAACAACATAAAAATGCACTAATTTCAATTTAGAAAGCTGTCCCATGCATGTTTTTATTAGGTTACGATATTAAAAATCTAAATAAATTAAATTTTGGTCAAAATTTTACAATTTTAACAATGTAAAAAAATTTAAAAATTTGCGAAAAAAAATTGTTTTTACCCAAACATGGCTAGGTTGATTCAGTTTTTTATGTTGATCGAGAATATATATGCATTATAATGTCGAAAATGATCCCTTCAATGTTTTTTAAACTTCTGACTAAAATTTAAATTCCATTCTTTGAATCGAAATTGATCTATTTTTTATGACAATTTGTTCAACAAATCAAAGTTTAAAAAAGTCATAACTAAGCCAAAAATTAATTAATTTTCATTCGGAAAGCAGTCCTATGCTAGTTTTTATTCGGGTAATAAATCTCCATACTCAAAATAAATTGTAAAAAAATTCATTTATTTTCATTTTTTTTTCTGGCAATAAAAACCATAAAAAATATTGAAACAATTTTCAAAAATTTATGTACTTTTTTTAATGCCTAAAAAGATTCGCCTGTTGATGCTGATCAAGAATATATATAGTTTATAGGGTCGGAAACGACTCCTTCACTGCGTTATTAGCTTCTTACTGAAATTATAATACCCTGCAAAGTATACAAATCGTTGAAAAGATTGAAAAGATTCATTCTTGTGACAGAGTACTCATTCTTTTTAGTTTCATATTTAAATCAGTTGAATCAACCTTGTTAGGCTATTCTTCCATACAGCCGATCAGCTTGCGGGCATACATGGCGTATACTTAATGTGAAACCATTAAATTACGTATACGCAGTGTGTGCCATAAAGAAGAAAGGGTTATCAATTGTTATAAAATTTTGAAAAAATTGGCAATAATTTTATTATCTTCCCTTCATGCCTAGAAAGAGTCGCCTGTTGGTGCTGATCAAGAATATATATATTTATAGGGTCGGAAATAAGTTCTTCACTAGATTCCATGGTTCTGACTGGAAATAAGATCCCCTGCAGGGAATAAGAAATACCGCATTTAACATTAAAATAACGAAATTATCGTTAATTTTATTAAATTTAATTGTTCTTTAATCCGTAAATATTGTTTACATAGAATACCAATTTATTTCACAAATTTTACATAGTTAAAATATTGATTTATACTTAATTTGGCTTTTACATCAAATGACAACTTACGCTGTTAAGTTATATGGTATTTAAATTATGTTGTCAATTTGTATTTTCAAAATACAAATCAATATAATTACACTAATGCATAGACAACGTCCCATAAACATTAACAGTGGTCTTGGGATGCCAAATGCTATAGATATGCTTTAATTCCCCGGTGAAAAAGGCAAGATCCTTGTAAGTTGGTCACGGCTTTTCCACAAGAATATCATCCAGAAATCATGTAAAATTTTTTATATTATCTCTAATACGTTATAGATTATAAAGCTTACATCATAGGGCCTCTAATGATTGATTTTAGCACTCGATGTTTGTGAACGCAAATGTTGAGTAGCTCTGGAAAATAAATTGAAAAGTGGTTACATTTTTAATAATTCTGACCATAAAATTACTAGACTGCTAAAAGAAATTAACAGATATTATACATGTGTTTCTAGAATTCTGAAATTAAGTAATTTAAAATATAGCTTTAGCTTTATATAGTCTCAAAAGTTCAACCTAACCGTCCACCATATTATTGCAGTCTGAGTTCTTCTTTACATTCTGTAAATTATTCCCCATTTCTTTGAGTGTCCCAAAGTCCAAATTTTACTATGTTGTGGCCTCTGTCTCCCTCTCTCTCTCCCTGTCTCCCCCTCTCTCTCTCTCCCTCTCACCCCCTCTCTCTCTCTCCCTCTCCCTCTCTCTCTCTGTTTGAAAAATGGCTGCAACATAAAAATTGACCTCAGCGACAAAAGGCGGCCAACGACGACGTCGGCAAACTTTAGGAAGCAAATACCACTCTGAACTGCGGCAAGAGGGGGGAATGGCCAGGGCGTAGGGGTGCTCTCGGAAAACACACTCAAAAGTGGAGCAGCAATTGCAAACTGGCCCAAGTCGAGGCAACAACAACAGCAACAGCAACAAGCAACTGGCCAAACGCGATCAACAACGGACATATTGCAGCCAAGTTTAGGGGCTAGCACGAGTACGAGTGCGAGCACTGGAGGCCTCGGTGTCTTTGGTGGGCAGACAAATTACAGTAGCCAGATTTTCTCGTCTTCAATGTTGTTTTGCATTTTGCACTCGCTCCGCCACGCCCACCACCCAAAACGCCCCCTCCGTCTAAGGCAAGCCACTGAGCAAAAACAGTTGGGGTTAAGTTAATAGGTGCAGGAGAATCTTAAAGCAAATGAGAAAAATAATATTATTGTAGTTAAATTTTAAAATAAGTATAAATATTCATACTTAAAAGCAGACAGATTGGTATAAAATTGCCTTTGAAAAGGAGTTTTGAATCGGTTATTTTAGATTTAGGTTTAGGTAGCTTGTTCCTGTTACTAGTCTCTGATTAGATCTTAGTGTTTTTATCTATGAATACACTTATTTTTTAAATTTAAATTTGTTAGTACAATTCTCTCAACCTCAACTGTATATGTTGTTTCTCTGTTGTTGCTATTTAAGTTGATGTTGCTGTTACTGCTGCTGTTGCTTGCTGCAAACACGCGCTGAACATGTTTTTTGTGCTCCAACTATTCATGGCTATATCTTTATTTTTCTGTTGTTGTTGTTGGTTTTCCTACAACATCGCACTATGGGCCAGGCGGCCCGGATTTTGGCCAAAAGGGTCAAAAATGGTTTTAAGAAAATGAGAAAAAAAAACAATTGCATTATAAAGAGGATAGATTAAGCTATCTTTCTTCAAAATTTTATTACTCTCTATTCAATGGGTACGAGATGGCAGCTAATCAAAGTGGATATTTGCGTTTAATTTTTTCATTTTATTGGCAAAAATAAAAATTTCCTGCCCCTATGCGGGCAGCTATAGTCACATCGAAATGCTTTTAATGTAACTAATACAACCCAAAATTAAAAAAAAAAATGTTTTTTATATATTACACTTATTATTTTACAAACAAATTTAAAAAGAACACAGTTTTTAACCCATTTTTCACAAGTTGTGATTTCAAACTTAGGGTACCTCGACGTACCACCTCCGATCAAATTGAAAAAAATTTTAAAAATAACTTTGAATATTTCCCTTTTACGTATAAGCTGTCCCAAATTCGCACTCTGAGGTTTTTTATACAAAAATTAAATTTTTAAACTTATATTATTAAAAAAAAGTCTTTATAATACTGCCTAAAGGCAGGCAAGAAATAGTATATTGCAAGCATTGACAAGCAAAAGTACAATTTAAAAAATTTGTGGCATACTTTTAGTGCCACATTTTACAAGCATCTATAAAAATGATTTCTTTGGTGAAAACTTAAAAAAATTATTGGTTTAAAAACTACTTTTTTTTTGTTTTTGTTGTAATAGAGACCATATTGGAAGTAAAAAACAAAAATTGCGGTAGATTGCTTCAAAGACGTTCATGTAATTGAGACTAGAAATTTGAACTTAAGGGGCTTAAAACTAAAAAACTACTGCATTTAATGCAACAAATATATTTTTTTCTAATAAATATTATCTAAATACTCATTTCTGTAAAGTGAGATCCAAATCGAATTGCTGGTTTTTTATTTTCTATGAAAAACAAAAAAAAGGAAATATTTTTCAACTTTGGTAGGGATTATCTTCATAAAAAAAAAAATATTTTCTATTACTAATTTTTGAACACATAAAATTCAATGTTTTGAGAATGTGCATGCCAAATTTCACGTCTCTAAAAAATTTATTTTAGAAGTTACAGAGTTTTGGCCAAAATATGAACTTCCTGGCCCATAGTGCATCGTTGGCTTTTTTCTAATGCTCTCAAGAATGTGGTTTACTTTTTGGATGAGTTAACAAACCCAGTCGGAGTATACTAGTAGTACGTACTATACTACGAAGTGCGCTTTTGTTGCCAAGTTATACACACGTTCTGTGGCTCGAATTTGTCATGGAAATTGTCCAAACAACAACTCGTACATCAGATTCAAGTGATAATTTAAGTCAAATCCGGAGACGTGACTTTGGAGTGCAAAATCAATTTATGTATGTTTCTACCTATAGAAAATTATTTATGCCCCCATCTAATGTTGAAGTGTAATTTAGAATTTGGATTTAATGTATGTTTTATTTTGTTTGCTCATTTCAGAAAACGCTACTGGACTTTCCGACAGAGAACTCAACGTGATTGTTTGGGTAAGTTGAAGATTAGTAAGTTGAGAATAATTTAATTTGGTTTTTTAGCTATTAAAATAAAATAGTTTCATGCTTAAAATGAACAAATGTCTGCTCCCATTTCCCATTACTTTTTGGCACTAGTTCGAGAGCATTTTCACAGCGATTTATTAAAAATAAATGCAAATCAAAAGCCAGAAGTCGAGTAATACCACTCTGTGCCAAATGTGTCAATTGAGAAGGAGAAGGAGAAGACTTTTCTCTTTTTTCACACTTCTGCTGGTATTTATTGGTAGTATCTCTATAAACGTGCTAAGTGCGTTGGCTTAACGGCAACTTTCTGGCACATTTATGTCTCGCATATGGTAATGAGGCCTAGTTCAGTTGACCATAAACAGATTATCAGCCAATAGAGTCACTTTTCTTTTTTGCCTTTTGCCTCCCGAGAAGAAGATGCTTTCGGGTTGAGTCATAAGATGGCATTAGCTTGATTATTGCTCTGACAGAGTGTTTAAGACGCACTTGAAGAGCTCCCTGAACAAAAAATGGAAATATATATAAAAATGCTTAGCGGGGCGTGGCCCCATTTTGGCGCTGACAGGGAGAGAGGGGAGAGAGGAGCAGTTACTTGGGGACCTACCCACGCTTTTGGCCAAGATTTATGGCCAAGTGTGTGCACTCGGCGGCGTCTGTGTCGCTCATTCTCAATCTAAATCTGAATCTGACTCTGATGGTGACTTATTTATGTGACGGGCGGGCTGCTGTTGCCGTTCTTGCTCTTTGGTCTCTCAAGTGGCCATGTCAAGGCGTGGGCAGCTTCCACCGAGCTCCGAGCTCCGAACTCCAAGTTCCAAGTCTCCAAGTGCTTTTCGGCAGCCCAAAACGGTTGCAAAGTGCTCTATTCCACTTTAAGAAATATGGGAGGCCATATCAGCTTAATATCTTGCAATTTGCAAAGACTTTTGGTTAGTTTTGTAACGGATTCAAGTCGAGAAATTATATTTATTTGTATTATAATTTTAGGAACCCCTGATTTCGGTTTCTCTTTAGTGAAATTAATCCGAGGCTTCGATCCAGAACTGCAATCTTTGATTTGTTGCTAATTTCGGCAGTCAGCGGCGGGGAATTCCCTTGGCTCTGTGGCAGTGGCAGTTGCAATTCGGTAGCATTTTGTTGCTTTGACACCAATTGGTGTTTTTCCTTTTTTTCGGCTATGGCAGCACGCTATTGTTGCTGCTGCTGTTGCTGGTGTTGCATGTCAGTCACTCAAATGGCTGACAGCCAACGAACTTCGTGTTCGAATCGCCGGAATTGTTGATGCAGAAGCTGTGCCTCAAGTGGCCCAGTGAAGGTCACGAAATTGGTGTTGCCGTTGCTCCCATTGTTGTGATTATTGCTGGTTTTTGCCGCTGCAACACGCTTGCGGCCCCCTCGAAAAGCAATCGAAACAATGAGTCGAGTGCCATCGAATTTTTAGCCACTCGAGTGGTCAATGTCGCCTCTCTGGTTTACACTTTAATTTGTTTGTTTTCATCAATAAATGAAAGCGAGGCACAATGAGGCCTTACTAGTTAACACTATAACACTCCTATTGGTCATCTTAATACAGAAATTAGTCGTTTTCAATTTTTGAAATATTTTTAAAAATGATTTAAGGACATGTCTTCCTAGCTTCTTCTCAAAATATCACTCTTTTATCATAACAAAATTATTCTCTACCTTTTTAAATATTGATGTCGCCACAATAAATGCAAATAAAGGAAAAAATTCCATGACTCAATCTTCAGCAATTTGATTTGCCAAAAAATGCCAAGTAAAAAAAGATTGCAAAACAATACAAAAGGCAACAAAATAAATAAAAACAAAACATTTGGCATATCATGAATATCTTATGAACTGAACTCAAACTCGTTTCGACTGTCTGTCCTCTTCGCTCATCATCTCGATCTCGCTCACTCACTCGCCCTCATTACAAAACACAAATCATGCATTGCGTTTACTTAACGGTTAACAAAAAGCTGACAAATTTATTGTCACCGGTGACATAAATATCGGTATCTCCAGACTTCTGAGTCTGACTTCTGGCCAACAGCTGGAAATGTGTCAGGCGACGGTGAATTTGCCAAAAGATCGTGCTGTAATTGACATATATTCGGTAAGAAAAAGAATAAAAAAACAATTTGGCATATATTGTGGAGCTTAGGGATGGCACGGGAAACCGATATATATTATGGTCGATATTTCAAAATAAGTTCCTTCAAATATAAATAATATTTAAACTGCATTTTGCATTCCAGCACAAAGATAAGATACTATTTTTAAAAGGTTAACTTTATTTCAATATAAATATGATTTAAACTGACTTTTTCCATTTCTGCACAACGTATTAGGATTCGATTTTCAAAAGTTCTGGATATTATATCGATTTGTTATTTAAATTATTTATTTATTTAAAGTTTCACATAGTTCTCGATATAATAAATTTGAATATCTGCCTTCGATTCGATTATATATTCGTTATATATTATTTTTTCTGCTCAGCATGTATCCCTAGCTTGATATATATAGTGTATATAGTATATATTCTTTGGTATATCACGTTCTTTCATTATTCATGACACCGGCCAAAGACAAGGTAGAGAAGGAGAGAAACCACCTGAGAAAATATATTTAAAAAGGTTCTTCGCAGTCTTTGTGTGGTCACCGCTGTCGGTGGAAGATCAAAAGAATAAATACATGAAACTCACTTTTAATGAGGCTCGTAGAGTTTCTTATTTTCCTCAGAGCTTTATCTAACTAATTTCCAGATTCTTATCTTGGCTGTGTCACAAAAGCCAAGAAACATTTAACTCAATTAATATTTCCCAAAAGGAAATTATAAGTCGTGTGAAATAGGGAACTTACTTTAATTGCCTCCATTAATTAATACCCAAAAAATTGAAGTATTCCACTTAATAAATATGAGAAATGTTATTAAATTTCTGATGGTATTTTTCTAATCTTAGATTTATTACCATAAATACCATTTTGTCTTGTTTATGTTTTGGAAATTTCTGCTTATATTAATCGCAGCTCACGTGTGTCTTTCTCGTCTTTCACTTTCCGCCTTTGTGGCCTGTTTTTGGTAATATCTGATTAATTTTATGCATATTTTTGGTGGCTAACTTGGCCTGCTAATGAACTGCTAACTGGCGAAAAAGTTTGGGTTCTCGAAACATACAAAACGCGGCTGAGAAATTTCACTTTTCCTACTGCAAATCCCACATCCCCCAAGACCGGTTACACAAACACAATATCTAGTTTAAATTAATTTCATTTCTGACTCTGACTCTGCTTTGTTTTGTTATTTATTTATTTTCTTTTTTTTGCCAATTTTAATTAAAACATTTCGTCGACTGAGTGAAAGTTTTCCCCTTTTGCATTAGCTACTTTTTTGCTGCTTTTTTTAATGGTCAATTGTCGTCAGCTTCCGTTCTGTTTAAGAAAAAACATACAGAAATAATAGCAGCAAGAGATGGAACTGGAAGATGAACAAAAGACAATTTTAATTAAAACCGAAAACAATGCACAATTTGTGGCGAATTAAGCGGCATTTTTCCACTTGACAGCCCCGGCTTTGGGCCGAAATGTGCAAAGCCAACAAATTGTGTGGCCAGTTAATTAATTGCCATAATAGTTCACAGATGTTTACAGTTGAAAAGGCACGGGAAGAAAAAATTATTGAGATCATCTTAAGAGGTATTAAATTAATATAAAAACAAGAAAGGATGCTAAATATAGGAATGCAAAAATGTATACCCTTAATGCAATTGCAATAATACGATAGCATTAGAAATCGATCATGACTACGCTTTGCATTCTTCGACTCGATATTTTTATAAGACAATTTTATTGTTATACATCAATGCTTTAAAATCTCATAGCTAAGCCAAAAAAACATTAATTTTAATTCGGAAAGCAGTCCTATGCTAGTTTTTATTAGGGTAATAAATCTAATAAAATAAAATGTAAAAAAATTCAATTTTTTTTCATTTTTTTCTGGCAATAATAACAACTTAAAAAATGTTGAAAAATTTTTAAAAATTTATATACCTTTTTAATGCATAAAAAGATTTGTATGTTAATGCTGATCAAGAATATATATGATTTATAGGGTCGAAAATGACTCCTTCATGAGTTATAAGCTTCCGACTTAAGTAATAATACCCTGAAAGGGTATTTTATACCAAGATAAAATAATAATGAAATATACCTTTAAAACCCTCTGGAATGCAAATTGAATTGAAACTTGCTCTATTTATTTTTCCGTGTATTAAATGTTATTGTTTTTTTGGTTTTTTGCGGTCGAGAGTTGTCTCATCATTTCGCTGCCGCTGACTTCATTTTAATGTTTTCATCCAAGTTGGCGGTGGCAGCACTTGAGGTGCTTCAGCCTCCCAGTTTGGAGCTGCTGGAAATGTCCTTCTGCCGAGCACAGCGAATTCCTTGCCGTTCGTTGACTCTTTTTTAGTTCTGTGGCTCTTTGGTTCTTTGGTTCTTTGGCTCTGTGGCTTTTGGCCTGCTGCTGCTTTTCTGGCAGTGGCCAACGAGCATGGGCTGAATTTAACACCTTTTTTGTTATGGCCCGGACATGTAAAGGCCCAAAAGCAGAACTAGACACAGTCGCAGAGCCAACAATGGCCGTTGCTGTTGCTGTGCTGTTGCAGCTGCCGTTGCAACAATGACAACATGCAACATCCACGGACTGAGAACGAGCCCTTTAAAGGACAGCGGCAATGCACTCAAAAAACTTAAAAAACTGACGAACGAAGAGCATGAGTCCGCGGCTCGAGGATCGTGACGTGACGTGATGCGACTGACGAGCAGAAAAAAGCGGACATGGGGACAGACATTCGCATTTAAGGCTCAAATTGATTCTCCCCAGACAACAATGCGACCTTGCTTTTTGTTTGCAGTGCACGGAGAGAAAAGCTCGTCAAGAAAATTGTCTCAAAGTTGAGGTAGAAGTTTATGTTGTAATTTATTTGAAATTAAAAACTTGAGATTTCATGACAAATCTACCTGCTTCTTACCTTTAAATGGCATTATTTATTTAAACATTAAAATATAAATTTAATGTTTCAGTGCAAAGTTACTCCAATGTTTTTTATATATTTTATATATAAACACCCCTTGGCTTGTCAAAATACTATATTTACTCTTCTTAAGAGTAAAATCTTTCAAATTTATTACTTTACATGGCTAAAATTTCTCTCTCTGCACTGGTTCTAAGCTGCAATGGATGCTATCCGCTTTGGCTTTGGTTCCTTAGAGACTTGACAATTGTTGGCCATAAAAGTGCTAAGCAGTTGGCCATTGGGACGGCGATTGGGTTCGGGATTGGCCCTTAAGCCCAGCATTAGAGCCACGCACAGAGTCACAGCAAAGGAAAGTATAAACAAAAGACTTAGGCAACAAACTTGACCCAAGTTGGCGTGCTGCTCGCTGCTCGTTGCACCACCTAAACAATGGCGCGTGCTGCGGTTTAAAGTTATAGCCAAAGCCAAAGCCAAAGCCAAAGAGCAAAGCCTGTTTTGGGCCAGCAGCAGCGGCAGTTGCGTAGAAAACCTGCTCTGGTCATGAAACTTACTGCACATTACTGCCAACTGGCATTGCGCTGGGTTCTTTCCAGCAAGCCAGCCTTTGTATTTCGCTCTCTGGCAATCTAATAAAGTCGCGTTCCATGTGGCTAACGAAAGTTATTTATGCACGAGGCAGTCTACTTAGGCCGGCCTGCATGCGTCATCGGTTGCTGTTCATAATTTATGCCAAGTCCAGGTCTGTCTTGGCCTGGCTCTGTGGCTCTGGGCCTCTGTAGGCAACCAGCAACCAGCAACCAGCAACCAGCCACCAGAAACAGCAACCAAACTTGCTGGCGTGGGTGTTAATGGCAAACAGAGCGGCAACAACACGGTCACAGCTGTGTGTGTGTGTATGTGGAAAACTGGCAAGAAAAAGGGTTTATTTCGACCAAGGAATACCTAAAGATATGCAAGAAAAATAAAATTAAGTTTTTATCTAATAGCAACATGCTTTGAATCTAAAAGAATGCCTAAAACTATTATTCTTTGTAAAGAACTCAATGGTTTAAGGCACCTTCTTTAATTTCTTAGCTGCTAGAGCTTACAACATACCCTTCTTCTAAGAAACTACTGGGTATTAAAAGCCGAACAAGAATAGAACAGCAGCAGCAGCGATACTGGCCCAAGAGCAATCCAACAAAGAGCTAAAAGTAACCAAAGGGTCGACGACTTCCAGCGCCCGCATCAGAGGCAGGAACAGTCGCAGCAGCAACTGCAACAGCAGCAACTGCAACAGCAGCAACAGCAGCAACAGCACCAACAACAGCTGGCAATGGCATAAAGCAAACAAATGGAAATTGTTTAAAGCCAGCTTTGGTTTATGGCCTTTTGCATGGAGCCAGGGCCCCCAATGCTAATTGCAAAGGAATGTCCAAGCAGCAGCAACAGCGGGCGTGGGTAGCTCTTGGCCAAAGTTAATTGCCAAAAGATAGGGGAGAGCCAGCAGCAAAGGTTCATCTAAAATATATACTGAATTTCTGTAACCCGGAAAAGGAGCTTGAACTTTAAGAAATCACACACACACGGTCATAATTTTAAATTCATTCAAGAATTTTCTAAAAAGAAACGAGGAACTGTGAAATTTATAAACATACATAAATTTAACTCCTGTGATTGGAGGGCGGAAAGCTAAAGGGTCTAAAGACCTCGCCGGCGCCGTTGAAGAACTTGGACTGGAACTCCACCCAGTGGAGTCGGAGGGTGTGCAGGAAGGCGCTCAGTCCCTCCATCATCAGCAGGATGGCCACCGTGAGCGTGGCCCAGGCGATGAAGGCGGCCATGAGCATGGGCACACCGTAGTAAAGGGGCATATCGTTGTTCAATCCCTTCGACAGGATCATGTGCCACAGGACCTCGGAGAGCTGATCGTGGGCCAGGGATAGGGCCCAGAGCCGCAAATAGGATGCCGTGTGCGA
The DNA here is from genome assembly GCF_035046125.1 of Drosophila serrata. Taxonomy (NCBI): domain Eukaryota; kingdom Metazoa; phylum Arthropoda; class Insecta; order Diptera; family Drosophilidae; genus Drosophila; species Drosophila serrata. The sequence continues at coordinate 1,028,977 of NW_028257232.1, read as the reverse complement.
GATGGAACCCAGAACCGTTTCGATGGTGTGGATGCCCGAATGGATCCAGATCTCCGACATGTCGTGCTCGTTCTCCATTTCATAGACCCGAGTCTTGAGGATCTCGGAGCTGGCGGTTTCATCGTAGTCGTACCTGACCTCGGACCGCATCTCCTTGATCGTCTGCCGGCGACTCCTGGCGGCCCGTGCCTCGACCTGTCTCCTTTCCTCCTCAACCTTCTCCTTCTTCCTCTTGCGCATGACATACAGCGGCTTTCCCGCCAGGAGGACAGGGATGGCGAGCACGGCCAGTATGATGAGGACATACTCCAGCTGTCGCTCGCCGGGAAACATGCCAAGGGGACAGTTTTCGTTCCGCACATCCTTCTTCATCAGCATCATGTTAATGAACGTGATCAGGACGGAGGGCGCACAGGATGAGGTATGCGGATGCGGCTTCAATCCGCCGTAGGTCAGCCACTTGAAGAAGATGAGGAAACACAGGTAGCAGAACAGGCACACCAGGAACACCATCTGGGGCACCACCACCAGCAGCAGGTCCGCCTTCTTCTTGAGCAGGATGCAATTGGCGGCGGACAGGCCCAGGCCGAACAGCATCTGGCTAACGCCCAGAATTATGGCCATCTTCATCTTCAGCGAATTGGTGGTGGTGATCGAGACCTGGCCACACACCACCCACACGGGATCCATGCCAATGGGGTACGGGTTGCCCGAATAAAAGTTCTTGCTCGACGAATCAAAGGTCAGCTCCACCAAGTTGTCACTCACCGTGCTGGCATTGTAGCGACAGCTCCAGCTGGACCCGAACAGGTTCATGCTCTTGGACAGCACAACGTTGTAGATGAAACCCATGTAGATGGAGAAGACTCCCATTAGCAGGATGATGTAGCGTCCGGCAAACAGAATATTCATTATTTCGTTCTCCGAAATGGAACTTATCTGGCAGAGAGATCAGGGGTTTATTGAGGTTTATCGAATATTATATATTTTAATATGTAAAGTAATTAATAATAGATTACCAAAGAGGAAACCAACCTGCTCTCTTTCGATCTGCTTGGCCCTCCAGATCATCAGAACGGCAAAGAGAGCCAGCAGGATGCCGTGACCCATGTCCCCGAACATGACGGCGAACAGAAAGGGGAACGTGATGATGGTGTATGGGGCAGGATTCAGCTCCTTGTAGTCCGCCATGCCGTAGGCATCGATCAGGGCCTGAAACCCTTTGGTGAACTTGTTGAGGCGAAAGAACGTGGGCGGTATGTGGTTCACCATGCGCGTCTTCTTCAGCAGCATGGGGCGAGTGGCATACTTGGCATTTTCCATGGGATCATAGACCTTCCTTTCGGTTGGATCGGAATCCACGGAATGTACACTCTCGGTGCCTGGTTTCTTATCAGCCGTGCGGTCTGCTCCTCCACTCAATCGGTTGGCATTTATGAGGGTGTCCCTCGCGTTGGCCAATTCCGAGACTGGCAGATAGACCTCGGCCAGCAGATACTTGGCCTCGTGCACTCCACCCACCAATCGGAGGCGGTTCATCAGGTCATAGACTCGCAGAGCCTTGCGCAGATTGACGCGGATAATGAACAGATCCCGGGCTGCAACCTCGAGGATCTGGCGACGCATCATCTCGGCTTCCTTGAGCACCCTCTCGATGTTCTTGATCTCCTGGGCCAGCTCCTTGGTCCGCTCCTCTCGCCGATTGGCGGATGATGGGCAATCGTGGATGTGAACTTGATAGTGGGCGCAGATCTTATGGACCTTGGGCCAAATCGTCGAGGAGCTGGTGATCATGAGAACGGCGAACATGCGCACCGTCTCCGGCTGCCTTCCCGTATACACTACGATGGGTTTGGGCATCTCGGCGAACCTGATGATCAGGTTGTAGGAGCAAATCCGGTAAAGGATCAGCTCGAAGCTACAGAACTTCTCCGCCCGTATCGTTCCCAGCAAGTAACTGAGCTGGGCACCATATTGCACTTGGCTGGCCGGCACAGAGACGTCCTGCACCAGGCCCCCGATGGTGCTCTCCGAGTAGAGCAGCTCGCTGCCCCTGTCCGCGGTCATGAACTTGTTGGCCTTGGTGATGGCAAAGCACTGCTCCATCATCCGGTAGCGTCGGGTCTCCAGCCGATGGTAGTGCTCCATCACGGTGGTGGCCTCCAGGTGGAGGCGCCGCAGGCTGTCCCCGTAGCCGCGCAGATCCCTCTCCCGCATCCGGTCCTCTTGATCCACGTTCGGATAGAAGATTTCGTTGACATTTAGCTGGATGATCTGCTGCTGCAGGTTGTCCACCAGGCGCAGGTACTCATAGCACTGGGTCACCTTCTTCGTGTAGAGATTGTTCAGCAGCCGGTCTTCGTCGTAGATGTTGTTGAACTGTATCATGCCGTGGTGACCCAGCTCCATCACACAGTCGAAGGCATTGTCCACGTGCAAGAGCAGCTGGCACAGCTCCATGTCCTCGCTGCGGAAAAAGGATTTCACTTTGCTCTGCCCCCTCGGAAATTTCAACTTCTTGCCCATCGCTGAAGGAGTTTTGCGTATAAATTGCAGGCAAGATGGTATAAATTATCAAAAATAAATGTGTGTGAATGGTAGAAAGTATGAGACGGAATTTGATGTATTGTTTTTTTGATTTTCTTTTGAATGGAGTGAGTCTCGGCCGACTGTGATATTTACAATTTAACTAAGCCGTAGAACCTCTGAAATATGTACAAGTCATGGCTAAATCAAGTCACCTTAAGATGATAACTAAGAATATCCAACAGAATATCGAATATAGATACATCGACCTTTCCTGCAATTACTTGCTTGAACCAATTGAAATTGTTTTTTGTTTGGAAAGTAAACCCACACTCAGCAGTCGTCACAAGTAATTAACTTGTATTATCTGCTCATTATTGTTTCTAGCCAAATATCTAATTTATTGGACATGTTTGCCTTACGCTTGGGGTTCGGGCATTTGACTTTTGCTAATTGATACGTTTGTTTGCCTCTCCCATTGTTGGCTCTTGTTTGCTTTACTCTTTAGCCATTATTTTTTGTTAACTTAATTCGAGTAGCCAACATGTCCAGGTCCAGAGCTGCCCCCAACTTGGAGATCAACTGCAGATAATTTCATGCTCCGCATGCAAACTCGTTGCAGTTGCGGCTGCCATTAAGTGGGGCCACGCCCCCCATTGCCACGGTACAGTGAACCAAAAAACTGGCCAACAAAACTTAGTGGCAATGCAGTGCCCTGGGAACACTCGAACCTACCCATATATGCTACAAGTGCTGGGAATTCTCACAACAAAAAATGAGAAGAGAACTGTTTCATTACAAGTAATATTCCGCACATGAGTGGGTTTTATGCCAAAGTTCTCACTTCAATTAGCCGAGGGTACAAAACGTTGCAACATGAATTATGGTTCTTAAAAAAGGTTTCCCAACAAATTGGTAATAATAGTAGTCGTTCTCTCCACATAAGGTCGTAAATATGCAAAGCATTTCTCTGGCTTAACAAAAGCCATTTGAACGGTTTGTTGGCACTACAAACATATAGAAATATAAACACTTTACAAAAGAGTTTCGTTGACATGGCATAAATATTTATGCTTGATTTTACGATCATTTAGTTTTATGAACAGATTTGTTTGGGAATAAATTAAGGCATTCGGCTCACCTATAGAATATTTAATTAAACTTTTTTCTTTACATTTTAAAACGGAGTTTAAGGTTTATTTCATTTAGCACCTGAAGACAAAGCATTTGTTTTGTTTTACTCTTTTTCTTTCAGGGTGATAAATTTTCTTACATAAACTGTGCAGTGTGAGAGTTTCAGTCCGTTTCATTTTCTCCCGTGAAATATTTTCCCATACAAATTGGGAATCGAAGACATTGAAATTGTTTGGTAATTTCGGTCTGTGAGACCCTTTGAAATGGGGCCCGAAAAAAGGCTCATTAGCCATTGCTAAAAGGAAAATAAGCATTACTCACTCGCTCGGAGTGAAAATTTGTTCAGTTGTTAGCACTTCCACGACAATGAAAGTAAAAGTGCACTTGATAATTGCTTGGGCAAAGCTCTATTCGGCTTTGGCAGAGTGACAATAAGAGTGCTATTGCCATTGTTAAGCGGCAGTTCGATTTCATTAGCCCCGCAGCTGTGGCTCTGGCCCAGAGTCTGGCCAAGAAATTAAGTCACCAAACTGAAAGTTTCGAAAGTTTTCACTTTCCAGAGGGGGAGACAGACAGATCTGCGACAATTGCAGGCAATAAATCAAATCAAATCGAAAACGAAGTCACTTACACAAAACTGCCAAAATGGGTTAACAAAGGCAAGAAACACATGTCCAAAATCAATACAGAAACAATGTCAATTTGTAGCCCGAAGAGAGATGTATGGAGAGAGAGAGAGGCTTCACTTGAAGAGGTCTAGAGTTCATTGTCTCATTGAGTTTATTTTTCTATATATACATACAGATATTTTCTTTATTTTCATAAACTAATTTGCATTTCTCTTTTGCCGACTCATGTGTTTCTTATTTTTTGCAGTAATGTGATCGGTGATCTTCGGGAGCAATTAGAAGACTAAACAAAAGGTAAGCAGCTGGCAGCGCCCACGCTTATTCAACTCAAGTCTCAAGTCCCCTTCTCATATACAGAAACCAAATTCACATTATCCAAATCCCAATCCCAATCTGGGCTGAAACTCACTCACTTTTCGGCTCAAAGAGAAAGTGCATTTCACCAAAGTCTGTAATTTGCCAGAACCCGCAATTAACGCCTAAACTCGGCCTCTTTCCAGTGCCAATCAAGTGCGTGAATTCCCATATCAAGTGGACTCTGAACTTCAGAGTCTGAAGTTAACATTTCGTTTCGTTTCGCTGGCTTTTAATTATAGAGCAGAATTTGGTAGCCGCGTAGGTGTTTCCCCCTCGAAAACTATGAAAATATATATAAAGAATTGGGTCAAGTTTGAAAGACAGGTAGCGAAAGTTTGAAAGTGACATTTATCACTAATATTCGAGGGTGTTCTCAAAGTGATTCCCTTTATGCGCTCTCTAAATCCGAGAGTGCGAGATCTATTAGAAGCTTAGGTAATCTTAGAGCCGTGTCTTACGCATTGGCCAAGCTCATCAAGTTCGTCGCTTAAGTCATTCGTTTCAGTGGCCGACGGTGCCAGTGCGTAGACTTATAGACATATAGACTTTAAACCCGTGGACTTGGCACCGTTACCAGCCAGACTACAGATACAGCCAGAACCACAGCCACGAGTGGCTCAAATGCTGCCTGACGGCGGCTTCATTAAAATGTCTGCCTGCCTGCCAGTTCAGACGGTTTTGTTGCTATTTTTCTTTTCAAGAGAATACCTTCGAGTTATGGGAAATCCAAGGGTAGGGTATGATGTAATGGAAGGAAAACCTGAGAAAAATGAAGGAAAGCTATATTGCATTTGGATCTTAAGATAGAATAGAAAATGTATCATAACTAGGCCAAAAATGCATTAATTTCAGTTCGGAAAGCTGTCCTAAGTAAGTTTTTATTAGGGTAATAAATCTGCATACTCAGTTTAAAATGTAAAAAATTCAAAATTTGTTGCCAATTTTTGACCATTTTAACGATGTTACCCCTTATAAAATAAAAAAAAAATTTTAATTTTAGTTTTTTCTTAAAGATGGCTTTTCAGATTCAGCTTTTAATGCTGATCAAGAATATATATGGTTTATAGGTTCGGAAATGACTCATTCACCAATTATCTCCAAGAACACATGAAAAATGTCTCTTTTATTAACTTTAGATCAATATTTTTATAAATTAATATTTTTGGTAAAAATCTGAGTTTTTCAAATTTCATAACTTGGCCAAAAATGCATTAATTTTAATTCCGAAAGCATCCCTATGTTAGTTTTTTTTTGGCTAATAAATCTGCTTACTCAATTAAAAAAGTAATTTTTTGCCGATTTTTGACAATTTTAACGATGTAACCTCTTATAAAATTATGAAAAAATTTCAAAAATTGATGTTCTCTTTTTAATGCCTAGAAAGATTCGCCTGTTGATGCTGATCAAGAATATATAGGATTTATGGGGTCGGAAACGACTCCTTCACTTTCTTTTAGGCTTCTGACTGAAATTATAGTAATTAGTCAAGCATTATGGGATAATAAACAAGATATCGAGAATTAATTTTAAAATGTTGTAAGTAGATGGAAGTACTTGTGCATACTTTCTTTTATATTTTCCATAACCTTCGAGGGTATTTAATAGCCTCCTTGTCCCCGGTAGGGTGTTAGCCGCTTCTTGAGTCGGCTTAACCATACTCGTTTGAAATTGAAACGTCTCTGTCTGGTGCAACGGCGGCTTTGGGCTGCGAGTACCTTGGCAAATGCATCATCGTCTGTGGCACGTTGTGGATGTCAGCTTATCTCTGCCAGACGGACGCATTGCCGGCTCCGGGGGCCCAGGTCTGGGGTCTGGGGTCTGAGGTCCGAGGTCTGGCCAAAAGAAGCTTCCGCCTTGGCTCGGTCAAAACGCAGACTCCAACGCCGCCGCAATGCTGCCACCAGCGAGCAATTTTCAATTTGCCAATTGTAGCAGTAAACTTCTATATAGCTGTTCTTTCGCTCCTCTTGGCCATCTCCTCCGTCTTCTTGGCCAACAGAGTACCGCTGTACCGTTAGCCTGCTGGTGGGTTCTGAGCTCATGTGGATATTGGCCTGAGGTGTTTGCCTTGTCTCTACTCTACACTACACTTCACCTGCTGTTCATCATCGTCTTGGTCTTGGTCTTTGAGTTGGTCTCTTGGTCTTGGTGTGCGTGCTGGGCTGGCCTCCACTAATTTGCGACAATTGGCCAGGCCATTAGCCGGCTTTTGGTGGGCCAAAATGGGGCGTGGCCTGGGACTGGAGTGGAGTGGCCATGGGGTTAACTGAACTGAACTGAATACATATGAGATATGTGTGTATGTTATGTATCAATTTATCGAGGAATTCTGCCATGAAATTATAAATGCAAAGATCTTGCCCTCCTCCTATTACGGAAGTTCACTTTAAATTGGAATTTCGCATTTAATTGCATTTGATTCGTGTGTATTACGAGGGAAATAATTATGTGCGCGAATTCAGAGGAAGAACCAGAAAGGTCACTGATGGGACTCACTGAAGTGTAGAAGGTTGCGAACTATTAAGCATGGACAGAAAATGGGGTATTATTAGGCATTCATTGGGTTTCAATTATGGGTAATGCATCGTAATTAAGGGAGTTATTTAATTGTAAAAGAAAAATGACCAAGAAAATGAATTATTAAGACCTTACTTAGATTTTCTATTATTCAAAATAATTATAAACTTGGATTTAAGCCAACATAAATTAATGCCACCCTGACAGAAGTTTTAAAAGCTTTTCCCTGTGAAGAAGTGAAGTAAAATGGACATTTTCCTTGAAATACAACACCAACTGACTCATTTTCCAGCGGAAAACCCATTAAACATTAAAATCTCCCCCTAACTTTGCCAACGTAAACGAAAAATCCCAATTAGTGAATGACCCTTTCAGGTTGGATTTATGTTCCATAAATATCGAACAATTGACAGACAGACGTCGTTATTCTTGACCAACCACAAATCTTGGCCAACTCTTTTCCGCTCTTTTCCATGGACCAACTGCAACACACACACACTAAAACACACACACACACCCATGGACAGCCGCATTTGGGTGGCAATTCATTAGACACACGCTGCTTTGCATGATTTTGGTTATAGGGTTTTCTTTTATATCTCTTTTTTTTGGTTTTTTGTATGTTTAGTTTGGCAACGTGAGCGAGCTAACGTGACCCAAATTTCGCCTATGACCGCACATACCATACACACACTCATACACACTCATATGGGTGTTGCATTTCGGGGTACCGCCCCCCTAGCACAGCAGGGGGGTTTCCGCACACAACACTCGCACACACATTGCGGCTTGAGTTCAAAGTGAAATTTTGTACTTTGATTGTTGTTCACATGACCGCGATTGGTTTGTCAGAACCTAATCAACACATCATCAATAACAGTGGGGAATCATTTCTTACTTTCTGCCTTTTTTTGTTTTTTTTTTGTGTTGAGCCACGGTTGCTGTTTGATTGGTTCTATGTTTGTGGATTAATCACACACAAATTTACACTGGAAATAAATGTACAAGTTTCTTTGCTACACCCATGCAGGGTAATTTACTATTTATTACTGTTGAGGAATCATTTCCGACCCTATAAAGCATATATATTCTTGATGAGCACCAACAGCAGAGTCGATTTAGCTATATTTGGGTGAATACATTTTTTTTTTAACTTTTCCAGATATACACTGCGTATGCTTAATTTAAGGGTTTTCACATTAAGTATACGCCATGTATGCTCGCTAGCTGACCAGTTGAATAAAAGAACAGCCTAAAAGTAAAAAATTAAACTAACTAAAACTAAAACAGAAATTAAAAAGAATACTCAAATCTGTGGCAAGAATAAATCTTTTCAATCTTTTCAACGATTTTTAAGAACTTGCTGGGTATTATAATTTCAGTCTGAAGCAGGAAACGCAGTGAAGAATTCATTTCTGACCCTATAAATCATATATATTCTTGATCAGCATCAACAGGCGAATCTTTCTAGGCATTAAAAAGAGTACATCAATTTTAGAAAAATTTTTCACTATTTTTTTACGTTTTATTATTGCCAGAAAAAAATGAAAAAAATTGAATATTTTTACATTTTATTTTGAGTATGCAGATTTATTACCCCAATAAAAACTAGCATAGGACAGTTTTCCGAATTAAAATTAATTAATTTTTGGCTTAGTTATGAGTTTTTTAAACTTTGATTTGTTGAACAAATTGTCGTACAAAAATATAAATAATAGCGACTAAAAAATGGTATTTTAGCTTTAGTCAGAAGCGTGTAACAATGTGAAGGAGTCGTTTCCGACCCTATAAATCATATATATTCTTGATCAGCATCAACAGACGAATCTTTCTAGGCATTAAAAAAAGTACATAAAATTCTGAAAATTTTTTCAACATTTTTTAAGGTGTTATTATTGCCAGAAAAAAATGAAAAAAAATGAATTTTTTTACATTTTATTTTGAGTATGCAGATTTATTACCCTAATAAAAACTAGCATAGGACTGCTTTCCAAATTAAAATTAATTAATTTTTGGCTTAGTTATGAGTTTTTTTACATTTAATTTTGAGTATGCAGATTTATTAGCCTAATGAAAACTAGCATACGACTGCTTTCCGAATTAAAATTAATTAATTTTTGGCTTAGTTATGACTTTTTTAAACTTTAATTTGTTGAACAAATTGTAGTATAAAAATATACATAATATCGACTAAAAAATGGTATTTCAGCTTTAGTCAGAAGCTTGTAACAATGTGAAGGAGTCGTTTCCGACCCTATAAATCATATATATTCTTGATCAGAATCAACAGGGGAATCTTTCTAGGCATTAAAAAAAGACCAAAAATTTTTTTAAATTTTTTCAAAATTGTATAAGGGGTTAAAATTGTCAAATTTGTTAATTTTTTTACGTTTTAATTTGAGTATGCAAGTTTATTAGCCTAATTAAAACTAACATAGGGCTGCTTTCCGAATTAAAATTAATGCTTTTTTGGCTTAGTTATGAGTTTTTTAAGCTTTGAAGTGTCTCAAAAATTGTTTTGCTTTGTTATGATCGGTTTCCGTTTCGGTTTTGCATTCAGCGCGACTGCATCCAATTGTGCAAGGGCTAAAAAGTATTTATTAATTTCTTTGTAAATATGTGCACTTTATTTCCCTCTCTGTAGGCAGGCGTGAAATGCAAACACAACACGGCAACAATGAAAAACAAACAGCAAACAAATGGCCAAAGCAAATACTGTGGGGTTCAGCGGGCGGCTACCTCGAAATGGACGTTGATTATAGAGTTGCCAAAAACAAAACAAAACAACAGAAAATAAACCAAAAAAACCGTCATGAAAAAGCCTCTGAAAACTTAATGAAAGCCAAACGGAACAGTTTGTGGTTTTTGCAAAATTTTTCCAGTGGTTCGTGTGGGTGCCAGGCAGGAGTCCTCTCTGTCCGTCTGTGGCAATCTGATTGCCACTGTCCACTGGCAATTTGATTGCCACTTCTCCTCACTTTGGTGAGTGGGTGCCACCATACCTTGCCTCTACCGCTGCCATTGCAATTGATGCCTGCAATTATCCCCAGAAGCCACACAAACAATGCGCAAATTAAACGCAATAAACAAAATCAGGGTATTACGCGGCAACGAGTGGGAGGAGGGAGGTTTTAGTGGCAGCATCAGGAGTAGGCGAATTACCGCTTGAAAAATATAGCCAAGCTGCAGGGAAGCTTTAGAGTTTTTATTGAGGGTAATAGTAACATCAAGTGGGCAACGATGCACACCTACTTTCAAGCATCTAGCAGTAATTTGCATTATACTGGAGTTCTACATAAAAATTCATGATAATCAGGGGAGTTCTTACTGAAATACTGCTGCCAGGACTACTTATCGAGGGATCTGCTAGGCCTTAGGTATTCGGTAGAAAGTATCTCACACTGTTCTATTGCTTATATTCTTTATACTATTTCATATTGCATATAATATAATATTTCCTAAAGACATATTATACATCCATCAAGCACTAGGAAGCTCTCCCTGAAGCAGCCTCAGGCTTAAATATTACACAGCAAAACCGACACTCAGGGGAGAGTTTGGGGGCATGAATTCCGCCTTCCCCTACCCACCTATCCCCCCTCTTTAAACCAGAGGGCAATGTAAATATTTTACGCCACAATTGGCGCGTTGATTTGTTGCATATTAAACAACGACCGCAGGCTGCGTAGGCCGCAAGATAAAAACACAAAAAAAGCAAAGGCAACACCGCCATCGAACAGCCGCCAATCGCAAACCGTGTGTTTGTGGTGCAATTAGCCTTTTTTCGCCATGGATTTCTGTGGGGCATGGCATTGGTTATGGCCGCCGCGGCGCTCCCGTAATTTGCTCATAACCCGGCCTAATAGACAGCAGCGTCAAAGGCCCGAGAGCCAAATTGGGTGTGTTGTGCGCCACCATGTTGTGTGTGTGCTGTGTGTGTGCCAGCATTTAGCTGCGGTAGCTGGATTTTTGTTGTTGCTTTTTCCACATCAGTTTCAGGCCTTAACCGATTTCTGGCCACACTTAATGATGGCCAACGCCTCGTAAACACGCGCCATGAACTACAGCAAAAATACAGATATTTGTTTAATGGCAAGTGTTAAGTAAGTCAAGCATAACCTGGAGTTGTCTAAATAATTGTAGGACCAAAAGCACTTGAAATTATTTATATCTAGGGGAATTCTCAAGTTACACGTATATTTTTTATATAACTTTCTTACAAAAATATTCATAAAATCAGTAGAGGTTTCTAGCTTTCCCCTCTAAAGCATTCCTCTTTAGCTTGGGTTAGCTTTTAATAATCTTAAAATCTTAAACTTGACAGCCTTAATAATGATTTTTCATTTGCAATTTGAGTGTGTGCATCATCGTTAGCATTTAATGATGTTAATTACTTTCCACATAAATAAAACATATTTGCAAAAATTAGCCACAGAGAATCGTTTAAGTTTAAGTAATTCCTTCTTGGCAACCTCAATGGCTGGCTCTTTATCACGCAATCAGCCACGTCAAAGAGTTGTAAGCGACCTTGGCTCGAAGCGCATAATTTTGTGGCTTAGAAGTTTGGCGCCTTGTCATTGTTTTTTCTATATATGTATATATATATTCGTTTTGTTGATTCGTATTTTTCTTGTCTTTTTTGTAAACTCATGAATTTATTCATGCGCTCATTGCCTCAATTAATGCGACATTGAGCGCAATTTGCTGTTAGTCATTAATCTTCTTTGCAGTTATTTGTGGTTGTTGTTTGGGATTAAAAAGGGTTATTATTTTGGGGCAGATGGCTGAGGCAGGAAGTCGCTTGTCTCAATCAATTTCGAGAAGGGTTGCTTGCCCGTGTGATTGAGGATCTTGTTTGGGAATCCGCTCAAGCGGGCTTGTACTCATCGGTTCCCTTTTGGCCGGCTCACGTCTTGCCACTCGAACTTGGCTTCTGGCCTGGTTTTCAGCACGTAATACGTGCATTAGTGTCCCACCGCCACAATGCACTTGCCACTTGCCACTTGCCACACTTGCTATGTGCAGCTTGCCAATTGTGCCAGCAACCCTTCAGCAAAAGATTGGCTCAAAGATTTATGACACTTTTGTTTTGGAAGCCAAGACAAAGACTGAGATGGAGGAAACTCAATGCAAAATCAATGGTTACGACAACGACGACGATGCTTATCGTCAAGCGGTTCCTTGGTTCGGTGGTAGAGTCTGCCTTCTGGCTTAAATACTCTCTCCCTTTTTTGGCCGATTGAGCAGATGATAGCCTGAATGATTTATGCTTGACACGCTTTATTGAAAAGCTCTTCGCGTGGAGAGCTGCTGCTGAACCCTTGCTCTTGAATGGGGTCATCAGCTGATAGCAGTCTGATTTATATGCGCCAGCATTTGACATTCATATTTTATCTGCCACTTGCTGTGCTGTGTGCCACTGCTGCTACTAGTGCTCAGTCGCTCTGCCGCTCTGTGCAACGTGTCGTATGAGTGACATTAGTGAGAATCCCCCAGCTAACAAGCTGCCATCTTCAGCCAGGAATAACAGTTAGACTTCATCTGGGCTTTGCTATCCTTTCCTTTCCTTTCCTTTCCTTTGCATGCCCGCTGATAAGGCCACAAACAATGACAGCAAAAGGAGCAAAAGCAGGAGGAGCAGGAGGTGCAGCCACAGTGGCAACCTGTCCCAGTCCCCAGTACCGCCTGAGGAGGCATCCACCACCCCCAGAAGATGCGACATCTCATGTTTGGAGACACACGCGCAGAAAATGTCGGAAATTATTTCCCATTTATAAAACATTAAGTGTAGAATTTTCCCTCATTTCTCTCACTGCATTGGGTTGCGGCATATACTTAACAGTAAAAATAAATATTTTACTATAAATCATGCATTAGAGTCGCCTGCTGGCTGCGGCTGTGCCCCCTTGTGGCAACTACCGCCCCAGCCTTGTTCCCTGTCAGATGCTGCGGCTGTGCGACTCCTCACGACATGGCTCGGAAGTAACACACATTTAGCGCTTGGCAGTCACAGAAACAGTTTGGACATGGGGCTCCGCGGATTGGCATGGCTAAGAGATACCCGTTTTTGGCACTGCCAGCCAGACGGGCAATGCTATGGCTAAAAGGAAAATAGACAGCCACCTTTTGAATGGCTAGAATGTGATTAGGCCTGACTAAAGAGAAGATACTTGAAGAATTTTTTAATGATTTACGGTAGATCTTCTGGGCAAAAGGCAGCTAAAATCGGTAAAGATAATTCCAAGGACCATTAAAAAAAACTTGTCCCAGAGAGGGGGAAATATGTAAATATTTGGGGAGAAAGACATTCCGTAATTTAATAAATATTTCAAGACTTTTAATTGAAGGAAAATTGAGATAAATATATATATACTCTCTTAAATATTCTTTTTTAAATGTATATAAGAATTAGAAAAATGTGCTTGAAAGTTTAATACCATGAAATAAATCATTAAGCAAAATCTAGAAAAGTAATAAAACCCACCAGAAGTATAGGAAATACTCAAAAGTTTTAAAGATTAATATTTATTATTTCTTTTAAGCAAATTCAACTCCAAGAAAATAGATATTCCCAGCTAAAACTAACTTTCCACCTGATCATCTCTGAAAAAATGCTAAAGTTCCCCCCTAAAACAAATGCCTTTGCTCTCTCTTGGTGACATTTAACTGGGAAAATGTTTATAAATAAATTGCTAGCGATATATTTCACTATGGCACACGCAATGGCAACAACAACCACAAAAACATAACATAGACAACATATTACGTATACGACATGGTTGACCGGCGGTGCGTTGGATTTTATTCCCAAAAGGCAACATCGCCGCCGCAACGCATGCGCTATGGTCAAGGCAAGTCTTGGCCTCGTAATCGATGAGTCTGCTGCACATTTGGTCAATAAACGCATTTCTGTCATTTTTGCAGCAGCAGCGGCAGCAATTTATGGCGCGATTTGTGAGCAAGTTGCAAGTTACACACGTTGCACGTTGCAACGCTTGCCAAATGCCATTTTCATTTTGACTTTGACATTAATTTGTGTGGCTGCCAAGACAGTCCGTGGAGGGAAAACCAGGAAGTGCTACTTGGCTAAAAAGAGCATTCATCATTCATCTTTCCATATGCAAAGGAGCAACGGAGCAAAGGAGCAGTGGAGGCTGCTCCCCGTCCATTGGGAACTCCATTGCCATTGTGTTCTTCTGGGCCCTGGCCAGAGCTAACAAGCTGCAATCGATTTATGCGTGTAGAAATGATGATGCCACTGAGCCTGCGTGGAGATTGCCTTTTGGCCAGGTTTGGCTACCAATGCCACTTCTTCTTTTTATACCAATGCCATTTTCCCCAACTGCCGACCATGTCACATCATTATTTGTGCCACTGACTTTGCTTTTGGTTATTTATGGGTCTCTGGGTGAGACAACGGGGTATTTATACCCCGTGGCACTTGGACTATCTAAGAAAGGGTATATTCCTAACCAAATATTTATAGTATTTACCACGGGTGAATAATAGGGATCTTTCAGAGGTGGGATTAGGTATTAGGCAGCCACTTTTAGGAGGTGTATCTGTGGTAACTAAAATCATATAATATACATCTGCAAATTGGACTATTTATTGAAGACAGAGACTGACATCCCTAAATACTCTCATTTATTTCATGTTTATCTTAGGTATCTCCAAGTCGAAGCCCTGTTGTTCTCTTACCTTAGTTTCTTTGGCTTTTTGGTCGGTTGTATTTCTGACGATTTTTGAGATTTTTCCTTTTGGCTTTTCGTTTGTTTTGTTTGTGACAAAACCGCTTCAACGGTTTGGCTTATATCGGTAAATCAGAAAATCTCCTTGGCCCCTAACAAGTGCGCAGAGAGTCAGAGTCAGAGTCAGAGCCAGAGGAGATGTGCTGCCTTTTGTGGCCGAAACGTAGACGAGGCGAGGGTTTATTAAATTTATGCAAATTTTATTTATAAAAGGCACTGAGAGTCGTCTGGCAGGGATTGCTGCACACAGAGACTGCTGCACAGAGGGACGAGGTCCCATCGATACAGTCGCTCCTCCAGACCGGGCAGAGCAACTCCTCCTCATCTCTGTCAGCTGCAGTTCGACGGTCTGCCTACGCCTCATCCCATCCCAATCCCAATCCCAATCCCATCTCATGTGTGTGTGTCCCAGGTCTTTTGGAATATTTTATGATTTTTGATTTAGTTTGAGAGTTGATTGGTTTTTTTCTAGAGACGTCAAAAACGTTGACATCGCTGACATGGCGCGGGCGTTGCAGCCCCGATTGCCATGTCTTTATTACAATCAGGGGAACACCACGGGCACGGGCATGGACATGAGCTCCACTGATTGACTGAGGAGTTTCTCGATTTATATGCTAAAGAGCCTCAGTTTGTCGGCTGAATTGAGTTGACGGGGCCAGCGAACTTGCCACTAAATTGACCCAGTAAACGTGGAAATATATATATCCACAATTAGGCCAGGGCTTAGTCAATAGTCCATTGGGACACGGGTGCTGGTGCCGCTCGTTCCATTATTAAATATTAAATTTTAATTACGCTTCAGCGGAAACATCAAACATAGCTGTCATAACTTTAATTGTTAACTGGGTCGAACCGAGATCGAACCAAACATTGATTAATATGCGATTTCCACTCTGCCGCAGACCAAACCCAAACCAAACTCAAGCCCAAACATAACAATGATAGACGACGGCCGGTAAACAGTGCAATATGTGTTGAAGAGATATTCATTAAAAATTCGAACCAACAATGGGAAAATTGCTGCCCAGTCAGACGTATCTATAAAAATATATATATATGAGATATATACTTGTATGTAGGAACATAAAAGGAAGGTGGATGCAACAAATCCTACAGGCAGCGGTAAAAAACGTGGGCGTGTGATTAAAAAATAACAAGCTTAAAATGCGCATAAATAACAATCGAAGTTGCCAACAATAAAAAACATTTCTTTCTTGTTTTTTGAAAAATTGAAACACAATATGGGGTGGAGTGGGAACAAAAGGGTATAAAAGGGTATTACGGGGAGAGTGGGGGGGGGGGCATTAAGCCATTTATTTTGTGGCCGCTTAAAAAAAACACAATCAACAAATTGCGGAAAAGTGAAAGATATTCGTGGTTTTGTTTCTAATTTAGAAATATTTTAAATATGCCTGAATAATTGAATATATCATGGTAAAAATATTTTAAAAAAATATCAATTAAATGTATGACAATAAAAAGCGATAAAAAGTATTAATTTCAGCTGTTGTTTGATCTCAATAAACACGTTTTAATACGGATTGAACTTGATTACACTAATTAAAATTAGAAAATAAGCAAATATTCAGCTACAACTAGTTTTATATCAATTAAAACTACTTCAATGAGCATTAAATTAAATAAACTCTTGCATCATTCCCAACATACAATAAACTTTATTCTGAGGTGGTAATTCGATAAGTGATAGCTATAGCTATCAATAAATAATTAAACAATTCCATTGTACTGCTTAAATATTTACAAACAGAGTCAGCCAGAGACCGGAAAAGCAGATACAAGACACTTGATTGACAAGGCAACTAGGAAAACAAATAATAAACAAACTGATATCAAAAATACATTGTCATATGTATATGCAAACAGACAGAAATAAATAAAACTACCAAACGGAAGCTAACAAATTGAGTAAGACATAGTGGTTTGACGGTTAAATAAAAAACAAAACAGAAATGCTCTTGGAAATCGATATATATATATATAAATATATATTCGTGCTGGGGGGCAAAAGAACTTGACCACGAAGTGGAATGACCTTTGGGGCAACGTTTTCTCCCAACTCCAGTGTCACGCCCCATCTTTCTCTTGAACCCCTTCTAGCCCTACCTATCTATAGCTCCAGAGAACCAACGCCCACTCCCAACTTCTCTCTCTTTCTCGGTGCTTTTGGCCAATTTAACACCTTTCTATTCTGCGTTTTGTGCCCCTTTTACTTGACTCACGCGTCTTGGCGTTACAATTCAATTGTTTTTCTTTCCTTCTTTCAAACAGCTAAAGATGAGATGGAAAATTAACTTACAGCACTAATGTTTCACGCCGCATATCGATATCTTCCATATCTGTATCTGTATCTATATCTGACACACTGCCCTTTGGCTCATCTTTTGACTCTGTTTTTTTGGTTTTTAGTTTCGGTTCATTTACTTCCTTATTGTTTTGTTTGGGAAGGCGCTGCAAAGAGAAAGGTTTTGCAATTTCAATTTGCTTTTGCCGCAACTAATTACAAAACCTTATCGTCATAGTGTGTGTCTTGGTAATTGTATTAACAATTGGGCTAAGACAAAAGACAGCACGACACACAACACACATACACACCCCTTTTGGCCAATAGATGATTAATGGGCCGCGACACATGCCAAGGACAGGCATGGCATACATGAAAATCAGTTAACAAAAATATTTGTTACCAACTTTAAGAGAGAAATGCAACACCTTTAAAATGCTTTAGCTAAAACCTATTCATTTGAGTTAATTAAAAATGTATTTACTTTGTTCTTCAGAAAATTTAATTCATTGATATTGTTTTGTTAATATTTCCCTCTATAAAACATTTCTCTCAGTACACAAAGAGGCTCGGCCTGGCCAGGATCGCTATGTATGTTATGTATCTCAAAGATAGCAAGAAGTATCTTGGCGGATCAGATCGGTTCGTTTGGTTCAGGGGGGCTTAGTCACCTTGCCGGCATTTTGTCGCATTGAAAATGTATATATATCTATATGTATATATCTTTCCATATATAAATAAATTCAAATTGTGTCAATTACGTCTCTGCTGCGGTCGCCGCCTGTCGCTTACAGCGACTTTGTCCGTCCGTCTGTCAGACTGTCGGACTGCCTGACAAACTGCTGAGCCGCGGTTAGAGTCGAAGTCGAGGTTTGAAACAAAACGGGTAAGTTTTGGCCAAGAGGCTTAAACTGCAACTGCAACTGCAACTGCAACTGCGACAGTGCCTGACATGTCTGCAAGTTGTCGCTAACGTCAGAGCATTGTTTTGGGGGAGTGGAAGTGGTTTGGCATTGGGGGGATTTCTCAAAAGAGAACCTGAAGAGAGGGTTGCCTCAAAGGTTTTGAGTATCAGAAATACTCAAAGTTATTGCTTACCCTTTGTGTATTTCATAATTTTATAATAACTACTATTTCGATATATTTAAATTAATGGACTCATTTAGCTGCCATTAAACTATGCATTTTCCATGCAGCAAACTAGTTCTCTTGGCCTCCTTTTAAGCTCCATTAACTTCCTCCGCACAATATCCAATCGGATGTGTGTGCCCCAAGGGGGTCCTTTGTTTTTTTCTTTTTTTTTTTGGTCTAATTGAGTTTATAGATTCTGCAGCTTGAACCCAGGCTACCAAGGGGTTAATGTCATCCGTGGCCCCGGGGCTGAGTACCAAAGCAAGCCACGAACAGCAAAAGAACCAGAGCAGCCGGTCAGCAGAAAAATACAAAAAAAAAGAATAAAAGTTCGAAGTATGTCACGGAAATGACTTGGTTAAAATGCGTGCCAGAGTTCGCTCCGGGGTGTGTGTGGTGTGTGGTGTGTGCTGTGTGGTGTGGATCCATAAATGTATCTGCATTAATAAACCAAATAGAAATCGAAACGGAACGAATCGAGGGCCTGCAGCAAATTCAGCAGAGCAACAAGGCAGCAAAAAAATAAAAACAGCACACAGAATGGAGCCAAGACATCGACATCCTTTAATGGCCAAGTTAGTCAGTCAGTCAGTGGTTGTTCTTGCCACTTGAACATGCAGAGCAGAACCCTGACTAAATGCAACTCTCAACGGGGCGAAAAGGACTAGACACGACAGCAACACTGCAACATCTGCAACACTGCAACATGGCAAAAAAAAAAGTCAGCAGCAAGACACTGAAGGAAAATTATAGTGGAATCTCAGATACGTTTTCCTTAAAAACGTGACTATCTCAAGTAACTAATTCTAAATCATTAAGAATCCAAAATCAAATCCTCAAACTCCTTTTTGTTTCTGCCCGTGCATCTGGAATGAACGCATCGTCAAACATATAGACCAGGCTATGTGCTATAACTCATTAATATTAAATGCCTGTGCCAAGACAAGCCCCTCTCAAGCCAGAAAGGGAGACAGGAATCCGGGGATATATAGTATATGGGGGCATATATATGGGATCCAGGGAATCCGCGGCTGAACGCTGAGACAGATGCCCGAGGAGATGCCTGTCCCTGGACTTGCCTTGACGTTCGCTTCGTTACAAAATTTATGCGCATTTTGTTTCAATTTCATACACACACGTGACTTGTAAATTATCCATTGATGTGGCAAAGGCAATGGGC
Organism: Drosophila serrata; assembly: GCF_035046125.1. Classification (NCBI taxonomy): domain Eukaryota; kingdom Metazoa; phylum Arthropoda; class Insecta; order Diptera; family Drosophilidae; genus Drosophila; species Drosophila serrata. The sequence goes on along the minus strand of NW_028257232.1, from coordinate 1,009,447 downwards.
GAAAAGCAACAAAAAAAAACCAAGAATAACAACAAAACAATAATAAAACAGAAAAAAGCTATACAAAATGAAACAAAACCATGAGGAATTTCGCATTGAAGAGGCAAGAGAGCAGACACGGTCTAAAAGATTTGCCAGATCCTTTTTGCACCAATGATAATTCCTTGTGGCGACAACAGAAAGAATGTTAGGGAATGCCCTTGAAAATGTCTGGCAAAATATTAAAGGGTAAAATAAGTTAGTTAAACTGTATATTTCAGGGGATTTTAGTAGGAATTAGAATATCTTGGAGATATTTCCTCTATAAATCAAGACAAAATATTCTCATAAAATATTTAACTATTATTCAAATCCACTGTTACACATCTGAAGGCTCTGCAGAAATACCCCGTCTTTTAGTGTATGCAAAAAATTCCGAAAGTCGCCCACGGCCTCAACGGCACTCTCGAGTGACACAGGAAACGGAAAGAAAGAGAGAGAGAGAGAGAGGAGAGAGAGAAGGAAGGGGAACTGGCTATAAGTAAGATAAATTTCAGGCAACTGCAGCAGCAGCGACGAAATTATGTCATGAGGGCCGCCGTCGACGAATAAAAAAGTGTGTCCAACCCAAAGAAAGGAAAAGTTAAGCCAAAGAACGGTGACAGCACCCGACAGACAATGAAGAGAAAAAGGGAAATAAATACATAAATATGTGAAAAAAAGAGTGAAAATGATGTGTGAAAGTGTCGAGTGTGGACTGGGGATATCATAAATACGCATATTAGCCTCGTTTTATGTGGAGTTCCCTTTCCTACTCTCTATGTAGGAGGTCGCTCACACACTTGCTCACTTTATTTGTTTATATTTTTCCCTGGTTTTTGTTTCGCCGTCAACGGAGCATAGTTCTCATGTTGTAATTAAGCTTAATTACCTGTGTCAACACAACAGCAAAGATGATTTTGACAGATTTCACTTGATGGGCACACGCAGGAAATATTCAATCTGGCAGAGCTCACAGAAAAACTGGAAACTGGAAACTGAAATCTGAAAACTGGAAAACAGAAGACCCAAAACCGACCTCAGACATGTGGAGAGATGAGATGATGGCTTGCCCTCATCTGTTTCTGTCTCCGCTTCCTTTTGGTAATTATTTGCATGCAACTCGTGTCTGCCCGTCCACATTTGTGGTCAACATTAAGGCCCTGCTGGACTAGGCCCGCACTCAAATTACCCATATAGACGTTCTGACCCGATCCCCAAAGAGAAACGAACTAAAGGCCCAAGCCTGAAGACACGTTAATAACCAGGCTACACTGGGGGGAAAACTTAATTAAGTTCCCTTTTAATTCTTAATACTATAAATAATATAATAATAAAATATGTAAGGGTTTTGCATACTTTCTGACACAATTTATATAGAAGGTATCATATAAACTTTACTAGCACTCAAATTCCCAATTATTAATGTATTTTGAACAGTGCTTAACTCGTATGGTTTGCTTTCTTACCAAGAGATCTTCTTGCTCTTCTCGGTCTGCGGTTGATTTTTATGGTTTCATTAGTGGCACACACACACACACACACACAGCTTACATAGCTGGGTCTTCTTCGGGTTCGAGTCTTGACTCCAGTGGCCTGCGCATGCGTACCTCTTGCTCGGTGTACTATGTACAAATAGACAGAGTCCCAGCCTCTGTCCCTGCCTCTGTCCCAGTCCCAGTCCCGACTCTGTCCATTTTTGCGCTGATTGCGGCCTGAGAAAATTCTACTGACCCACAGAACTTTAACTTTTTAAGTGGCATTGTTCAATTTAGCTGCAGACAGACACAAGCCAAGAAATTTCACAAGCCTGGCGGCCATTTTCCTCGACAGATATCAGGCTTTTTCGAAGTCCCCTTTTTATGAAGCTTCCCTCTCGCTGACTCTGACTCTGACTCTGCGGTTTTTTAGGCCAGCCCAGAGTTAGGTTTTTGAATTTATATACAACATCTGCCCAGCCTGACTTGTTACATATATGTAAAGTTTATTAACTAGAAAAGGAAATAGAACTTGCAATGGAAAAGAGTGAAAATTAAAAAGTAAATAACATTTGACATTTTCCAAACAAAATTAAAAAAAGAAAATCAAGGAAAAGTGCAATGCAAACTAGAAAAATTCCTCGACCACAAAGTGGTCATAAAACTGAAGGGAAATGGCTCGGAACGAAAAGGAAAAACCGCGACACATTTAAGCAGTCAGTTTCAATAATTTTCTGGAAAATAAAGCCACCGCAGAGACGGCTGTAGGTAGTCACCGTTTAGAAATTTGCGGAAATTGACCATTGAAATGGAAAACGTTTTCATTATTTGCCAACCGCCTAGCTGGCCATAAACAAGCGGAATCCAGGTGTGTGTATTTGGTGTGTGTTGTGTGTGTGAGTTGGCAGTGCTTGAAAATTTATGGGCGAAAACATAAATTCGTTGGTACGCTTGGCTGAAACACATTTTCGCTAGTTTTCACGAGAATTGTCAACCCAGAGGCCAATATTTTCCAGTCGGCACTGTGACATTGCCATTGATTTATACAAAATTGGGTTCAGGACAACTTTTGGAACCAGCGGAAAATATTTAAATACACTTTATAAATTGTGGTATTGATTTATTTAAAATTGTTGAAGATATTTTAAGCCGCTACATATGGAGTGATTATGTTTTCAAAATTAGTTTCATTTGAAACTGAAATATATTTATAACTGGAGGAATATCAAATTTGTGTAACATTATTACTTTGTAGATAATGTAAAAAAAATGGAATTCCCTTATTAATACACTTATTTTCATTGTGTAATTCCTGATTGTTCATACCAGAAATGTATTGAATTTTCGCTTCCTGCTTCTTGATAATTAATTGGGGTTGCCTACAACCAGGAAAGGCTACTTCGAAGCTCGAAGCTCGATTGCATTTATGTTTAATTTATTTAAACGTTTCAGGACTAAGGTTCTTGACATCCATTCATTACCGAAATAAAAGCCCAAAAGTGGCTGCGGATAACCAAAAAAAATGTGTTAAAAGGTGTGTTCAAGTTGGCTGGCGCACCTCGTGATTTATGCTATGCATTCAAATGCAATTTTGTTTTTTTGTCGGCTCTTGCAGCCGGCCATAAATATGTCAATATAAACAGTCCGCGGACAACAGACACAAAACGCGGAGAACAACGAAAACATTTCAATAAAAATCAAAATCAAAATCGAAACCGAAATCAAAATCAATAGCGAAAAAAAAGGGAAAACGTATACGATAACTGGAAATACAAATCCCGAAAAATCATTCCACCGGACGCTATCAATTTTTATAAGCCTTTGTTTTTTGCCAGGGAGCAGCAGCTGGGACGAGGGTCAGGGCAGGGGATTGAGTAATCGCTTATCCAGGCACTGCCATCGACCATGTCATTGCCAGCCAGTTTTCCTCGTTATTTTTTTCTAGATTTGTTTCGGAGTGTGGTGTTTGTTTGCCTTTGCCTTTGTTTTTCTTTTTGGCCTGCCCAGGTGTGCAACATACTCGATACGAAACGGAACAGACCCAATTTCGCTGCATGACTATGACACTGTTGAAGGTGCCCCAGCAGCAGTTGCCGCAAGCCACCGAAAAGTCGGCGCATGACTCAGGTTCAAGTTGCCGCATAATCAAAATCGCCCGGGTGTCTGTATCTGTCTGTCAGCCAAGTTAGCAAGGCTTTCGGCCCAGTCAGCCCCCGCCAGGCAGCTCCTCTGGGCCATGTAATATGCCGAATATTGCTGCTAACTGAAAAAATGCAAACGATTTGCGGGCGAGGGAATGTGGCAAATGTTTGGGTCTTCCCAAAATCACACCCACAAAAAGGTAGAACTGGCAAGCCATCAAAGTACAGCAGACACCTAATAAGAGCAAAAGTTATGGGGTTGCCAAAAGACTTATTTGAAAATAGTATCAGAAATGTTCGAGTTTTATTATCCATATTATGAAATCGACTTTAATAATCTCTATTTCTACGCTTGATTCTGATTTAAAACTCTTCACCAAGTATATTATAATTTGTTACCCATTCAGAGTATTTCAAATTTAGTCTGCAGCTTGTAATGCTGTAAAAGAGTCACTTTCGACCCTATAAATCATATATATTCTTGATCAGCATCATCAGGCGAATCTTTCTAGGCATTAAAAAAGGATTTAAATTTTTGAAAATTTTTTCAACATTTTTTAAGGTGGTATTATTGCCAGAAAAAAATGAAAAAAAAAATTAACTTTTTTACATTTAATTTTGAGTATGCAGATTTAATACCCTAATAAAAACTAACAAAGGACTGCTTTCCGAATTAAAATTAATGAATTTGTGGCTTAGCTATGAGTTTTTTTAAACTTTGATTTGTTGAACAAATTGTAGTATAAAAATATAAATAATATCGACTAAAAAATGGTATTTCAGCTTTAGTCAGAAGCTAGTAACAATATGAAGGAGTCGTTTCCGACCCTATAAATCATATATATTCTTGATCAGCATCAACAGGCAAAGCTTTCTAGGCATTAAAAAAGGATTTAAATTTTTGAAAATTTTTTCAACATTTTTTAAGGTGGTATTATTGCCAGAAAAAAATGAAAAAAATTTAATTTTTTTTGCATTTAATTTTGAGTATGCAGATTCATTAGCCTAATGAAAACTAGCATACGACTGCTTTCCGAATTAAAATTAATTAATTTTTGGCTTAGTTATGAGTTTTTTTAAACTTTGATTTGTTGAACAAATTGTAGTATAAAAATATAAATAATATCGACTAAAAAATGGTATTTCAGCTTTAGTCAGAAGCTTGTTACAATGTGAAGGAGTCGTTTCCGACGCTATAAATCATATATATTCTTGATCAGCATCAACTGGCGAAGCTTTTTAGGCATTCAAATTTTAAACTTTATTGAAAGTATATTTCTTTTCTTGACCAACTTAAAATATATTCCAAAAACCTTAAATTTATAATATTCTTACTATAGTTTGCCTACCGTACACGCTGACAGCTGTCTGACCCACATCTGATTAATAAAACAAAATACTAAATCAAGGCAAATTGGCCAAAAAAAAAGAAGCAGCATACATGCGAGCCAAAAAAATGTATATTATAGTTAAATAAAATAACAAAAACAAGAGCGAGCGATTTGAAGGCGGCAAAGCGGAGTAACCTACATGGCCAACCGACTTGAATGAGTGTCAAAGCTATTTTGCGCTAATTGCCTTTTACGATTATTTTCACATTTGGCCAAAACACGAAGCCGGCTTGGCCGACTCCTCCAAAGTAACCTAACCTAAGCTAACCTGACCCCTCCACAGCCTCCTCCTCCTCCTGCTGGCTAGATTCGTACTCCCATTAAGCCATATTCCTTGGCCAAATGCTTGGGGGCTCTTCCTGCAGGCCCCAAAACACTTATAGGCACGCATGGATGCACTGAGAACAATTAGTCGAGCAAATAAGTTATAAATTCTTGAATAAATCTACGAAATTTGGTACTACTTATGTTGCGCCAAAAGGTATGCTATGCTTTTGAAGGGAGCTGAGGTCCTGCATCATTTCCTTTCTTAATTAGCTATTTCTGTGGAATTAAATCGCATTTTAAGCTTAATTTATATACTATATTATTTCCCCCAGTGTACACTGAGGCAGTTGAGAGGGAACTGCAGATTGGGAGGGGGGCTGAACCGACTGAAAGCCAAGAAGGTTGAGGTGGAGCATGCACGAATGCGTCGCATTACACACACAAATACCCGCACAGCGCACAGATGGCCGTAGATATGTCTCTCTGCCTCATCCGTGGCACGCAACATATTCGCTTATTAAATTGAATTACATTTTTCGTACGTTTTATTTGCGGCTCGCGACGTGAGAGAGTTATGCGGCAAGCCGGAGGAGAGAGCGGGGGTTAAGAGTGGGTAAAAGTGGGCAAAAGTGGGCAAAAGTGGGGTGCTGCTGCTGCTGCTGCTGTTGTGGGTTAATGTCAGAGATGGGGCTAACACACACACACACAACCGCAAACAATAACTACAACGACAAAGAGCCATTGCCATTCCCGCTTAACTTTTCGTTATTACGCTCAATTATGGCTAACGGGTCAAAGAGCCACGGCAGAAATATCTCTTCCGCCTTTCGCGACAATAGAAAAGTCATAAAAATTATAATTCACCCGTGGAGAGTGTGTGCATGACCCATAAACCAAAATGAAATACTAATTAATTGAAGTATTATAAATATGGTTAGGGTCAAAATAAACAGGGCTACATAGTTGACTATAATATAATGCAGTTAATGGCTTTAATTTCTATGTTCTATGCAAATATTATTACCTAGTAATTATCTCTTTGAGATGCCTCTTGCTTTATTCCCCATTTATTTATCAACTGCTACTTTGTATTAAGACCTCTAGCACCACAGACTTTTAAATTTATTGCTCAATTCAATTTAAACATAAACATATTCATAGAAAAATGTACTTAGATACTTCCTACCTGCAAATAGCCACTAAAGATCTGTGAGCAATGTTAAATAAATTAATTACCTTTTAAGCAGCGACTTTAAGCCTGCGGTGTGCAAATGGTTAATCATGCAGGCAACTCAGGTGGGACTCACCTGAGCTGTCTAGCGCATGTCTAAAAATAAATAAATAAATATATAAACAAAAAGGAGAAGAATCTGAACAAAAACACAGCATCACAGCATCGAGAATAAAGAGGCAAACATGTTTTGCGGAGGTAAAACTTAATCGGTAATTGTCTGGCGAGCACTTGGCTTGGCTTGGCTTAATTGCCAGCCGGATGGCTTTGCTGGATTGATGTAACTATTAAACAATAAAATAACTTTACCTGTCCGGGGCAGGGGCAGGGGGGGTAGATGTAGAAGGGAAGGCTAGATCTTGGGGCAATGTCAAGGAAAAAGAAGCATCATTATCGGCAGGCAGGCCGACAAGGTCAAGTGAAGTCATCGCAGCAGCTGGCCAAGATTCTAATGGTTCCAAGACCAACGGTCACTGATCAATAATAATTAAGTCTGAGAATAAGATTCCTTCTTTATGGTTTCTTATTTAACCTTACTATCTATGTCAAGCTTATTTTATTCTTGAATCTGCACTAGGCACTAGGCCATATATTCTGAGCTCAGGCTCAAGTCAGATCAAGTTGAAGGCAATCATTATTTTTGGGTAGATCATCCGCTGGCCAAGGTCAGTGAAGTCAGCTTCTATTCAGGCTTCTATTAATGGCTCATAAAACTAAGTGTATACATATTCCCAATATATTATACAAGTTTCTCTTTTTCCCCATTGATTGGTTAATGCTTCAATTCAATTGCACGTTCGGGGGCGTGGTCCCGGGAATGTCCGTCTGTCAGTCAGGGAAATGCAGTCAAGATTGAGCATTCAATATTGTAATTGATTGAGGTTTAAAAAAAATCTTCAAGTTTCCATGTTTCGAGACAAAAGAAATGCACTTCGTGTGGGGAAAGTTGTACGTTGAATGGGAAAATTGAGTAATTGAGTTGAAAGGAATGCAGCGGCACGTGTCTCCGACAGATTAAGAGATACAGCATAAATAACAATAAATAACAAATTGATTGTTTATTTACCATTATTCGTCGTGACTGACTGGTGAGCCAATATGCAATCAACATGTAAATTAGCCAATAAAAAGAATCCATGGTCAGAACGGCGATACAACCATAACGCAGATGATCATGATAATGATCGCGGCGATAATTATCAGCTTATCCCACGTCTGGCCAGAACCTAGAGTCAAGGTTGAAAGCTGTTTTTGGCCAAGTCAAGTCGAGTCAAGTCAAGTCAAGAGCTGCCAACAAACCCAATCTTTGTTTGCGGCCAGAAATTAGTCAAAGTTAAATAACATCTTTGCTGATGTATTTTTCACTTTCATCACTCTTCATCGTCGCTACTATAATTAAGCGTATGCGTAATATTTGCACAGTTTCGCTTCGACGATGATTTGCCAAAAAAAAGAAAAGATATTAGTATTAAATAATAAATAAAACTGCTAGAGGGTCAAGTGCAAGTCTCTCCTTACTTTTTTTGCCGATAATCACGATGATAATGCAATGTAAATTGTAATTAAAATCAACAGTTGGCGGCACAGATGTTCTGGCCGTGTCTCGGTTGTTAGCCAACTTGTGTTCTAGACCATGTTTTGTGTGCATTTGAAATTAATTTATGCCAGCATTCGTTCCAAGACATGACGAGCACTAACTGCAGGCAAGAACTTCGACTTTGACTTGGACTTGGATGTGGATGTGGACCTGGACTCCGACTCCTCGGGAGACTCAAGTTCGAGATGGAGTCGGGAGTCGGAGTTGGAGTTAGTTGGTCGCATACATAAATAAATTAAAATTGCTAATGGCTTGCGGCCAAGAGAGTTCAGTTTAGTTCTCTCCGGTGCAACGCCCATAATTAAAAGCAACAAGAAGTACAACTCCAAAAAAAAAGGCACAATAAAACCATGACCACCTCAAGGGGAACGTGAAAGATGGGCTTTGTTGGCTAAGATGACATGGAGGATACTCTTTACGAATGTGTATTAATATTAAAGATTTCATTAATCTAAACAAGAACTATGGACTATTCAAAATATTCATTAATTTATAGTTTAAAGAAAGAAAAGATCGTTTTACTACTATAATACTTTCTTTGGGTTATTAATTAATAATAAAGAATAGAATGGAATTTAGCAAAACCCTTCAGAAAGAGAGAGTATACAATATCGTAAGAGGGAAAAAACATTGGTAACGATCTCACAGCTTGTGGAGAGTCTCGGGCATAAATCAATCAATTTATGGTCCGCAGGAGTAAAAGAAGAAGACTGCCACTTCCTACTCATCCCGCGACTGTGGTTATATTTATTTTCTTCTTTTTGCGGAGGAGGAGGTGTCCTCCAAGCCCCTCTCCATTTCTACCAGAGAGCAATGAACCCAAATACTCACTCACTCACTCACCTTTAAGCCATTTGGAAGTTGGCAGTTGGCAGTTGGTAGTTGGTAGTTGGTAGCCAGCTCACCCCCGCAACTTGGCTTGTTTGCATACGTCGAGAAGACATCTCCGGTCGTCCCCCGAAAAATTGCAATTTTTCCCGCAAATAAGCAAAAGCAAAGTCTCCAGAAAACCGGGGAACCTGGAAGCCCGAGCCAAACCCCGGACTGTAATTGCTGCTGTCTCTCCAGCTAAATGCAACTTGCCTCGTAATGTTCTATAATTCATTGCTCGCTGGAAAAGAAAAGTTTCAGCCGAAATGGGGAAAAACATGGACATAAGTCAGTGGAAATCTGGCTTAAATATGTGCTGTATTTTAGCAAAGACCTAAAAAGCAAGGCAATTTCTCTCTATACGCCATTATGAGGGTATAAAAAAGAATTGAGCCAACATTTTCTGCATGCAAAAAAGATCGGGCGGCTTTAGGGAGCGGCTCGGAAAATTGGCAATTGAAGTGCCAGCCATGTAATTAACACTTGGCAGCTGACACAGCGGCAATTCCAGCACGACCTCTTAATACTTTTGGCCTTCTATGCGGATTTCTATTCTCTATTTTTTTCGTTTCACTTTACTATTATCAATTGGCTGTAAGCAATTTATGCTATGCTGCATGGCCCCATCAAAACCGAGCTTAGTTAAGGCTTAAATGTTGACCAAAGCCTAAATAACTCATGGTTTTGATAGAGAAGAATTTAGCTTAGCTTGTTTGTGGAACTATTTCTGAAAGCATTTTGGTTTTAAAATAAAGAAGATGTGTCCTTAAAGATTCTATAGTTTCAACAAGATTTATAGGAATTTATTTTTTAAGAGTAATGCCCAGAGTGTTATTCCCAGAATCCCTTTCAACTGACAGAGACTATGCGTTTGATGGCTTATTAAAGCCTTTAGCGTGGTCCCTGAAGAGCGCCAAATTGATGAAAGCCTTTCCATCACAGCTGTCCACTAGAAAAAACCGTTGACAACACACACTAGACACACACTATGTACACACACTATGTACACCACATACCCTATCCTCTCTGGCAGCAATGCATCAAGTTTAAGGCTTAATCGATACCACTTACCCCGTCCGTCACTCGCCTCTTTAGCTCCGGCTCCACTCACAAATCGCTGCAATCGCAATTCTCAGTGCTCTTTTTTACACTTCTTTTCCACGCTTCGTTTGTGTCGACAGCAGCTTTTCATTAGACAATTTCCCAGTGGGGAAAAGCGGAGCGGAGGGGCGGCAATAAGTGGTGGGATAAAGCGGGGGGGAGAGGCAAGACCAGGCAGCAGCAGATTTTCATTATGTCGACTCGACACTAACAACAACTTTTACTTCTTTTGCACTGAGCGAAGAGAAGGGAGATTCTCGATGGAAAGGAAAAGTGTTTTACATAAGATTACATTTTCATTAAGGAAAAAAGTAAAGAAATGTTTAGGTTTAAGAAGAATATGCTATAAATATATTAATGTATATTTTTATACAATTATTTCCAAGACAAAACAGGTTTCTTTCTTAACTTCAGGATAATTGCTAGGATATTTCTTTCCCTGCATCTCTATTGATATTTGTTCAAACTACAAATATTTGTCAACTTGAAAAATGTTTTCCAATTAATTCTAATTTAATTTCTCACTATTTGGGGGGGTCTTCCTGTTTTCTCTCCCTGCATCACTATCGCCTTCTCACTCGACAGTAGCGTGTGGTACATTGTTAGCTTAATTGTTGTTGTTGTTCTGGCTGTTAGAATGTGCGCATTATTGAGTTACGTGCTTGGCGGCACACAACAGCAACACTAGCAACATCAGCAGCAACAACACTTGCAACAGCAGTTGCAACTTGGCACGTTTCTATTATTTAACTGTCAGCACAGCATCGCCGCTAAATAGTAAATGGTAACATTTCGAGTTGGAACAACAAGAGCCGCGCTAATTGCCCGACAAAAATGTCTCGCACTTAACATTTGTCCTCTTCATTTTGCACCAACAGCCGCCACTTAATGGAAAATGGGCGGAAATCCCTGGCTGGCCACCAAATAAAAGGTGTGGTGACTCCAGCCCTGATCTCTCACCTCTCAGGTTTCCACAAAAAACAAAGAAAAAAACAGAACCCTAAACCCTAATTTAAGCCCTAGACGATGGATGGGTGTGACACCTACGCGGCGATGCCTTCAAAAGTTGCCGCCATAAAAAGCCCACGCTTCTGGGAAATAAAATTATAAACAAATGCAGAGAGGGAAAATGTACAAACACGAAATTAAGTAAATATAAATTCAAATTTTTCAACTAAAACATTTGAAGTAAGAAAACTAAGCTTTCCTTCTTTTTTTTATCCATATTTTAAATTTATCAAATTATTATTCTATGAATATTTTCTTTTGGTGTAAATAAAACACAGCTAAAAGTCAGCTTAACTGATCTGCATATTAAGCATTTGGAAAAAGGCACTACCCTGTATTTTATTTGTATATTTTTTGCCATGAATTATGCAACTCCAGGGGTCTTGGGATCTAAAATCTTTTCTCTCTCTCATCAGATAACAATTGCAATTGGCAGCTTAACTTGAAGTGATCACCGTTTCCTAGGTTATTCATCATCAGGCAGCAGTCAACTCTTACACTGATTGCACTTTTTTTAGTGCTTTTATATTTGTTGTACTTTTTTTAGTAGTAGTTCATTATTCTGAGTGAAGGCGGCCAATGAAAGTTTTATCCTAGCCCGCCCACGCTCATTGCTCCCACACACAGAGAGCCTTTCCTGCTGCCGTTTGCTCTCGCTCTTATTAATTGCAAGTGCATAAGCAGGGACAGTGTGGAACATAATTATAGGGCCTTATAAATGCTCAAATTCAGAAGGAATTATTAGCTAATTATTTAAGAAGAATCTAAAAGTGGAAACCTATCAAAAGGCATATAAATAAACATAAATAAATGCATTCAAAAGTTATTAAAAAAGGAAAGGGATAGAATACTTGAAAATAATTGGTATTTACATATATATATAACATAAATTATATTAAATTATATATATATATATAATTTATGTTATTTTGCATTAAATTTACATGTATGCCCTTGACTGTACCCCATTTACCATATCCATATGTATGGGGTATGAAAAAAAAGAAAATATCTTGATGGCTTTTTGTACGACATAACCGTAATTGCTTCCCTGTTGAAATAATTGAAGCTGCACGTGGGTGGTTACCTCCCAACCCCCTCCTCCCCCCCCCCACAATTTGTTGGTTAAACTTTCCTTATATATGTGTATATTTTCTTTTTTCGCCGAATCGACAAGAGAGAAATTTATTAATTATTGATTGCTGCAATCGCAGTGTCTCGCTTCGGCTTGGAACCCATTGTTCGCTGCAGTCAAAGAGATTTCTCTATGAGCCAAGGCAAGGTCGTCCGCTGATGCTGTTAGCTTTAAACTCAACTTCATTTTTTTTGCTTTTCTTAATTTATCTTACTCATTTTTTTCTTTTTTGTTCATCGTCGTATCTGGTGAATATAAGTCTTTACAATAATACGCGGGCACGAAGTCAGGGCGCACAATTCGATTCAAGGCTTAAACGGAGGAGAGCTATGCAAATAGAGCTGGCAAACCCAATAAATGGTCTCATTGGAGGCAAGAGGGGGGGAGAAGCGGAGGGGGCAGGGGCAGGGACGCCCACGCGCAATTATCAAGCGGCTTTTTGTTCGCTTTAAACAACTGTGACAACTTCTTTAATCAAAAGCGTTTTCAAAAGACCAGGGCGTGGCCGCAGCCTCACAGTCTCCTCTCCTCCTGCTCTTGGCCAAAATGTATATGTGTGTGTGGGCCAAAAACTTTTGTCTCATTACAAATTTGACGCTCTGGCTGACAACTTTTGATTTCTTGTTTCTATGCCCCGCGTGCGTAAATCTTTATGCTTATGTCATTTAGTTTAATGGCAATCTGTCGTCTATATCTGTGCGATCATAATTATAGGCTCACGTTTATATATATTTTCAGCGACGACAAGCGCTGATAGATGGACTTAAAATCGAATGGGGGATATATTGATGAATGTGTTTATTAGGGGGAAAACTGTCGATTGGAGGTTGCAGAGATTGACTGACATTCAGTTAAGGTTTAAAATTTAGAGCTTAAAGATTGGTTCAGTTTCTGGAGAATGGTTTAATTATAAAGTAATACAAGTAAATATTTTAATACATGTGTATCTCCCAATTATAACAATTCAATAAATTCATATAATAACAAAAAAGGAAGCATACTTCAGAAAGCAGAAAACTATATACCTTTTATAAGACTTTTTTTCGAAAAATCAATATTTAAAAAACCCATAACTAAGTCAAAAAAGCATTAATTTCAATTCGGAAAAAAATTCACATTTTCGACAATTTTAACGCTGTAAATTTGAAAAATTTTAAAAAATTTATTTTCTCTCCTTCATACCTAGAAAGATTTGCCTGTTGATGCTGATCAAGAATATATATGATTTATAGGGTCGAAAAAGACTCCTTCACTACGTTTAAAGCTTCTAACATAAATTATAATACCCTGTAATAGTAATAAAGATCTCCCGAATCTGAACCCAGAACCTCAATAATTTCGGTAATCACTTAAACCCCAAGCTTGTAGTCAGCTAAAACCCCTCAAATTATTTTCTCTTTGCCATTCTTTTACCTAATCTCTGTTGGTTTTCCTGTGAAATTAGTGAATTTATTTCCCTGGCAACTTAATACCTTTTTCCTGGCATTTATTTTTCCACTCCAATCGGCAAATGGGGGCATTCAACTTGTCCAGTAACTGTTTCGGTTAATCTATATCATAAGTATATATGTATACTCCCTCAAATTTACATTTCTCATACAAACCGCTGACCTTAGCCACAGATATTATTACATTGTTGTTCTTGGCCATTTTCATGTATATATATATCTATATCTATTATTTTTTTCTTGACAAATTTGCTGGCCACAAGCGTGAACGACAAATGACGGACCCGAACTGGACTGTGTGTGGGGGACATTGACGTTGACGCAGGCCGATTGTTTGGAATCAAAGAGCGTGTGAATCAAAGTAAAAAATACAACAAAATATATATAAAGAAAAATAAACCAAAACCAAATTATTTTAGCCCACGAAATTAAGCTTTTGTGACGGTCTGGTCTGGCGGCTTCATGTATTATTATTGACAGCGATTTGCTTTGATATTTCGGTGACCATGAAATTGGCTTGCAGGCCGAGCTCTGGGTTCAATAGGCTTTTCTTTTCTTTTCTTTTGGCTAATTTAAATTTATGCCAGAAAAGTTCCTTAATTAAATTTCCTTCGTTGGGTAGACGCCAGTTTTTCATTAAGGCAAAGCACTCTGGCGACGTCTAGACCCGCTAAAGATGATCGGATCGGCACATGACCAGACTGAAAACTGAGACGAGAGTCTGTAGAGACTAGAAATTAATGCGGAAAAACTTGTTTAGGCTGCGACACCTGTTGCTCACATGTGGGAACTAAGTGATTATGTATTTAAGAAAGAAAAATATATAATTTTTGATCCCATTTTGATGTTGCCAAGAACGTGAGGTAAATATTTAATTAAGCAAGGTATAAATACTTTTTTATAGGCCAGCTGCAGGAAGTGCACTTTTAAATAAATACAGGAAAACGTGGAAATATGATAAAGCAAGCAGGAATCCTAAAGAAAGATAATCACTGAGATATTATTAAAGGGAAACCTTGTGAAAAATGTAACAAAAAAACATTTTAAAATCTGTTTCAAGCCAAAAACAAGTCTCAGATAATAAAAGCCTTTACAAAATTATATAAAGGTGTTATATTAAAGTTAAAGAAATCTTTCAATCTGTATATTATTCTATATAATGATACGATTACCTCTTTTCTTGTCACGTATTATAAGCATACTGAACTTCAGTATTACAAATAAAGTTTCGTAATGTTTGTCCAGAACTTTCAGATGACTTTTATAGATTGCACAACTTGCCATTACCCATGCCACAATTAATTTTGCACTTTCCAATTGTTATTACCAGACAATTCCACTTCAATTACTTTGTGCCACTAAACCAGAATTGTCTCTGTGTTTAATGTTTGTTCAAAAGCCCCATCAAGAAAGAGGTTTTACTAATTTTCACTTAATAACAAGAAGGGAAGCTTACTTCGTGAAGCCGAAGCTTATATACCCTTGCATTGAAATTAATACATTTTTATATGAACATTTTTTACAAAACATCAAAGTTCCAAAATCGCATAACTTAGTCAAAAAGGGATAAAATTCAACTCGGAAAGCGGTCTTATGTTAGTTTTTATTAGATTTAAAAATCTGCATACTCAATTTAATATTTCAAAAAATAAAAATTTTTGTCCAAATTTTCACAATTTTAATGATGTAACCCCTTATAAAATTTTCAAAAAATCGAAAATTTTTATTTTCATCCAAACATAGCCCAAAAAATTCAGATTTTTATACTGATCAAGAATATATATGGTTTAAAGGGTCGGAAATGATTCCTTCACAGCATAACAAGCTTCTGACTGAAATTAGAATACTCTGCAAATGGTATAAAAATCGTATTTAAATTTTAATCCAATGTTTCTTGCAACTACTGTCACTTTGAAAAGATTCCGTTTCAAATTCAAAGCAGTTAAATCAATCTGGTCCGTCTATTCCAAATAGCTGGTCAGTTGCCGGGCATACATGGCGTATACTTAACGTGAAAACCCTTAAATTAAGTATACGCACTGTGTGACTTAAGGGTGAAAAAATATATATTTAAAATAATTTTTTTATGACCATTTATTCGACAAGTTAAAGCCTAAAAAGACCATAACCAAACCAAAAAGCAATTAATTTTTAATCTGAAAGCAGCCCTATGTTAGTTTTGTATTAGGCTAATAAATTTGCATACTCAAAATAAAATGTAAAAAAATTACCATTTTTTTAATTTTTATGATGTAACCCCTTATAAAATGTTGAAAAAATTGTCAAAAATGAATATTCTTTTTTTAATGCCTAGAAAGATCCGCCTGTTGATCCTGATCAAGAATATATATAACTTATACTGTCGGAAATGACTCTTTCACTGCGTTACAAGCTTCTGACTGAAATGAAAATACCCAGAAAGGGTATAAAAACATAAAGCATTTAGTCCAGACCATTATAAATCGGTTTCTTTTTTTTTTTGTCCGCTGCCTTAAGAGAATTAAATTACACATAAATGTTTGTTAATGCTTATCTGGGGATTTCTATCTATTTGCAGGTAAGTGCGAGCTGGAATGAGTTTCGACCAAAGACCGAAGGGCAGGGCCAGCTCCAACTTTGGCTCCAACTTTGGCTCTGACTCTGACCCCATAAACCCAAATAGAATCGTGGCACGCGTGAGTAAAAGCTACAACAGAAAAATTGCCATCAAAGAGATGAATCTGAATGGTCGGATGGTGTATGTATATTCACTTTCTCCGCTTTTAATTGCGGCCAGCTTAATTTTGATGCGTGCGCAATTTAAGTGCAGCAACGAAATCCTCCTCCAGACATGTCGCACGTCCGAGAGAAATGCCACAAAAAGAGTTGAGTTCCGGGGAGGAGGATGCGGATGAGGATGGGGATGGGGATGAGGATGGAGTTCCGCGGAGAAGCTGATGGCGGAACAGAACATTTAAGCGGCTTAACCCACTTCCGTGCCACATTATCGTCAACGGCATGAGCATCATTATCATTGTTGTCGCCGCCGTCGACTTTGCGAATGGTTTTACCTTTTTTTAACCTTTTTTCCCCCCGCTCTTTTTTAATTTCTTTCAATTACGCCGCACTTGTCACACGCACACATACCGCACAGAACGAAAAATATTACCTTCATTGTGGTATTATTTCGTAACAGAATCGGTGGCATTTTGTGTCATCTTTAATTGAAAAGGTAATAGTTTTGTGTCTGCTAACTGGAGAAATTGATAACTTTAGGGGTTATATTATTTAATTCCTCTGCGAAATATGAATTGAATTATCAAGTTTTTATAAGAAATGGAACGTGAAACCCTTCTGTTAATGATTAAATATAGAAGAAGCTGTACTCTTTACTTTCCTAATTTATATGGAGGCAATCTTTCACGGAGAGAAGTACTCACAAATTACCTAAGAAAAACTATAAGAAAAAGTCACCAACTTTTCTCTCCATGACAACTTATGTTCTGCTTCAGATCTTTTCTTGTTTTTTGCAGAAAGAAAGAAAAGTTCCCTCGCCAGAGATTCATTAGGCAGCTTTCTTTCTAATTAGAGACATCGTGGTGAATCATATACATATATATTTTTGTGGGAATTGTAACCAGAAATTATACTCCAGAACTGAGCTAATGACGTAAGGCAGCTTGCAATGAAAGTTGCATCAGAAGAGTAACAAAGGAAAGTTGGCTGGTTGTTGGCCTTTCTAAATGCCGCAAATGTTATGTTATGTAGAATAGCGCGACTTGGCGACTGCCAAGTGGAATTGCCAATTGCAATTGATGCGCCACAAGTTTGGCAAGCAGTGAGTCCGGCCAAAACCAATTTAAAAGCCCCAAAACAGGCAGAGACTGATAAAGCCGGGACCAAGAGGAAGCCAGCAGAAGATGGCCAAAAGCATCGAGGGGAAAAATGGACAGCAGAAACCGCAGAGCAGAGCGGAGCTACAAAATGCCAGGCAGTAAAAACAAATGAAGCCAAGAAGAGCCGGGAGAGAGGTCTTGGGCATGGCTAATGCAATGGCCATTTCCTTGGCTGTTCCTATAGACTTTCGGCTCGGACCATGGCTCAGACTGTGGACTATGGCTCGGCTATGGCTAACCAAGACCCGTGGCCCTCTCGCTTCGAGACGCTGACCGGGCGCACTTTCAGTTTTCAAATGGCCAAGACAACGGCAGCAGCAGCATCAGCAGATAACAGGAAAGTTAAGCTCACTTTATTGGCCAAAAACGAACTGCAAATTCCCTTTCCTCTCTATTAATTGTTATCCCAGACTTTTGCTGGTAAATTTGCATTATGCAAATACCATTAAAACGATATTCCACGACATAATGAGCTCACAAATAACTGCAACTAAAAGCCAGATATTAATTTGAACAAAATCGAATTGAAACTGCAATGAAATTATAATTAGACTCTGACTTGGCATGAGTTTGAATTTAAACTGTAAATGGATTTGGCCATAATTGCAATGTAATTGCCATTGGAATGCTAATAGAGATTGCACGATTGCATATTAATAGGAGTTTTATATATATGTATATGGAAATGCCATGAAAACGAAAACGAAACTAAAGATAAATATACAACAATTTGAAACTGAATATTAAATGCAGAAAAATAGATAACAAAATGCATTTTGAACAAAATAACAAACGATAAAAATGCTAATGATGCTGATCCAAAGAGCTAAAAGCCTAAAATTAATATTAACTCAGTTTTTTCCATTTCCTAACCCTTAGGTAAGAACATCCTTTGTTTATCCTGAAAAATTGAAAGGGTTTTTGGGAAGACAAACACACTGTTATCATATTTCAAAACGTAAACATCATTAGTCCCATCTTTCCACCAATTGTGCCCCGTCATAGTCCAATCAGTGGCAATACCCAAGCTGCATCCAATTTCGTGCCCCTTTTTCCTTTCCCTTTTCTTGGAGGGGCAGCAAACATTACGACCAAGTCATAAATACCCTTTTTGGTAGTTACAGCAGCTAAAGGCCGACTGGCTGGCTCGATTCGCTTTTATGGCAAAGTCAAATAGGAAAACAAAATAGAAGTTAATCTAATAACAAAGATTGAGCGCAATAATTTTAGCGATTGGCAGCGCAGATTTACCATGGCCAAGAGCTAAGAGTAAGAGCCGCCAGTCGCAGTCGCAGTTAAAGCCGGGCTAAAAGTAAAATCGTCTCGCGGTTAAAGGGAGCGTCCTGCACTTGGAGAAAAATATATCAAGATGCTTTTTAATACCAACAAATTCATGTTTTCAAAAGAATTTGATTTTAATCTGATTTCTCCTAAATAATTTATGTATAAATATATATAAATTTCATACCCAAAAGTTATCTATAATTTTTTCGAGTGTCTCAGACCTAAGCCCAAGCCCAAGACCGTACTTGGCCGAAACGGCGAGCGTGGCCAAAGTCTCGTTAGCGTTTTGGGGGCTTCGGCAAGTGCAGCTGCTGCCACTTTTGCTGCTGCCACTTTGGCTGCGCGGATCGTTCGTTGCACTTGCCACAAACTGCAGCCGCCGCCGCTGCCGAGTAAGCCAGAATCTGCGAGGAGAGTCCGGGCCCAGATAGCGTATCTAATGGATACATTTTAGTGCACACAGCGAACGTATCTAATCGGCTAAACGTTTTATTAAATTACGTTAGTCTAAGCTTTGTTCAGGCCAGCCCTGCAGTGGGTGCTCCGCCGCCGACTGACTGGTTTGGCTTAGTTATTTCGCTATTCGCAATTCGAATTTGCTTAGCTGACCTTGCCTTGGCCGACAAGACCAGACCAGACCAGATGCCAACCGATCGAGGGGCTTCTCTATCCTCTATCTCAGGCTGGCCAAGTTCAAGGTTAAATACTTGGCCTTAGCTGGGCTAAATTTGATTAGATTTAAATTATATTTATTACAGATGAGGAGAGGTTTCAAGGGTTTATAGAGAGAATAAAAAGATATACCTAAAATCATATCCTTATTCAGCATTAATAAGTTTATAAAATAGTTCATTTTCCAACAATGTACCTAAATATGATTCTGTGTTTTTTCAATATTAGTTTAATTTAGAAGAGATTATCAAGGTCTTTTAAAGACTACAAAAACCCTATTGTTTTTTTGGCCACGCTTTCCCCCTGAGCATAAGCCAAGTATTCCCTTTTCGCCAAGTTGCATCGAAAGTTTCGGCAGCTTAAACAAAAGGTAAATGTGGGCGTTAAATGGGCGTATCCGAAGCTGACAAAAAGTAAAACAAAAAAGGAAAACCTTAAAAGCCAAGCAAACAAAGCCAACAGCTGGGGACAAAAGCCAAAAGGACCCAAACAGGACAGCAAAACCTTTATTTGAATGCTTGCATGTCATGGGAACTATATACATATATGTATATATCCATTTGAATATATATATTTATTTTACTTTTTGTTTTCTCCCCCAATGGCCAGTGGTATAAGTTCAATGTTCCGACTTTGAGATCGGCAGAAAAACAAATATAAATAGACAAGAGGAGAACAATTGCATGCTGCTGGGGACATGGACGGGGACAGGAACAGAGGAGCAGCCTGCCGAAGTCCCACAAATGAAACTGAAATTGAAAACGAAATCAAAACATGCATATGGATTCCGGATAGGAGAGGAGTTTCCACGCCAGGAAGCCGCACATAAGCCAAGGGGGCCATAAGAACACGACACTGAAAAGCCATTGCCATTGCTTCCATGCAAATAAGCAAATGAGCAAACAAATGGCCAACAGACAGAACCAGCAGCGGGATTATTATTGTAGCTGAGCTGCTGCCGAGCTGATGTGCTCCTAAAAAGAGCAAACTGTCTACACAGGGAGAAAAGATATTCAAATATTTAATATATAAAATACAAAACACTACTTTTTATGGCAACTTCATCACTTTTTCAGCTCCTGAAAAAACAAGGGAGCGTGAAAAACGTGCCCCCTAGTCATGCAAGTTTTCGTGTATAATAAAAAAATATTCATGGCTTGAAAAAATCACCAAAAAATAAATCGTGTCACAAAAAAAATATCCCCGAAAATAGTCCTAAAAAAATCACTATAAAAACTGTCTCTGACAAACACTATAAAAACTGCTAGAAAAACTGTCATTAAAACTTTAACAGAAGCATCAATAAATCGAATAAGAAATTATTTAAATATTGAATTAATTATTAAACAAGTATTTAATTAATGTGATTATATTTAACACACACAATTTGTTTAAATACTTTATAAGTATTTAATGTAACTTTAGCTTTTTAATAGCATAAAACTATATTAAGAATATATTTTTGTATAAACTATTTGTGGGACTTTATTGTCAAAATAATTGAATGATTCCAGCTTTACTTTAAATTTAATTATAAATTCCTTTCTTTTGAGCTCACACTTTTCTGGGCTAAAAGTTTTCCCCGAAACCCCTTTAAAAACGCCGTTTATTTAAAGTGCATACCAAGAAAAAGGACAAAAACCTTTGGCGTTTGTGTTCGAGCGAGTCAAAAAATAATTGCTGATGCTTTTTTATACTCTTTATATATGTATATATATAAACTTTTTGTTCTGCCTTTCCTTGAGCAGAACAATTGAAGTCAAGCCCCATTTGCTTTTTAACTGCAGGCGGAAAAGAGAGTCGAATCGAGTTGAGTCGAGCGAGGGTCGCTCCTTGATTTGTTTGGCTTTGGGGCGAAACGAGCGTCTCCTTGGACCATTTGGGGCTGCCCTTTTTGGCCCTCGGCATGAATTTATTTGTTTTGAAATTGTAACTTTTGCACTCATCCGCAGCAGCCACTGCTGTTGCCACTGCAACTGCAACTGCAACCACATCATCATCATCATCTGCATCATCATCAACATCCCCAGTGATTGGCTTTTTCCCTTTTTTTCTCCTTTGCTGATTGTGCGGTTTCGATAAGAATGCAACTGCAGTTGCACCCAGTAGCTGCATCTTCAGAAAAATAATAAAGAAGGAGACCCAAACAAAATTGAAAAAGAAAAGAAAAGGAACCCTTTTAGTACACATACTACATGTGGCAGCTATAAATTAGCAAAAGGGAAAAGGAAGCGCATGGCTCTGCCAAAATGTCAATTGAAGGCGACGAAAAAGTGAATAGATATGTACGTGGGTAACTGCAAAAGGAAAGCCTGGCGAAAAGCGAGGGAAAACGAGCACCCGCTAGAACCGACAACGAATTTTCACTTTATCCGGCCGAGAAATTAAAATGGAAAATCCTGGCAAGCAAATGTCGCTGAGGGAATGCTCTTTGCTCAGGGATTTTAAATGCGAATTTCAATTGATTGCATTTTCTTATCCCTTTTGCAACCGAGTTTTTCTGTTTTCCCAGCTTTTGTAGGTGATGATGAGCACTGAAAGAAATATAGGTAAAGAAAAACCTTTAAAAAACACTGTAGGTTTCAGGCAAGTAAAATCTTTTAAATCGTAGAAAACCCTTTGGATTTATAAGTGCGAACCATAAAACTATTTGCCAAATGAGTCATTAATTTCTTGATAACTAAAATATTCCAATTTCTAAGGGCTTTGGCTAGTCGAAAACCCTTCTAGATCCTAGTTTTCCCTGCCTCTATTTCCAATTTTCCACCAATATTTCGCTGCTCTTGATGCTCCCAAACGTGAGCGCGTGCAGAGCCGTTGATCACGAAGGGGATGACCGGGGATTTGGGGGGCTTGGGAGAAGGGAGCAGCTTAGACAGGATATTGTGGGGGCGGTGGAGGAGTTACACTTCGGAGTCTGGAGTCGGAGGAGGAGCAGGAGTAGGAGTCGAACAATGAATCGCATCGAGGAGCATACATTACAAAGATTGCTGCTGAGGCTGCAGCTTCTTGGGGCTTCTTCTGGGCCGCGTTCTTCGTTTTGGCAGCAACTTTTACTTATTGCTTTGGCTCTCAGCCGTGTTTATTTCAATCTTTTTTCGCTGCAGCTTTGGGCTGCTTTTGTTTTCTTTTAATGTGCCAGAAGTCGGAGCCGTGTTCTGCTGCGAATTCGTGAAACGTGATGCCGAAAGTCGTTTTTTCGCCTGTGTTTTTCCCCCCCTTTTTTGGGGGGATTTTCTTCTTGTTTTCTTGTTGCTTTTTATTCGGCGGAGCTGCCCTTGGTTGCTGTTTCGTTTTCCGTTTGTATGTAGGATGCGGATGCTGTGCATGTTTGCTCGCATTTGAATATGGAATCCAACTGCCGCTGGCTGGGAGCCATCATCCTTGTTAAGGGGATCCATAACAGGGCATTGTTTTGAGCCAGTTTCAGTGAATGCTCCCTGGCTGCCAGTTGAACTTGGAGCCCTATTAAGGCCTGGTGATAGAAGCTGCTATCTGCTAACTGCTACAGGCAGTGCTCTAGTAATTGAATATCTCCAGAGTGTTGGAATTAATTAAATAGGGTAATAAATGTAGAGAGCATTTTATGTATAAAACTTTAAGGTAAATAACTTTATCAAATTACGAAACGGGTGTGAAAATTATTAATTATTCAATTAAATTCAATTCCAAGACTTTGTTAAACACAGAATAAATTTATTCCACTTCTGCTTAATGTTTACAAGACTTTGTTTATGGTTTCATGTGCACATTTTTCGAGTCCTCACTGTAACACTCCTAACTCTTCAAGAACCGAAAGTCGCCTGAGAACTTTTCACCCATGGCCATAAGTGAACCGAAAACGAAAGCCAAATTGGCAACTTTCAGCCATTCCTGCCATTTTGGCCTGCCTTTGAGCCATGGCGAATGAAAAATGTTCGCGTTTCTCGCCCTAATTGGTGGCGAAACGTTGTCGCACCAAATAAATAATGATAATGGCACCCGTAGCGTGAAGTTGCGGAATCGATTCCGATATATATATATATATATATATATATACATATAGAAGAGTCCCAGTCGGAGTTCCCATTCCCTTCCCCCCTTTAAGACCCTGTTGGTATTTCCCCATTCTTTGACTTTGACTTCTGGTTCTCGGACAGAGGCCATTGACTGTTTCCCAAACGCTTTTGCTGATTGATTGACGCTGCCTTCTTGGCTCTCTTCAGCTGTTAACAATTTCATTGTGGTGTGTGTAGAGTGTGTGTTTGGTGGTACCTAGCTGGACACGTTGTAATGTAATTAATTGCTTTCCAACCAGAGTGTCCAAATCACAAAAGGGCAGTCAACAGTTCCAGCGGCGGCTAAGTGGGTCAGCTGTTTGCTTGACGAATGTGTGTGTTCTTTTGGGTAAATATGGTGGTGGTTCCACACAGGGGAGGAGGTGCGGAGGAGGGGCGATACAGGTGGTGGCAGACAGGTAAATACCCAGGAGATACCAGGTGATAGGCAGCCCAAAAAAAAAGAAATGCAAGTTGAGGAAGTGAGGGGAATGTTCGATAAGAGTTATGAAAAATAAATATTTAAGGTCGAGGGTTGTAGCACTTTTTTGGAAAGTATAAATAAGGTACCGAATGGTACTTATAAATATATTTTTTATATACTATTTTGTATATTTTGATACCTTTTTCTTTTTACTAAATAATTTCATATATTTTATTACCTTTTTGAACGATGCTCTTGACATTCCCTGATTTTACTTGTGTATTTTCATATTTACTTAATAACTTTTCAATCCACCCTCTCTGAACTACTGCAACTGTCAGGTTCAGTGAACCGCCGCCGCACTAACTAACTTTTCGTATGAATCAAACGCTAAAACATCAATCAAAGCCAAATTAAGCGTAAAATTCAAAGAGCCAGGCCGAGTCAAGTCGGCAGACAAATGTAAAGCAGAGACCCAAGTAGAAATAAAGGCAGGGAGGGGGGAAAAGGGGGCACAAAGGTTAAGCCCGCACGGTGGAGTGGCCGGTTCAGGGAAGACCCGGGGAAGACCCGGTCCGAGTTCCAGACCCAATCCCAACTCTGGCCCAGCCCGCATCTGCATCTCGGGCAATCAATCAGCCGGGCGGACACAAGCTTTCCAAAGAAAGGCAGCCTGCGCTCAAAACTTGAGGCAGAAATGAAATAAAATAAAATAAAACAAGGCAAGAGACGAAACTGAGACAAAAAAGTGCAAGAGGAGTCACTGGAGCCTAACAAAAGTTGCAGCTAATTTTAGCTTCATTTGCATGAGTGGTTCCAAGATGATCTGGAGAGTGAGTGTGTGTAGAGTGTGTAGAGTGTGTGGTGTGTGTGGTGTGTGGTGTGTGGGTTGCTGCTCGCAGAATTGGCGCACGCACAAAGGCAAAGATTTATGGTATGCAGTGTCTTATGCAAATCTTCTGCCAGAAGAAGCAGTTTCCTGATAAATGCGCCCCCTTTGACCGTTATATCGACCGATTTCCACAGAGCTGATAACGAAAGACTCAGGCAACGAACTTGCCCTGATAATGTGGAAAAAAAACGAAAGACTCAGGCAACGAACTTGCAAGCTGATAAGAACCACACCTATTCATACTTCCCCCTCTCAATATTTAATCTTTTCTTTTCCTATACATGTTTTCTTTTTATTATTCAGCTTAACGTGATGAGAATAATAATTTTAGTACGAAACAACATCAAATCAAATCTTTTCCTATGCATTTCCCACACGCCCGTGCATTTTTAATGCCTGTGGCCGCTGCCAAGAAATTAAAAAACAATATTTAATCAACGCACATAATCTGCATTTTAAGCACAGACTTCAAAAGACGGCCCTTTAAAGCGAATGGGTGTTGACCATTTAACGCGCCAAGCGAAAAGGCAAAACTTTGTTAGATTTTTATCGAACCCTTTGGACCCTTCTGATGGACGTTGGACGACCAAGACTGACTTCCTTGAAATCCGCCAGAGTTCTTTATATATATATATACAAGATATATTTGTATTTTTCGGTCTTGTTAATCCTTTGACGTGATGTCTGTTCATAATTTGTGCTCATATTTCATGCTTTGCCTGCCTTTTTTATGGATCTTTTGATGGCTTTGGCCTTGCGGCATTTTGAAAGGTTTTTTAATGCCGGCGAAAGAGTGTGTTGTGTGTGTATGTGTGATTGAATATTCTAAAGTTTACTTGTCGTAAATCATGTCTGTGACAGTTTCTTCTTGGCATTTTCCGCACAGAAATTGGCAGATATTTCTCCTTAGCCTGCATTACAGAGACGCAAGTTCATTGCCTCGACTAAGAATCTCCCACAGTCGCCGGTCTTTGGCTCATTTCCCCTGCCAATCTGCCGCTATAAATAAACTACGACAAAAAAGAAAATAAGGCAAGCCGAGCTCTGCTTTTAATTTTAATGAACCATAAAAAATTCACACGCACCACACACAAAGACCTGGCATACGTATTAAAGGTGACACAGACATTTCTTTCGGCAAACGAGAACGAAATGTTAATGAAACTTAAATACCTGCTAACAAAACCCAAAACCCAAAGGAGGGGAGAGGAGTCGAGTCGCATTTCTCAGCAAACAAATCAAACGACCAGCAGCCACATAAAAATGCTCGAGAATTCAAAGGAAAACTATTAAACAACTGTTTGCCTGTTTATCTGAGGGAATCTCTCGTTTCCCGAATCCCGAAATCTCGAATCTCTCTCACCGTCGTCTCCAGTGTTTGTTTGCTTAGAAATTAGAGCCCAAAACAAAGCGGGAGATGGTAAAGAAAAAAGTACATGGCCCAGCGTAAATGCACAGGGAGAAAATTTGAGGATTTAAATATATATTTTTTACTATAACTCATATTTTTTATTTGATTTTTAAAGGTGATCTGTTCTACACAAAGTATTTCCCTTCTAAATAACAAATTTGTCGAATACTAATTAGTGATTTAAGAAAGTATATAAATAATTATAATAATGTTGAATAATTAAAAAATAATATATCAATAGTTAAAAACTTACCCTGA
This sequence comes from Drosophila serrata, assembly GCF_035046125.1. NCBI lineage: Eukaryota > Metazoa > Arthropoda > Insecta > Diptera > Drosophilidae > Drosophila > Drosophila serrata. Next base: position 982,909 of record NW_028257232.1, on the reverse strand, counting down.
CATCATTTTTGTACTTCCTTTATATATTATTTGGCTGAAAAGAAAGAGTTATGATTATATTTTAACCAAATTAATGCTTTCTTAATACTATTATTTATTTTAATTAATTCTGTATAAATATTTAATTAAAATCCATATTTTTTAGAAACTAATTTCCACATTTAAATGAAAATCATACATTTTTTTATAACTTAAAAGTATAAAAGTTAACAAAAGAAGGTTCTCAATCGCCACTGAATATTTATCAAATTTTCCCCAGTGTAAACACATACACCAGTATGTGTGTGTGTGCGTACTGGACCGGTTTAACATAGCACTGTTAAGTCGCAGCCACTTAACAGCGACGTCGACGCCAACAGCGACGCCAGCTGCGTTCTGGCCACTCAACTTGGCCAGAACTTCGGCTTTTCATTAGCTTGGAGCTCGTCGCTCCGACCGGTCCGGTTACCAACGCGATCCTCGATCAGTTCGGCTCTCAGAATCATACAACGAAATCTATATAAAACCAAACAACAAAAAACAACAACCAACAACACGAAATAAATAAATACTTTGCGAGCCGAGCTTAAGATACTGTGCGCGTGCGCAGACGACCCACGCGAGATTTTTCTTGAGCTGACGAGCTGCGCGCGTTTGATCATCGTTTCGTTTTTTATGCAAATTTCTATAGTGCTGGAGGAGAAAAAATAAATACACATCTCCTCGGGTTTCGTCACAGCGTGAAAGTAAAAATTCTTTGTGCAAAAAAGAAATTTCTACACAGTTGTGAAAGAAAGAAAATATTACGAAATACTTGCGAATACAAAGTGTGTGCAGAAGGCAAATAGAAAAGAGGGCCGAGAAGCTGCAAAGTGTGCGTGTTAATTGATTTTTAACAAAATAAAAAAAAGATAGTGTTAACTTAACGGCAAATTTTGTGGATTTCTGTTTGGATTTTTTATTGTATATTTTTTTGTGGAGCAGAAGGTGAGCTTTTTTTGCGGTAGCAAATAATATTTAAAACACAATTAGCGTCATGCTCTAGAAATTGGGTTAAATATCGGATATTAATAAAGTGTTTGTGGCCTTTTTTCTGTTGAGCTTCCAATGAATGTCACATAATTACTGATCGGTGAATTAGATTTCAGTTTTGGGTATTTTTTGGGGGGAAGAGAAGATGTAATCGATTCGAGGTTTGACGAAATGGGGTCACTTTGGGTTTGGGGGAAGCCGGAAGGTCTTATGAGTGTTGTAATATGTCTCCAGAAATGGTTGTATATTTGTTTATAATAAAGTTACTTAACTTATTGATTGTTAATGATTGCTTAGTATATGCATTTGCATTTCAATTTAATTTGTATTCGGTTATTTAATTATTTAGGCCTTTGTTTGCTTAAAATATGCAAAGCGGGGAAGCTTTTAAATGAATAAATCATTTCTTCAAGATTGTGCATAAAATGTATTTCATTTATACATTCAGCTTTTTATTTAAATTGTTTTAATATCACTAAATAAATACAAAGAATTCAAGAAATGCTTTATGAAGTATCTAAAATTATTTTTCTTAAATGTTCTGACTAAATGCGATTTACTTTAATTATTACTGTAATGATTAAAAGACTTACATCATTAAAATAAATTAATTTCTAGCCATTACAAAACGGTTTACCGAAAAAATGGTATGAATATTTTTGTTATATTTTTTGTGTAATATTATTATAATTTTCTTTATAAGAAACCTTTAAAGATAACCCTCCCAAAAGTTTTTCAACTATTAATTACACTTCCCAAATAATTGTGAGAACCTCTTTAGCATAATTAATACTTTCCCTGACAACAATTTTCATGCACCTTAGGAAAGATCTATTAAGCCATTCAATATCGGTTTCATTAGAGGAGATTGCAGCTGACAACTTAATGCCAATGTCTGCCCCTCTTGGCCCGGTCTTAGCCCAACTTTTCCCATCAGTCAACGCCAACGCATGGAAAACACATCTTCGAAAGACACATTTTAGCCGATAAAGTTGAGAGTTTTTCAAAAATTTCACTTACAAACAACAGAAAAGTAACAGAAAAAATAGGCGGGCGCAACATTTTCTTATTGTATTTCATTTTCTGGGTCAATAGAGAGGATGGTCGTCGGGATGGATGGATGGTAGCCCAACCCAAAAGCTGAAGAAAAATGGTTAAAAACGTAGCCTATCCCAAAAAAGGGATTTCCCTTTTACAAACACCAAAAAAAAACTTTCATTGCTTTCGGAAGAAACCAAACAACAACAAATAGAAGAAAATACCCAGAAAAAGAACAGTAAAAAAGAAAAGAACGAAGAAAAGTGTCAGGGCAAAAGAATATGCAAACAATAAACGGTCGCAGCATAAATTAAAGTCAAACATTCAATGCTCATTGAACATTTTGGATACTTCCAACGGTTCTTTGACGATCATATTGATCATATCGAACCAAATATGTTGCATTTCGGTTTCGATTTCCTGTCCCCTTAGAAGACATTTATAGCCACCGATCCCGAACCCAAACCCAACTTGATTGTGCATTCAGATCGTGATTAATAAAGGAGAACCCAACGGATGACAAGTTCTCTTTGGTTCTTTCCCACTCTTCATAAATACATATGTACATATGTATCTTTTTTTTGTTGTGGTGATTAGTAAGCATGTCGACATCCTAAAAAATATATACTCATCAGCGGGGGCAACTCCTCATCAACGTCACTCTACAGAGAAATATAAAAAAATAACACATTTCTACCCTATGAGACTCTGGCTTTGCATTTTAATTGCTTTTGATTTTGATTCGGATTCAGATTCAGATTCGGATTCGCTGTCTGCCCCCGCTGCCAATGGTTATTAATCGGGGGAATTGGGCGCGACTCGACCACCGATTGTTAAGTATTTGGCATCAACTCAAATATATCTACATATACATATTTATTTCTATATATACAAAAGTATATGGAAAAGGTTTAAGGCGGACTTTTGCGACCGTTAAAAGTTTGAATTTCCGAGAAGGAACTTTGTTATAGAAGCCATTAGACATTAAATGTTCCATAAAAATATAATAATAATAAAATTTGAAATTAAAGATATGATTCATTTAGAGAAGTAAAAAGCAGGCAAAAGTAATACATTATTAGACGATTTAAGATCCAATCGATATCTTAGATTGCCCAAATCTTTCCAATATTAAAACTGTGATAGCCACAAAGCTGCTCGCTCTCATTTTAAACTCTTACGAAAATTTCTTAAAAATGTATAAATAATATTCCATAACTCGTCTACTTTATTAACCTTTTTCTCTCAGTTAAGTTGTTTTTCTTCATTTATTCATCATTATTCTTCCCTTTAACTTACATTAAACTTATTTTCATGCAAGGCACTTCTCATACACAGAAAAAACACCCATTACATTGAGCCACATTTGTCACTCACAATGCGAGAAACAAAAAAGTAAAAAACAATTGGAAACAAAGCAATATTATTTACATACAAGTTTCACATAGGTATTCTCCCAGAGTTTGTGCGATATTTTATATATCTCGCCCTGAATCGAAAAGCTGACCCTGGAATACGATTATTTCATTGGATTTACCTTCGAGAGGGGGAGAGGAAATGTGTAATGCCAATGGGTTTGGGTAATTCCATTTAATCATTTTGCTATTTTTGGTACAAGTTCTGGTTTTCCGTTTCCGTCATTGATACCAATCTATGGCGGAGAAGGAAAATCTATTTATGCGCTATTTATCTTCTTCTTTTTCCCCGAGTTAAGCAGCAAGAATTTTTATGGATGTGATTAATGCTTTTCAAATAACAGCTTGAGCAAACAAACTTTTCCACTTGCCATTGCGAACATGGTTTTATTTCCTCTTCATTGTGATAGAGTAAATGAATTTCAGAAAAGTGGATTCTTTATTTCAGTCAACGATGGTTTTAATACTCTAATGGAAATTATTTACAAATGTTTAAGGGTTTAGTTTGAAATGAAAATGTTGCCTAGGTGCACAAGTATTTTTAAAGTGTTAATAGAAATATTATAATAAACAAGTCTGCACTTCAATCTACATAAATATGTAAATACATGTAAATCCTTCTTAAGCTCTAGTCCAAATACTTGAAAGATTATTACCCCAAATCCCCAACGCTTTGTAGAGTATTTCCCCCTCCGTTTCAGCGCCACTTGACAAATGAAAGCAAAAATCCAAGCTGTCCGCAGTGAGAAAACCAAAAGCGTATAAAAAAACACACAGAAATAAACAAAAAAAAATAGCCACGAAAACTGACCAACAAAAAAAAAAGAAGTCAAGAGTGGTCAGCGTTAATTTTTCATGGCGGGACAACAGCCAAAGAATATTATTTCATTTATTTACATCACGGCCAAAAGAAGGGGATGAGGTTTCTGGCCAGAGACTAAACAAACGCCATGGTCCGCAACGTCATTAGTCACACCAAGTGTTTGGGGGGCAACAAGGAGGATATACTGTAGGGATATAGGAACAGGGATAGGGATAGGGATAGGAATAGGGATATATGTAAGCTACAGCTACAGCAACAGCAAACAAAAGCAAAAAGCTGTGAGCTATGAAACCCGCGGCCAAAAGCGGATAAAAAGTAATCAAAAGTGCTAAGAACGACATAATAAGGCAACTGAGAAGGCAGCAAGGAGTAAGAGGAGAGATCTCTGTAAGGAGTGCGGGATCGGGATGAACCGAGAGAGGCTGAAGGTGTTCCTTTCGCACAGGATAAGAAGATGGGGGAAAAAAGCGCTTGACAAAGGAGGAAATGGAATCAAATAAAGAAAACGAGGCACAAAAAGCGTCGCCATGGAAGGAATATTGCATTTATATTTGAGCAGTACAGTAAAAGCAATACTAATATCTATTGATTATTGGAAAATTTTGAAATTTAGTTCTCGTATAATTAAAATTTAATTTTTTTATTATATATAATAATTGTAGCTTGGTAATTTCTATTTATTTAAAGAAATTTGTTATCTTGTTAAAAAGATTTCGAAAAATTTACTGGAAAAATATTTAAACTAAACTACGAGTTAGCTAAAACTCATCACAATATTCAAAAACCAATTTTATTTATAAAGTATACAAAAAGCTATATTTTTAACAATCGTTTTGTGTGGCAGCTATATGAAATAGTAGTCCGATTTTTATATCATTTTGCACAAAATTCTAGATTAATACACAATGGCTATATATCAAGTTTGATGAAAATCTGATGAAAACTTGAAAAGTTATACTATTTTTTTCTTAAAATTTTCCTATCGTTCCTATGGCAGCTATATATATGTATATATATAGTCCACCGATTCGTAATACTCCGACTTATATTCTAGTAATATTATATACAAGAATAACCCCATAGTTTCATTCAAATACTCTTAAATTTGTTTCCAAAACAAATCTCGCATCAATGCGCATCTAAATCTATGATTCCCAACTGGTTCAAACATCCCCGGAACGAAGTGACTGCTGCCAGCCCAGTCTCAGAAAAGTGTTGTGTTACAAAAGTTGCAAGTCATTGTTTATTAGTGTTCATAGTTAATGATCATACTTAATGATCATAGTTACTTAATGTTCATTGATACTTAATGATCATAGATACCTACTGTTCATAATAACTTACTGTTTAAAGATATTAACTAATTATATTATATAGTATCCCGATTCTCATTAAACTAAAAACAAAATTCTATAATAATAAAGATAACTTTGAATCAAATTGCATAAAATAATGTTCAAAGCTGATATTTTTCAACAATAATTTCCCAGAAAATCCCCCTATCCTATATCTACATTTTTCCCTCGAAAAATATGTTTACCACAAGAGGCTCCACTGTAACCAAGAGCAAGTCGTGAGAAGAGAGGGACCTGTGGTGTGAAGCGGAGGACAGCGTCAAGTGTTGGCGTTGGCGGACGACGCGGATTCTTTTGCCGCCTAAGCTCAGCTCGCGCTCTCTGTAAGCCGCTTGCGAGACGTCCGGACGGGATTTTTAAGCCGCGGCTTAAAGTGGTGACAACAACTACACCAACATTACAACCACAACTACAACCACAACTACAACTACAGCTACAACTGCAACTGCAACTGCAGCTCCGACCCGGCTACAACTTTTGGCTTTGGTTGTGCGAGTCGCGTTGAGTTGCATTTTGTAGAACTCTTTAGTGTGATTAATGTGCCACAAACACACACACTCGCTGGTGTGTGTGTGAGTGTTTCCTTTTATGAGCTCTTTGCCTTACAAGCAGGTCGTGCTCCTTACACTTTTCCTTTTTCCTTGCACTCCTTTTTCTTATACTTCTTCTTGCACTACTTCGTCTTGCCATATTTCTTTTTTTATATATATTTTTCTTGTATTTTTTTCCCTTACATTTTTGCTAGTTTCTGCTTTTGTTGGGACAAACAAAAGCCGTGCCACCCACACCTTGGTGTGCACACATTTTCTGTTTACACACGCTTCCACACACACACACACGGGCAGGCTGTGTGCCCTAATCCTTTTGACGTGGCTTTTATCGCACTTGCCTGCTTTTTTTGCCAACGCCGAAAGGGTAGCAGGAAAGGGATACGCTTCGGCTTGGGCCATATTCAAAAGTAGAAGCTTAAATGCTCACTTATTTTTCAGGAATTTTTTTTGTAAGAGGAGGAAGAGTTTAAAAATGAAGATTTAGAGATTTACGATAGATACTTACAAAGTAAAAAACTAAATCTACAGATTATATTCAAGACTAAAAATATATAAAAATAGTACAAATAAAAGAATGTACAAAATTACAAATAATTATTTTGGAAGTCAGTAGTACGACATATTAGATATTAAAATAAAATATAATATAATAATATGAAGTATAAGATATCATATATACATATTTGGGATATATTTCCCAAATTAAAGGACTCAGCTACTCTTTAAATTTAACTTTATAAAGCCTCACATATCTTAATTTCAATAAAAGAAATGTATTTATTTTATTTATGAACTCTTCCAGAGAATTTCTCAGTCGCCTATTCCCTTGAGACTCCCTTTCCATTTTCTCGAACTTAAAGCTTTCCGTTTCGTTCCCGTTGCCTTTGGTTCTGTTTTTATACCCTTACAGGGTATTATAAATTTGTTCAGAAGCATGAAATGCAGTAAAGGAATCATTTTCGACCCTATAAATCATATATATTCTTGATCAGCATCAACAGCCGAATCTTTCTAGGCATTAAAATAAGTGCATAAATTTTTGACAATTTTTCCAACATTTTATGTTATTGTATTATTGCCAGAAAAAAATGAAAAAAAAAAATGAATTTTTTTACATTTTATTTTGAGTATGCAGATTTATTAGCCCAATAAAAACTAACATAGGGCGGCTTTCCGAATTAAAATTATATAATTTTTGGATAAGTAATGAGTTTTCTAAACTTTGATTTATTGGACAAATTGTCATATAAAAATAAAAATAATATGGACTAAAAAATGATATTTTAGCTTTAGTCAGAAGCTTGTAACAATGTGAAGGAGTCGTTTCCGACCCTATAAATCATATATATTCTTGATCAGCGTCAACAGGCGAATCTTTCTAGTCATATTTGAAAGAAAATAAAATTGCACCAATTTTTTCAAAATTTTTAGCAGGTTACATCGTAAAAATTTGCAAAAATTTATCAAAAAATTTTAATTTTTATAAATTAAAAATTCATTATGCAGATTTATTAATCTAACTAAAACTAACATGGGACATCTTTCCGAATTAAAATTAATTGATTTTTGGCTTAGGTATGGGGTTTCTTAGGCTTTGATTTTTCGAATAAATGGTCATATAAAAATATCGTATTAATATACCAAGAATATACATATATTTTTGAGATCCTTCGAAGTATACAAAGGCCAAAGAACCAATCATTGCACAAATTCTAATATTTTAAATATTAATACCCAATATGCTGGTTTCCTTATACAAGCCAAAACAGAAAAGATTCCCAATTTGAGATAAATGCATTTTGTGCTCGGTTATGATCGATTCGAACCCTTGATCCATGTGGCTAACTGCAAGGGTATACAAACTTCTGCTTAACGAATTCAGCTTCATTTCTTGAATATTTTTTTATTTTTTTACATTTCGTGTGTGCTGCGTATCTCATTATGTGCTCCAGAACCGTCTTGGGTTACATATTTTTCATAAGCATATGAAGTATACGTAGTGTGTGTGCATAATCACTCCCCTCTCGCGCCATATTGACTCTTTGGGGGCTTCATTTGCTCAAGTGTTTTTTTTTCATCTGAGGCCCCTTATGAGGGCGGCGGAACAGGAAACGGCGGCAACAAATAGCAACAGGCAACACCACACAGGATGTTGAAAAGGATTCCGCAAAAAACAGAACAGAACGGAGAGCAAAAATATGAAAAAATTAATAATCATAAACCCTTTTGTGGGGCTTCATGCCAAGTCATCTTGTGTCAGTCATAAATTAAGTGAGTTTCTTCGGGGTTTTTACAAGTACAAGCCTCACTTTTTGTGAGTGTGCGGAGGGATCCCTGAAGCTGCAGCTGCTTTTGTGCCACTTTCCAGAGCAAATTAATTAAGACTTTTCGATGAGAGATCAAGACGAAGACCAGGACGGGGCCAAATACAAATTACGAGCGCTCTGCACGTGAAAAACTGTGTCATTGTGTGACATCAAAAGCAGCAGCAAACACAACAGCAGCACACAGAAAAAGAGCCAGGCCGAGAGAAGCCGCAATAAAAACCAGAGAAAAAATCCAGACACGTACTCGGAGGCCAGGAAACAAGACAGTTGCAGCAGCCTCTGGACCAACTATTGCCGATGCTGGACCAATCCTCTCCAGCGGCATCAATTTTTGTCCAGTAGCCGAGAAAATGTCACGTTTCCACATAAGTTACAAAGGCTTTCGGCCACGTTGAGCGTGAGAATTGCCAACTCAGTTCAGTCAGTCAGTCAGTCCGTCAGACAGACCGTCTGTCAGTCGCTCTCCTTCGAAGTCCCCTCGGATAAATGTGTGTGTTTTTCCCGCCAACCAGGAAAAGGTACTTTCCATGGTGAAAATTAATTGCCGGCCGTGTTTTGAGCCAGGCTCTGTATCTGGCAATTAATTGGGAAAGCAGATCCACTAAACTAAAGCGAGACTAGAGGCACACAATCGACATTTTGCTCTCTGTGTAGTTCAAAGGTTATTCCAGCCAATAATCCCCAAAAACTAAAGTTTCTTCCCTCGTTTCGGCACTAAAAAATCAATTAAACTTTTAGTCCCAAGTCTGAACGAAACATTTAATAATCTTTTGCAGCTAATGGGTAGTGCATGGTCTATGGCCCAATAATAAGCGCAGATGCATTTTATTTTCAAAGCCCCCCGATGCCTGGCATCCTCCCTCAGGGCTCGTTAAATGCTTTATGAGCTGACTCTTTATGGCCACAACCGATGTTACCTTCTTACTATACACATCTATGTATATGTGTATTTGTATGTGGCTCCTATGGCTTTCAAGCCACGCTCCAAATCGAAATAGGAAAGCAATTAGAGATGGATGCGACGCTATGGTAAATTGGCAGGGAGAATCGGCAGCAATAGAAGCAGCAGAAGCAACAGCAGGTGCGGTCACTTTGCTAATTGCCAACTAATTTAGTGAAGTGAAATACCACACACTCGATTTCCATTACCAAACATACCCCGAAAAGCCCCCATACAAATGGCCCAATCTGGCAAAGCCTTCAGTGTTGATACAATGGCTTTAATTTCAGAGGGACTTGAACTTGAATTACTTTCTATTTATGATACATTCTGAAACTAAATTTGAGTACTGAATATTTGACATTTTATAAAGAGATTTTGGTTTAGAAAAGAAGTTTTTATGTATAAGTTTCGTAAGAGTTAAAGAATTTAAATGTTCTACAGTAAAATTTGTAACCATTTTGTAAATCAATTTTAAAATTAAGTCTTAAGAAAGTCCTGTAAAAGTACCTGTTTGGTTTATAGAATGTATTAAAGTTGTTTTAAATACCTTGACTGGGAAATCTTATTAACAACGGCAATTGGATTTGACGACTGTCAAGGTATTCAAGGTTTGGCTTTCTTTGCTTTGTTTTCTTTTGGACTTATTTACAACCCATAAAGTTAGCTACTTTCTGTCGCCCTATAGTTTTGGCAACACTGCCAAGCCAATGGCAACCTCCCACTTCACGACGTCTCGTAATCAGCCGCATTTATGTTTGGCCATAAAATATGCAAATATCCTTTAAGTACTTTTAATGTCTTGCCATTTGTTGGTCCGCCGACTGTTTGTTGCCATGTCCTCCATGGGTCCAGTCCCCCTTCCTAGAGCTCTTCGCTTTTGTTAATGGCATGTTTGGCATTGTCGCAGAGAGTCGTCGTCGCAGTCTTGTCTATATTCTATGTATATGCACGTTGCCTGCAGCCTGCGTTTTCATTCTGTGCACTTTGCCATTTCTTCAGTTAAAGTCTTCGCTTCCTTCCCTACTTTATGGCCCTCATAAATAACACCCTGTCGGTGTATCGCTATATGCATACCACAATATATACCTGAGAAATATGTACGTTATATCCCTCCCCCGGAATGGATGCGAGTGTGAGAACTTGAAGAGCTGATCTGCGGACACGGAAATATTTCAACTTCGAACTGGAAACGGTGTGAGGGGGAAATGGGATGGTAAATTTGTAGCCAACATTTCATTTACCTAATGTCCAATGGGTAGCAAAAGGTGTGTTTCTGCTCGATTTTACATTTTTCAAGGGAAAGAAAGGAGTTTAAAATGAAATCCCATATAAATATCTCTTAATGAATGATTTAAAATCTTTGAAATTTAAAGCGTTTAAACATTTTAATGGATTTCAAATCCCCTACACATTTCTTTACAATCTAGGTATTTTTTTAGTATATCAAAGGGTATTTGAAGGTCTATACTATTACCCCAATCATATAATATAACCTTAATTTTTGCATCAAAGTTGTGTATACCTTTTTTTGTAAACTATTTTTGTACTTTTTCAACTATTCATCTCCGGTGGTTGCAGAGTCTCGTATTAATCTCTCCTCCTTTTATCTAATTTTTGTTTGCAGGACAAAGGACACCACTGAACTCCACTGAACTCAACTCCACTCGGGGCCAAGCTTATCGACTGGCAAAGCCAACATAGGAGACGGGAAACAGGAAACAGCGACAAGGATCCCCTCAATTCGCACACTGTGGCCAGCGGAGGAGTAGGAAATCGAACCGAATGCAGTATCTCAACTACGCACTGCAGACATCCACGCGACTGCTGACGTACCAGGGAAACCACAACCAGGACCTGTATCCCGGCCAAGCGACGACCGGAGTGGAGGAGGAGATCAAGCACGCCTGTTGCAGTCGCGGTGCCCAGCTGCTGAGGTTGCGCCACCGGGAGCTGGCCAAGCGCCGGGCACTCGAGGATCAGATTAATTGCAACCAGGAGGAGGAGGAGCAGCAGGACGAAGAGGAGGAGGACGAAAGGGAGCTAGAGTTGGACAGCGACCAGGGAGCCGTCGGCGGGGAGCAGCTGCATCCGCAGCCAGTCCAATGAAACTTACTCTCATTTAATGTGCAACTGGCGCGCAGCAAGCTGCTCTCGTTCTTCAACCGCGACATGGCCGCCACCGATGGCCAAATCATATTGGCCGCCTCCCGCTTCGGCGATGCCACGCCCGTCTACCTGCGCGACTTCTCCAAGCAGCCGCTGCCGGCGGTGGCCAAGATCCTCAAGGGGCAGCACCAGGCGCTCGGTGTGCCCACCCTTTCGGCGCCGTCGCTCCAGAGCACCGCTCTGTTCCTGAGCGCCGGCAAAAAGTACCAGATCCTGGCGCAGCCCATCAAGATCAAGGAGGGACGCAAGCCTACGAATGTGGGTGCTAAGGTCCTCATCCCGGAGACCTATGGCGGCTACTTCGAGCTCCTCAGCGAGGACGGTCGCTCCACGCGATGCATTGACTCTGTGCTGGAGCTGTCCCGCCGCCGGAATGCCCGTGTCCTCGTCCGCGAGACCTTTCGCTGCCAGCAAATGAACCGAACCATCCATGCCGGCGAGCTGCTGACCACCATGAACGACAATGGCAAGTACCTGCAGTGTCGGAACATCAAGGACGAGATTATCAATCTGCCACTCGATACCAAAGCCAAGTTCTCGCCCATTGCCCGCGAGGACAGCATCAGCGGTGTGCACACCGTCAAGAATCTCCTGCTCAAGAGGATGCCGGTCATAGTAAGGTGAGTTCTTGGTTTGAGGGACTCGTAAATTTTGGGAGGATCGAGTGTAATTCTTAATCCTTTCTTCCCTTTCTTCTCTTATCCTCCACAGACTCGTTCATGGCAGTGCGCCCAAGGGTCTCAAGCAACCGTTTGTCCCCGAACTCCGCCTGCTCGGCTGCGTGGAGATCGACAGGATCTTCGCGCTGCCGCTGCAAAAGGACACGGATCTGGTGCCAGTGCCACTCAATGCCAAGATCAAGCTGCAGCGGGCCAAGAACATGGAGCAGCTGCAGCACTTTATCGAGTACACACGCTTCCTGGACAAGGCCCAGCGCCTGCTGGCGGATGCACGCGATCGCCTCCAGATCGTGGATCTCAAGCTGAGCGAGAAGGAGAAGAAGGACTCCAAGTTCAGCAGCCGCAACGGCGGACGCTTGCCGGTGGTGATGCTGCCCTCGGCGGCGGGCGTGGCCAGTGGCTTGGCGGAGAGTGGCTACGTGCTGCGCAAGAGCGCCAGCTGCGACTCCTGGTCGAAGCAGCAGCAGCAGGCGCTGAGCAGCAACGAGATCGCCGAGGAGTACAACGAGATCGATCATATCTACGACTATGTGCGCGGTCTGACGCCCCTCTCGAAGGGCTTGGCCCGGTTCGAGCCCATCTGCGAGTCGCCCACGCTGCGCTCCCATCACACGGACAGCGGCAGTGGCAACTACTGCAGCCTGATCCGGGCTCCAGTGCATCCCGGCCAGCAGCAGCAGCAGCAGCAGGCCTCCACCTCGGGTAACAACAACTACAGCAGCCTCGAGTCGAACAAGCACAGCAGTAGTGGAGGAGGAGGAGGAGGAGGAGGTGGCCACCATCCTGGCCATCACCACCACCATCACCTGGTTAACCACTACCATCATGGCCATATTCAAGAGGACATCAAGCCGGTGCCGCCGCCAATCGAGACGATTCCCGGCAAGAAGCCGGCCGAGAAGCGCCAGCGTCCCACTCTACCAAAGCTTTACATCAAGAATGCCCACAGTGCTGGGAGCAGCAGCAATGGCAACTCCACGGGCACCAGTCACAGTCACAGTCACAGTCACACGCACACGCATACCCACTCGCACAGTCACAGTCACAGTCACATCCACACCAGTCACAGTCACGGCCAGCAGCAGACGGCGCAACAGCAGCAGCCGCCAACTCCCAATGGGAATACAGCCAATGCGGTGGCCAATGCAGCGGCTGCCGCTGTGGCAGCTGCTCATCATGCCTCTCATGGTTCGCATCCGCATCCGCACCCACATCCGCATCCGCATCCGCATCCCCATCACGGCAAGGTGCTGACGCCCAACAATCATCTGCCGAGCAAGGAGCAGGCACTGGAGCCGCAGTCGCCGCTATTTCACATCAGGTAAGAAGATACCTTTTACGGGGAAACAAATTATGGCAAAGAAAATGGAAATAGAGAATACCTAGATATCTTAGATATAGATAAAGATATCTCTTTGAATATAAATAACTATATATCGATTCAAAGAATGCGAATGTTTCCGATTCGATCTTGGAATGTAAACTTCAGCTTCCCATAGTTTAGTTTTCTTTTTTGAACTTGCTTTTCAATTTAAATTACTTAACTTTCAAAATTTGTAACCCTTTTCTCCTTTAAGTCACACACTGCGTATACTTAATTTAAGTGATTTCACATTAAGTATACGCCATGTAAGCCTGATAGCCGATCAGCTGCATAGAAGGATAACCTAAAGAGGTTGCTTTAACTGATTTGAATTTGAAACTGAATATTTTCAACGAGACAGTATTTGCAAAAAACATCCACTGAAGGTTTCAGTACTATTTTTATACTCCTTGCAGAGCATTATAATTCTAGTCAGAGGCTTGTAATTCTGTGAATGAGTCGTTTCCGACCCTATAAATCATATATATTCTTGATCAGCATCAACAGACGAATCTTTCTAGGCATTAAAAAAGTACATACATTTTTGAAATTTTTTTCAACATTTTTTAAGTGTAATTATTGCCAGAAAAAAAATGAAAAAAATTCAATTTTTTTACATTTTATTTTGAGTATGCAGATTTATTAGCCTAATAAAAACTAGCATAGGACTGCTTTCCGAATTAAAATTAAATTATTTTTGGCATAGTTATGAGTTTTTTAAACTTTGATTTGTTGAACAAATAATATCGACTAAAAAATGATATTTTAGCTTTAGTCAGAAGCTTGTAACAATGTGAAGGAGTCGTTTCCGACCTTATAAATAATATATATTCTTGATCTGCATCAACAGACGAATTTTTCAAAGGCATTAAAAAGAGAACATAAATTTTTGTTAATTTGTTAGCCTAATAAAAACTAGCAGAAAAAATCTTTCCGAATTGATGTTAATGAATCTTTGGGAAAGTTTTGATTATTTGAATATTATTTGAAGGGCTAATGGCGGAATATATTGTTATTTCTATATTTTTTAACAAATCGATATATAAAACGATATTTAAATACTGCGATATATAGCAGATAAATAGGATTTACATAAGTTTGATTTGTCGAAAGGAAATGTATATATATTTTTGGGTTTATTTTAATAAATATTTCGGGGTCACCGAACGCAAACCCTATATGAGCTTGAAGAATGTGGGATCTCGTTTTCTATTTAAAACGGAAATGCTAATTTTAACAACATTTTTTGCACAATTTGGCCATATGCAAATTTATATAAGATTTATATTTTAAGCTTATATAGATATGCCTCTTAAGAAGCCGTTGCTTTTTAAAACAAACATGAGCTTTCTAGTTTACATATCTTTTTTAGAGTTTAAGAATTTATCCAATAGAAATTCAAAATACCTATTAAGGAGTTTGCTTTTAAGAAGTTTAGAGAAATAGATTTATTTAAGAATGAAATAGGTTGTAGGCTTGAAAGCCGAAGGAATATTTAACTACTTTCTGTACCATTTTCAATATATAAACCTTTGTTTTTTTAATTACATCAGGTACAAGAGTCTCAGCAGCCTGCAGCTGACGCCGGACAACAACAATTGCTCCTCCGTGACGCCGCCAACGATCTCAGCCCACGGCAAGTCATCTGGAGCAGGAGCAGGAGTTGGATCGGGTGCAGGACCAGGAGGCGGAGCCAATGGAACCCCTGCCACGCCGGGCACACCACCCGATGTGGTGCTCAAGTGCGGTAGCATTCTTAATGTCCACGGCTACCTGTCGACGCCGCACCCATTGCCCCTGCCCCTGCCCCTGCCCCTGCCCCACAGCCGGAGTTCCAGTAGCAACAATCATCACAATCCGCGAGAGGGCACCCTGGACTCATCCCGCAGCGGCGGACGGACATCCGGGGACTCGAACAAGCTGCCCGAGAAGAAGACCCGCCGCCTGTCCCGGCCGAGGAGTCTCTCCAACCTGGTGTGGGACCTGCGGCCGTCGAAGGAGAAGTCGAAGAAGAAGCTCTACATCCATCACTTTGACCAGCGGCAGCAGGCGACGCTGTATCTGTAGGATGGATGTGGATTTGACTTCAGGACGAGCAAGTGGCACCATGATGATCATGATGACGACGATGACGATGACGATGACGGAGGAGGAAGAGGATAATGAGGATGAGTTGCCAACTCGTTTCTAGCTGCCATCGACCCCCACAACAACAACAACAACAACTACACAACAACAAATACAACAAACAGACAGAGAGACAACAGAGTACCAGAGGAAAACTGAAACAAAATAAGCCACAAATAAAGAAAAAGAAGATCAACTTAAATATCCGGCACGCTGTGTGTGTTCCTGCAGGTGAGTTGGAGTGGGAGTTGAATGGCCATGCAAATCGTGCTGCGTTTTGATTGTTTTTCCGCTTATTAAATTCGTGCAGACTAAGCAAAAAAAAACAAAAAACAAAAAACTAATAGAGTTCTTCGTCTCTGTTTTTATTACTTCTCTTTGCAGCTTTCACCATTTAGCTTGCAGCAGCAATTTTAATTAACATTGAATTGTGCCTTTCCCTGCTATGCCCGGAATTATAGAGAGAGATTATCGAGAGATCGAAGAAGGATGACAAAAATAAAAATATTTAAAGAGAATATTTTTAATGGATGGATCCCCAAAAGAAAAAATAAACGCTGCCAGCACACACACACACACGCAGCTAGAGCAAGGATAATATAAAGGATTAGATGAGTAACGCCGTTACTCATCCTATTCCCTATATTGTTTTTGCTTACACAACAAACAATACACCCCACACACACACACTCACACAACACATCAAGTCTATAAAATTGTGATTTTAATTTAATGTTTAATTTAATTATTACTGCAAAAGCATACATTCTATAATTAAATGAAAAGCCATTTAAAGCTATTCAGTCAAATTTCACAAAAGAAAAGCGAACTCTTAAATTCCATAAGAAGAATTAGTTGTCTGTAAACGAGATACTTAGCTTATAAATGATAAAAAGAGTAACTAATAGTAAGCAATATACAAGTATACATATGTATTATCAATCAACCATATATCAATCATTTAGACAATGTTATGCAAAACAAAAGCAACACAAGCAAATAAATCTAGCTAAAATGAATTTATAAATTAATGCAATGAATTTCCTCCTCATAATTTAAATGTTGTGCAAATCTGTGTTGATAATCGAACAGCTCTTGATTAGTAATTCATTTGCTCAGAGCCCCCTGCCCTCGAAAACCCCCGCGAAATCCCCCTGACGAACCAATTCCCAGCTCGCAATCGCATTTTCTTAGTCGTTTAGTATGTACATTTTAGTTGTATTACCCAGCTTATATGGCCTATAAATAGAGAGTATATAATTAACTTACATTATATATACATACAACTATAATATAACTTGTATTTGTGTCTAAATAAATGTCTCAGAAAAATAAATGTATATGCAAAAAACAATCTCGAACCGTTGAAAGTTGTCTTGGCGTGGACTTTGCATTCCATTTCTTTGGCGTGTGGGCGGCGCCGTCAGCAAAACTATCCAATGAAAGCTTAACGGCCTGGAAATTGACTCAATAATTACCTGACCTGGCCATAAAAGACGGCCAGGTGAACGCTGTACAGGTGAAAAAGTAAGAGAATCGCTGGGGAATTGGAAATACCTATTCTTTACAAATTTAAAACAGATTTTCAAGTGGATTTGAATGTGCAAACTATGCAATTGAAAATGGATGATTTAATTTTTAAATACACATAGTACTACGCAATGTTTATGTGTAGGGTATAGAATATCC
Organism: Drosophila serrata; assembly: GCF_035046125.1. NCBI lineage: Eukaryota > Metazoa > Arthropoda > Insecta > Diptera > Drosophilidae > Drosophila > Drosophila serrata. The sequence goes on along the minus strand of NW_028257232.1, from coordinate 965,421 downwards.
CAAAAATATCTCAAGAACTCCCAAATAAAAACAAAGAACGTGCTATAGAGTTCAAAGCAAATCGATAAAAATTATATATTCCTCGCACGGATCACCCATTATATTAAATGTGATCTCACATGTCTAAAATACACTGCAATACTAACCCGTAAAAGGCGCCTATAACACAATAGCAACAAGCAGCACAACCCAACCCAGCTCTGACCAAAATCAATGAAAATTGCGCAGTTTTTCTCCAAATACACTCACAAAAAGGAAAAATCAGTTTAAACAAAATGAACGCATGCCAAATGCTTCCTGGCCGGCAGACAATGAGCCGAAACACCTGCCATATAGCCTCATAGACACCTGTCCGCGTTTGGGCAAAGAATCAAATTAAATCTCAAATAGCAGGGAATTGAAAAGGGGTGTCGAGAGGGGGGACGAGTGGGGGAGCAATGCGGAACCGAGTCTTTATGAAGACGAAATTGCGTTAATGCTGGTAATTAGTTGCAATATCGAAACTGCTGCCACGCGAGTTCGCCGCTTAAGTCTTTCGTAATGCCACATAAAAAGCGCTATGCAAATACATTGTATAGCAAACGGTACACTGAGAGAAATGCTTAATTATTCGGAAAATAATTTAATGGGATTTGTAGATAATAATTAAATTAAATTATACTTTCTTCTACTACCAATGCCACTGCCAAAATAAATTCATTTAGAGAAAACTCTTTAGCGAAAAAGTATTAAAAACATACGAAATCTTTCGTTGTTTCCAAATATAAATATGGTAGTTTTAACCATCGAATAGATTTCAAAATCATGTTTAAGCAGATATATTTGGTTCTCTGTATAAACTATAGTTGCAGCTGTGGCAGGAACTGGAGCTTTGGAGCTTCATAGCTTCGTAGCTGGGAGCTGGGGGCAACGAATTGAATAACATGAAAAATTGCGCTTGTATTGCGATATCATCACGTTTATGACGTTGGCACAATTAATCAGCCGCATGCAAGCGCTAAAAGGCAGAGGCGGAGAGATTCCGCCGCAGAGGGGATTCTGCGGAACGGAAAGAATGGGGGAGAATGGGGAAGAATGGGGAAGAGTCTGAAGATCGGGGAGAACCATAAACGTTTCTCTGCTCATCAAATGTGCAATTTATAACCACAACAGACGCCCACGCCGAAGATCTTAGGAGCTCTCAAGGCGCAAGTTTAGTGTCGTCTTAACCCTCTGAGTGCCAGAAAATGATCTTCGAGATTCCTGCCTTAAAAGCAAGGGAAATAATAAATAGCTTTCAATTTAAATACTAAAACTAAGCGAATTAAATCAGCATTTCTTTAAAATAAAATTTTGTAGAGCTAAGAAGAACATATTTTCCCCCAAAATATATTTGAATTGGCAAGAAAATAGTCACAAGATAACTAATCCTTAATTGTTATTATAAATCTGTAAACAGAAACCCCCCTTAATCAATATAAATATACTTACAAATATTATGTTAAAAATCCCATATGCAGTTATATAAGGTTAAGGTTAAGGTGCGGGTTGAGAGTCCAAGAACAGAGATTCGAGACTCAGGCCGGGGAACCTGCATGTTGGCGGACCATTTGCTACAGTTATGGCACCAGGAAGACTGGTCCTGCATCTGCTCTGCCTTCAGCCTGTTGCTCCTGCCCCTCCCTCCTCCCTCCTCCCGCCGCCATGCCACCCCCTTGGGAAAACCTGAGATTTGTATCTGGGATGTCTGTTTAAACTGTGTGTAAATCGCCCTAAACTACGCATCAGTTTCGGTTTCAATCTCTGACTATTCCTTCGGTTTCCCGCGGTTCGTTGGCCAATGCACAGAGAGAAAATCATTTTAAATAAATTATATTAGATGCATATTAGTAATTAAATAAGCTAGTAAGATATACATTTCTTAATCAAGCGTAATATGATATTTATCACAAATAAGTGTAAGAAAATATTTAGTACTTACCTCCGTTATTTTCTCACTGCGTTATTCGTTTATTTACTCGAGGAAGTGACTGCGTTTAGCGCGGCAGCGACTTTATCGCGATGCAAACGATACGCGGACGATATAGCGGTAACAAATTGGCTTTTACTTTGTGAAGTTCTGGCCCAGTTCGAAAACACTTCCGCGACACAAACACACAATTAAAAGTTCTCGCAGCTCAATTATCGAACGTCCCGGCTATTGATCACAGCGAGTGCAGGATGGAAAGATGGGAAGAAAAGAGGAGGTGGAGCTGAAAAACGCAAACTTCCCTTCCCATACACACCAACACACTCACACACAGACACACAAGCTAGGGTCTCTGCTCCATGTGATCTGCAATTACGCTCCGCTCGTCGGCTTGTTTATTTTGTTTCCTTCTTCTCTTTGCCGCAGCAATTGCGCAACTGCTGCTGCAACTACTGCAACTGGCTCGATAATCATTCAAATTTACAAGAAAACAATCAAAAAACAAATTCCTAGAACACAAATCGACGAAACTCATTTCATTTCAATTAAAGTTGCACGCCGCGATCCACAAAACGAACTGAAGGCAGCGCAGGCAGGGAGGTCGAGGAGAACGGTGCTGAGAGAGCAGTTGGAAGAGCTTGAGAAAAGTACATAAAGGAAACGAGAAATGGATCTGGAAGTGGTGCAATCGACACGGATTGCTGATGCTCTGTAGTCAAAGCACTGCTGTGCTTTCTCTTGTAAAGCTTTATATATTATTTTAATTCGATAACATAATTCGTTATTTGTATACATCTTTATGGTACAAAATGTATAAATATTTTTTATTTAAAGACGGAAGTGTAAAATATATTTTAAACATTTATTATTAGCAACCAGCCCACAGAAAGTCCACGATCCCCTGTGTCTTCAAGTACCTATACCTCCCACTACAGGGTATCAAAACATGGGACCGTACAAGAATCGGCCGGGAGTAGTTTTAACAGAAGAATCAGCAGCAGAAGCAGCGACGTTGAAAAAATCCCAAAGAAAACAAATTTAAATAAGACAAACGTCAACCAATTACCGTCAATCGCATTTTCCGCAATAGCAACAACGGCCAGGGGGGGATGGGGACGCTGCCGAAGCTGCAAAATTGCCAAACGGGCAATTGGGGGCGGTGGGCAAGGGAAGGGGCGGGGCGAGGTGCAGGAGATGGGCAGAGGAACAGACGCGCACATGTGCAGTTACAACTGCACTGCGACTGCGTCACACGACTACCTAGAGAGAGAGAGAGAGAGAGGTCAAGAAACTGTGAGTGAGCTTTTGAATAGGTACAGTAGGTGGGTGCCAGAGAGGCGGGCGGCTGGAGAGAGTGAAGAATGCAGGAGTAAAAGGTAGAACTGCTCTGGCTGGAAATCAAATCAAATCCAAATCAAACAAACAAGCCGGAAAGAGGGAGAGACCGAGAGGAGCAGCGAGGCAGAAAGACAAGCCATCGAACAAATTTCCATGCCTCGCTGTGAAATTCCACGATGGAATGGAACGACAACAACGACAACATTGACGACTCAAAAGAAGTTGGCTATTCTTGACTTTTCTCTGCTGTTCTCAGATTTTTTACCTCCTCGATGGGTGAGCGCAATTATCCGTCGCGTGGTGCGTACAGTGGGCACTGTTTATACATGCTGATACTAAACTATGCGTAACTCTTATGGCGAAATTAGAAAAGAATGTAAATATAATATTATATTATCTTATTTTTTATTTCGTCTTGGAAGTAATATATATGCGGAATGCCCAACATCACCAAAAATCACCTTCGAAGCCAACTTTCCTTGCACTTCATTTGCCCATGACGAGCTGCACGTACTGACAGCTCCGTCTGACATCGCACTCCGCATCCGCAGCTTTTCCGATGCTTTTCCCCGTTTTCCCAGCTGGCAGTGCATCCATCATCGATGATTCTCATGCGAAAAGGTCAGCGTCAAACGACTTTGGACTTGGTCTCCGACTCCGAGTCAGTTTCGGATTCAGTATTCAGTCTGAGGTCTTAGAATTTCAATCATCGGGACTGGGACCCGGTGAAAAGTGGCAGCAACATTGCAGCCACGTCGCTGACGTTGCTCCTGTGCGTCGGCAACATTGTCGCTCCGATCACCGATCCCAGATACACTTGGATTAAAAATTGTACTTTAAATATAACAATTTTGATGTTTTTAAAAGGAAATCAGAGACATACTTTACAAAAAAAAATTTACGTTGATTTTTGAGCTTAACAAAATGGCATAGCATACTTTTATGCGTCTCGCTTAGAGTTTTTGAAGCCTTTTGGTACACCCAAATCTTTAGCTTTGAAACTATTAAAAATAATACATTTTAATCACTTAAAAACCTCATAACTACTTTACAAAATCATTAATTTTAATTCGGAATACAGCCCTATGTTAGTTTTCGTTAGGCTAATAAATCTGCACACCCAAATTCAAATGTAAAAAAATTAACATTTTTGACCATTTTAACAATGTAAAAAATATATATAACATTTTTTAAAAATTTGCAAGAATTGTTGTTCTTTTAATGCTTAGAACGATTCGCCTGTTGATGCTGTTCAAGAATATATATGATTTATAGGGTCGGAAACGACTCCTTCACATTGTTACTAGCTTCTGACTTAAGCTAAAATACCATTTTGTAGTCGATATTATTTATATTTTTATACGACAATTTGTTCAACAAATCAAGGTTTAAAAAACTCCAAACTAAGCCAAAAATTAATTAATTTTAATACGGAAAGCAGCCCTATACTAGTTTTTATTAGGGTAATAAATCTGCATACTCAAAATAATATGTAAAAAAATTCAATTTTTATCATTTTTTTCTGGCAATTATAACAACTTATAAAATGTTGGAAAAATTGTCAAACATTTATGTATCTTTTTTAATGTCTAGAAAGATTCGCCTGTTGATGCTGATCAAGAATATATATGATTTATGGGGTCGGAAACGACTCCTTCACAGTGTTCTAAGCTTCTGACTAAAATTCTAATGCCCTGCAAGGATATACTTTTATAAATCCAATAAATCCTGAATTGAACCAATTTTTATGCTGTAAACTCTTGTAGCAGTGTAAGATCACCTCCGATCCTCAGCAGTCTTGGCCACTTTGTTCTCCAGTTGCTGAAATTGCGCCGATCATGTTCATTGCATGCATACAAAGCAGCAACATCGGCTGCAACTTGCAACTTGCAACAGCAATTGGCCAGGCTCTGTCGATTTCTCATTCGATCCATTTGAAATTGTTTGATGCCAGTTTGATATGGAGGCCATGTCCACGGCTGCTGCCTCGTTACCTTCGAAGTACTTCAATCATATTCAGCAATTGTAGCAATTGCAGCGCCCTAACGATGTCAGCCAAGAAATCCATCCATTGCAGAGGATGCCCTTTATGGGGAGCGAGTTGAAGTGCCCTCTAATGGGGTTTTGGGTCACCTAGATCTATGTGGGTTATAGGTGTTGACTTTATGGGGTTTACATAGTTAGGCTTGCTATTTTGAATTTCTGGAATACCATATCGTTTAAGGTATATTTTTTGAGAAATATTTCTCCTTCTCAGTCAATAGGTTTCGTTCTAGATATTTGCATAACCTTGGTTTATAAGCGGCTTTAAAGCGCTGCTCTCCACTTTATGAATCAGCATGTGATGATGGCTTCCTCAGAAAGAAGGAAACATAAACATGCTTTTCATTTTTGGGGGGCATGTGCGAAATGAGAGCTAAATGTAGCAGCAGCATCAGCAGCAGCAGCAGCTCAGCGGCAAACACCAGCAACTACCGGCAAGGTTTCGTTCACGTACACAGCATAAAATCAATAACACAACAACACACACAACACACAGCAGCACAACATTGGCAACAGCAACAGCAACAGCAACAGCAGCAACAGCAACAGCAGCAACGCACCACTGTCAACAGTCAAGTGGCAGTGCATTAAAATTGTAAACTTGAACAGCAAACAAAAGCCACAAACAGACGACGAACCATGGATGGTGTCAGAGCTGTCCTCATTTGGAGGATGAATTTATTTATTTTCTAAAATATCAGTTGCTAAGTATTAAAAATATTACAAAAAACAAACGAGTAACAGATTGACAAAGTACTATAAAAATTGTAATGTATATTTAGCAAAACAAACAAGTAATTAAGTATAGCAGCTGTCTGAATTGTTACTCTATTATTAATAAGAAAATTTTTTTGTGTTGGTATCATAGAAATTTATTTAATTTACTTAACAAATCTCCTGTCATCTCTGATTGAAACCCCACTCGAAAGGCAGAGCAGGAGCAATGAGTTGCAAGTCAATGCTGGAAATGTGCGCATTTGGACGCCGGGTATCCGGCTTATGAGACCTGAGACCTGAGACCAGGGCCCTCTGCTTTTAGCCCCCTTGGCTCTTAGTACCGATTCCTGGCTAAAACGCAGACTCTGGCAATTTGAAATTGTGCGTCACGTACACGCATAATGGGCAAAAGTAATGAAAACATATGAACAGACACGCAGGATAGAAGGTTGAGTGGTTCTGTATGCTGCTGCTGCTGCTGCTGCTGCTGATGCATCCACTTGCAATTGCAAATGCACAAAATAATAATTTCGCAATACGCGCAGTTCAATTACAAACAGCAGCAACTGCAACTGGCTATCATTCTGGGCATTTATTTTACAATGTATTGGCCGTAATATAATTGATATGCTCTAAGTAATTGGCGCTGACCACGCGAGCTGCAGCTCCTTGGCAGTTGGAGTTGCTGCTGCTGCTGCAAGTGAGAGATCAAGCAATCGATTTGTATATCGAACGTTGGATCGATCGCCACACTGGCGACATGGACACATGGACCACCCCGCCAGGAGTGGCGCCTAATTGCAGGGCAGGAGGCAACATGCAGCAGGCAGCATGCAGCATGCAGCAGCAGCAGCAACATCACCAGGAGCAGCAACTACATCATTTTTAATGCCCTAACTCCCAGTGTTTGGCTGTTAAATTTTGTTTATAAATCAGAGAGCCAGTCATGGCCAGAGCGTTTTACTTTTTTTCTCCCCATTTTGACGCTGAAAGCTTTACGTTTGATGTCGCCAACGAAAACTGGCATTTAGTGGCAATTAGGCTTCGATTTGAGTTGATGGCTCTCCTCGTAGGGGTAGATGTTGCTGCTAATGTTGCTCCTGCTGTTGTTGCTCCAACAAATCATGGCCTGCAATTAGTGCGTGTTTATGACTTTCGGCTGAGAGGGCGCCCATTTCAGCGCTCAGTATTTTTTCCAGCTTAGTTTGGACATTTTTCCCTGCTCCCATTATATCCCGAAATAGTGATGATCGACCCAGGACTCAAAAAACTTATTTCCTAAAATATTATATTGAGGTATCTTAAGGTATCAAGAGAACTAAATTAAAAAGTAACACTAAAACATTCTACAAGGCATAAATTCTGATTTAAATAATTACTTTCTTGACATACTTTATTTCCAAATATGCTAAGCTATTTTTCCGCCTGACCTGCTTTCGAAATAGGTTCTTTCGGGCAACACTGAAGTTCAGGTTTAAACTTTGGCAACCGCTTAGTAAGCCGACAATTTGCATGCTGCTGCAACGGCGGCGACAGCAGCAACATCGCAGCTTGCTGCAGCGGCAACATGGAGCCTACGCCGCCGCCGCAGCAATCGATGACGGCCAACGTCCATAGAGTCCATCGAGTGGCGTCAATAATGGCCATGTCGTTGGCCATAAACGCCCGCTGGCTATATTGTTTGTGCCGATAGTCGTACTTGTTGTTCGGCCGCAGCACTAATTGCCGCATATCGATGTGTGTGCGCCGTAATGGCATAGATCATGCTAATATAATTACACGCTGGACACAGCAGCAGCAGCAGTAGTAGGAGCAGCTAGGAGCCAGCCACTCGGCCATCAAATTTGATATGAGGAAGAGCGCGATCCCATCCCCAGCTGGCCCACAATAATTGCTCGGAATTAAGCTTTTAAGAAAAGGATCTTTAGATTTACGATTGCTGAGTGACCAGGCGACCAGCGTCGTCATCATCATCGTTCGCCTATAAATAATTTCTATATCAAAAGCCGGCTTTTGATGATGGCCCGATTTAGCTAGAGGGCATTATCTTGGCTTAGTGATATATCAAAAACTGGCCGAAGCACAAAAGGAATATTGCTGCTGACGCTTTATCGCTGCCAGCCAAGAAATGCAACAGCCAAAAAATGAAATAAGGTCAGTTCCACAAATGGTTGGGATAATTCTATAATTCTATTTAAATAATAAAATAAAGTCTTGAATTTCTATAAGAAATCAATTCGGTTTAAGGCCTCATATTCATATATATTTTGCATTAAAAATTATTATACATAATATCTCTTGAAATCGTATACGTATACCTTTTTTTTTTTTAAGTCTGCGGAAATGGCCATAATAGAAATGGCGAATATTCGTCTATGCTTAACATTCCAAGGCAAATTGCGGGCAAGCGACCACAATGTTGTTGCATGTTGCTCGCTGATGTTGCTGTGGGTACGACGTTGCGACGCTGCGACGTAGCAACAGCAACAGCAACAGCACAATTCAGCGTCATCACAAACATCAATTGACCCTTTGGTGCTTCAGGATCAAGCGTAATAATCGCCAGCATAAAAACGCTTTGCACTTTTGCGCCGGAATAATGGTTGAAAGGTTGCAAGTTGGATGTGACCAGTTTGACGGCGTTTCCCAGCATACACAGATGTGTGTGTGCCTTGACCATGGTCTTGGCCTTAAATTAATACCACACTCGGACCTTTAACCTTAATCTTTAATAAAAACTTTGATAGAATAATGCGGGAAAAAATTGTCACCGATTAAATAGCAGAAGTTTGCGGGGTTTTTCTTGCACGATTTTGTATTCTGTAAATGTATATTATATATGTAAATGAATAATGTTTTCTGGAATTGAAATATGCACTTTTTCTTGAGCAGGAACTCATCTACTTGAATTAGAGGCACCTGTAAAATATTTCATTAGAACTTACTTCTAGTAAAAGTTATAAAAAGCATACTCTAAGCATTGTCCATATGAGAAAGAAATGTGTAACTTCCTGTTCATTTCGAGCTTGATAAGTCTTCTCTGTTGACCTCTTATAATAGTTATCATGATAATTGGTTTGATCTATTCTCCTTCTGTAACTGTCTCAACTTTGATAATATCCCTGGCACGCATATTTAGAAGACGAGCAGTATCGGTATCCCCAATCTTGAGGCCACGTAAGCGGAATGCCAGGGTATCACGGTTGATCTGATAGTAATCCGCGTAAGCTTGCATCACCTTGAAGAGCGGCATATTCTTCGATATAACAAAATCGATGCGTTGCCTTTCCTCCGAATCCACCGAAATTTCGATTCGATGCATTCTGATTCTATAACCTATTTCTAGGTTCGTAAATATTAGACAATGTTTTCTTTCGTTTCGGAAAAATATATATACAGACCCCACTTTATTCAGAAAAAATATATGGTCTCGACTGGTAAACGATTTTGGAATGAGTTAGAGTGACAGGTGAAGGCTCGCCTGGTGGGATTTTGGATTAGGTTTCTTTCCTTTTCGAATTGGTCATTTCAAATATCCATCAAAATACAAACAGAAGCAGAGGCTTGCTGCAACCCCTTTTCATAGTTTTGTTATAGATTTTTCTAGGTATTTTATTTTTATAAAATTGTAATAAAAATATATATAATTTGTATAGCATGAGGTCAATCTGCACGCTGTGTGTATCATCATGTGTGTGTGTCCTGGCCCAAGACCCAAACTCAATCCCAGAACGAAAACCCAATCCCCAAGAGATCCAGACCCAGACCCATCGCGAAACGAGTGCAACACGAACTGTTTAATGGACTGGCCATGCACTCTGTGGAACCACTCAGGGCCAGGATGGAGTCGCCACGTGAGAAGAAGACATCTGGGCTCCAGACACTCATTTCCCCGGAACATACTCGCATCGGGTGAGTGAGTGTGTGTGTGTGTGTAGGTTAATCAGCTTTGCCAGCAGGCTTTTCATCAAAGAGCGAGCGGCACCCACACCAAGAGGAGGCGGAAAAGCGAAACGAAAAGTACTGGCAGAAATATGGGAGTAAAATCTTATTATTAATTATAATATTAAAAACTATAAAAAAATAATTAAAATTTGTATATTCTTGCAGGGTATCTTAATTTTTGTCACTAACGCTGTGAAGGAGTCATTTCCGAACCCATAAATCATATATATTCTTAATCAGCATCAACAGCCGAATCGATCTAGCATTCTCCGGGGGAAGAAACAAATTTTTTATTTTTTTTCAAAAAATTCTATTCAAATTTACATTGTTAACATTTTAAAAAATTGACAAAATTTTAAAATTTAATATATTTAAATTTGAGTATGCAGATGTGTTACCCTAATAAAAACTAACATAGGGCTGCTTCCAGAATTAAAATTAATGCTTTTTCAGCTTAGTTATGAGTTTTTTAAACTTTGATTTGTTGGACAAATTGTCATTTAAAAATATATATAATAACTACTAAAAAATGGTATTATAGCTTTGGTCAGAAGCTTGTAACAATGTGAAGGAGTCGTTTCCCACCCCATAAATCCTATTTATTCTTGATCAGCATCAACTGGCGAATCTTTTTAGGCATTAAAAAAGTACATCAATTTTTGAAAATTTTTTCAACATTTTATAAGGCGTTATTACTGGCAGAAAAAAAAAAATTTATTCTTTTTACATTTAATTTTGAGTATGCAGATTTATTCCTTGAACAAAAACTAACATAGAACTGTTTTTGAAATTAAAATTAATTAATTTTTGGCTTAGTTATGAGTTTTTTAAACTTTGATTTGTAGAACAAATTTGTATAAACAAATAGAGATAAATATTGAATCAAAAAATGGTATTATAATTTAGACAGAAGCTTCGAATCCAGTGAAGGAATCATTTCCGACCCTATAAATCATATATATTCTTGATCAGCATCAACAGGCAAGTCGATCTAGCCATGTTTTAAGGGGAAAAAAATTTCAATTTTTTCAACATTTTTACATCGTAAAAATTATCAAAAATTGGCAACAAAATTTTAATTTTTTTACATTTTAATTTAAGTATGCAGATTTATTAGTATTATAAAAACTAACACAGGGCTGCTTTCTGATTCAAAATGAATTAATTTTTGGCTTAGTTATGAGTTTTTTATGTTTTGAATTACAAATTTCACAAACTATTATTTTAGCATTAATTACTAAATCTGAAATTAGTTTAATTATGCTTTGAAAACTTCACATTTAAGAAAAATATGCAAACACCTACAAATGCTCGCAGTGCATCCTCTCAGAAAAGAACAGATTAAGTATACGACGTGTTGTGCAGTTATCATCGAGATGGCAATGATTCCTAACGGAACGCCATGCGTCGTCCCATGGCGGAGGTCTGAACCCCGGCGGCAACCTCGTCGCCATCGCGTCGTCGTCTTTGGTAATTTATGATTCGCAGCGCACGGCCTGCAAATGATCTATTGCCCATTGCAGTTATACCATCCAGGGATGAGAAGGAGTAGAAGGTGGAGGAGGAGCAGCGGAGGACTTGGATCGGCACTTGTTGCATCAGCATTGGGCACACCATAACAGCTACAAGTGATTTCTTTCGCATCGAAGCAGAGCCAGAGCCGCCTCTGGGGCCCTCCTGACAGTTACAAAGTGCGCCCACTAGTTGGCGGTCAGGTTAAATGACCCAAACCCAAACCCAAACCCAAACCAAAACCCAAGCCCAAGCTCAAAGCCAAAGCAGAACCAAAACAGAATCCCAGAGCTCGTAGCTCCAGCTCCAGCTCCGACACAATGCATATATGCGTTGTCGACGCCATCTCTCAGGCTTTTTTGATTAATGGACTTTTCGTGTTGGCTTCGATTCCTGGCCGGCGTCATAAATAAAGCCTAAAAATGCAACAAACAGGCAAAAGGTGGAGCAAACCATGGCACCACCGCACATATTTATCATTGGTAAACTTTATTCTTTACATTTACATACAACGCGCGTTTAAAATTACTTGTCCAATTTTAGTTGACTTTTGTTTTGGGTATTATTACACATTTAGAGCTTAGACATTATGGGATATTACGATAGAATAAAAGTGGTTTGTTTCTTGCAAAAGAGAAATGAATACAAATTTAAATTAATTTTAAACTAAAACTGGCTAATATTATAAGTTATGATTTCTGTCCTCAGGCGACGACAGATTTATACAATTCGAGTTGACTTGACTCGTTCCCTTCGGTTTCTTTCACTAATTGCTAAAACTGATCCTTGTGCTACTGCTACTGCTGCTGCTGCTGCTGCTGCTGCTGCTCCTGCTTCTGCCGGTTGTGGAGCTGAGACCTGCTACCGATGGTGCACTATAAGGACGGCGGATTGTACTGGAAGCCAGGATTGTTAAACTTGAAGCGCGCTATCTCAAACTGCAGGGTTTCATAGTTAATGTCGGCCAGCCGCTTTAGCTGATGGGCAATTTGCTGGGCATCGTTGCTGCTCAAGGCAGTGCTCAGCTGGGCGCTGGGTTCCCTCTCCACCTTGGTAGTGTGCAGCGGCGGCACTGCTTGCATGTTGGTAACACAGCGCGGAGCGTTTTTAACTGGATTTAGTAAGCAAAACAAGGTAGTTTAGAATAAGTTTTACTGCTTAAAAGATACAAGAGCCCTTTACCTTCATAGATAATCTGATTTCGGGCCTGTGTCCTCATTCTCTTGACGGGCATTTCGCCATTGATTAGTTTATTGCCGGTACCAGGACTGATAACCGCTGCCGCCGACCGTCTGGATGTAACAAACTCCACCGGATGCGGTTGCATGGCCTGAGGCTCCTCATCCACTTGCTCGAAGGATGTGTTGTCCACGACAATGGTGCGATAGGTTCCGCCGCCCGTATTTACTGCCGTGGTGGCCGCGGCAGAGCCATCAATGCCGCCTCCACCGCCACCTCCGTTGTCCGCCAGACTCTCATCGAGCATATCCTCCTGGTCGACGTGCTCTTCAAGCATCTCCTCGTCCTCCACCTCCTCGTTGATGGCCTCCTCAACGGCTGCTTGCAATTCCTTTTGGAAAGCCGCCGATGTTCGCTGACCCATCTCCTCTAGATCGTCATCGTGATCGTCTTTTTCCGACTTTAAATTCATCACCGTCTCGCCAGTGACGGTGGGCACTTTGCCAAAGAGATCCAGAGCTCGGGATTCCAGCGAGGTCATTGATATATCCTTCTCGGTGGAGAGCAGGCTGCGTCTGTACTTGCAGCGCGTGGTGTTCTTCCAGTCATTTAGGCGCTAAATCGAAGATTGAGAGGGACTAGAGTAGGAAAAGAGAGGGGCTGCTCGGGGAACTGCTCACCTTGCGCCACTCCTCCGGCGTGAGTGTGGGCCCTGAGCCGCACTTGTTTAGCCTGTCGGAGAGCTCCTTCCACTTCTTTGTGAGATAATTCAGGTCGTAATCGCGCGGCACTCGCCCGGTGGCAAAAATTGGGTCGCTCTCCATCATATCGATGTACATCTGATACTGGTCCGAGGACGTGCGCTTCTTGCGGCGATCCATCTTGCTCTCCATGCACTGACCACTGTGCTCTCGGCTTTGATCTTCTTGTTATTTCCTGAAACCAAAAACGTTGGGCCAAAGAGGTCTTGAAATGCTAAATTGACGCCACCAAAACGATGCGAAGTGTTCACAAACAATAGTAGGCGTTAGGGGATTTTCGCAGCATGTAAAAAAAAATCCAGCAAAGCAGGGCTGCATGCCCTGCGTCAGTGATGGCCAGCTACAGGCATGCGATAGTTGTCGAGGCTTTGCGATATTTCTAGCTAAATTAATTTTATTCTTTTTCTAATTCAAACCTGAATATTATTGATATGAAAAATATTTTTAATACAAATATCAGCATTTTTAATTGTAGTCTTGAATTCATATAATATAATATAATGCTGCGTATTTTTATGTTAGAGTCAAAAGAAGTGAAACCATATTCACATTTATGTAGATGTCGTCATATATTTAAAAGGTATTTCAATTCTTTGTTAATTAAAATTACAAATATAAATACGAATATGATTTTATTTATACTTTATCTTTATATTAATAATTCATTATTGTATTTCGATGTTCATTAAATATCGGCATTGCCTCGACCATTGAAGAAAATAGTAAATTCTTATTAGATATCTGTCGCTGCTAACAAAAAGCATTTTTTATCTTTATTAAACCCGTAAATACATATAAAAATCGATATTAATATTATTTTTTTTTTTAACCATCCCATTCAAAAGAGTTCTAAAACCAATTCGTATAAAAATAGTGATTGTTTATTTTGCAATAGAGTTTTGGTCAACCTGTACATAGTACTTTACTTTACTAACGAGTGGCTCCATTTCTTGGCCAATTCTTAACAGAATTAACAGGTCACAATTATAATGCTTACACATTAAAAATTAACACGTTTTAATATTTAAGTGTCTTATACTAAATATGCAAATTGTATTCGAATCCTGGATTTTTGTACTTGAAGCGGGCAATCTTGAAGTCCAGAGAGGCTTCTTGGATTTTTGACAAGCGATTTATCTGAACTTGGATTTCCTTGGCGAAGGACGTAACTGGTTCCTCCTTCTCAGAGGTAGTGTTCGGCAGTAGATGCTCAACTGAAATTATACACAATAATATAGAGTTGATATCGCGCATTTTCAGCTAGCAAACCAACCTTCATAGATTACTGATTGGGGGTTTTGAAGACGAATTCTTTGTGCAGAACTCTGATCTACTCCATTGATAAGGACGACGGCTGGACGTCCCTCTGATGCCTCCGGCTCCTGGTACTGTGCATGATGCTCATCGTCGAGGAACTCCTCTTCTTGTTCCTCCTCGTCATAATCCGAAAAGTCATCGTACGCGGCAGGCTCACGTGAAGTTGTATCCCCAACAAAAAAAATACGCATACAACGGTTTTCCAGTGCGCTCATGGAGCCCCTGTCACCTGTCACGACGCAACGCCGATACTTGGAGCGCGTGGAGTTCTTCCAGTCATTCAGACGCTGACGTAGATTGCTAGGATTAGTTGGTAGGAACTCTAAATACTGCACAGCACTCACTTTTCGCCATTCTTCGGCCGACAATTTGGGACCCAGTTGGCACTTGTTCAGCTCGACGCCCATCTCTTTCCACTTCTTGGTGTAGTTCGCTCGACTCATTGTGTTGGCCGCTAGGCGGGGATTCGCCTCCATTGTATCCAGGAAGTATTTGTACTGGCTAGAGGATGTGCGCTTGTTACGGCGATTCATTTTAAATGATATTTTCAAATAATAATGAAACGCGAATTGAAATCGACGCCACAAAAACAAGGCAATATTATCGATAGATTAGTGATACCGTACTAGTTTTCTCTTCAAATACCAAAACTATATATTTCAATCCTTTTACAAATTGTAAACATTAGAAAGTTCTGGGGTTTCGTTATATATAATATTTCACAATTCATTGTAACTAATTCAAAGATCGTACAGTGTTTTTTAATTTTAATTTAATTAATCAATTTTATTTTGCGATATTTTTACCTAAACATTCATATGTTATCTTTTAAAAAAACTGAGCTCCTATAATAGAAAAGTCATATGTATTTACCTATTATGTTTACCCGATTTATAATCTTACATTTTTTTACTTTGCCGTTTTATTTAATTTTCTATTATAAAATTTTTGTTATATAAATATTTAAAATTTTCCACCTCCTAAATAATCAAACGTATTTATATCATACTTTACTTACACTACACTTGAATAATTAAATACTATAATTTACAATATCTTCCCGATACAAATTCTCAAATATTTGTATACACAATTCTTCAGAGCAAAATGGAATCATCGTTAACCATTCTTTTAATTTCACATAGAGAAAAAGTAAAGAATAAAAATAGTTCATTAACTTATGCTTGTAGGGAGAAGATATACTTAAAACTTTGCAAGGAAAAATCACTGGAGAATAAACAAAATTAATAATTTTTTTTTTTTATTTTTATTTTTTTTATCTCTCGTAAAATATAAATATTTTAACTTTTCCACCTCCTAAATAATCAAAAATATATATATATCTTACTTGAGTTACTTCTACACTTGGATAATTAAATACTATAATCTACAATATCTACCCGACACAAATTCTCAAATTTTTGTATATACAATTCGTCGGAGCAAAATGGAATCATCGTAACCATTCTTTTAATTTCAAGTAGAAGAAAAAGGGAGGAATAAAAATAGTACATTAACTTACGCTTGTAGGGAGAAGTTATTCTTAAAGCTTTGCAAGAAAAAAAACACTGGTAAATTAATTAATTTTTATATTTTTTGTATCTCGTGAAGAACTTTCCAAAAATATCGCTAATCCGCTTGGCGTCGTTTTGAGTATTTCGCAGCCAGCGACAAACGGTCCTACGTATCACTAAAAAAGTGTAAGTTTTTCAGCCGTGGATATCTCTAGGTTTTTGTGCAAATTCCGGATTGAAAATAGTGCAGAGACTCGCTCCAAGGATCCGGCTATCGTCCTGACTGGGAGAGACAACGGCTGCAGTGGCCGCTGGCCCCTAAAAGGAGCCTGGAAAACGACGCATGAGGCGAATTGCAAACCAGATGATAGAGTAGCGTGCCAGTGAGAGCGAGCGAGAGAGTCCGATTGGAGAGGTGTTGTTGGTGTGAGGGGCGAGGGTGAGCCGAGAGCGGAGAGGAAGAGGAGGCCAGAGTAGACACAAAAACTCCGATTGCGAGCAGCAGCTCTCTCGCCCATTTTCCGGTCCCCAATTTCGTGTTGTTTCGCAGCCCTCTTCAGACGACAACGGCGAGGATGGCGGAGGAGGTGCCGCCAGATGCAGATGCCGCAGCATCCTCCTTTGGGGAAGATGTGGGCGCCTCGGTGATCGTGGAAGCAGGTGCCACCGGCGGCACACTCACACTGCCCGCGTCGGCCATGAAGTTCGCCGATTTTACGGAAAGCGGCAGCGAGTCCGGTGACAACGAGGGGGGCGGTGGCACCGGGGAGCCCGGAACCAGTGCCGCTGCCACAGGGGCACGCTCCTCGCCGCCGCCCAATTGCGCCATCTGCCTGTCGCGATGTCACAGGAAATGCTTCACCGACTCCTGCATGCATCAGTTCTGCTTCAAGTGCCTCTGCGAGTGGAGCAAGGTAAGTAGTGGCAATTCCTTCTAAGACACTTTCATTTCTAATCCCCGTTCCAAATCCAGATCAAGGCCGAATGCCCACTGTGCAAACAGCGCTTCAAGACCATCATCCATAATGTGCGCACCCTGGACGACTACGACCGCTACCCGGTGCAGACCTCTTCGCCTTCGCAGCCCGATCATCCGGCGATGCGCTTCCACATTGTCCGGCGTCCCAGATTCATGCCGCTGGTCCAGAATCAGGCCGTGATGACCAATGACATTGAGGCAGGCATTGGTGCCGGGAGCGGCGCAGCTGGAGCAGCGGGAGGAGTACTGGCCGCAGAGGAAGTCCTACCGGCTGTGGAGGCTTCAGGTGGCCGTCACACCTACAATCGTTTTGAGCCGTATCGCTGGGAGCTGATGAACTTCTACCGACACGAACCGGATGCAGCCACCGCTGGCAGCAGCTCCCTGATTCAGCTGTGGCGGCGCTATGTCTACGATAGGAAGCTATATGCCCTGCCAGTGAGCGACAGCCTGACGGGACACTTTCGCGAATGGAGCGCCCGCTTTTACAGGTAAGTTGTAGTATACCCGCACTCTTTGGAAACCTATAGCTCTCTCTGTTGCAGAAACAATCCCGCCCAGATGCATCGCTTGATGCCTTGGATTCACCGAGACATTGTCTGCCTGTTGCGGAATGCCGCCCACAGCGTGGGCACCGTGATGCAGCTGATGCACGATATTTTGCCGATGACCAATATCCTGGGACCCACATTCCGTCGCCACCTGTCGCCCTATTTGGGCGACCGAACAAGCCATTTCATCCACGAGCTGTTCAACTTTGCCCGTTCCCCCTTCGATATGATTGGCTACGACCATGTCGTTCAGTACTCGGCTCGTGTGGCCGAGGAGGTGGAAGTGGATCTGCTGGACATGGTAGAGACACAATCCTCCAACGAAAGTGATCTACATTTGGAGGTGGGCGACGGTGTAGATAACGAAGCGCCAAGTGCCGAAGCGTCTAATGAATGGAGCACCACCAATGGAGGAGCAGGATCTGGAGCAGGACGTCCATCAACCAGTGTGATAGTGACCAATCCCAGTGCAACGCATTCGTTTAGTGTGACTATGGCCAGTGATGGCACCGAGCATCCGGGTATCTCCATACGCCGCTCCGCCACCACCTCCAATGTGGGGTCGCAAACAGTGGCCATTAACCTGAGTATGCGACGTCCAGCGCCGGCCGGCGGCGAGGCGACGCCAGCTGAGATCATTGAGATCGATGACGGCGACGCCGCTGCCAATGCCGAGGTGGCAGCCATCAATGACGGAAGCAATTCCAGTCGACGCCATGCCGGCGCCACCCTCCCCGTTAGTGCCCACATCGAACTGCAGAGCAGCAGCAGCAGCTCTGGCGAGGAAGACGAGTGCGTGTTCGTCCTCGAGCTCAAGCCACCACATCTGAGAACTCCCGAGCAAGTAAGTCTTGATTCAGACAGTGACTCAGACGTGGTGTTCGTCAATGAGCAAAACGACGCCGCTGTCGATCCCTCGACAGTTAACCCGAGTAATCCCGAGGATCAGGCTGGGATTGATCCGGCAGCTATGTCGTCAGTGGACCAGACGTCGCGTCTGTTCATGGGACCCAGCACAAGTGCAGCGGCCACCAGGGGCAAGAACTGGAAGCTGGTGATGGCCGAGGTCCGGCGTCAAGATCAAATGCGCACCACGCGCTCCACACGCTCAAAGAGATCGCGACAGCAACGTTCCTCCATTCCCGCCCGGTGTGCCAGTGCCAGCAGCAGCGAAAGCAGCTCATCCTTTGGCTGGACCACTAGCAGCGATGAGGAAAGCAGCAGCGACAGCAGTTCCTTCAATCCTTCAGCGTCCACTAAGAAAAAGAAACGCAAGGCAGTGGCCACCCGGAAAGTCTTAGGCAAATCTCCGAGGAAAAAAGGAAAATCTAGACGTCAGGCAGCGGAAACTTTACGGGTTGGGACACCAGCAGAGGCTGCGGCACATCAGCAAGAAGACAAAGAGCAGCAGCAGAGCAGCAGTGATAGCTGTAGTTCGTGTGCTGACGAATCAGCTGGCGAAAGCTCCGAGTCGTCGGGTGAGTTTCCGAGAAATGGCACTATTTATTACCATACCTAGCACCGTTCGATACCAATTAATTTTCTGCTATTTTTGATCCCAGGTGCACAGTTTCCCGGCCGCAACAACAATAACACCAGCAGCGATGATTCGGATGATGATAGCACTGAGAATTTGCAGCTAAGCGCCTTGCGAGCTACTCTCAAGGCGGAGGCAACTCTGGAGGATCGCAAACCCCTCAAGCTCGAGCTGCAAATGCCCGACGAGAATGATGATGATGACGACGACGACGAAGAGGCGGACCACAAGGAGCAGCAATCCCAGACCCAGCAGCCGAAGGAAGAGGAGCAGGAGCAGCAACAGCAGCAGGAGGATCCGCCGCCGGAACTTCCGACGCCTGATGAGGCGCAGCCTCCAACGCCGCCAGAAGATACCGACGCGCCAGGTTGCAGTGCCCCCAAGCGGCGGCGCAGCTGCAGCAATCACAGCAATCTGTCCAGCCAGAGTGCCAGCTTGGCCAGCAGTTCCACGACAACTACAACGAGTTCGGGGCCGCTTAGTTCGTTCAATTGGCGAGCTGCTAGCTATGGCAGCGATCCCCTGATGCGCGAGGCTCTGCCGTTAGAGGATGAGGACGATATGGCGCCATCCCTGATAGACGTGGCCCTCAACTTTTTACGTCATGAGCGAACTGGTGGTTATGCCCTGGAATCTGAGTCTGCGTTGAATGCGGCCGAGGCCGAAGGGGAAACTGCCGAGGATACGGCTACGGCTGATGAAGACGAGGAAGAAGATGAAAACGGGGACGAGGATGCGGAAGAGGACGACGAGGAGGAGGAGGAGGAGGAAGAAGAAAATGCAGGGGAAGGCAGAGAATTGGCAGAGAATATTAATGATAACCACAACGACGACGAAGACGAAGATGATGATTATCTGTAGGAGTAGGTGCATGAGGAGGATCTTTTAACTTTGTAATTTCAAATATAGTTCCCTGGTTTCCGTCTCGTCGCGTTCCAATTCCTGAATCCAAAAAAAAAGAATTCAAATAATTCATTAATGTAATTTGCCACGTAAGCTTTAGTTGTAAGGCCTAGACTAAGGTTGCCATTTTAAGATGTAAATATTATTCTGACGCACCTCCATACACATCCATACTTATACATATATACATACATATATCTTGCATATATCCTCTGAATGTTTACCCACCCCACCCCCAAATAAATGCATTCGATTGACATCGACTGTGAATGTATATTTATAACCGTTTAACCCA
This sequence comes from Drosophila serrata, assembly GCF_035046125.1. Classification (NCBI taxonomy): domain Eukaryota; kingdom Metazoa; phylum Arthropoda; class Insecta; order Diptera; family Drosophilidae; genus Drosophila; species Drosophila serrata. The sequence continues at coordinate 944,882 of NW_028257232.1, read as the reverse complement.
CAGCCTACACATACTAATTATACATAATTATAATTATAACTTTAGTGGCAACTATCTTTGTAACTTAAAAACCATAGAACTCTGCGCTGGTTCATTGTATGGCGGTAGTGTTAATGTTTTTTTGCATGAATGGGCGTGGCCAGTTATTAAATATAGAGTACTCTGCATACAACAAAACAAAAAAAATATCTATAATGCGAATCAAATACATAATAAATGTAATGATTAAATTAAAACATTTGTTTGGAGTTTTTATGGTGGAGTAGGTATAACTAGTAAAACTAACTGACCGATTAACTGTCGGTTAATTATGAGTCATAATATAAAGTAAAGAAACAATAAATAAGCAATCTAAAAGAAATACATCAAATAAATATGACTATTTGATTAATTTATTTTTCATTTAAATATCAAATGAAACATTTGAAATATACTATTAACACCGACAAATGCTGTTTGTTTGACGCACACTAGTTAGTGTACACTTCTTTTTTTTTATATAAAAATGCATGACGGTTTTTTTAAATGCTTAAATTAGTTAAGCATATATTCTATTTATTTATATATTCTATTATATATATGTATATTTATTTAATATAAGGCTTGCATAAGTACATGAATAAGGTTTAAAGCCAAACACTTTTTAATAAAGCATCAAAATTGTAGACAGGCCTTAATTAACATTACCGGAATTTTTCTATTACTTCAGAATAATGTCTATAATTTAAATATATGTTAATACCAATTTATAAGACCTCAAAGTCATATGTGTTATTTATATTTAATATATTTTATTTTGTATTATTTTACAAACATATGTAACGTATTTTCTAGTAGTCCGATGTTTTTGTTTCACATGATTTCAACGTTTCGCAAAAGTTTCCATTTTGTATCGATATCGTAACGTGTATTGAGACCTTCGTAGAAACGTGAACACAGCTTTTCCGGCTTTCGATCTCGACGGCTTCGCATTAATTTGTTTATTTCAATTTTTCGTTGCTATTAGAAGTGTCCCCCATAAAAGCAATAAGGTACCAATTGTTTACGTTCAGCAGAAGCTGACTTTAGGCTTTGTTCAATAAACATTTGAAATCTTCCACCTCTTTCAAAAAATAAACTTTTGTGTAATTTGGCAGAAAAGAAGTGCAAGTGTGTGCGTGTGTAACTCGAAGCCTGCAAGCGGAACGTTGGAATCAAGACACATACATACATACATACATTGTATGCACGATTCAAAGCAAATTTTTCATTATTCGATTTCGTAGGGAAAAATTTCTTTCAACTGATCGGAAAGATGATGCCCCGTCAGATGGTCCAATGGCGGATCTACGTGTACGCCAATTCTTTGTACTCCATGCCAGAACGAGAGGTACGATCTTATCGTGATTGGTCCCCGGTGACTTTCAAGTAAGTTTTTTCATCCAGATGAAGAATGAATGAAATCTAACATTTCGTATGTCATACACAGACATGGCTCCTACGATGTCCATCGGGTGCTGAACTGGGTCAACCGTGACATTTCCGTCCTGCTGCACGTCAAAAGCGAAATCTTCGCTGTCTTCGAAATCATCCTGGACATGCTGCCGGAGATAAGCATGGCCAGTGACCTATTCAAGGAGGCGCTGGTCAAGCACCTAGGGACCAAGACTAATCACTTTATCCACGAGCTGATCAATTTTGCCCGGTCGCCGTACGAGGACATTATCGCCTACGAGTGCAGTGTCCAGTACAAGGCCCTGCAGGAGGACGACTTCGACGGGCCGAGCACCTCGGCGGAGGCACGGCGCCAGGGCCAGTTCACGTCGCCGGTCTTGCATAGCTTTGTCGAGTTCTCGCGTCGCATCAATCCGGATGATTGCGGCGGCTTCGAGGCGGATCTCCTGATGGAGGACGAGGATGCTGAGGAGCTGAATGATCTTATACTCGAGCGCAAGGACGTTTCGCTGATGATGCTGGCCTTGGAGGAGGGTTTCCCTAGCCGAAGCTTTGCACGCCAATTGGCGGCCTGGTTGCCAACGGGACATCCGGTAGTGGCCTCGGCAACGGAAGCGGCGGCGGCTTCGACTTCAGCAGCCCCTTCGGTGGTGGCCGCATCTACGACGGCGACGGCGACCCCGACTTCGGCTTCGGGATCTCAGCAGCAGCAGCAGCAGCAGCAGCCGCCGCCGCAGCAGTCCACTCCGGAACAGTCACCATTGCCGGCCGGGACAGGCGTCAGTAGTACATCGGCCTCTGCTGCGTTTGCCAACTTCGAGCTCCAGATGGCCATTGAGCGCAGCATGAGGGAGGACGGATTCAGATTCTCCAATGAGTGGGCAATGCCTCCTCCAAGCGGTGGACGTTCGGTGCCAATATCCAATCGTCAAATGGCGCGCAATGCGCGCAATGTGATAGCTACAAACTTGTATCGCATAGCCCATGGCTCAGGAACAGGGATAATTCCTGTACCAACAGGAGGACCAACAGGAGGACCAACAGGGGGAGCAGCAGTGGTAGTGGCTGGGGGAACAGCTGGAAGAGGAGTGGCTGCAGTAGCAGGTGGAACCGCTGGTAGAGTTGCCGGGGGAGCAGCTGGAAGAAATGCCGGGGCAGGAGCTGGGAGAGGAACCGTGCCAGGAGCTGGAAGAGGAACCGGAGGAGCAGCCGGAAGAGCACCCTGGGCAGCCTGGGGAGCAGCCAATGGATCAGCAGTGGTGCCAGCTGTGGCACCTGCCGGAGGATCAGCCGAGAGAGCAGTCGCAAGAGCAGCCGCAAGATCGGCTGCAAAAGCGGCTGCAAGAGCAGCCGCCAGAGCGGCGGCCAGAGCAGCTGCCAGAGCTGGAGCGACAGGAGCCGCAAGAACAACAGGTGGAACAGCAGGGACAGGAGCCGCCACCAGAGCTGGAGGAGGAACAGGAAGACGATCCGCAGGAGTCGCTGCACCAGCAGCAGCCGCAGCACCACCAGCAGCAGCAGCAGCAGCAGCAGCAGCAGGTGGAGGAGCAGCAGAAGCAGGTGGAGGAGCTGCAGAAGCAGGTGGAGGAGCTGCAGAAGCTGGATCATTAGTAGCAGCAGTAGAATATCAGTCTGCCCAAAATGATGCTATGCGTGCTCGTCTTCGTGCTCGCGTACGACGCATACGCACACGCCCATAGGATCTCAGGATGCAACATTCCTTAAAACACATAGATATACAAAAAAAGAAAAAAAAAAAAAAAAGGGGGAATCCCTTATTTGTTAAGGAAACTCCCAAGAACAGAAAGCAAACCCAAAACCCTACAGCAAAAAAGGGTTCGAAAAAGGCATCAAAAATTGATAAAGATAAAGGGATCGGCCATCAATATAAGAAGGACATTGCCGTGGAAAATGACGTGCCAAATTTGTATATGTATTAATATGCCCTTGGCGCATATTTTCCCTTGTCTTAATTTTGAAGCAGAAAAGGTAGCCGCTAACACCATTTCCCATCCCCCATTGTTCCCAATGCCGCTTGGCGCCACATCCCTTGTCACATGGCGCATGAAAAATTGAATTACACGCACTTTTGCGCATAAACGGGAATAAAAATAAAGAACAGCAAAAAAACAACGAACAAAATTTGTACACCGGCAAAATGTTGAGTGAAAAATGCGGCCGATTTAGGGGTTTTTTTCTGTTCTCTGGAGGAGGATGTGAATGTGGGGCGGCCCAGCTGGTTGTGGTACCAAATTTACGGCCAGCAAATTGAGTTAAATATTCCTTTTTTTCCCTCGGCTTACTTTCCATTTTATTTCTTTGGTTTTTCGGTTCTTTTCGGTTCTTTCGGTAGTCAGAAGGTATAATATAATTGTCCTGCCGGTACACGGTAATTCAATGCATATTTGATTTTATGATTTCGTCGGCAGAAAACAGCATATTAATGCATATCGAATGAGAGGAATCGAATCCCGGAATCATCATCATAATTGTCAGGGGGCATAAACTGCTGGACCATTAGGATGATAGCCGATATCCCATTAAAGATGAAAGAATAAGCCTTCAATTATAATTTGTATCTATCAGTGAATTACTGAACAAATTGAGATTACTTCAAAGAGATTTGTAGTTGATTGAAAATAATTATAATTTTGTATTTAAAAGAAAGTAATCGAAAACTTCGGTTATCTAAATCATATTGTCTGAGAGCTAAGAATTCGAATTTCGTTGAAATAAAACATAGACATTGTGGGACTTTTTCTTGATTTATTTTTCAACAAAATAAAGCCGCCTAAATCCTAATTGCCGTGGCTCTAAAAAACTTCAACCTTTGGCGCAGCCAACTGAAGACGATGACGATGATGATGATGGTGATGTAGAGGAACTACGGGCCGAAGAAGGATGACGGATGCAGCTTAAGGCTGGAGCCGGGATTTCGGCTTAGGCTCTACGGGTATAACTTTTCCCTTAGTCTAAATGTCATTAGGGTTTTGTCGGCTGCATTTGCTTGGCTCGTCGACTGACAAACTAATTTGCGTAATGTTGACGGAAAACTTTTTATTTGACTTCCTGACTTGGGGTGCAGCCCCAACTTCCCCCTTCCCCTGCATTTTCTTGCACAGTTTTCCTCCTCGAGCAACTGAAAGAAAGAAAAGCGGGACGATTCAAAAGTTTTTCTCGCAGTTTGCACTGCATTTCGGGGTTTCGGGGTGGCATAAAAGTAGTTTGGCCTGGGATGGCCCAGAATTTGGTTTTAAGTTTGAGTTGCAAATTAAGCCGCCGCCGCCGCCTCGCTGACGACTTGAATTAAACGTTTCAGATATCACGCATACGCACCGTTGCCTCGCAGGCGCCTCATAATGTGCATTTCATGAAAATAACTCGCCAGATAAATCTGCATAAAATATTCATATATATATCGAGATTTGCCCCGAGACCCTAACGCATTATCTGGCGCATAAGTGTTCAGTTCCGACTGAATATTTTTTTGTTCTCCGGGTTTATCGCGAATTATGCGCGTGGCGTTGGAAAATTAAAATAATTTCCACATTCGCCGCAGCGAGCAATTAATCACAAGGCCCCCGCCAAGAAAGATATGCGGTGCGGGAGTTATGAGTTCGCATTTAGGCCCGGCTCTGATTTATGTGGAGCCCCCGGGTGCCACCTGTCGTCCCCGCCCCTCAGTTTTCCTTAAAGCCAACGTAGACCCCGAGACCCTCCTGCTCCGAGCTGCTCCTCTCATCGTTCCGCTGCAATGTGTCACTTTCGGTTTTATTCCTGTCTTGCCTTGGATTTCCGCACCCGACACTTTCTGAGTATGCCAGGAGACAAGTCCTGCTTAAGGATTCTGATTCTGCAGAGAGAAAAGGGATTTAAATTAGTATTTAATTGCAAATAAAAGCAGAGAGCAAGAGCAAGACATTAAATGGCATTCTTAAGGCTTACTTTTAAGCAAGGATAATATATTATCTGTTAAAATCAATACTTACTTATCTCATTTTCCCCAGTGTATTTATTTTTTCCCCCCTTTTTGGCATTTGCCAACTTTAATATGTTGGCACAGCACGGCGGCAAGACGCTCGCCTCGAGTTTCCATTACATTGCAGCGGAAGCCGGATGTTGAAATTGTTGAGGTTGCTTCGCCATCGCATAGCACACTCCCTCTCTCTCTCTGTGGTGTGTGTGTGTGTGTGTGTGGGTTGAGTGTGCTTCGGTGGGCGAGTGTAAGCAGCTTAGCTAAGACTCCGGCAAAGGAAATTGCCAAGGAATACCATGGCTACCGCGTCGCGATTCGGAATCGAATCCGGACGCGAACACGAAACCCAATCGCGGTGTTCCTTTAAATGTTCAATCAAAAAACTTTGACTCAAGGAATGATTCAATTTTTCCACCTCCCCCTTCCCCCTTCTTACCCACAATTGTCGCCAGCTTAAGTCGTAAGCAGAAACTCGCTCGATTGCGTAACCGATTTCAAGTGGAAAAGCCATAAAATGGTCAATCGTTTTCCCCATGAAAATATCTCTCTTCGTTGCAAATTTGCAACTTTAGCTTTAAAATGCCATTCAATCAAGTTTATTTTTCCGCTTTCCGATTCAAGCCAAGTTTCCATTAATACAATTTATGGTTATATGAATGGTGGTTGCAAAAAATGAAGCGATATTAAAAATGCCTTTTCAACTGCAATGTTTGTCATTATTTAATTGAAAGTTTTCTGCTGGGTTTGATAGATGGACAAATGAAATATATTTACGCATAAAGGAGCTTCTTGGGAGTTTACAAAAAGGGATTTTATATTATTAATTTCTTCAACTATTTTCCATTAATATATTTCCTTTATGTACTTAAATATATATAAGTAGTTTTATTCATTTACTTTCCTCTTTAAAGTTTTCTTTAATTATTATTATTGCTTCTCCCCAGTTTAATACTTTGTATTATATTTATTTTAACCCTTTTGTCCATAGGTATTCCTGGAATTAAAAACCATAAACTGTACTTAATAGCTACTTAAATATGAATATATTGCTTCAACTATGTTTTTCTTGTTGTTAATAAACTCCTTAATATTCATTAGCCCTCAATGGGTTTTCCCCGATACTTAAATGTGCTTTAATTACACTTTCACAGTTCAAGGACACAGACCAGATATATGATATATGAAAAATGGGCTTAAATCAATGGGCTGAGATGAATATGAAAATTTCGCTTTAAATGGACGATTTTCCCCGATACATTACTGCGTCCTTGCCTGTTGCGTGACATTCGATCTTCGTGTTATTCTTTTCCCCTGCCTGCTGGCGGGGCTGATTTTTCCCAACCGGAGCTGACTTTCCACTTTCTCGGTGGCGGAAAATGCGTGTGTCATAAATCTACTCCCGCGCCTTTCGCTTGAAATCAAGCTATTTATCACAAGGCGCCGTCGACGACGACGTCATGCTGCTGGCAAGGATACCCAAGGATTCAGAGGGCTGCCAAGATGCCGGAACGCCGCGATGCTGCGGCACTCTTATCATCATCGAAGTGCCAGGTGGGGGAATGGTGGGGGGAATGGCGCATATGTTCCATAGCTGTTGATGCCACACCGCAGGATTTTTTATGGGTCGGCCGCCTGCTGAGGTAAAAAGTTGCGGACAACACACACACAAACTTTTCCTCCGAGCTCATGGTCCTGGTTCTGGTGCTGGAGGTGACAAGAATCCGGTAATTTGTGCCTCCAAGGTTAAATGTTAATGTTTTGCCGTTAAGCAAACATTTGACGTTTTGTTTTGTGGCAAAGCAGCCTGCGAAAGGGGTTATGAACACGTGCGACAGTCCAAAAGGTCCTACGCTGCGTATACGCAATTTCTGATGTCCCTGCTAATTTGACTGGCGCCAGGTAATAACGCTCCGCTCCCTTTAGAATGGCCACCGGAGTTAGTTGGTTTACTTAGGCCGCTGGTCATAATATTTAAAGAAGAAGCCAAACTAAACCCAAGGCCAACACAAACGACAATGTTTACGCTTAACTGTTTTCGGCCACCGAACTAGGGGAGAATTTCCTAAGGGTTAATGTACAGGGGAACTTCGAAGACTTTAACCAGGATTTTCATGGAGACAAATATAAGTTTCTAAGACAGGATGTTGGAGATTTTAAGAAAGTTCCTGAATTTATACTTGCTCTAGTTTTATATAAAGTAAATCATTTAACTTCCTTTTGTATATATCTCACGGTTAATTCGTGGAGTAGAGACTTGCTATTTATTTTAGTCCAGGCAAAATCGAATTCTTTCCCATTGAATGATATATTTTCGTGTGCTTAAAAGAGTTTTAATTATTATAATTATTTTATATGTTTAATCAGTGTTAGTATTGAGTTAGAATATTACAAAATATTTTGATGCTTAACTACTTGCATTTAGAGTATAATATAATAATATTATTAATTTGCTTTTTAGCACTTATACAAAATAATTCTTAAAAAATAAATCAACTTGTTTAATGAAAGTATGGAATATAATTTCAATTTGTATTTATTATATTTTATAATTTTAAGAAGCCCAGAAACTTCTAGTCTTAAATTCTGGCTACTGAATTACAACTGTGCCCTGCGGGTTGACCTTTTGGGTCTGAAACTGGGCGAGAGTCTTGGCAAATGGCTGCCAGGCGACCGTCTTAATGGCATCTCCAAATGTTGCTAATGTTAATTTAAGAAAATATTCCCAGCGTGCGAGTGCGAGTGTGTGTGTATGTGTGTTGCCTGGAAACACTTGCGGCCTGGCAGCATTTGTGCATTATTATTTGCGGTCAAGTCTTTTGTGGCTTGGCCTTTTAGCATATCCAAACCGAAGGCGAAACCGCTTTTTCTGAGAGCCGCAGCAAATAGCTGTGCCAGCAGCGAACTAATTAAAGAAATATTCATTTAAAAATACTTGTAGCTTCGCCGGAAATTACACACGCACACATATGGCTTTACTTCTCTCCGTGTGTGTGTGTGTGTGTGTGTGTGTGTGTGTGTGACGTGCATGAGGCAATCAATTACGGCGAACCGTTTTGCCGAAAAAAGCGTGTTGCCTACTTTCCGGCGCCCGCGTGTTTGCCAACACAGCAGCACAATTAATTATGTACATTGGGGGGCCTTAGACCTCCCTCTCGCGGCTCTACTTACCCCTCTTTACCCGGCTTTACCCCCTTTTCTTAGCTGATGTTTGCCCAAGTCTGTGTTGGTTCACACGGCGAGAAAATGTGATTAAAATAAGAGAGTTTGTTTGAGTTCTGAGCAAGATTCTTTTATAAAACGTTTAAAATAATTTTTAGCTCAATTCTGAGTGCAAAATTTATATTTTATTGTTGATTTATAAATATATATTAAATATTTATTCAGCCAGAAAATATATTCCTAAAGCTGGTTAATTACATTTCATTTATATTTGAATTTAACTAGCATTCTTCATATGTATAGTTCGATAGTTGGTTGTAACAGTTAATTTATGGTTTGAAAATTTTATTTCAGTGTAATTCCCCTTCGTTGGGATAAGAGTCATATCCTTGAGCTTAGACGACAGCATATGCTCATGCATGCCTAATTACGATAAATCCTTGCCCTTGCCCCTGCTCTCGCACTTGCCAACTTTGTGCCGCTCTCACTTTCACTTTCGCATTTACTTTCGCATTCACTTTCACTTTTTCTTTTGCCTTTTTTTTTGGGGTGAAACTAAGTTCGCGGGAACAAGCGCCTACAAATGAAGTAGGGAAAACAGCAACAAGGAACAAGCAGCAACACTTCACGAGAGGATCCTTTTGTGTGTGTGTGTTGGCCGTATGGGTGGAGTGTGTGTGGGTGTGTAGGCGTTCATAATTATGGCCGTATTTACAGAAATTGGTTATTATGTGCTTAACGCCATTTGTCTGACTGGAAATAGTTTGTTTTTGGAGTGGTGCCAGCGCCTCCCTCGTACGAGGCTTTATTCCTTATGCCTCTGGGGAGGTGTGATTAGGCAGTTTCTGAGAAAAACTTGGCAGGAAATATCACTTGGTAAACCAGGTCTTAAATTTACCTTAATTACTTTCCTTTCAATATGTACAATTTGTAATAATTCCCTTCTTTGTATTGATTTACCAGTAAATCTTTTTCTTCTCCATAAATTGTATTTAATAACTTTAATGAACTGAGTGATTGTCAATAAAATTCAACAAAAATGGATTCACTTTCCCTGGAATATTTAAATTTGCAATGCTCAGAATTTATACTTGGAATTTACCTTCTGTGGACCATTAGATTTTAATTAAGTTTCTTGGGAAATGCTGACAAGCACTCGATGTTTGTTAATTAGATTTTCTTTTATATATTTTAATGGGTTTTCTTACAATTCAAATAAACTATATTAGCTAGCTTTAGCTTGTAAGAAAATAAGATTGCACCTTTTTGCATCTTTAATCAATTCCTCTGCTACAAAATGTATCTCAATGAATTGCAATTTGGCTCTCCTGTAAAATATAAATCAACTGACAACTCTCATGACCACCCTCTTGGTTAGTTCTGCTTGGCTAATACTTGAAATTGTTTGCTAATTCGTCATTATTGCCACTTTACCACGTTGGCTGCCTTCTCTCTGTATATGGGTTACCTCTTCCTTGCCACCTTGCCTCCCTTTTTGTCATTGGGGCAATTAGCCAAGGCGCTGCCGAGTGTCCCCTTTTCAAGTGTTTCCTCCCAGCCTGCACACATGTCCATCAATAATGTATCCTTGCTCGTGGCCGCTCTGCTGGCTCGTTATGCCATCTGTCAATTGGCCATCCATCAGTTCTAATTAATCATGCTCGGGCCTAATGAGAAGCTCTCGTCTACACAGGCTCCACCTAATGGGAATGCTGATTCGGATACAATTGTCGCCAGAGAACTGAGAATCGAGAATAGAGAACCGAGAATATGGCTGCACTCGCAATGCATTCACCGGTGAAACGCAATTCCAATTAAGCAAAGAAAAGCCACAACTGCGCAGAATTGTGGTGATGAAAAGCAAAAATATTCTACACTCGGAAAAATATTTAAATTCATTATAAGATCAAGCCTCTTAAGAGTGACGAATTATATTTATGTAGTGTAGAAATATTATAGGCGAGAGTCAATATAACATAACAATATGAGTGTGATAAATCGATATTCTGTAAATATACTGAACTAATTTTAAATATTATATTTTAGTTATTTTCATATAATATATGTTCCATGAAATCCTATATTTCCCTCAGTGTTCTTCAGGATACAGCTACGCATTGGCTATGGCAATGTTAATGGGGACTGACCTAGAGACCGTCAACAACTTGGAGCTGCCTTGGCATAACGCGTTGACATCTTTGTTTTGGTCCCGCTCATAAATCGCAATTATTATTATTTTTGCTTATTTATTTATTTATTTTGTTTTGTTTTTGTTTTCGGCTGAAGCTGTGGCTTTGTTTTTAGCGGAAGATGAGGAGAACTCAATTCATCAGACGATTGACAGGCGACTGACTGCTGCCATGGGAGACTTGCACTGGCCAGACAAAAGACCAAATGTCTGGCGAGAAAAGGCAAAATGCAGACCAATTATATAGAAAGTGGTGACAGAGAGGAATGATGCTATTCATAGCATGCTAAACATGTAGTACATGGGGTTTGGGGGAAATATTAATAAATTTAAGAGGCATCCATAGGGGTGGTTTGGTTTACAATAAATATTTACTGTCTGCATGTATATTTGCAGTTGATAAATAAATGCTTCCATGGGCTAAATAAGCATGTTAATTAATTAATTACTTGGTTTATTTTCACATTTATATTTATCTCTTAACCACAAATGAAACCTTAAATTTCTCTGGTAACAAAGTTAATTAAACAACAAATCCCCTGCTTAATAAATTTCCTTTGCTTGATTGCTTAATCGTGCCTTCATCCAATAACCATATAAAACTCTGGCTATATTTGTTAAGACATCAATTTCCTTTTCCTATATAAGTATCAATAAAGGCCTTCGCTTTTCACTGTTTTTCTATAAATATTTAAGAAGCTGACCAAATGAATCATACTTAAAGATAAATGCGTGGGCACTGATCTCTTTTCCTTGGCTTTTCTTTTTCTGGACACAGGAAAAGTGAAATTTTCACGCAAAGAAACTGCGGAATAAGGCAAAACAATAACAGGTAAGAACCATATACATATATACGCTTTCCCAAGGCGACATTGTAAAATTCTTACAGAAAATTATTCGGAATATATGAAAATCTATATAATATTGTATATTGAAATATACATTCATATACACACAGGTTCGTTGGGGTCGGGTGAAGCCGAGAAACAACAAGAAGAAATTTTGGGAAAGTGGGAAGAAGACACACAAATATTTTATCTTGTGGCTGTTGTTGTTATTGTTGTTGTTGTTGCCTCAGGTTATATTTATAAAATTTCACCTCAAGAACGGCTGATCATCAAGCGACTCTGGCCGCGAGTAGAAATAACATTCATTTTCATTTCTGGCACGCTCGCGAGTGGACGTGCGCGATCGATCTAACACCTATATAGCTCCCCAGTTCGATATCTGTTTATATATATTTATATATATATATAGTGTATATATAGGGAGGTGGAGAGATCTCCTCACAGATCTTTCACCTGTCGCGGCGTTGTGCGTGAGGGTGCCGCCATCAGGAGCACCAGTAAACGTGGCGCGAGTGTTGGATAAAATATATATATTGCCATATTTAAGAAATCTTGAAATCTGATTGAAAGTGAAGACCAAGTGAAAGTCCTTTTAACGCCGCCGCCGCCGAGGCATGCGAATAAATTTGCAAGAGTTACGCGAAACACCGACAAATAGAGGAAATCAAACCGAGTGAGTGTGTGGAAAGTCCCTGTCCTTGCTTTCGCATGGAGATGAGCTCTTCATTGCTTTCAATAGCAGCGCTGATTATGTAAAAAAAGGCGAGAGAAAAGGCGTGAGAATTGTAGAGAAAATCCGAGACAGAGCGGGAGGGTGGAAAATATAGCGTGAAAATGTCACCTGGCCGACGACACACACCCACGATGAGAAAGGCTGTCAAAAATTATTCTCACAGCTTTTGAAAAATTTATTAACCAAAAATACACACACACACATATGTGTATACATATGGAGATGAGGATCCATGGGGCTTTTATATACGTATACATCATTTGAAGGCATGGCAATAATTTGCACACTAACGCATACAAGCTCACGCACATTGCTCATACGCCGCGTTGCCTGCCTTATTTTTAGTTCGATTCAATCAGCGACATTTTCAGAGAGATTTTCTATTTCCATTTCTGCTTCTCTGTGTTTTCTGTTTGTGTTTGTCTTTTGCCCGCTGCCTCGCTTATCATTGATTGCTTTGTTTGCTTTTGTTTTCAGTTTCTCTCCCCATTTCCACCGCTCTCCTCTGTTCCTCCCCTTTGCTTTGCTTTGAATGTTTGAGGTTCTCTGCTGTGGTGTTTATTTTCATTTTCACACGGAAAACAAATACATCATTTAATTTTTCATCCCCGAAATGCAAAAATAATGCCCAAAGAGATTAGAGGTGTGCGAGAGTGTGAATTTATGAGGCGCCTGAAAGTAGGCAACAGTTTTCTGCATCCTCCTTTAGGCCTTATTTTGCGCCTTCTGCTATCGTATCGTTTCTTCTCGTTCTTGCTTCTTCCTCTCCCTCTCTTTCTCTCGATGGCTGCTACGTGGAAGTTCAAGGTCACTGGCAAAAACACTAAACAAGTGCCACTGACTGCAGTTTTCCTGCAGCATGCTCTGCCACAGAATCCCACTTAAATTCACTTCGATTTAAGTGCTCGAATTTATAGCATCTGTTTTAAGAGCATCGGCAATAGAAGACGTAACAGATACTTGCAAAATTCATTAACTTTTCATCTTTATTTTGTGATCAATTTATGTTTTATTTAATTTTCAACCGATGTATACGTAACAGATTAAGAGCTTTATCTTATAGTTCTACAACTTGAACCTTTGATAATCAAGTTGTTTAGTATTAAATTTTGTATTGATGTTTGACTTAAATTCATATAAATAAATGCTTAAAAAACTCATAACTGAACCAAAAAAACATTAATTTTAATTCGGAAAGCAGTCCTATGCTAGTTTTTATTAGTCTAATTAATCTACATACTCAAAATAAAAAGTAGAAAAATTAAATTTTTTTCATTTTTTTCTGGCAATAATAACACCCTAAAAAATGTTGAAAAAATTGTCAAAATTATAAATACTTTTTTAATGCCTAGAAAGATTCGCCTGTTGATGCTGATCAAGAATATATATGATTTATAGGGTCGGAATTGACTCCTTTACCTTGTTACAAGCTTCTGACTAAAGCTAAAATACCATTTTTTATTCGATATTATTTATATTGTTATACGAAAATTTTGTTCAACAAATCAAGGTTTAAAAAAGTCATAACTAAGCCAAAAATTATTTAATTTTAATTCGGAAAGCAGTCCTATGCTAGTTTTTATTAGGCTAATAAATCTGCATACTCAAAATAAAAAGTAGGAAAATTCAATTTTTTGCATTTTTTTCTGGCAATAATAACACCCTAAAAAATGTTGAAACAATTTTCAAAAAATTATATACTTTTTTAAGGCCTAGAAAGATTTGCCTGTTGATGCTGATCAAAAATATATATGATTTATGGGGTCGGAAACGACTGCTTCATGAGTTATAAGCTTTTGACTAAAGCTAAAATACCATTTTTTTTTCGATATTATTTATATTTTTATATGACAATTTGTTCAACAAAACCTAGATTGGAAAACTCATAGCTAAGCCAAAAATGACTTAATTTTAATTCGGAAAGCAGTCCTATGCTAGTTTTTATTAGGCTAATAAATCTGCATACTCAAAATAAAAAGTAGGAAAATTCCATTTTTTTCAATTTTTTCTGGCAATAATAACATCTTAAAAATGTTGAAAAAATTTTCAAAAATGTATATACTTTTTTAATGCTTAGAAAGATTCGCCTGTTGATGCTGATCAAGAATATATATGATTTATAGGGTCGGAATTGACTCCTTTACCTTGTTACAAGCTTCTGACTAAAGCTAAAATACCATTTTTTATTCGATATTATTTATATTGTTATACGAAAATTTTGTTCAACAAATCAAGGTTTAAAAAAGTCATAACTAAGCCAAAAATTATTTAATTTTAATTTGGAAAGCAGTCCTATGCTAGTTTTTATTAGGCTTATAAATCTGCATACTCAAAATAAAAAGTAGGAAAATTCAATTTTTTGCATTTTTTTCTGGCAATAATAAACCCTAAAAAATGTTGAAACAATTTTCAAAAAATTATATACTTTTTTAAGGCCTAGAAAGATTTGCCTGTTGATGCTGATCAAAAATATATATACTTTATGGGGTCGGAAACGACTGCTTCATGAGTTAAAAGCTTTTGACTAAAGCTAAAATACCATTTTTTTGTCGATATTATTTTTATTTTTATATGACAATTTGTTTAACAAATCTAGATTGGAAAACTCGTAGCTAAGCCAAAAATGATTTAATTGTAATTCGGAAAGCAGTCCTATGCTAGTTTTTATTAGGCTAATAAATCTGCATACTCAAAATAAAAAGTAGGAAAATTCAATTTTTTGCATTTTTTTCTGGCAATAATAACACCCTAAAAAATGTTGAAAAAATTTTCAAAAATATAAATACTTTTTTAATGCCTAGAAAGATTCGCCTGTTGATGCTGATCAAAAATATATATGATTTATGGGGTCGGAAACGACTGCTTCATGAGTTATAAGCTTTTGACTTAAGCTAAAATACCATTTTTTATTCGATATTATTTATATTTTTATACGAAAATTTTGTTCAACAAATCAAGGTTTAAAAAAGTCATAACTAAGCCAAAAATGATTTAATTTTAATTCGGAAAGCAGTCCTATGCTAGTTTTTATTAGGCTTATAAATCTGCATACTCAAAATAAAAAGTAGGAAAATTCAATTTTTTGCATTTTTTTCTGGCAATAATAAACCCTAAAAAATGTTGAAACAATTTTCAAAAAATTATATACTTTTTTAAGGCCTAGAAAGATTTGCCTGTTGATGCTGATCAAAAATATATATAATTTATGGGGTCGGAAACGACTGCTTCATGAGTTATAAGCTTTTGACTAAAGCTAAAATACCATTTTTTTGTCGATATTATTTTTATTTTTATATGACAATTTGTTTAACAAATCTAGATTGGAAAACTCGTAGCTAAGCCAAAAATGATTTAATTGTAATTCGGAAAGCAGTCCTATGCTAGTTTTTATTAGGCTAATAAATCTGCATACTCAAAATAAAAAGTAGGAAAATTCAATTTTTTGCATTTTTTTCTGGCAATAATAAACCCTAAAAAATATTGAAAAAATTTTCAAAAAATTATATAGTTTTTTAATGCCTATAAAGATTCGCCTGTTGATGCTGATCAAGAATATATATGATTTATAGGGTCGGAATTGACTCCTTCACACTGCTTGATATAAAAATGTAGTAAATCTGTATATATCTAAATAGATAATACACAGAGGTTAAATATGTTCTAAAAATTCCCAAACTTGTAGAAAAATAGATACCATAATAAATAAATAAACTGAAATCTATAGAAAGTTACCTTAATACCTTTTAGAGAGTGCCTACTCATCTATTTTTCCGCCTTGTCGGAGACTCCTACTGAAGACAACGAATAAAAGTTATATGAAAAGTTATTGCCTTGGAGCTCGGAATGTAATCATGTCATTATTGCTTCGGAAATTGGTTTTCCATTGTTTTATTGTTCGCATTAATTGAACGCAGCCAGCGGGTTAATTAAGCTGACCTCCTTTCAGCATTCACCTTGCCTTGCCACCTGTCCTGCTGCTGTTCATCCATTAACGCGGCCAAAGGAGCTTATCCGTATCAGTCGCATTGCACAATGCTCTCCAGCTCCAACTCGAACTCGAACTCAAAGCTTGAGCGCATTCCGGACTTCATTACCTGCAAAATGCCACACCTGTCACCTATCATCGCCGACCGCCCACAGCCGTCATTGTTTTGCCTACCACAGCCTTTGAGGCTGTGTAATTAAGTTGGCATCGAGCGGCTTATTTGCAGCGTGTTAATGGGCAGGTAAACGCAGAGCTGTCTCATCGATCTGGCCATCATTCGGTGGCCATTTTATTTCACTGTCGCCATGGTGTCTCTGTCCTCGAACCCCCCCGCCGCAATTCGATTCGTTTTCACTTCCGGTTGTGCAGCAGCCAAAAGTTCTATCGATTAATCATCAATTAGGCAGTGCCAAATTGGTTAAATGGATTTCCCTTTCCTAAGACTTTTTAAAGTGATCTTAAAAAGTCGTACATATTTCAGGATAATAGTGGAAAATATCTGAAGAGAGTTTAGTAAAATATTGTTTTAATTTTGACATATATTTCATATGTCAGAGTAAAATAAATAATCCAGCAGGTTGCTCTCTTATTACATTTTAATTTAAACCTGAGTTTTTTATAATTGCTTCTCTTCACATTTTATTTAATTTCTTTATCAATTTCCTTTAAATATTTCTTCTTATATTCCTTTTTTCAGTCAGCAAAGTTAACAGACAATTAAAGGGCCCCGCCCAAGGGCGCCTCGGATACCTAAACAACCTCAGCCGGAAGTTCGTAGAAGAAGCATCCCTTCGAACTGTAAGTAACCGCCATTGAAATTGAAACGTCACAATACGTTTTGAAAGTTTAAAGTTGTTTTTTTTCATGTTGCTTTTTCGAAAAGTTTCGATTGCATCTGCTGATGTTGTGTCTGTGTAGGTCTGCTCCTTTTATTTATAGCCGCTGAATATTTTGCTTGCAGTTCTATCTTTGGCAGTCCGAGTGCAGTCTGTGAATTCTGGGGCTAGTGAGTTTCTATTTTCGAACGAATGCACCTCCACTCCCATAAGGGAGATGCATATAGGAGATACATGTACATATATGTGTGTATATTGGGAGGGAAAGGGAGTTCTGACCTTGAGGAGTTCTAAAGAAGAAATGCTACTCAAATGGGTCTTGTTGTCTTAACAAATAAATAGCTTTTGTTTCGGGAGGTGTCCTTTATTTTTGTAGCTATATTCTTTTAATAATACGTTCAAATACTTAATATAATTGTAATATAAAAATCTCTTCAAAAATTGCAACAGAAAATAACTTGTACAAATCAAACCATTCCAATAATCATTTTGTGCCCTAAAAATACTAAATTTAAAACTAATTTTCTAAACCGTAATCAATATGTTAGTGTAAATATATTTTACAAACAAATTTGTAATAGATTTTCCTTCCTTTTTCCAATTTTCCAACAACTTCGAGTTGCAGCTTTAAAGAGCCAAAGGCGAGTGAGTGAAGTGCAGACCTTTTGCACCCGTTTTGGAGGTGAAATCTTTTCAATTAGCACAACGGAATGCCTGGCTAGTTTTTCCATAGAAATATGGGAAATTTTGGAGGGTGAGAAGGGGACGAATCCGAGAGCTCTGCCGTTCGCTCCAATTTTCAATGAAGTTTATTTTTAGGGCGCCGTTACAGCGAGATACACAAAAGCACACAAATAGCACAGCAGAAATGGGATATAGATGGAAAATGCCGGCGTGCTTTTCCCAATGATGAGAACGATGACGTCAAAGAGGCGCACATATACCAATATCGTGTTTATATATATATATATTTATTTAGAATAAATTGGTAAAGTTAAGTAGCAGGGAATTAGGGAAGAGCCCAGGCCCGAAAGGGAACTTCGGTTAACTGCAAGTGAAAATTTCTCGGGTACTTTGTATCTTTAGATCTTTCATTAATGCAGTCGGAGACATTCAGCCAAAAGATACACACACTTTGGTGCGTTGTGCCAAGAATATATATTTGCGATCGCTTATTTTGTTTTCCTTTCGCCACTCGCTCTCTCTCTCTCTTGTTTCAAAAGATATATACATAAGATACAGCAAATAATCAGAGAGAGAGCCAGCGTACTGTATATATTTAAAATATTATAGACTCATGTGCTTGGCAATTTTCACTTGCCTTCAGTCGCTTTTTACATTTCCAATCGAATTCTACGAGGCGCGTTTGTGCCCAGCGAAAACAAAAAATATACCAAGAAAAGCTAAAAAAAAAGTAACAAATTTACTCGGTAATAGTACGGATTTAGATTTATAGAAACGGAAATCGATGGTATATAACATTAAATGAAAGTGCCTCCCGGAAACGAGTTGTAAACGATTGAAGTTTTAAGGATTCTCGCATTGCCAGAAACCAATTGCATTTTATGATTGCCTTCGAGTGCCGCTTTGACAGCAATACCCAAGGATTGCTAAAACAGTTTTCCATTTTCCTATTGGTGAGTTTTCTTCGCAGTTTCAGTTTTTTTGTCTGCTGTTTTTTTGCGGTTGACCCAAATTTCATCAAATTCATTTCAATTTATTTGTGTTGATTTCAATTCTCAGTGCTTTGCGTTGATGATTTTCTGTCACCGAACTGTCACCCGCGCAAAAAGTTTGACCCATTTTGGGTTTTCCTTTTTTTTCTTATTATTTTTTTGGCAGCCAATTTGCCCAGGGTCAAGAGTGCGTGTGTGTGCGTGTGCGTGTGCATTTCGCATTTCCGTTTCCTGTCGGCCATTTACTTGTATTTCCTGATCACATAACGCAACTTAATTTTAAAACATTCGCCAAGGTTAATGAGTATTTTGGCTGTAAACAAAACATTGAACAACTGTCGCCATCAATCTTGGCGGCTTAAATAAAAACAATAGAACATTGCGAAAATCCGAGGAAATTCATGAAAATTCACGGGGAAAAATCATCCAACTATAGCCTTCACCTTCATGATATTTTGCTTAATGGGAAGAGTGTTTTGGAAACGTTTGGAGGGGGTTCATTTAGTACACTGAAACTAGCTGTGCCCTTAAAAATTAATTAGTAATATGAAGAATAAAAGTTTGGCTTCAAAGTTTTTAAATATTTTCAACAATATAAGAATTTAATTACCTAGAAACCTGGCTAAAACCACACCTTTTCCACCTTTTCCCTTACGCTGCTTATTTTTCTAATGCTTGCTGGTGTAATTGGTTTGGTATTTTGGCCAAATTACTGGCTCTGCTGGCCACCTATTGCATTCAAGGACACATGCTGGCATTTCGGGAGGTGGAGGTGGCGGTGGAGGTGGGAGAGGAGAGTGTGGATTTCTTTCAACCGAAAAACCCAATGCTGCCGCTCTCCATTTAAACTGAATTTTAACTAAGGACGTTTCGGGTTTTTGCGGAGGGGTTTCCTGGCGGTGGTTTTCCATTATGCTGGCTAGCAGCAGCTTTCGCCATTCATTTTAATCCTTTCAGCAGCGATTCACAAATGCAATGGCTAAATTAGATTCGCCACAAGCACACACACACACACTGGCACATAGGAGTGTGCACACACACAGTAGTCCGCCCTCGCGTTACGCACAATTTGAGCGAAAGCGACGAAAAGTTCTATTCAATTTGATTTTAAGCGCATTTTCCAGTTAATTGCACTTTATTCGCATACGTTTTTGTGAACTCTTGGCCGCATTAAATTGATGCTTTAAATAACTGAACCAAAAACCAGACTATACCAGCATCCCGGGCCAAACAACAACAGCAGCAGCAGCAGCAAAAAACACGACAATAATGGCAAACAGGCGCACGACAATTAGCGGTGGCAGCCATGGAGAACCATGGCATCATGGAGCCACCATGGAGCACCATGGAACACCATGGAGAAGCATGGAGAACCATGGCTATATCCTCCCACATAGTCGTCTTTATTTACGAGCAGGAAGTGCGCATTGGTTCGCGTTTTGTGTGCGACACACGCGGCGTATGAGCGACGCGGTGCATATTCCCAGCAACTGCGAAATCGTCTTTATATACATATAAGTATGTATATATAAGTTTCAACGCCTTTCTGCGAGCAGAAAATTCTCTCTGGGCTGCTTTTCCTCTTATAGTCGAGAAATGTGTGTCATTTTTATTATTAAAATCTTAAAATCTCAACTGTGCGGCCAAGCAATGTGTTCCCTTTTCTCCATATACCCGGCGAGGCAAGAGTGAGTGAGATATTATTGCAACTTATTAAAATATGTTTGTGATATTATGCAAGGGGATTTTGATGATGGTGATGTTGTGACCACAGAAATATTAATTTGGCAGCTGTTTGGATAAAGGGAAATGATTTCATATGAATTTATAACGAATTTTGCAAGAAAAAGTCATTTCTCGATATAATATTTCATGTAAGAAAGACTTTTCTAGCTGACTAGAATTCTATCTCTTATTAGTTTGTTTTTCATGGTTACCTGCTCTTACAACTACCTTCAAATCTTAAAATTTAAGCCATTAAATTGCCTTTCTTTATTTATGCACAACGTCATGGATAACGTAAACACCATCAAAGTGAAATGTTTAATATGAATATATTCTGACAGCTGCAGGAAATGCAAGTGAATCATGTTTCTAGTTTTGCAATGTGAATCACAAACATTCAAAGGAAACAACCCATCTTTTAACCTCATTTTTTGTCAACTAAGCTTCACATTCATTAAATAAATAAACAAATATTGAGTGGCAATTAAGGAGAGCTCCAAAAGCAAAAGTGAAATTGGAGCCAGCATTGAATTCAAAATTCCCATATCGAAGGCCTTTGACTGGGCTTTCAGAGGGGCGGAAAACCAATGAGATCGAGGGGAGCTCGGTTTCGTCTAAATAAACTTGTCAGAGCCGCTTTTAATGAAGCAGCCATAAGCAGATTTGTGGCTTAGTGTATTTACCCGGGCCCAATGAAGTCGGCCCGCGACTCTGCGACTTGCGACTCTGCGACTTACGACAACGAAATGGTCAATTTATTGTATGACTTTTTGGGTTCTGTGCTCTGTGCTCTGGTGTGCGTTCATTCAAATGCAAGAATTTTCGTGGCAATCGGATTTTTCCTTGCTTTTCTTTTATATATTTTTTTTTTTTTGGCTGCCGCGCGGGAGCTTACCGCCTCCGTTGTTCTGTCGTCCTGTCGTCCTGTCGTCTTATGATGAGCTTAGTTGAGGGCGGGGCAGGTCCTGAATTTATAATGATATGAATATCAAATTGACAGCGCTTTTGCGGTATAATCGAATCAGGCCTAATGATTTTGTTTCTGCCTCTAATTTAGTATTGTTTTCTTTTTCCTTGCAGTGAGCCATGGAGCAATTCGAGCAGCTGCTGACGTGCTGCGTCTGCCTGGACAGGTATCGCATCCCCAAGCTGCTGCCATGCCAGCACTCCTTCTGCATGGAGCCCTGCATGGAGGGCCTGGTGGACTATGTGCGGCGTCAGGTGAGACATCCGAGTCCTGTGTTGACTTCACTCCCTCCATTACGATCCCATTATTGTCATTAATCATCCCACTGTGCCGCCATCCCCGGCGATGCAGGTCGTCTTTGTGTGCGAGCATCATCTCAATTTGGTTAATGCCCGACGACGTCACACGTTACACTGGAAAAACTAGGGAAATGCCACCTTAAAAGTCTCCATTAGATTTGAAATAGTTTGGAAAATTAAAATGAGCCATTTAATAGCATATTGAGTTTAAGATTCGAGGATTAAGGATTAAAAAAAGAAGACAAAAGGTTAATCGATCAATTGAACCTTCTTAATAATTTGTTTAATACTTAAAAATATACCTACATAAATGAAAAAATAATATTTAAAGTATGAAAGAAAAATATTTAAAAACAAACTATTTAGAGATATTCTTAGATGTTCCTTTTGCAAAATATATTGTAAAGTGCATTAACCCTTAATAAGTTAATTAATTGAGATAGCAATGAGTATACCCCTGATGCTGGTTCATAATTTTCCACACAGTGCTACTTTGCTTAACTGAAAATCTCGGCGGGGAAATGAAACTTAGGTGGAGGGAACCCACAAGAAGAGACGCCCCCGAAAATGTTGTATTTATCTTGCTGGCTTGCGGCGCATTTGCGTAGATATCTTGTTGAAAAATTATATAGAGAGACGTGCATATATGTATGTATGTAGGCTCCCTTCTGAAGAAAGAAAAAATAATAATACACACACAGTGACTGTGTGCTACTTATAGTCTCAGCCAGCGCCTCTGTCTGCGTGTATTTATAAATTTTGTTTTGGCTTTCAGCCAGCTCCACGCAAATAATTGGTAAGCATTTTCCCATTGTGTTGGCCAAATGCAGAAGGAAAATAAGGAAATTTATATAGAAGAAGATAAGGAGAGAGCTGCGAATACCTGTCAGGCGAAAGGAAAGCCCGCCAGCGAAGTTATACCTTTGTGGCGGAAAACTAAGATGACAGGATATAATAAAATCGAAGAGAAACGCACTCAAGATGCCTTCACATGCAACTAACTAAATGTGAAAGGTTTTTAAAGTTGCGAACAGAATAGCTTTAACAACTTTTAAAAGGATAACCAAAGCCACAGGGCTAAAGTATTTCAAATAATAATGAAATCAAATTGCTAATAGGTTGTTCAATCAAATTTCAATTACTAATCCCCAACCAGCCCCAAGCTGTTAACTAATGGGGAATAAAATAAGAGAAAAACAATGAAACTTTGAGTGGCCTATCTTCAAGTTCATGATTAATTCAACACCTTCGGGCTGTATAAATTATGTGCCTTAAACTAATGCAAATATTTCTGCAAATAATTTAGGTAAAATGCCCCGAGTGCCGAGCCGAGCACAGGATACCCTACAATGGCGTCCAGGCCTTTCCCACGAATGTCACCCTACAACGCTTTCTGGAACTGCATATCGAAATCACCGGAGAACTGCCCGATCCCACATCAGGTGAGGAATTAATACTACTTATAAATAAATAAACAAAGTCGAGAAGCCGAAGTGTGTACTTTGCACCTATCAATAGGATAATGTCAAATATATCATAACTAAGCCAAAAAAGCATTAATTTCAATTCAGAAAGCAGCACTGTGTTAGTTTTCATTAGGCTAAAAAATCTGCATACTCAATTTAAAAAGTAAATTTTTGCCAATTTTTGACAATTTTAACGATGTAACCCCTTATAAAATGTTGAAAAAATTTTCAAAAATGTATATTCTTCTTTTAATGCCTAGAAAGATTCGCCTGTTGATGCTGATCAAGAATATATATGATTTATGGGGTCGGAAAGGACTCCTTCGCTGCTTTAGAAGCTTCTGACTAAAGCTATAGTACCCCGCAAGGGCATAATAAATTACAATTAAAATTTCTTGAATATATAATCATTGATAGTTTCATTTTTGTAAATACAAAGCTCACAAATTCGTAATTCCCGCTCTTTGTCCGGACAAAACAAAAATGTTATTAATAAAAATATTGCCATGTAATCATGGCTGTAACTTTAATTAAATTCCACTAAAATCCGGGCCAAAGCGAAAAATGTTTGGAATGCTGTAAAAGAGATGGGAAAAAACAACAAATAAGCAGAAAAGCAATATGGCAAAAAACTAGCTTTTTAGGCCATTATGTTTGGCTTTCCAATTAAAAAGTCCGGATACCATCTGATAGCAATTAAAACTAAGCAAAGCGAAATTGATTTCGTTTGAGCAATTTGCATTTGGTCCTCATCTCTGGGGCCCTCATCCCCCGATAATCCGGATCAACCTACTCAGCATGACTTCACAATTATTTTTGGGGTGAAAATATGCAAATGGCTTGCAACTTTTGAGCTGCAATCAGGTTCGAGTGTGAGTTAATAAGGCAGACAAAGCTCTTGGCTTTAACTAACACACAGAGAGAAAATAAATCACTTTTTAAGGAGGTGTTTCTCATATATAAAAATATATTATTAAATATTTTATACAAGAAGCTTAGGGTGTATAGAAGCTGAAAAATGTAGTTCTCTGAAAATATTTAAAAATATAAAAACGAATGAGGAATTATTGCGGATTTATTTTGAAAGGGAAAACCTTATCTAACATTTTTAAAAATTAAATTTAGATAGTACAAATTATTTTAAATGGGATCTTTGGCAGATAATTCTCAAGAAAACTATACAAAATAATTTCCCGTGCACCCATTACATTTGTATCCATTTTTTACTATACAAATTCCATTCTTGACTATGCAAATGTGTGAAACAAAGGAATCCTTTTCGTGTTATGGATATAGCCAGGACAACGAGCACTCGTACAACTTTCATGTGGAATTTGCAAATTCACTTTTCCATATGATTACACGAGAAAATACAGAGAAGCCAACTATTGGCATTGCATCCTTACACTCCTCACTTAAGCCCCCCTTTTCTGCCAGTTTATTGCGATGGGGGAACGGGGGATCGAGGGTGCCTGGGAAATGCTACTGAGGAGTGTTCATCAGGCATTGCCAATGCCAGCAATTGATGCAGAAAAGTTTACTTTTCCAGCAGGAACGACGACATCTTTGGCATGTTTGCATTGTTGCCCCACTGCGCCGAGGCTCGTTATTTGCATTGCCACACACAGACACAGACACACATTCTGCCTCGTCGACAAGGAGCCAAAGGATCCCTTTTGCCAAAAGGATGTGACACACATAATACTAGGGGGGAGGCACACAGTAAAAATCACAAATCTCTATAAAATCGAGAGTTTATGGCTGAAAATCGGATAACTAAACGTTGTTGTAGGTCGTAAATTTTGTTCACAGGAAAAGCTAAGGATAATACTGGTCAAAGAGTGGCAGAAAAATTACTAAAAGCAACGTAACAGAATATATAAAATACAAGTTATAAGAAATGAATTAGTAGAAGTTATTTTCCTTACGAAATATATATCTTTTATAGGGAATCATAGCTCATATTATATTCCCCAGTGCAGCAGCATAGAGCTGCATAACTGGCGCTTAGGTGCAGTTGATTTCGTGCTCTTGAAATCGCATTAGTGAATGCAACAGACATCCTCAGCCGAAGTCTCAGCCTCGGTCTCATCCTGCACCACATCCTCACATACTTGGTTGGTATCCTTGGTATCCCTGGCATGTGGCAGGACATTGTTGCCAAGAGTGCAAATTGATGAGCTGCTGCTGTCGGCATACTTGGCATTTTATTGTTCAACTCAAGCATTCAGTCATTCAGGCAGGAAGTCATTTGGGAGTGTGTCATTTTTGGCTGCCAGCAGTGATTAGTAATTGTTGTCTATTTCCCCTTGCAGGTCAAATTATGGAACGCTGTGGTGTTTGCTCGGAGAAGGCCTATCTGTCCCACTGTGCGCACTGCGAAAAGAAGATCTGCGAGGACTGCAAGAGCGCCCACATGGACATACTGCGGCGGGAGATAACCCGATTCAATTCACAGGTAAGATAAGGAATTATCTTTTAAGAAAACTCCCACCAACTTATTACGCCCTCTCCCACCCAGATCCGTCGCAGTTTGCACCGCTTGCAGGACTCTTTGGCCATCATTGAGAAGAACACGATGAGCCTGCAGACGAATGCCATTAGTGTCACCGATGAGATCGATGAGATCTACAGGCGCATCACCAAGGCCATCAAGGATCGGTCCGATCAGCTGAAGGGCGAGATCGATCGCTACCTGGCCGTGGAGCTGCGTAACCTGACCACCCTCAAGGAGAACCTCGACCTGGAGATCACGAATATCAGCAGCAACTGCGACATCGTGGACAAGTACATGAACGAGACCGTGGAGTGGGACGATTGCGAGCTGATGGACACCAAGGAGATCTTCCTGAAGACGGTGGAGTTCCTGCGACACTTTGAGTACGAGAACAACGACTACAGTCGCCGCGTGCGGTTTCTGGTCTCCATCGATCCCAACCAGCTGGTGATGAATCTGGCCACCTTCGGGGATCTGAACATAGCCCCGCACTCGACGCCCAGCGGCGGCAGTTCGGTGAGCAGTTCCCACCTGGCGCCGCCCAGTGCCCTGCAGCCGGGCCTGATGCGCTCCAAGAGCGACCACCGTCTGGCCACCCAGTTCAGGCAGCAGGAGGAGCGCGGCGGGTACAACGATGAGCCCGTCCTGGGCGGTCGCAAGTTCGGCGAACGTCCGCAGCGCAGCGCCACCCAGGCCAATAACGACCGCTATGGCCGGTCGGGCGGGGACTATGACTATGAGAACGACTACGAGAACGAGGGCAGCTCGGGCAGGGCTGGCAAGTCCTCCCGCTTCCGTTCGCGCTTCGTGAGATCCCACCAGAACGATGACTCCGACAGCGAGCAGCTGCAGCAGCAGCAGCGCCAGCAGGAGCTCAAGGAGCGCAAGGATCGGGTGCTGGACAGCGAGGATGTGTCGCGTGGCCAGCTCAGTGGCATCATCCGGCTGAGCGACTGCTCGCGAGTGGTCCAGCGCCTGGCGGACATTGGCAAGGAGAAGAAGGAGAAGAAATCCGATGCCGCAGCAGCCGCACAAGCGGCAGTCCAGGCCGCCATTCAGGCCCAAAAGGCGGCCATGCAGCGGCAGCAGCAGAAGAACCAGCAGGCGGCAGCCGACGAGGAGGCCGAGCTGGCCAAGAAGCGCAAGAATGCCGCCGCTGCCTCGGCAGGAGCGACAGGAGCTGCCACATCAGCGTCCTCGTCCTCGTCGGGAGCGACGGACTCTGCCAGCGATCAGCGGGTGGCGTCCCTGAAGAGCCGCGGCGGCGAGGACAGCGATGGAAGCTCCACCCAGGCGGCGTCTCCAGTGCGTAGTTCGACGGCAGCGGCAACCCGGGCTGAGGTAAGTGTGAATGAGGCAAATACAGAAGAAGAAGGCGTGGCCAGTGACAGCAGTGACAGCGAGGAAGACGAGGAGGATGAGGAGGAAAGTGAGGGGGGTGATGGGGAGGAAGTAGAGGGATCCCCAGTAGCCTTGGGGGCAGAGGTGTCTGCTGGTCTTAGCCCGCCAGAAGTTAATGCAGAACCTACATCCTCTGAAGAAACCGAGGAGGAGGAATCATCTTCGGAATACGAAGAAGTAACAGCCAGCGAAAGCGAAAGCGAAGAGGAAGAAGCGGAGAATGTAGAGCCAGTTAATCAACCCGAAGCTTTACCTCTTATAAATGTCCTTCCTCCGGATAGTGAGTTAACCCAAAAAGCTGAGGGGAATCCCGAAGAAGTTATAATGAGCAATCAGTTACCTGAGGTAGAAGCACAGAAATCAGCAGAAGCTTCTGTAGAAATAGTGAGTCCCGAAGACGATGATGATGAGTATGAGTATACAGAAGAGGAGATTGAGGTCACTGATGATGATGATGAGGAGGAAGAAGATTGAAATCTTTAGTTTATGGAAAGTCTAGAAAGGGAAACAAATATAGAATATAGGTAGAATCGACCGCTGTCACTGTAGCCTGGCTCAGTATTTTACCCTTTGTTCTTGTTGCAAAAAAATCCCGCCGAATGAAATAAACTCAAAACAAAAAATTACGTATACGCCATGTGTGCTTCGTTCTTTATTTGTGCTCCATCGTTCACACTTCCCTTCCGCTCCGTAAGTGTTGTGTTTCGAGCCAATCGAGAGATTATCGATAACTGTTAACTATTTACCGTTTACTGTTACCTTTTACTGTTAATCTGAAACCTAACCAAAACAAGAAAAGAACATTTCCCCTCCTTCCGAAAGAAAAAACAAACTAGTCAACCCCATTTCGTTATTTTGTGTTTGTTTATATTTTTACGTTTGTTATTTTATTGTCTACGTGTTAAGTTCATGTCCCCATTTCTTTATTTTTATTCTTTTGTTCATGTCTTATGTTTCTTTTTTATTGTCTTTTGTGAGAGCGCCTTTCACCTAATGCTGCTTTGGGGCCAGAACCTTTTGACCTTTGACTAAATAATCAGAATGCAGGGCAAAAGGTTTGCGGGCCCAAAGCTAAAAAACGGACATCAGAAATCAGAATTGTACAATATTTTATATACACGAAACTTACCTAAATACATATATAAATATTTTTTTATTTACGTAGCTTAACATCTTTTACCTTATCGTTAGTTAGAGACACAAAAACACACACAAGAAAGTTAAAGCAAATAAAACAGCATAGAAATTACCGAATTTCAAGCATTTTTCTTACAATTCTTTCCGTTTCTCCTTTCTCTCTCTTTCTGTCTTTTTCTCTCTATCTATATCTATCTATATCTCTGCCTATCTATCTCTCTCTGTAAAAAAGTGGACAAACGATGCGGTAGTGATGTTAATTTGCTTAAATCTTACTAAATTTCTTTGGTCAATGCTGTCGAGCTGAATAAATCTCAGACCCTGATCAACAAAGGCGACATTTCTCTCTCTCTTTCTCTGTTTCTGTTTCTGTCTCTGTTTCACTCTCGCCGTCTCGCTTTGTCTTCATTTTGAATTTGTTTCTAGCCTTTTTTTCGTCTGCCGTTTTTGTTATTTTGCAATTTCTGATGTCCGCTGTAAATATTTCTGTTGTATATGTATTTCTTTTCTTTCCTTCCCGTTTCTGTTTTATTTTTTTTGCCTGTCATGCATTCACACATTGTTGCCACGCCTCCCTCCCCACACACCCATACACCCACACACTCCCCCAAAAATGTCAGACAGAGCCGGGTTCAATGGCGAATATTTCACCATCATGCCACTGTCAGCGATGCGGCTGCTTCCGTCAGTTTAACAATGTTTCCAGAACCTGAATATATATGGAATATATGTACATATATGCCACATAGCACCCTCTAGTGACATATGCACAGCGGTTGCATATTTGTCTTGTCCCTGGCATTTGCCCAAATGGGAATAGGAAAAGGTTGTTCGTTCGATCAATTAGGACACACGGACATCAAAGAGAGTTGATGGAATATCATTTGAAGAGTGAAGAGGGTCCTTGCGTCAGATATTTGCCATTTCAATGGCCTTTATTTTGATTTCTCCCTTTGATACTTAACGAACTTGTTAAAAATGAAAAGGAAGGAATAGGTGCACAATTTAATTGAACACTTCGATTTAAATTATTAAACATTACTTTGTAGGCTTTAAATATTTAAATTGGTAGCAGAGTATAGAGGTTCGTTTTACCCCCTATTTTCAAAAAGAAACCGGAAATAAGCACGTAACCCATGTTGTCCACTTCCTTTGATCACAAATTAGCATCTCGCCATCTTTGTTTATCTGTCCTTTTCTCCCTATATCCCGTTATCTTTATACATATCCTGCATCTGCATCTGCATTGCGTTCCGTTCCTTTCGTTCAACTAACTCAAGCCCTTAGCTCTTAGACTCTGATGCAACTCTCCTCACTGCTCCTCCAACCCAACAGTCCCAGAAGCCGCCCGTCTCCGCTCAGGTGGCGGCCGTGAAGAAGACCCAGCGCTCCGGCAGCAGCGACAGCAGTGCCTCCACCGAGAGCTCGGCCAGTTCTGCAGCAGCCACAGCAGCGGCAGCAGCAGCAGCTACTGCTGCCACATCGGCTGCACCTGGTGGCAGCAGCAGCAAGGCGGCCAGTTCGTCGAGGAACTCCACGGCCCGGGATGCCACGGCTGTGCCCGAGAAGAAGCCCTTCGTGAGCCGCTTCCTGCCGCAGCACAACAACACCAGCTCCTCGAACGGTTCGGCGGACAAGAAGAAGGCCGAGTCCAGCTCCAGCAGCGAGGAGGAGACCAGCTCCGAGTCCGAGTCGGAGTCGGAGCCGGAGACCAAGCCCAAAACGAGTGCGGCCAGTAGCTCCACGAACACCAAGTCGACGCCAAGCAGTGCCGCCAGTTCCACAACGACGGCTGCCTCCTCCGCTGGCAGCTCCTATCGGGATCGCCTGGAGGCCAGGCGGGCCTCACGCGACGACAGCTCCTCGACGGCAGCCGGAAGGAGCAGCTATGCCACACCCTCCAGCAGCGGCTACGGAAGCGGCACCACCAGCACCACCCGCTCCCGAGCGGTGCCAGCTCCCCACCATGAGAGCGACGATCGCTATGGAAGCGGCACAGGCAGCAGGTATTTCCCACCATTTCCACACATTTTCTCTCTCTAAGCGCACCCGGAAAATAGTCCAGCGTTTTTTTATTCGTGACTTTTTGTAGTTTCTATAACCGAACTAATTTGCATGGCTAATTAGGCGAACAAATCAGATAGTTCGTCTAATAATAAAAAAAAATATATAAAATAAAACACACAAGGTAATCTGCACAGAGAAAAAAGGTCACTAAAATCATTTCATTTAATTTTAAAATTATTTCAATTTAATATTGAATATGAGTTTTATATACTTGAAATATTTGATACAAAGTAATTGAGGAGCTAAAAACCTGTCTGAAAATTAAAGTAAATTCTTTAAAAATATGTTAACTCTACTCTACTTTTAAATAAGAAAACAGGAAGACCTTGAAAAGATCCAAAGATAATAAATGTCTAAAGAAAAGTACCAAAAGTATAAAATCTAAGTACAAACATAACTGATTAAAATTAAATTAAATTAATTTTCAATAGTGTGACTTACTTTTTCTCTGTGCATCAGATTTAGTAGCCAGTGCTCTCTCGAAGTGCAACGATACAGATATAGATATATATAGATACATATCTGATGAGCATGGCATATAAATTGTGTGTCAAATAATGCTGTTCGGTAATTTGTTTTACTCGTTTTATGCCACACACAAACTAATTGAATTACCTGTAAAAAAACCGTACAGAGAGCCTGCAATTAATTTACAACTTTAATTAGGTAAACACACACACACACACAGCCACACACACGAAGAGACACACATTTGCACACACAAGTGCAGAGAGTGGCTTTAAAATCGATATGCCTAATGGATAATTGTGTTTTTGGTTTGGTTTTGGTTTCGCCTCGCTCCGATTTGATGCGTTTTAATGATTTGCTTTCTACGAATATCTCTCTCTCTCTTGTATTTCCCACTGTATCTCGTTGGCCGCTGCTGCAGCTTTGTACAAGTGCTCCGTGTTGGCATTAACCTGGCATTGGCCACATTGTTGCTCATACGCCTCGTGTGGCGTCTAATTGTCAAGTTCATAACCTTTACATAGCACACTGCAGACTCACACAACACACAACACAGTACACACGCACTCCCCAGCGCCGAATTAGGTAAACACACACAATACACACGGTTCTATCATCACTCTCTTTGTGTTCTCTTCTATACAATGATTTCTTGCAGTGCACTGCCCTTTAGCATACCGTACATAAGCAGACCCAGCCGGGCTCGATACCGCAAGCGACTTGCCGACGTCTAGCCCAAGAAATACTATCAATACACTTACTATAAACTCAGGCCAGAAAGAAAAGAAAAAAGCAACTCGCATTCAATGCAATTCATAAGCGTAGTTCAGTTGTTTTTTTGTTAACCCAAACCTTTGAATGAGTTCTGAAACTGAAACTTAAACCCCTGTTTTATAAGAATCCCCACTAAATAACCCAACTCATGTTAAACGAGAGCTTAACCCTAGACTATTGATTAAATATTTGAATGTGCGCTGGAAATAAAATTGAACAAGTTGGCCAAGTACTCGGGAGTCACCTTCAATGGGCAAATAAATAGAATCGCGACGATGATGGGGTCCTTTCAAAGAGCCACTCAAAGGGCTGGAAATTAACTTTACTTCTTCGTCCGTCTGTGTCTCACGCTCTGTGCTCTGTCAATACCCTTTTCAAAGGGATCAATTCGACGAGGCCCGTCCTGCTCCTTTGTGCTCTGATGGAAAAAAACTTCTTTAATTTTACTTTTGCACGACACACAACAAACAGCGAGGCTGAAACCCTTTTTCTCCCTCCCCTACCCCCCACCAAATCTAGCGTAATGTAATTACAACACTCCCCCGAATTCAGCTCTCACACCTCAGCGGGAACAATGCGATAAATTGGTATCTCTTATCAGTCCGTTCTGTTTGCCATCATATAATTTTCACGAGTCCGTCACGAGTCAGTCGGTCTGTTTATCATTTTGTCGTATTTATTCAAGGTATTTGTTTAGTGTTAAACTGTAGCTGGATTTATGCTCTACAAATAGAGTCAATTGTTATAGCCCAGGTAGAGAGGTTTATGACGAGGGGTTTTGTTTAAGCTAATAGCATATTTTTTAATTGCTCTAAAAAATAAAATAATATGCCATATAAAGTTTATAGGGGCTTAAAATATATGTGTAGTGTGTTCACAATACCCTATATAATGTTAAGTGTACTTTTTTACTTACTTTCAAGAGATTTTAAAATGTCAAAGGTTTTGTTTAGAGTGTTCTTATAATTCTAGGATTTTGTACCCATTGTATTCTATACATATTTTAAAGGGTACATCTAAACTTTTTTAACAGATTGCAAATTTTAAAATAATTATTAATTATTAAAAACTAGCCTTTTTCTAGATTTCAAATTTTAAATCTTTTTAGAAAAAGAATAGAATATGTAACCGTAAAAAGCATAACTTATGCAACATTATCTCAAGCAAAAATTGTTCATATTTAGAAAAAAATATATATGTAACTTACAGCTGGGAAGATACTTATTTATCAGAGAGATCTTACGTTAATCGCCTCAATGTGTTCATACTTTGAAAGAACCAAAAGAAATACCTCCAGAATCAGAGGTTAAAGCCCTATATAGCAGGTATCGGATGGTCGTTGCTTTGCGACTATTTCATTTCCACTTGTTTAAGCTGCTTTTTTATCGTTGGCAATTAAGCTGTACAAACTGATATGCACACTGCCGCCATGCTATGTATGTATGTGTTTTGCTTTTCTGTTTCCTTTTTTTTTTCGTATTTTTTTTTGGAAGCAGCAGAAAGTGTTGCCTGCTTTTGTGGGCTGCCTGTTGCTATTTTTGCTTTATTTTTTTGCCCCTATTTTTGCACTTGCACTCACCTAGATTTAAGCCTTTAATTTATGTTCTACCTCCTCGTTATGTTTTCGTAGTTGTTGTAGTTGTTGCTTTCCGTGTTTCCGTCTTAATCCGCCTTCCCCCCCCCGGAAACCACCCACCGCACACACACATACACTCACTGACACCGACACGGACGCCAATCGGCGCCATAATTTCACGTACTTAACCGGAAACTTTTCCCAACTACTTTGTTTAACTTTTCGATAATGCGAAATGTGAATTTAATTAGAAACTTTGCTGCCTCCCGAGTTCTGGAGGCTGTTTGGTGTTTCTTCTTCGTTTTTTAATAGAATTTAATGGCTAATAAACGAGACACACATACATATATATATACTTATTTATACTGACGCTTTTTTAAGCTGGTTAAAAGTTAGTTAATTAAGCGGTGGTCGTTCGAGTGGATTAGTTAGAATTTAAAATTGAAAACTGAGACTCACAAGCACACAACAGCAACAACATCTGCGAAAAGAATTTGATGAATTAGCTTCGGGAAGTTGAAGTTGATTCATATATCCTTGCAGCTAAAAATTACTATATCCAAGTTGAAAGAGTTTTCATATATTTAAAATTTACATTGATAAAATATCGATTTAATTGAAAGTTGTCAGAAAAAATGATAAATTCTTCTGCAATGGTATACAAATTTCACATTCTATTAATAACAATTTAATCCTTAAACAAATCTTATTATATATACCAAACACCGAAAGAAAATCCCCAATGAAACCATAAACCAAACCAAAAACCAAAAAGAAACCGAACCGAAATCAACATTTTTGCAGCTACACAAGCCGCTTTCTAAACAAGAGCAAGAGCAGCGCCATTGTAACGCAACCCTCGCTATCCACGCCCACCGCCTCCTTCGATGAGGATGCCACCGGAACTGGCGACGATTCGGACAGTCGCTATGGCACCGGCCGATCCCGTTATTTGGCCATGAAGGAGCGCAGGACGAGGCTGGCGCGCAGCCGCTCCTCGCACCAATTCGGCAACGAGGACGACGACCTGGATGAGCCGGTGTCCCCCACCACGGTCTCGCCGTCCGCTTACCTGGCCTCAAGGTGTGCAGTGAGACCCTGAGAACTGACCCTTCCACAGCTACTTATATATGAAAACCCCTCCGACCCCTCCGAGTTGTACATAGGATATAATAACTATCGGCTGTATATATACGATCTATATAATGATGAGCGATTATCTTCATAATTATCGTGCGTGCGCTGGGCGCTTTCATTGTGCGTGTGCTGTCCCAATCGCCGGTTTTCCGTATCTCTATCTTTAATTTAACTTAATTTATTTTTAATTTATTTATTATTTAAGGTTCTTTTTTTGTGTTGACTTTCTGTGCGTGCCACACGTCCCTCGAAGTTCGCCACGTTCTGGTTCTCGTTTATGTTGCACTCCACACTAATTTCCACATTTTGGATTTTTGCTCTTTCGTTTCTCTCTTATTTTTTTGTAAAATTATATATTTTTTTTAGTTTTTTGATTTTTCTTTAGTCATTTACTTGTGTTTAAAATTGAACAAAAAACAAAACGCGTTTTTAAATTAACCGAAATTAACTGGAAATCAACCAAGAAGTTTTCCCCCTTTCTCTCTCTGTACATAAGCAGCACTAGTCATCACGCATTAGTTTCATGTAGATCAGAAAGAAGCTGAGAAAAAGGTAGCTTTATAGTTAATTTATCATAAAATGCAAGCTTAAATTTATTTAAAGCTTTTATACTATAAAAAAGAGAAAAATTTTCTTGAACTATTCTAAAAATATTAATCTTAAAGTTTGCTTTACTTAACAAGTCTCAGTAGACTTATTTGAAACAAGTTTTTTAAATATAGTTCTATGTCAAACAATGCTTTAAATTTATCTCATTTTATTTTGTATAATTAAATATTTTATTAGTTAAAAAGTCTAGCCTAGCCTTGATATAGCTTCCTTCTTCTCAGCTTAAAGCGCCTCATCTGTTTTTAAAGTCAGCCTTCTATTTCATATATGACTCCATCTCGACTTTGACTCCATCCCATTTCCATTCCTCCTGCATAGTCCCTAAGCCATTTGCTAATTACCCTTGGATGTCCTTGCAGGTACAGCGGCTATGGAAGCAGTGACCTCGCAAGGAGTCGCTCCTCGCACGCACTCAAGTCGCGCGATAACTCCCCCATCACCGATCGGGGGGCTGGATCGTCGCGGTCCAGCGGCTTGGGCAGCAGCTCGGCCACCGACAGCAAGGATGGCGAGGCCTTGAGCTCCTGGGCGCGCTACTTGAAAAACAAGTACGGCAACAAGAGCAGCAAGGACTCGGCCGGCGGCAGCAGTGGCAGCGGCAGCGCACGCGACACGCACACCGGAAGCGGAAGCTCCACTTCGACAGGGGCGTCGTCGCATGCGTCGCACGGCTACGGCACGAGTGGCTCGAGTGGATCCGGAACCGGACGTAGCACGGCCAGCGAAGTGTCCCGCAGGCTGAGCCTGGGCCTGCCCCTACGGCAGGCCAACGAGCTGGCCTCCTCCGACGACGACGGGTCAAAAAACGGGCTAGGCTCCCCTACGTCCCCTACGGTAGCAGCAGCAGCGGCAGCAGCCGGTATAGCCGGAGCGGCAGGTACTATCCCTAAGCAGGTGTACTTGCGCAAGCGCCAGCAACTGTTCCAGCTGGGGGGCCGGGGGAGCGAGCCCGGATCCTTCACATGGCCGCGTGGCCTGGCCGTTGGCCCCGACAATAGCATCGTGTGCGCCGACTCCAGTAACCACCGCGTCCAGGTCTTCGACTCCAATGGCATATTTGTCAAGGAGTTTGGCGAGTATGGCAACGGCGAGGGTGAGTTCGATTGCCTCGCCGGTGTGGCCGTTAACCGCATCGGTCAGTACATCATAGCCGATAGGTGAGTACTTGAAAATATATAGTAATTATCATCAAATCATCTTTGGAAAATAGGTAATAATTGCTTGAAGATATTTATATAAATTAGATAATTTAGAACTCCATCTAAAAGAATACAAACTAGATATTTCTGCGCCATTTCCATGGTGATATTTTATCGCGAGCCGAGCGGCTCAGTCTTAGCTGGGCGGTCAGTCTGGTTTTTAATTAAGTCGAAACAAAAGCGCATGATTAATTCCCGGGCCATGGCTCCTAGCTCTTAGCTCCCGGCTCCGCCTCTAATTGGCAGGGCTAAGCGCATAATAGCCGCGTTAATGAGAAACATGTGCCATGGGCCAGCGGGTACCAGGAGTACGAGACGTGCACATGTTATCCTGCAACCTTTTTACGAGTGCTGCCATCCGCCAGCTGCCGCTCCTGTCATTGTTTGACGCAAAATCTCGTTAAGCACCCGGGAGCCCGGCCTCATTGTGTGAGTCAACTTTGATTTTGCACGTTAAGCGGCTTAGCCCTAAGTCCGACACCCATCACAGCCCACAGACTGGAAAACCCAAATCCATCCAGGCATCCAACCCATGCCCATGCCCACACCCACACCCAAAAGTACACCTTGGAATGCCAAGGCATCGTGTCTGGGTCGCGTAATGAGATCTCTTTTGGGGCTGCGGACTCCGGTTCGCAATTAAGAGGGGAACCCGTCGACGATTCGATGGCCCCATAAATTGGTTCAGCCACTTACACGCAGAGAAAAGTTGAAAAGCCAAAAGAAAGAGACTTTATTTATATTCAAATTCGTATTCAATAGGTTACTTTATGTTTCCTTCTTAAAGGTCTTTAAAAAGTATACACAATCCGCCCTACTTTAATCGATATACCTTTTAGGTTTTTATTTAATAATTAAGCTAGATATTTATATAAAGTTTTGAATAGAACTCGTCCTCAAAATCTCGAAATTAAATTACATTTTGTATACACATATATGAATCAAGTTACAACCTAACTTTAAGTTGTGTACCTCCAAGGTATTTGTTTAATAATTAAACAAGACATTATCTAGGAATAAAAAGCCTCACTTTCGCTATGATATCCCCTTTCAATGTGCACTGTTTTCTCTCCACTTCAATTGCAGATACAATCATCGCATACAAGTGCTCGATCCGCAAGGACGATTCCTGCGCGCCTTCGGTTCGCAGGGCACCGCAGATGGCAAATTCAATTATCCTTGGGGCGTAACAACCGATGCACTCGGCTTCATTTACGTGTGCGATAAGGAGAACCACAGAGTGCAGGTGAGTGAGGAGGAGCCTTGCAACAGAGGAACGAAGGAGCAGTAGCTGCGAGCTACCTTTTTTCAGACCTCGCCTCCATCTTCAATCTCGATTTGCATGCAAATATTTATATATACCCTCTCGTTGGCCGGGCCTTGCCCAATTTGTCACACTCGAGCTGCAGCTCAGCAATTTTCATGAGCTTAACTGGGAGTGTATACTATATATATATGTATATTGGCATGGTCTCTCTGGCCATTTCAATTTGCAAACTTATATCGAAATATTCGCATTCGTCAGGTTTTCCAATCCGATGGCTCCTTCGTTGGCAAATTCGGTTCCTGCGGCCGTGGCGAGGGACAACTTGAGCATCCCCATTATATAGCCGTATCGAATACGAATCGTGTGATTGTTTCCGACTCGAATAACCACAGGATTCAGGTGAGTGTCCGAGTCCCTCTGCCTCTTTCATGCCTGTCTGGCCATGTGAGCAATTTTAATTAAAATATGCTCACAATCCGAGATACGTTTGCAATTTATTTGGTCACCTTTTTCACCTCCTCGGCATCTGGCCCCATTCCATTTCCACAGATTTTCGATGTGAACGGCAAGGTCCTGTCCACCGTTGGCGGTGAGGGCTCCGACGACGGCCAGTTCAAGTTTCCGCGGTGAGTAAATTGAATTACCGGTTTTTTAATTGCCAACAGAAGTGTTAAATGTTGCCTTTTTTCTCCCCTCACTCCTTTAGCGGCGTGGCCGTGGACGATCAGGGCTATATATTCGTGGCCGATTCGGGCAACAATCGCATACAGATCTTCAATCCGGATGGCAGCTTCCTGAAGACCTTCGGCTCCTGGGGCTCTGGCGATTCGGAGTTCAAAGGACTCGAGGGCGTGGCTATAATGTCCAACGGAAATATCCTGGTGTGCGATCGCGAAAACCACCGCGTTCAAGTCTTTTAAGAGCAGACGGAAGTTGCATTAACTCTCTCAACTTGATTTTGTCATTAATCATTAACTTTAATTATTATTTGTTATCAAAGTGTCGAAACAAAAATATTGCAACTAATTTCTATGCCTAGAAATTGTGTCAATTATTAGGAACGAAAAAAATTGAAAAACATTTTTTGTTAGAACGAAAAAAAGGAAACCTTTGAATAAAAAAAGCGAAAACTCGTCAGAGTTTGAGTGAAAGAAACACCGCGTTCTCCTTTCGCATAAAATTGGGGAAAATATATGTATGTATTTCGAGGCCCAAATGTTTATTGCTGCATTCAAGCATTCCCTAATTGAGATTTATCTGCGTGCAGGCCAAACAATTTCCAAATTTGCTACTGGCCGCCCATTCAGTTTTCCCTGGGCACTTTATTAAATTAAGATGTTCTGTGCCGAACAAATTGCAAACTTTTCTTCCTCTATTTTTTTTGTTTTTTTTTTTCTTTTTTTGCCAGAGCAAAGTGATGCTTTTTTTCGCATAAACTATTTGCCTTCAGCGGCAGCTGCGTAGCGAGAGTTTTTGGTAGTAGTAGCAGCAACTGTGGCAGCTACAGTTACACGATTTATATGTTGCCGCATAAATTTGTTTGCCGGCAAATGTTGCGCATACGCCATGTATGTACTACAAATACTCTGAGGAAAATGTGCTCACAAAAAAAACACAAGAGGGAAAATGTAGGTACAACTTGTACACACTCTCTAAAATGTAGTTTATAATATTTAAAAAGGTCCTCATTATTTCCTGGAATTATGCTGGCTACAAAACAACTTCACTCTTTGCAATTATATTTTCTCCCATGTTCATGTCACTTTTCACATTATCCTTATAGTTAGCATACCCTTTATCCCATCCTGGGTGCGTCTATCGCTTTTACACTTGCCTCCTTACAAGTGACGCAAAATGTTGCCAGGATAAGTGAGTTTTATGTGATTAAAATGCATGTGAAGTGCGAGTGACTGGGTGCTCGTTCGAGTTGCGATGAAACTTTATGGCTTACTTACTACTACAACTTATGGCACATTTCAACTAGTATATTGCCACCCCCTGGCCCGCATAATGAAATCCTTTTGATTTGCAACAATTTGCAATTAACCTTTGATTGACTAGACGTAAATTTCTTGATGAGGATATGCAGACTCCCTCTCTCCCTTTCGACTGGCAATTACGTTTTGTAGGCAGGGCAACGACAGTTTTGCCTTTCAATTAGCGAATAGCGAATTGCAACATTTTAATCAACTTTGCGCTTCATTGGAAACAAAAGCTAAATTGCGGAGTGTGTGTGTTCGGAATTTAAGGCATAAGAACAATTTGTTAAAGTGCCCCAGTCCGTGCCCCTAGTCAAGTTTCTCCCTCGCTTTTGTGTTGCTCCTCCGCCTCCTGCTCGTCCTGTTCCTCCTCCCTCCTTAAGTTACATTTTTATGGCGCGTATGGGCGTGGCAGCTGTGGAACAGCTACAAGTTGCGACATTTTCGCGTTTTTTTAAGTGCACTACGAGAAAAGCAGCACACTGAAATGGTAAATTAAAATAATTAAAGAAAATATGACAAATAAATAAAATAAATTTAAACGAGGAAAGAATAAGCTATATTCGGGATGCAGAAGTTTGTTTAACTTTACAGTTTCCAATTAGATACGACAGTGAATTTAAAATCGGTCATAACTAAGCCAAAAATGCATTAATTTCAATTCGGAAAGCGCTCCTGTGTTAGTTTTTGTTAGGATAATAAATCTGCATACTCAATTTAAAATTTAAAAAAAATTAATTTTTTTCAATTTTTGACAGTTATAATTTAATTTTAAACCCTTGAAAAATGTTGAAAAAATTAAAAAAAAAATATACTTCTAAATATGACTAGAAAGATTCTCCTGTTGATGCTGATCAAGAATATATATGATTTATAGGGTCGGAAACGACTCCTTCACTGCGTTTGAACCGTCTGACGAAAACTATAATACCAATTTTTAGTCGATATTATTCACATTTTTATATGACAATTTGTTCAACAAATCAAAATTTAAAAAACTCATAGCTAAGCCAAAGAAGCATTCATTTTAATGCGGACAGCAGCCCTATGTTAGTTTTTATTAGGATAATAAATCTGCATACTCTATTTTAAATGTAAATTTTTTACAATTTTTGACAATTATAATTTTAATTTCAAACCCTTGAAAAATGTTGAAAAAATTAAAAAAAAATAATATACTTCAAAATATGGCTAGAAAGATTCGCCTGTTGATGCTGATCAAGAATATATATGATTTATAGGGTCGGAAACGACTCCTTCACTGCGTTTGAACCGTCTGACGAAAACTATAATACCAATTTTTAGTCGATATTATTCACATTTTTATATGACAATTTGTTCAACAAATCAAAATTTAAAAAACTCATAGCTAAGCCAAAGAAGCATTCATTTTAATGCGGACAGCAGCCCTATGTTAGTTTTTATTAGGATAATAAATCTGCATACTCTATTTTAAATGTAAATTTTTTACAATTTTTGACAATTATAATTTTAATTTCAAACCCTTGAAAAATGTTGAAAAAATTAAAAAAAAATAATATACTTCAAAATATGGCTAGAATGATTCGCCTGTTGATGCTGATCAAGAATATATATGATTTATAGGGTCGGAAACGACTTCTTCACTACATTACAAGCTTCTGACTGAAGCTATATTACCATTTTATCCTATTCTAAATAAAATCATAATATCCTGCAAAGGTATAAAAATCACACGACTGTATCATACAGCTGTAATAAGAAGATCGGGAAATATAACAGAAAAATATGAGAATATCTCTATTAAATTTTTGGTAATATCAAACTTCCTTGAACCTAATGCTTATATATTTTCTCGCCGTGTTGTCCCCATTTACTACACTGTTTCATGGGCGAAATAATGCCCCTGGTTTGGGGGGAGTCAATTTTTATGAGTTGTAATTTTTATTTGCCATATTTGCATGTGTCACGTGCCGTCAAACGAAATTTACAAATTTCATTTAAATTAACTATACGCGTCATGGCGGAGACGGGAGCGGGGCGGGGCGGGACGGGGCACTAGGCGTTTAATTGGAACACGTTTGCCATCAGGCGATGGTTGTTCCAGCTATTTTACGAGGGCCCAAATCAGGGGGAGGGCGGGGGATCGTAAAAAACGCTCCTGCTGCTGATGTTGCCTGGGAAAACTCGGAGCGCCGTAAAGTATGCATGGGAAAAGTGAAAACTTTCAATAGTCTCGAACGTGGCGGGGCCAACGGGGCGGCTGAGCGATTCCTAAGCAACGTTATTTTCGGGGAAAAACCTTAATCTTTTTAGTATCGGTGCTGGAAAAGTTGGTCGAAGTAGAAGTGGAAGAACGTTACTTTTGATTTTCATCGCCCGGCGTTTGCTTTTCATTTGTTTGCACTTGCATCTTGACTTGGCTTGGCTTGGTTTTCCCCCCAAAAAGGAAATCAATCCGCCGGACCAAGCACACAATCTCAACGTGGCACAGGCCCCCACTAACTGAATCTGAATGTGAATCTGACCCCGCTGTGCAATTTTTATGGCCGATTTCGATTTTGTTCGCTTGTTTCTGAGCGTTTTATGAGCTGGTAAAAGTTTATGCAGCCCCCTTACCGGGACCCCCCTTTATTTTGCTTTAAACGAAAGTTGCATAAAAGTGAAAATTGTTCAAGTGTATGTGTGTGAGTGTGTATTTGTTGGCTTCGTCCATTTTTTCCCTATTTTCCCCGCTTTGTTGGCTTTCATTTCGGTTTTGGCTTACATTTCGGTGCCAAAATAGTTGTAGATTTATGGTAAATGGAATGGCAAATGGATTTTTTAGCTTAGATATTTATACATGCATCAAACAGAGTTGAATATATTGTATATTTGTTTGCTCAACAAGTCCATTCAGTGGCGTGGAATGTGGCAAAAGGATCAATTATTCAATGTTATTCAATGTTTTTCCGGCTTCATCAAAAACCAAAAAAGATCAATTAGGTATTCAGTGCTTTCAGCTGCAAAATTCCTTAATTGTTTATTAAATCCCTTAAGCTTTTTATATTAAAGGTAAATAAAAAACAAGAAAGGAAGCTAACTTCAGGACGCCGAAGTTTGTATGGCAGCCATATGATATAGTTTATAATAATAGATTTATAACTTCCTTCATATATTTTATGGGAAATTCTGAGGTTATGTGTATACTAAAAATTTCCTTTTAACGACCCGCTTTTATTTACGAAATTTCCAATTTATTTTCCTGCATCACAAACCAATCGTTTTAACTGCTGATGAAGACGAGTGGGCAAAATAGCTAACCACTTACGCGGGGGCCACTTAAATTGACCCAGTTAGTGACTGTCGCTGGCAGGTGTTGTTCCTCTTCATTTTGACCCCTTAAACCGCTCCCCGTACCCCTGTTTTTTTTTTTTGCAAGGGTATTGCAGGCTTCGGTGCACCGCAATAGTCGTCGTGTCCTGGTTTAATTTATCTAAACATTTCCATTGTTGTGCCGCTGGCAGAACAGCTGTGAGCTAAGCTGTGTGTGCGGTGTTCAGAAATGTTCAGAAGTGAAAAACCCTTTTTCGCTTATTACTTTTATTTGGCTCTCGGAACGTGTCTCAAGGGCGGAGTGCTGCAGCGGCCTTATTTCATTTTTTGTCCTTTCATTTTTCGCCTGTTTGTCTCGTGCCAGTGCACAATAAAATTTTTTGGTTAAAAGCGTCGTGGCCATTGAGCTTCGGATTGGCCTTAGGCCAGAAGCAACAGCTGGCCGCCGCCACTGCCACCTTTTTGGCAGTTAAGTGTAAAAGAATGCCTAATGCCTCGAACAGCTTCGGACAAAGTTTTGCCCAAAATAAATAAGTGGGCGGAGGGAGTGGGAGTGGAAGCACTCAGTTTCAATCAAAAATTACACGGAAAATGAAGCGGGGAAACAAGTTTTCAGGGAGATGGACTGGGATATACTCATTACACACACAGTCTTAAAAATAATAGTGATTTCCCTTATAACTTTTAATGCAAATAAATTATTTATTAAATTAATCTTCTCTGAAAAGGAATTTTCTCTGGTATAATACAGTATACCTTTTCTTTTGAACCTTTAGAGGGTACTAAAAGTCGGTTCCTAAGGCAACCAGATTTCTGTATTTTCACATGCGAGTGTACACATGCGATCTCTGTTTCTGTGTGAGTGGGTGGGTCGGGATGTATCCTTAACCTTTTGTGCCAGGTGCTCCTCGGGGCTTGGCTCTGCTCCCTTCCTTCCAGCTTCCGTTTCCGTTTCGGTTCCAGGACCTTCTCCTATCGCGGCTCCTCTTACAGTTTCAGTTTTGCCACTTGCCATTTCCCGATGCCGACTGCACTTGGTGGTACATTTAATACCACTTGAGTGACTTTTTATGGCCATGCGAGTGTGAGTGTGTGTGGGTGGGGTGTGTGTGAGCTCTGTTTTGTTTTTGTGTTCATTTGGACTTAGCCTTGCCATTTGTCCGCCGTTTGTTAGTTTTTCCCTCTCTCTCACTCACTTCCCGTGTCTCTCTCTCTCTCTCTTGGCCAAAAGCGTTTTTGTTCTTTCAGTTACTATATATTTTTTTGTACCTCATTTTTACTATTCCTTTTTTTTTGTTAGCTGTTTTTTGCAACGTGTCAGACATTTTTATATGCAACCAGCAAGAACTTTTCACTTTTATTATTTCCATTTCGGACTAGCTTTTGTTTTCATTCGAAATAAGAGTGAGGAGGGGAGAGGGGGGCAGCGAGTCAGCAGCTGGGCTGCATTTAAATAAATATTTTAATAAATAAAATGGTCAGCTC
The DNA here is from genome assembly GCF_035046125.1 of Drosophila serrata. NCBI lineage: Eukaryota > Metazoa > Arthropoda > Insecta > Diptera > Drosophilidae > Drosophila > Drosophila serrata. The sequence continues at coordinate 900,700 of NW_028257232.1, read as the reverse complement.
CAGTCCTGGCCACAGCTGTGGCAATTTTTCGCAGGGATTTTCCAATAAATGGAGATTATCTGTGCAGAAAGTGGAATTTACCATATGCTTAGATGGGTTTAGGTTTTAAAAAGGTTCGAAAATACTGCTTGAAAATAGGAACTTGGAGAGCTGACTGAACTGTGCTTTATTTTATTTATTTTAAACCAAAAACCCGAATCTAATAATATTTTTAAAAATTTATACAAATTAGATATCACTGAAAAATAAATTTACAATTTATACGTCATAACATAAGAAGCTTTTTATACACTTGCAGTAAAAGGGTCATTTCCGACCATATTAGAATATATATGTATATAAATATATATATATATATATATATATATTCTTGATCAGCGTCCACAAACATGTTTGTCTATCTCTTTGTCTCTCAGTTTTGAAGCTATTTGAATGAAACCTTGCAGTTTATCTTTAATATACTCCCACTAGTTAACATATATGCCGGATCGAACGACTATATCATATAGTTTCCATAGGATCGATCGTTATGCATGTCCAACTCTCTGGTGATCGCCTCTCTCTATCGCTCTCTAGCGCTCTCCATCTCTTTCTGCCTATCTGTGCCCACCTCTGTAGATGCCTCTTACGCTCTCGCTCTCCCGCTCTAACATTCTCTGTTACTCTCCTCGCTCTTTACTATAAATACAGGCCCAACAGCAGCTCCGGCCTCATTCTGTCCGCGGCCGCCCTACTGTTTAGATCGTTAGTGATAGTGATTGTGATTGTGATTCCTCTTCGACTACAAAAATATCAGCCGGCCAATGGATAACCAAGAAGAAGATCACTTGGATCACTGAGTTACCAACAATACTCTAAATCGGAAGAAGTTAAGCAATCAAGAAGAAGAGTATCCACTACTGCGGTAAGTCCTAAGCATGACAATTATATCATATATGTATATAGATATTATAGGTGGGATGAGGTCTAGATATAGAATAAGCTTTGCCAATTAGCTTAAATTTAATTCAGTTATTGTCATAGATTTCTTGCCCATATGATAGTTTATAAACTGATTCTGACTTTGGCGCCAACTTTTGGTATATTATTATTCCCTTGCAGCGTATTATAATTTCAGTCATTTCCGACCCTATATATATATATTCTTGATCAGCATCGATCTGGCTATGTCTGGAAGAAAGTTTTTTTTTCAAAATATTTCAAAAATGTGTAATTATATTTTATCGTTAAAATTGTCAAAAATTATGATTTTTTTACATTTTAATTTGAGTATGCTGATTTATTACCCTAATAAAAACTTACATAGGACAGCTTACCGAATGAAAATTAATGCATTTATGGCTTAGTTATGAGTTTTTGGAACTTTAATTTGTCATAGAAAAATATCGATTCAAAGAGTGCGAATATTTTAGTATTAGTTATAATGGATTTCCTGTTCGATTTGGTAATTCAATTGCAAACTACTTTGGTATATAAACTTCCACTTCCCATAGTTTGTTATTTTTCTTATTTGACTTGCATTTTAATTGGAAGTAAATATCTTTGTAAATTGGTAATCCTTCTCCCTTAAGACACACACTGGGGATACTTAATTTAAGGGGTTTCACGTTAAGTATACGCCATGTATGCCAGCTATCTGACCAACTGTTTGAAATTGACTGACAAGATTGCTTCAACTGCTTTGAATTTGGAACTAAAATTAATAGCTGCAGTACCTGTGGCATGACTTCAATTTTTTCAACATGACAGTATTTGCAAGGAACATTTACATAACTTCTGGTACGATTTTTATACCCTTGCAGGGTATTGTAATTTCAGTCAGAAGCATAAAACGTTGTGATGGAGTCATTTGCGACCCTATAAATCATATATATTCTTGATCAGCACTAAAAGGCGAATCGATCTATCTATGTCCGGAAAAATTTTTATTTTTTTAATATTTTAAAATTTTTTTAAGGGGTTTCATCGTTAAAATTGTCAAAATTTGACAAAAAAAATTAAATTTTTTAAATGTTAAAACTAAACATGCAGATTTGTTAGCCCTTAAAAAACTAGCACAGAAACGCTTTCGGAGTTGAAATTATTGAATTTTTGCCGTAGTTATGAGATTTGAAACTTTGATTTGTCAATAAAAACTCACCTTTCTCAGGTGAATAGAAAACTCGGCTTGGGCCACTAAAGGACTGCTAATCACAGCCATACAAACACACCTTCTGCCCAATGAAGCCCACCCAAAGTGAGTCCTAACTACCAACAGCTGGCAGCTGGTGAACAAAAGGAGTCGAGGTAAGAGTAGTGGTGTAGTAGTTCTCGGTGAAACCTGTGTAAATAGCACTGCAACAGATAAAAGGGCATTCTTCCTCCACACACATAGACTCCATGCCGCACACTCTACAAAATCCAGAATTCAACTTTTCAGGGCCGAAAGAGAGAGAAAGAGCTGGATAAACAGCAGGAGGAGGAGATAGGATAGGTTGGGGCATTGTCGAGTGCTTTTTAGTTTGCGTAAATCAAAGTAAGAGAAAATTAAACTTCAAACTAAAAGCTGCTTACGAGTCTCGAGCACTAAATGGATTTTGACATTCAATGGTTCGGCGTGTGACGTAGGTGCTGTCAAGGAGTTGGGTCTTAAGAAAGTGCTTCAATTATTATTTGGGTGCCAAGGAAATTTTAGGAGTATTTAACCAGGGTTTTTAATAGAGGAGAAATATCTCTCAGCAAGGAACAGGAGTTTTAAATATAATATAATTCCTCAACTAATAACCTGCTGTTTTCCCGTCACTGCTTGCCTTGTGCCATTTGTCTTTTCTCGGTTTCGTCCTTGGCCTTTCCAATTAAATTGCAGATGCGCAATCAAAAGGCAATGTTTTCAGGACCTGCATTAAGTAATTACATTGATTGTGTTTGGCCGAAGAAAGGAAGAGGTCAGAACTCCAGAGTTCCGTTTGTATCCCTGGCCCAAGGAGGGCATGTGAATGGACGGATGTAGGCCATATGTGTTTTCGTTTACCCAACCTGAGGAGAGTGGCCTCGGGCCAGAGGTCAATGTCTCGGCTGGAACGGAATCAGCAGCTGCTTGGCTTTTGTTGACGAATTAACATTTATCATGCGCCACGTGAAAACCATTTATCACATCACCAGCCCCGATTCCTAGTCCTATTCCTATTGCTATTGCTATTCTCATTCCCATTTCCATTCCTTTGGCTGTTGCACAAAAACAAAGCCCTCCAAGGCATCGCATTGATTTTATTTGTATTTTGGGGTCTCTGCTCAGATTCATCAAAGCCCTGGGCATCCAGAACTACATACTATACGGCTGTTTTATGTTAATAAAAACAGGCAGACGAGGCAACAGGATAGCAGCCTGGGGATGACCTTGACAATGGTCGTTGCCAAAGAAGGGCCTCCCCCTTTGGGTTCATTGCGAGCGTTTGATTTATATTTAAATGCCTATTGGGGTCACCTCGTGTTCATAACTCTTTGTATCGGGCAATTTATCATAGGTCGTCCTTTGTGGTGTTAAATTGAAATTCCCCATTGTGCCAGCCAGCTTTTGCCTCCGTTTCCTTGACTGAATTCGATGGCTCTGTGGTTAAAGCGCTCTTTAACTATGCATTGCAAGAAAGAGTTAACCATTCCAAGAAAAGTTATTAGTTTATTCAAATATTTGTAGAGTGGAGTATTAATAATTAATATACCATTTATATCTCTTTAAATTTGCATATAGCTTTCATAAAATAAATTAAAATGATTGAAGATCACATGTATAATTAATGATTTGGCATTCTAAATGCTGTGCTTTATATTTCCTTAAGAATATTTTTCGAAATCATATTAATAAACAATTTCTACACATCCTTCCTTATGCTTTTGCTAATAATTGTGCACATTTTTCTTGCTGTGTCCCGAGTAAATCCTAGAGGTTTTTCCCAGTTAAGGAATCGCCTGTGGCAATTAAAATTTGTTGGAGTAGTTCAAGCTCTTGTCAATATTTTGGCTATGGCCAGAAGGAGGAATCTTACTTTGTGCGGCCGACATAATTTATGGTCTCTCACAATATAAATTCTCTAAGGTGCTGCGGCTTTGTTAACCCTTTTTTTTAGTTGGGTGGAACTGAGACCGCCCAGCTTGCTCGCCTTTTGGCAAGTATTACAAATTTATTGCCAACTTTGACACGAGACTGGGTTTTTTCCGCAGGCGCTGCCAACAATTTGTATGCAAAGTAAGCTATTATCGTGAGAGCATGCAATTTGAGGGCGTGGCCAGTTGGAAATGTATATATATGTATATATAGACTTACTTGCATGCTGGCGTGCAACAATTGGAGCAGACATTATTTCTGGCCGGGACTATTTCTGCCTGCCTTCCTGCTCGCTGTTTTTCGCTTACTTTTTTGCTTTGTTTTGGCCATTTAGCGATTAGACACACGAAAGGCAATTCAGATTGTATTCGGACGTGAGGTCAGCGCGGCGGGTCAGTTCCGGTTCATGTTTCGGTCCTGTTGCATGTCCGAGAGCTGAAAATTGATATTAAATGCTTTGGCATAAAAACATCAAAAGGATCGCTGCCCGGGCTTCGTTTACCTGCATAATGAGGTCATTTTATAAGCTACTCTACGGCTACGTTAATGGCAGAGTCGTGTACAGAGATGGCAAAATTCATACCGATAGTACGTGGCTTTAGATATTTAGTATTCTTAAAAGAGCATTACGAACTAAAGTGTCATTAATTAAATCAAACTATCAATAATGGAAATAAATATAAACATATTTTAAAGTAAATATCGTTCCTTATCGAAAGTAAATTTTATTTAGCGAGAGCCATTGCTTTATTTGTAATTACAATCTTCTAAAGTTGATATTTTAAGCTCATTTCCCATAAGATATTTCATACATTCGATATGCAATCCCTAGTCCTGCGGCCCTTGAGTCCTTTAGTCCTGTGGTGTGGCTCTGATATATGCACCGCCATTTGTTATGGCTGCTGATTGTGCAAGAAATGTGCCTGGCTCGGCCGCTCGGTCACTGCAAATTAATTTGGGATTTTGCCTCTATTTGTTTTGGGGCCCTAGCACACATGATACCTTGATACCTGCTGTTGGCATTCATCACAATCACACGAGGCTCTATCGAGTCGGGGGACCGGGCTTGGTCTCTTCTAGATGGGAATGAGGATGAGGATGAGGGAAATTTATGCTCTACGACGGAACGGAACGGAGCCTGGAAGCTCTGGACTCACTTTGGACATTTCGAACGCTGCTGCCAAAGCCCAACTGACATTTGATATATTGGCCAGGGGGCCACTCGACAGCTGCAACATGCGGATTCCTTTGTAACTCGAGTCCTGCTTTTTCTGTGTGGCAGGATTTGGTTGCCCTTCTGCGCTTTACCAGCATGTGTAATTGCACGAGGGCTCTCGGAGGCTGGGTCCTTCAAGTGTGGTCAACACTTAAAGCGTTCGTTCTCATTCTTCGTATTTTGTTGCTGAAAAATCTGTTTACTGCTGCGAGAGCCGGCCATTAGTCACTTCATTAACATGGCCAGCACTCTCTGAATGAAGAGATAAATGCAGCGAGGCAGCCCAGGGACGTGCCGAAAATTAACAAAATCCCCGAAAATAGACAAAACACTAGGGCCAGGCAGGCGACGATAAAAGCAAAATAAATTCTGTTACAGGGAAAGAAAATAATGGTATAGTATTAGGAATTATATATGTGCTTCATTTATTGTGATGTATTTTTTAAACGAGATGAAATTATTTCGGGATAATAATTAGCTATAGTTTCAAGTTCATGCTGAATTAATTAACAGCAACTTTTAAATATCTTTACAGAATTTGTATATAGTTAAGTATTCTCAAAACACTTTGTTTTATTTCCATATTAATTCTTAATTTTAAATATTTATTTAATACGAAAGGAATGCAATTTTTTCGCAGTACCACCGCACCATTCACAGAGAACTATTGTGGCCCGAGTAGGTTTTTAGCACGCTCTGAATTTTAATTTCACACTTTTGCACTGCAATCAGAGGGAATTAGCCTTCTCTCCAGCTCGAGTCGAGTCGAGGGAAACCCCTTCACTTTTCGAGTGGGCGGTAGGTGTCAACTTTCGCCTTGCATGCCCTGTCCGATTGTGCCACGCCCACTTGGTGGGATCCGCCGCTGTTGACTGTTATTAGCGCACTTTGATTTGTATTTGGCTAACAATAAAATGACAGCCTGCGGCTAAATGGCACGCAACGCCCAAAGAGAGGGTTGGGTCCTGCTATTTGGACATGACCTGACCGGAAATGCCAGTGGAGCTCGCAGCTCGGAGTTGGCGTGCCGGTTTGCCTTTCATTTCGATTGACCCGAGAGACCAGAGGGTACAAGAACAGGTGAAGGTAGAAAGGTGGTCAGGAGTGGCACGCCATAAATTCCAGTAAACGAGTGCCGGCTGCATTGCCGTGAGCCAGTTACCTGGCGTCTGCATTCAGCCAGAAATATGATAACCGCTAATTAATGTCAAACGGCTGCCGGATGTCAAAATGGAGCATTTCGCATGGGGGAAATAATATGAAGAAGGAATAGTGAAATTGTATCGAAAGTTGCAAACTAAGTTCTATATTTAGATACCTAAAGACAAGAGCAGAAGTATATTTATGGAAACAGAAGATAGCACAGGAAAAATAAAACTTAAATATTGTATTTTCAGGGAATCAAACTTCTTGAAAAACCTCAAAGAAGGGTAACTATATTCCTTCTTTGGTTCAGCCAGATATTTCCCGAGTTATCTTCGCACATTTTCATCCCAATTTAAACCTACACTGTTGGGAACATCATGGACTCATATATCTCGGCATCTCTGATTTTCCAAGCTTGTCCAGCCCCACCCTCCCTCTCACCCCCCTCCTTGGACCTTGCTGATAAGATTGACCAAACTCTACAGAACACGCTGCGTATACGTGATACGAGAGGTGGTATAAGAGCGCCAGTATAAGAGCGTTTTGTTTTTCCTTTCCTTTCCATTTTCCTTTTGTTTTTTTTTTTTGCGGCATTTTCCCTTTCTAACGTAAACAGTCAGCGAGCTATTGGCAACAATAACAACAAAAGAAATTAAACCAAAGCGAGAAGAGTCCTCGGCTGCGTGTAGACATTTAAAGGTAGAAAGGCGAATCCAAAACAAGGACTAAAAACGAAACTGTAACAAACACGCAAGCGACCCAACGCGAAGCCAGAAAGGTGCGAAAAAGGCGTGGTAGGATGGATGTTTGATGGCAGGGACACGCGACTCAGGACCCAGGAAGGAGGTGCAAGGAACGAGGACCTAGTACCAGCGGGACCCACCATCCGATAAGGACTCGTCACACAATTACTTACCATGAGATCATGCTTCGATTGCCAAGGGGTTTGGCCATAATGGTATATAACCAGATTTTAGAGAGTCCCACAGCTGTGATCTATAAACGGGGACTCAGATTTAGGAGGGGTTTTATAAAGGATTAGGAAATCAGAGCCAAAAATCTGGCTTGGAATCCTAAACTACATCATCAATTACGGCATAATTAAACAACCCACTAATTAATCTAGTATGTGGAAATTATATTGGCATTATTGCTCAATGAGCAAGTACCTCTATTAATACGAAAATCAGATGGCATAAAGCTGCTACGTAAACTGCAATAAATCCCATCGCCTGTCTGCATATATAGTATCGTACATAGACTCGCATACAAATCGCTTGCCGGTTGCTGTTGATGATGCTACATTAAATTTTAATTTCGGGTTCATTTATCGTGGCTGGAAGGCTGGATGGCGGGTAGGCTGGCACGGAAGTCACAATGTCAGTGTCTGAACTTAGCCAAGGCCGTGAAAAGTTTATCCTTCGGCGAGTGCGAGCTAAGCGCAACTTGGCGGCCAAGGAGCGCCTCCTAGCCTCGTTTACGCAAGGGTTCTCCCTCTTCGCCAAGTAAATATGCAGAAAACCAACAAGAGCAATAACTGCGCTACACAAACACACCAACACACACCAGGATTCATACTCACACACTCAAACACTCGCACACTCAGCAACAGCGATGGCAAGTGCATAAAAATTAAGCAAACGGCACTTGAAACTGGCAACAAGACGGAGGGACGACCAACAATGCCAACAACAGCAACTAAACGCATAGAGTTTTATAACAAACGTACACAGAGAGAATAATATTAAATTAAAAATAATATCAAGTCCCATTGCAAGTAATAACACATTCAATAACATAACAATTCTCCATAAGTAAGATAGTCCTTTGAGCTCCATTTGAACCAAAAGATCTGAGGTATACATATAGGAAATAATCTCTTATATGTCTTGATAAGATTGCAGTGTATCTAGGAGCATAACCAGCTTCTAGCTCCCATTTTCAAGCTCTCAGCTTCTATATCCCATATCCTGGTTCCATCTTCCTTCCTTCATCTCCATTCCAAAAAATGCAACAGTCGACAGGCAACTTCCGCTGTGCGTTGAACGTCACGCCGGCTGCACATCCTTCGCTTCGACCAAGCCAAACAGGACCAGAAGAGACCCTCCATCCCAATCTAAGCCAGAGCAGGCCCACTTGCAGACCCTAAACCGAGCCAAGATCCCAATGCCTGGACGCCCTTCGGGTAGCAGTAAAAACTTTTAGCCAGCCAAGTTTCAGCTCTCGTTCTTGTCTTTTTCTCTACTTTTTTCTTTGTCTTCCGCCGTTCGTGCCTGGCCAAAGGCTGCTCCTCGGATGCTCCTCAGATGCAACTTTGCCACAGATGAAACTTTAAGCCAGGTTCCCTATCTGGCGAGCGTTGTCGCTGCTCCTCTCGTACGTGTTTGTGTTCATTACGTACGTGTCCTTTTTGGTATTTTGCACTAGTTGTCAGCGCCCAAAAAGCTGCTGGCCAAAAGAATAAGCTGCACCGACACGATAGCGGACTTGCAGCTAACTTTACAGCGACTTTAGCTACAGGGGGATGTCTATAAATAGTTGAGATACAGACGAAAGTGTTTAATTTAAATGCTAAATATTAAATACAAGTCCTCAAGGAGCCTCTTGGCAGTTCCTGCTACCGAAGTTCAACTGTATATTTATGCCAGGAGATCCTTGTTTCTCCGCCGAGTTCTTATATATAATATTTTTGCTGGCATTGAGAGTATATTTCGCTGTAATATTGAGCGGCTGCCTGGTGCTTTCATTAACTGAAACCTTAGACGGCGACTTACCCGTTCGGAACTAGACTTTCAACTTGCCTGCACTCATTTTGCTTAATGATTTCAATTATTTCGTAATTAGTGCGGACAGGCAGCAGCAGCAAACCTGTCTTCTCCTGCTCCAGCTCCTGCTCCTTCTTCTCCATTTTCCACTCCTGTCAACTGTCCATAGTTGAAGCAGGCCAGGGCAGGCCAGGACAGGACAGACCAGGCACCACAATGCGGCATCAGATTCGAGGGCAACGAAAAGTGCACTTGGCCGCAATTTGCAAAAAGTCTTTACAAAGTCCAAGTCTTCCATGGGGATGCGTTGGGTGGACGGTTGGACGACACTCATCTTTTGTGTTCCGGGCAAGTCCATTGAATGGGTATTCTCTCCCCTCTTCACTCCTACCCCGAGAGCAGTGTCAACAACTTCGCAATGAGTTTGTGTTTGTGGTACCAGGACCAGGACCAGGAGCAGGAGCACGAGACAGGACTTTGGCCGGGAGCTGTAAGTATTCGCACTCATCTGCTTATTTTTACCACGTTTCACGATGTTAACGCTCTTTTACGAGGTGTTTCTCACCTGCAGTGGCATAATGAATAGCGTACAGGTTTATAAACATCGCGACCAGGAAACTCTTGTTGATAAGATCAAGTGAAAAAAGTGGATAGAAAGTAATTTTTTTAAACTATTGCTTGCGAATTTATTTCGAGGAAAAGATAATTTTAAATGGCAAGAATATAGGTAGTTTAGTTCCTTAGCAATCCATATTAATTAACGCAAAGTTTGTCCTTTCCCAACAATGCATAAGCATGTGTTGGATTAGATTTGGAGAAAAGCTAGGGCCATAAGCTCTTAATCATTTAAAGCAATTTGCACACTCAATGCAATTCAATTAAAAGTTACCCGCACACAACACACACACCCTGGGCCAGGCCCCGATAGATACTCGGGCCGCACTCATTTCTGGCTTAATACTTTTAATACCTTTTGAATTGCCGGCCTGCCCCGAAGTTCGGTCTCCTCCGGCTCTCAAGGAGACTTCAAAAATTGATGCCCAAGCAAACAGAGCAGGGTTTTCCAGGTCCTGCCGCCGCACTCATGTGCCATATTAACTTGCCCACACCCACCCCCAGACCCCTAAAAGTCACCTCCCTCCCAAAACGATTGCGCCGGAGTGCCACTCGATATTTATTCGATTTATGGAATTTTTGTCGGCAAAAGAATTTTTTAATAAAACGAATTTTATTGGCATTATCCTGCAGCTATTGCCATTGCTGTGTGCCAGAGAGAGGAAATTAATAATGCTACTAGGCTAATAAAGGCCCAGGAAGGCACCCACCCGACACGCACCTCCACACGTGTGTGTATATATACGAGTATATGGCATATCGGAGATATATATCGATGATGTGTCACATTTGGGCCCACGATGACGACGACGAATATTGAAAAGTTCTCCTCGAGTGGCTTTATTATTATTATTTGCATGGCCCTGACTGCTCAAGTTTTGTGCCATTTAATTTGTCATTATCCCAAACTTTGCTGCTAGCCAGAAATTTCTCCTCCCCCCCTTGGCCTTTCGCTCTCTCACAGATTTTGTAATTCTTTTCTCCTTTTTATCACCCGCAGGGGCATTTCCTTTGGGGCCAACCGGAAATTAAAAGTGTTGGTAAATATTATTTTTGGCGTATGGCAGTTAAAGCCACGATTTACAGTGCCTGTCATAATTACGGCACTAGTTTGAATGGTAATTTATTAAGGTAGTTAAATAATCTTCATTAAAAAAATCAAAAACTAAAAATTTTGACAATTTCAATGATGTAACTTTAAATTTTTAAAGAATTCACAACAAAATTATTTTGATTAAGAATATATATGGTTTATGGGGTCGAAAATGACTCCTTCACCGCGTTACAAGCTTCTGACTAATGCTAAAATACCATTTTTAGTCTATATAATTTATTTTTTTATATGAAAATTTTTTCAACAAACCAAAGCTTAAAAAATTCATAGCTAAGCAAAAAAGCATTAATTTTAATTCGGCAAGCAGCCCTATGCTAGTTTTTATTAGAGTAATATATCTGCATACTCAACTTAAAATGTAAAAAAATCAACATTTTTGACAAAAAAACAAACATTTTTTTAAACCCTTCTAAAATTTTGAAAAAATGTTCAAAAATTAATGTTATATTTTTAATGCCTAGAAAGATTCGCCTGTTGATGCTGGTCAAGAATATATATGATTTATGGGATCGGAAACGACTCCTTTACTTTCTTTTAAGCTTCTGACTAAGCGTAAAATGACATTTTTTAGTCGATATTATTTATATTTTTATATTACAATTTGATGAACAAATGAAAGCTTAAAAAACTCATAGCTAAGCCAAATTACCACTAATTTTAATTCGGAAAGCAGCCCTATGCTAGTTTTTTAGAGTAATATATCTGCATACTCAACTTAAAATGTAAAAAAATCAACATTTTTTACAATTTGAACCCCTTATAAAATTTTAAAAAAATTTTCAAAAACTTATGTTTTTTTTTTAATGCCTAGAAAGATTTGGCTGTTGGTGCTGATCAAGAATATATATGATTTATAGGGTTGAAAATGACTCCTTCACCGCGTTTAAAGCTTCTGACTAAAAATACAATACCCATCAAGGGTATAAAAATTAATAGAGTATTTAATGATGGTATACATTTAAAAATTACTTTAATTTGCATTATTTTGTATGGACTGCCTCTTCAGAACAAGGCCAGTCACTTAGCATCCTGTTTTCCATCTGCAGGGAGATACTTTTAATAAGCTTTACACTTGCCGGCAGAGACACCTAGGGAAATGTGTGGGAAAGGGTGTGGAATATGGTGAAAGTCGGGTGGGCAAGTACCGAAGTACCGAAATGTATTACACGAATACTCCAGCAACAGCAACTCTCCCCCTCGTCGAGGTCCTGCATGATGTATCGATTTTTCTGCGTTGTTCAGGCAGTTCATTTTGTGCCATTTGTCGGGGCTTTCTGCCTGTTCCGGCGTTGATAATGCCAATGCGTAATCCATCTCACCGAGCCCCGCCCAGTTTACCTTGGTTGTTCTGGTGTTTGGGTGTGCGGGTGTGCGGGTGTGAGGGTGTGCGAGTGCACTTGAACTTTGACATTTCAATGCGCTGACATTTGGCTTAGCTGCTTACATACGTACAATACAAACGTGCGTGCGGTCGTCATTGGCCTGAAAAGTTTGTCAATTTCGAGCAGACACAAACCCGTGAAAACCCCCTTTTAAATACCCCCCGAAATAGCCCCCAAAATATAGCCAGGAAAACCACCAACCGGTAAATGCATCTCCCTCTGGATCCATGAATAAAATATCGAATGCATACGCTTTTGATAAAACACAATTTTAATAACTTTGACATCAAGTACACATCGAGAAGTTGTTGCATAAACACACACCCAAAACACACACAAAATAGTCGTAGACACACGCACACACTCGGAAGAACGTGTGTGCATGGTGTGTTTATAAATATATATATATATATATATTTTATATGTATTTATGTGTATGAAGCGTATTGGGTTTCAACTGCAGCATGGACTTAATTGCCATATCGCCCAGATAGTTGCTCTTGTTCTCCTTGCTCTTCTTGCAGTTTTGTCGGTTTTGGTTTCGGTTTCAACAGCAAGTCCATTTATTTACAAGAAAACTTTTCCAAAAATTGAACCATAAATATAAGTACCATATGTACATACATATACTATATATCGCTAGGTACGAATGCATATCTGTGGCATATAGCTGCATACACTTTACATATCATATATCATGGCTTTAACTTTTTTTGTCTGCGAGTGTCTGTGTTGGCAACAAAAGTTGAACTTTTAGTGTTCCGAATCTAATGCTACTTTTGCCAGAAAGAGTTGTGCCTAATTAGTCGTGACACTTTGGGACCTTAACCTACTGCGGGGGAGTTCTACTTAACTTTTGCGGACACTGTACAGATTTCTGGGTGTAAATTCGTTACAATTTGATATTGACTTAACATCCAATCAAAATAATTGAGCATAACTGCCATGCCTAAGTCTACAACTAAAAAACACACGTTCAACTAACACAGAATGCATGAAAGCGTAAGAAGTTCTTTGGACCCAGCCTATATATATATATATTATATCTCTTCGATCTGCCCCATCACCAATGTTCCACACCTACTTAGGACTCTAGGGTTTTCTAATCGCACTACTACCTCTTGGATTTCTTTAAGACACAGGGAAGACTTTAGAAATATTTATGTTTTCCATTAAATATAGATATAAACTACACATACACATAACTTAACTTAGTCTAATGAGTATCAGCTAGTTTCCCTCCTCTTCGAAGTGTTTAAAAAACTTCGCTCGATTGGTTTCGGTTTCGGTTTCAGTTTCCGTTTCCGCTTCCGGTTACAATATTTGATTTTTTCTTCGGCTTTCAGCTAACCGAACTTGCTGTCTTTTATTCTGTAGGGGGGGCACGTGTGTGTGGTTGAGTATTTCTTTTAGTTGGTTAGTTAGTTACAGGCTAGTTAGGATTGTCACTGCTAAAAACGTCGCCTTTACTTGCTAGTTACACAAAATACGATGCCAATTCCGTAGCATTTTGCCTGCTTGTGCTGCCAGTGACCTTGGTTACAGATACTGGTCCTCGTTATCCTTTAGTTGAAATCAAATCTTTGCACTACGGGCTCGGGCCGCATGCTTTCGGCCGAAGAGAATCCTCTTGAAGGCCCGACGGAACTCGGGATTGAAGATGGTGTAGATGACCTGACGGAGATATCAAATGTAACAGATAGTGTTATCAAAGGTATTCTTCCCATTTTTAAAACAAAAATACATATTGTGAACTATGGGAAATAAATTGATTTTAAAATCTCTAAAGACTTAAAATCTCTTAAAGAATACTGTACAAATATCGCACCTTTAATATCGACCACCAACAATGAAGAACAAATTAAAAGTCTTGTCTGGTGTACGTACCGGATTGAGGGTGGAGTTGAAGTAGCCCAGCCAGAGGAAAAGCGAGGCCACCGCCGTGTGGATCTCGCACTCCTTGCACAGGCTCATTGTCAGCGCCATCACGAAGAAGGGCAGCCAGCAGATGACGAAGGCGCCGGTGATGATGGCCAGTGTCTGGGCCGCCTTCCTCTCCCGCTTCGCCTCCAGCAGTTGTCGCCGCTTGGCCAGCTTCTGGTGTGGATTGGCGATGCTGGCCAGTACACCGCCAATGCCTACTCCGGCATTCTTGACGGGGCTGCTGCCCTCGGCTCCGGCCTCCTCGGAGCCTCCTCCTTCCGTTGTAGCCGCAGTCGCAGTCGTTGTCAGGCAGCCGGCACCGCCCATGGCGATGGACTGGGCCAGAGGCGTTATGGCATTCAGATGGGAGGCTATCAGATGGTGCTGCGTGGCATGGGCCACCTGCTGTGACAGCGTGATGATTTCATTTGCGTTGCTGGTCCGGTACTAAAGGGTTAAACGGAGTGGGACATGGGGTCAATGGGGATAATCTCAAGCAAAACAAAGGGGTCAGATGTTGCAAAGAAATGTCTATGAGGTGTCGGTCAGTGGCACTTGGGAACCCTATTGGGCGGAACCCTCTTCCCCCTTTTAAACAACTTTAAAAATATATTAAAATTAAAAAATCACAACATGAAGTTCGTTTTGAGACAGAGAATACTTTCAAAAGAGGTCAGTGAGCGTAATGTTTTATTTTCTTTAAGAAACTCTAATGAATTAATGTCAAACTTACATCGTCGGCATCACTGGAAACGGTGGTGAGTTCGGTGCCGGCATGGCTCTTGTTGTCATAGTTACTGGTGCTGAACTCGGTCTCCTCGCGGGTTATGGCCAAGCTGGCAAAGTCCACGGCTATGGCGGCCACTGATCTGGCCACCGCACCCTCCGATCCCGCACAGATGCCCGCCGTGTTGGTGTTCCGTCCAAAGCAGATGCGCATCCTTTTCCGGGGTCTCCGCTGCAGTTGGGATTCGTTTTCACCCTCGTTTGGAGTCCTATCTCCGGCCTCCAAACGCTTTCTTTCCGCCCGCCGCTTGCCACGCTCCTTCTTCATCTCCCGCACCGTGGAATCGCACTGTGGAATAGGGGGAAAAATGTGGAAAAGTAAGGAAAAGTATGTGCGAAAAGCTGGTACTTGACTTGTTTATGGGCCCAACGCTTGTTTATGCACTCGATGAAAATCAAGTTTCGGGGGAAGCACCACATTTGGCTTGCGTCTTATCAACGCAAAGAAAACAAAAACCAAATGGGAAAGCGGGTATTTCTAGATATTCAGTTTGGGTATAATTGATTTGGGTACAGAGGGGGAAAATAATGGATTCTTTAAGGATATAAGTTTAAGCGAAGCTTAAATGTTTAAGCTTGAAAACAGAAAGATAAATAAGGTTATGCATGTGGCATATCTAATCTATTAATTAATTAATTTTGATTGTCCCGTTTTCTACATTTTGAAGAGGCTCTAAATAATTATAGATGTCAAATTGGATAGCGATTGCTAAACGGTTTATAGAACACATGTTTCTTATGATATGGATGTCTTTAATTAATTCGTAAGCCTGTTTCCATACTTCATTGTAGAGAAATCACAATAGAATCCCACTAAATATATCCCAAGTGCTTCTAAAGATCCTTCCATTATTTCTAAAACAACAAACTTTTGCTCTTTGATATTAAATTAGTTCAAGTGTAACATATATATATAGCATTCTGCCCCTGACACTGTGGCCACACATTGGGGCGATCATAAATCTCTGTTGGCATTTGTTTGGCTTCGCCGTAGAGGCTCGCTTCGAGTGTTCACTTGGGCATGCTAATGAGCAGCTGAGGACGTCCCAGAGTAGCACAAACCCCTATGTTCCCACACAACCCCACAGCCCCGCCCCCCTTAGACCCACTTGGCATTATTGTTTCTGTTAATGACATACTCATTATGGCAGGCAGGCAAATACACTTCTCTCCAGCAGCCTCAACATCCACTTCGTGGGCCCACCCATTGGAAATGGCCAGCATACTTGTGGAATTTCATTATTTGTACGACGGGGCGTATGAGTAATTTTGCGACTCTTCTCTATTTCCCTGTATTATTATTATTTTTTTGTGGGAGGGGAGGGACCAACTAAGAGGACACTTGAATTTTATTAGGGCCTTGCCTTATTTATAAAACTTACGTCCGTCTCGGTAAGTGTCACATTGAAGGACTTTTGGGCGCGTCGTTGGATGCGCTTCCTGGCAATTATGTAGATTTTCCAGTACAGAAATAAAATCACCAGCAGAGGCACATAAAAAGTGCAACAGGTGGCAAAAATCTAAGAAGGGGAAAAGCAAGAAGGGAAAGTAAATGATTAGAGTAGTGGTAAAGGAAGTCCATCAATTCTGAAAAAAATATGTGTAATGTCTTCCCGCACCTGATAGGCCACATCCTGCGACACCATGCAGTGCTGCTCCTCGATGCGCTTCATGTAATCCGGATCCTTCCAGCCAAATTGCGGTGCCAGGGAGACAATCAAAGCGGCGAACCAAACGCAGAATATCATCAGAAAAACGCGACGCGGTGTCCGCAGATTGTTGTAGTCAATGTTGGTCACTGTCCAATATCTGCAGCGGAAGGACAACCCCATTTCAACTGTCATCTCCGTCCGTTAAATCAGGAGACCCGCTCACTCACCTGTCCGCCGCAATGGCCACCAGATGCAGTATGGACGCTGTGCAGCAAAGGACATCGCAAGATGTCCAGATGTCGCACAGTTCCGGTCCCAATATCCATCCATTACTTATCTAAGGAAGAGCAGAGCAGAGTAGAGAAGGATGGTGTAGTAAGAGTGGAGAAAGCAGGGAAAGGAGTGACATTTAGCAACACATTGTTTGCCAGCGATGATGCAATTGAAACAATTAGCCAGCACAGCGGGCAAACGAGCCAGGCTCTCCCTTTCGGGCTCTGGCTCTGTCACTGGCCCAGTGTCAACTCTTTGGCGCCTAATTTCATTTGCTGGCATTCCTGCTCAAGTTTCCATTAGGGTAATCGAGTTAGTAGAGCAATGGCAATGACAATGGTTGAATACTCTAACAAAAAGAGTGATATGAATTAACAGCTATGATTGCATTTAATAACTAATATAATTCAAAATGAATTAAGGATGTGTTGACTTAGAAAATATATTTATATATGGAATACATATAGATTTGATCTCGATTCTTAATCAAGTTTAAAAATACATTTATTAGTGTACAACTTGTTAGACTTACCTCGTAGACTGCTCCCAGTGGCATCACAAGACAGGCAACAAATAAATCGGCCACTGCCAGAGATGCAACCAAATAATTGGCCACATTCTGCAAGTTCCTCTCGAGTATAATGGCGGCAATTACGAAGACGTTGCCTGTGAACAAAACGAGGCATTCAGAAATTACGATAAATTGTTAAATTGATATATTAAGTGAGGCGGCTAAGCCTTCCGTTTCGTTTCAATAACGATGAATAAGTTAGGAGGGCTGACTTTGAGTGGCCAAAGTCATTAACTATGAGTTCTGGGGCTGATGCCAAGGAAGGACTTGACTTCAACCTGATGAAGTTGCACAAAATCAATCAGTGGCAAAGGATTCGTGTCAAAGGAGTTTCCATTTTCCTGCCTAATTGCAGGCAATCGTGCAGCAGCAGCATGCAACGTGCTCCAATCTCTTTCCCATTTCATTTTCCCCCTCTTCATTCCGATGTCTTTGGCTGTACTCTGTACTCTCTTTCCCTGTGGGATGCAAATGAGAGCTGGCTGCTAGCTCCATCATCATCGCCATCATCATTGTCATCGCTTGCTTTGATTAAGCGCATGCAACTTGGCAAATTGTAATTGCCGCAGTGCCACCTCATCTCTCACCTGCATCGGCCCCATCTCACTCATTTCCCCGACCATTTTCCCACCCCACAACAAGCGCACCAAGGCACCATTTTCCCTGGCAGCCAGGACGACGCCCAGGTATGTGGCTGAGACAGTCGAGTTGCTTGTCTGCAGGATGTCAAAACGTTTTGTCCTCGCTTGGCCCGTGCCACAAAATGCATTTGCATATGTCTTTGCCGGGGAAATGTTGCGCATACGACGTGTGTTCGCGAAAAGCACCAAACTGTTTTCCCTTACGAGTCCGTGTGTGTGTGTTAACACGGGGGGAAAATAATACAAAATATTGGTATCATATGGTATTTAATAGCTTTAAAATGATTTTTAGAATGTCAATGTTAATCAAGTATAACTTGCCTTTACCCTTTTTATGTTTTTAAAAGGAAATCAAGGAACAATTTAGTATAGATAAGTTCAAAATAATTTTGTTTTCGCTTAATAATAGCCATTAAATTTCTTGATATAATTACTTATGGCAATAAGTTTGGGTTGGCTTAAACCAAGTACTCTGCTTTTCTTCCTGTGCATACTCTCACACCTCCTGCTTAGTGTGTTTTTCGTAATTTGCATTTGACGCCTTGCCGCGGTTTTAATAGCTTTTTACGTGCCGCGGCAAACATTTTTTTGGAAACTTTGGTCGCTTTTGCCAACACACCAACACCCGGCTCCTTGCTGCTTTTGGCGGCATTTAACTCAAAGGACTTCGCCTCGTACGTCATCCAGCCAGGGAAAACAATCAGCCACCCCTAAGAACCACCAGGATAGGCCCTATTCCCCGTGAAGCAGGCTTGCCAGCAAATCATCTTTGTAAGCCCAAAAATCAATAAAAACCCGAAAAAAATCCACCAAGAGGGCGCAATAAAAATCTTCTGCATCATAAATTTTACTTCATTTACAGTTGAGTATGGAAACTTTTTGGTGCCTTATCCCTGCGGCATAAATTTGAGAATAATTTAATGCACACCCCGGTCTCCGCCCCTGCTGCTTGGTAATTTAAATTTGGATTTGGATTTTGATTAAGTACTTGCCTATGATGGTGACGAGTATCATGAGGCCCAGGACAACGGCCATAGCGATCATTTTGACCAGCAGCCAGAACTCCATTTCGGCCCGCTGCTCCTCGTCCAGGTCGAGGGACAGCCTGGTGCTGCCATTGCCGACTTCGCTGCGGTTCCAGGTGCTGAAATTGCTGCCCACCGTGATGGTCGTGTCCTCCTCCAGCTGGCTGAGATTGCCATTCAGCTCGATGAAGAGGCTCTCGTTGAGCAGAATGGCTGGCAGTTCCGGCAGTTCTATTTCCAAAATGCTCCCCGGCATGGGCTCAGCCATGGCTGTTGTCACCGCTTTCAGCATGTCCTCCGTCTGCCTCTATATATATTATGGTTTGGGGTGTGTCTAAAGCGATTGTTGTTCCTGCTGCCGCTGTCGCTGCTGATTCTGATTCTGATGTTGCTGCTCCTGCTCTTGATGTTGCTCCTGCCGCAGCTGTTGCTGTTGATTCTGTTGGTGGTGTTGCTGCTGCTGCTCCTGATTCTGATGCTGATGCTGATGCTGGCGCCGCGTCTGTCGTTCGTGTTGCTGCCGTTGTTGCGGGTGATAAAGCGCCTTAATCGTGCTTGCCAAGCACTTAACACGTAAACTGCAAAATACAGGGCGGTACGAGAGTCAATGGGGAGTCAGAGATGAATGGCAAACAGAAAGCAAGTGAGATATATAGAGTTGAGTGTAGCGACTAGGAGAATATCCTGGACAAAGCTTAAATCGAGCGAAATGAAAGTCAGAAGCTTGTAACGCTGCGAAGGAGTCGTTTCCGACCCTATACATCATATATATTCTTAATCAGCATCAAAAACTGAGTCGATTAAGACATGTTTGGAGGAAAAACACATTTTTTTAATTTTTTATATTTTATAGAGGGGGTGAACTTGTCAAAAATTGACCAAAAAATATTGATTTTTTTACATTTAAATTGTAGTATGCAGATTTATTACTCTATTAAAAACTAACATAGGGCTGCTTTCCGATTTAAAATTAATGGTTTTTTGGCTAAGTTATGAGTTTTTTAATCTTTGATTTGTTCATCAAATTGTCATATAAAAACATAAATAATTTGACTCAAAAAGATCATAAATTTTTCTCAATTTTATGAAAATTTTATAAGGGGTTAAAAATGTCAAAAATTTGGGTTCTTTTACATTTTAAATGAAGTATGCAGATTTATTGGCCTAATAAAAACGAACATAGGGCTGCTTTCCAAATTAAAATTAATGCTTTTTTGACTTTGGTATGAGTATTTTAATTTTTGATTTGTCAGAAAAATTGTCGAAAATCTCCATTGATATCGATTAAAAATATGCGAATATTTTAAGCTTAGTTATCGATTGTATAATGCAATTGTTAACTTCAAGGGTATATAAACTTCAGCTTCCCAAAGTTAGTTTTATAATGGTCTTCAATTATTTAAAGGAAAAACCTCTCATTATCCTTTTCTGCACCCGATATACCCTTTTAGCCTCCGATTACTGGGTACAAACAATAAGTCTACGGAAAACAAGAAATAAAAGCATGGCGACCAGCGTGTATAGAGAGGAAATCATAATGTTGCGCCCTTAAAATAACACAATTTCCCTCTTTATTTTTATTTTGTTTTTACGTATTTCCCCGACGGAGCCGAAGTGCTTGAAATTAAGTTCACATCGTGATAAATGATGCTCGCGTCTCGTCTCGCTCAGTTTACCTCGATTCCCGGCAATTAATTAATCATTTCAATCGAGCAAACTCTTTCATAAGTTTTTTTAGCAGCTTCCAGCCCACTGCCCATCCCCCACTGGCGCCCACTGACCTCCAGCTGCCAGGCTTATCTCGATTTGCGATGTGGAAAATCCCCCACAGAGAAAAAATCATAACTTAATTTGTAGCTACTGCTGTATCTCACTTGCCTTTTTGTTTGTGTGAGTGTGTGGGTCTTTTTTTATAGCAATTTTCCAGCATATAATCGCGTTTGTGATAACTAAATGATATCAATTTCAAGCATTCATAGGATATGGGATGCGCATTATCTTTGGCTATTAAATTGCACTATATACATTTAAATAATGAATAGATCAAAGAAAACATATGTTATTAAAAATATATTGTGTGTTATGACACAATTAAAATAGATTACAATTCTAATTTGAATAGGGTTCAGAAGAATAAGAATTTCCCAATATATTTCCTAAGTTTTAATCCAATTTAGTAAAGAATGACTCTAGTATTTTTGTCTCTGTTCCTTATCTCTTCGGATTTGTATTTTTCGGATTTGCATGCAATTTGCCCTCAGATCAGATTGTCTGGCTCAGTCTCAGTCGAAATGTCGCTGCTAAAACTTGGCTTTAAATCGCAGCAATTGCTGCTTTTGCTGCTATTATCACTGCTGCTGATCCTGATGATTTTGCCACTTCCCGGATCAGCTTTGGATTTGGTCAGGAACGACCGCTACGAGGGCTTTCCCGCTGAATATCCAAGGTTTCTGAGACGCCAATGAGGCTGCCTCTGGAAAATGTTTCTGTGAAAGAAACAATAAAGTTGCGAATAGCATCTGCATTCTAGCTTAATTCACTCAAGGGAGAAGGGAAGCGGGGCTGCTAACCTGGCTTGCCACTTGGCCTTTTGTGCGCCCAACACACTGGCTGGCTGGCTGACCTTTGTCTGTGTCAAGGTGTCCCCAGGTGAGACAGGCAGTTAGCCAGTCTGAGGCAAACACCTGCGGAGGCGGCTTGATGGATTGCAGTCGCCGGAAATCTCCATCTCCGCAGGGCAGGGAAAGGCATCGCGCAACCCTCGCGAATAACTATACTATAAGTGTGTTTTTTTTCCTGCAGCTTTCGGTTTTGTGAGCTGAAATGTTAATGTGAGGCACCGGAAACGGAAGGCGGGAGGAAGGAGGAAGGAAGGGGGTCAGTCCAAGAGCAGCTCATGTGTGAGGAATATTTTCATAGTCAAGGTAATCGTCGTCCTTCGCCTTTTCAGACGTTCTGCTCTCTCACTCGGCCGCTATTAATAAATGCACTAAAAATGTTTCTGTGCTGGCTCTGTGGTTTGGAGTTCAAGGGTGCTTTCATAACCAGTATGCAGTATGCTCCTCTCACATATATTTTCCAGCATATTTTCCTATGGCTTTGTTGCATTTTCTGCTGCCCAAAAGTATGCTCGAAATGCCTTCCACCGAAAATCCTAGTTCAGTGAGCAAAATATAAAAACGAACAATAAGTATATGTAGTTCAATAACCTTATGAATCAAATGTGTGTCTGTCTGATTTTGCTCATGAAAAAGCAATCAATTCTTGGTAAAATATACATCTAGTATTTACAGAGCAATGATGTATTTTTAAAGCCATTAAAGGCAAATGCCCCCAGGGCTTTTTTATAATTAGAAACTTCTTAAATATCCCAAATAATATTTAATATATATTGTTATTCGTAACAATTAAAGTCCGCTCTTTAAGCGAGGTATCTTAAGGTCGCTACCCTAGGTCATAACCCTCTGGTTTTTAATTATGAAAGCGAGTTGTTGCTTTCACACACCCAGTTCTTGTTTTTTCTGTATAAACCAAGGCCATGTACATGAATTACATTCCATATACGCCGAAAGAAAAAAATGTGCTAACGTTTGCAACAAAATTCGCCTTGGGGGATAGTCGAAAAAAAAAATGGCATGAAGAGGAGGAGTAGAAAAAAGGAAAATCGCGCCGGGCTGCGGTTGTTTCCCTCCCCAACCCCCTGTGCTTTTCCCTACGAATCTGATTCTGAATCTGCCTCGAAGGCTCAACTCTTTCCCCAACTCACACACACGCACACATTGCTCCCTCATACTAGAATTAATTCATACTCTAATAAATATACAAAAAGTTCTATTCTGTTGAATGTCTGCTGCTGGCAGAGGAGCACGAGAGCCCTTTCTTTGTTGTGTCAGCGTAATCTTTTAGCAGCCTTTTTGGTTTTGATCAGCCCGAGGTTCTCGTCCTAGTCCCTGGTCCTGGTCCTGGTCCTGGTCCTGGTCCTGGCTGCAGAGTGACTCGCACAATATACCAATTAGCCGAGAGGAGGACGACAAATAATGTTGGGAATATGAGTACAACGAATCGGAGGGACTCATATCTCAGTTACCAGCTATATTCCCAGAAAGGGAAACAATGGATTGGCGCCTCTGGAAACAATTCACTCCTCCGGACACAGAGTGAGTGTCTGTTTGGCGAACTTTATGAAGATGATTGTACGACAGCAATTTGCACTCAAGTTGGGAAACTTGCCAGCGGAATCTGAAAACGGGTAACTGGTAACTTTTCCCCGAATCCTAATGCAGCAGCCGCCTAATTGCACCCGGTGACACTCACAGGCGTTGCACTAATCAACTTGCGGACCCATAAAACTTCCCCCGAAGAACAATTCCCGATAGTCGGTGGTCGCAATGCAATTTTCCATTATTTCCTAGGGGTCACAATGCGTCACAATATAATCACACTGGGAAAATGGTTCACTAAATTATGAAAAACTATTACTACTATTTCCCTTTAGGTTAGTATTTTTAAAGTAACCTAAGACCTACTCAATACAGAAATAATATTGTTAGTTATGCCTGAAAGCATTCTTTGTGGTTTAAATAGCTTTAGGCTTTAAATGAACTCATTTCCCTGCAGTTGCAACGTAACTAATGAGGTGTAAGCTTATTACCTCTTTAAAATCACTTTTCATTTACTTAAAGTAACTGAAAAATCGTCACAAATTTTGTTCAGTTGCAAAATATAAACCCCTTGGCAATAGGGGACCAAGACTTTCAGCCAGTTTCCTGCCCGTAACGAAAAATAAACATCAAATACATATTTCTCCAGCGGCTGCGAGAACTAAGTGCAGTTGCCGCAGCCTCCGAACGAACGACAAAACCGCCCAGGCAACCCACTCGGCTGACCTTGTGGAATAAAATACGTATTCATTATACTCACACATAAGCATAATTATGTCCTTTCATTTTCATTTAGGTCGCTTCATTAGCGACGACGCCCAGCCGCAGGTAAATTCGTCAACATAAATATTTATGCCGAGTTCTGACGACCACGAAGGATATGAGAGGATCCTGCTGCTCCCGCTGTGGCTGAAGATGATGATTATGATGGTGATGGTGTTCCGCAGATCCTGAGAGTTGGGTCGCCCCTCGCCTATGCCCGATTTGTATTTATCTTTTTTGATTTCGTGCTCGGTCTGGGGGCTTTTTTCATGTTTGCATCCTAATTATGCGGGCTCTCACTGGCTTTTATTATTCAATTAAACGAAACACATACAAAATCAAAAGGTAAACCGGCTGATTTTTTAAGGACTTTAACTTGCACTCTGGTATTGTGTGTGTGTGTGTGTTTTGATTTTGGCTTTCAGTCTTAGGCGTTGGTTAATTTCTTAAATAATTCTTTTGTTTTGTGATAAATTTTGTTGAAAATTTCCAGAATCTGTTCGTGAATGGGGCGGACGCGTCGCGTCTTGAGCGTAACTATTGACAAACTGCTTCAATGTGGCCGTTTCGAGTAGACGAATCGCTGAAAACCAGCTGATTTTTCCGGAGACTTTTCCATCTGAGCACACGCAGGCGCCCTTCAAATTCCTCTCTTATACGAATGTATAATTTTTGGAAAGTCTCCACGCTCTCGGAATTTAAGAGAATGCAAATTCGATTTCGAAAATTGGGTCGCCTCTCTTTGCTGCCTGTTGAGTTTCGAGTTTGAGTTTTCAACGCATTTATTTTGTGTGGAAATTATGGGAAAATCCTCTACAGATGCTGCTGTTGTTCCGCCTCAGCGAGCTAATGGAAAATGCAAACAAAACGCGAGTGCGGACAATGCAGGACTTGGAGCCGGACCCCGATTTAATATATCTAATGCACGTTCCCAGGGGCAGCTAATGCGCATTAGGCCTTTGTCCTGGTTCTGGTCCTGGTCCTGGCATTTTCGATAGATTCGACGGCGTCCAGGGTCGTCCTGCCTGCCATCCTGATGGCCGTCAATTTGATGGCCATTTCTATGCAGCGGCCGTAATGCGAAACATTCCGGAGTTCTCTCGAGTTGGTCAAACTGCTTAGGCGTTTGCCTTTCGACTTCCGCCGCCTTTTGTTACAGGACTCCGTCTCCGGCTACGTCTCCGGCTCGGACTTGGGGCATCGTAAATTAGCAGCGGTTTATTGCCAGTACGTGACATTTTGGCCCCGTTCCGGCGTCTGTAGTCAGAATTTTCCTTTGGCTATAATTACGGCCTTCATTTATTTGCCTGCTGCTGCTGCTGCTCGGGTTTTCCCCGGCTTTTCTCAGGTTTTTTTTTCCTTCTGGCTTTCCTTGTGTCGATTGTCTATCCATCGCAGGCCTTGCGGCTTTGCGGCTTGAGGCTTCGTGCCAACAATAAAACATTGATTGTTGCAATTTCTTGGCCATTGCGCATACGACGCGTGGGCCGTGATTGAAGTCCTTCCGCCAGGCACTTAAAACCGCAAAAGAGTGCAGCTTATTGCCCTGGAATTGTGGTGGAACTCTAGAACTATTCTGAAACTATCTTAATGTTCGCTTTACTAACTATCTTGGTGTGCTTACTACCCCCTTAAGTCGCACACACATTTAATATTTTTAAGCATCATCCTAATGAGCCAGAAACTTTAACTGGAGACGCTGACACCGCCCCCACCGCGTCCTTCCTTCCTCGCACGTAAAACTCCAATTGTGCCGGCGGGGTGTGTATTGTGTGTGTGCAGGATGGTGTGCCGGGGAGCGTTAAGCATTTGCCAGTGCGTGACATGCGGCCCCTGCGAAGCTGCATTGACACACTGAGAGGAAAGTCTAGCATTGAAAATGTGCTAAGACTTGGTAATAATAAGTAATTTGTAATAATTAAATTTATTCTACATTCTTTAGAGATGAAAATTTAATAAAATAATCAATCAAGTAATCAAGCAATCAAATTAAATGCTTCCATCGAATGACAAAATATTGTATAAAACTAGTAAAGTATTGCGTTGCAACAAAGTTGTTCTAAGATCTCCCTAAGGTCTCTGAAGTGCCACAGAAAAAGTTGAAATTTATATTATTTAAATACATTTTTATCCTATTAAATGTATAGAAATAATAATAGATATTTTCTCTCCCTGCAACACAACTGCAGTTAACGGCAAGGACACTCTGGGAACTGCAGCAGGGAAGGTTGTTGACTCCGCGCTCTCTCTCTGTGTGTGTCATTGTTTCAAATGGCTGAAAGTTAAGCGAAAATCTCAAATAATTTGCCATTATAAATGGCACCCAGATAAGCAGGAGCAGGAGCAGCCAAAGGAGCAGGATCGGAACTAGGTATCCAAGGGGGAGAACCATCGAAACCAACTAAAGTTCGACAGCATCATCACTTCATTGGGGCTTTTGACAAAGCAATAAACTCGTCGTGGCCCCCGTACACCATGCATAACATAATAATTATAATAAAAACAATTTTTTCGCATTTTATGAGGAGCATAAAACTGTGGCATATTCTCTGGAATTTACTGATGAATTGCGGTTTAGTTTTATGAGATGCCCCAAACGAGATACAATATATATGTAGTAAATAGATATGTATATACAGAGCATGTGTGTAAGATCTTGAGCCGAGACAGTTTTATGAGCAGCGAGGAGGAACCAGAACAAAGCCGCCGTGTGGAGAGCGTAGAAGCTATGTCAACATTTTATGCGCCTTTAATGTTTTGTTTTTGTTAATAAAATCGACAAGAGCCGAGAGACTTTGTTGGCTTCGTTACGAACCTGCTCCTGCTCCTGCTCCTGCTCCACCTCTGGCTTCTTTCCCGTTGGTGGCATTTTCGTTTTATATATTTTTAATGTGCGCACTTTGACACTTTTAATGAATCCCAAACATTAATTTTCTTAATGAGCGCGCTCATTTAAAGCCTAGGTCCTAAAGCATCCCGTTGACAAATGTCTGGCAGGCCATTATTAAACGTGGCCAAGAGCGAGATGAGGCGAGATGAGGCTCTGATGCAATGACAATGGGCCAGCAGCAATTTCACTCCGACTCTTCATCATTTCCAGCTTAATGAAGTTTGAACAAAAAGCCATCGGAAAAGACAGACACCCAAAACACACTCACATGACCGTGGCACTGTCCGTTCTTTCGGCTTAATGAGCCGCACTAAATTCACACGAAACTTTCCGGCCAAAAAGGGATCGTAGCGTGTGGCAACTATTTATCGCCGCTGCCGGGACAAATGTTCTACACTCGGTCGACTGGCAGGAATTTATTGACACACTCAATCGAACGCTTTGATCGTAATCCCTTTTCCAACAGCCAGCTAGCAACACCCCGCCGCCCCTCGAGGGAAAGTTAAGTCAAGTTTTCCTCCATTTGTTTGTTTGGTTTTTGTTACCAGAACAAAATACAGCAACAAAGGAAGACACCACGAAAGTTGCGGCCAAGACTTGTGGGGGGTCAAGTGAAAATGTTATTTACTTTCATTTAGATTGTTAATGTTCTTCCGATTGGGTTTCGGGGTATGGAGAAAGTTGCTAAAAGTTGATAATCTGTTTTATAAAATGATTTAAAAATGTGTGTATTAAAATAAATTAAATTTGTATGTTATTTTTTAATTAGATCTATATTTAAATCTTGCGGAATAGAAATCGATTCGTAGTTAACCTGGATCTCGCAATGAAAATCCTCATCAAAGGAGAGTTTACTTTCCGGCGGAGCTGTTGGCTCGGGAAACAACTCCTGGCTGTAAGAATCCGCCTCATCTGGAGCGGTGGGCTCACAGGATGTACCAGGAGTGGACTCGGTATCGTCCTCCATAATTGCAGCTAGTTTGAGGATGACCTTCCGGTTTAGCTCATCCATTTCGGAGTCATCTTTCACCTCATTCTTGTGCTCCACTTCAGCCATAATTTCCATTTCCCTTGTCATTTCCAGTCGCTTTTCCTTGAGCTTCTCATGGAGTGTTCCCACATTTTGGGATGCTGCTTCGGGATTATATATGTAGTTATTGGCCATGTCCTCCTTGGGAAACATGCGATCCGGTTCCAGGTACAGGCCGCACATCACATAAACCATGACCATCAGGGATAGGACAATGTAAACTAGAAAAGTGACATTAAATATTTTTGTAACTCTTATATTTAATATATTTACCATCCACAAATATATTAGATATTATGTACAATTCACATCGCGCCAGATAAAATATATCTGGCACATAGTAGAGATGGTAAATACGGAAAATCAGAAGGGCACCCGTTCCGCAGGCCCAGTAGAATACCGAGACGCTCTCCCGTTTCACGATCCTCATCATGGTGATCACATTGAACATGATATTAAAGCCATATAGTACCACCCACTTGACGGGATAATCTAGAGTCGATGAGATGCTTTAGTATCACTTTAAAAACCTTCAATTCTCCACTCACTGTCCAGGGACTTGATGAGCTCCACGAGCCAGAAAAGGAGCAGGAATACGGAGTACACCAGGTTCATGCAGCCAACGGATAAACCAAAATCCGCCCGATTTAACAGGCACTGGCACATCATAAACTTCACATAAGCTGGGTCCATTTTCCTCAAAGGCTGTGCACTGACTGAGGCAAAATTGGGTCTGAAACTTGCAAGTTCCATATGAGTTTCTTATCGCTTGACGAAAGAAACATGTGCCTAATTAAGTGGGTATTTCAAAAGGAACACAAAACGCACTCTAATAGTTTTGAAGTTGATTTTGAGGCCTGATTATTATTTCGATATATAAATGTTAATCAGTAGTGAAGTAGGAATTGTTTATTTAGGAACACTTGTACTAAGAAATTCCTTTCATTCCTTCCTTCTAGTTATAATTCCTTATTATTTAAAAAGAGTAATTATTTATTTCTTGATTGATTATAGTTTCTCAATAGTTCTTAATCCTCGCAAGCCCAGCAATACATTCTTGCTGACAACAAAGTCCAACTTTTTTATCGAAACATATTCTGGCTGATTCAGAAACTTAATAAATATATAGTAAAGGAAAAAATTGTAAATTGAATCAACAAAATCATGCATAGAAGTTTCCCTTTTGCTGTCCCTGAGTTTTCGTAGTAAAATCAAAAAATTAAAACTAAAATGTATATTTTTTTTTGGCCAAAGCAAGGAAAGTTCATTTGCGCTCTTTGTGCTTACTTAATCCATAAACTTGACAAGGAATGGGGGGTGTGTGTGTGCGGGGTGTGTGTGTGTGCCCCAGCTTCCCCCTTTGGGGCACTTGAAGCCAACGTGACAACATAAAATGCAGCAGCTTCGCCTTTTTATGTGCCAGCAGCCAGCAACAAAATTTGTGTTGTGAAATATTAGAGGGAACGATATGAAAATGCAAACCGCAGTAACCACCAAGAGTCCTATATGCGATATATAGGGGATATACCCAAGTGTGTGTGTGTGTGTGTGTGTGTGTGTGTTTTGTGTTGATGTTGCTGCGTGCAGTGAAAGTTTAGTTGAGTTCAGTTTAGTTAACTGCAGCAGCAGCAGCAGCAGCAGCAGCAGGACCAGCAGCAGCGGCGAACGTAGTTGATTGCTCTGGTGCTGCTGCTGGCTGGTTGCAGTTTTTGGCCCAAACCAATGAACCACATAATGCGGCTCACCCACACACACACACGCACACACAGCAGCACGAAGCGCTCAAGTAAGCGTGTAAATGATTTGAATTATTTATGAGTTGCAGCAACAGCCGAAATATGCAGAGAGGCCATGGTGATCTGGCAACAGTGAACAGTGTACACACGCCACTAATCTCCCTCTCTTAAAAATAAAAAATAATGATTATAAAAGTATTAAGAAATAATCATAACAAAGCAAGTTGAAAAGCACTACTGTGACGTGTAAAAAACAATTTATACAAAGATTTTGAATGGAG
Source organism: Drosophila serrata (assembly GCF_035046125.1). Classification (NCBI taxonomy): domain Eukaryota; kingdom Metazoa; phylum Arthropoda; class Insecta; order Diptera; family Drosophilidae; genus Drosophila; species Drosophila serrata. The sequence goes on along the minus strand of NW_028257232.1, from coordinate 870,651 downwards.
AGAAACTTTGAATGATTTCAATTTAATATGTTTATATATTTCACTTATTTTATATAGTGCTCTTGGTTCTTATTAACTTTGGTAGCTTTCATAGAGAATCAAGTTTATATCTATATATTTTTGTGTATAATCAAGAGACTCCTTCTTCGTTTTTCTTTTTGTGTACAAAATCTGTGGCATATAAAAAGTTCGAGAATGAGAGTGTTCCCAGGAGCTGCCACCAATTCCCCGGGCGATGCTTAAACGGCCGACGACGTCCGAGGCACTTGGCATTTTGATAAATGTGACGCAATTGAAGTTTGTCGGCCAAAAGTTGTTCGGTCAGCTAACTGTAAATGTTAATTCCCAGCTGAGAAATTTATTAATAGCTTCCCTTGGCCGGGGTCCCTGCAAACAGAATAAAATAAGTTGAAATAAAAGAAAACAAAAGTGAAGTAAAGTAATCTGGGGAAAACAAAAAGGCAAACAGAATGGATACATTTCAAGTTCGGAATGCAGAAATTGAACTCAGGGAAATGCATCAGAATTCCTAATAAGATGAAAAATTATTCCCTGTTTCCCGGGAGCTCTTTGAGCTCGATTCGATTCGGGGAACGGGAAGTAGAGAAAATGGTACCGACATTCTGTTTAACTTACACTCATATCACGCATACGACCTCAGCGACTTATGGCCTTAATAAGTAGAAGTATACGCCACTCAGTGGGTGGGAGGATTCGGGGCTGTGGGGGTGCGTGGGTGAATTTTGGGGTTTCTGGTAGAGGGTAGATGGGGCTTACGTATCGCAATATGGCTGCCAATTGCACGCACTTTTGTCGTTCAATTTCAGTCGAAATACTCCTTGTTTTCCCCTTGCCAGAGGGCTTTTCCTATTTTTTTCTTGTTGCCTTCTTTTGGCTAAGTAGCTCAGCGGTTTCGCTCTACGGGAGGTCTCTGCCTCTGCCCCCCATTTGCCACGTGTGTCGGTGCGTGCGGCTATGTAATAATTTGGTCTATTTGTTGCCTGCCATTGGGTTTATTGAATTTGGCATTTGCATGTTAGACGACGAGTCATGTCGCGCATGTGAGTCCCTCTAAAGAAGCCACCCACTTGACGTTATTTTTGGCCAGAGAGATGTATATCGAGATAAAGAGTTCAATATGGTATTATAAAAGGGAAAAACAAGGGTCTCTTTGCTTCGTATAATCGATATCAAAAGTATACAATATATTTGGTTATATTCAAAGTCTAAAGTCTAAATAGTGATATCCTTCTCAAACCGATATTTCTATTTCATCCCTAGCATCCCCTTTGACACACTCCCCAAAAATAATACCATTTTCTCAGTCCCCCTAGTGGCTGCCTTTTGCCTTGGCTTCTCTGCTGAAAGCTATTCAATTACGTGGCAGTAAATATTGCAAATGAAGTTGTTTATTGTGCATGATGTTATGCCAATTGAATTTGCAGCACAGAGGCTCCCCAAGGGAATTCCAGGTGTTACAGAAACGGGGTTGCAGATGGTTGTTGCCCCATGCGCGGGGTAATTAAAAATTGGCGTACACATGGCGTATGATGAATATTTTCTTGAGGGGGAGAACGTGGTGGAGGTGTGTCCTTGAAAATTTGTCCACGTTTCGGCTTGATTTATGCGAATTACGGGGCAACGAAATAAGTGGGGCGACAAACAAAGGCAACCGACCGACCGACCGTCTGTCCGTCCAAAGAACCGACCGCTAAACAAAATGAGGGCTCAGCAAAGTGCAAAAGCGAATTAATTATGCACATTAACTTTTGCCGCCTAATGCGGTGTCGCTACCGCTGTCCAGAGGCCCCCGCCTCTGAGGTGAGCGACTGATTCGAATCCGCATCCTGGACGCCTCCTGAATCCTTGCTGGCTGACCCCGGCTCCAGGCCTCGTTGAGTGCGCGGATGACTTTGAAAAATGGCAACGGGCGAAAGCTGCTTAATTAGTGCGTAATTTGTAAGTTGAAGAAAAGAAGGAAAGCTCAGCTAAGTGGAAAGCCGAGCAATGAGAGAGGTAAATATTAATTACTCCGCCGCCCCGCTGCCCCTTTGCCACGCCCCCGCTGAAGTGGGCTATAATTCGCTGGCTGAAACGGAATGAAATGACTGCGACGGCGACCATCTATCAATGCGGCTATCAATCAGGCAATGAAACCTTCTCCAAAAATGAAAAAGAAAAAGCAATAAAAACAGAGAACTAAAAAAACCGGCAGCCGATTAAGCCAGCCTTTGGCTCTTGTTGATTCTGCGTAAACCCTGTTTATTTTCCATTTGCACCCTTTGAGCCTGCATACAAACGTTGTTTTTTCCTTTAACATATCTGCTTCATAAAATATATATAACGCATCGTATCTCCTGGATGTTTGCCGGACGAATTTTTTGTTTATTTAGGCTGCGGTCTTGCGGCCACTTTGCTGACGACTGACCGATTGCTTTGGGCCAGGTTGTTTTGGTTGTGGCCAGGTGTCAATTAGCCCCTCCAATTTGTGATTAATTCGCCCAGCTGTGTTGTCTCTCGGCCGTCTGTTAAAAACCCATTCAAGCCTGGCAACTCTCCGGCTTTCAGGTGAATTACTCACGGAGAGGCATGGCAGGGCAGCAGGGACCGGAGCTGCTCCTGGCTCCCCTGGTTTAATTTCCGTTGAACTTGCACATTTCTGGCCTGCATTCGCCAAATTGTATGCCACGGGGTCTGCCTTTCATCCCTTTTTTCATCATCTGCCTGGCCCTCCCGGGGGCCCCAAAAGAGACCCAGAAAAGCCAGGGCCCAGAAAAAGTTGAATTATGCGCGGAAAAACGACTGCCACGCTACCCTTCCACCTCCCTTTGCGGCTGCCATTTTCCAAAGTACTTTAAGGTCGTTCAGTTAAATGCAATGAAATTATTCTTCCACTGCGGTGGCCCATTGAAATGTTAATTAATGCCCGGAAAGGAGCAACAGCAGCAGCAGTAGCAGAAAGCAGTGGTCCTGCCACCAGGAGCAACAAAAGCAGCTGGGCATCAGGAGGCTCGTTGCCACTGCCATGTCGCCGGTCACCTTTAACCATGGAGGGATTTTGCTGTCGAACTCTGGTCATGGCCCGATCCCGATTCTGACCACAGCTGAAAGAGTCAGCAACTGTTTCCGGCATCGGCATCGGCATTGGCATCATGGGTACCGCTCCTGCTCCCTGCTCCAAACCTCCAGCTGCATCGTCATCAGAGCGTTGAGCGTTTAACGCAGTAAAAACAGAGACCGCCTTCTGCACCGGAGGGTTTGCCACAATAATTTACAGACCTTTAATACACTATCCGGGGAGTTTCTTTACAAATTCAACAAATCGAATTTTATCATAAAAGAGTCTATTTATACAATGATAATGAGTATCCTTTATTGTTCCAAGTAAAATAAAATAAATAAATACTTACTTTACAACTTTGAAAAAAAAACTCAAAGCTAAGGAATTCCCCAAGGGTCATCACTCACCAAATATACTATTTTTTTTATAGTAGTACCAGTAAATTAGTTACTTACTCCATCGTAAGGTAATAATTACAGATTATTACATTTATTGGTTGAGTATCCTAACATTAATCTTCTATAATCTTCTCAAGATCTCCTTTTAACAATTCTCTTAAAGGGATAGGGAACTTTGAACTTCGGTTTCCGGGACTCGATTAAAGTTTCTTACTCATGCGTTTTACTTTTCGCTTCTTTTTTGTATTTTTTGTTGGCATCGCCGGACTTTAACAAGCGGCTCGTTAACGACGACCGCGCAATTACACTCGAAACGCTTTAAATTTTAAGTGCCGCCCGAGTATGTGCTCTGAGTTTGGGGCCTGGACTCGTGTACCGGGTGTCGCAGCCGCCAGGTGCCAACGGGTTGGCTACCTGGCTACCTGGCTACATGGCTACCTGTTGGCGACGTCCCACCAGCCAGGGCGAGCCACTCACTCGACGCGCTCGTCCATTGTGGGGCTAATTGCGCACAGAATGCGGTGCTTGGCGCTTGGAGCTCACTCGAGTTTTCCCACTTTCCCGGCCACTTTTCCCGGGCTGTACGCAGGGTGGGGCTAGGTTTGGGCGTGCATGTAGCGGCTGGAGAGCCTGGCTTGCGGCTCTAAATTAATCAAAAAATTGTTCTGCCATATTACTTCGGGCGCCGACATTTAGACGGGTAGCAACACTCCACTTCACTTTAGCGAAAAAGTGTTTCAACAATTTCTTCAATTAAAGTGTAATATATTGAGCAGAGAGAGAATGAATGCTTCAAGTTGTGGATAATAATTTCAAAATTTATCAAGCTTTAGAAATATTTAAATATGCATTTTGTTTTATTGGAAAATGGATTCTTCATTTGTGTTTATAAATAAATATATAAATAATACAAGTACGTTCTATTCAGTTTTCTAAAGCTTGAAAAATGTAAATGTATGTATCTGTAAATAACATATTTTTTCCACAGTGTGCTATAATCCTGAGTTCCTTTTCCTGTGTTTTCGTTTCGATTTTTTGCCCATTTAATTTCGTGCGAAATCCTTACGGCCGCTGGATCGAGGGCCCGACCGAAGGCACTTCCTGCTGGCCATAATAATAATTCGCCCGGCTCTATGTTTTCCTTGCTTCGCTTCCGTTTTCCTTGGCTTTCGCATATTTTTCTTCGACTGGATCTGTGTGTAATTTTAATTCTTCGAACTCTGGCTCTTATTTGTCTTTATTTTTTCCCGTTTTTATTTTTTTTATATATATATTATTTCTGGTATGTTTTTTAGCCGGTGGCGAAAGAGCATTATTGCAAGTGGTGTCCAGTCGCAGTCGAGCAGGGCGAGGATGGGATGGACTGGCAGCTCAAGGACTTTGATGGACGTTCGCCCATTTATTGCTCATATTTCATATTTGCCACATTTTCGCTTTTGCAAATGAAAATGAAATTTTTAATAAAAACGCGCGTTGTTTCATTGCTGTGAATGCGGCGCCTGCTCCTGCTCCTGCTCCTGCTCCTGCTCCAGCTCCATCTCCAGCTTCTGCTGCTGATGTGTAATATTTAACGAGGGGATATATCCTTGGCATTTTCATTTAGCCCGACAATCCCTTCAGCAGCAGGAGCAAAAAAAAAAAAAAAAATGGAAACTGCCAGTTGATTGAGCCAGGGAGTCAGGATTTCGGGATCCTGCAGCAGCCATAGGACAGGATGGAGGTTGCAGCTCCGTATCGCACACAGAATAGATGAAGTGCCAGCTAAGCAGGTGTCTGGCCATCAACTAACGCACATCCTGTCCCTGGCCGAATGCAACAATTAGAGGAGGATGAGCTCCTTTGGTGCTTTGTTGCAGCTGCAATTTAGGTGAGTGAAGCAGATTTACTGTTGCAGCTTTGGTCAGCCTTTGTCCAGGTGTGTGTGTTGGTATGTGTGTGTGTGGGTGTGTGTGTGGGTGTCCACACCACACCTGAGCTCCATTGATTCGTAATGCTGGAAAAGCGGGAGCGGAAGTGAGTGGAAGCCAGGGCTGGAGATAACTCAACAGAGGGAACTAGCTCCAAAACACGAATTAAATAAAATATAAAATATCGAAACATTTAACGATAAAACATAAGTACTTAAAAAAATATGAGTACAATAGAAATACCCTTGCAAGGTATTATAATTTTAGTCAGATGCTTGCAACGCCGTGAAGGAGTCGTTTCCGACCCCATAAGTCATATATATTCTTGATCAGCATCAACAGGCAAATCTTTCTGGGCAATAAAAAAGGAACATAATTTTTTACAATTTTTTCAACATTTTTTAAGGTGATTTATTGCCAGAAAAAAATGAACGAAATTTCAATTTCTTTACATTTTATTTTGAGTATGCAGATTTATGACCCTAATAAAAACTAGCATAGGACTGCTTTCCGAATTAAAATTAATTAATTTTTGGCTTAGTTATGAGTTTTTTTAAATTGGATTTGTTGAACAAATTGTCATATACAAAAATAAATTATATCGACTAAAAAATGGTATTTTAGCTTTATTCAGAAACTTGTAATGTAGTGAAGGAGTTGTTTCCGACCACAAAAATCATATATATTCTTGATCAGCATCAACAGGCAAATCTTTCTGGGCAATAAAAACAGAACATAATTTTTTACAATTTTTTCAAAATTTTATAAGGGGTTATACCGTTAAAAATGTAGAAAATTGGCAAAATTTTACTTTTTAAATTGAGTATGCAGATTTATTACCCTACTAAAAACTAACACAGGGCTGTTTTCCGAATTAAAATTCATGCATTTTTGACTGACTTATGATAGATTTTGTTCTTCGGCTTTTCGAACTTTGCATTCGTTCTTGTGAAACATAAATTTGTGTTCTTTTAAAATAAAAGGTTTAGAATAAGCTTTGCATATGCCTTATAAATCATCAGTGTGTAGACTTTGTGCACTATACATAAATCACAACGCTTAAATATTTAAAAGCTTCTAGACTTTTGTGTCGAATAGTTATAGCATTTATTAATCCTTAAATCCTTAAATCACTTAGTCTGAGAATCTATTAGTTAAGTATCTTAAGAACAATTTAAAGGTTACTTGGTTCATACCTAGAAAGATCCAAAGTAAAAATCATTTTTCCCCATAAAAATGCTAAGTTTCTCCCCCTTTTCGGCCAAGTGTAAGGACCCCATCATGTCAACATCATCGACTTGACATGCTGCAGAAGGATTGGGGATTAGACCTTTCGCTGAACTGGGCTGACTGCTCCGGCACACATTATATGGCACATTTACTCATCAAGATGCAACAACTTTCCTAATTGAATGTCATATGACTGACATTATGCCTGATGTGCGATGTACGAGGAGGTGCAGTCTCTCCCCCACTCGTGTCCTCACTGATTTCGTCGCCAGCTCCCGATGTCCTGGTGTCCTGTGCTGTTGCAGCGACTTACTCACGTGTGAAATTAATTTGTAATGACTATGTGTCCCTTACAGTGCCATTTGCATGCTTCGCTCCGTGATGCAGATTGACCCCAGCACTGGCAGGCTTGAGCAGGTCCTGATGTGGATGAAAGGAGGAAAGGAGCCAAGGAGGAAAGGCGGAAAGGAAGGAAAAGAAAAGGAGCTTCGGGCAAGTTTTCCACCCTTCGCGCGCGCATTAAACCTATTCGCCGGGAGGGAACTTTCTGGGAACTTAATTTCGTAAATTGTTCGCAAATTCTTCCTTCTTCGAATTGCAATTACTTTCGTGATTTCGAAAGTGGCAGAAAGTTTTTCATTCATTTTGCACTCTGTAACGTTTCGATTCGCTGCGATTTGAAATGCATTCAAACTGCGGCCAACTTAAATTAGAATTGCATTAAAAGCAGGAGGCGCACCAGAGCAGCAACACATGCAGCTCTCATTTCCGACTAAGTGCGGAATCCCTCCGCCTCTGACATATCCTCCTCCTGCTCCTCCCGAACAAAAAATAGGTTCAGAAGCACGCAGAAACCGCCATAAAACTTTGCTTTGGGTGAAGCGAACAAGTCGGGCCAGATGAAGGCACTGAGAAAGTCATTTGAGAGTTCTTTTTACTTCAGAAAATCCAAAAAACTTAACCTAATAGCACCAAGTACACATTTACCTAAATATTTTATCCTACACCAGGTATATTATATAGTGACCCTATATTCTTAAAATTGGTATACCCATTAAGGAATATACAAATTTGTTCTCCCAGTGTTTTTAGGCTGCCCTCGTTGGCCTGCGGGCAACAGGTGAAATTGGCGCAATCTGCACACCGCACGCCACCGGGGTTGGGACAATGGTGAAGCCAAGTCGAGGAGTTGTTGTCAAGGACGTGGCCAGGAGGGCAGATCCAGCCGATGGTCGTAGCAGGGGGAGAGAGGTATGTAGGTAGGCACAACTGCAACCTGAGACGGGCGACACAAATTGCTTCAAACACCTTGGCAGGCGGGCTGCTGGAAAAATTGGAACTGAGCAGACAACTTAAAGCGCAAAAAGGCAGGACAAGTAATAGAAGATGTTGAAAGATTTCCCCCTTTCTTTGGCTGGAAGCTTGGAAAAGGAGAACAGGCAAAGGCAGAGGAGGACATTGCTTGTCTACTTAAAAGTTTTCAAAGCGCTGCTTATGGCACGTGCTGGCTGAAGAGGAGCCGTGGCCTGGCTTGGGAAAGGGCCTTGTGCCGGTTGTTGGGAGAGGATATAGGGGGTGTATCCGGGCAAAAGCGTATTAAAATACAAAGCAGCATCATTAAATGTTAAAAGTTGCCTTTGGCCAAATGCAGGGAGAGCGGCAATCGCAACTACAAGTGCCTGGGACCATCAACAACCACTTACAACAACAATCGGCAGAAATGGCAGAAAAAAATTAAAACTATTTATATTAACGACTGTTTAGACTGGGGAATACTTGCTATTAAAACTATAGAAAGTTCTACATTACTGTTTATAGGAACTTTGGATTTAATTATTTGAATTTTTTTTAGCTGAGCATTATAGATTTTGTCAGAAGTTTGTAACTCACCATATCCTCTATTTATTTTGGTATGTCATACACAGAGAATGATACTCTGGGTAACTCTAGAGTCATTTTTTCCTCTAGCAGCGTATCTCTAGAGATTCCCTTCCGCTCTCACTTTCTCTGGTACTCTCCTTGCTCTTTACTATAAATACTGTCCCCCGATAAATCAAATATATTCTTGATCAGCATCAACAAACATGTTTGTCTATCCCTTTGCCTCTCAGTTTCTAAGCTGTATGATTAAAACTGTCTTCATAGACTCCCACTAGTTAACATATATATTTCGGATCGAACTACTATATCATATAGTTTCCATAGGATCGATCGTTAAATGCATGTCCAACTCTCTGGTGATCGCCTCTCTCTATCGCTCTCTAGCGCTCTCCATCTCTTTCTGCCTATCTGTGCCCACCTCTGTAGATGCCTCTTACGCTCTCGCTCTCCCGCTCTAACATTCTCTGTTACTCTCCTCGCTCTTTACTATAAATACAGGCCCAGCAGCAGCTCTGGCCTCATTCTGTCCGCGGCCGCCCTACTGTTTAGATCGTTAGTGATAGTGATTGTGATTGTGATTGTGATTCCTCTTCGACTACAAAAATATCAGCCGGCCAATGGATAACCAAGAAGAAGATCACTTGGGTCACTGAAGTTACCAACAATACTCTAAACCGGAAGAAGTTAAGCAATCAAGAAGAAGAGTGTCTTCTACTGCGGTAAGTCCTAAGCATGACAATTATATCATATATGTATATAGATATTATAGGTGGGATGAGGTCTAGATATAGAATAAGCTTTGCCAATTAGCTTAAATTTAATTCAGTTATTGTCATAGATTTCCTGCCCATACGATAGTTTATAAACTGATTCTGACTTTGGCGCCAACTTTTGGTATATTATTATTCCCTTGCAGCGTATTATAATTTCAGTCATTTCCGACCCTATATATCATATATATTCTTGATCAGCATCGTTTTGGCTATGTCAGGAAGAAAGTTTTTTTTTTCAAAATATTTCAAAAATGTATAATTATATTTTATCGTTAAAATTGTCAAAAATTGTGATTTTTTAACATTTTAATTTGAGTATGCAGAATAATTACCCTCATAAAATCTAACATAGGAAAGTTTTCTGAATGAAAATTAATGAACTTTTCGTTTAGTTATGAGTTTTTGAAACTTTGATTTGTCAAAAAAAATATCGATTCAAAGAGTGCGAATATTTTAGGCTAGTAATGATGGATTTCCGGTTCGATTTGGTAATTAAAGTGCAAACTACATTGGTATATAAACTTCCACTTCCCATAGTTTGTTATTTTTCTTATTTGACTTGCATTTTAATTGGAAGTAAATATCTTTGTAAATTGGTAATCCTTCTCCCTTAAGACACACACTGGGGATACTTAATTTAAGGGGTTTCACGTTAAGTATACGCCATGTATGCCAGCTATCTGACCAACTGTTTGAAATTGACTGACAAGATTGCTTCAACTGCTTTGAATTTGGAACTAAAATTAATAGCTGCAATACCTGTGGCATGACTGAATTTTTTCAACGTGACAGTATTTGCAAGGAACATTTACATAACTTCTGGTACGATTTTTATACCCTTGCAGGGTATTGTAATTTCAGTCAGAAGCTTGTTTCGATGTGAAGAAGTCATTTGCGACCCTAGAAATCATATATATTCTTGATCAGCATGAACAGGAGAAGCTTTCTAGACATTAAAAAGAAACATAAATTTTTGAAATTTTTTTTAAATTTTATAATGGGTACATCGTTCAAATCGGTAAAAATGTTGATGTTTTTACATTTTAAGTTAAGTATGAAGATTTATCACCCTAATAAAAACTAACATAGTGCTGCTTCCCGATTTAAAATTCATGATGTTTTGGCTTAGCTATGAGTTTTTTAAACTTTAATTTGTTAAACAATTTTTCATATAAAAATATAAATAATATCGACTAAAAATGTTATTTTAGCTTTAGTCAGAAGCTTTTAAAGCATTTTTATTTGAGAATGCAGATTTAATACCCTGATTTCCGAAGTAAAATTATCGCATTTTTGACTTAGTTATGATGTTTGAAAAATAATCTTTTCAGGAAAATTCTTTAAATTAGATAGTTACTGTTTAAAAGCTAACCACTTATATTCGATAAGTGTATCAAGTGATGTCCCACAAATATCCCCAATTCTTCCCCTTATAAACGTACAAAATAAAATGCACAAAAACAATGCAAAAAGGGGAAATTACGCATCAAGTGCATTACTCAGGTGATTTCGCCAAAGAACAAAAACGCAGACTATAACGCAATGCAAACAATTCCCCCAGCTTACAAAGTCAAACAGACCAACTGCCAACTGCCTGCTCCTGCTCCTCTGTTGGTAATAATTATAATTGAAAATGTGCACAACACAATAAATGAAATGGCTTTCCATCATGCCAACATTGCGTATACGCAACGTATGCTTTCTGGTGATTGCGATTATTCGGATAATGGCAGCCAGCTGAGAGGCAGGGGAGCCGGGGGGAGCCACCACAAAGCAGCGGCAATCATCGGGGGATTTCCTTGCCCCGAAAATGCATTTTGGCCAACAGCCAGCAGCGGCCTTAAGTGAGCCATTGTCTTTGCCATCCGTGTCGATTTTGTTTGAAGGTTTTACGCCACTTCCATTCCATTTGCAACGACCGCTGCTTTCAGCGTCCAAAATGGAAAACTTCGATTCCGAATGCATCTCAAGGACATGCAATTAACTCGCCGCCACCCTGCCACCCTCTTTTGCTTGCTTTTCATTTCATAATTCAAAAGTTTTTCCCCTTGGCGACAAATTTTGTGACGAATTTCGGTTGCCTGGGGAGAAGTGCAGTGAGAGAAATTAAGGTTTATAAGGTAGAAGTACAAGAACTTTATTTTTCCGACTTGAAATTATAAAACGGTAATAAAAAAAGTATACTTACAGAAATATATATATATATATAAGTATTAATAAATCGGACAAATATAATGTTTAGTTGGTTAGTTTTTGTCCGGTATGAAAATGAGCACGCAAACGAAGGTCGACCACGGCGTAAGGCGATTTTGGCCAGGTTAAGTTGCTTTTGTTTCCACTAACTAGCAGTAAGCTCCGCGAGTTGCCAGGTCGTGGAATCAGGAGCAAGGAGCAAGGAGCCAGGAGCTGCAAGCAGCAGTACCTTGAGTGGGACAATAAAATCCGCGCAGGACCTCCGCCGTTGAGAAGCGTCATAAAAATTGCATGTAAGTGAGTGGAAACACAAAAACAAAAACCCAGCTAGGGAGGGGGCCAAAAGGGCGATAAAAGGTGTGTTTGCCATAGAAATGAAATGAAATTTGCTTCTCTCTCAGATATTAATATTTTTGTATACATTTTGAGGGCCTAATCGTAAATTGGAAAATCAAATTTATGCTCGTCTTTAGGCTGTCGTAATTATGTTGACTGTGAAACAATTTTATGGCAAATTGAGTTTTATTGGCAGGGCGAGTGAGAGAGATTGTGTGTGTTACCTACATATATGTATACCCCTGCCTTGTACATGAGCCCCCGGGGTGGGGTTCAGTTAGAGATTCCGGATTCCTTAATCCGGATTGAGGCCTCAGCTGGCAGCTTTGAGTAGTTGTTGTCCTTATCAACGGAGTCAACAAAAAGTTTCTTCTTCGTGGCAAAGAACATCTCACCGAAGTGCCGGGACACACGTAGATACAAGTCCCCAAATGTGTCGGTGTGTGTTTCGGATAACCTTTTGCTGCCTGCTGTTGGATTATGATGAGTTTTGCTTTTGGCCCGAGCTGAAAAAAAGAAAAAATAAAGAAACAAGAAGCAAGAGCAGCAAGGCTAAACTCGTAAATACCTTCATTATCGTTAAATCATGCTGAGAGGGAACGCTGGTCGATGATGGAGTGTGGGTAGCCTGGAGGACACAGGCGATGTCCTTATGTCCTGCCCCTCCCGTTCGCTGCCTTTTATTTGCCCTTTATTTCCAGCTCGGCTTTGTGACTGGCTCATGTGGAGTTTTAAATAGATTTAAATGCGCATTTAAATGAAATAAATGAGCAACATTTCCACCACACTTCACAGTCTTGAGGGAAATTTGATTTTTCCTTTTGGCAAAGAAGGGCGTGGCCAGATAGATATCTCTCGTGAATCATCCAAACAGCCAGCGAGAGCGGCTCTCCTAATGGCCAAAGTTTCGCACCGGTTTTTCCATTTACGCCTCATAAACAACCAAATTAATATACAATCAGCAGCCGCAAATAGCAGGGAGAGCATTGTTTCAAAATATAAACTGTATGCGAGTATTGTTCACATAAGCAATTTCCAAAAGATTCAAAATATAAACAATCTGCTCCACAACGAACAAGAAATACTCTGTCGGAGAAGGGAAATGAAATAAAGGTGACACTCAGCTTTATGAAAAACCCCGACTGCCGCCTGCCAGTTCCCCCACATTTTTCACTCACCCATCACGTTTATTTATAATGGCTTTCGAAGGGAGAGAACGATGCCCAAACTTGATGCCATAAAAATGCAATTAGATGAAAATTGATGATAAATTTCTCTCGCCTGTTAATTACAAAAATATATTCATAAATTATCCACTCGATTCGGGGCTCTCTCTCTCTGGAATGTTATTTATTATGACTTGGCAATGCATTTGCTGTCTGAATGTAAGAGTTCCTGCCTTTGGAGTGGCGGTGTTGGAAACAAATTCTAATTAAAAACTCCAAAGTTGGAAAAGTTTTTTCCGGGGGCGTACTCCGGCTCTCCGGTTCCGGCTACGGATCCGGAATCTTGTTCACCTGTTTAAACCGGACAACTTAAGCGAGCGTCGAGTCAAGTCGCTTGAATGTAAATATAATTGCCACTAAAGTCCAAACTAGTAAAACTTTCTTATGCACAAAGTGTCGAAAAGTTGAGCCATCAAATAAACATGAATGCACACACACAGTGTGTGCTCTGTCGAATTAGTTATGCATTCATTTAGTTTTATGAACTTTGGTTTGTGTCAAATGGGTTGCAAAAGGCGATCTACCCCAGCGTTCTTTATATACACTCGCATGATCTCAGCTACACAATCCCAGCAAGTTCACATTCAGTTGAGATCAATCTGCTGGAGGAAAATGTATCGGGAAGTGACCATTGGGGTGATCAACGTCCTCATGGGACTTGATGTATTTCAGTTATTGCCAAAACGTAACTATAGTCAGGTTGTTCCTTTTGATATTAAATATTTTGTTGATTAATCCTCAGTGTACACCGGGGAAGAAAAGTTTGGCAGGGCCATTCTCACCACTTCTTCGGCCCTCTTGGTCGCGGGAGTCTTGTTTGCCCAAAAGAAGCACAGGGCAAATATTCTTATAATTTGGCTTTTTTCATCGCTGGTATACATTGGCACATATATTTATGGAATTGATAAATGGTTCTATAAAAGTTGCGTTATTTTGTATATTTATGGCAGTAAGTAAACCATACCTCTAAGAATATTTCAAATTGAAATAATCATTTAATTCCATCAGTTTTGCTTGTATGCATGGAAGCGGTGATCTACAAGGCTTATTTAAAAGAGTTGGAACAATCTATACCTAAAGATCCCAATGTTTGTGAATCGAAAAGTGTGGTGGAAAAACCTCCGATGCCGACAGCTCCACTGGAATCAAATCCCCCTTCATACGAGGCAATGGCTCCCCAAATTCATGTTTATTAATCTAGTTGTTTATAATTTATTTTATTTATCAAATTCAGAATGAATTTCATTTGCATCGAATCAATTTTTTTGTATTTCTATGCAATGCTTAAATTAGTTGTTGTAAAAGAATGGTTGTACTTTTGCTATTCATTATCTCATTAAACACTATCTACAAGCGATTAGATTATTTCTGGGCTCTTAATTTTCGCTAGTATAAAGGCAATATTTCCTGTCCAAAGTCAGTTCTCTATCGATCATTGTGCTTGATACATCGAAATGTGTTCCGTACAAAACTCTAAGAAGGTTCAAGTGACCATTGCAATTTTAGGCATTATAATTCCCTTGGCCACCATGGGCATACCTTTTGAATGTAGGGCTACAATTAAATTTTCTTTTTTCCTATTTAATGAAAAACTTTGATTTTGAAGATCAAACATCTGTTTTTGCCATTCTGCGACCCATAGAACTGGTGGCTTCTGGCTTACTCATCTTTGGACTGCTAAAGCAACGAAGTGTTCACAAAAAGGAGATTATCTTGACCTGGTTGATCTGTTCTTCGGTCTTTATAGCTGGCATTTTGTATAATTTCCTTCAGTATACGTGGCTGTTTTATAAAGATGAAATTTCAGCGATAATCAGTGGCATTCTATTGCCTGTTGTAGGTGAGTCGTAATTCATCAATCAATACTGTAATATAATGATAAGGCATATAAACTTTGATGACCAAAGTGCTTTGATAACAAAGTATCGTTGTTTACACTTTATTTCTTGTTTTTTTTTTTTATCTCAATACCTTTCTTATGAGTATTTATTTATATTTTCACTATTAAAGCTCTGATGTGCGGCATGATGTACGTGATGTACAACGCCTATGTGAAGCTGATTGATGACAGCGATGAAAAATTACTGCCAGCCTAAGGGAGGCACTCTTTTTCCCGCCCCAAGAAGAAGTTTTCTCTGCAATTGGGGGGGTTGGGGGAAAAATAATGCTAATGAGTGGGAGAACTGCGGCTGAGTTCGAGTGGCAAGTCGACTAATTACAGTGAAAACCAAACTACGAGTGGCTTAAAGCTTGCCTTATGGGAGGAAATAAAAAAAGTGAGTTCTTTCCACATGTTGTGCGTCGCTCCCTGGAAAAGTTTTCCGGGAAAAAGTTTGTCAATTTGCACGCGGGTTTGTATTTTTTCAGCTGCATTTAATTAGAGGTTGTGAAAAGCCATGTTTTGATTATAATTTTGAGTTATGAACAGGGGAACTTTGTTTAATTTCTTATTGAATTTAGAGTCTTGGCCTTGTCATCGATCGATTTCCGATTTAATACCCACCATGACATTCCAGCTTGATTTTGTTGGGACTCTCGACCAGTATGCCAAATCATTGCGGCAATTTCGATGCCGATGCCGATGCCGATGCCAATGCCTATGCGATTCGATTCGGTTTCATTTTGGCACGTATTTAGAGCCTGGGCAAGGACCAAGCATAAAAATTATATTAAATTGGCATTAAAATCATGGCCTGGTCATTGCCAACAGCAACAACGAGGCAGCCACTTCGATGGGCCATTAAAATAATAACCAGACCGGGGACCAAAGCGGACCGAGCTTCGCCTGGTTTGGCAAAGGTCAAAGGCCAGACCGCAATGTGTGCTTAAGCATGGACAGCACGTGCTGCAATGAACTCTCCCTCAACTCCGGGAATCCGGGACATACTTATGCAAATAGTCCGGACTGTACCAAGAAGTTATAGTTGGAAATGGCAATTCAATGATCGAAAGGCTGGGCAGGGCGATAATGGAGCTGGCAGTTTTCATTTCCTGTCAACCTAGAACAAGGATCAGGGTGGAGTGCACTGGTATTAAATGGGTTGAAGTGTTCTTTATATAAAAATAGCAAACTAAAAGGTACTTTTATATTCAAGACTTCCGGTGTATATACTATTAAAACCCAGAGTTAAAGATGTATTAACTCGGGTTTGCTGCAACCCTCCATTGACTTGTCAGAGGCTTAAAGATTTTCAATAAATTCAATGAAAATAATACACTTTTAAAGTGAATTCTATATTTTCCCGCTGTGCAGGCTGCCAGCCAGCCGGCTTGTCAACGGGGCGGCCAAAACCATTAACGCATTAAGCGGACAGCTAGCCATCAACCCATTGAAGTTGTCGACATTGATTATGGGAATACCGCAGCTGGAGTTCAATTACACAAAATTAAAGCCCTGACTGGGGCTGAGACTTTGGCTGAAAGGCTTTCGCCACTTCACAGGGCCATAAATTATGCAGCCGTGTCTAAAGAGACAGAAACTGAAACTGAAACTCAAACTCCCCAAAAGCAAATGCCAAGCCAAAACTAAACGTGATTATCTTAATTTATGCAGGGTCAGGCGATGGTTTACTTATGCGTATCCAATGGTTTGTGCAGCCCTCGGAATAAATATAAATTGCAAAAACTGTCAAAGCCAAACAGTTGCGAGGAGTCAAAGTCCAGGACCAAGTCCGAGACCGAGTCCGAGGAGGGAATGCAATGGCCAGGATATGTGTGTCCTGTGTGTGATATCGTTCGTTTGTGGCACAATAAAGGAAATTTTTATCGCCGCCGCATTTGACATTTGAAGTATGCGCTACAAAATTTATTGTTGCCGCTGTTTCAATAAACAAGAACAGCAACAAAGGACGTATAAAAAGTGAGGCGACCCATGTGTAATACCCGAATGGAATTTCAATTTGAGGAGCTTTTTATCTTTTGGAACCAGCATGGAGATGCTCTCTTTCTCTCTCTCCCGGGGACATGCAAAAGGATGCGACAGCATCTACCTGTTGAAAGGGGGGGAAAAAAAGAGGAAAGAGAATAGTTGCCCAGGTGAAGGTGGAGCCTGTCAATGATTGCTTAAGATTGCTGCCGTAATTGTGTCGGTTGTTTGTTCTCCTTTGGCTATGACTGCCAGCAATCAGCTTATACATATTGCATGGCCATCCTGCAATAAAACGATTCGCACACCCACTAGATGAGAAGAGAGGGGGGAGGTGGCAGTGGCAGTGGAGAATGCGTGTCCTTCGGGGCGACTTCGATGGCTGACTGCTTATCCCCAGCACGTGCCCAGTGCAAGATTGGTACCAGTGCTTAAAAAAGTATCGAAACACTGGGAAAAGAGTTTAAAACATGTCTGACTAACAGATTAGTACATAATAGGATTTTAGTAGTTAAGAAACGCACAATTTTATCACTCTGCAGTACTTAAATCTT
Source organism: Drosophila serrata (assembly GCF_035046125.1). Lineage (NCBI taxonomy): Eukaryota > Metazoa > Arthropoda > Insecta > Diptera > Drosophilidae > Drosophila > Drosophila serrata. Next base: position 853,227 of record NW_028257232.1, on the reverse strand, counting down.
GAATTTTCCTCTCTAATGCATATCTTAAGCATTTTCTTCGAGTGCTGCCACCTGCTGGTGTTCAAATCCACTCACATACACATACAGCTACACACACACTCACAAGCACGCACAGCTGCCGCCTGCAACGTGACGTCAATGCGAATGCGCTTCGTGCGATGCTGCTGCTGCTCTTGGGCTGGCCGATGGTGCGTATACGCAATGCCAAAAAGCATCCGCCCCGTGTTCCGGCAGACCAGCTTCGCAGCTCCCCAGCTTCCCAGCTTCCTAGCTCTCCCGCAGCATATAGCCATAGCGATTGCTCTTTTACATAACAATGGCATTTGCGCGAGGCGCTAAGTGTGACAATAAATTGTCCTGTCAACTTGTATTTATCTATATCGTGACCGTATCCGGCGTACCCGACGACCAACGACCAACCGGGGCGAAAGTTTTGTTAGGCAAACAACAAGTGGGTGCAAAAGAGAGGCGGCTCGCTTTATTACCTTGATTCAGTTGCTCCCTCTTGCGTACCCTTCGGGTTCATTGTCTCTCTCTTACTCTGGGGGATTCAGCTGTCGGTGTGCGAGTTCATATTAAATTCGCAGGACTCGCGTGTGCCGCACCAACAAATGGCAAAAAGAAGGAAAGAAAACAAGGGAAAAAATTGAGAACAGCAAAAACGAAATGGATAAAAGCCTGGCACAATGCAGCACCATCTCTGGGGCATAATTTGCGTTTAATGAATTGTGCAAAAAGATTTTTATTCACTTAGCCCCCGTCGCATGCGTACATATATGTGGCCATAAGCCGCTTAGCGGCATTTTTGGTCTAGCAAATTGAAAAGCTGCATTACGGCCACGAGGACTCCTTCTCGGGATTACTTGCCGATCAATTATTTAGTCATTAGCGTTACAATAACCCCGGGACAATCATGGCTCTCTCTCTGTGTGTGTGTGGTGTGTGCGTGAATGTTTGATCGATGAATTTGGCTGTGGACAAGGGGCAGCGCACACTGGCTAATTAAGATTAATTAGTCGAAGAGAATTTTCAATTACAATTTTGGGGGATTTCATGAATTCCATTCATGGGATTATTAAAGCGATTTCAAGGACTTCACACACTTATATGCCCGAACCTGTCAGTTCATCATTTCGAGTGCAACAACAAGAAGAACAATGCTTAACACCACATCAAGTTAAGATGATAGCCGTCATGACAACAACACACGCCAAACTTTTCAAGATACACAAAGAGCTGAAGCTGAAGCCGTAGCGGGAGCCGAAAATGCGAGTGAGAAAAAAAGCTGGCGGCCGCTGTAATTTACACGCTTTTTCCGACCTTCCCCCACGCCATCAGACCCACCACCCCCCAACTCTGGTTGCCTCCATCAATGTCAGGCAAACGTTTTTCCTGATAGCGGACATCCTCCCCAAGCGCTGCACACTATATACGTTTATATACACCAGGAAAAATAGGTAATACATAAAGAATATGATCAGAAAAGGTTCAGCAATGTATAGAGATGATTCATGGAACTTAGAAGTTATTAATATACTAGATACATAATATCAGGATAATAAATATATAATATTTAAGATATTTCTCAATTATAATTTAAATGTACCTGCTTTTCTCACAGTGTTGGCATCCTTTATCTGACGTCAAGATGCGAACGTACGTAAAGTGCGTAAATGTGCGTGTGTCCCGCATTTAATGCGGTCTGCCTTGGCGATAAACTTTTGCAGCTGTCTCGGGCCCACTTCCCACAAAACAAAACGAAAAAAAGATACACACACACCCACGAAAAAAAAAACCCCAAAAACCTCCCCCTGCCACTCCTCCTTTTATTTGGAATTTTTTGGATTGCCGCCTTCCGTTTGGCTCAATCATTTTACGTCTCATAAAACATAAATAGCAATCGATTCCTGAAGGGGTCCCTTCCAAGTCGCAGTCCGGATCTCCGACACTGTCATTGTTTCGTCGGCGACAATTTGAATTATCCCGTAGCAGAGATAAAGCCCAACAAATAATACAAATAACACACCTCGATGCCCGAATACTCTTACTTTTTGGAAAGCCAAACAAATTTCGGAGATCTGTTTATTATTCGACGCTAAATAAACAATGTGAACTCATTCGCAGCTTCGTTAGACTTTTGCGGTGGCGGACTTTTAGGCAACAAAATATACACATGTTTGGTTAAGAACTTTGAACTGCAGTTTGTTTATTTTATTTTGTATTTTATTTATTTATATAATGCTAGCTCATATGAGGAAGCAAAGGCAGTGTAAATATTGCTTTGTGTAAATGGTGGCCAGAGTTTTGTTGGCTGCGCGTTTTTTAATTTACTAAATGTAATTTTATGTATATAATTCTTGAATTTTAATATTAGTTTTAAGGAAATTTAAATAGTAATATTTAAGAGGCACAGCTATAGTTTTCCCATCTAATTTATCTAATTTAAGTAGGTTTATATTTCAATGACGATTTGTCTTGAATGAACTATATTTACTAACGAGAGAGATTTTATAATATGCTAATATTATTAATTTAATTAAAAGTACTTTCCACATCCTAAAATGATCCACATTTTATTGTAATCTTATAAATAAATACTTGGTGTAAATATTATATATTATTAGAAGAACAAAGCTTACGCCTTGGCTAACATATCCTCCCCTGAAGGATATATGTATGTAGAATGTCAAGGTTGCTCTGTGTGTTATATGGATTTTAGCCATCTTGTTGTTGTTGTTGTCATTATTATTGTTGCCTTGTTGTTCAGTTCTTGATGGTTGCTCTCCAGGGCAACATTTGGCGGTTACTCGTCCGCGGGCTGGCTAAAGTCTATAATGCAGCATTATTTTATGTCGAGCCAAGCAATTTATTGAATTTTCTTCTCCTACGTTGAGTTTTTTTGTTTCGCCTCTTTTTTGGGTGTGAGTGTGTGTGTTTCTTTTTGTATTCCTTTTTTTGTCGGGGGCCAAATGTGTTGAAGTATTTTATGGGTCTTTTGGGCGAATATCAATAAATTTTTAATATGATAAAGTGAGTCAAATGATGATTGAAATCGAGCTTTGAATTCACATTGCTTATCCAGATCAGGTTTTGCTCAGCTCTGGGAGTTGCTCTGTTCATTTTGCGAGGACTTTCACTGCATAAATTGAATTCAGCTCTCACAGAAGTTCACTTCGCTTTGCTAGTGTCCTTTGTGCCATTTTGTCCCTTTTTGCACGCTCTCTGCCATCTGCCATTTGCGATTTGCCATTCGCCATTTGCATTTGGCTAGGAAAAGTGATAAGAAAAATGCAATTCCCACTACACACAGACACATGTGACAAAGCAGCAGAGGGAAAGTGGAAAAGTGGGGGAAAACTGGAGGAGCTAAGCAGCTTAGCACTGGCTGAGCAACAGAGGAGAGGATAGAAAAAGAAGAAGTTACCAAATTCAATTGACGTTGACCAAATCAAATCAAAGGCGAATCAATGCCAACTGCCACTAAATTTCGGTGATTTCGGCATGCAAATTTAAACGAAATATTTAGCCAGCCATCAGGTAATGAATTACGGTGTTGGTGCACTGAGAAAAATCACTTGTGGGGAGGAGAAAAATAAATATAACTTTTAAAATAAAATAAGCTAAGCTTATTTCAATGAAACTTAGCTAAAAGATATACGAGAATTCATAATTCATTAATTGTTGTTTCCTTTATATTTATTTATTAACTATTTCTCTTAAATATTAAAATTGTTTAGCTAGTATACGCACTCTTAATGAATTTTTATGTGTTTAAATGTGACCTATAAGAAATTATCCCAACATTGTTTTACATATATAATTTATTGATTTTTATTGTTTCCAGTGCATGCCCGTGTCGATTTAGATTTTCTGGGGGTGGGAGGGTTGTGGCTGGGAAATGCGGGTCGGTTGAGGCGTTTCTGTCATACAAGTTTAATTGGCTAAAATTTCAGGCTTTATCTTCTCCGCCGCCGCCGCCTCCTGTACGCATATACATTTAATTACTACACCGTTGGCAATAATTTATAATACTAATTAAAATTTCGAACACGTATACAAACCCAGCCTCACACATACACACAAATACACACACACACTGGCATAAATAATCACTGGAGAATGGCGAATGCGCCGCCGGCATTGAAAATTTTCATTTGCATGCAGACAACAATCTCGCATGTGTGTGTGTGTGTGCAGGTGTGTCTGCTTGGGTGTGTGTGAGTGAATGTGGAACCTTTATCAATCAAATGTTAATTAAGTTTCAACTCAGGCAACCGAACAAATGCCAAACCAACTAACAAACCAACTTTTTCGCTGAGGCCTTTCTGCCGCCGCCGTCGTCGTCGCGAAAACGACGAGTTTTCCGTTGAAAAATTAAATTGGTTTGCATGGAAGTGGTTAGGTTAGGGGGGCACTGGCACTGTAGCAGTCTTTCTCCTCTTCCTCTTAGCCATTTGCAAGTTATTACGCATACGCCCCGGCAGCCGTGGCATATAAAATGCAAACGTAATGCGCTCATCAAATAAAATTACCCAACTGATGCTCAAACTCAACAGCGGGAGCAACAACAGTATTTCCTAAAAAAAAAGGAAAAGAAGAGGCAAACAAACTATACAAAAAAAAAAAAATGAAAGAGGAAAATATATGCGTAACCGGAAATGCTACTCGGCTGCCATCCTTTTCTTCCCACGCCCCCCCTCATACACACCCTCCCCTTTCTCTTTACGATATTGTCTGACTTGTTTGTAATGGTTTTTTGGTTAACATGCGCACAGATTGATGAGTGGCCAAATTGTACACAGCCGCAAATTGTGGCAATTTCGGTTACTGTCAACGCTATACACACACACAGGCGCACGGGCAAACCAAACACGTACAGGGTGCACAGGGAGAAAGGGGGAGGAAGTTTGTAACAGCATTTTTATAAAAGAAATCACTAATATAAAGGATCAGAATCATAAAGATTATTCTATTTTCATTATAGGAAATTAGAATACGGAAGCTCATAAAGAAATACCAAATATTTTCATCTATATTTTGTTATTTATTCCTCCATTTTAGCTTCACCTTTTATCTTAGACCTTTACACAATATGACAATCTAACATTAATATGTTCCTTAATTACTAATTTTCTATTTTAATATTTATTCATTCCCTTGCATTTTAAATCCTAGTAATTATTTATATAACATTTCGCATTATTATTCCAATTATTTTCAGTGTAGAGAGGCGTAAGCATGTGGCAAATGTGCAGGCACGTTTTTATATTGCAGCAGGCCAGGGCTCTGCCCTGCTTGTTTGCATGCCAACGAGGAGCGGCAGGCAAAACAGAATCAGAAACAGAACCAGAATCTGGAGAGCTGGAGCAGGAGCAGGAACCGAATCACAGAGGCTTTTACGTCCACATCCACATTTAGACGGAGTCAGGCTCCGTTGCGGTTGCACAAACTCGGAAGAGGCGGAGGAAGGTCGCCGGGGGCATCGGCATCCCAGCAGGAAGTTGTCCAGGACAGCCGCATTCCGTTTAGACCTTGGCCAGCTGCATTTCCATGCAAGAGTTTTCAGCATTTTCATTCAACATTTTCCCCTACAAAAAAAAAGACAGAAACACGGGAATTTTTGTGGCGTTTTTATGATTGTTTTTGCCATTCCAGTTAAAGGGAGGTTTATGGTGAGTGAAAATATTAAGAAATTAAGCAAAGTTAAGTGCATATGAAGAGCCATTTGCTAGCTTTAATTTTTGAGGTTTGCCTAAATTAAATATTTTATTAGCCTTACGAAAATATTACCTTATTCCTCAGAGGATTAAATATCACGTTTCGATTGACATTTCTCTGAGGGCAAAGGAGAAAACTTACCGCAATGGAAGTTCTTTGGAAGAGCTTTGTCTATTTTCATTTCAATGCCTTCCTTCCACCTAGCTTCATTTTTTTCACACAGTGTCAAAGAAAGTTTTTCGCGCAAGGATGCCTTACCATTTGATTGGCCCTACATCCCGATGCCCCTCACCCACCTTCGATTGTGTCACACGGGGCGGATGCTTGACGTGACGTGCGCCTGGCTCCTGCAAAACGGTAACTGCAATTTGATAAAGCGATGTGACAAGTGCAGTCGACCAAAAGGTCAACCCACCACCCCCACCCCCCTCTTGGCCATTTGCAACTGACAGAAGTCAGCGGGAAAGGCGACAGGCAAGAGCGTGTGAGGGAAATCGCTTGGCGTGCGCAACGAACATCATTCCGAGAGCACACCATCACCATCATCATCAGGTGGTAATCCCCAATGATAACGCGTTGTCACACTCGCATTGCGTTCTTTATATATATTTCTGTTTCACTTCAAAAGCCGCTCAATGTCATCTACCAGAGCTGATGGCTCCAGATGGGCGCCATAGCGTTGGAATACCTTTCCCTGTCGATCCACCAGAAACTTGACAAAATTCCACTCGATTTCTGGCTGGTTCAGGGTTAGCATTTTATAAAGCGGATCTGCCTTTCTACCCTTAACCTGTATCTTGGCGAAAATGTGTCCTATATTGGCGCCCTCCTTGCGTAGATGGTCCATGGTCTCCTGGCCATCGGACTCGGGCATCTGTCCGCCAAATTGATTGCATGGGAAGTTGAGGATGCTCAGACCACGATCCTCGTACCGCTCAATCAACTCCTGAAGGCCCGTGTACTGGGTAAGGGTGAGGCCGCACCTGAAGAGAGAATATAATTATGCACATATTTTAATTATGAGTTTCTCGTACCTAGAGGCAATGTTCACGATGAGCAACACCTTGCCCTGAAAGCCCTTTAGCGCCACAGGCCTGCCATAAGTATCATTTACTGTCCGCGAGTAAATTGTGTGTTGCCATCGCATATCGTCCAGATCCCTTCCTAAACGCTGGTGCGTCAGGAGAACTGTGACCAATGCCACCGTTATTAGGCCATAAAAACGAGGGTCTTCACTCAGCATCTCGTCTCACTGTTAACTACTAACTGCATTTGGTGACCGATGCATCGCTTTGGGCCAAAATCGATTCGTTGCCCTAATTGTGCGTGAAGCAACGCTGGAAAATCGCATTTACATGTCCAGAGAGTTGGACATATGTCGAAAAAACAGCGAGAATACTTCTGCTTAAAAAAGCGGAGCTAAAACTGGGGCAGCCAAAATTGAATTTGGGCGAAAACGAGCGAAAGTTGCATGCAGGCGAGTTGCAGGTTAACTTAATTTTTAACTTTTTCCTGCCCTGCGACTCTGCCTGGCCTGCCACTCGAAATGGGAACACCTCCCCACACACACACACACTGAAAACAAAACACACAAAAGTTGAACAATCGTAACGAAATAATTGAATTTTCATTTCCGTTTTATGTGTTTACTTCCGCTTCCATGGCCGCGCCGCCATTTTCTTTGCCCTTTCTCCCGGTCTCTCTCTCTCTCTCTTCTTGCTCTTTAGTCCTTTTTATACCCCCTCGTATCCTCGCATGTGTGTCGGCCTATTTGTATACAAAAGGCAGTCAATTTCTGCCAGCTTGAGGCAACTTTTTAAGTCAATTGTCAAAAAGTTTTTAACATCTTTTGCAGCCTTCCTTTCCCCGCTTTCTCCCTCTCTCTCTATATATATTTTTTGTTTCATTTTCGCTGCCAAATTGAAATATAATTCGGTAAAGTTTCGGCTTTTCCACTTATACGTTGTTTTTGACGCGAGGACGTGGGCCATAAATCAATGGCAGGCAAAAGGCGTTCGACTGAAATTGATTTAGATTTCGGGTGTAGAGGGGCGTGGTCCTGGGCATAACTCCTTTACTCGTTTGTCAAAGCCCGCGGCGTTGCAGAGAAAACTGTCCTGAATGTCAGTGCATTTTGTAGTTTGATTGAAACTCACATCTGCAGCCCCATTTGTACATAAACAAAATATATAGAAGGGTTTTGAATTTAAATTTACATATTTTAGGGTATGCATGTTATTTGTAAAATTGTTTCTAAGCTAAGTATTTTTTATTAGACGTTAAATGCACTCTTGAAAAAACCTGAACCGAACTCTTAATCACACGTACTACTCTTTTAAAATATACAAATAATTAAGATGAACTCCTATTCTTTTAAACAAGTTATGAGGGATCCTTTCCCACAACTGACTCATCGGTTGAAGCCATAAAAACGGAGTCGTAAACGCTTGAAATTTCAAATAAGATTTCGATAAAATCAGCATAGACTGATTGCCAACCCGCCCAAATGGCAATAACCAGCGATTATGGAAAGACACACAGATATAGCACCACAACCAGAATGATGAACTTTGGCTGTTTTGCATATTTGATGCACTCGACATAAACTTAATAATCATTGGCCCCCACCAGTAGTTACAGGTTATAAACCCGCGGTGCGCACTCTAAACTCGTAAACGGGGAAAGGCGTTAAAGCCGCCGAACCACAACTGCTTGTTTTATGGCCAACTCAATGAACTTGCCACTACGACCCCGTATTGCCGTTTTCCATTTTCCATCTGGTTTTCTGTCTAAGCGTTCCCTGCAATCATTTCGCCTGCTGTTGCATCATTTTTCACTATTAACCGGAGTGGGGATCCGGGACTCTGAGCCATAAAAGCAGCGTTTGTGCCACTAAAAATGTTTGACATGTGACTGTGAGCTAGGTTTTTCTACGACTGCCAGTGGGCCAGGTGTGCTGCCCACCTTGATCCTCGACTGAGAGCGCACCTGAGCAGAGGTTAACTGCTGCTCCTGCAGCTCCACTTGTCACTTGCCACTCTGCCGCCACTCGCTACTCGCTACTGCCACTTGCGCATTTAATTAAGTTTACGCCGCGCTGCACACGCAAAAGGACGAAGGACGTTATTAATTAAATTCCTTTATACACAGGTTAAGCCAGTAACCGCCGCCCAGCCAGCACGCCCCTGGCCCACCGTCTTTTGTGTGTCAACAATTGGAATATTAACGAGGCAACTAATGAAAGTTTACAAAGGCACACACACCGCGACCTGAGTGCTTCTCACCTCGAAATCGAAAGCGAAACATTTAATAAGAATCGCTGTCTCTGATTTTGGCTAAAAAGATCAAAGGTATTGGCTGGAAAGGAGTCTCTCCTTACCTTTTGACCCACCCGGCGTATACGTGATTTTTAAGGGGTAACGGATATAGGTAGAATAGATCGCCTTGGGAGTTATGTTTTTGTGAATAACTTGTATACTACTTTAAGAAATAATTAAGCAATTGAACGATAAGAAAAATAACATGCATATTTCCGTAAGAAATAGTAAATAAATCCTTACCCTCCAATACAAGTTGAAAACGCCCTTACAACTGAGGAGACCTCTAAAAATATTGCATGAAATCCTAAAAGGGCTACGAGACTAAAAGCATTTATCAAAATTCCATCAAAGATCAAAGCCACCACCGCGGTAAGAGACCTCTCACCTCTCTGCATTGACCCAGCCGCCATTTGGGTGATTTTTGAAGGGTCCAATTATAGTCGATCGCCTTGGGAGAGTCTGTCTGCGTGTAAATCCCACAGAGCCGAGCTGATGATGCTGATGCACTCCAGAGTAGGGTCTCTGGACCCCTAATAAGCCAACCAGCACATCAAAGGCAGTCAGAAGTCATAACCCAGACGCTCAGACGCCCAGACACATATGCAAAGGGGATATGTGTATTACCCTTACGTATTTAAGCCGCTTGTCGAACGCGCAAATCCAGTAGGGGAAAATCGACTTTTATTCAATATACACTTAAAAAATCAACTGGAAAAGAGGGCGGTGAGAGTAGGGAAAGTATGGCAGCAATATGCGAGTATAAATGTGCAAATCCCCCAGTGCAGTAGCAACAGCTGCTGCTGCTCCTGCTCCTGCTACTGGTATTGCTGCTACTGCTGATATTCCTTCCCCGCTCTGCACTCGCTGGCATTTACATTTAAGCTGATAAGCAAAAGTGCCCTCTACCCTAGCTTTTCCCGCATTTTTCCCCGATTTTCTCCCACCTGAGCGTTAAGTCTTGAAGCCTTGAAGTGAGCCCACACACACACACACCCACCCACGCTCTTATGCCTATATTCGAAGCGAAAAGAATTGTTTGCCGAGAATGTCGCAAGTTTATGAAATCGCGTGAGCTGGCAGCCAGGAATTTACATTTGACGCACGCACTTTACATTATTAATGCCGCGAGCCCAGGCAGAGGCAGCGAACAACAACGAACAAAAATAAATAAACCAAAAACTCAAGTTTCAAGACTCTCCAGACTTTTGATACAAAATATAAATACCCTTGGCTTTGTTTTTAATTTTAAGAGCCGGGATAATGCTTTAAGGTGTGTAAAAGGGTTTTAAATAAAACCGAGATTTATAATAGGATTTTTTAGAATTTTAGGAGTGGGATTCCCTCACCTAAGAGGACATTTTAAAAGATTTTTTAGACTAACTATATATAAGTTTAAAAGCAGTACTGAAAATACTAAGGAAGCATTATAATTTATTGGATTAAGGCTTGATCTGCATCTACCAGACACGAATGGACTTAAGCCTAATTTGATAACTTAACACAAATGATTTTCCATTCTCTATAACCTGTAGACTATTTAATTTTTTGCTATAATTTCTAATCCCTTTAACAACTCTGTTAAATTCAATATCCCCCCTAAGAGATTTAACTTTAAAAAGGGTATACAAATTAGACCCAGTAAATGGGTATTTCCCTGTGTAAACCAGTGTGTGTGTGGGAGTAGGTGTGCTTGGGTGTTTTTGGGGAAATGCTTCAGCCATTTCACAAATGTATCGCATTTCCGAATGTGTGTTTGCATTTTTACGCTTCGCTGGGAATTTTCCAATTTTTGCTGCTAATATTTATTAATCAAGTAATAGCTACACACTTGTACACACTTGTGTGTAGCTCTGTGTGTGTGTACGCTTGATTTTTGCACGAAAAATTGATTGCAAATTTATAAGCTAAACTTTTTCCACTGTTTGCTTTTGTTTGCGGCTCACGAAACAAACTTTTTTCGGTGTTGCTGTGCGGTTTTCCTTTTTTTATACACTTTTGTTGGCTGCCATTTGCAGCACTTGAAAAGGTCGCCACAGATGGCAATGTATGGAGAATTTTTCAATTTTCCATCACACAAAAATATTGAAATTCGACTTTTATGATTTTTTTTGGTCTCAGCAAGCTTTGGCAGTTCCCCAGCTGTATGTCAAAGTCCACCTAGCAAAGCACGGAACAGCTAGAATCATTCTCAGTCCTAACATTGTATTGAGCACACCTTTCTCTCTAAAATAAATCGAAATAAAAAGTAAGTTTTGAAAAGTGAAAAAAAAATCTAGAACAAAAGTTACAAAAAACAGAAACCAAAAAAAAAAGAGTTGTACTTTCAATCGGAAATAATTTTGAGTAATTCTCGGTTAACCTTTGAATATTTCGTGTCTCCCACAGCTTTCTCCAATCTTCGAAAGCCACGAAAAGCGAATATTATATTTATAAAGCCGAAGCCTGATAATGAATATTTTAAAGATGAAACTTTTGATGATTTTTGGGTGTAAGTATGACCAAAAGATCGAACTTTTGGTAAGCTTATGTTCATGATTGTTTCCTTAATTCTTCCCTAGTTACCCTTGTGCTTGTGATGCAGCCGGCTATGGGAAATGTAGTGCCGCTGTTCGCCTTAGATTTGATTAATGCCACTGCCCTCAAGGCCACCGATGGCCTTGCCGGCGGAAAGGCTACCAATGGTACCACTACCGGCACCACCACCCCAACCACTATCACCACCACCACCGCCACCGCCACCGCCACCGCCACTTTGAAGCCGTTGACTACCACTTCGATCCCCAAGAAGGAGCATCAGACCACCAAAGGGACTACAGCCGCCACCACTCATGGAAAGCCAGCCACGGCTTCCCGTAAGGATGTCGAATACATGGCTTATATGAACGATCTCTTTGACCTGGAAAACTCGATGAGACGCAAGTACCAGAAGCGTCGCTCTCACGGCGCTCTGCCAACCAAGGCTGCAGTGGGCGGCTCCATTGTGGCCCATCCGCTCATGTACTACAATATGGCACCGCCCAGGATGCAGGCAGCTAGGATTGATCTGGAGCTAAGCTATAAGCCGGGACAGGCATTGGACGATGGTGGTAATGGTGTTAATGGGGGTAATGGTGGTGCCCCCTTGAAGCACAACAAGTCCAAGGCCGTGCAGACTCTGCCACCGTTGCTGGAAATGCTAAGCAAGCCCCAGCAGCATCCGGAGATGCCTGCTATAATGGAGTTCCTCAATGGCATCGTGGACTTGGTCATCAACAGCAGCAGCAACTCCAACGGGGATAAGGAGTCCAAGCCGGTTGGTTACATCAATAAAACCGTCTCTCCGGATGGCAAGCACCAGATCAAGGAGTTCGGGATACGGGCTCCCAACATGGTGATCAAGGGAGTGCAGCAGGAAACCAACTATGGACTGCCCTCGGACCAGAACACCTATGAGACCTTGTCGGAGGTTTTGCGTCCCTCGTTCAAGCCAATGAAGATGCCAAAGAAATTGGGGCAGGAGCACAACTACGGACTGCCCTCTGAGCCGATCTCCTATGAGGCCTTGGATTTTCTGGGACCCGCTTTCAAGCCCGTTAAGATGCCCAAGAAAGTGGAGCTGGAGCAGCACCAGTTGAAACCGAAGCAGAAGCAGCGCCATCATCGCCGCGAGCCGCAGCTAGGACCCCAGTATGAATTGCTCAATGGCGGCATTGACATGGCCCTACGCAAGAACTACGAGATGATCGACCGTCTTCTGGAGGACCTCGAGCAGGAGGACGAGCTGCTGCAGGTGATCAAGGATGCTACCAAGCAACTATCAGAACAAACAAACGAACTGACCCACAATTTACAGAAAAAGAGCCACACTCCCAATGAGGAGCTCATCGTGAGCTGCCCGATTCACCACGAATTCCATGCCGATCGCTATGGCGATATAATTGAGGAGGATGTGGTAGAGGTCGATGAATGCGAAGCGGTCAAGATTCTAGATTAATCGGAGGGCTTACAGGACATATTCAGCTCTCTCCACAGAGAGCACTTTCAACCCAATGGTTTTCACAAAATTTGTTTGTTTCTTACACCGCATTTCATAGTGTCAGCCGCCACCCAACTTGTTTCTCTGTTCGGTCAGACAAGGGAAAGTCGGCCTTAAATTGTTTGCGTTTAATGATGTTAAAGTTTACAAAATCGAGACATTTTTACACAACATACAACATCGAACATGCGACACACAACATACTACATACAACATTGAACATACAGTCATACAACATACAACAATTAATTTGGAAAGGGAGCGCTAAATAAATTTAAAACACACACACCCAACTGGTAAGTGTTTTTTATGGGAGGGTATGAAGTAGTAGTAGTTATACTCTTAAAATTTCTCTAACTACAAAGAAAGCAGTCTAGGCTTAACCTTGTTGGAAACTGATGTTAGCTCGCAAGGTTGCATAATAAATAAACCTTCGGGAATGCCATTATCCTGCTGATTGGCCTTTGTTACCAACTCTCTTCCTCCTTCTCTGGAAGAAGAAAAATATCAAACTTTCGCTTCAATCGAAACTGAATCCCTTAGGGTCGCTTCATCCTGCTGTTTGTCCCTTGAAGTTCGCCTCGCCTTCGTTTTCATTAACAAAATCGATTTCCTACCTTGAAATGTCCTGCGGGGGGCTAGGTAAAATTGATATGCCGAGTGCGACAGTGCAGCCAAACGAGCAAACAAATCCAACAAGGAGCTAAGGACGAGGCTGTAAGGATGTAAGGATGTGGAATGGAGCCGAAAGGCCAAGTTTTGCCGGCTGGCAGTGGCACAGAGCCACAGCTAAATGCTGCTAATTTCGTATACAATAAAACTAATGTAAATTGCCACTTGACGTTCACTGGGCGTGTAAGTGTGTGCCAGAGTATGTGCGAGTGTGCGGGGTGTGTGTGTGTATCACATAGACATTAAATGGGGCACATAATGTGCTGGGAGTCAGGAATCAAGAACCGAGAACCAAGGGCTGGAACTGAGAGCTGGGTACTGAGCACCGGGAGGAGTCAGTTGCCCGAGCGAGTGTCATGGGTGCTGCTCGACCATCAACATAAATACAAATTTGCTTCACAAATCCAAGTATATAATCTATATAAACTGCACGAGAGAGTGCCAGTACATCTACATACATGTGTGGAAAAGCGGAAAAGTGCAACGCAGCATTCGTAAAATTGCGTAGCTTGTATGACTTCAAGTTGCACTTGAAGAAATTAACAAGGAACAACGTGGTTTGATGGAAAACAAAAAAGAATTTAAAGGTATAAGGTGAGAATTTATTTCCATAATCAAAATACCTTCTAATCATTCAATATATACAGATTCTTTCTTGAAGATAATAATTGATAAAATAAAAAGCAAGCCTACCTTGTATCAGTACTTAAAACTCTCTTCAAATATTATCCAAGTTTATGGCAAAACATTTAGTTGAATGAGAGCCATTGGGAAATCTACAACAGGCCTTTCCTTTCGCGGTGCACAAGTGGCACTGCCACTGTCCCTGGGGTGTTAACTGGAGTGTAAATGCGAATGTATGTGCAATTCATGCTGGTAAGTGACCGGGTCCCCCTGCAAGCCACTCGCCCTCGAATTTATATTTATTTACAAGAGTAAATAATAAATATACTGCTAGCACGCCAAGGTTGCCCATTGAAAGTGCATTAACTTTCGTCATACATAGAGGCGTCTTTAAATTCGTGGGCAATATAAATAAATGTAGAGAGGAAGGGACAGGACATTTTCAAGGAGATTCGACGAAGTTGACAGGCAGACAGACGGCGACCACTTTCGCTAATCTCTTTGCTTTTGGAAATTTATGGCTTCATTATGGGGACGAACAAAGAAGACGACGACGACGAGCGTTGCCAGGACATTGCCACTCTTCTGTCAGTCATCCTGTCATCCTGGCTCCTTGCTGCTGTTGTTGTTAATGTTATGGTTGTCATTTGGCAGCTTGTAATTACGTTCGCCACAAGTTGTTGGCAAAAGTTGTAATCTAGATTTCATAGTCCAAAGGCGACAAGCAACAGCATCAAATTCAATTGAACTGTTTGAGTCAGCCAAAGTCAAATCAAAAGGATACGCTGCTGCGTCCTTTAAAGCGCCATTAAAGTGTCGGCAAGAGTCTGTCGTATCTGAGCCCCGGAATAGCACATCAATTTTCCGCACAAGTCAGGCTATGCGAGTATGGGTGAAATTCTAGGGAAAATTGCCGGAATATAAATTGCAAAATCATTTTTATATCCACCCTTAGAGTAAGTCCCAATTTCCCTATTTAATCGTAAAGTGCCGAGTTTAACAAGGATAGACAATTCGATGACTAAAAGTACTTAATCCTTAGTTTAATGGCCATAAATTGTCCAATTATTCATAGACTGTTGAATCTGCCTTACTTAACAGGCACCTGTTGCTAGTTGGGCTACCTTTAATACAAAACTATTTGGGTCTGATTTTCATTTTGTTCTTGTTTTCAGGTTAAAGAGAACATTTTGAATCAATATTAAATAATCGAGATTTGGTGGAAAAAATCAATTTTAAAGAACACATAAATCAGCAAAAAAAACAGTAATTTTAATTCAGAAATAAGCCCTATGCCAGTTTCTATTGAGGGAATAAATCTGCATAATCAATTTAAGATGTAAAGTTTGGCCAATTTTTGACAATTTTAACGAATTAAAAAAAAATATATAAAAAAAATAAATGTATTTTCTTTTCTTCATGCCTAAAAAGATTCGCCTGTTGATGCTGATCAAGAATATATATGATTTATAGGGTCGGAAATGACTCCTTCGATTTCTTTTAAGCTTCCGACTAAAGGTGCAATACCATTTTTTAATCGATATTAACTATATTATTCATGTAAATTTTTTCAACAAATCAAAATTTAAAAATCTCATAACTCAGTCAAAATAGCATTAAATTCAATTCGGAGAACGCTGAAATGTTAATTTTTAGAAGGTTAATAAAACTGCATACTCCATTTAAAATGCGAATTTTTGGCCGATTTTTGGAATTTTTAATGATGTAACCCCTTTCCTTTTTTTCAGAAAATGGGAAATTTCTGAAAAAAAATTTTTTTGCCCGGAGATAGCTAGAAAGATTCGCCTGTTGATGCTGATCAAGAATATATATGATTTATAGGGTCGGAAATGACTCCTTCACTTTCTTTTAAGCTTCCGACTAAAGGTGCAATACCATTTTTTAATCGATATTAACTATATTATTCATGTAAATTTTTTCAACAAATCAAAATTTAAAAATCTCATAACTCAGTCAAAATAGCATTAAATTCAATTCGGAGAACGCTGAAATGTTAATTTTTAGAAGGTTAATAAAACTGCATACTCCATTTAAAATGCGAATTTTTGGCCGATTTTTGGAATTTTTAATGATGTAACCCCTTTCCTTTTTTTCTCAAAATGGGAAATTTCTGAAAAAAAAATGTTTTGCCCGGAGATAGCTAGAAAGATTTGCCTGTTGATGCTGATCAAGAATATATATGATTTATAGGGTCGGAAATGACTCCTTCACTTTCTTTTAAGCTTCCGACTAAAGGTGCAATACCATTTTTTAATCGATATTAACTATATTATTCATGTAAATTTTTTCAACAAATCAAAATTTAAAAATCTCATAACTCAGTCAAAATAGCATTAAATTCAATTCGGAGAACGCTGAAATGTTAATTTTTAGAAGGTTAATAAAACTGCATACTCCATTTAAAATGCGAATTTTTGGCCGATTTTTGGAATTTTTAATGATGTAACCCCTTTTCTTTTTTTCTCAAAATGGGAAATTTCTGAAAAAAAAATGTTTTGCCCGGAGATAGCTAGAAAGATTCGCCTGTTGATGCTGATCAAGAATATATATGATTTATAGGGTCGGAAATGACTCCTTCACTTTCTTTTAAGCTTCCGACTAAAGGTGCAATACCATTTCTTAATCGATATTAACTATATTATTCATGTAAATTTATTAAACAAATCAAAATTTAAAAATCTCATAACTCAGTCAAAATAGCATTAAATTCAATTCGGAGAACGCTGGAATGTTAATTTTTAGCAGGTTAATAAAACTGCATACTCCATTTAAAATGCGAATTTTTGGTAGATTTTTTGAATTTTTAATGATGTAACCCCTTTCCTTTTTTCAGAAAATGGGAAATTTCTGAAAAAAAAATGTTTTGCCCGGAGATAGCTAGAAAAATTCGCCTGTTGATGCTGATCAAGAAAATCTATGATTTATAGGGTCGGAAATGACTCCTTCACTTTCTTTTAAGCTTCCGACTAAAGGTGCAATACCATTTTTTAATCGATATTAACTATATTATTCATGTAAATTTTTTCAACAAATCAAAATTTTAAATACTCATAACTAAGTCAAAATAGCATTTAATTCAATTCGGAGAACGCTGGAATGTTAATTTTTAGCAGGTTAATAAAACTGCCTAAGATGTATAGGGTCGAAAATGACTCCTTCACTTTCTTTTAGACTTCCGACTAAAGGTGCAATACCATTTTAACTATATTATTTATGTAAATTTTTTCAACAAATCAAAATTTAAAAATCTCATAACTCAGTCAAAATAGCATTAAATTCAATTCGGAGAACGCTGAAATGTTAATTTTTAGCAGGTTAATAAAACTGCATACTCCATTTAAAATGCGAATTTTTGGCCGATTTTTGGAATTTTTAATGATGTAACCCCTTTCCTTTTTTTTCTCAAAATGGGAAATTTCTGAAAAAAAAATGTTTTGCCCGGAGATAGCTAGAAAGATTCGCCTGTTGATGCTGATCAAGAATATATATGATTTATAGGGTCGGAAATGACTCCTTCACTTTCTTTTAAGCTTCCGACTAAAGGTGCAATACCATTTTTTAATCGATATTAACTATATTATCATGTAAATTTTTTCAACAAATCAAAATTTAAAATACTCATAACTAAGTCAAAATAGCATTTAATTCAATTCGGAGAACGCTGGAATGTTAATTTTTAGCAGGTTAATAAAACTGCCTAAGATGTATAGGGTCGAAAATGACTCCTTCACTTTCTTTTAGACTTCCGACTAAAGGTGCAATACCATTTTAACTATATTATTCATGTAAATTTTTTCAACAAATCAAAATTTAAAAATCTCATAACTCAGTCAAAATAGCATTAAATTCAATTCGGAGAACGCTGAAATGTTAATTTTTAGCAGGTTAATAAAACTGCATACTCCATTTAAAATGCGAATTTTTGGCCGATTTTTGGAATTTTTAATGATGTAACCCCTTTCCTTTTTTTCTCAAAATGGGAAATTTCTGAAAAAAAATTTTTTTGCCCGGAGATAGCTAGAAAGATTCGCCTGTTGATGCTGATCAAGAAAATATATGATTTATAGGGTCGGAAATGACTCCTTCACTTTCTTTTAAGCTTCCGACTAAAGGTGCAATACCATTTCTTAATCGATATTAACTATATTATTCATGTAAATTTATTAAACAAATCAAAATTTAAAAATCTCATAACTCAGTCAAAATAGCATTAAATTCAATTCGGAGAACGCTGGAATGTTAATTTTTAGCAGGTTAATAAAACTGCCTAAGATGTATAGGGTCGAAAATGACTCCTTCACTTTCTTTTAGACTTCCGACTAAAGGTGCAATACCATTTTAACTATATTATTTATGTAAATTTTTTCAACAAATCAAAATTTAAAAATCTCATAACTCAGCCAAAATAGCATTAAATTCAATTCGGAGAACGCTGAAATGTTAATTTTTAGCAGGTTAATAAAACTGCATACTCCATTTAAAATGCGAATTTTTGGCCGATTTTTGGAATTTTTAATGATGTAACCCCTTTCCTTTTTTTCTCAAAATGGGAAATTTCTGAAAAAAAAATGTTTTGCCCGGAGATAGCTAGAAAGATTCGCCTGTTGATGCTGATCAAGAAAATATATGATTTATAGGGTCGGAAATGACTCCTTCACTTTCTTTTAAGCTTCCGACTAAAGGTGCAATACCATTTCTTAATCGATATTAACTATATTATTCATGTAAATTTATTAAACAAATCAAAATTTAAAAATCTCATAACTCAGTCAAAATAGCATTAAATTCAATTCGGAGAACGCTGGAATGTTAATTTTTAGCAGGTTAATAAAACTGCCTAAGATGTATAGGGTCGAAAATGACTCCTTCACTTTCTTTTAGACTTCCGACTAAAGGTGCAATACCATTTTAACTATATTATTTATGTAAATTTTTTCAACAAATCAAAATTTAAAAATCTCATAACTCAGTCAAAATAGCATTAAATTCAATTCG
The DNA here is from genome assembly GCF_035046125.1 of Drosophila serrata. Lineage (NCBI taxonomy): Eukaryota > Metazoa > Arthropoda > Insecta > Diptera > Drosophilidae > Drosophila > Drosophila serrata. The sequence goes on along the minus strand of NW_028257232.1, from coordinate 833,862 downwards.
GAGAACGCTGAAATGTTAATTTTTAGCAGGTTAATAAAACTGCATACTCCATTTAAAATGCGAATTTTTGGTCGATTTTTTGAATTTTTAATGATGTAACCCCTTTCCTTTTTTCAGAAAATGGGAAATTTCTGAAAAAAAATTTTTTTGCCCGGAGATAGCTAGAAAGATTCGCCTGTTGATGCTGATCAAGAATATATATGATTTATAGGGTCGGAAATGACTCCTTCACTTTCTTTTAAGCTTCCGACTAAAGGTGCAATACCATTTTTTAATCGATATTAACTATATTATTCATGTAAATTTTTTCAACAAATCAAAATTTAAAAATCTCATAACTCAGTCAAAATAGCATTAAATTCAATTCGGAGAACGCTGAAATGTTAATTTTTAGAAGGTTAATAAAACTGCATACTCCATTTAAAATGCGAATTTTTGGCCGATTTTTGGAATTTTTAATGATGTAACCCCTTTCCTTTTTTTCAGAAAATGGGAAATTTCTGAAAAAAAATTTTTTTGCCCGGAGATAGCTAGAAAGACTCGCCTGTTGATGCTGATCAAGAATATATATGATTTATAGGGTCGGAAATGACTCCTTCACTTTCTTTTAAGCTTCCGACTAAAGGTGCAATACCATTTTTTAATCGATATTAACTATATTATTCATGTAAATTTTTTCAACAAATCAAAATTTTAAATACTCATAACTAAGTCAAAATAGCATTTAATTCAATTCGGAGAACGCTGGAATGTTAATTTTTAGAAGGTTAATAAAACTGCATACTCCATTTAAAATGCGAATTTTTGGCCGATTTTTGGAATTTTTAATGATGTAACCCCTTTCCTTTTTTTCTCAAAATGGGAAATTTCTGAAAAAAAAATGTTTTGCCCGGAGATAGCTAGAAAGATTCGCCTGTTGATGCTGATCAAGAATATATATGATTTATAGGGTCGGAAATGACTCCTTCACTTTCTTTTAAGCTTCCGACTAAAGGTGCAATACCATTTTTTAATCGATATTAACTATATTATTCATGTAAATTTTTTAAACAAATCAAAATTTAAAAATCTCATAACTCAGTCAAAATAGCATTAAATTCAATTCGGAGAACGCTAGAATGTTAATTTTTAGCAGGTTAATAAAACTGCCTAAGATGTATAGGGTCGGAAATAACTCCTTCACTTTCTTTTAGACTTCCGACTAAAGGTGCAATACCATTTTAACTATATTATTCATGTAAATTTTTTCAACAAATCAAAATTTAAAAATCTCATAACTCAGTCAAAATAGCATTAAATTCAATTCGGAGAACGCTGGAATGTTTATTTTTAGCAGGTTAATAAAACTGCATACTCCATTTAAAATGCGAATTTTTGGCCGATTTTTGGAATTTTTAATGATGTAACCCCTTTCCTTTTTTTCTCAAAATGGGAAATTTCTGAAAAAAAAATGTTTTGCCCGGAGATAGCTAGAAAGATTCGCCTGTTGATGCTGATCAAGAAAATATATGATTTATAGGGTCGGAAATGACTCCTTCACTTTCTTTTAAGCTTCCGACTAAAGGTGCAATACCATTTCTTAATCGATATTAACTATATTATTGATGTAAATTTATTAAACAAATCAAAATTTAAAAATCTCATAACTCAGTCAAAATAGCATTAAATTCAATTCGGAGAACGCTGGAATGTTAATTTTTAGCAGGTTAATAAAACTGCATACTCCATTTAAAATGCGAATTTTTGGTCGATTTTTTGAATTTTTAATGATGTAACCCCTTTCCTTTTTTCAGAAAATGGGAAATTTCTGAAAAAAAAATTTTTTGCCCGGAGATAGCTAGAAAGATTCGCCTGTTGATGCTGATCAAGAAAATATATGATTTATAGGGTCGGAAATGACTCCTTCACTTTCTTTTAAGCTTCCGACTAAAGGTGCAATACCATTTTTTAATCGATATTAACTATATTATTCATGTAAATTTTTTCAACAAATCAAAATTTAAAAATCTCATAACTCAGTCAAAATAGCATTAAATTCAATTCGGAGAACGCTGGAATGTTAATTTTTAGCAGGTTAATAAAACTGCCTAAGATGTATAGGGTCGAAAATGACTCCTTCACTTTCTTTTAGACTTCCGACTAAAGGTGCAATACCATTTTAACTATATTATTTATGTAAATTTTTTCAACAAATCAAAATTTAAAAATCTCATAACTCAGTCAAAATAGCATTAAATTCAATTCGGAGAACGCTGAAATGTTAATTTTTAGCAGGTTAATAAAACTGCATACTCCATTTAAAATGCGAATTTTTGGCCGATTTTTGGAATTTTTAATGATGTAACCCCTTTCCTTTTTTTCTCAAAATGGGAAATTTCTGAAAAAAAAATGTTTTGCACGGAGATAGCTAGAAAGATTCGCCTGTTGATGCTGATCACGAAAATATATTAAAAAAAAAAAAAAAAAAAAAAAAAAAAAAAAAAAAAAAAAAAAAAAAAAAAAAAAAAAAAAACAATTTTTAATCCCCCTCCCCCCTAAAAAAAATTTTTTTGCCCGGAGATAGCTAGAAAGATTCGCCTGTTGATGCTGATCAAGAATATATATGATTTATAGGGTCGGAAATGACTCCTTCACTTTCTTTTAAGCTTCCGACTAAAGGTGCAATACCATTTTTTAATCGATATTAACTATATTATTCATGTAAATTTTTTCAACAAATCAAAATTTAAAAATCTCATAACTCAGTCAAAATAGCATTAAATTCAATTCGGAGAACGCTGAAATGTTAATTTTTAGCAGGTTAATAAAACTGCCTAAGATGTATAGGGTCGGAAATAACTCCTTCACTTTCTTTTAGACTTCCGACTAAAGGTGCAATACCATTTTAACTATATTATTCATGTAAATTTTTTCAACAAATCAAAATTTAAAAATCTCATAACTCAGTCAAAATAGCATTAAATTCAATTCGGAGAACGCTGGAATGTTAATTTTTAGCAGGTTAATAAAACTGCCTAAGATGTATAGGGTCGGAAATAACTCCTTCACTTTCTTTTAGACTTCCGACTAAAGGTGCAATACCATTTTAACTATATTATTCATGTAAATTTTTTCAACAAATCAAAATTTAAAAATCTCATAACTCAGTCAAAATAGCATTAAATTCAATTCGGAGAACGCTGAAATGTTAATTTTTAGCAGGTTAATAAAACTGCCTAAGATGTATAGGGTCGGAAATGACTCCTTCACTTTCTTTTAGACTTCCGACTAAAGGTGCAATACCATTGTAACTATATTATTCATGTAAATTTTTTCAACAAATCAAAATTTAAAAACCTCATAACTCAGTCAAAATAGCATTAAATACAATTCGGAGAACGCTGGAATGTTAATTTTTAGCAGGTTAATAAATTTTTTCAACAAATCAAAATTTAAAAATCTCATAACTCAGTCACAATAGCATTAAATTTAATTCGGAGAACGCTAGAATGTTAATTTTTAGCAGGTTAATAAAACTGCCTAAGATGTATAGGGTCGGAAATGACTCCTTCACTTTCTTTTAGACTTCCGACTAAAGGTGCAATACCATTTTAACTATATTATTTATGTAAATTTTTTCAACAAATCAAAATTTAAAAATCTCATAACTCAGTCAAAATAGCATTAAATTCAATTCGGAGAACGCTGAAATGTTAATTTTTAGCAGGTTAATAAAACTGCATACTCCATTTAAAATGCGAATTTTTGGCCGATTTTTTGAATTTTTAATGATGTAACCCCTTTCCTTTTTTTCAGAAAATGGGAAATTTCTGAAAAAAAATTTTTTTGCCCGGAGATAGCTAGAAAGATTCGCCTGTTGATGCTGATCAAGAATATATATGATTTATAGGGTCGGAAATGACTCCTTCACTTTCTTTTAAGCTTCCGACTAAAGGTGCAATACCATTTTTTAATCGATATTAACTATATTATTCATGTAAATTTTTTCAACAAATCAAAATTTAAAAATCTCATAACTCAGTCAAAATAGCATTAAATTCAATTCGGAGAACGCTGGAATGTTAATTTTTAGCAGGTTAATAAAACTGCCTAAGATGTATAGGGTCGGAAATAACTCCTTCACTTTCTTTTAGACTTCCGACTAAAGGTGCAATACCATTTTAACTATATTATTCATGTAAATTTTTTCAACAAATCAAAATTTAAAAATCTCATAACTCAGTCAAAATAGCATTAAATTCAATTCGGAGAACGCTGAAATGTTAATTTTTAGCAGGTTAATAAAACTGCCTAAGATGTATAGGGTCGGAAATAACTCCTTCACTTTCTTTTAGACTTCCGACTAAAGGTGCAATACCATTTTAACTATATTATTCATGTAAATTTTTTCAACAAATCAAAATTTAAAAATCTCATAACTCAGTCAAAATAGCATTAAATTCAATTCGGAGAACGCTGAAATGTTAATTTTTAGCAGGTTAATAAAACTGCCTAAGATGTATAGGGTCGGAAATAACTCCTTCACTTTCTTTTAGACTTCCGACTAAAGGTGCAATACCATTTTAACTATATTATTCATGTAAATTTTTTCAACAAATCAAAATTTAAAAATCTCATAACTCAGTCAAAATAGCATTAAATTCAATTCGGAGAACGCTGAAATGTTAATTTTTAGCAGGTTAATAAAACTGCCTAAGATGTATAGGGTCGGAAATGACTCCTTCACTTTCTTTTAGACTTCCGACTAAAGGTGCAATACCATTTTAACTATATTATTCATGTAAATTTTTTCAACAAATCAAAATTTAAAAATCTCATAACTCAGTCAAAATAGCATTAAATTCAATTCGGAGAACGCTGAAATGTTAATTTTTAGCAGGTTAATAAAACTGCATACTCCATTTAAAATGCGAATTTTTGGTCGATTTTTTGAATTTTTAATGATGTAACCCCTTTCCTTTTTTTCAGAAAATGGGAAATTTCTGAAAAAAAATTTTTTTGCCCGGAGATAGCTAGAAAGATTCGCCTGTTGATGCTGATCAAGAATATATATGATTTATAGGGTCGGAAATGACTCCTTCACTTTCTTTTAAGCTTCCGACTAAAGGTGCAATACCATTTTTTAATCGATATTAACTATATTATTCATGTAAATTTTTTCAACAAATCAAAATTTAAAAATCTCATAACTCAGTCAAAATAGCATTAAATTCAATTCGGAGAACGCTGAAATGTTAATTTTTAGCAGGTTAATAAAACTGCCTAAGATGTATAGGGTCGGAAATAACTCCTTCACTTTCTTTTAGACTTCCGACTAAAGGTGCAATACCATTTTAACTATATTATTCATGTAAATTTTTTCAACAAATCAAAATTTAAAAATCTCATAACTCAGTCAAAATAGCATTAAATTCAATTCGGAGAACGCTGAAATGTTAATTTTTAGCAGGTTAATAAAACTGCCTAAGATGTATAGGGTCGGAAATAACTCCTTCACTTTCTTTTAGACTTCCGACTAAAGGTGCAATACCATTTTAACTATATTATTCATGTAAATTTTTTCAACAAATCAAAATTTAAAAATCTCATAACTCAGTCAAAATAGCATTAAATTCAATTCGGAGAACGCTGAAATGTTAATTTTTAGCAGGTTAATAAAACTGCCTAAGATGTATAGGGTCGGAAATAACTCCTTCACTTTCTTTTAGACTTCCGACTAAAGGTGCAATACCATTTTAACTATATTATTCATGTAAATTTTTTCAACAAATCAAAATTTAAAAATCTCATAACTCAGTCAAAATAGCATTAAATTCAATTCGGAGAACGCTGGAATGTTAATTTTTAGCAGGTTAATAAAACTGCCTAAGATGTATAGGGTCGGAAATAACTCCTTCACTTTCTTTTAGACTTCCGACTAAAGGTGCAATACCATTTTAACTATATTATTCATGTAAATTTTTTCAACAAATCAAAATTTAAAAATCTCATAACTCAGTCAAAATAGCATTAAATTCAATTCGGAGAACGCTGAAATGTTAATTTTTAGCAGGTTAATAAAACTGCATACTCCATTTAAAATGCGAATTTTTGGTCGATTTTTTGAATTTTTAATGATGTAACCCCTTTCCTTTTTTTCAGAAAATGGGAAATTTCTGAAAAAAAATTTTTTTGCCCGGAGATAGCTAGAAAGATTCGCCTGTTGATGCTGATCAAGAATATATATGATTTATAGGGTCGGAAATGACTCCTTCACTTTCTTTTAAGCTTCCGACTAAAGGTGCAATACCATTTTTTAATCGATATTAACTATATTATTCATGTAAATTTTTTCAACAAATCAAAATTTAAAAATCTCATAACTCAGTCAAAATAGCATTAAATTCAATTCGGAGAACGCTGGAATGTTAATTTTTAGCAGGTTAATAAAACTGCCTAAGATGTATAGGGTCGGAAATAACTCCTTCACTTTCTTTTAGACTTCCGACTAAAGGTGCAATACCATTTTAACTATATTATTCATGTAAATTTTTTCAACAAATCAAAATTTAAAAATCTCATAACTCAGTCAAAATAGCATTAAATTCAATTCGGAGAACGCTGGAATGTTAATTTTTAGCAGGTTAATAAAACTGCCTAAGATGTATAGGGTCGGAAATAACTCCTTCACTTTCTTTTAGACTTCCGACTAAAGGTGCAATACCATTTTAACTATATTATTCATGTAAATTTTTTCAACAAATCAAAATTTAAAAATCTCATAACTCAGTCAAAATAGCATTAAATTCAATTCGGAGAACGCTGAAATGTTAATTTTTAGCAGGTTAATAAAACTGCCTAAGATGTATAGGGTCGGAAATGACTCCTTCACTTTCTTTTAGACTTCCGACTAAAGGTGCAATACCATTGTAACTATATTATTCATGTAAATTTTTTCAACAAATCAAAATTTAAAAATCTCATAACTCAGTCAAAATAGCATTAAATTCAATTCGGAGAACGCTGGAATGTTAATTTTTAGCAGGTTAATAAAACTGCATACTCCATTTAAAATGCGAATTTTTGGTCGATTTTTTGAATTTTTAATGATGTAACCCCTTTCCTTTTTTTCAGAAAATGGGAAATTTCTGAAAAAAAATTTTTTTGCCCGGAGATAGCTAGAAAGATTCGCCTGTTGATGCTGATCAAGAATATATATGATTTATAGGGTCGGAAATGACTCCTTCACTTTCTTTTAAGCTTCCGACTAAAGGTGCAATACCATTTTTTAATCGATATTAACTATATTATCATGTAAATTTTTTCAACAAATCAAAATTTAAAAATCTCATAACTCAGTCAAAATAGCATTAAATTCAATTCGGAGAACGCTGAAATGTTAATTTTTAGCAGGTTAATAAAACTGCCTAAGATGTATAGGGTCGGAAATAACTCCTTCACTTTCTTTTAGACTTCCGACTAAAGGTGCAATACCATTTTAACTATATTATTCATGTAAATTTTTTCAACAAATCAAAATTTAAAAATCTCATAACTCAGTCAAAATAGCATTAAATTCAATTCGGAGAACGCTGAAATGTTAATTTTTAGCAGGTTAATAAAACTGCCTAAGATGTATAGGGTCGGAAATAACTCCTTCACTTTCTTTTAGACTTCCGACTAAAGGTGCAATACCATTTTAACTATATTATTCATGTAAATTTTTTAACAAATCAAAATTTAAAAATCTCATAACTCAGTCAAAATAGCATTAAATTCAATTCGGAGAACGCTGAAATGTTAATTTTTAGCAGGTTAATAAAACTGCATACTCCATTTAAAATGCGAATTTTTGGTCGATTTTTTGAATTTTTAATGATGTAACCCCTTTCCTTTTTTTCAGAAAATGGGAAATTTCTGAAAAAAAATTTTTTTGCCCGGAGATAGCTAGAAAGATTCGCCTGTTGATGCTGATCAAGAATATATATGATTTATAGGGTCGGAAATGACTCCTTCACTTTCTTTTAAGCTTCCGACTAAAGGTGCAATACCATTTTAACTATATTATTCATGTAAATTTTTTCAACAAATCAAAATTTAAAAATCTCATAACTCAGTCAAAATAGCATTAAATTCAATTCGGAGAACGCTGGAATGTTAATTTTTAGCAGGTTAATAAAACTGCATACTCCATTTAAAATGCGAATTTTTGGTCGATTTTTTGAATTTTTAATGATGTAACCCCTTTCCTTTTTTTCAGAAAATGGGAAATTTCTGAAAAAAAATTTTTTTGCCCGGAGATAGCTAGAAAGATTTGCCTGTTGATGCTGATCAAGAATATATATGATTTATAGGGTCGGAAATGACTCCTTCACTTTCTTTTAAGCTTCCGACTAAAGGTGCAATACCATTTTTTAATCGATATTAACTATATTATTCATGTAAATTTTTTCAACAAATCAAAATTTAAAAATCTCATAACTCAGTCAAAATAGCATTAAATTCAATTCGGAGAACGCTGAAATGTTAATTTTTAGCAGGTTAATAAAACTGCCTAAGATGTATAGGGTCGGAAATGACTCCTTCACTTTCTTTTAGACTTCCGACTAAAGGTGCAATACCATTGTAACTATATTATTCATGTAAATTTTTTCAACAAATCAAAATTTAAAAATCTCATAACTCAGTCAAAATAGCATTAAATTCAATTCGGAGAACGCTGGAATGTTAATTTTTAGCAGGTTAATAAAACTGCATACTCCATTTAAAATGCGAATTTTTGGTCGATTTTTTGAATTTTTAATGATGTAACCCCTTTCCTTTTTTTCAGAAAATGGGAAATTTCTGAAAAAAAATTTTTTTGCCCGGAGATAGCTAGAAAGATTCGCCTGTTGATGCTGATCAAGAATATATATGATTTATAGGGTCGGAAATGACTCCTTCACTTTCTTTTAAGCTTCCGACTAAAGGTGCAATACCATTTTTTAATCGATATTAACTATATTATTCATGTAAATTTTTTCAACAAATCAAAATTTAAAAATCTCATAACTCAGTCAAAATAGCATTAAATTCAATTCGGAGAACGCTGAAATGTTAATTTTTAGCAGGTTAATAAAACTGCCTAAGATGTATAGGGTCGGAAATAACTCCTTCACTTTCTTTTAGACTTCCGACTAAAGGTGCAATACCATTTTAACTATATTATTCATGTAAATTTTTTCAACAAATCAAAATTTAAAAATCTCATAACTCAGTCAAAATAGCATTAAATTCAATTCGGAGAACGCTGAAATGTTAATTTTTAGCAGGTTAATAAAACTGCCTAAGATGTATAGGGTCGGAAATGACTCCTTCACTTTCTTTTAGACTTCCGACTAAAGGTGCAATACCATTGTAACTATATTATTCATGTAAATTTTTTCAACAAATCAAAATTTAAAAATCTCATAACTCAGTCAAAATAGCATTAAATTCAATTCGGAGAACGCTGGAATGTTAATTTTTAGCAGGTTAATAAAACTGCATACTCCATTTAAAATGCGAATTTTTGGTCGATTTTTTGAATTTTTAATGATGTAACCCCTTTCCTTTTTTTCAGAAAATGGGAAATTTCTGAAAAAAAATTTTTTTGCCCGGAGATAGCTAGAAAGATTCGCCTGTTGATGCTGATCAAGAATATATATGATTTATAGGGTCGGAAATGACTCCTTCACTTTCTTTTAAGCTTCCGACTAAAGGTGCAATACCATTTTTTAATCGATATTAACTATATTATTCATGTAAATTTTTTCAACAAATCAAAATTTAAAAATCTCATAACTCAGTCAAAATGGCATTAAATTCAATTCGGAGAACGCTGAAATGTTAATTTTTAGCAGGTTAATAAAACTGCCTAAGATGTATAGGGTCGGAAATAACTCCTTCACTTTCTTTTAGACTTCCGACTAAAGGTGCAATACCATTTTAACTATATTATTCATGTAAATTTTTTCAACAAATCAAAATTTAAAAATCTCATAACTCAGTCAAAATAGCATTAAATTCAATTCGGAGAACGCTGAAATGTTAATTTTTAGCAGGTTAATAAAACTGCCTAAGATGTATAGGGTCGGAAATGACTCCTTCACTTTCTTTTAGACTTCCGACTAAAGGTGCAATACCATTGTAACTATATTATTCATGTAAATTTTTTCAACAAATCAAAATTTAAAAATCTCATAACTCAGTCAAAATAGCATTAAATTCAATTCGGAGAACGCTGGAATGTTAATTTTTAGCAGGTTAATAAAACTGCATACTCCATTTAAAATGCGAATTTTTGGTCGATTTTTTGAATTTTTAATGATGTAACCCCTTTCCTTTTTTTCAGAAAATGGGAAATTTCTGAAAAAAAATTTTTTTGCCCGGAGATAGCTAGAAAGATTCGCCTGTTGATGCTGATCAAGAATATATATGATTTATAGGGTCGGAAATGACTCCTTCACTTTCTTTTAAGCTTCCGACTAAAGGTGCAATACCATTTTTTAATCGATATTAACTATATTATTCATGTAAATTTTTTCAACAAATCAAAATTTAAAAATCTCATAACTCAGTCAAAATAGCATTAAATTCAATTCGGAGAACGCTGAAATGTTAATTTTTAGCAGGTTAATAAAACTGCCTAAGATGTATAGGGTCGGAAATAACTCCTTCACTTTCTTTTAGACTTCCGACTAAAGGTGCAATACCATTTTAACTATATTATTCATGTAAATTTTTTCAACAAATCAAAATTTAAAAATCTCATAACTCAGTCAAAATAGCATTAAATTCAATTCGGAGAACGCTGGAATGTTAATTTTTAGCAGGTTAATAAAACTGCCTAAGATGTATAGGGTCGGAAATAACTCCTTCACTTTCTTTTAGACTTCCGACTAAAGGTGCAATACCATTTTAACTATATTATTCATGTAAATTTTTTCAACAAATCAAAATTTAAAAATCTCATAACTCAGTCAAAATAGCATTAAATTCAATTCGGAGAACGCTGGAATGTTAATTTTTAGCAGGTTAATAAAACTGCCTAAGATGTATAGGGTCGGAAATGACTCCTTCACTTTCTTTTAGACTTCCGACTAAAGGTGCAATACCATTGTAACTATATTATTCATGTAAATTTTTTCAACAAATCAAAATTTAAAAATCTCATAACTCAGTCAAAATAGCATTAAATTCAATTCGGAGAACGCTGGAATGTTAATTTTTAGCAGGTTAATAAAACTGCATACTCCATTTAAAATGCGAATTTTTGGTCGATTTTTTGAATTTTTAATGATGTAACCCCTTTCCTTTTTTTCAGAAAATGGGAAATTTCTGAAAAAAAATTTTTTTGCCCGGAGATAGCTAGAAAGATTCGCCTGTTGATGCTGATCAAGAATATATATGATTTATAGGGTCGGAAATGACTCCTTCACTTTCTTTTAAGCTTCCGACTAAAGGTGCAATACCATTTTTTAATCGATATTAACTATATTATTCATGTAAATTTTTTCAACAAATCAAAATTTAAAAATCTCATAACTCAGTCAAAATAGCATTAAATTCAATTCGGAGAACGCTGAAATGTTAATTTTTAGCAGGTTAATAAAACTGCCTAAGATGTAGAGGGTCGGAAATAACTCCTTCACTTTCTTTTAGACTTCCGACTAAAGGTGCAATACCATTTTAACTATATTATTCATGTAAATTTTTTCAACAAATCAAAATTTAAAAATCTCATAACTCAGTCAAAATAGCATTAAATTCAATTCGGAGAACGCTGGAATGTTAATTTTTAGCAGGTTAATAAAACTGCCTAAGATGTATAGGGTCGGAAATAACTCCTTCACTTTCTTTTAGACTTCCGACTAACTCACTCAAAATGGCATTAAATTCAATTCGGAGAACGCTGGAATGTTAATTTTTAGCAGGTTAATAAAACTGCCTAAGATGTATAGGGTCGGAAATAACTCCTTCACTTTCTTTTAGACTTCCGACTAAAGGTGCAATACCATTTTAACTATATTATTCATGTAAATTTTTTCAACAAATCAAAATTTAAAAATCTCATAACTCAGTCAAAATAGCATTAAATTCAATTCGGAGAACGCTGGAATGTTAATTTTTAGCAGGTTAATAAAACTGCATACTCCATTTAAAATGCGAATTTTTGGCCGATTTTTTGAATTTTTAATGATGTAACCCCTTTCCTTTTTTTCAGAAAATGGGAAATTTCTGAAAAAAAATTTTTTTGCCCGGAGATAGCTAGAAAGATTCGCCTGTTGATGCTGATCAAGAATATATATGATTTATAGGGTCGGAAATGACTCCTTCACTTTCTTTTAAGCTTCCGACTAAAGGTGCAATACCATTTTTTAATCGATATTAACTATATTATTCATGTAAATTTTTTCAACAAATCAAAATTTAAAAATCTCATAACTCAGTCAAAATAGCATTAAATTCAATTCGGAGAACGCTGAAATGTTAATTTTTAGCAGGTTAATAAAACTGCCTAAGATGTAGAGGGTCGGAAATGACTCCTTCACTTTCTTTTAGACTTCCGACTAAAGGTGCAATACCATTTTAACTATATTATTCATGCAAATTTTTGATCGATTTTTTGAATTTTTAATGATGTAACCCCTTTCCTTTTTTTCAGAAAATGGGAAATTTCTGAAAAAAAATTTTTTTGCCCGGAGATAGCTAGAAAGATTCGCCTGTTGATGCTGATCAAGAATATATATGATTTATAGGGTCGGAAATGACTCCTTCACTTTCTTTTAAGCTTCCGACTAAAGGTGCAATACCATTTTTTAATCGATATTAACTATATTATTCATGTAAATTTTTTCAACAAATCAAAATTTAAAAATCTCATAACTCAGTCAAAATAGCATTAAATTCAATTCGGAGAACGCTGAAATGTTAATTTTTAGCAGGTTAATAAAACTGCCTAAGATGTATAGGGTCGGAAATGACTCCTTTACTTTCTTTTAGACTTCCGACTAAAGGTGCAATACCATTTTAACTATATTATTCATGTAAATTTTTTCAACAAATCAAAATTTAAAAATCTCATAACTCAGTCAAAATAGCATTAAATTCAATTCGGAGAACGCTGGAATGTTAATTTTTAGCAGGTTAATAAAACTGCCTAAGATGTATAGGGTCGGAAATAACTCCTTCACTTTCTTTTAGACTTCCGACTAAAGGTGCAATACCATTTTAACTATATTATTCATGTAAATTTTTTCAACAAATCAAAATTTAAAAATCTCATAACTCAGTCAAAATAGCATTAAATTCAATTCGGAGAACGCTGAAATGTTAATTTTTAGCAGGTTAATAAAACTGCCTAAGATGTATAGGGTCGGAAATGACTCCTTCACTTTCTTTTAGACTTCCGACTAAAGGTGCAATACCATTTTAACTATATTATTCATGTAAATTTTTTCAACAAATCAAAATTTAAAAATCTCATAACTCAGTCAAAATAGCATTAAATTCAATTCGGAGAACGCTGGAATGTTAATTTTTAGCAGGTTAATAAAACTGCATACTCCATTTAAAATGCGAATTTTTGGTCGATTTTTTGAATTTTTAATGATGTAACCCCTTTCCTTTTTTTCAGAAAATGGGAAATTTCTGAAAAAAAATTTTTTTGCCCGGAGATAGCTAGAAAGATTCGCCTGTTGATGCTGATCAAGAATATATATGATTTATAGGGTCGGAAATGACTCCTTCACTTTCTTTTAAGCTTCCGACTAAAGGTGCAATACCATTTTTTAATCGATATTAACTATATTATTCATGTAAATTTTTTCAACAAATCAAAATTTAAAAATCTCATAACTCAGTCAAAATAGCATTAAATTCAATTCGGAGAACGCTGAAATGTTAATTTTTAGCAGGTTAATAAAACTGCCTAAGATGTATAGGGTCGGAAATAACTCCTTCACTTTCTTTTAGACTTCCGACTAAAGGTGCAATACCATTTTAACTATATTATTCATGTAAATTTTTTCAACAAATCAAAATTTAAAAATCTCATAACTCAGTCAAAATAGCATTAAATTCAATTCGGAGAACGCTGGAATGTTAATTTTTAGCAGGTTAATAAAACTGCCTAAGATGTATAGGGTCGGAAATAACTCCTTCACTTTCTTTTAGACTTCCGACTAAAGGTGCAATACCATTTTAACTATATTATTCATGTAAATTTTTTCAACAAATCAAAATTTAAAAATCTCATAACTCAGTCAAAATAGCATTAAATTCAATTCGGAGAACGCTGGAATGTTAATTTTTAGCAGGTTAATAAAACTGCATACTCCATTTAAAATGCGAATTTTTGGTCGATTTTTTGAATTTTTAATGATGTAACCCCTTTCCTTTTTTTCAGAAAATGGGAAATTTCTGAAAAAAAATTTTTTTGCCCGGAGATAGCTAGAAAGATTCGCCTGTTGATGCTGATCAAGAATATATATGATTTATAGGGTCGGAAATGACTCCTTCACTTTCTTTTAAGCTTCCGACTAAAGGTGCAATACCATTTTTTAATCGATATTAACTATATTATTCATGTAAATTTTTTCAACAAATCAAAATTTAAAAATCTCATAACTCAGTCAAAATAGCATTAAATTCAATTCGGAGAACGCTGAAATGTTAATTTTTAGCAGGTTAATAAAACTGCCTAAGATGTATAGGGTCGGAAATAACTCCTTCACTTTCTTTTAGACTTCCGACTAAAGGTGCAATACCATTTTAACTATATTATTCATGTAAATTTTTTCAACAAATCAAAATTTAAAAATCTCATAACTCAGTCAAAATAGCATTAAATTCAATTCGGAGAACGCTAAAATGTTAATTTTTAGCAGGTTAATAAAACTGCCTAAGATGTATAGGGTCGGAAATAACTCCTTCACTTTCTTTTAGACTTCCGACTAAAGGTGCAATACCATTTTAACTATATTATTCATGTAAATTTTTTCAACAAATCAAAATTTAAAAATCTCATAACTCAGTCAAAATAGCATTAAATTCAATTCGGAGAACGCTGGAATGTTAATTTTTAGCAGGTTAATAAAACTGCATACTCCATTTAAAATGCGAATTTTTGGCCGATTTTTTGAATTTTTAATGATGTAACCCCTTTCCTTTTTTTCAGAAAATGGGAAATTTCAGAAAAAAAATTTTTTTGCCCGGAGATAGCTAGAAAGATTCGCCTGTTGATGCTGATCAAGAATATATATGATTTATAGGGTCGGAAATGACTCCTTCACTTTCTTTTAAGCTTCCGACTAAAGGTGCAATACCATTTTTTAATCGATATTAACTATATTATTCATGTAAATTTTTTCAACAAATCAAAATTTAAAAATCTCATAACTCAGTCAAAATAGCATTAAATTCAATTCGGAGAACGCTGAAATGTTAATTTTTAGCAGGTTAATAAAACTGCCTAAGATGTAGAGGGTCGGAAATAACTCCTTTACTTTCTTTTAGACTTCCGACTAAAGGTGCAATACCATTTTAACTATATTATTCATGTAAATTTTTTCAACAAATCAAAATTTAAAAATCTCATAACTCAGTCAAAATAGCATTAAATTCAATTCGGAGAACGCTGGAATGTTAATTTTTAGCAGGTTAATAAAACTGCCTAAGATGTATAGGGTCGGAAATAACTCCTTCACTTTCTTTTAGACTTCCGACTAAAGGTGCAATACCATTTTAACTATATTATTCATGTAAATTTTTTCAACAAATCAAAATTTAAAAATCTCATAACTCAGTCAAAATAGCATTAAATTCAATTCGGAGAACGCTGGAATGTTAATTTTTAGCAGGTTAATAAAACTGCCTAAGATGTATAGGGTCGGAAATAACTCCTTCACTTTCTTTTAGACTTCCGACTAAAGGTGCAATACCATTTTAACTATATTATTCATGTAAATTTTTTCAACAAATCAAAATTTAAAAATCTCATAACTCAGTCAAAATAGCATTAAATTCAATTCGGAGAACGCTGGAATGTTAATTTTTAGCAGGTTAATAAAACTGCATACTCCATTTAAAATGCGAATTTTTGACCGATTTTTGGAATTTTTAATGATGTAACCCCTTTCCTTTTTTTCAGAAAATGGGAAATTTCTGAAAAAAAATTTTTTTGCCCGGAGATAGCTAGAAAGATTCGCCTGTTGATGCTGATCAAGAATATATATGATTTATAGGGTCGGAAATGACTCCTTCACTTTCTTTTAAGCTTCCGACTAAAGGTGCAATACCATTTTTTAATCGATATTAACTATATTATTCATGTAAATTTTTTCAACAAATCAAAATTTAAAAATCTCATAACTCAGTCAAAATAGCATTAAATTCAATTCGGAGAACGCTGGAATGTTAATTTTTAGCAGGTTAATAAAACTGCTTAAGATGTAGAGGGTCGGAAATGACTCCTTTACTTTCTTTTAGACTTCCGACTAAAGGTGCAATACCAATTTAACTATATTATTCATGTACATTTTTTCAACAAATCAAAATTTAAAAATCTCATAACTCAGTCAAAATAGCATTAAATTCAATTCGGAGAACGCTGGAATGTTAATTTTTAGCAGGTTAATAAAACTGCCTAAGATGTATAGGGTCGGAAATAACTCCTTCACTTTCTTTTAGACTTCCGACTAACTCAGTCAAAATGGCATTAAATTCAATTCGGAGAACGCTGGAATGTTAATTTTTAGCAGGTTAATAAAACTGCCTAAGATGTATAGGGTCGGAAATAACTCCTTCACTTTCTTTTAGACTTCCGACTAAAGGTGCAATACCATTTTAACTATATTATTCATGTAAATTTTTTCAACAAATCAAAATTTAAAAATCTCATAACTCAGTCAAAATAGCATTAAATTCAATTCGGAGAACGCTGGAATGTTAATTTTTAGCAGGTTAATAAAACTGCATACTCCATTTAAAATGCGAATTTTTGGTCGATTTTTTGAATTTTTAATGATGTAACCCCTTTCCTTTTTTTCAGAAAATGGGAAATTTCTGAAAAAAAATTTTTTTGCCCGGAGATAGCTAGAAAGATTCGCCTGTTGATGCTGATCAAGAATATATTTGATTTATAGGGTCGGAAATGACTCCTTCACTTTCTTTTAAGCTTCCGACTAAAGGTGCAATACCATTTTTTAATCGATATTAACTATATTATTCATGTAAATTTTTTCAACAAATCAAAATTTAAAAATCTCATAACTCAGCCAAAATAGCATTAAATTCAATTCGGAGAACGCTGGAATGTTAATTTTTAGCAGGTTAATAAAACTGCTTAAGATGTAGAGGGTCGGAAATGACTCCTTCACTTTCTTTTAGACTTCCGACTAAAGGTGCAATACCATTTTAACTATATTATTCATGTAAATTTTTGACCGATTTTTGGAATTTTTAATGATGTAACCCCTTTCCTTTTTTTCAGAAAATGGGAAATTTCAGAAAAAAAATTTTTTTGCCCGGAGATAGCTAGAAAGATTCGCCTGTTGATGCTGATCAAGAATATATATGATTTATAGGGTCGGAAATGACTCCTTCACTTTCTTTTAAGCTTCCGACTAAAGGTGCAATACCATTTTTTAATCGATATTAACTATATTATTCATGTAAATTTTTTCAACAAATCAAAATTTAAAAATCTCATAACTCAGCCAAAATAGCATTAAATTCAATTCGGAGAACGCTGGAATGTTAATTTTTAGCAGGTTAATAAAACTGCTTAAGATGTAGAGGGTCGGAAATGACTCCTTTACTTTCTTTTAGACTTCCGACTAAAGGTGCAATACCAATTTAACTATATTATTCATGTACATTTTTTCAACAAATCAAAATTTAAAAATCTCATAACTCAGTCAAAATAGCATTAAATTCAATTCGGAGAACGCTGGAATGTTAATTTTTAGCAGGTTAATAAAACTGCCTAAGATGTATAGGGTCGGAAATAACTCCTTCACTTTCTTTTAGACTTCCGACTAAAGGTGCAATACCATTTTAACTATATTATTCATGTAAATTTTTTCAACAAATCAAAATTTAAAAATCTCATAACTCAGTCAAAATAGCATTAAATTCAATTCGGAGAACGCTGAAATGTTAATTTTTAGCAGGTTAATAAAACTGCCTAAGATGTATAGGGTCGGAAATAACTCCTTCACTTTCTTTTAGACTTCCGACTAAAGGTGCAATACCATTTTAACTATATTATTCATGTAAATTTTTTCAACAAATCAAAATTTAAAAATCTCATAACTCAGTCAAAATAGCATTAAATTCAATTCGGAGAACGCTGGAATGTTAATTTTTAGCAGGTTAATAAAACTGCATACTCCATTTAAAATGCGAATTTTTGACCGATTTTTTGAATTTTTAATGATGTAACCCCTTTCCTTTTTTTCAGAAAATGGGAAATTTCTGAAAAAAAATTTTTTTGCCCGGAGATAGCTAGAAAGATTCGCCTGTTGATGCTGATCAAGAATATATATGATTTATAGGGTCGGAAATGACTCCTTCACTTTCTTTTAAGCTTCCGACTAAAGGTGCAATACCATTTTTTAATCGATATTAACTATATTATTCATGTAAATTTTTTCAACAAATCAAAATTTAAAAATCTCATAACTCAGTCAAAATAGCATTAAATTCAATTCGGAGAACGCTGAAATGTTAATTTTTAGCAGGTTAATAAAACTGCTTAAGATGTAGAGGGTCGGAAATGACTCCTTTACTTTCTTTTAGACTTCCGACTAAAGGTGCAATACCATTTTAACTATATTATTCATGTAAATTTTTTCAACAAATCAAAATTTAAAAATCTCATAACTCAGTCAAAATAGCATTAAATTCAATTCGGAGAACGCTGGAATGTTAATTTTTAGCAGGTTAATAAAACTGCATACTCCATTTAAAATGCGAATTTTTGGTCGATTTTTTGAATTTTTAATGATGTAACCCCTTTCCTTTTTTTCAGAAAATGGGAAATTTCTGAAAAAAAATTTTTTTGCCCGGAGATAGCTAGAAAGATTCGCCTGTTGATGCTGATCAAGAATATATATGATTTATAGGGTCGGAAATGACTCCTTCACTTTCTTTTAAGCTTCCGACTAAAGGTGCAATACCATTTTTTAATCGATATTAACTATATTATTCATGTAAATTTTTTCAACAAATCAAAATTTAAAAATCTCATAACTCAGTCAAAATAGCATTAAATTCAATTCGGAGAACGCTGGAATGTTAATTTTTAGCAGGTTAATAAAACTGCCTAAGATGTAGAGGGTCGGAAATGACTCCTTCACTTTCTTTTAGACTTCCGACTAAAGGTGCAATACCATTTTAACTATATTATTCATGTAAATTTTTTCAACAAATCAAAATTTAAAAATCTCATAACTCAGTCAAAATAGCATTAAATTCAATTCGGAGAACGCTGGAATGTTAATTTTTAGCAGGTTAATAAAACTGCATACTCCATTTAAAATGCGAATTTTTGGTCGATTTTTTGAATTTTTAATGATGTAACCCCTTTCCTTTTTTTCAGAAAATGGGAAATTTCTGAAAAAAAATTTTTTTGCCCGGAGATAGCTAGAAAGATTCGCCTGTTGATGCTGATCAAGAATATATATGATTTATAGGGTCGGAAATGACTCCTTCACTTTCTTTTAAGCTTCCGACTAAAGGTGCAATACCATTTTTTAATCGATATTAACTATATTATTCATGTAAATTTTTTCAACAAATCAAAATTTAAAAATCTCATAACTCAGTCAAAATAGCATTAAATTCAATTCGGAGAACGCTGAAATGTTAATTTTTAGCAGGTTAATAAAACTGCCTAAGATGTATAGGGTCGGAAATAACTCCTTCACTTTCTTTTAGACTTCCGACTAAAGGTGCAATACCATTTTAACTATATTATTCATGTAAATTTTTTCAACAAATCAAAATTTAAAAATCTCATAACTCAGTCAAAATAGCATTAAATTCAATTCGGAGAACGCTAGAATGTTAATTTTTAGCAGGTTAATAAAACTGCCTAAGATGTATAGGGTCGGAAATAACTCCTTCACTTTCTTTTAGACTTCCGACTAAAGGTGCAATACCATTTTCACTATATTATTCATGTAAATTTTTTCAACAAATCAAAATTTAAAAATCTCATAACTCAGTCAAAATAGCATTAAATTCAATTCGGAGAACGCTGAAATGTTAATTTTTAGCAGGTTAATAAAACTGCATACTCCATTTAAAATGCGAATTTTTGGTCGATTTTTTGAATTTTTAATGATGTAACCCCTTTCCTTTTTTTCAGAAAATGGGAAATTTCTGAAAAAAAATTTTTTTGCCCGGAGATAGCTAGAAAGATTCGCCTGTTGATGCTGATCAAGAATATATATGATTTATAGGGTCGGAAATGACTCCTTCACTTTCTTTTAAGCTTCCGACTAAAGGTGCAATACCATTTTTTAATCGATATTAACTATATTATTCATGTAAATTTTTTCAACAAATCAAAATTTAAAAATCTCATAACTCAGTCAAAATAGCATTAAATTCAATTCGGAGAACGCTGGAATGTTAATTTTTAGCAGGTTAATAAAACTGCTTAAGATGTAGAGGGTCGGAAATGACTCCTTTACTTTCTTTTAGACTTCCGACTAAAGGTGCAATACCATTTTAACTATATTATTCATGTACATTTTTTCAACAAATCAAAATTTAAAAATCTCATAACTCAGTCAAAATAGCATTAAATTCAATTCGGAGAACGCTGGAATGTTAATTTTTAGCAGGTTAATAAAACTGCCTAAGATGTATAGGGTCGGAAATAACTCCTTCACTTTCTTTTAGACTTCCGACTAAAGGTGCAATACCATTTTAACTATATTATTCATGTAAATTTTTTCAACAAATCAAAATTTAAAAATCTCATAACTCAGTCAAAATAGCATTAAATTCAATTCGGAGAACGCTGGAATGTTAATTTTTAGCAGGTTAATAAAACTGCCTAAGATGTATAGGGTCGGAAATAACTCCTTTACTTTCTTTTAGACTTCCGACTAAAGGTGCAATACCATTTTAACTATATTATTCATGTAAATTTTTTCAACAAATCAAAATTTAAAAATCTCATAACTCAGTCAAAATAGCATTAAATTCAATTCGGAGAACGCTGGAATGTTAATTTTTAGCAGGTTAATAAAACTGCATACTCCATTTAAAATGCGAATTTTTGACCGATTTTTGGAATTTTTAATGATGTAACCCCTTTCCTTTTTTTCAGAAAATGGGAAATTTCTGAAAAAAAATTTTTTTGCCCGGAGATAGCTAGAAAGATTCGCCTGTTGATGCTGATCAAGAATATATATGATTTATAGGGTCGGAAATGACTCCTTCACTTTCTTTTAAGCTTCCGACTAAAGGTGCAATACCATTTTTTAATCGATATTAACTATATTATTCATGTAAATTTTTTCAACAAATCAAAATTTAAAAATCTCATAACTCAGTCAAAATAGCATTAAATTCAATTCGGAGAACGCTGGAATGTTAATTTTTAGCAGGTTAATAAAACTGCTTAAGATGTAGAGGGTCGGAAATGACTCCTTTACTTTCTTTTAGACTTCCGACTAAAGGTGCAATACCAATTTAACTATATTATTCATGTACATTTTTTCAACAAATCAAAATTTAAAAATCTCATAACTCAGTCAAAATAGCATTAAATTCAATTCGGAGAACGCTGGAATGTTAATTTTTAGCAGGTTAATAAAACTGCATACTCCATTTAAAATGCGAATTTTTGGTCGATTTTTTGAATTTTTAATGATGTAACCCCTTTCCTTTTTTTCAGAAAATGGGAAATTTCTGAAAAAAAATTTTTTTGCCCGGAGATAGCTAGAAAGATTCGCCTGTTGATGCTGATCAAGAATAATCTCATAACTCAGTCAAAATAGCATTAAATTCAATTCGGAGAACGCTAGAATGTTAATTTTTAGCAGGTTAATAAAACTGCCTAAGATGTATAGGGTCGGAAATAACTCCTTCACTTTCTTTTAGACTTCCGACTAAAGGTGCAATACCATTTTCACTATATTATTCATGTAAATTTTTTCAACAAATCAAAATTTAAAAATCTCATAACTCAGTCAAAATAGCATTAAATTCAATTCGGAGAACGCTGGAATGTTAATTTTTAGCAGGTTAATAAAACTGCATACTCCATTTAAAATGCGAATTTTTGACCGATTTTTGGAATTTTTAATGATGTAACCCCTTTCCTTTTTTTCAGAAAATGGGAAATTTCTGAAAAAAAATTTTTTTGCCCGGAGATAGCTACAAAGATTCGCCTGTTGATGCTGATCAAGAATATATATGATTTATAGGGTCGGAAATGACTCCTTCACTTTCTTTTAAGCTTCCGACTAAAGGTGCAATACCATTTTTTAATCGATATTAACTATATTATTCATGTAAATTTTTTCAACAAATCAAAATTTAAAAATCTCATAACTCAGTCAAAATAGCATTAAATTCAATTCGGAGAACGCTGGAATGTTAATTTTTAGCAGGTTAATAAAACTGCTTAAGATGTAGAGGGTCGGAAATGACTCCTTCACTTTCTTTTAGACTTCCGACTAAAGGTGCAATACCATTTTAACTATATTATTCATGTAAATTTTTTCAACAAATCAAAATTTAAAAATCTCATAACTCAGTCAAAATAGCATTAAATTCAATTCGGAGAACGCTGGAATGTTAATTTTTAGCAGGTTAATAAAACTGCATACTCCATTTAAAATGCGAATTTTTGGTCGATTTTTTGAATTTTTAATGATGTAACCCCTTTCCTTTTTTTCAGAAAATGGGAAATTTCTGAAAAAAAATTTTTTTGCCCGGAGATAGCTAGAAAGATTCGCCTGTTGATGCTGATCAAGAATAATCTCATAACTCAGTCAAAATAGCATTAAATTCAATTCGGAGAACGCTAGAATGTTAATTTTTAGCAGGTTAATAAAACTGCCTAAGATGTATAGGGTCGGAAATAACTCCTTCACTTTCTTTTAGACTTCCGACTAAAGGTGCAATACCATTTTTCACTATATTATTCATGTAAATTTTTTCAACAAATCAAAATTTAAAAATCTCATAACTCAGTCAAAATAGCATTAAATTCAATTCGGAGAACGCTGGAATGTTAATTTTTAGCAGGTTAATAAAACTGCATACTCCATTTAAAATGCGAATTTTTGGTCGATTTTTTGAATTTTTAATGATGTAACCCCTTTCCTTTTTTTCAGAAAATGGGAAATTTCTGAAAAAAAATTTTTTTGCCCGGAGATAGCTAGAAAGATTCGCCTGTTGATGCTGATCAAGAATATATATGATTTATAGGGTCGGAAATGACTCCTTCACTTTCTTTTAAGCTTCCGACTAAAGGTGCAATACCATTTTTTAATCGATATTAACTATATTATTCATGTAAATTTTTTCAACAAATCAAAATTTAAAAATCTCATAACTCAGCCAAAATAGCATTAAATTCAATTCGGAGAACGCTGGAATGTTAATTTTTAGCAGGTTAATAAAACTGCTTAAGATGTAGAGGGTCGGAAATGACTCCTTTACTTTCTTTTAGACTTCCGACTAAAGGTGCAATACCAATTTAACTATATTATTCATGTAAATTTTTTCAACAAATCAAAATTTAAAAATCTCATAACTCAGTCAAAATAGCATTAAATTCAATTCGGAGAACGCTGGAATGTTAATTTTTAGCAGGTTAATAAAACTGCCTAAGATGTATAGGGTCGGAAATAACTCCTTCACTTTCTTTTAGACTTCCGACTAAAGGTGCAATACCATTTTAACTATATTATTCATGTAAATTTTTTCAACAAATCAAAATTTAAAAATCTCATAACTCAGTCAAAATAGCATTAAATTCAATTCGGAGAACGCTGGAATGTTAATTTTTAGCAGGTTAATAAAACTGCCTAAGATGTATAGGGTCGGAAATAACTCCTTCACTTTCTTTTAGACTTCCGACTAAAGGTGCAATACCATTTTAACTATATTATTCATGTAAATTTTTTCAACAAATCAAAATTTAAAAATCTCATAACTCAGTCAAAATAGCATTAAATTCAATTCGGAGAACGCTGGAATGTTAATTTTTAGCAGGTTAATAAAACTGCATACTCCATTTAAAATGCGAATTTTTGGCCGATTTTTTGAATTTTTAATGATGTAACCCCTTTCCTTTTTTTCAGAAAATGGGAAATTTCTGAAAAAAAATTTTTTTGCCCGGAGATAGCTAGAAAGATTCGCCTGTTGATGCTGATCAAGAATATATATGATTTATAGGGTCGGAAATGACTCCTTCACTTTCTTTTAAGCTTCCGACTAAAGGTGCAATACCATTTTTTAATCAATATTAACTATATTATTCATGTAAATTTTTTCAACAAATCAAAATTTAAAAATCTCATAACTCAGTCAAAATAGCATTAAATTCAATTCGGAGAACGCTGAAATGTTAATTTTTAGCAGGTTAATAAAACTGCCTAAGATGTAGAGGGTCGGAAATGACTCCTTCACTTTCTTTTAGACTTCCGACTAAAGGTGCAATACCATTTTAACTATATTATTTATGTAAATTTATTAAACAAATCAAAATTTAAAAATCTCATAACTCAGTCAAAATAGCATTAAATTCAATTCGGAGAACGCTGGAATGTTAATTTTTAGCAGGTTAATAAAACTGCATACTCCATTTAAAATGCGAATTTTTGGTCGATTTTTTGAATTTTTAATGATGTAACCCCTTTCCTTTTTTTCAGAAAATGGGAAATTTCTGAAAAAAAATTTTTTTGCCCGGAGATAGCTAGAAAGATTCGCCTGTTGATGCTGATCAAGAATATATATGATTTATAGGGTCGGAAATGACTCCTTCACTTTCTTTTAAGCTTCCGACTAAAGGTGCAATACCATTTTTTAATCGATATTAACTATATTATTCATGTAAATTTTTTCAACAAATCAAAATTTAAAAATCTCATAACTCAGTCAAAATAGCATTAAATTCAATTCGGAGAACGCTGAAATGTTAATTTTTAGCAGGTTAATAAAACTGCCTAAGATGTAGAGGGTCGGAAATGACTCCTTCACTTTCTTTTAGACTTCCGACTAAAGGTGCAATACCATTTTAACTATATTATTCATGTAAATTTTTTCAACAAATCAAAATTTAAAAATCTCATAACTCAGTCAAAATAGCATTAAATTCAATTCGGAGAACGCTGGAATGTTAATTTTTAGCAGGTTAATAAAACTGCATACTCCATTTAAAATGCGAATTTTTGGTCGATTTTTTGAATTTTTAATGATGTAACCCCTTTCCTTTTTTTCAGAAAATGGGAAATTTCTGAAAAAAAATTTTTTTGCCCGGAGATAGCTAGAAAGATTCGCCTGTTGATGCTGATCAAGAATATATATGATTTATAGGGTCGGAAATGACTCCTTCACTTTCTTTTAAGCTTCCGACTAAAGGTGCAATACCATTTTTTAATCGATATTAACTATATTATTCATGTAAATTTTTTCAACAAATCAAAATTTAAAAATCTCATAACTCAGTCAAAATAGCATTAAATTCAATTCGGAGAACGCTGAAATGTTAATTTTTAGCAGGTTAATAAAACTGCCTAAGATGTATAGGGTCGGAAATAACTCCTTCACTTTCTTTTAGACTTCCGACTAAAGGTGCAATACCATTTTAACTATATTATTCATGTAAATTTTTTCAACAAATCAAAATTTAAAAATCTCATAACTCAGTCAAAATAGCATTAAATTCAATTCGGAGAACGCTAGAATGTTAATTTTTAGCAGGTTAATAAAACTGCCTAAGATGTATAGGGTCGGAAATAACTCCTTTACTTTCTTTTAGACTTCCGACTAAAGGTGCAATACCATTTTCACTATATTATTCATGTAAATTTTTTCAACAAATCAAAATTTAAAAATCTCATAACTCAGTCAAAATAGCATTAAATTCAATTCGGAGAACGCTGGAATGTTAATTTTTAGCAGGTTAATAAAACTGCATACTCCATTTAAAATGCGAATTTTTGACCGATTTTTGGAATTTTTAATGATGTAACCCCTTTCCTTTTTTTCAGAAAATGGGAAATTTCTGAAAAAAAATTTTTTTGCCCGGAGATAGCTAGAAAGATTCGCCTGTTGATGCTGATCAAGAATATATATGATTTATAGGGTCGGAAATGACTCCTTCACTTTCTTTTAAGCTTCCGACTAAAGGTGCAATACCATTTTTTAATCGATATTAACTATATTATTCATGTAAATTTTTTCAACAAATCAAAATTTAAAAATCTCATAACTCAGTCAAAATAGCATTAAATTCAATTCGGAGAACGCTGGAATGTTAATTTTTAGCAGGTTAATAAAACTGCTTAAGATGTAGAGGGTCGGAAATGACTCCTTCACTTTCTTTTAGACTTCCGACTAAAGGTGCAATACCATTTTAACTATATTATTCATGTACATTTTTTCAACAAATCAAAATTTAAAAATCTCATAACTCAGTCAAAATAGCATTAAATTCAATTCGGAGAACGCTGGAATGTTAATTTTTAGCAGGTTAATAAAACTGCATACTCCATTTAAAATGCGAATTTTTGGTCGATTTTTTGAATTTTTAATGATGTAACCCCTTTCCTTTTTTTCAGAAAATGGGAAATTTCTGAAAAAAAATTTTTTTGCCCGGAGATAGCTAGAAAGATTCGCCTGTTGATGCTGATCAAGAATATATATGATTTATAGGGTCGGAAATGACTCCTTCACTTTCTTTTAAGCTTCCGACTAAAGGTGCAATACCATTTTTTAATCGATATTAACTATATTATTCATGTAAATTTTTTCAACAAATCAAAATTTAAAAATCTCATAACTCAGTCAAAATAGCATTAAATTCAATTCGGAGAACGCTGGAATGTTAATTTTTAGCAGGTTAATAAAACTGCTTAAGATGTAGAGGGTCGGAAATGACTCCTTCACTTTCTTTTAGACTTCCGACTAAAGGTGCAATACCATTTTAACTATATTATTCATGTAAATTTTTTCAACAAATCAAAATTTAAAAATCTCATAACTCAGTCAAAATAGCAAATGCGAGCTTTTGGTCGATTTTTGGAATTTTTAATGATGTAACCCCTTTCCTTTTTTTCAGAAAATGGGAAATTTCAGAAAAAAAAAATTTTTGCCCGGAGATAGCTAGAAAGATTCGCCTGTTGATGCTGATCAAGAATATATATGATTTATAGGGTCGGAAATGACTCCTTCACTTTCTTTTAAGCTTCCGACTGAAGGTGCAATACCATTTTTTAATCGATATTAACTATATTATTCATGTAAATTTTTTCAACAAATCAAAATTTAAAAATCTCATAACTCAGTCAAAATAGCACTAAATTCAATTCGGAGAACGCTGGTATGTTAATTTTTAGCAGGTTAATAAAATTGCCAAAGATGTATGGGTCGGCAATAACTCCTTTACTTTCTTTTAGACGTTCGACTAAAGGTGCAATACCATTGTAACTATATTATTTATGTAAATTTTTTCAACAAATCAAAATTTAAAAATCTCATAACTCAGTCAAAATAGCATTAAATTCAATTCGGAGAACGCTGAAATGTTAATTTTTAGCAGGTTAATAAAACTGCATACTCCATTTAAAATGCGAATTTTTTACCGATTTTTGGAATTTTTAATGATGTAACCCCTTTCCTTTTTTTCAGAAAATGGGAAATTTCAGAAAAAAAATTTTTTTGCCCGGAGATAGCTAGAAAGATTCGCCTGTTGATGCTGATCAAGAATATATATGATTTATAGGGTCGGAAATGACTCCTTCACTTTCTTTTAAGCTTCCGACTAAAGGTGCAATACCATTTTTTAATCGATATTAACTATATTATTCAAATTTAACTATATTATTCATGTACATTTTTTCAACAAATCAAAATTTAAAAATCTCATAACTCAGTCAAAATAGCATTAAATTCAATTCGGAGAACGCTGAAATGTTAATTTTTAGCAGGTTAATAAAACTGCATACTCCATTTAAAATGCGAATTTTTGACCGATTTTTGGAATTTTTAATGATGTAACCCCTTTCCTTTTTTTCAGAAAATGGGAAATTTCAGAAAAAAAATTTTTTTGCCCGGAGATAGCTAGAAAGATTCGCCTGTTGATGCTGATCAAGAATATATATGATTTATAGGGTCGGAAATGACTCCTTCACTTTCTTTTAAGCTTCCGACTAAAGGTGCAATACCATTTTTTAATCGATATTAACTATATTATTCATGTAAATTTTTTCAACAAATCAAAATTTAAAAATCTCATAACTCAGTCAAAATAGCATTAAATTCAATTCGGAGAACGCTGGAATGTTAATTTTTAGCAGGTTAATAAAACTGCCTAAGATGTAGAGGGTCGGAAATGACTCCTTCACTTTCTTTTAGACTTCCGACTAAAGGTGCAATACCATTTTAACTATATTATTCATGTAAATTTTTTCAACAAATCAAAATTTAAAAATCTCATAACTCAGTCAAAATAGCATTAAATTCAATTCGGAGAACGCTGAAATGTTAATTTTTAGCAGGTTAATAAAACTGCCTAAGATGTATAGGGTCGGAAATGACTCCTTCACTTTCTTTTAGACTTCCGACTAAAGGTGCAATACCATTGTAACTATATTATTCATGTAAATTTTTTCAACAAATCAAAATTTAAAAATCTCATAACTCAGTCAAAATAGCATTAAATTCAATTCGGAGAACGCTGGAATGTTAATTTTTAGCAGGTTAATAAAACTGCATACTCCATTTAAAATGCGAATTTTTGGTCGATTTTTTGAATTTTTAATGATGTAACCCCTTTCCTTTTTTTCAGAAAATGGGAAATTTCAGAAAAAAAAATTTTTTGCCCGGAGATAGCTAGAAAGATTCGCCTGTTGATGCTGATCAAGAATATATATGATTTATAGGGTCGGAAATGACTCCTTCACTTTCTTTTAAGCTTCCGACTGAAGGTGCAATACCATTTTTTAATCGATATTAACTATATTATTCAAATTTAACTATATTATTCATGTAAATTTTTTCAACAAATCAAAATTTAAAAATCTCATAACTCAGTCAAAATAGCACTAAATTCAATTCGGAGAACGCTGGAATGTTAATTTTTAGCAGGTTAATAAAATTGCCAAAGATGTATGGGTCGGCAATAACTCCTTTACTTTCTTTTAGACGTTCGACTAAAGGTGCAATACCATTGTAACTATATTATTTATGTAAATTTTTTCAACAAATCAAAATTTAAAAATCTCATAACTCAGTCAAAATAGCATTAAATTCAATTCGGAGAACGCTGAAATGTTAATTTTTAGCAGGTTAATAAAACTACATACTCCATTTAAAATGCGAATTTTTGACCGATTTTTGGAATTTTTAATGATGTAACCCCTTTCCTTTTTTTCAGAAAATGGGAAATTTCAGAAAAAAAATTTTTTTGCCCGGAGATAGCTAGAAAGATTCGCCTGTTGATGCTGATCAAGAATATATATGATTTATAGGGTCGGAAATGACTCCTTCACTTTCTTTTAAGCTTCCGACTAAAGGTGCAATACCATTTTTTAATCGATATTAACTATATTATTCATGTAAATTTTTTCAACAAATCAAAATTTAAAAATCTCATAACTCAGTCAAAATAGCATTAAATTCAATTCGGAGAACGCTGAAATGTTAATTTTTAGCAGGTTAATAAAACTGCCTAAGATGTAGAGGGTCGGAAATGACTCCTTCACTTTCTTTTAGACTTCCGACTAAAGGTGCAATACCATTTTAACTATATTATTCATGTAAATTTTTTCAACAAATCAAAATTTAAAAATCTCATAACTCAGTCAAAATAGCATTAAATTCAATTCGGAGAACGCTGAAATGTTAATTTTTAGCAGGTTAATAAAACTGCATACTCCATTTAAAATGCGAATTTTTGGTCGATTTTTTGAATTTTTAATGATGTAACCCCTTTCCTTTTTTTCAGAAAATGGGAAATTTCAGAAAAAAAATTTTTTTGCCCGGAGATAGCTAGAAAGATTCGCCTGTTGATGCTGATCAAGAATATATATGATTTATAGGGTCGGAAATGACTCCTTCACTTTCTTTTAAGCTTCCGACTAAAGGTGCAATACCATTTTTTAATCGATATTAACTATATTATTCATGTAAATTTTTTCAACAAATCAAAATTTAAAAATCTCATAACTCAGTCAAAATAGCATTAAATTCAATTCGGAGAACGCTGAAATGTTAATTTTTAGCAGGTTAATAAAACTGCTTAAGATGTAGAGGGTCGGAAATGACTCCTTCACTTTCTTTTAGACTTCCGACTAAAGGTGCAATACCATTTTAACTATATTATTCATGTAAATTTTTTCAACAAATCAAAATTTAAAAATCTCATAACTCAGTCAAAATAGCATTAAATTCAATTCGGAGAACGCTGAAATGTTAAGTTTTAGCAGGTTAATAAAACTGCATACTCCATTTAAAATGCGAATTTTTGACCGATTTTTTGAATTTTTAATGATGTAACCCCTTTCCTTTTTTTCAGAAAATGGGAAATTTCAGAAAAAAAAATTTTGCCCGGAGATAGCTAGAAAGATTCGCCTGTTGATGCTGATCAAGAATATATATGATTTATAGGGTCGGAAATGACTCCTTCACTTTCTTTTAAGCTTCCGACTGAAGGT
This sequence comes from Drosophila serrata, assembly GCF_035046125.1. Taxonomy (NCBI): domain Eukaryota; kingdom Metazoa; phylum Arthropoda; class Insecta; order Diptera; family Drosophilidae; genus Drosophila; species Drosophila serrata. The sequence continues at coordinate 802,951 of NW_028257232.1, read as the reverse complement.
GCAATACCATTTTTTAATCGATATTAACTATATTATTCATGTAAATTTTTTCAACAAATCAAAATTTAAAAATCTCTTAACTCAGTCAAAATAGCACTAAATTCAATTCGGAGAACGCTAGTATGTTAATTTTTAGCAGGTTAATAAAATTGCCAAAGATGTAGAGGGTCGGAAATGACTCCTTTACTTTCTTTTAGACGTTCGACTAAAGGTGCAATACCATTGTAACTATATTATTTATGTAAATTTTTTCAACAAATCAAAATTTAAAAATCTCATAACTCAGTCAAAATAGCATTAAATTCAGTTCGGAGAACGCTGGAATGTTAATTTTTAGCAGGTTAATAAAATTGCCAAAGATGTAGAGGGTCGGAAATGACTCCTTCACTTTCTTTTAAGCTTCCGACTAAAGGTGCAATACCATTTTTTAATCGATATTAACTATATTATTCATGTAAATTTTTTCAACAAATCAAAATTTAAAAATCTCATAACTCAGTCAAAATAGCATTAAATTCAATTCGGAGAACGCTGGAATGTTAATTTTTAGCAGGTTAATAAAACTGCATACTCCATTTAAAATGCGAGTTTTTGGTCGATTTTTGGAATTTTTAATGATGTAACCCCTTTCCTTTTTTTCAGAAAATGGGAAATTTCAGAAAAAAAAATTTTTTGCCCGGAGTTAGCTAGAAAGATTCGCCTGTTGATGCTGATCAAGAATATATATGATTTATAGGGTCGGAAATGACTCCTTCACTTTCTTTTAGACTTCCGACTAAAGGTGCAATACCATTTTAACTATATTATTCATGTAAATTTTTTCAACAAATCAAAATTTAAAAATCTCATAACTCAGTCAAAATAGCATTAAATTCAATTCGGAGAACGCTGAAATGTTAAGTTTTAGCAGGTTAATAAAACTGCATACTCCATTTAAAATGCGAATTTTTGACCGATTTTTTGAATTTTTAATGATGTAACCCCTTTCCTTTTTTTCAGAAAATGGGAAATTTCAGAAAAAAAATTTTTTGCCCGGAGATAGCTAGAAAGATTCGCCTGTTGATGCTGATCAAGAATATATATGATTTATAGGGTCGGAAATGACTCCTTCACTTTCTTTTAAGCTTCCGACTAAAGGTGCAATACCATTTTTTAATCGATATTAACTATATTATTCATGTAAATTTTTTCAACAAATCAAAATTTAAAAATCTCATAACTCAGTCAAAATAGCATTAAATTCAATTCGGAGAACGCTGGAATGTTAATTTTTAGCAGGTTAATAAAACTGCCTAAGATGTATAGGGTCGGAAATGACTCCTTCACTTTCTTTTAGACTTCCGACTAAAGGTGCAATACCATTTTAACTATATTATTCATGTAAATTTTTTCAACAAATCAAAATTTAAAAATCTCATAACTCAGTCAAAATAGCATTAAATTCAATTCGGAGAACGCTGAAATGTTAATTTTTAGCAGGTTAATAAAACTGCATACTCCATTTAAAATGCGAATTTTTGACCGATTTTTGGAATTTTTAATGATGTAACCCCTTTCCTTTTTTTCAGAAAATGGGAAATTTCAGAAAAAAAATTTTTTTGCCCGGAGATAGCTACAAAGATTCGCCTGTTGATGCTGATCAAGAATATATATGATTTATAGGGTCGGAAATGACTCCTTCACTTTCTTTTAAGCTTCCGACTAAAGGTGCAATACCATTTTTTAATCGATATTAACTATATTATTCATGTAAATTTTTTCAACAAATCAAAATTTAAAAATCTCATAACTCAGTCAAAATAGCATTAAATTCAATTCGGAGAACGCTGGAATGTTAATTTTTAGCAGGTTAATAAAACTGCTTAAGATGTAGAGGGTCGGAAATGACTCCTTCACTTTCTTTTAGACTTCCGACTAAAGGTGCAATACCATTTTAACTATATTATTCATGTAAATTTTTTCAACAAATCAAAATTTAAAAATCTCATAACTCAGTCAAAATAGCATTAAATTCAATTCGGAGAACGCTGAAATGTTAATTTTTAGCAGGTTAATAAAACTGCATACTCCATTTAAAATGCGAATTTTTGACCGATTTTTTGAATTTTTAATGATGTAACCCCTTTCCTTTTTTTCAGAAAATGGGAAATTTCAGAAAAAAAATTTTTTTGCCCGGAGATAGCTACAAAGATTCGCCTGTTGATGCTGATCAAGAATATATATGATTTATAGGGTCGGAAATGACTCCTTCACTTTCTTTTAAGCTTCCGACTAAAGGTGCAATACCATTTTTTAATCGATATTAACTATATTATTCATGTAAATTTTTTCAACAAATCAAAATTTAAAAATCTCATAACTCAGTCAAAATAGCATTAAATTCAATTCGGAGAACGCTGGAATGTTAATTTTTAGCAGGTTAATAAAACTGCTTAAGATGTAGAGGGTCGGAAATGACTCCTTCACTTTCTTTTAGACTTCCGACTAAAGGTGCAATACCATTTTAACTATATTATTTATGTAAATTTATTAAACAAATCAAAATTTAAAAATCTCATAACTCAGTCAAAATAGCATTAAATTCAATTCGGAGAACGCTGAAATGTTAATTTTTAGCAGGTTAATAAAACTGCATACTCCATTTAAAATGCGAATTTTTGACCGATTTTTGGAATTTTTAATGATGTAACCCCTTTCCTTTTTTTCAGAAAATGGGAAATTTCAGAAAAAAAATTTTTTTGCCCGGAGATAGCTACAAAGATTCGCCTGTTGATGCTGATCAAGAATATATATGATTTATAGGGTCGGAAATGACTCCTTCACTTTCTTTTAAGCTTCCGACTAAAGGTGCAATACCATTTTTTAATCGATATTAACTATATTATTCATGTAAATTTTTTCAACAAATCAAAATTTAAAAATCTCATAACTCAGTCAAAATAGCATTAAATTCAATTCGGAGAACGCTGGAATGTTAATTTTTAGCAGGTTAATAAAACTGCTTAAGATGTAGAGGGTCGGAAATGACTCCTTCACTTTCTTTTAGACTTCCGACTAAAGGTGCAATACCATTTTAACTATATTATTCATGTAAATTTTTTCAACAAATCAAAATTTAAAAATCTCATAACTCAGTCAAAATAGCATTAAATTCAATTCGGAGAACGCTGAAATGTTAATTTTTAGCAGGTTAATAAAACTGCATACTCCATTTAAAATGCGAATTTTTGACCGATTTTTTGAATTTTTAATGATGTAACCCCTTTCCTTTTTTTCAGAAAATGGGAAATTTCAGAAAAAAAATTTTTTTGCCCGGAGATAGCTAGAAAGATTCGCCTGTTGATGCTGATCAAGAATATATATGATTTATAGGGTCGGAAATGACTCCTTCACTTTCTTTTAAGCTTCCGACTAAAGGTGCAATACCATTTTTTAATCGATATTAACTATATTATTCATGTAAATTTTTTCAACAAATCAAAATTTAAAAATCTCATAACTCAGTCAAAATAGCATTAAATTCAATTCGGAGAACGCTGAAATTTTAATTTTTAGCAGGTTAATAAAACTGCCTAAGATGTATAGGGTCGGAAATGACTCCTTCACTTTCTTTTAGACTTCCGACTAAAGGTGCAATACCATTTTAACTATATTATTCATGTAAATTTTTTCAACAAATCAAAATTTAAAAATCTCATAACTCAGTCAAAATAGCATTAAATTCAATTCGGAGAACGCTGAAATGTTAATTTTTAGCAGGTTAATAAAACTGCATACTCCATTTAAAATGCGAATTTTTGACCGATTTTTTGAATTTTTAATGATGTAACCCCTTTCCTTTTTTTCAGAAAATGGGAAATTTCAGAAAAAAAATTTTTTTGCCCGGAGATAGCTAGAAAGATTCGCCTGTTGATGCTGATCAAGAATATATATGATTTATAGGGTCGGAAATGACTCCTTCACTTTCTTTTAAGCTTCCGACTAAAGGTGCAATACCATTTTTTAATCGATATTAACTATATTATTCATGTAAATTTTTTCAACAAATCAAAATTTAAAAATCTCATAACTCAGTCAAAATAGCATTAAATTCAATTCGGAGAACGCTGGAATGTTAATTTTTAGCAGGTTAATAAAACTGCTTAAGATGTAGAGGGTCGGAAATGACTCCTTCACTTTCTTTTAGACTTCCGACTAAAGGTGCAATACCATTTTAACTATATTATTCATGTAAATTTTTTCAACAAATCAAAATTTAAAAATCTCATAACTCAGTCAAAATAGCATTAAATTCAATTCGGAGAACGCTGAAATGTTAATTTTTAGCAGGTTAATAAAACTGCATACTCCATTTAAAATGCGAGTTTTTGGTCGATTTTTGGAATTTTTAATGATGTAACCCCTTTCCTTTTTTTCAGAAAATGGGAAATTTCAGAAAAAAAAATTTTTTGCCCGGAGATAGCTAGAAAGATTCGCCTGTTGATGCTGATCAAGAATATATATGATTTATAGGGTCGGAAATGACTCCTTCACTTTCTTTTAAGCTTCCGACTGAAGGTGCAATACCATTTTTTAATCGATATTAACTATATTATTCATGTAAATTTTTTCAACAAATCAAAATTTAAAAATCTCTTAACTCAGTCAAAATAGCACTAAATTCAATTCGGAGAACGCTGGTATGTTAATTTTTAGCAGGTTAATAAAATTGCCAAAGATGTAGAGGGTCGGAAATGACTCCTTCACTTTCTTTTAAGCTTCCGACTAAAGGTGCAATACCATTTTTTAATCGATATTAACTATATTATTCATGTAAATTTTTTCAACAAATCAAAATTTAAAAATCTCATAACTCAGTCAAAATAGCATTAAATTCAATTCGGAGAACGCTGGAATGTTAATTTTTAGCAGGTTAATAAAACTGCGTAAGATGTAGAGGGTCGGAAATGACTCCTTCACTTTCTTTTAGACTTCCGACTAAAGGTGCAATACCATTTTAACTATATTATTCATGTAAATTTTTTCAACAAATCAAAATTTAAAAATCTCATAACTCAGTCAAAATAGCATTAAATTCAATTCGGAGAACGCTGAAATGTTAATTTTTAGCCGGTTAATAAAACTGCATACTCCATTTAAAATGCGAATTTTTGACCGATTTTTTGAATTTTTAATGATGTAACCCCTTTCCTTTTTTTCAGAAAATGGGAAATTTCAGAAAAAAAATTTTTTTGCCCGGAGATAGCTACAAAGATTCGCCTGTTGATGCTGATCAAGAATATATATGATTTATAGGGTCGGAAATGACTCCTTCACTTTCTTTTAAGCTTCCGACTAAAGGTGCAATACCATTTTTTAATCGATATTAACTATATTATTCATGTAAATTTTTTCAACAAATCAAAATTTAAAAATCTCATAACTCAGCCAAAATAGCATTAAATTCAATTCGGAGAACGCTGGAATGTTAATTTTTAGCAGGTTAATAAAACTGCTTAAGATGTAGAGGGTCGGAAATGACTCCTTCACTTTCTTTTAGACTTCCGACTAAAGGTGCAATACCATTTTAACTATATTATTCATGTAAATTTTTTCAACAAATCAAAATTTAAAAATCTCTTAACTCAGTCAAAATAGCACTAAATTCAATTCGGAGAACGCTGGTATGTTAATTTTTAGCAGGTTAATAAAATTGCCAAAGATGTAGAGGGTCGGAAATGACTCCTTCACTTTCTTTTAAGCTTCCGAATGAAGGTGCAATACCATTTTTTAATCGATATTAACTATATTATTCATGTAAATTTTTTCAACAAATCAAAATTTAAAAATCTCATAACTCAGTCAAAATAGCATTAAATTCAATTCGGAGAACGCTGAAATGTTAATTTTTAGCAGGTTAATAAAACTGCATACTCCATTTAAAATGCGAAGTTTTGGCCGATTTTTGGAATTTTTAATGATGTAACCCCTTTCCTTTTTTTCAGAAAATGGGAAATTTCAGAAAAAAAATTTTTTTGCCCGGAGATAGCTACAAAGATTCGCCTGTTGATGCTGATCAAGAATATATATGATTTATAGGGTCGGAAATGACTCCTTCACTTTCTTTTAACCTTCCGACTAAAGGTGCAATACCATTTTTTAATCGATATTAACTATAATTTTATATAACAATTTATTTGTCAATTCAAATTTTAAAAAGCTCATTCCTAACCCAAAAATACATACATTTTAATTCGCAAAATACTGTCTTTTAGTCTTTAAAAACTAAGCAACTCTAAGTTTAAGCAAATTCTTATCCCAGAAAACTCTATCCTGTAATCTAGAACTAATTTTTAGTAACAAACTCCTTAAATGTTCATTAGCCAATTAACCCTGCTCAAAGTCCGTGAAATGTTCAATATTTAAGAGGCCATCCTTTAACTTTCAGCCTCGAATCCCTGGCCTTTCATTTTGCCCCCTTTTTTTGTTTCATTTTTTTTTTTTTTTGGTTCTGTCGCCACACCGATTGCCCTTTTGTGGCTATCATACATGGCGTATGCGACATGTGACAACAGAATTATGCAAATTTCAGTGTCACCTTCAATTGCATACCAACCGCACAGCACACGCCACACACTCGCCGCACACACGCCACAAAATACACACAGGTAAGGCCAAGAGTGATGGGCTGGGCGCGGAGAAAAAACCGTTGATTATTTAGCTTGGCAAGAGCATGAGACTGTGTGTGTGGCGATAAAATAACTCAAATTCTCGCTGAGCAATGCAGCGAAAATCAATAAACAAATAAACACCATCGCGAGCACATACATCAAAGCGGCTTAAATGCAAGAAAAGTCTATTTAAATTGTCAACAACAGGCCCTTGGCGCCAAGTGGAGTGTCCTTAAAGTGTCCCTGCCAGTGCGTGTGTAATTGAGTCGTGTGTTTGTTGCTATTGTTTGCTCGTTTCCTAAGTCAAATTTATATCAACGCACTTGCCAGTATTGCGAGCAAGTAAAACCGCAAAAACAGAGAAAACTTCCCAGGCAGTGTTGCGTGCAAGTTTTACAAGTGAAAAACTTTGCTGTCAGAGATACTTTATGTGCAAATTTTTGGTTTGGCAAGATACACAATTCCCACAGAGACGCACACTAGCACTCCGCACTCCACACTACTTCACACACATCCTACACTCTGCTACATGGTCAGCAATTTTGCTTGTTGCCGTTGTCAGCTGACAAGTCATTTGCATGCACACACGCAGCAGTCGAACAAATACGCCAACAGAGCCCCAAAAATAAGGGGAAACGAAAAAAAACCATGAGAAAATACCCACAAAAAAATGCCTTCGAGTTGAGACAACAAATACAGCAGGAAGTGGACTGCAACAACAACAAATTGGCCACACCCCAGTTAGCATATAAATCACATTGTAAAAGACAAATTGAAAGATGTTGCTGCGGGCCAGTCGCCTGTCGTTGCCTCAATCCCATGCAATTAACAGGCCCACACATAGAGTGCATTTAAAGGTCTATGCCAGGCCAAGACACACACAACCAGGACCTCCTGAATACATATGTACATATATACGAAAAGTGCACAGTGAAAAAAGTACGAGGCTTTATAGTGTCACTATAGATCTTTGACTGTTATTTGTTATAGTTATTTGCATTGTTCTTCTACTTTCCATTTAAAGCATAACTTTAAAACAAAACAATATTCATAGATTTCAATGAGTTAAATCCTTTTCATAACCATTCCCCATGCTCAACATAATTTCCATCGATTTGAAGGGATTTCCTACTCGCTTCCCCTTGTGGCAACGCCCAAGCATCCGAAGAAGATGATGAACTACCCGGGTGGGGCACTTAACTAACCCCCACATTGTCTCCCATTTGTCCCAATGAGAGCAACAATTAAATGTCAAAACTCGTGATTAATCCTAATGCCAGGCTGGCAGGCAGGCTGGATTCCGGGCGAAGGAAGACTCCTAGATGACCACAGTGTTGTCAGGCCGACTACGTTGCCTGCGTGGAAATTCAATTTCGCAAGGCAATTACCGGCCACAGTGGCCAATGGCTATGACGGCCACAAAAGAAATGACAATAAATGGTTATGGGGAAATCATGGCATTCGGGGGAAAACCCTCACGATTTGCATGCATAAACAAAGATCATCGAACGGGGCTAAGCATTATTTACTGTACCAGCCGCAGGACTTGGGCGGACAATAATGCCATTGACTGGCTTACTCTGGGGCCAGCCTTGGGCCAGAATCAAGGCTCTGGGCCAATTTGAGGGACAATGGGAAAAACATTTAAATGCGAATAAAGTAAAGTTGTCTTCGAGCCGGGGCGATAAGCGGCATCTTTATTGTTTATTAGAAATGATTATTATTAATATTCTCGCACAATGAGAATTTAGTTAAGCGACAGAGTGTGTTCCCCCGTTCCACACTAATTTCCCATTTCCCTGGACACTTAATGAGTTTTCCCCAGGTGTCCTTAGACAGATTAACAGATTGTCACTATGGGTATGGGTCTTAAAAATTCTGGCTGGTCAAGGGACATTTTCCTCTCGAATGTTGCTCAAACTCAATAAGAAAATATGTCAAGCTGTTGGCAGGACAACGCTTAAGCTGCCATGTAACCCATTCCCCTCGCAGGGGGATTTTCCATATTTTTCCCGACCTCAGAGGCAGGCTTAGAAACTTGGCTGCCAACTTCTTCCGTTCTCCGTTCTTTTTTTTCGGTGTGCGCGCACTAAGTGCATTTTAATTTGTCTTTCATAAAGATAGTAGGATGGATCCTGCTCACTTTTTACTCTTCATTGTACCGTGCATATTTCCCGCAGCTCGCTTTTCCTTATTTTCACTGCCGGCCATCGTCACTGTCAGTGCAGCAAATTACAACAAATTAAATTTTCCGACTTGCTCTTTGCCCTTACTGCCAGACGTGGAGGCAGGTGATTATGCATATTTTAAATGGTCAGCTTCCATCAACTGTGCGCCCTCTCTTTAGGTTCTGCACTAAAAGAAAATGTGTTTCAAACATGGTAAATTTATAAGAAAATAGGGAAGAGTATATAGTTATTTGGCTTGGTTAAGGGGTATTTTTCAACTGTAATGGGAAATAATATGTTTGGATCAGTGTTCAATTGCCAACTCTTATTAGACTATGTTTTTCTTGGATGGGACTATTTTTTTATTTTAAATTATTACTATCATTTATTCAACTTCCTTTTCTTAAAGTGCACTTCACTGTCGCTTTCTGGTCATGTCAAAGCCTTTTTTAATGGCCAATGAGTTGGCGTGAAATCGGTTAAGCCAAAGCTTTCTGGCCAAAAGCGAGCGAACAACGAACGTGTTTTTTGATATTGAACAGATGAAAAGCGGCAAATAAATTCATTATTTGCCATGGCCCCTCGATTTGTTATTGGTTCTGCCAGCGCCCTGAAATTTTGATTATATTTTTTCCAGCTTTCTGTTTGCGATTCTGACAGTCGTGCCATAATTGATTAATCATCGTCAGCATTGGACTCAGGGAGCACGCCGCCACACACTTTTCCGACGCTTTGCGCCCTCCCAAAAATTATAAACTATTTTCTCATTGTATATTTTGGATGGCGTTCGAAGGGAGCGGTCGGGAGGGGTAAATGCCAAATAAACGAAACGAAAGATAAAAGCGAAAAAATGGGAAATGCATAATTATGAATTAGTTATTGCCCATTAGCTGGCTGGGGAAAAGCTAAGGAAAAACGAGGAAAAAACTGGCCAGCGCTTTGAGGAAACTAAAAACGGAAACGAAAAAACAGTGCCAAATTGTCTGTCTGTGGACGTCGGTCTGTGTGGCGTTCAAGTCAATTAGACAGTGAGCTTGAAAAATTTACTTACTAAATGGTTTTTTTTTTGTTACAATCAAGCGGAAAATAGGTGGAAGAAATATTTATTTATTCATTTATTTAATCTATTTGAATCACTTTTTATCTGTGGCTACTGAAGGGTTTCCTGAAACTTCGCAAGCTGTAATTAGAGACTATGTTATGTTACTTTTATTGATTTACAAGACCCATAGATATATAAACTCTTTCGGATAAGATAAAAAGCTTTGGGTTAATCAATTGATTATTTAGATATATATAAAAACCCTACAATTCAGATTATTATTCTGTAAGAATGTATAATAATTAATTCATTTCAGTTTGCAGTAATAATCACAATAATATGACGATGTCCACCTGCTTTTATAGTACCTGTTCGCTGTGGAGAATACCAAAACAAATATAGACTTGCGCTAGTGAGCGTAGAGGAGCGATTATCAGCGGAACCGAGCCTATCCCAACAACCTGAACTGATAAGGCGCCAAAGAGAGAAGAGAGCGCGAACAGAAGTCTCCACAGCCCCAAGAGAGCGAACGACGAGGGCCAATCGAACACGAAGCTGCTCTTCGGCTGCTGCCGCTGCCCGCCGTCGACGCTCGCTGTCGTCCTTTGGCGTCGACGCTCTCGGTCGTCCTGTGGCGTCGACGCTGGCAGCGGACGTCGGGCGCTGCCGCTGCTGATAAACAGTTTTCGTTTATCATCAGTTTTCAGTTTGTCGATGGCACAGCGCGCAACTGGACGTATTTTCCGCTTTCCCTGGCTGCCGAGCTGGCCAACGGAAATGTATAGAAAATAGCAAATAGAAAATGGGAAATAGATCAGCTCATCGACTGACTCCTGTGTGAGAGTGTGTGTGTACGCGCGCGTGTGTTCTTTGGCCAACTTTAAACGCTTTCTGTTATCAGCGACAAGGAGCGCGCGCGTGTGAAGCCATGAGAGCTTGGTGCAAACAAAGTTTTGGCGGCATTTTCAATTAATGGCCAAAGTCAGCGAATTTTCGCCATCGAATTCCATCGAGGAAAATTCCGGGAAACAACAACACACAAACATATTTTATGGGTTTCCCCCAAAAATAGAAAAGCAACGAACAACTAGAACAAAAGCGTAAGTATTTTTCACCTGATATCATGAGCAGAAAAATTATGAAAATTAGTTTTTAAGTATTATAAGATTTAACATATAATTTTTTGTTGTAAAATAGAATTGCATAGAACTGTGTAGTATATTTTTAACCTCATCAGCAAGTACAACTTGTAACCTAAAATACACTTAAGCCACGTCTTCATTTTTTTGTGATTTAGAATAAAATAGTTAATAGTTGGCGAAAAATTCCGAAGTCATTTTGGTATTATAAACAAATCTATTTAAAACGAAAATTAATTGTTATAGTTCCAAAATGAGCTTTGGAAGTCTAAAATAAATAATTAAATACTTAACACTTTAACAATGAAAAAAAAACAAAGTAATTGAGGCTTTCTTTCTAAAAAATAAATATGTTAATGTTTATGTTAAAATTTTTGACTTTTAACAAAAATATATTGAACGTCACAAGTGATGAATGCCAAATCAGGAAAACCATTGTAAACATTTCCCAAAAATAATATCTGTTTGCAAAAAGTAAACCAAAACAACTCGCTAAAATAAAGAAACGTACAAAAAAATCCAAGTGAAAGTCAAATTTAAATATTTATATAATTAAGAATATATATAAAACGAGAAATACACAAATTGGCTTTATTTTAAATTTCAGTTTAGGATAACAAATAGTATTCTAAATATTTATCACATTTTCAAAAATAGAAGACACGCATTCAATATGAAAACGAAACTCTAAACTAATTTAGACGAAAGGGAAAATATCAGATTAAGCGAGTTGGTTAAGCTTTTGTGATAATTTTAATAAGTCAAAGTTCATGCTGAATGTTGAAAACCAAAAGAAAAAAATAGGAACAAGTTGGCTAACAAATTTTAATAAAATTAATGAGAAAAATGGGTAGCGAAATAAAAACATAAACAGCGATTAAGCAAAATAATGAATCATATAATCCAAGGAACATAAAATGGAAAATAAAAGACAAGAAAAGCTGGCAAAATGTATTTCCTCTCCGCCAAATTTGATAGAAAATAAAAACCAAATTAGACAATACATCGGCGATAGAGAAACATATTTATTTTGACAAATTCAATAGTCGAAAATGAATTTATTGACCGATATTAGTTTCTATTTCGGGGAAAGATGGGTAGTAAAAATTTCCATGTATATTTGATTGGCAGTCGCGTCGGCATAATTCATTCCACGAAAATTTTCCATAATGCTCTCTGCCTTTGGTTCTCTGCGTTCCATGCTTGGTTCTGGGAAATTGCACAAGACGAACGCTGGGAAATTATGAAAAATGCGCTGCGACTTGAAAAGTCAAAAATTATGTAAATGCAAAGCATTTTCTGTTGCTCTATGCATGTAAACAATTTTTTGCACCATTATGCGCCATCAAGTATGCAAAGATATGTTGTTCCAGCTTCTCCGAGCTCCTCCTCCTGCCGCTCAGCTCAGGATAATATCTATCTGAAGGGATCTAAGGGTTCCGGGCTCCAGCCTGGGAGGGAGCAGCGGCAGGAACAGGACGACAGGTAGTCACTCACCTGAGCTCGCCTGGCTGCGGGCGGCTTTTGACATGCCAGCCAGCGTGTAGAACATCAGAATGTTTAGATTTATGTGAGCCAGTGACAGCTGCAGGCGAAGATTCGGATACGGATTGGTACGAGGAGGCTGAGCAGGCAAGGATGTGGCCCCTTAAGCTGCTCTTACTACCTGCCTGCTAATCCTTCAAACTGTGCAAATCACTTTTGGCAGCTCTGCTGCTCGTTCTGGCGCAAAGTTGAAAGTTTTCTGTGATGTAATCGCATTTGCTTCGGCTGTCTCTTTAATTAAATTTAAGAGACTGACAAAAAATATACGCAGCACAGCGAAGAGCCTGTTCCTGTGCCTGTGCCTACGGAGCGTGCAATATTTAACTTTCGAGTTTTGCATTCAATTCACGCACCAAAACTTGGCCAACACACACTCATATACGTCTTCCCAAACTCTGGGCCTCTGGTTTTTACTGTGAGCTGGGAAAATCCCCAGCATGCTTTTAGTAGACAAAATATGCGCCTTTGGCGCTAAGTTTTTCTGGGAGACATTTGTTACTTTCATTTACGCACAAGCAACATACACATGAAGAAAAATATTTGCTGATAATACAAGCTAACTAAATTTGTAAAGAGTTTTGTTAATGAGATTTTGGTTTGTAAGCCTGCAAAATATTTATTACTATTTTTTGCAAAATCATGGACTATTTCACCAGTTTTATCAGTACTTTTGACGTCATTAGATATCTCTATGATATCAGTTAGTTACAAAGTTATGCAATTATTTTATATGTACGTCACAAACAACAAAAAAAAAGGACCATCATAAAATGTATATAAATATTAATTACTTACTATATTTATAAATGTATATAGTTTATAGAATTTGGGGCTTCATATTTACTTATTAAAGCTGAACAAGATTTTTGTCTGCGTGCAAAAGTATCTTCTTGAACCGCCCAGATAAGAGCTATTTTGAGACAGAAAACCAGCAAAAGGATGACCAATTTGGGTGGCATTTTTTTGGTGTTTTTTTGACTGTGCATTGGCACTCCCCGTGGCAAATAAGATTAACGTTTCCACTGCCTCCTCCCGGGGCTCAAAGTAGTGAGCCCTTCCAGCCTCATAAAACGCATAGAGAGTGCGAGAGACAGAGACCTTAACCCAAAAGCCCAGAACCCAAGCCCTAAATACCAATGCTAGGATACATAAAGCACAGTCAACGACGCTCACACACATGCCCGAGGTGTTTCATTCATCATCAAGTGGCAGAGTGGCACGTTCCGCTCTCCATTTCCAGGAGCCAGAAACCAGGAGGAGCTGCCTTTATGTGCAACTTTTCCTATATTATGCGAACAATGTTTGAAACTTTGGCTGGCTTTCGGCTTCGGGTCGCAAATCTAATGCACAGGCCCTTGGGTCCTCCATAACAGAGGTCCCACTCCTTCTGCGATCCCCGCCACTCGGTGTGCATAATTTAGGGTTTAAAATTTTTTATTGCCTACATTTGGGCGGAGCCCGGTTTTATGAGTCCGTCGGTCGTCCGGAGTGAGCTGCATTAATCCCCTGCAGCCATCAAATGACGAGCGGTGGGCCACGTGCTGCTGCATAAATTAAACAATTGACCAACGGAGCGCCATGTGTTTGACCAGCTGCGAATATTAAGCATACGCAGTGGTGCCCCTCAAATTACGCATACGACGCAGAGACACAGACAGAGAATCGCCGCAAACAAATCCCAGGACAAAGTTTAGCCTAAGACGCGGTCCTTTGAATTCTTTAATATTAAATTCGCCACTGACCCCGAAACTTGTAAGCAGCTTAAATGTTAATTAATTTCGGAAAAAGCAGCAAATGGAAATGGAACTGTCAACGGAATTGTACAGCCTACAAATAAATGTGTGTATATCTGTGTGTACCTCATCCGACTCCATTAACATTTAATTTCGGGAGCCACTTCAACTTGGAAATAAATTACAATCAAATGGCAGCGCCAGCCAGGAAAATGTGCGGCCACAGCAGTAAAGTTTAATATTTCCCTGCCTTTAAAAGCGGTGCTCCAGGAATTATTAAAAAATTGTGCAATAAAGGGGAAAGGACAAGGACAGGAAAGGGGACTGGGACAGAAGGTCCTCGGTAGCTGTGAGTGACGGCTGAAGCGAGACGAAGAGCAGACATTAACCTGATGCGAAACCGGCAGCGGCAGCAGCCGAAAAATGTTTAGTCGTAAACATATTAAAAGCTACTTTGCATAAACTTGGCCCGTCAAGGATTCCTTCTTCTTACCTACAAACATATATACATATATATTTTTCTGGGGCAGGGGACACATTGCCATTTGCGATTTATTGAAAAGGGAAAAGCAAACGGCAAAAACCCATAAAAAGCCCAGCAAGAAAAAGGGGGAAAATTCGGGCAGCCAGAGTAGGCGATGGAAGAGGTCCTGAACAAAAGCAGAGCTAAGAACTCTGACGGCCGCTTGACGACCTGACGATGACGAGTTGACGACCGGGGAGAAAAGCAGGTGGAACGGGAAAAATCGCTGGAAAGTCTCCCTCACTACCCTCCCTCACTCTTTATAAGGCCGACGTCTGGTTAAAGGCTTCATTAAAAACACATTTCCTGCACAAATGTTGGCACCCCGAAATGCACCAAAAACCAAATACAAAAAAAGAGGGAAATAAAATAAGAAATAGAATGGGTCTGGCCAAGAAGAAAACTGCGAATATATTTTGCATTTGAAAGGCAGCTGTCAGGGCGATGGCGAAGGAGCAAAACAAACTCAACTGACACCAGAATGCGAATTTGTATGCCAACCCGACTTTATAAGTGGCGAAAACGATATTAAATTCCAGCGAGTATCGATGGGGGTAAATGTTTCCCTCTGCCTTGGAAAATTGCAATACTTAGAAATTGAACTATTTTTCCTATTTTCTCCATCAAAGCGGAATTTGTAATAGCAAATTATTGAGGGTACTACCAGAAGTTTGAAGGCAACTTAGTAAATTTTCACAATGTCAGTCAATTTTTATATCCTTCCTGTGTATTCTAATTTTAGTCAGACGCAGTGAAGGAGTCATTTCCGACCCTATAAATCATATATACAATATTATTGATCAGCATTAAGAGCTGAATCGATTTAGACAAAAATATTGATTTAAAGGCCCTACAATACATCTATATTTGTTTTACTTGTTGGAATACGACATTCAAAAAGCAAAGGATTAAATAAGTGTATAAACTATTTAATTTGCAATCAAACTCATAAGCAATAAAGAGCTAAACTTTTGTTACCTTAATTTAAATTAACACAGAAAAGTTTTCTCAATGAAAATTATTTAATTTTTGAATGATCTATTGATCTATTTTTACTGCAAGCGTATTGCAATTTTATATTTATACTATAAGGTATTTCAGTAGATGTAAGAAATTCCCATTAAATTAAAGTTATAATAAAAAGACTTCAATCGAGTTAAGGGATTCCCTAGAAAGTACAAGATAAATTCCAACAAGAGCTTATATTGCCAAGTCCAAGAATGGACTAGAATGTCCAGCGGTTTTTTTTTCGTTTTCAAAATTAACTTTAAAGCACGCTCTGCTCCCCCTTAGATATGTATATTTATGTACATATATTTTTTCGCTATACATATATTTGTATATGGACACCAGGGAGCTTAGTTTATCAGAGCAAAAGCGGCAGTGGCAGTGGCAGCGGCGACTTATTTATATTTTCGCATGGCGGTTGCGTGTCAGCTGGTGTCAAAGCACGGCTAAGGAAAATATTTACAATGCAGCGGAGCGCGATAAAGGACGATGGACGCAGGACCCCCCAACTATATGGCTGCAAAGATAATGCCGGCGGGGTGAAGGAGATCCGTCTCTGTGAGTACATAATCAAGTTTCAATTTGGAAACAACTTCGGCAAGTGTCTGGAATTTTAAGCACGACTTGAATTGGCCTAGGACCTGCGTGTGTGTCACAAAAAGAGAAAATAGAAAACAAAAAGCAAAATAGAAACACCCAAAAAATAAGAGGAACCAAAGAACAATAAATGGAACAGGAATGTGAGAAAAAGCCAACGAAATGTACACAAAAGGCTGCATTTGACAGCGGGGCAGTAGCCGGCTGCCAGGACATCGAGGAGAACATGGAGGCCCATGGAAGTCCTTTTACAACCCCCCCCCCCACACACACACATGCACACATCAAAGCACAGGCAACACGCATCGATGGTCTTGGCACTGCTGCTACTCCCTGTGCCATATAGTACTAGCCTTGACACGGGAAAAAATATAATAATTATAATTAGTTAAGTCATAAAAACAATATAAACACAACATAAATTCAAATAAGTCATCTTAGAACTTATTAAAAATATTGTTTTTTTTTTAGTTTTTAGTCAGAATTATAACTTCAATTACCACTCCTTCCTTCAAATGCTTGTGACTGTTTCTTTTGCCACCGTGCAGTGGCACAGTGGCCAGTTCATTATGCCACTGGAACAGTTTAATGTCGCTTAAAGGGGCGCTTTTTTCCGCAAAACAGCGCGAAACAAAGCCACAAAACAGGGCAGGGAATACCCTGGCCAGGGAGAAAGGAAAGCCGGGAAAACGGGGAAAATGGTGAAAGGGAACAGAGAGAAAGGCAGCAGCAGGGAGAAGAGCGAGCCCGCGGCGGCCGCAAGGGTTCGGATCGGTATCCTGGATGCTGTATGCTGCGGACAATGGCCGCTCCACATTGCGACTGGCCGTGTGTGTGTGGCTGTCAGGGTGTGAGTATTGTGTATATGTGTGTGTGTGCGACTGTTTGCATTATAAGCAATTTTCCATTTTTCGTGCCATTTTTGCGGCTCTGGTTCTTGAAGTTGTCGCTTGGCGCTTTGTTAGACGCTGACAGGCGGCGGCAATGGCGAAAACGTAATGAAAATGGCAACAAACAAAATAATTGAAATTTGCTTTAGCGCTCAAGAAACCAGGACGCAAAAAAATGAGGAAAAGAATTGGCCAAATGAGAACGAATGCCAGAACAAAGGGAGGAGCCAGCAGACAGAAACGGAGACGAAGGCGATGGCTAAGACGGGTCTTTAAAACCGGCAAACAAACAAAAAAACAAGAAGAAAAAGAAAAAGGACCGAAACGAAGGAGGAAAAACCTCAAGCAATAAGCCAAGGCGGTTTTCCCTCAGATATAAGAAGGAAAAGCGAGCAATGAGCAGGATGACAATGTCCTCGTATTGTGTGCAGATTTGTCAGTTGATTTTGTTTTTTCTTTTTATACCGCTTCTGGTTTTATATATTTTTTCGCTTTTTTTTGGTTTATATATTATTTTTTTTCTTTGCCAGCAAAAGTTCTTCGGCCGTTGCAAATTAAATTTTCCAATTCGCAACGCCCATTCTTTGGCCTTATTTTTTACCATCGGCTTCGTTCTTTCTTTCTTACCTACGCCTCTTTGACGACTCTCAACCGTATTCAATTTTCTAATTTCGTATAAATTTCCAGGGAAAGTGGCATCATCTTAGCCAACGAAACCAGGCAAGGCCTAAGTCCCCGTTGAAATTAGAAACAAGAAACCACAATCAAGAGTCTTAGGGAAGTTCAGTTCTTTCTTTCTCAGGTCCTGCATCCATTAAGCAAAATTATTTTGGAGTTTTCTTGAAGAGCTTTCGGAGAATAAGTAATATCCTTTCTACCTCACGAGGGTCTCAAAGCCCAAAAATTTGCTGCTCAAATTTCTCTTTGAACTGAAGAGAGGAGGCAACAAATATGATACAAATATTTTAACCAGGCCAAAATATTTATCTCGCTTCTAATGCGACAGAGTCCTTTTAAGGATGCTATCATCTACAGACGGGCACACACACACACTCGCCCACTCAAAATGACAAAATAAATTCACTTCGCTTCGTGCCCAATTTTCCCGGCCATGCCGAAGTGAAAGCTCTGCAAAACGAGATTCCAAAACGGATCTGCTGCGATTTGAACTTGCCCAACGTCTCAACTTTTCCTCTGGACTTGGCCCCACCCCTCCCCTTCCCATCCACCTGCTCGCCAACACATTTGCATTCGGATTTTCCGCCTCTGTGTGTGTAAAGCGTATTTCTCATGCATAATTTAAAGCGTTGCCTACATTTCGGGGCGGGCGGTGCCTTTAAAGAAAATCCCCAGGATAACCCCACGTTTCACAAGCTAAGCCCGTGCAATTAGTTCCTATATATATATATATATATATATATATATATATATATATGTGTATATATATAATTGATTCGTCTAATTGCGGAGGCAGAGAGTGGGTGATGCTGTTACAGGTGCACGACCAGGGTCATTACAAATCCGAGTATAATTGTTGCCAAAGGTAATTGCTTGTATCAATTCGGGGCTTCTCATGTCGCAGCTTGTCGAAGGTAATTTGTGGGGTACGATGTGGTGTTGTGTGGGGTGGGGTGGGGAGAGAGTTTCGGAAAACCCAAGTCGACGGGGGGGATGTGACGACGCTGTCTGCACTACATTTTTCATCATCAATTTTTATAGTGTGCTTTCGCGGACACAAAACGCTGCATCAAAAATGCAAAGAGGTTTTTTTTCGGCAACTAAGGATGGAAGAAACTTTACGATATTTCAGAAGAAAATATAAATAGATATAAATATTAATATGATTTTTAAATCACAATTATTGGGTTTTATACGTATATGCATATATATGTAGCATTTAACAATTTGTCTTGACCTTTTAAAATAATGCACTTTAAACCCAATAATCAATTTAATCGAAACATTGAATTTATATATAGTTTGTAACCTGTCGATAAACTACCCAAAAGTACATCTCTTTTGCCGCAGCTCAAGTTCTGTGACCTTGAGCCGTACGGTGCCACTGCTGCGGAGGGAATGCCACGCCTATTGAAAGGCGAAGCGTCCCCCCCCCCCTGCTGGAAAACTCGCAGCCCCATCATCATCATCATCATCATCATACAACAAATTTCTTGGCTTTGCCATCAAACGCAGACTTTTTAATGGAAACGTGTTTGTTTTACCAAATGTAAAATGGCCAAAAAGCAGGGAAAAAAAGCCAAAAACGAAGCTCGTAAATTGCAATCCGCAGAGAGAGCCAGAGTGAGTCGGGCGATACTAGTACCTTCTGTCTCTGCCTGCAGCATATGTCAAAATTTAATGGTCGCCACACAGAAAGAGAAAGAGTCAGCGAATGGGTAAGAGACAGAGATAGATGGATACAGAGTTAGAGAGCGAGACAGAGGGGGAGCCATAAAATTAACAAAACTAGAAGCACGAATTACAATAAAAGGCACAACCACTTATTCCCGGTTAGCAGCAGAGTTCGACGCCTGTATATACTATCATTACCATATACTATATGTATATATATATACCCATAAATATGCGCAACTTTCGCTTCGATGTTTTATGGTCAACAAAAGTTTTCGCCTTTTTTTATGGCCTGCCAGCAAAAATTATGGCTGATAAATACGCAGTCCATATAAGCAGTTATAGATCGACTATAGGAGTACCCGCTTAAATGGGTTTATTAACAGGGCTTAGAGAGATGCTACCTTTAAGATAGTTTAGTAATCCTTAATAATTAAATAATGGCTAAAATAAACTTAAACAACATTGAACTTAATTATGTTATATTAACTAACTAAATAATTATTCCGAAATATTAATGTGTTTAGTTTCTAACATATGCATAGTTTCTAGCATATGCATAAATATAGTTTTCTCCTACGATTCCAAATGACCTTTAATACCATACAATGATTAAAGAGAAATCAAAAATCTATACCTGGCCTTAACAACCTCTAACCTCTAAAATCAAGGGGTAAAAAGCGAAATCAAAATTTATGACACTAAACTTGTGATCAGGTAAAGTTTTTCGTGTGACTTCAAAGTGAGAGCCGGCGTTGTTGTCGTCGTCGTCAACTGCAATGGGCAAAAGTTTGGATTTAATTGCGCTGCCAGGCAGCAGACAGCAGGCAGGCAGAGACATTTCAGTTAATTATGCCTCGATTTGGCTGCGAGTAAACAAAGTAATTAAAACGCAAACATGTTGTTGATGATACTGGCAGCTCGCACCCGACAAACTCCTCCTCGAGGCAGGCATAGTAGGAGCAGGAGCAGGAGGACTGCCTCCAGGACCTTCGCCTTTCGCCTAACTTATTTATGTTGGCAGACAACGGCAGGAGCAGCAGCTGAAAGCTGAACCCTAGAATCCTAGATGCTCCATGGTCGGGGCACGCATTAATGTTAATTATTGAGGCAAGTGACAATTTGAGTGATTTCAGTTTGGACAACAAAACAAACGGCAAGAGCAGCTAAACAGACCAAAAAAAAACACAACAAATGTTGAACACTGAACGCTGAACGCAGGCGAAATCATTTTGACCACCACTTTTTGGCTTTTCCAGGATGCAGGGTGGGGTTGCGACAGGGTCCGGAGAGTCGGGGGAAGTGTCCTGTCATTTGTTATCTGTTCGCTTTGACATATAGCTACAACCAAAAGCATTTTCCCTCGCACTACAAAGTCAGGGTTTTACGCTTGATACTCTCCATGAGCGGGCTGCTTTGACTGTGGGTCTAAAGAAGGACAATTTTTAAAGCAAACAATATAATTAAAATGAGAAGAAAAAGTTTAAATAAATACGAAAAGTAAAATCCTAAAAAACTATATAGGAAATAAAATGTAATAATGTTAAGCCAGAGTATTTCCCGCATCGGTTCTTGAAAGTTTTCCAACGTGTTGTGCTATTTTTTTCAGCTCTTTTATTGTATTGCGACAACGTGGCCGCAGCGTTTTCACGCGCAGACACATTGCCAATTACACTTTCCCCTCACACACACACACACACACGCACATGGAAAGAGGAGCGACAGTGACAGAGACAGAGGAATGAGGGAGAGTTTGGAATGAATCGTGAGAAATGTCAACACTGTGACATGGCAAAGTGGAAATGGTAATTGCGTGTTAATTGCTTTACGCGTTCCAAGTGCTTTCACCATTCACACGACGGGCCGACGGCCGGCCTCTCTTGTTTTTGTCCCTATTTCTGCAGTCATCGTCCTTTCCCCCCTTCCCTGTCCCCTCTTTTCCTCCGCCCTTATAAAACGCAAACGCAACTAATCAATCTGCCACTGCAATGCGTTCATATAGCCAGAGATTCATTCAACATGGCATCCTGGCTGCAAGGTTGTACCACGTTGCGTATGAGCAATGCATGTGCGCCAATCGAATGCAATCGATTTTCATCTCAAATAGGTTGGGAAAATCCAAGAGGAAGGTAGAGGTAGAATAAAAAGAGAGGAGAGAGCAATGGCACTTTAATCTTCAATCAAAGCTGGGAATGTGCACATTACGCATACGACGTGTGCGCCCCTGGAACAACTTTCACCCGTTTATTGCAACTCTCTCCGGTGTGAATGATTTGATCAAGAAACGATTCCTGGAATGTTTCGTAAAAGAAGCATACAAAATACGGGGATAATTGGCAAGGAATTTCCTCAAGCTAAATTTAATTACTAGCGGTTAGCGTGAGGTATGCTTTTCAGATTCACTTTTTATGATTAATTTGTAACACATAAATTCTTCAGTGAATGCTGGAAAATTGCTTATGTGTGATTGAATCATCATTGGCATTTAGCTTTTGATTGGCTCTTAAGTTTATTGGTTGTATAATGCCATATACATATATATTTAATAGCTGTACTCCTTTATTATTAATGCCTAGAATTAACGATTAGTTTTCAATTTATTATTTAAATAAAATAAGCTTGCAGTAAGCTCTCCTTATACTCATTTCTTTCTTTTTCATTGACCATCAAGTGACCTGTAAAAGGAATCCCGTTTTCTATTCATCCTTCAAGCATATTAACTGTCAGGTAAATAAAAAAGTACTTACTGTCTTGCGTATTTGTCTTTACAACTCAATTCCGGTCCCATGAACAATTCGTTAATCATTCACGCATATATGTATGTATATTCATTAAGGACTGCGACAGTGATTAGCCAGAAGCCATTTGGTTATTGACTTGGCCGCTTACCTGAAGCCTTGCCTCCCCTTGCCTTGCCTCCTCCCCTGTACACAACACCTGAGGATATCATTGGGCGTCACATGTTGACATGTGTTGAACCAGAGCTCCCCTAAGAACGTTATGACTGTCAACATGTTTATTATTCACCTGTGCATGGAACACTGGGGCCAAGTTATTAAAACTTTGCCACATTACCGTGGCGGGTGGGAGGGGGACGGGGAAGTACCGACCTGAGGACAAACAATTGGCAAACACATTTCGGTAGCTGTAGCAGCAAAAAATGTAATAAAAGTTCACAAAATGCGACGTGTTTGCCTAAGTATTTTTCAGTCGGCGGATGGAGAGGGGCCTTCGTCCTTCGGCCTCCCTCCCCCCCGTACTGATTGTGATAAATGCGACAAAGACATGTGTAAAATATGCTTCATGTGCGTTATTATTGCGTTTTATGGAGGCAAGGAGAGGGCAGCACACACACCTTTATTCCCGTGACAAACGCATTCCAGGATGTCGCTGCTGACTTGTCGAAATGTTTGCCAAGTGTTTGGCTATATTGTCGTATTTTTTGTTTGTTCCTGGTGAAAGTTATCTCACGCACGACAGGAATTCGCTTTTTAATTATAAGTACTTCCAGGCCATAAGTGCTTCTCAGTCCCAGGAGCAGGAAGTGAGCAATCTGATGAGCGAGAAGTCATCTCTCCCCATGGTCGCATAATCCCTAACATAAGCAACCTCAAAAAGGAAAAAAAGAAAAGACGAGTACAAAATTCTGGGAAATAAACAAATCAGATTCCCTAGAGTGTAGGCACTCGAATTGTTTACGGAAAATACGCGCACTCGTAATAAATATACATCTTCCTCATATGCACACACACATAAGCCAAAGGAGACATAAAGCATGTTTGGAAAAGTTAAAAAAAAATAAATAAAAAACGGAAAGAAAGCACAGACAGATGAAAAGGACGAAGAGCCAAACATTTTAATAATAGCACAAAAG
Source organism: Drosophila serrata (assembly GCF_035046125.1). NCBI lineage: Eukaryota > Metazoa > Arthropoda > Insecta > Diptera > Drosophilidae > Drosophila > Drosophila serrata. The sequence goes on along the minus strand of NW_028257232.1, from coordinate 779,430 downwards.
GCTGAATGCCCAAAAACGAAGCCAGGCCACGCCCCTCCCAAAGGGGTTCTCCTCGGCTTTTTTATGATGGAAGCCCCAAGTCAATCCGCACCCTTTTCCTTTTAGAACCCTTTTTTTCCTCCTGTTTTCCAGTGTGTGTGTGTGTGTGGGGGGGAGAGAGGCGGTTTTGTTTGATTCAAATGATTTGTTGTGCGGCTTTTGAGAGATTTCCAGCTGCAATTAAACTGAGAGAGTACAGTGCATATTCCCCACAGAGGGAAACAACCTTTTAAGCTTTTAATGCATCGGAAAAAATGCCAAGTTTTTCATTTTTTCATAAGTGAAGTATTGATAGTATTTATCAGCATCAAAAAATTGCAGGTAAATCGGAATGAAATAAATATCACATCGACTCTGAGAGGGATATTGACTTATGGCTTATTGACTTGCTGAGGTTTATATTTAAGGTTTGGAAACTTAAATTGAATAAATAAATACAAATCATTCAGTTTACCCAAATAAAGGGTTTTAAATCCCAATATAAAACCTGCATTTTCTTTAGAGATTGTTTCAGTGAATGTGGCGTTTGACTGTTGTCTCGCTTTGATTTGCAGGATACCTAACCAATGGGGGTTTCCACCTGGCTCGCTTTTCCTGTGACAAACAGCTTCATTTCTGTGCTTTTTCTATACCCTTACATGGTATTTTAGCTTTAGTCAGAAGCTTGTTACTCAATGAAGGAGGCATTTCCGACCCTGTAAAGTATATATATTCTTGATCAGCATGAACAGACGAATCTTTCTGGGTATGCAGGAAAGAAAATAAAATTTTGGCAATTTTTTCAAAATTTTATAAGGGGTTAAGGGGTCGTTAAAATTGGCAAAAATTGTGATATTTTAAATTAAGTATGCAGATGTATTACCCTACTAAAAACTAACACAGGGCTGCTTTCCGAATTAAAATGTATGCTTTTTTGCCTTTGCTATGAGTTTTTAAAACTTTGATTTTTTCATATAAAAAATCCATTTTAATAAGAATAGTTAAGCAAGGTATGGAAACTTCGCTTTCCCAAAAATGGTTTCCTTTCTTGTTTCATTCTCCCGCAGCTGCTGCTGCTCCCTTTTCGCGCATAATCAATTAAGCAAAGTGCACTCGACTACCGGCAGTCGGTTTGGAGTAATGCAAATAAATGTGGCAAAACGGCATACGGGGCGCATACGCAACGTGAGGGCCACTTGGTTTGCCTGGGCCTCCGTTTTTTATTTCTGGTTGCTCCTTATTTCATTTGAATCCTGCTGGCAGTTTTTTGTACTAAGCACTTAAGGCTGAAATGAAAACCATTAAAAAAAGAGAAACAAGCTCAAGTGGCAGTATTTTAATTAATTTCTGTTCCTGCTTCAGATGCATATGTAATTACCGCTGCCAGAGCCTTAGTTGCTCTGCCTGCATCTCTGCCTTTGCCTTTACCTCAAGTATATGTACAGGTGTATATGCAGGTGTACATGCACAGGTAAAGCCACATAGTTAAAGCCAAACTTGTGACATTTGCCATTTGGCATTTAACTGGCAACTGTCTGAAGCACAATGAAGTCTATTTGGGCTTTCCCCTTTGGCCCTCGCATCTGAACTTCCTGGTCTCCTGGTCAAGGTCCCAACATTTGGCATTCCCACTGACTCTCCCTTGGCCTTCCTCCCTCGCATTATAATGCGATTAAAACTGTGGAGTGCTCAAGCAACAGTGACAGTGCCGGGGCAGTAAAAACAATAATCAGGTGAACCATGAGCCCAGAGCCAGAACCAGAACTAGAACCAGAACCAAAGTATTTCCATGGCTATAGAGGGATCTGCAGAGGGCCCAGACTGCAGTCCTTGGCCCTTGGCCACGTCGTGCAAATAAACAAACAATTAAAAATAAAAGCGCCAGCAAAAAAGAAGCACTTACCAGGAGGGGATATTTAGGTACCAAAGGGTTGACAGAATTTACGAACGCAGATGGAAAGTTCCCTAAAACAAATGTAAACTAAATACAAACTATATAATATCTTTGGTGCCTTCCTTAAAATAAATAATAATGATCGAATATTGCATTGACTTTGTATGCTACTACATATATACCTTTTATATATGCTTTACTTATACAATCTCTTAAGTTAATATATATTTCTTATTCCTTATTCCGACTAATAAACTAGCTATTAACCCGAAGATAACCCCCACAAAGGGAATCACTAAGCCTGGACTACCGGTCGTATGAGTGTTTTGTATGTCTCCCCAGTTCTTCTTTTTCCTTATTTTTTTGTATCCTTTTCTAGCTGTCCAGGTAAACAGAGAAGTGGCAGTCACACCCTGCACCTGTGTGTGCTCTGACTGTGTGTGTTGAGCCAGCGACTTAAAGTGCGTAAATGAGTAAAACACTCACACACTGACAGTCACGGGGATGCTATGGCAGCGCAGCAGCAACAACAGTGTTAGTGTGGCGCTTATTATGCGTATACTTAACATTTATTTCTGCCAGAAGGAATTCCTGTAAGTGTGTGTGTGTGTGTGACACTTACACACAGATACTCGCAGCAGGCACTAGCACAAATACAGATACAGATACAGATACATAAACAGAGACCAGAGGCAGAGCATAAATCTCATCGTGCATTCATCAATGTCAAGCCACAAGTTTGCTTTTCATTTGTTATGGCTTTGCTCCTTCTAGGTCTGTGTGTATGTGTGTGTGTTCGATATATATATATATATATATATATGTGTGTATGTGTGTATGAGAAAACAAGCATCTGTATTGGTGGCTGTATTGTTTAGCTCGTAAAATGCCAGGGCGCCTGCATTGAACTTTTCTCCGAGAGTCGATCAAGGAATAAGAAAAAATTAGAGGGAAAACAATAATTGTGTAAATATATATTAATTTAAGATATACTATACGAACATTGAAAAAAAATAAATAATTTTTTCATTCATTATTATTAATTTTAGTAAGACTCCCAAGCTTTTCTTAGATCCCACCTCGCCCATGAATTTGCGGTTGAGGACGTTCATTGTTTTGCCATTTCATTCTGGCCACATTCGCCATTTCGGGGCCAAAGCCATACTTATTCGCACATCATGCTGCCATTTGTTGGTCAGCACATGGTCCTGGGATCTGGGACTGGGGACTGGAACATGTGTAGAAATAGGCAAAGGTAAAGTGATTGTTCCCAAGCAATTGATTTGCATATGCCCCAGGCCCCCGGACTCCGCCGCGCTTCAAGCGAGCTCAAAGCTCCTGCTGAGGAGCTCTGTGTATCCTGCGAGTTCTGTTCGAAAACAACAAGTGCAATCGAAATGGCTGCTCCTGCGGCTGGCCCTCTTAAAACTTCATGGCATTGGCAGTAAAAACGACAATTGCCGAGCGCAACTGTTCATAAACATTGAGTGCAGCTTGGAAACTACACACAACTACAGCGTCAGCATCGGCAAACCGTGGGCAAACAATGACAAGGCCATCCGGGCGGGGGGTGGCTCTCTCCCACTCTCGCCCTCTCTCACTCTGAGGCAAGTCGATTTTATTTAATTGCGCACAGCCACAAAATGCACTCCCACCAGGAGGAGGAGGAGGAGGAGCTACCCCCCAACCCAACTTGGTTTGAGGGCCACACAATGCCCCCCACCAACATTGTGCACCCAATATTCTGGTTTTACGAGCGCCGGGCGCCAGATTCAAAGCAGGACGGCTATCGCCTTCGTCGACATGAGCGCACACACATTAAGCAGCTACAGCGGAGGACATCTACCACCGCTGGACAGCACTGAGAGAAAGGATCTAGCCAGGATCTCAAGGCAATCCGGTTCAAAGGATAAAATTCTTAACTAACAACGCTTGATTCAAATGTGAAGTGGTTCATAACTAAGACAAAGATGCATTAATGCCAATTTTAAATGTCCTCGTATACTTGCAAGGAAACCTAAAATATGTGAATTCTAGGTACATAAAATCAATATTTTTATATGCATATTTGATCAACAAAACAAGTTTAAAAAAATCATAGCTACGCCAAAAAAGCATTAATTTTAAATCGGAAAGCAGCTCTGTGCTAGTTTTTAGTAGGGTAATTAATCTGCATACTTTTTTGCCAATTTTAACGATGTAACTTATAAAATATTGAAAAAATTGGCAAAAATTTATTTTCTCTCTTTTATGGCTAGAAAGATTCGCCTGTTGATGCTGATCAAGAATATATATGATTTATAGGGTCGGAAATGACTCCTTCACATATTTACAAGCTTCTGACTGAAATTGCAATACGCTGAAAGGGTATATAAACTATGGTATAAATTCTCGGCTTTAAGTTACCAGAAAGACAGTAAAAATTAGACATTTTCTATCATTGAATTGTTCCGCAAACCCTTCAGTTTTCCCAGTGAACCCTTGATGCCACAACAACAAAAATGAGTTGACAATGGCTGGAAGTGAGCCAAAACCCGGACAGCACTACAGGGCCTCAATTTTCGCTGGTTACGATTTGGCAATCTTCGAACTCGTTGGGACTCCGACTTGGACATTTTCCCAAAACGATTCAGCGCTAAATGTGTGTGTCCTTAAAGCGTCTTAAAGAATGTCCTGGCCTGCCCCGGAATGCCTGAGGAATGCCGCTTTTTCAATTTTCAATCGCATGCAAATGAGTCGGGTCGATGGGCCTGATGGCTTGACGGCCTGATGCCCGATTTGCCTGGCGGCATGTGCGTGCTTCGCACCTCGAAGACAACCCCTGAGTCCGGAGTCAATTCAATTGAAACGTTTTCTGCGGAGCCAACAAGCTGCAAAACAGCCGGAAGCGCAATTTTTTGGGGAACCGGCTACCTAAGCGAAATAAGGCAGCAGGAATCGGCAGAAGGCAGCCAGGCTTCCAGGACGAGTATAACAAGCAAGACAGCAAATCATTTGTAAACACTTGAGCGCCAAGAGGGGCAGCGAGGATGCCGGAGCGAAGCCAAAACACAAATCAAAAGATAAACGGTCTGCCGGGAAAGGCAAAGATGAAAAATTGAATTGCCCCGGCCCGGCCTGGTCCGGCCCCGGAGCCCGGAGCCCGAGAGGACATTGGTCCTCGGGATCCAAAAAGGACTCCGGACAGCATGTTGCGTAAATAAAGTGCGAATTTCCAAAAGCTGTGCAGACAAATGAGCGACCACTCAAGATGACAAGTGACCGTCCATGATCGAGGGAGGGCCAAATCCTTGGTAGCAGGAGCAGGAGCAGGAGTAGGAGCAGGAGCGGGAACTGGAGCAGCTGCCCCTCGCCATCTGTTAGTGTCAAACATATGAGGGAAGTGGAACGATGCCGCGGGGTTTATGCCAATGAAGCTCCGTCGAAGAAAGAAAAACTTTGCGAAATAAAATGGGAGGATAATACTAATCAGACTTTGGGATACCTGATAGATCCTGATAGATAATATATGTTTCCTACATAACTTGGATTTTCCATTATGATGATTGCTCTTTTATATATTTAAAGATTTAATAATGATCTGAAAAGTATTTGTCTAAATCAATTGGTATTCAAGTAATTTAAAGATATAAGAGAACAGACAAACGGGCAAAGATATTTTAAAGTTGACTAAATATTTGTTATAAGGAAGTCTATACAGATTTCAGTAACACTGTCGCCTCATATACCCCACCTATAGGGTAGTAAAATCCATTGTGAGGCAAAGAAAACGTCGAAATTCCCCAATAGCAAATTGAAAAACAAAAAAAAAAATCCTTGGAAGCAGCAGCAAAAACTTTGCCATTTTCCGGGGGAAGGAAACTTTGGGCGCTCTGCTTTAAATGTCGATAAAAGTTTGCTGGACGCTATGGTAATAATATTTTCCCCACTCCCACTCCCAATCCCAGTCTCAATCCCAATCCCAACCCAAGTAACAAGTTCTGCGGGCTGTGCTGTGTTGTGTTTCACTTAATCTGTTGGATTGCTATTTTCAATAACGATTATTAGCCGCATCCTGGGGATGCGAGGGCGGCATCTCCCTGGGGCCGCTGCCAACTGTTTATTGAAATATTCAACATATTTAGCGTGGCCGGCAGGGCGCGCAGAAAACTTAATTAAATATATTAAAAGCTGATTAATAACAAAATGAAAATCAAACATCAGGCCGGACTGACTGGCCCAGAAATTTTCCTCATTAATATTAACAACTTAATTAAAGCTTGCACCGAGCAAGAGCTCGCTCGCCCCGCCCACAGCGAATTGTCCGCCGTCTGGGCCGATTATTTTTGCAATTATGCAAAGTAGCTGCTAGTTGGATCCTGCTGCCTGTCAATGCGTGCACAAAGTTTAATATTAATACATTTTTAATCAAAAGCCCTTGCCGGGGCGTCAATCTGCGCGTGCCTGTGTGTGAAGTGGTTGCGGTGGCTCACTCCCCTTCGTCCTTGAACGTGGGCTCCTGGATCCTCTGACAGACCGCCTGCGGTGCAGGTGGCTTAACGGCAGCCAAGGCCAAGGGTATGGGAAAGCCTGTCAGTCAGCGAGTCTGTAAAGTGCGGTCAAATGAGCTGGTCAAGGCAATTAAGGCTGCGGAAATCAAATGAGATTGCCGGGACTTACGGAAAGGCCAGGAAAATGTGTCAAGAAAATGCGGATATGCAAGGTCAAGGTAAATGGCATTTAAATTAAATAGAAATACTAAGAGAGAATTCTACATTTAAGTCGGGAATGGGAATAATAATTATTAAATATATCATATACACCCTCTCACTTTACACTTCAACCCCGTTTTCAATATCTATGTTACATGCCAACAGTATTTCCTGCCAAGAGTCTTTCCTGCTTTAAATACACATTCAATACCGTCTCACCTCACCTCGTTACACCACGGAAAATCACCGCCCCTCGCCATTTGTTACTCGTTTATTTGCATGAGAAAGAAATCACGTCGCACACGTGGCCGACACACAAATCTTTGAGCCAAGTCGAGCCGTTCTACCAACGTATAGTACTCACTCTTGGCAGACACACACACAGCCATATTCATACATCTTTTTTATTTTCGTAAATTGTGCGCAAAAGCGTAAAATCATCTTTATAAAAGGCGGGTTCGGGCGGGGGTCTGTGCCGGTGTCTGCCTTTGGCTCCTTGTCTGCTTGCCCATCGTCAGAAGGGCGCTCACGTTGCCTCAAATGGCGTATCCTTTGAAGGAGTATCATCTCCCAAGCAGCGGCGACTTCAGAAAAAAAATATAAAAAAATAAGGAAACTAACTTCAGGAAGCCGAACTTTATATGCCCTTGCAGTTTGCAATTAAAATATACGATTGAGTTGTAGGAAATCGATCATCACTAAGCTTAAAATAATCACATACTAAGAATCGTTATTTTTATATTCCAATTTTGTCGGCAAATCAATTCTTAAAAAATTCATAGCCAAGCCAAAAAAGCATTAATTTTAAATCAGCCCTGTGCTAGTTTTTAGTAGGGTAATTAATCTGCATACTCAATTTAAAATGTAAAAAAAATCAAAATTTTTGCCAATTTTAACGATGTAACCCCTTATAAAATTTTTAAAAAATTGCAAAAATTTATTTTCTCTCCTTTATGGCTAGAAAGATTTGCTGATGACGCTGATGAAGAATATATTTGATGTATGGGGTCGGAAACGACTCCTTCATTGCGTTTTAAGGTTTTGACTCTAATAATAATACCCTGAAAGGGTACAAATATATTCTCCACAGAGGAAAGGCTTATGCGAAAGTGTCGCGACAGTCTTATTAGGATTTTTGACCTTTCCTCTCAAGGGTATCAAGTTTTTTCGGGCGTAGAACAAATTGGTATTATTTTTTGAGAAGATTATTATAAATGAAAAAATATTCTTCATAAAATATAAAAGTTAAAACTGTAGAATATATTTCAAATAATTTCAGAAGTTTAATTCTCCGAGTTCAGGTTTCTACGAAATCAAAATCTGGATCGTTAAGCCCCCCAATACCCTTCTAACAGATCCTGCCTTCGTTGCTCCTCTGACTAATTGATCGAGAAGTGCAAAAAAAAAGTGGCTGCCACACCCGAGGAAAACTGCTTGGAGGCTGGGAAGCTGTGTCATGCATAATGCAGGAAAGCCGAGGCGATGGGAGATGCAGATGCATCAGGCATTACCTGCAGCTCGCAAAGGGAAAGTGCTGGGAGAAAGCATGTCAAGTTGTGACACATATATGTACGTATATAAAATTTATGCCAGACTTTCCCTTCGGCGAAAGCGAAAAGGGCTGGCTACTGGCGCACGCACAGGCACATGGCTCATAAATTTTTATTGTGTGGCAAAGACGGCCCGACTCGGCACGGCCTCCTCTCCCTTGGCTAACCAAAATAAACAAAACAAAAATCCCTAGAACACTGGAAGGGATACACAGCATATCAAGAGGGGAACAGTGAGTGAGTGAGGGGGTAAAACACACACAAAGTAATGAAGCAAAGTGCCTTCGCACGCCATTCAGCGCAAAATCAACTGCAGTTGGAGTTTTCCCGCCTTCCACGCTTTCCCCGCCGCCTCTCCGTCCGGCGAAATAAATTCATTTCACTGTCTGGAAAAGCGGCGACTGACGTATGGACGTGGACGTAAACGTGGACGGATGCCTTGGCCTAGACATGGTGCAGGAAGTGTTATTTAAATGCAGGATATTGTATGAGGAAATTTATTATCGTTCCACTCCCGGGCTGACATTAAAGAAAATATTGAGATATATACGCTCAAAAGTAATTAAAAGCCAACAATTCCGGGCCATATATTTTCGAGACATTGTTGCAGGGGAATTCCCTTAAATTCCATTAATTCATGGAATTTTTCACTACCAATAACCGAACTTAAATCTCTCAATTTGCCGGCGAAGAGATCTCTGCGAGCTTAAATATTTGATGGGGGCTTTGTGGTATGTGGCATGCATCAGAAAGCTCTCTCGATATACGAAATATTTAAATGAATTACAATTCCGACTAATGCCCGACATGGCCAACATTTGTTTTCTATCACTTTGTTTGTTTTTCTTTCTCTGGCTGCATATTTCCATTTTCAGATGCCAAAAATGTAAGCCAACCGTCAAAAATAAAGGATATTCGATTTCAGAGATAGAAACCATAAATATAACTAGATTTATGCTTTGAACGTTGCATAAAGAAATACTAAATATAAAACTATAGGAATATATCAAAATAGAAATCTTTTAGTTTAATTTTAAAGATATATTAGAGTATTTAATTTATAGCTATGACCGAGGGTATTACCAGCTTCGACCTCTGGACACTGCGGCAACATTCTGCGTTTGCTCTGACACTGTTGTTTTTTATATATTTTATTAGTAGATAAAAAATGCATTGAATGTTATTTATTTCACGCCCCGCTTGCAGAACATGAAATAAGCTGGAACTCAAATATTTGCTGGACTTCTATGCTCGCCTATATTTGCATTGTTTTACATTGATAAAAAATAGCGCGGAGAAGGGCAAATGGGAAATTGCGTTCGCTGACAATTTGTTTCTCTGCCGAAGGGCTTACGCTTGAATAATTCAACAAAAGCTGCTGGCAATTGAATATTAATGAGCAATTAGCGGAGGACCCTCAACGCGGATTCGAACTAATAACTAACTGCAGCAGCTAAGCCACGGCCAACGCTGCGTATGCGTGATATTTATTACGCACTCCCAAAAGGGCCATAAAACATCGGCGAGCCAAAGAGTTAACCAAGGTGCCAACACAGCGAGCGATATAAATTATTTGCAACAGACTGATTGGCAAAAGCAATTGTGTGCGAGCGGGGTAAAATGGAAATGGAAATGAAAATGGGGAAAATGGGAAACAAACCGGGCAAGCAATCCAACTGAAGCTGTATACATAACACAGCTGCAACCGCAAGAGAGTGTATGTGGGGAAAATCGAGAGGAAAGAAGGACAAGTGGCGAGAAAAAAGGCTCAGGCTGGCAGGCAGGGGCCAGGCATGAAAGGCCGCTCAGGACATGGGAACAAGGCGCAAACACTCGACTCCAAAGATAGAGAAAAATGGCGCATGAAATGAAGCGGAAATGGTGCAAAAGGGAGTTCTCCACACACACACAAACACACACATCCACTACTATACTGTGGCAACCGGAAGCGGCACTGGAACGGGAAAGGATACATAGGGCGGTCGGGCAGAGAGCCACTTACAGAGCTGAACTAATATGTACATTAGTATCTTTTGAATGCATGCGAACAACTGATAAATGTCTGGTCTTGCATATCTCTGCCTCTGAGGTTGCCTCTGTGTGCCCTGTGTGTGCCTGTGTGAGTTTGCGGTGAATGAAATCGAGCGTCGCATGAAAAATGTATGCCATTTATTTTACTTTATTTTAGTTTCCCCTTCTGCCCCTGTTTTTTTTTTTCTTTTTTTCCCCTGTTTTCCCTGAGCCCTAACAACAGCAAACAGCTGGCATTGGCAAGGGCCAAACAATGAGACATCGCTTTTGGCTTGCTTTCGGAAAACTGCACTTTGATGGGCCACACACACACACTCGCTCATGCACAACCCCGCACATACACACATAGGCGGCATGCCGAACTATTGTGTCATGTGCCATCGGGTTGACTTAGTAGTTTACATGGGAAATGTCACTTAAAGGCAGATAGAGATATAATATTTGTTACTATAAGAACCTAAATTTAATAAAAATTATGATCAAGAATCTTAAGAAGGAATAGAGAGCAAGACTCCTAGATTTTCAGGATTGTAAAAGAGCTGAAATATATTTGTTGACTATATATTATATGTTTCAAGATGGAGGTATTAAAGCAGAACATTTTAAATTTCAAATTTACCTTTAAGTAAACACTTAACCCATATTTCATTATATATATTTTTCTACCCAGAGCACTTTTAGTAATGCCTTTCACCTACAACTTAATTTACGCCCCTCGTTCTTTAGTTATTTACTTGATTTATGACTTGGCACGGGGTAAACATCCAAGGCAGAAACAACCAACTAAAAAAATGAGAATGAGAATGAGAACTATTGCATAGATAGGCAATTTTCGTAATTGCTGCGATGCGGATACGACTGCGAATGGGAATGCGAATGCGACTGGGTCAGAGGAGGAGGAGGCGGACGATGAGGAGATGGTCAGGAGCTGAGTGCGGTGAACCAAAGTTGATTTATAGCCCAGTGTGTCCTGCGCTCGGCCTGCGCTGCTTCAAAGGACACACTGCATAAATATGCGATAAGCTCGACGACTATAAAAAGCGACTGACATTCTCACACACACTCTGCACACACACATACACTCACTCACACACACACTCACTCACTCACTCACACAGGGAACATTTGGCATACACTTGCATAATGTATGCAGGCGACTCTCTGCCGGACAAGCTGCGAACCGCAACAAGTGCACTCACCATGGCCGGAGGGGGTGGACAGTGGGGCAGGTGGGGACAGAGGGGGTTACAGGTGCGACTAGGTGTGCATTTAAGCGACATGTGTCGTCTTCACACTCAACTGCACCTCAAACGAGCCCAGAGCCGCGCACGTTCCCACGTCCTACAGCACACACTCCACAGGGCAAGTCCACCAATCGTTTACTACAGTAGAGACTCAGAATTTAAATCATCAATTTTACCTCTTCCGGAAATCCCCAACTTTACTAACCCCTATTATTTCAGCATACTCAAAACCATTATTTACTTCCCTTGAATATGGATTAATCAGTTTCCAATTAAACTTTAGAATCCGATTTCCCCCGCTATAAGTTCCCCTGTAGTTTGCCTTGAACACTCATGGCTTGGCATAAACTTCCGCATTAAATCGACTTTGAACTTGAAAACGTTAGTTACATGGCCAAACACTCGCTCGCCTTATCACACTCGTGTTGGCATTTGAAGGCTATTGTGGTCGGAACGTGCTGCTCAGGTGGCTGCGCAATAGGGCCTTTTTGTCCGGAATCAAGCTCAAAGGATTCAAAGGGGAGAGTCAGACGTTCTTGGTAACAAAAAAAAAATAAAAGAACAAAATGCTCTCTATTCAGGCAAAGGATGGAAATTCTGCTCGGATGCAACTCAAACGTAGAACTCTTATGCGTGAGACAAAGGCCAGAGCAAGTAGCTGCTAATAAAGTCAGGAATGCAAAAAAGAAAGTAAAGTCAAATCAAAAAAAGCCATTAAAGATTTCCTGAACCCTCATATGGGGATGAGGTTTTAATGAGCAAAAATGTTGCTCTAGTTTTCCAATGGAAATTTAACTTCTTTCGTAGATACATTGTAGATGTTAAACTGTTCCTGGGAAATGTAAAACCCACAGCATGTTTACGTTCTTTTATCTTCATGATATTTTAATAGCATTTACCATTTTATTTCCCTGCTGGAATTTCAATGGCATAATTAGCTGAACAAACACTGTAGTGCAGTCAGTGGAAAACATATTCATGGGAAAAGTAACGCACACATTTTCAAATAACTCTTTGACTGCCTTCCCTATAAAAACAACAACAAAGTACCGTGCATAATTTAGAAGCACTCCGCACCTTATCTATGTGGCAGTGGCAGTGGCACTACCCTTATTTCTTGCAGCTTAAGGCTAGCACAAATCATATCAGCAAGTTAGCCATAGACTGCAAGATCCTGGGATCCTAGACTATAAACTTGGTGGGCATTAAACATGCAACATTTTCGCTTTGGGTTTTATGGTGCCGCAATGTGTACTATGCAGTGGTACCAGAGACACACATTGAGGCACAGTTGGGGGCAAGCAAATAGGAATTTAAATCAAATGAAATATGGGAAAATGGGAATTGTCTAAAATGCAGTTGAAAGGAATTCAATTAGATGGAATTAGCTGGTAAAAATAAGAAGGAATCTGACAATAAGTTCTTTGACAATGATTTATAGAAGGTGTACAACCATATTCAAGTCTTTTAAATTACTCTCACCTGTATGTTGTAATTCTTAATTCCCCATAATAACTACTAATTTCATAACCTTCATCGTAACCCTGCACATGTAACTACATGCGATGACATTTTACCAAGCCCCGGCTTCGCTCTTGGGGTATTTGCCATCTTTTCTGCTCTCATTTTATGCGTTTTAAATTTATTTTGCTGCCTCCTCTGTCGCAACAGTGGGACAAAGGACGAAAAGGACGACGTGCAGAAAGGGGGGCGAGTGTGGGAGAGACGAATGAAGCCGCTGGCAATGGCGCCTGTCGCACGCACGCAAAACTTCCGCCACGTATGCGTAAGGATATGCCTCATGTATGTATGTGTGTGTGTGTGTGTGTGTAAGTAGCTGTCCTGGGGCAAAAAAAAAAAAACACAAAACGAAAAAACAACGCATGGCTTGCCTTCAGTCTTCATATTTATTTATCGTGCCAAGTGATTCCGTGTAATTGCTGAAATTGCGTTAAATTATTTAACAAGCGGGCACAGCAATGGCGGTGGCAGCATTTCAAATTCATTTACACTTTACGCACAATGCGGAAAGGAAATTGAATACAATAAATTTTCGGCTGGCGAGAAATATATTCCGCAGACCCACAGGAAATTATTTCCCAGCGCAAAAATCAACCGCAGAAATTGAATTTCAAGCATTTTTAAATATTAGGTGGTCCCTGGTTGTGCGCTCTGATTTATTATCTAATTTCATTTTTATTGGTGCAAGGGTTACAAGTTGTGGATAAATATTTAAATTACATTAGAATGTGTTCAAAGTTCTAACATTCACTACGTAAACCCTTAATATTTAAAAGTATTTCCCAACTCATTTTTTATTTGTTTTCATTGCAGAATGCCACCCATAAGGCCAACAATTGGGCAGCAGGCAATCGGATGCGAAGGATATGAAAATAGCACATCAATTGAGCCATAAACACACGACAGCAAACGGAAGAGCTTAAATAAACCAAAAAACGTATAAATATATATATATAAAAATAAAAACCAAGAAAAAAAGAGTACAAAGCAGCAGCGTCGTCGTGCAACAATCAACAGCACAAAGGAAACACTGCCAGAAGAAAATCTAAAAAGAAACAATATAACAACAAACAAAAAGAAAAGAGCACACTGGAAGGAACTGGAACTGGAATAAGAGGAAGTCGGAAAGAAGGAAAAGTGAAAGCCAAAAGCCCAAATTGTAAACGCTCCATGTAAACACTTGAAAGCTCGTTAGGATAATACATCCTGCCCGGCACCGAGCACACACACTGCTGCTGACACACCACACACATACATAAAGAGAGACAGGAGACCAGGAAGCAGCCAAAAGTGTCACCATGCGCCGCCCCGCCTGTCTGAGTGGCCGCCATCACCTGATACAGCAACAGCAACAGCAACAACAACGGCACCACCTAAAAACCCCACCAAAATACAACACACCCTTACACACGTCACACGGGAGCCAGCAGCGGGCCATTGCCATTGCCATTGCCATCGCCATCGCCATTGCATAGTCGCGCTTCCGTTTCCGCCTACTCCTCATTTCCGCTGCGGCTGCAATTAAGCGAAAAGAAGCGACGCAACGCGAAGGATCCTAAAAAAAAGACACACAGCACCGCGAATATCCACAAAAATGGCGCACGAGACCAGCTTTAATGGTGGGTACACATGGCAGCCACACACATTACCCTCAGGTCATTGTTTTAAAACATTTTATTGCATCACAGAAATTGTGCGAGTTTAACACATTAAATTGGGTCCATTTAAGAAGATATTGAAGGAATATTATTTTCCATTAGATTTAAAGTGTGGATACTTAAGTTCCCAGTACTTTCAAGGCAATTTCTAGGGAATTCAAGTTATAAATTAAAATATATTAAATAAAGAAATCAAATACAAAAATTCAGAAACTTCCCAATTATTATAAACTAATTATCTCTCTCACTTTAAGATGCTCTGGACTACATTTACATAGCGAACAGCGTGAATGACAGGGCCTTTCTGATAGCCGAGCCGCATCCCGAGCTGCAGAGCTCCGATGGCCAGGAGGAAGAACAGGACCAGGACCAGGACGAGTCCGAGGCCGAGGAGAACCTAACAGCCCCCAAGGCAGTCGCCCAGCTAGAGGACACCAACAACAACAACAGCAACAGCAAGCGATACTATAGCTCTGGGAAGCGGCGTTCCCGCCTCAAGGGACCTTACTCCCAATCGGCTCTGAAGCCTTCAGCACCGGCCGCCCTGCCCACCGAACCACCGAGCAACGCCACCGGCTCACCGCTGGCCACCGCCGCCTTGGCAGCCGCAGCGGCCAGTGCCTCCGTAGCGGCGGCGGCGGCCAGGATAACAGCCAAGGCGGCGCATAGGGCTCTAACTACGGCTACGACGACCAAGGCAGAGGCATCGGGACCGGGATCGGGTTCACCGCCAACCCTTCAGCTGATCGACATGGACAATAACTTTACCAACGTGGCCGTCGGACTGGGGGCGATGCTGCTCAACGACACCCTGCTCCTTGATGGCAACGATACTGGCCTCTTTGGCGAGATCATGATGACCAACCGGAGCGGGCAACTGGAGCTGGCCAATGGCAGTGCGGGCATTAATGTGACCACCAGCAAAGTGGCCGAGGATGACTTTACGCAGCTGCTGCGAATGGCCGTCACATCCGTGCTGCTGGGACTGATGATACTGGTCACTATAATTGGTGAGTATAAGGGAAGGCTACACTGGGGAGTACTACATACTGTTCTGAAATTATTAGCTAAAAAACCCCTTTATAGCCAGTCTCTTAAAAAATCGGTCAACTTCTTCAAGCTTCAAGTGTAAGCCAAAGCCCAAACATAGACATAATTATTTCAGTCGTAGAACCCAGTTTCCCTGCCGAGCCCGAAGCCCGTCCAAAATAAATTCCTTGAATGCCAGTCTCAGGCACGCGCCTCCTTCAAATCCTTGGGGAATATGGCAAGCAATTCAATAAGGCGGAAGGAGGGAGAGGAACGGAAAAAAGAGGAACGAGGAAAGAGGGAACCTCCTCCTGGGTGGCGGCTTCAGTTGTAGATAATAAAATACGCGTAACTGATATTTATGATACTGGGGCAGGGCATTTTATATTATTTATTATTGTTGTTATTATGGCTCAGATGCTGAAGCAGCTCAGTCTCAGTTATTAATAAGGCAGCTCAATGACGAGGAACGGCAATGGGAATGGGAATGGGAGTGGGATTCGAATGGGGAACGAGGCCGGGGAATGGATCTCGCTATTGTTGCTGGCTACATTCATTACACGCATTTAGCCATAAATCCAATGGCAAACAAACCGGCATCCATCTAGGCAAAGACACGCCGCATTAAAATTGACAGTCAATCAATCAATCACAGTGTACATATATATGTACCACAGCCTCCTCCTCCTCCTTCTCCATCATCCTCAAATGGAAGAAAACTTTATGTTCAAGTTGTAAAATCCAAACAAAATGTATAAAAATCAAGCAGAGCAGCCGGCTGAAATTGATTTCATTAATTTAAGTAGATTTCATTTCATTTCATTTAGCTTAAAACGGGCACAAAAGTCAAGAGGCAAATAAAAATAACGACGACGAGCGCTGAAAAGTATGCTACGATTCTTAGCGCCGCCTCCTTCTCCCCAAAAGGACCCCGGCAGCCATTCACATGTCTCGCTTGCTCTCACTTGTTTTCATTTCTGATTTCCTACTAATTTGTGTTTATTTAGTTTTTCTTTCTTCCGTTTCCTTTCCCTTCCCTTCCCCCCTAGCGCTGCCTTTAGTTTTCCTTTTCTTCGCTCGCTCGTCTCGCTTTTGAACTTTGCAGTTTTTGTCAGCGCCAGCGTCAGCGTCGGCAGCAGCATTTAGCATTTAAAAAGAAAATGCTAATGAGTTTTAATGCTAATTTTAGCTAGATTGCTTCACGCCTTCGGTCACTCAGTGGAATAAAAATAAGAATAAAATAAGAGACCAAGCTTTGGGGATTCTTTAAAATGTACGAATTTAATGGGGGATATTTGTGACCTACTTATGAATCGCATTTAAACTGATTGAGTTTGTCCTTTGGTGACGGTTAGCAGTGGGATTTGATTAGGATTTTATTTTTTTAATGCATTTAATTAAGTAAGGTATTCGTATTAAGTGGAATCAATTAGTCGTTTGTCTACGATGTTGTCAATAATGAGGCTTACTAAAGACAGACAAAGAGCGTAAGGTTAATGTATGTTCGCGTATTATAAAGTCAGTGCTGCTTTAAAAATAAGTTATAGAGACAATAAATTAATATTTTGATTTGCTAATTTTTTGGGTGAATCGAAGATTTCCTGCATATCATAACTACGCTAAAAATGCATTAATCTCAACTTGGAAAGCTGTTCTATACTATTTTTTTAAAGGCTGAAAAATCTGCCTATTTAGTTAACAAATTTAAGAAAATAAATTTTTTAACAAGATTTTAACAATTTTAACGATAACCTTGAAAAATATTGAAAAAATTGGAAAAAATTTATTTTCTCTCCTTTATGGCTAAAAAGATTCGCCTGTTGATGCTGATCAAGAATATATATGATTTATAGGGTCGGAAATGACTCCTTCACATATTTACAAGCTTCTGAATGAAGCTAAAATACCATTTTTTAGTCGATATAATTTATTTTTTTATAAGATAATTGGTTCAACAAATCAAATTCTAAAAAACTCACAGCTAAGCCAAAAATGCATTAATTTTAAATTGGAAAGCAGCCCTGTGTTAGTTTTTAGTAGGGTAATAAATCTGCATACTCGATTTAAAATGTAAAAAAATCACAATTTTTGTCTATTTTAACGATGTAACCCCTTATAAAATTATGAAAAAAATTGGCAAAAATTTATTTTCTTTCCTTTGTGGCTAGAAAGATTCTCCTGTTGATGCTGATCAAGAATATATATGGTTTATGGGGTCGGAAATGATTCCTTCACCGTCTTGCAAGCTTCTGTATAAAGTTATAATACCCTGTAAGGGTAGAAGAATCCCCTGTGGAGAGAAGGACACTGCACAGGACTCAAAAACACAAACAGCTGGCGGCAGGCATGGGGCTTGCCTACTTGCCATCACTGTGACACTCAAGTATCTAATTGCATGTGTGTCTCCAGGCCCAGGCGGGCCCTGTGAGGATGTGTGAGTTTGCCGACTGTCGGCGGATTCAATGCCACAAATTGCATGTCTCGCACCTGTAGTGCCTGGCTTTCTTTGGCTGCCTCAAGTGGGCCACAAGTAGTGGCAGTGGCAGGAGGACAGCCCAGAGAAAAAAGTCGACAAAATTCGCTCTCCGTCCTGGCAGACATCAAAGGTGATTTCACACCGTTCCAAAAGAAAAAAAAAAGAAGAATAGAAAAGGAGACACCCCAACCTGATCCTGCAGCTTTTGGCGAAAGTTTACGACAGCGCGATTAGCTCATGTCGTTTATTTTGGCTTTTCGTAAACTTTGTCTTTGTCTCTGGCTTTGTGTGGGAACTGTTAGTGCCACTGCAGGTGGAATTGCAACAGTGCAATCCCTTCTCGGTAAGACAAGCTTAATAAGATTCCCATTTCATTTAGGGTCACGGCTCTCCTACTCTCTCCGGTCCAAAGAAGTTTGCCAATTCCCCGCAAAAAACTTTATCCGTTCCGCTGCGGTTTCTCTTACTCGGCTTCGCTTTCGCTTTCGCTTTCCGTCATCAACTGCAGCCCGAGTTCGAATTGAATTGCAAACTTTTTCCTCACAAGTCAATTTTCGCAATTAGGCTGCTGAAAGCTATATACTATACATATATAGACCACACACATTCAGACCCAAGTCAAGTTGCACGTTTGATTAAGTTTCCTGACTTCTCTTCGATCATTGCAGGCAACGTCTTCGTCATTGCGGCCATTATCCTAGAACGGAATCTGCAGAACGTGGCCAACTATCTGGTGGCTTCCTTGGCCGTTGCCGATCTCTTTGTGGCCTGCCTGGTGATGCCCCTGGGCGCCGTCTACGAGGTGAGTTTAGGTGCTCAAAGGAGCTGAAAGTGTGCGATTTATTTAAATATTTAAGCAAAGCATACACTGAAATAACAAGTATAATGGAGAGCTTGAGAAGGAAGCTACTCTCGTTTTGTTTTTTGCTATTCGAAGACATTAACTATGCTTAAGGTGTCTTTTTTGAGGTGTTAATAAAAAGCTGAGGTGCTGAATTCCGTTACACATTCATAATAATTTCAAAAAGTTAAGATATGGATACCTATCTCTAGCCATGGTATCGCTTATAGAGAATCTCTATTACAAAAACCAAAGTGCTCAATAGCATGCCGCCTATGTAAATCCTAATAGAAATCGCGTAAAAGGACAAGGTCAGCGGTTGAAACTCTTTTTCCGAATCCAAGGGTAACTTATCGATGTGTAAAAGTTCACGAAACTTTTGGAAACCTATCAGCAGCCATTTTTGGTGAAGGCCCGACTCGATAACCCTATGAAAGTAGTCAAAGAAAATGTATACCAAAGGTGAGTTCCGTGAGATGGGTAACCGGAGGTGGCGTGTTCTTGAGCAAAGCTCAGGTCCAGATATAGAATACCCCTTGGATTTCACACGTTCCTGATATAACTGAAGTGCTTGCCAATTGTGCGTTTGTATCACATGGACGACATTCTCGTTTAGGTTCAAAAAGCTTTGTTGAATAACCGGTTCCTCCAATATGTCCACCAGATCGTACAACGAGCTTGGCATTTCATTATCCTTGAATGCCTGCGGTATGGTGCGATCCAATGTCACAATCCGAAGGCCACTGGCACGCATCGACTGCACATCCGTGATGAGCGGATAATGAATTCCCGTGGTTAGGGCGCTGCTCAGTATGGACACAGAAAAGCTGATGTAGATTCCTACCCACATGAAGCAGAAGACCTCGATTATCTTGTCCGCCAGAGACAATCGACCCAACTGACCACCGGGCAGGGGAATTCCGAAGAGAAATCGGTAACTGTCGAAAAAGGATTCCACCAGCGATCGACCTCGATGGGCGATGTACTTGATCACAAACACCATGAGGAACATGCCCAAGGTTACATAGTACACACCGGGATCAATCACCTTGTCGAAATATCTGCTGACAGAAATCTTCCTGTGACTCGGCACAAGCAGGCAGGTCTGACTATCCGTCACCACTAGACTGTGGAGGAAGCTATTGTTCTCCACTAGATTAGCCACCATATCGATGGTCCGATTCGTGCCCACCTCGAGGAACTCGTAGTTTGAATTCTGCGCTACTGAGACTGGAAGAATGTCCATGGTGGCGTTAATATATCGCATGAATTCTACGATAAGGATGCCAATAGATCCTGACAGACTGATATTTCCGCCTCCAATCACATCCGCTTGTTCCGATGAGTTGTACTGCAGACAGACAATTAATTATAATATCAATATATATATAAAATCTTTCAGCTCACCCAAAATATTGATGGAAAATCATTGGCGACTTTAACCAGAAATTTATATCCGTTTTTTCGAAACATGTCTGTAATGCTTCTATCGTCAACGATCTTATCGACGGTTAGTTCTTCGAATTTATAGTAAGACCACATTTCGAACTCAGACTCACCCTGGAACGAGACCAGGGTACTGACGAATTTATGTTCCCAGCACCACTTGAAAACCTCTTTTATCATATCCAATGTCAGTGGTTTTGTGGAGTGAAATAAATAGGTTTGCTTGCCATCATATGCGTGTCCCGCCGTGTCGTTGACAGTTCCGAGTATCGGATCGTCCAGGCCAGAGAACATAACAACCACAAGAGTCATAGAGTCCGGATAATGTCGATTCTGGGGTCCCTTGTGGGATGCAACCGTATATATTGGAATAGTTAAGCGTTCCATCATAGTCTGCTCGAGGGACGGTCGCAGATTAAAGTTTCCCGAGTAAACGATAATGCTGTGGCATCCCAAGTATCGAATAAGTCCACGGACCAGATTAAGAAACTCATTAATCTCAGTCTTATTCGTTTCTCCGATATCCAATGGAATCTTTAATGGACTGCTGTCCAGGACAACAGAACTGACTACAACCAGAATGAGTAGGTGCACTGTCCGAAGGCGGTAGCGGCTCTCCATGGCTGATGTTCTCTTTCGATTTAAGCCCTTTTGCATTTGCTTGCAATACTTTATACAAGGACATTGGTAACCATTTCTGTTTGCTCAGCTATTAGAGGACATAACATTTAACTATGCTTCGGAGTCCAATTCGAGGTGCTAATAAAAAGCGCGAGAGGTGCAGGATGAACTTAACATTTTCCGTTCAAAGCAAACACTGAGATTACAAACTTGGGGGATATATGTAAATATGTTAGCTCAGCATGCTTATCAATTGGCGTATCTGTTGTAGAGTAGTTCCAGGATAAATACCACTGTACTCAGTAAAATACCGGCTAAATACACCTTTATGAACACTGTGAAGAAATCCAGGCTCAGCGGCTTCCAGTTGGTGGCCTCGTCCAGGGGCAATTTAAGGTTGCCCTTAAGTTCTAGGTACTTTTGGAAACCCATCTGCACCCATTTCTGCTGGAGGCCCGACTCAAAAATCCAATGGAAGTAATCCGTAAAGATGAACCTCAAAGGAGAGTACTGTGAGATGGGCAATCGCATGGGCCAGCTATTGGAGCACAGCTCGGGGCCGGAAAGTCCAAATCGCTTATTAAACAAACGCTGCTGGTACAATTGATATCCCTCCCAATTGGGAGTTGCCACCACATAGACATAGTTGTCATTGAGATCGATAAAGTTCTGAGAAACTGTGTGCTCATCCATTAGGTCCACCAGGTCCGCCAAAGAGCTGGGCATTTGATTATTGACGAAGGCCTGCTTTATGGTGGGATCCGCTGTCAAAATCCGGAGGCCACTGGCTCGCATCGATTCCACATCTCTGATGGGTGGATAATATACGCCCGTGGTCAAGGCCGTACTTAGTGTAGATACACAGGCACCGATAGCTATTCCCACAAACAGGAAGGAGTACACCTCCAATATTTTGTCCGCCAGAGGCAATCGATTCAACTGACCACCTGGCAGTGGAATCCCCATCGCGAAACGAACGCTGCTAAAGAGCGTTTCCACAACGGACCGACGACGATGGGCCATGTACTTGACTCCGAAAACGGACACGGCCACTATTAACGCGATAAAGTGATAGGTTGGTCTTACTGACTTGTCGTAATATCTGTTGAAGGGCACCATCCGGCGAAGCGGCCGCACCAGGCAAATCCGTGAGTACGTCACCGTGGGACTGAAGAGGTAGCTATCGTTGGCCACCAGATTGGCAACCATGTCGACCCTCCGATCGCTGGACACTGCAAAGATGTCGCTCTGCGATTTGCTGACTGGAAGGATGTCCATGCTAGCGTTGATGTAGCGCATAAACTCCACTATAAGGGTGCCAATAGGTCCGGAGAGACTGATGTTTCCACCGCCTATCACATCCGCTTGCACCGATGAATTGTACTGCAACAGGGAGAGAGTATTAAATTTGCAAAATATTCAACAGGAAAATCTCTTGACTCACCCAAAAAATAGTCGGTACATCCATGGAAACTTGTACATGAAATCTAAAGCCACTTGATCGCATAATGCTTCTAAAACGGCTTGCTCCATCGATCCTTATCATGGTTATATTTTTTAATGGAAAGTAAGACCAAGTCTCAAATTTGGATCCGCTTCGAAAGAAGAGCAGCGGGCGAATAATCTTTCGATCCCAGCACCAGGAGAAGAACTCAAACATCTTGTCCTTGTCCCAACTGACATTACGAACTGGAACATACAGAAAGCTGAAGAAGGTACTGCCATCGGAGGAGAGCTCCGTGTCGTTGAGGGCAGCCAGAGTTGGGTCATCAATGCCACTGAATAAGGTGATAACCATATTTGCAGCTACAGGATATCGACGATTTAGAGGTCCTTGCTTCGATCCGACTGAATATATAGGAACCGGGAAGTGCTCCATCAGTCGCTGCTCAAATGAGGGTCTCAGATCGAAGGTTCCCGTATAGGTGATGAAACATTGGAAGTGATGAAAATTGTTAAGTATATTGATGACACGGAAAAGGCTGGATATATCCTGGTTGATCCGCTCATGCGTTTCCCCCTGGTCCAGTGGAATCTGCATCTGGCCACTGACCAGGATGAGGCTGAAAAGGTGCCAAGTCAGTAGGTGGTAACGACTTCTCATGGCTGCTGCTCGCTTTTGACTGTCGTCCTTCAGTTCGACACTTGAACCTTTATGTTTGTGAATCCTTGTTTGCTTTGTTATTAGAGGCCATTACATTTTACACTGCCACTGGGGTCGTGCTTCCGCAGTATAAGCATCAAATTTAATATGCCATCATTAACTTTTATTGTCTATATTTGAGTAACCAAGTTTTCGGTGCTATTTTCACCATTTTCCCGCTTTCAGATCAGCCAAGGTTGGATACTTGGACCGGAACTCTGCGACATTTGGACCTCGTGCGACGTCCTCTGCTGCACAGCCTCGATTTTGCATCTGGTGGCCATTGCCGTGGACCGGTAAGTAATTACTTTGTTTCCCGAATACTTGATAAATTACTTGTAGAATGTGTGTAAGATATGGGCTAAGCTGTTCCTCCGAAAATATACATAAGATATATACTTCATGCTGGGGAAAACGTGGCAGTTAAGCGAATCAATCAATCAAGTTTTTAACATGTCAAATCTCTTTACAAATCCAGTAATGCACGCAGAAAAAAGATGTATATATAAAACAGGCAGATAACTTGTAAACATTTCGGGCCGCCAAGGCAACAACTGGGGTGTGTCCTGCCCGCCTCAAGGATGTGTGTGTTTTCTTTTTATAGACACTCCAAGATACTTGCGAGTCCTTCTGTATTTATATATCAATTTAAAATACATATATATATTCCACCCTCACACAAAACATATATGGGAGCATGGCTGGCTGCATGCCATCAATCAATTTGCAGCAAACATTTCAATCAATCGATTAAAAAGCAGAACGCAAAACGGCAAATATAACAAAAGGGTGCGAGAGGGGAGCCCTGCCTGAATGCTCTGTGTGTGTGTGTGTGTGTGTGTGTGTGGGAAACGAATTGCATTATTCAACTGGCAAAAAGCGCGAGTTCACTCGTTGTCGATCCGAATGTCAATTTTATTGTCAAGCATCCCGAATGCCGGCTAATTTTCGTGCACTTGCCGCCAGTGACAATGGGGAGCAAAATGGTTGCCATGGTTGCCATGGCAGCAGCGTGGAAAATGCCAGCAAAACGAAGTATACACCACCCAGCCCGCTCCCTGTTTAGTTGGTGTGGAAATATAGTTGTCCCGGCGTGGCCTGGGCTGGCTGGCAGTTTTATGGCCACTTAGCTGCAAGATTGGCGCAATTTTCAAATCGGCCCGCACATGGCGTATACGTAATGCATTTTGTCCCTGCTTACCCGAGGGGCTCTTGCCAGTTGTGTTTGCCTGAATGGGTGTGTGTGCTTAATGAACACACTCAAATGCAAGGGCCAGGACCTCCCTCGCCTGCGCAGTGTTGTGATTTTCGAAAAATGTTTGGTAATTTCATTTTATTAGGAAACTGAAAACAGGAAACTGGAAACTGGGCTTCCCAGCTGAAATTATATCGCCGCATTAATTGGCTAAGCTGCTGCAGGTCGATGCGGGGACCAATTATTTGGTGGTTTCAATTAGACCGAACAGTTGAGCCATAAATAATGCAAATCGCTTTCTTTGCCCCGCTGCAACGTGGCGTATACACAAAATGCGGGTGGCCGCATCTCATTAAAAGGTCACCGCATAAATACACAGAGGAAATGAACAAGAACTAAAGACTATTAAGTGGGAGTAAGGCAAAGCTTTTTAGTGTATTCTTGAGGTTAACCAATGACCTTATAAATGGTAATTTAATTGAAACGCACATTAACCTTTTTCATAAAACTAAAATATAAATAATATATTAAGGTATTTAATATTTCTTATTATTACCGTAGGAGTTTATAGCTATTCGAGATTAATACTTTGAAGAAAATCTTCAATATGTTTATTCTAGGAATGGTAAATCGATATTTTCATACGCTAATTTTTCGGGTAATTCAAAGTTTGTCAATTATCATATCTACGCCAAAAATGCATTAGTTTCAATTCGAATTGCTTTTCTGTCCTAGTTTTTAAAAGGTTACAAAATATGTCTATCAAGTTTTATAAATAAAAAAATTTAAATTATTCTAGAATTTTGCCAATTTTAACCCCTTATAAAATTTTGAAAAATTGTTCAAAAAAATATTTTCTCCCCTTTATGTCTAGAAAGATTCGCCTGTTGATGCTGATCAAGAATATATATAGTTTATGGGGTCGGAAATGAATCCTTCACATATTTACAAGCTTCTGACTAAAGCCTAAATACCATTTTTTAGTCGATATAATTTATTTTTTTATATGTCAATTTGTTCCACAAATTCAAATTTTAAAAAACTCATAGCTAGGCCAAAAAAGCATTAATTTTAAATGGGAAAGCAGCCCTGTGCTAGTTTTTAGTAGGGTAATAAATCTGCATACTCAATTTAAAATGTAAAAAAATCACAATTTTTGCCAATTTTAACAATGTAACCCCTTATAAATATTGAAAAAATTGGAAAAAATTTATTTTCTCTCCTTCATGGCTAGAAAGATTCGCCTGTTGATGCTGATCAAGAATATATATGATTTATAGGGTCGGAAATGACTCCTTCACATATTTACAAGCTTCTGACTGAAGCTAAAATACCATTTTTTAGTCGATATAATTTATTTTTTTATAAGACAATTTGTCCAACAAATCAAATTTTAATAAACTCATAGCTTGGCCAAAAAAGCATTAATTTTAAATGGGAAAGCAGCCCTGTGCTAGTTTTTAGTAGGGTAATAAATCTGCATACTCAATTTAAAATGTAAAAAAATCACAATTTTTGGCAATTTTAACGATGTAACCCCTTATAAAATTGAAAAAAAAATTGAAAAAATGTATTTTCCTCCAAACATGGCTAGATCGACTCAGTTTTCGATGCTGATCAAGAATATATATGGTTTATAGGGTCACAAACGACCTCTTCACTTTGTTTCAAGCTTCTGACTGAATTTACAATATCCTGCAAGGATATAAAATAGGAAAGAAAGGAAATAGGAAGAAAGATGAAGCTCTTCTTTAGAACGAATGCCCGGACATACGTTGGCGGTCAGGTATAATTTGATTTGAGAAAATACCCGCTGAATGGCCACTGCGATGTGGCTGTCAATTGGCAAATTGAAGCGCCTGGCTCCGCAAATTGCCTGTCAATAAACAAAGCCAAGTGATGCTTAGATTTCGCATGCATATCAATCAGCCGAAGCCCCGGCTTTTGGGGCATTCCATCCAGAGCAGACAGGACGGGACGGGGCAGGACAGGGCCCCATCTATTGGCACCTCGCTCGCAAATGCCACTCGCCTGTCAGCCGGACACCCAGAATGAAAATGCCCAAGTCCCACTTCACATTATGATTGTATTTGAAGGAGGCGGAGAAGTCGGAGGATGGGGATGAGGATGAGGAACTGGGACGATGGACCACTCCAATGCTCGCAACGAGTATGCAAATGACGAGGCATGACAGCACCGATGATGATTCGTCCGGGTGCCACATCATCGTCATGATAAAAGGCCTTAGGTCCGGACTGCGGACTGCGGACTCCGGACTCTGGCTAAAGCCATGGCATCCGCAGGGCGGAGGGCAAAACAATTACCCGGAGAGGTCTTAGGGCACATTTTATTTGTTAGTTGTCACTAGATATTTAAAATGGAAAGTCTTTGTTTTATCACCGAGAGTGAAATGAAAATTAATGTGCTTTTAAGCAAGCAGGCGGAAGCTGGAGCTGGAGCTGGAGATGGCCCTCCCGTTGGAGCCGGAGATAGGAGCGTAGTGCATTAATAAATTAAGTTTGTCAAATGGTCCCCAACCCTGCCCTCGACTCGACTCCCTCTGTGTTTTTTGGCCCCGAAAGTGTGCCGGAATGATAAATAGTTGCAGACATTCGACTACAATAATATTTGCAAGTATTTGCCGTTAGGGCCGTTAGCCAAATCGTTGACAATGCGAGAGAGATGGTGCGGGCCCTTGGGGGGAGGCGACCATGGTTAACATTTTCCGAGTTCATTTTCCATGTCAGTAATTTTTAAGCAATTAAGACAAAGTGCCAACAGTATTTACAGGGGCGGAGGGTGGGGATTGTTGGGCATTGGATGGAGGCAAATAAAACAAAGAACACGGAAAACGGAAAAGCGAGGAGCAAGTGAACTGAGCAGCAATGCCAGAGAATTTCTCCTTTACCATTTGCCCGCACAATGGAGCCTATACACAGAGCGAAATGGAGCCATAGAAATGAATGAAATGAAAGCAACTATTCATTGGATATTTCAAAGAATATTCTTATATTCTTTTAAGCACAATATATATTATAGAGCATCCAGTGACAAAATGGTGACCAGATAGAGATTTAAACAGGAAAACGAATGATTATATAGAAACCTAACTAAAGTGATTATATTTTACAAAACTATTCATATTTCCTATCCAAAAAGAAAACCCCCAAGTTTTTAGCTCAGTGTGATAAAACAGAACCAAAAACTGGAGAGACCGACAAATGGCGCCTGGACATTAATCTTCATGGCACTGACCCAACGCTTCGGCTGATTCTGTCGAATTCTGTTTGCTGGCCGCCGGAATATATGCACATATAGAACAGGCCCGGGACAGGAGCTCTCATACACACACCCTGAACTCGAGATGGGGAGCTGGGTGTGCATAAATTTCATGGTCTGCATGCTGCTGACGTCATTATTAGTGGCAGCACACGAGACCAAATACAACGGCCGCCGCTTTCGAACCGCACAGAATGATAAATGCCTCGCGGCTTTGCGTTCCATGCGATGGCCAAAACCATTTAAATGCCAAGTTTTCGCCTAGCCGTAGGGCCTTCTCGCGCCTCCCAATTTCCCTCCCCTCGGAACCAGATCATGGGTTTATCCTGATTGCTGACTGCTAACCGCATTGACCAACAGTTTGTCGGCCATGTTGCAGCCTGTTCTCGTGTTGCTCGTTGCGAGCATCGCTGTTGTCCTTGTTGTCCTTGCTATTGGTGTTGCTGCTGCAGCCGTTGTTGTTGTTGTTCACACATTTATGACATATTCAATTAAATTTCAATTAAGTTAACATAGTTTTTCCGTAAATATTTTACAATTTAGCACTTAAAACGTAATTACATGTTCATATTCGTTGCCCCATCATTGAAGCTCTGGAGCTTGCTGGCTATCCTGGTAGCTATTGTTATTGTTGTTGTTGTTGCTTCTTTAACCGCAACTACAGGACAACAAAAAGGATAACTGCTTGCAGCAACAACAACAACTGAAACTGCGACCACTGTGGCCCCAATGTGCTGTGTGCCATGTGTAATTGTAATTGCTGTTGTCACACGATTTTTGTAGTATTTTTTCAACAGTGACTGCAAAAAATAGCAATAATGGGAGCCATTTTGTATATATTTTTTTACCCAAAATAACAATTTCGCCAATTTACAAATGTTGCAATAACTCAAACACAATTGAGTGAGCAGAAAAAGAGGGAATATATTATAAACTGTATATATATTCATAGTTTCGAGTTGTTAAGTGATTAAAATACATGTATACATATTTAGTCAAGGAATATAATAAAAGCCCTAAACTATATTTAATTTGTTGGGGAATACTCTAAAATACTTGAAATATATTGAGTGACACTCTCATAGCTTTTTACTCCCATTAAATATTACATTATAATATTTAAATCCTTCTATGTGAAAAATCAGTCCTTCTATTAAAATCCTACCTAATTACCCGACTAGGTAACCGTGTGCAATTTTTCCGTCTAATATTTTGATTCACTTAACGCAAATGAGAAAACTTTTCATCGTCACTGTGCCACGCTCGGCCGAGTGCAAAGTGCACATTGTACTTATTTTACATAATTTTCATGCTGTCGCGTTGAGTTTTAGGCAATGTCTGGCCCGCTAACCGTTTTAGCCAACCCTTTGCTCCCCTCCCCGCGCCCTGGAAACCTTAACCCTATACCGCCTGTAAAACCACATGGCCGCAAGGGAGGAGCATAGAAGGGCTTAGAGTGGGGTCAACTTTTGTAATTGCACAAATGTTGAAACAATTTTTCGGGGGCAGCTGGAACAAGCTCTGCTGGCAGATTAGGGATTGGGTTAGAACAAAAGCATAACCTTAATTAAATTGGCAGTTAAACAAACGCATTTAACAGTATAATAAGTTTTTCCTGGCACACACACATGGTACATGGGGGGCCCTTACATATATATATTTATAAAGATATACGCTTCATTTGCTTAACAAATTTGATGTGTGTAATGTGCAACGTGCTGTGAGCTGCTCTCTGTGCTCAAATGTTTAATGAGACAAAGTAGCAAACAGTCGAGAAGGAAGACAGCTTCAAATGGCTGAAAGCCAAGTCAAACAAGGAACCGAGCAATAAAACCGGATATGTTACTAAGACATTTATGTTATCTCCTTAATGCCTCCAACACCAAAATATATAGATATGTACACACATTCATTGCACTACAAAAAAAGGGATTAAAATTATTATAAAAACAAATTAAATTTGTAAGTGTTCTAATAGGTTTTCTTTGTATACCTTTTCTGAAACGACAGAAAATAGATCTTAAAGCTAGTAAACATGGAAAGCAAGCTATTATTATTATTTTCTGTGCATTCATTTGATATACACTCAGTAGTAGTTACAACGATATTTGCAATGAGGTGTTTGTTACATTTAAAGCTGTCCCACTTTTACTTCCTTCCCTTTCCCCGACCAACTTTCGCTCTGATGAACTCTGTCCCAGCCAGAGAGACAAGTTCATAAAACAAACAAACTGAAATGGCTTTAAGAGCTGTGTATGTGTTTGTGCGTATCTGTCTGTTTGTAAATTACGGGCTTATTCAATCTCGATTAGCCCGAGCTTGACATAATTGTAATGATTTATGCATTTGAGTGGCAACATCACAAAATGCCTCAATCAATAATATCCTAGCGTTTGTGTGTGTGCGTGTGTTTGGGTTCTGAGGAAACCTTAATTATGACCAAAATATACCATTCGACAATGTCCTGTGAGTAAAGTTGATTGTCTGCTCAATTATCAACATATACATTTCATATTACATATTACTTTTCTCTCTGTCTCTTTGAAAGCCAAACTTGCAGCAACTTTTCGTTAACATTTCCTCAATTCAATCGATTCTGCATCCCGGTCTTGGCCAACTTTTCAAATCAAATGTCAAAGCAATTAGAAGGCAAGTAGAAGTGCGAGAAAAACCACACTAGCAGAGTGTGGCTTCAACAATTTTATGAATATTTTCATTTCAACTAGAAGGCCACGAACTCGAATCCGAATAATGAACGAGAATAAGAAATGGGGATTGAGACCAAATCTTAAAAAACTAAACATGAATAAATCTGAAGAATTTTCTCCATATATCTAAGGAATACTTGTTGCTAGATGAATTATTTCGAGAAGTGTAGAGAAAGAGAAACAACACCCTAAAGACCAGACCGCAGCCAAGATGAATTACAATTCTATAACTGTCACAGAGTGCGGCTAACCCCAAAACAGTGCGTAATTTCAATTTGGCCAAGTTGCTTTCATTCGTTTTGGCCTGTTTCGTAGGGCATAAATCAAAATAATGGCGCTGCCCCTGGGATGGATGATTAATCAGAGTGCAAAGAGTAAATTGAATTTCGAATAAATCAAATCGAATAAAAGGCAAAAAGAGCCCAGTGGAAGGCGTGACCGAAAAGATAAATTAAAATTTGGCCAGTTTAAATTAAAAGGACAAAAAGCCGCAAAGTTGTAAGTGCAGCGCTGAGGAAACTACAAGATTTTCCCACTGCCCATTGGAAAATTACTTTCTCTGTTGCATGGAAAAGTTTGCGGTGCTCCCTATTAAGCCATAAGTAACAGTGTTTGTATTTATTTTTGAGTTTAGCCCAGTTTTGCCCGTGCTGGCCATGTGATTAATGGTCGGTTTTTGCGGCACTCCTCCTCCTCCTCCTGCCGCGCGCACAGGAAAACTTTTGTAGCCCGAAAAACCACAAGGACAAAGCCCGTGGAACCGGGAAAGCCGGGAACTCCAGGCCAATAGCCAAGCAGAGAGGAGGCCAAGAAGCCAAGCCAAGCCAAACAGTCAGCCAGCGAGCTGGTTAATTCATTGTTGGCCCCTTGAACACGAAATTCCATTGAATCCCGGCCATACCGCCGCCTTGATGCCCGAAGGAAACATGAAAATCCACTTTGTCGGGACTTTTTGTCTTTTCTTTGGCTTGCTGAAATCATTTTCTAATTAAAGATTACTTTTATCCCAGAGGGTGAGAGAGAGCTTCTCGACGGCCACATGCAACGTTCAACATGCAAATCGCTGCATTATTATGCAGACCGTCAACGATTAAGCTTATTAAATATAATTAAGTGGCCAAGTCCTTCGGAGGTCCTGCTGTGCCGCTGACAATTATGCAAATCGTTGGAATATGTAAAAGCCATAATGGTTTGTATTTAGCCTAATCGACCGAAACGTTGACATGAACGCAATGGGCGAGTCAAGTGTATTTCCAATCACTTTGACCTGTTTCAAGCATATTTTTGTCCAGTAATTGGTGTGTTTATAGTTATTTAAATTATTTTGAATAATTTATGGTTTATTTAGGATGACAACTTGTGCTTTAAGTCATTACCTTTTGTACATAATTTTCTTGATTTTCAACCTCGATTATAACTTTATGTGTTTACCATATAAACTAAAGAAACTCAGAAGCTAAGCTTCTTATGAAGAAATTTGAATAAATAGAATAAACTGTATTACTTTAAATTATAATTAAGTAATACGAATTATGGAAATAAGGGAATTAATTGTTATTGTTAGGACTTACCGCAGTAGAGGACACGTCATTCCTTACAGTGTTGACTTCAATTCGGCTTATCATCGAAAAGTTCTTCTTCTTGACGATCCAGATCTATTCCATTGGCCACGTCATTCTTGTGAGATTGAAGGGCAATCACTATCACTACCGATGTAAACACTGGGAAGGCCACGCACATACTGAGGTCGCGGCGACCGCAGTACCTCTATTTATAGTTCCCGATCAAAGAGAACAGAGAAAGTGTGAGCGAGAGAGTAAGAGCTATTGAGATGGGCAGAGAAACATGCAGAGAAAGAGTTAACTCTTGAGATGCACAGTGGGAGTTGGACATAGTGAGAGCGAGAGAGAGTGAGAGAGAGAGAGAGAGGGAGGGAGCTGTTGATGCTGATCAAGAATATGTTTTCTTAATAAGGGAGTCACTGGGTGCAAGGGCGTAAATATAAATATTACCGACTAAAATATGGTATTCTAGTTTTAGTCAAAAGCTTGTAAATATGTGAAGGAGTCATTTCCGACCCCATAAACTATATATATTCTTGATCAGCATCAACAGGCGAATCTTTCTAGCCATAAAGGAGAGAAAATAAATTTTTGCCAATTTTTCAACATTTTATAATTTTCAACATCATATATCGTTAAAATTGGCAAAAATTGTGATTTTTTTACTTTTTAAATTGAGTATGCAGATTTATTACTTTATTAAAAACTAACACAGGGCTGCTTTACGATTTAAAATTGATGCATTTTCGGCTTAGCTACGGTTGTTAAATGTTTTATCAAAAAGTTACAATGAACCGTGAGTAACTATGATCAGTAATTAAATATGATCAGTAAGTAACTATGACCATTAAATAACTATGATCTTACAGTATCTATGAACACTAATAAACAATGACTTGCATTTTTGTAACAAAACATTTTACTTTGACTCGGCTGGCAGCAGTAACTTCGTTCCGGGGAAGTTAGAACCAGTTGGGAATCATATGCACAGAGAGAGAAGGCGTAGCTCTCAGTTAGATTTACGGGGTATTTCATATTGAGGTCTGAGATGCAATGCAGTGCAAATGCAAATATGAAAAATAAAGATGCAGACACGCATAAGGACTCGCAGGAAGCACCGCAGCAGGGCAGCCAGACAGTAATCAGTACACTTGGGTGCACCCCACAAGGAGCACAAGGATTCATCTTCTTTTCGGTGGAGCATCAGCATCAGCCAGCAGCCAGCAGCTAGCAGACTTTGCCCGTCTTTTGTTTTCAGCTTGTAATTTACATAAGTTTTTCATGTGCCCATAGTCGTCGTCCTTTGTCTGCCCGTGTATGCGAGTCGTAAATTACAATTGCTGGCCTCCCTTTGGGGCACGCATAGGTTACGCACACAACACACGCACACAGCAGAGGCCAAGAAAATGGAACTCTAAGAAATCTATAAATTTACAGAGATATTTTTAAATGATTCTATTATTTGCACCTTGCAAATACCTGAAAAAACATATTTTCATGCCTGCAATAAATTTAAAAACTATTTCCCAATACGAAAGCCCCCAAATTCGGTGCTCTATTCATTTCACCGGCATAGTTCCCCCTATTTCCTTGAGGAAAGGACCCTGTAATCAAGAAAAGACGCATCCTGCACCAGCTGTGCGGGAACTAGAAAACTTTTACCAGGGCCCAGCCCAGCACAACAAAAACAGCAGCACACAATGTTTTATGGATAATTCTCCTGTTGCGTATATTAAAAGAATAAACCAAAACTGCGGCTGCTGCAAGAGTGTATATATGTATGGGAAATTAACCAAGAAAAACGGATATAAAGTATACATTTCAATAAGTACAAGCACTTTGGCCTCTGCAATATTAAACTGTATGTTTGGGCCCAAAAAGAGTACTATGAGAATAAAAGTGGCTGCAGAGATGGCCATTTTCCTTGACCAACTTGGCCACGTAAGCACGTTTTAAATTGAATTTCACTGTGGTCGCTGTCGGCATAACCAACCCGGGGACATGAGCCCACTGCTGCCGGTAATCCTTAAACAAATAAAGCGAAAGTCAGAGAAAAAATCAAAAAGGAAGAAAAAAGCGGAGGGGAAAAAGGCACTTGACACCTCTGCTGGTTATAATAAATACAATTAAATACTATAATTCATTTCAATAAGGAAAAAAGTGAAATATAAATGGTTAACATGCGAAAAAAAAAACTTGATTAAAAAGCAATCACTTGACACATTGCCACATTTTCACATTAAATGCCAATTATGCTAAGGTAAATGCACACTTTCCACATGAAACAACCTGACAGTGCTCATTAAGTCAACGAGTTTATGGGATACATAAAACAAAAAAACATGTTTAAATAAATAAAGGAAAGATCAAAGTCATTAGTCTGTGAAAATTGAAAAATATTTAAGGTAGGAAGGTCATCGTAAAAAAACAACAAATTATCAGTTTTATATATTTTAAAGTGTATAAAAATATATCTTCCTCGTATTTTACTACTGTTCTCCTTCGACCTTAAAATCACCACTTAAAGTATAATTTCAATGGAAATTCCTAAAGGAAGAAAACAGACCATTTTCAGTAGTGTAAATGGGATCTGTATCTATTGTTTAGCTGGAAAGGAGAGCAAGTGAGTAGTTTTGCAAAAATTTAATCATGCCACACAGATGCCGCAGGGCATAGAACAAGAACAAAACAAAACTATTACCAGGCCTTCACACACACACACACACACACACAACAGGTGAGCCCCAACAATTTGTTTCCTTTTTTCATAGGAAAATGGAAAAAGGAAAAAGAGGAGGGGCAGCCGCAGGTGAATATGTTTTGTTTTTTGTATTTTTTATTTTTTTGTTTGTATTCCCCGCTCAACACTGAGCTGATTTCGAATGTAATGCAATCGATTAGCTGAGGGCAGACAACGGGGAACAAATAAAAAACAAAAAGCGAGTGATATAAAGCCATAAAGCATAAAAAGCATAAAAAGCAAATAGCAGGCGACAGCAGGCATCAAATATGCATTGCAATGGGGGAAATGTGAAGCGATCCGATGCGTAGATAAATATTGACTGTCGCCACTTGACAATATTTATAAAATTTCAATTAATTATGGAACGGCTAAAAAACGTGCCAGGCCATCCTTTTGTTCTAAATGGATTTATTTTAATGAGTTTTTGTATTTTGATAAAATGAACTTAGATGATTTGGCATTTAATAATAAAAACAACAAAAATACACAATGAATACGGAAGCGTCAAGTTGATTTAGGAAACAATATTAATTATTAACTTTTAGAAGATTAAAAGTCATAGGCATAATAATTATAACTAAGCTCTTTTTTGCTTTTATTATTTAGACAATTTAATTAGAAACAGAAACATATACTAGCTACATACAACATAATTCTACTTTTTGCATTTTTCCTTATATTTAAACCCTGTTTTTTATGTGAAACATGAAAGTTATTAGGCAAAACAATTGCCAGGCTTTGCAAGTAAATCTTCTTGGCCATATTTATAGCCTAGCCTGTGGCTACAGGGTATCTTTCAGTCGATCTTAGTACACAATTTCTTCCCATCTCACGTTCTTTTCAACTTCCTCGCCTCAGTCAGGCAGTAAGAGTAATGACTTTTTTGTGTGCTAGGCGCTCAATTTTTAAATGCATTAAAAAGTGTTACACTCGAGTGCCGCACATTTATCACACACACCACACACATGCCTCACACCCACTCAACCCTCTTGGCAATAGACACCCTTCAGGGGAAGGGGCGTAGGCATAATGGAAAAATCACATTTAAATTGTTTGGCTCACAAATAAATTGTTATAATTCATCACCCAAGTCGCGTTCCGTCGCCAGATACTCAGCTCGGCAAATTGATTGACTTCAAATTCAATTGAATTCGAATGGCAGAGCTAGCCCACTTCATTCCATAACAAATTATTATTCGCGCTGATCGTATGGGCTTCGCCTTTTTCCCTGCTTTGACAAAAGCATGACAGACACTTTATTAGGTTTCGCTATTAATTTGCATGGATTTTTCATTGCGTATGCACGGCACAGCGGCGGAGATCCTTTCAAAAAGAAAAAAGGAAATAAAATATATGCGGCACAGTGACAGCGAAATCACAAAATTCCATTAATTTTAAGCAGTCAATCAAAATTGCCAGCTTGAAGTCGATTATATTATGCTAATGAATTCGTATGAGGACGAGGTCCTGTCCTAGACAGAGGACAGGGACAAGGACAAGGACTGATGGCAAGTCATACCAGTTCGCCAGACATAAGTCATTGGCCATCATCGGGCG
Organism: Drosophila serrata; assembly: GCF_035046125.1. Classification (NCBI taxonomy): domain Eukaryota; kingdom Metazoa; phylum Arthropoda; class Insecta; order Diptera; family Drosophilidae; genus Drosophila; species Drosophila serrata. Next base: position 743,223 of record NW_028257232.1, on the reverse strand, counting down.
GCGGTCATCATCATTCATTATTATTATTATTATTTATTAGTATTTGGCGAGGCACACATGGCGTATGCGTGATGGCATGTCAGAAACAAAGGCGAAACAGCGCAATGCAAATTTAGTTTTTGGAATTCCCTTAATTAAGTGGCACTCAATATCGGCAGCAGTGAGATAGACGACATGTACAAATATTTATAAAGCTGTCATTTGAGTGCCCAATTATAGACAAATTAAATTATGCTCTATATATGCCCGTAATGGCACTTCACATCGGTTTACCCCAGCCACATACATATAACACATACATACATATGTATATAGATCCCATCTATGGCTCATTTCGAGTGCTTTGTCAACTCATTTAATTGTTGATTTCAACACACACACACACATTAGTGGTACTCAGCTCAGCTGGGACTCAAGCCAACATAATATTTGTTTATGCAAATTGCATTTAATTAATACATAAACACGTGTTTGCCATGGCTGCTTCCGGTTGCCACTTAAAGCTCTGCGGTCATCGCAGCGCGGCATTAAGAAGAAAGTGATGGAGAAAAAGGATACAGTAAGGGGAAAGGAGCCCCTCTCCATGCCAGCATGTGAGAAATTTTGAAATTTGCGGTTGCCTGGCGTTAATTCCCACAAAAGCCGCAACGCAGATGAGAAGAAACATCAGTTTAGCTTTGGGCGCAAGGCCTCTTAAAGGACAAATTTAAATACACAGGGGATTTATTTTTCAAACAGTTGAAAGTTCATTTAAATAAAGGTTTCCAAATTTTTATTAATATATAAAAAGATCTTTTTTAATGTAAGCCTCAAACTCCTTTTAATATACTTGTATTTATAAGGAAATAGTAAACTCGGATAAGGTAAACTAGAGAATTAAATAATGGAAAAATATTATACTTATTTCTGAAATATATTTTGGATCTCTGTTAAATTTTCAGTGCGTGTTCATTTATATTTTGCAACCCTTCTTTTTGGCTATTAGCAATTTAATGGCAACATCATCAGCAGAAGTGGCACATAATGTGCCCCGCACTTCAGATAGTTCCACATTAAGCGGAGTCGGCGAGTGTGCAAGTGTGTGTGTGTGGTGTGTATGGTGTGTCTGGGAGTGAATAGGGTGTGTGTGGGTGTGTGTACGACTGTGCTACATGCCACGTAACGTTTTAAAAACTCGTTTAGCCATGTTGCTGAGCCCAAAACCGAAAAATGGGCAACTACACAGAGTACGAGTGGCAGACAACGAATGGTGAATGCTCTCACCACACACTTACGCGTCCCTGGCCAACAAGGACTAACTCAATTGAAGCCAAGTCAACCCAGGGCAAGAAAAAATACAGAATGTGAGCTGAATTTCTGGTGTCATTAAGTGAGACCCTTAAAGAGTAACCTTATTTTCCAATCTTCTTCTACAAAAAATGGTAATATTTTAAAAATGCCCGACACACACAGACAGAGACACGGCCTAAGGCAGACATACATAAAACATGGTTTTTTGGGCCCAAACCAATAGCAAATAGAAATAACCAACAAAAATTCAACACAACACATCACAAAAAAAAGAAAGGTTGTTGCAAAACGCTACGGAAAACTGTCGGACGGAAACTGAATATCGAACACGTTTCTTTACTTTGTCGCTCTCTCTCACTCTCTCTCTCTCTTTCTCTGCCATATGGTACTCTTGCTGTGTGTGTGTGTGTGAGGGTGCTGGTGTGTGTGTGTGCGCCTAGATTTATGCAGCATTTCATTTGAATTTTTGTGGATTCGGATAATGGAGTAACTAAGCGACCATGTTCAAGTGTTGGCCACAATTGTACATAAATATCCTGGGGAGTGGTTTAAGCCAAGTGGAACTCAAATTATAATCTGTGTGAGGATATTTTGAGTGGTTTTTCAGTGAGGGATTTAGAGAAGTCAGAAAGGTAAAACATAAATAGAACTAAAAGGCTCAATTTGTGGAAACTTTTATGTAAAAGTGGCATTCTCTTCCATTTCCAGTTACTGGGCAGTGACCAATATCGATTACATACACTCGCGGACCAGCAATCGCGTCTTCATGATGATTTTCTGCGTCTGGACAGCGGCGGTGATTGTCTCCTTGGCCCCACAATTTGGCTGGAAGGATCCCGATTACCTGCAGCGCATTGAGCAGCAAAAGTGCATGGTCTCGCAGGATGTGTCCTATCAGGTGAGCAACGAGAATTTAAATAATATTAAAGCCTCCACTCTATTTTCACTCTGCCTCCCCTTAGGTATTTGCCACCTGTTGCACCTTCTATGTGCCGCTGCTGGTCATATTGGCGCTCTACTGGAAAATCTATCAAACGGCCCGCAAGCGCATACATCGGCGGCGACCACGACCCGTCGCTGCTGCGGTCAATAATAATCAGGTATAGTGGCAGGCTTTGGCCTTCATATCCCTCCTAACTTAATTGAGTCACAGTCGAAATTGACGGGGACTAAGGCTATTAATCGGTGCAGAATGCAGCCAAGAGTATTGAGTAACCTTAAAATACATTAAAGTTGAAAAAATCTATATGATGTATCAAGTCAAAACATAACATAATGAGTATATACTCAAGTATTAATCAATGTTTAAATCTGAATGCACTCCCAAAAGGACACCCTGTTATGCCCACAGAATCCGCTGTTCAAACCCAAGCCACCACAGCACACCACAGGCTGGTCAGTGCAATTATGCAGTCGATCGGAGCGGGGCAAAAGCCACAAATTCAAACCAGAGACGGGGGCCAGTCAAAGGCCAAACCGCAGGCAACGTTCTGAAATTTCTATGCACATTACTCGGGGCGGGGCCCCCGACTGACCTCTGTTACCTTATGAAATTATGCCTTTCAATTTAAATATGCATAGAGCATACGGCCGAGAAGCAACTCAACCCATGGGGGACTCTGGGGCCGGGGAAATGGACTGTAATTAGGCCTTATCATCCAGAGTGATGAAATATGCATTGCCAAAAGGAGACCTTGGGCTCGCAACAAGAAAAAATCGAGTGAGTGAGTGGCTTAAGTTAAGCATACGCCACGTGGACATTAAAGCCCTTTTGGCAGAAAGTTGAGCGATAAGTGGCAGCTTGTCTTGCCTCGTGAGTGTCTGAGAGTGCCACCCGGTTGGGGGTGGGGGTGGAGTGTGCTTCCCCTTCTTGGCCAGAAGTTTGTGCGCCCTAATGCGGCAGCTGGTCAAACTAATACGCACAGGATGTGTTCAAGCCAAAAGTCTCTCTGGCCGAAATTGTAATTTTGTTGTGTTTCTTTTCTTTTTTCTGTTTCTTTGCTTGTTGCGAGACGAAAGAAATTTCAAGTATTTCCAAGTTGCTCTTATCAACGAAATTAAAAACTAATTTTGCCTTCGAGTTTGCTTTAACTTTCTCCAGACGCGATAGGGTATCTGAAATTGGGTTTACTTTTGGCTCCCTTATCCCCTAACTCTGTCTTTCGTTTGTATATACATTTTTTCCAATCTAGTCTTGGCCATAAAGCTCCTTCTTCTGCTGCTGCTGGGAAGCTGCTACTTAGCCTAAGCTTAGTGCTGGCCAAATTGAAAATGACCATTTGACGTAGAAATGTTTGCAACCACTTACCAACACGAAGTGCAGGTGAACAGATGCGGTTGAAATAATAGTTGTAGTTGGACTTTAACTAAAGAAAAAGCGTTGATAATTAAAATATAATTTAAAATAATGTGCGGAATCATCAAAAAAAGTACAGAGAAATAATCAAATCAATTGGAAATCATTTAACATCAAAAAAGAACTAAACCTAGTTATTCCTCCTTAAAGATCTTAAGCCCAAGAATCATACTCTTTTTTTTGGTAATGTAATTTCTATGGCTCTCAATTATAATTTCTATTATCTTAACCACATCTGTTCAAAGCCACGTGTGTGCATAGAACACTGACTAACAGAGGAGAGGAGGAGAGCTGGCAAAAAGTCATTGGAATCACAAATTCAATGCGCAAACAAGACAAGTTGTCCGCTATTTGCCAATCGTACACATGTCCTGGCCCGATGTCCTGCTCCTGCCCCTGCTCCTGGCCCTGCGCCGATGTCCAATGTCCAATGTCCGATGTCCGGCCTGGCCCCGAATCTTGGCTCACATGCGTGCTTTAGTTACATGTCAACACACTTACCCGCACACGCACACACACTGCCGAGATCCACATCCATTTAGTGCCACTCACTAGTCCCTGTCCTGCCTGGTCCTGTGCTGTCCTGCGTTGTCCTGCGTTGTCCTGCTTGTTGATTTTAGAATATATTTACCCAGCACACACATCTGATACGAGTATATCCCTTACACCAACGTAGGCCCGGGATTTGGCACGCAGAAAGGGCATTAGTCCAGCGACTCCCCTCTTCACTTTTCCTATTCTCCGATAACTAAATGCTTTCAAATTGAAAATTGCTTTCCTGCTCCTTGACGAGGGTCCAATATACGTATGTACATATGTACGTATCCCGCTGAGCCCTACGCTCTTTGCTTTTAAAAGCGAAACGACATAAATTTCCAGCTAATTGCATTTGCATTCGGTATGTTTATTGGACAAATTGCTAAATAATTCCTAATCGAATTCACAAAACTATCATTGCCTAAATAATTTACACCTCCCCCTCTAATATGTGACTTCGTGCGTGTTTTGTAATTTTAATTGAAATGTAATTTTCATGGCAGTGAAACACACACACATTTTGTAATTAGCGGCAAAAAGGCGAAAGGCAAATGGCAATTAAGGGAATCAGGTATTATCTCTAATTCAGCTATTTGCCAGTTAGCCAATGTTATTAATAATCCAGCATCGTAAGCACCATCATCACAATTACATTACAGCATCTCGAATTGATTGCTCCCCGATATTGACACTATTTTCATAGCCGAAGAAAAGCGTCTGAGTGAAAAGCATATTTGGCCAGCTCGCCATCTGCGACACACGGCGATATATTAAGTTAGTGTCTGTGTCCGAAACATAATAGGCAAAAAACCAAATAGAAAAACTGTCCAGCAAAAGTTTAGATTGCTGAAAATATTAAAGCAAATTATTTAAATTTGAGCATGGAAAATATATAATTTTTGGAAGTAGTTGCTAGCCAAATTCTAACAATTTGTGTTTATGTATATTTATCACGTTTTAAATAATGCTTCAAAGTTTTCATTTCGAAAAATCTAAACAGAAAATAATTTATTTGAATATGAACATTAAAGTTTTAATCAGTTGTCTGAATTAGAGTCTGATTTGTTATATTTGTAACTAATCATTTGATTTTTTTAAGAAAATATTAGAATGCATTTTATTAAAGAAAGTAAATGTCAGAAAAATACATAAGTCATTCATAACTTTCTAATCAATAGAAAAGAATTGATATAAAATCCTTTGGAGACTTGGAAACATTTTTAAACATTCAATTCATTGCCATCTTTAAATGAAAATGCAGGAAAACATCTGCCAAAAATGTTCGAATAAGTTATTGCTCATGGCAAAAATTTTAAATGAATTTAAATTTATTGTTGAAAGCAAATCTCAACCGAAATCTAAATAAATATTCAAGTAAGGAATGCAGTCTCTATAATGTATATCTGTTCTGAGGCCCAGTTTGCATTTGATTTGGTTGTTATTTATGGCGGATTTATTTTAATTTTCCTAGATGCCGGGCTAGGCTCGCATCTCCCAGCGGGACCTCCTAGCGGCCCGCTGGAGTCATAAATTTTGTTGCCCAGTGTAGTTAATACCCAGGACATTCTTGTCACACTCAGGACCAAACATAAATCGCATGAGAAACACATTATTGAATACACACTCAGACACAAGAGCAGGCGCTGCCTGCCACGCAGGGAGGCTGAACAACACATGTCTTTCGGCAAGAAAAACAATTAAATAAGAAAACAATTTACATAAATTAGCTAAAGTGCCGAAAAATGGCTAAGGACACAAGACACGGAGATGAGGCAGTACGAGACGAGAATGTGAGTGTATCGTTTAATGCAAACGCTTAAATACACACGGAAAACAGACAGGACATCTGCATAAAATTCCCATTGAGCTGAGGTTATATCCGCATCCTTATCGTTATTGCTCCTGAAAAGAGAGAGCACTCTTATCGCTCTTAACTTGGCCATGTTTGCTTTGGCAACAAATGCATGTATGTACGTTTAGTTTTCCCCAAAGACAGGCTTGAACTGACTGACAATTGTTTTCCTATTGCCTCGCCAATAATGGTTTTTCTCTACTATACTACAGCTTCGATTACCTTTTGCTTGGAAACTCAATAAAGGTTTTTCTAGGAAAACTTTAACATTGAACACAAAAGTTTCGTAGCTAAAACTTAAAGCCAGGCAGGCTGCTGCCGCCTGTTATTTATTAATTTCGGACAGACTTCTGCCATCTCCCACTGGGACAGCTTCCCTTTTCTGCTCCTGTGCCTAATTAAGCTTAAACTCTTCAATATTTAATAAGCTATCTGGGTGGCCTCTGGTCCGAAACCCACAAGACACTTGACGCGGCCTCGTCTATCCAATTTTGCCCCTTTGTTTCTTCGGTGAGGTCACACGCACGAACATTTAATACTATTTGCGCAAATATTCACACCAGCCTGGGAAACCCTTTTTCCTCCTCGTTGAAGTTTCCGCAACACACGACTGGCAAAATCAGCATAATTTTATTTATTTAAAGCAATATCGTATCGACTTGCCAAAGGGTCAGGCGACGACAAAGATGACGAGGCCGAGTTGCCAAAGGGTTGGACTACTCAATTACTTTAATTTGGTGGGATTGAAGGCGACAAAAATACGCACACAAAGGGAAAGGGTATATGTTTAGCCGAAAAAACGGACAAGGAAGCAAGTCGAACAATGTCTACACTTTGGGGTATAGAATTTCTTAAGATACTCAAGTTTTGTGGAAGAAAAGGAAGATACAAGCGGAGAACAAGACTTATTTCAGAATTTATTTATAGACATTCTCAAGTAAGCTTTCTTTAAAATGTTTTCCTTTTAAAAAAATATATATATTCATTATATTTATCAGATAGTTTTCCCTAATTTTCAGTATTTAAACTTCTTGATTTTCTGTCGAAGTCGAAGTTCATTGTCCCCACAAGCCATGAAAATACACTACACCAGGACGAGTAAAAAAAAAGGATAAACAGGACAACAGGGAAAAAAAAAGGGGAAAAATCAAAGAGGTCAAGCGCTGGGAGCAGTCAATCGTGAAATTTATTTTCAGGCGGTCGGGAAAAACGCTTTTCAGGAGACTCTGTAGCAAATACACACAATTTATTTACGGGAAGCAACCCACTTACATATGCATATGGTGGGATACGAATCGGATCTTGAAGTTTTTCTCCTTTTTTTACTTTTTTGGATATGCGTACAAATTGCGGTTTATTGAAGCGTAAGGCAGAAAAAGCCGAAAATGTAAATTTGCCCGACCATCGGCTCCTTTGTTATTCATTTTAATGCTGTGCGAAGAAGTATGAATTTAATTTCAAGTCCTGCACCCAGGTCAAAGGCCAAAAATCAATGCCTTAGACTGGAGGACTCTATCCTTACCCTCTCTCTCTCTCTGATTGTGTCTATTGCCTTCTCTGTTTTCCAGCCGGACGGAGGTGCGGCAACAGATACGAAACTTAATCGACTGCGTCTACGCCTTGGCAGATTCTCCACGGCCAAGACCAAGGCCGGAAGTGCCAGTGGAGGTGGCGGCGGAGCTGGAACTGGTGCAGCAGGAGGAGGTCCTGGGGGCAGGACTCTGGGCCTAGTCGATGGCAACTCAACGAACACGGTCAACACCGTCGAGGACACCGAGTTCAGCAGCTCGAATGTGGACAGCAAGAGTCGGGCCGGCATCGAGGTATGTATTTTATTTTTGGTCGAGGAACACTCGAAATATAAATATAAATAGAAAGTGCCTAATTAACATATGGTTCAGAAATCAGTGCTGACCTCAATGAGCATGCTTAATTAAGTTTAGTTAGATGATTTAGCACTGGACTGACACATTACTAATGTTTTATTAGTAACTTATTTGTTATTGCTGATTAAATTGTTAATTTAGTTATCCCATTTATCTTATATCCCATTTTGACACAGTTTCTAATCAATAAACTAAACCTAATTAAAGGCTATCCCAATTTGCAGTAACTTTTAATATAAATTTAAGGCAGAACCTGTACGCTTTTTTGCGGAATTCTAAATTAAGATTGAATTTTTAAAATTCATGAAATTTTTCTGGTGTTTTTTTTTCGTTGCTGTTGAGTGAAGCAACACGAGAAAGAACAATGCGCATTTTTGGGCTTAAAGCAAATTTCATAACGCCTGACATGTGCCCAACGATCTGAGGAGAGGGCTTGCTTCCTGTTCCCAGGATGCACACTCATACACACACACACTCATACACACACAGAGTGATGGAAAGGACTCGCATACGCAAAGAAGAGCAGCATAGGCTGACCAAAAATAAACCCACCAGCTTTCAGCTCATTTCCTGCTTTATTATGCGTCTCCTTTGCCGCTACAAACTACCATATGCCCTTCTCTCGCACCTTTTGGGGATTGAAATGATTTTTCCTCTTGGCTACCTTTTCCACTGAGCTCTTCCTTTTTCCTTTTCTCACCTGGCTAATGAGACATTAGCCCAGGCTGGCATCGTCGTCCTCGTCGCAGCAATATGCACTTGAGAATTCCTTGGGAAGGAATTCCCCGATAATGATCAAGTGAGACGGAGTGAGACCATCAGCTTGACCTTTTTCATAGATATTGTACATATATTTCTGGGGGAATGAATAATACATATTTCCATAACCAAAGATTGAAGATTCTCTGGGGAAAGTCTCCGGTTATCCTTCCACTTTTTATGAAACTAATAAAGAAAGACTTGTTCTTTAAATTTTATAAATATTAAATATAAGTAGAACTCAATGAAATTTCTCTTAAATATTTAATTGCAAATTTAATGGCAATTTCATAATTGTTAATGGAGTCGTTGTCCTGAGTGGAAGGATAAGAAAGCCACTTCCCCTCATAGGCAAAATAAATCCGGCTTAATCCTGGCAACTTACCCGCCACTCGACCAAAATGTCAGCGATAAAATGCAGGCCAAGCCTTCGGTTTATTGGGGGAAATCCCCCAAGAAAAAGGAGACCCTCCGAAAATTTGTATTTAGCCGCATTTTATGTACTTCAATTTTCGGCCAGCGATTTTATGGCTAAAAAATAATCCAAGCAGGGCCACACACATTCAATAATAACACACATTAAAGCGAAGGGCACAGGCAAGAAAGCCATAAAAGAGCAGAGGCCGAATAAATTGCTCGAACGTTTTGTTTGCATTTGCTACAAGCCGGGCCAATACCTTGGCTGCTCCAAACACAGAAACGAGGTGGCGACTGGCCAAAGGTCAGGGAGCGGGAGCGGGGCAACAGCAAACAGGACACACTGGCAACGCCAGGTTCGTGCCGGTTAAGTAATAGCAAAGTCAAATATAAGCTGTGACAAGGATACGCTCCCTCCCTCAGCAGCAGCAGGGCAAAGCGACCAGGGAGTGAAGAGATTCAAATGAAAGCAAGCAAAACGAATTAATAGCTACGAGGTCGATGTCCGGAATACCCTTTCACATTAAATATTTATAGTAAAACGATTACATTTTAAAGAGAGGGGAAGTCTATATAAAACAACTTTAATAATATTTAAATTAATTTTCCCACCTACAATGTAGCAATATTTATCGATTTTGCGACGTTTTTTTTGACGCTTATTTTTATTACTAATTGATATTAAGGGGAAGATTAAAACTTTTTATTATGTTTTTTAGCATTTAAAACATTATAAATGCAAGTCCTGCATAACGTCTATATTACTCATACGCAGTGTGACCCATAATATTGGTCAAAAAATACATATTATTTATTTAATACAAATTGTTAACCAGATACGGCAACAAAAATAGTAATTACTTAAATAAAAAAAGACATCTTGTTATTCCTTAACATAAATTTAACCATTTATATCTACATCTATATTTTCCGGACTATATGTCGTATACGTAATTTTTGAAGTACCTAAAACGGAATCCATTAAAATTCAAAATTTATTCTCTATACCAAAATAAGGCTAAGAAAATTCATTAAGCTATTGGGATGATCTTATTTGACGATCTTGTTATACTTGCCGTATGAGTGATTTTTATACTAATTTTCGTAGCATACTTTTTTGCGTCATGCCATTTTTTGTTTTATCGAACAAAATGAATTATTTATTTCTGATTGGGGTTCTGCTATCTCATTGTGGAAAGTAAATCTACTTGGTGTCAACGTCATGACAAACTTGTTCCGAAAATCGAAATACCTCTCTGCGTGTAGAGTAAGCAAACAAAACAGCAACAGGAGCGGAAAGTCAGTTAGCGAAAGCAAAAGGGAATGAGAAAGAGAGAGAGAGAGACTGAGTTTAGCTTTTGGGGACCTTTGACTTCTTGGCCCTTGGACTCCGATTGCGATTATTTTTCTTATTCCCATTCCGATTTCGATTCCATAGCGAGGGAGAGAGCCCGCCGCCTAACAAGGCACTCAATACGCTTGAGTAATTGAGGAAAATATGTTGATGGCTTATGGCCAACAGCTTTCGTTTTTCGGCCAGAATAACTCCATCGCTCTCTAGGTCCCTCTCTCTCCCTATCTCGCTCCCTTTTCCCATTTTCTTGGACCTGAGATTAAATATTTACTTGGAAATGGCTGCGCCACACACCTCTCCAGCTCTCCTGCTCTCCTGCTCTCCTTCTCCCATGCACTCCCGCTCGCCATTTCTTCTGCTCTCCCCTGCCTCTCCCTTTGGCCTGCTGGGCAAATAAGTGGACAGCCAAATAAATAAACAAACACGCACACACTCTCGCATTTACGCATCGCCCGAAGGCAAATATATAAATTTATTATTATAGTTGTGTGTGCAAAGAGTCCACACAAAAAAAAGCAAGGCAAAAAAAGAAATGAAAAGCTGAAAATGGAAACAACTGTTTGCATATTTTACTTCTTTTTTTCAGCTACATTGGAATAATTACTGGAGCGCAGGGAGTCGATAATGAAAATACGAAATGCCAAACAAATGCCTCCCCTTATTTGCTTCACTGCACTTCATGCAGAGGTGCAAAATTGCAGAATCTCTAGAATTGCAATCTGCATTGTAGTCTCCACTTTCCACTCTCTGTCTCTTTTCAATTGTTCTCTAAATTAAACTACAATGCTTTGTTTTTGATTTGTCTTTGGCTTCGCCTTTGATTTGCTTTGCTTTCACTCGCTTCGCCACGCCTAGCTCTGGTTTGCTTTGCTTCACCTTTATGTCCACTCCATCTCGCCCTGCCTCTATACCTAGACAACATATTAAAAATGCTGCAGGAAAGAGAAATCGAATTGTTTGTTTGTATTGGGACACACAATTACAGTGACGATGACAATGGCAGAGCCGCACATGCACGCTAGGGTGGTCCAAAGTGAGATTTATTACACTTTTTAATAAAATATGTATAAGAAATATTTCTATAACGCATTATATATATATAATCTTGTTCAACTTTAGAATTATTTAAAAAAAAACTAATGTATATACAAATATGTTGCAAAAGAAACTTTTCCTGAACATTATCCCGATACACATGGTCCACTCCTTTGCCAACACATACGATGATGTGCTCAGCTTTCTCCACTCTTTTGTTGCTTTGTGTTTATGCACAATTGGCCAATGGCCATTGAATTTGATGCGAACTAAGCTCCTGTCCAGAGATTTATCCCACGTTCCCCATTGTTCGTTCCCCGGTACACCAGGTTTTTTATTTCTGCTGAATTTGAATGTCTTCCCGGAGCACAAAATTACATACTCCACACAATATGTTTCATAATTTATGGCCGCATCACAGTCATAAAATTCATTTGGTCCGGCCATTAATTGAACTTGGCTTACTTTCGAGAAGAAAAGGGAGATGGCAGCAGAAATAATAGCACTATAATGTCTTTTGTTACTTTATTGTTGCTTTCAATTTACAAGCCTAATAATGTTAATGTGAAAAGGGATTTCATGTAACTAAAAATAAACATTAACATTAATTAAATTGATTAAATATGTCAATGTATGTAAAAGGATAATTGTGATAAAGCTAAAAATAGATAAATATAATTTGCGAGCATTATATCTATCCCTTTTAACAATTTAATGCAGTTGTAGGTAAAACTATTTTGTAATATTTTTTAAACTAGTAAATAAAATTAGAGTATCTCATTAAACATGCAAATAACGGTCGCTAGATGTCAAAACTATCGGAATATTTTCTTTGGATACTCCCATCCCAAACCGTTATCGCTATCGCCCTCAAAAAAGGCGCCAGCTGCAAAGTAGACACAATTTATCACACGTAAAGTTCATTTTAGCACTTTGCGGCGGCCACTTCCGCCCGACACACACCTACGCACCGGCCGGGGCTCAAATTACAGGTGATTATGGGAATTTTAGTGCTAGACAAGCCGTTAGGAAGACCGACCGCTCGGTGGGCCGTTCTCCTCAAATATGTACATTCGTAACCGACAAATTGGCTAGGCGCTAGGCCAGGCACAGCCCTTTCGAGTGGCCCGGGCCTGATAAAGGAGGCCGTACTGTACGAGCACCACGAGCTTACCGAAAGTAAATATTTACACTCTGATTTTATTCATTTACCGAAAATTTATGGGCCCACCGCCATGAAAATTGACGAGCAGTAAATAAATTTATGAATGCAATGCGCGGCTACTGATTTAAAATGCTAATTTGCCGCATGAAACTTGACTGCGCCCATGGAAAAGCAGGGAAAACCAGTGATTTGCGTGGTTGCACAGGCCAAATAATCATTTAGAGATCGAGTATAAGTCAAAGAAATTGGTTTAAGGCAAAATAATCTGCAGGTCAGCATAAGGAAATTATGTTTAAGATTTACTTGAGGAATTTTACAGACTTTAAGTCAGAAGCTTCTAACGCAGTGAACGAATTATTAAATAAATTATAATATTTTACTATTTTAGGTAATGCATATATCTTCATGAATTATTTGTAGTACACTAAAATGTTTTTTAAGGTCTTGACTGAAGTATATATTGTCTATAATCTACCATCAATTTTCGTGCCTATTGCAGGTGCCCAGCACGTCCCAGTCGGGCAATCAGATAGCCACCGTCTCACACCTGGTGGCCCTGGCCAAACAGCAGGGCAAGTCCGCCGCCAAGTCCTCGACATCAGCTGTCAACGGAACGACTGCCAATGGGGCGGGCAAGGGGCAGAACGAGGACCAGAACCAGGACCAGCTGCATCAGCACGGAGGAGAGCACGAACAGGAACAGGACCCCGAGGACGAGGAGGAGGAGGAGGACGGCCAGGCGGACCTGGCAGCCGCAACCGCAACATCGGCAGCAACGCCAGCCACAGCCACGGGCAATGGTTCGGTGGAAGTGCTGGAGGATCCACAGCTGCAACAGCAGCTCGAACAAGTGCAGCAGCTGCAGAAAACTGCCAAATCCGGCGGAGGAGGAGCTGAAGCCGGGGCACCATCAGGAGGAGGAGGAGGAGGAGGCGGTGGTGCCAGCACATCAAATGCCACCACAATTACGTCGATATCGGCGCTATCGCCGCAAACGCCGACATCGCAGGGAATTGGTGGCATCGCGTCCGCCGCCGCCGCCGCCGGACCGATGACAGCCAAAACCAGTACGCTGACGAGCTGCAACCAGGCGCATCCGCTCTGCGGCGCTACCTCCTCCTCGCCGACACCCTCCTCCGCCCAGCCCCTGACTCCAGAGCCGCGCTCGAAGTCGCTGCAGCAGCAAACGCAGCAGCAGCACACAAATCCCCAGCAGCAGCAGCAGCAGCAACTCTCCAGCATCGCTAATCCGATGCAAAAGGTGAACAAGCGCAAGGAGACCCTGGAGGCGAAGCGGGAGAGGAAGGCGGCCAAGACGCTGGCCATTATCACGGGAGCCTTCGTCGTCTGCTGGCTCCCCTTCTTCGTCATGGCGCTTACCATGCCCCTGTGCGCCGCCTGCGAGATCAGCGACAGCGTGGCCTCGCTCTTCCTCTGGCTGGGCTACTTCAACTCCACCCTCAATCCGGTGGGTTAACTTCTATTATTATTACAAAACAAAAAAGACATACTTGAAGTTACCCATGGATCATGGATTTGAATGTCAATATTCGTAAATAATTTATAATTAACTTGGACTGTTTGTTAACTTTGGGTATTCAAATCACTATAAATTAAAATGTAGTAATGGAATTAATTGTAAAATAACAAATAGTTAGCAATTAGGCTTTTCATGGTACCATCGAAGTGAGTCACTTCCTGGTTATCCAGTTTAATTGCATTGGCCACGTCATGTTTTTGGGATCGAGGAGCAATCACTTTCACTATCACCACTGATGTAAACAGCCGGGAGGCTGCGGACCGAATGAGGCCAGAGCGTCGAAAGCGCCTCTATTTATAGTCACCGGGTGAAGAGAGCAGAGAAAGTGAGAGTGGGAGAACAAGAGCTATCTCGAGAGGCAAGCAGAGGGAGAGAGAGGGAGAAAGGGAAATGAGTAAAGAGGCAATATGGCTAGATCGAAGGTTTCGAAGACTGGAACCGGATGGCAAGATATTTGGTTAAAGCTATAGCTTAAGGCTATATCATATATGCTTTTATTTAAAATACTTAATTATTTTAAAATGAATTAGCAATGTAATGCCTTATAGTTAACACATTTAAAAAGAGAAAGGAGATATATTAATAATTGCCATAGAAAGCGTACATAAAGCGTAATAGTTACATTATGATAATCTCTTGTTTTATTTTTACAGATCATAATAATGATGACTAAATTAATCAGAATTTCCTTTTATTTATTGTAGTATAAACTCTTTCGTCTTACACTGCATATTCTATCATTAAACTCTTACCAATGTCATTCAATTTTCTTTTATATTTCTTTGCAGGTCATCTATACCATATTCAGTCCGGAGTTCCGTCAGGCCTTCAAGCGCATCCTCTTCGGCGGCCACCGACCAGTCCACTACCGCAGCGGGAAGCTCTAGATAGTGCATGCGAAGAGGCGAAGGTGAGTGCCAGTCGACGAAGCCGAATCGAACAATAATACAGTTGCATAAATTTGCATAAGTAACAAATTTGTATTAGTAATATTTGTTAGAAAATCTTTGATCTAAAATTAATCTAAGCCACAATTTACCATACGAATTTGTTATATTCGTTTTATAATTTATATAAATTGTAGTTTTCAATAGCAGATACCTATTTTTCCCAATGTCTCCCCCCGTTTATTGTTATTGTGTTAGTCAATTTGCCCTGCTGCCAGGGGAAACCTTTCGAATCGATTCGCAAACGCACACGCAATTGCATTGCCTTTTATGTTATTTTCAAGTTTCAATTTTCAATCCCGACCCCGAAATTGATATTGCTGGGACCGTGGAAGGATCCTGAAGGAGCCAAGGACCAAGGCACTTTGCATCCAATGCCCGGGAGCTGAAACAATTGTGTGTGTGTGAGAAGGAAGTTTTTGGGGCCGAAAAAGAGCGAAAGTTTTATCGGACCTTTTATCGGTGGCCTGTCATCTGCAGGATGTTGGTCAATGCATTAGAATTATGCCACATTAACCCGGCGGAGGGACTCGGCTTTTATCTACAAAGACAAGTTTCTGAATAGTTACCATTTGCATTGCATTTGGGGTTGAAGGCGGAGAGCCATCTGCATGTGGCAGTCAAGCAGTTAAATCTTTTGCCATTCATTCATTTTCATTTCCATTCCCATTCCCATTTTCCACTTCCATTTTCATTCTCATTCCCATTTCATGAAAGTTAAATTAAGTAACATTAATTTCGCACAATTTGTGCTTAGCTTGGCGCCCTTACATCTCAATGGGAAAGTTTTTCACTTTACTTTGGCTAATGAATCCTTCTTGGCTTTCTTGCAGACGCTTCTGCTAGGACCGACAAAAGCGGATGTTGATCTAACCTCTTCGGCTATCATCGAGGATTGACGCATACTTGTATACCAGGATCATGGATATATATATATATAAGACCATAAGGCCATAAGACAGTGTGTAAATAGCGTATCGAATTCTGTTAGTTATTAGCTAAATTTATAGAGCCAAGTGGAGACTGTTTTTAGAAGACAAAACTGATGAAGCGTTGAATTGGAAATACAAAATGCAAAATGCAAAACACGAGACACACAAGATATCTAATCAAAATAATTAGCTAGTAAGTGACTAGTTAATACGCATATATAGAGCAATCTACTACCACTTTTCATGTGTGACGTTAACTCATAACTATAACTTACGTTGGAGATCTCCCTCGCTCCCTCTAACATATATCTTCCTTCTGCTTCGAGAATGGGATTGGAATCGTTACAACTGAAGCTGATGATGATGATGATGGGTACTCGGATTATGATGTATATTAACTGCTAACTAGCGACATTTAATGTGTGTGTAAGTAAGCATCGATCTGCTTAGGCTTAAGCCCTACATTTGTTGAGCAACTGTAATATTGGTTATAGGATGTAAACACTAACTTATCGAATAATAATCGGTGGTCACGCCCTGTTTAAATACAATTTAAACACTATTGTTAAGCCACCACACACCCTAACATTTAAACCTAAAGAAAAAGCAAAACTGTTGTACTATTATGGTAATTATGTGTCGAGGATTTCTTTGAATAAGCTTAAATGTAATTATCTAGCGAAATAACGTGTAACATTTGACAAGCAAACTACTTTCGGGAAAAATGGGTAAAACGTAATTAGCTAAAATAAAGTAAAGCATGCAAAGTAAATTAAATTAAGATTGAAAAGCGGAGGGAAACTGCAGATATCACAATGTTTTACCTTCCATTAAAAAAGAACAAACTATACCAAAATCAAAACAAACTCTTCGAAACAAAATCATCATTAACTTAGTGAAGTAAGTGTTTGCAGATCTGTCTATATCTATAAATACCAATAGAAATAAGGCAAAATACTAAAAAATATTTGGGCCACATATCAGACAATAATTCGAACACACAAAACACAAACACAACTTGTTATTTTCTTAATTTATTTAGGTTTCAATACTGACACAATTTGGCGCGCATTTCGAAAAGAATTATTGTCGGTTATGGAGGGGCCAATAATTTAGTATTTTGCTGAACCAAAAAAAAAAAACAAGCATAAGTTAAACTAAACGAAATTACTATAAAGGAAAAGAAAAGAAAAATTCCATTGGCTGCAAAATTAAATAAAAATTCAACTTTCATGCAAAAGAAACACAAGCTGCGTTTTATATTTATTTATACATTTATGGAGTAAAAACTTTACTGAAAACTTAAAACTACAAATACTTAAAGTCCTTAAAGAAAGCTTCGAAAAGCGCGCCCAAATAGAAAGCATTGCCAACGCAAGCTCAGGATAATCAATAAAAAGCTTCCTTCTGTAATAAGTTGTTAGCATCCTGTTATCGATAGTAAGCGCGAAGGAATCCCTTTTTATTTTATTTAAATAAATAACGCTGTTTTTATTTATAGCCTTAAGCTTACAAATACATACAAAAATACAATGTAAATTTATATTGTACAAAAGGGAACGCAGCGGAATGATTCATGGATATGCGGCAGTACTCAATAGGAAGTTCCGTTTCTCTTTTTTCCTTGGCTTATTTACAATGGCCATCTTAATTGGGTTTATTTTCGTCCAACTACGATATTAGATCGGCTATGTAGGTGAAGAGATCCTCCGGAAACTGACACTGATCCAGATCCCGGCCCAAGGCAAAGTATCTTTTGCGGAGCAGATGAGCTGCCGCCTTTGGCTGTCGAGCGCGGGTAAAAACGCCCTTTTTATTGCCGCCCACGCGGGTGTAGCCTAGTGAATATCATAAATATAATAACTATTTAAATTTTGTTAAGTTTAAACTCACTTTGAGCTGTCTTAAAGTCGGCAAAGTTCCACACAAACTCGCCTATGAACCAGCCCTTCTTCCGTAGCTGATCGAAGGCCTTGAAATGGCGAGCGAATACCTCCTCCTGGAACTCCTCCGACCACACATAGGCGGGAGTCTAAAAAATAGTGTTTAATAAAATGTTTGCGAACTTACATATACAAACTTACCATATGTAAGCCCTCAAGGGTATCGGCACCATACTCCGACATAATTATAGGCTTTTTGTACTTGTTGTTCCAGGCGGTGGCCTCATCGATAACATTCTGGGTGACCATATCCAGGCGACCAGTATTGGAGTACCAGGCATTATAGCGATTGAAGCTGATAATGTCCAGATGGCGACCCTAAACCAGATATATAAATATATATATATATATATATATATATATATAAATTGTGACTCTTGGGGAAGGTATGTAGCTCCACTTACCGACTTATCCTGCGTGTAGGGGACAGCAATGGCAGCCGTAATAGGTCGGGTTTTGTCTATGGATCTTGTGAAATTTGCCACCAGCCTAGGGAGATAAGGATAAATCAATTACAACCACTTGAAGGAAGAGTAACCATGGAATACCCACTCAAAGTACGAATCCGCATTCATGGTCGCCGTACGAGGCTCATTCGCTATGGACCACATGACCACACTGGGATGATTCCTGTCCCTGTGTATAAGCTGCTCCAGCGATGACTTGTGCTTGCCCAACAGCTCCTGGCTGTAGTTTCTGGAGAAGCAAAGAAGACATCATTAGTAAGAAGCCTTCTGCGGAGACATTACCAAACTCACTCCGTATCCACGCTGGGACACTCGTCAATGATCATGATGCCGTGCTCGTCCGCAAACTGCATAGACTCCTCGGAGTAAGGATAATGCGATGTGCGATACGCATTCGCACCGATCCACTTGAGCAAGTTAAAGTCCCGCACCATCAAGGCGTTGTCCAGGCCCTTGCCTCTAATATCGGAATCTTCGTGGCGTCCAAATCCACGGAAGTAAACGGGTTTGCCATTAATCAGGAACTGGGATTTGTTCCAACTTAGCGTGCGCAGGCCCACCTTAAGCCGGTAGACATCGAGCAGCTCCTCCTTGGCCGCCAGCAGCTTGATCTCCAGCTCGTAGAGGTAACCTGGTTCGGGATGCATCAGGTAGGGCCACCAGGGCTTGACTTCGTTGATCTTCAGGATGCCGTTCAGTTTGCCATCCGAGGTGGCATTGGCTACCTTGGCACCTCCTTTGTCGTAGAGGTTCGCTTGGATGTGCAGGTCATTGATGGCTTCATTGGCAGCACTGCCATTCACGCTGACACTATAGAAGACCTCGCCAACTAAAATAGAAGAATAAATTAATATGGAAAGAATTTCACCTATTTGCCAAAAGAAAAGCCCTCCTTCCCCACTTACCACTATTATTCTCCGATAGTCCTGTCGTGATCTCCACCTCCTCAATAAAAGTCCTGGGTGTGGTGTACAGATGAACACTCCTGTGAATTCCCGCATAGTTGAAGAAGTCAAAGGTGTAGCTTTGGATGATGGTCATGCCATTGTCGTTGGGCACCTCCGTGATCTTCCCCTGCGGCACCGTTGTCTGGATCAAAGCGTTGTCACACATCACGGTGATCCGGTTTTCGGCTCCGTAATTAAGGAAATCCGTAACCTCTGCCTCGAAGGGCAAATGGCCGATTTCGTGCTTCACCACCTTATGGCCATTGATCCACTAAAAGGATAATTAGAAAAGATAACAATGGAAATTCTCCAAATTCAAGTCCCACTTCATAACCCACCACAAAGGCCTCGTAATGGACGCTGCCGAATCTTAGCCAGATCCTCTGATTCTTGCCCCAGGAGCGGGGCACAAAGAACTTGCGATCGTACCACACGGTGCCCACATGATCCCTCAGGTTGTCCGTGGTAATGTCATTGTAGGAGGCAGGCACTGGCATGGGGATCGTGGGCCTGCTACGGCTAAGGTCCTTCGAGTACCACTCATCCCTAACGCCCTGCGTGGGATTCGCCTGATCGGAGCGCACAAAGTTCCAGATGCCGTCCAGCGAGCGCACTTCGCGCGTCTCCGATTCCCTGGGATATAGCATTCCGCGTGTCTGGGGCACCTCCTTGTTGACCAGGATCAGAGCTAGGGAGAAGTGCAGGACATAGAGACCGGTCACCAGGGAGAATAAGGAGAGAGCTGCAAATACGTAATTCAAAAGGCGTTCAGAAAAAAGGCTATTGGGAAGTTACCGACCAATAATGGAGAATATAATGCGGCCTGTCAGTGAGTTGCACCTGCTAATAGGCGATAAAACCCGATTATAGATAGACGTGCTTGTGGAAACGGAAGTAAAAGGCAGATATTCCGTACGTAAGGACATTATTTATTTCTATATGTATTTTTTATTTTAATTATTTGTAACTTGTAACTCCACTTTTGGCACTCTTCTCTGACCGAAGAGTTGTCAACTTGTGCGAATTGCACATTAATGTGTCTGAAAGATATCCCATCAAGTTGAAACAGATAATGAACTGATATCAATTAATTTTTTATATCATTGACAATCGCCTGATAAGCATAAATAAATGTGTATATTAGCAAAGGGTAGATAAGCTCACATTCAGCTCAGACCCTATACCTATACCTTAGCAGGGTATAATAATTTCAGCCAAACGATAAAAAAGCAGCTAACGAGTCGTTTCCGACTACATAAATCATATATCTATATATATAAACCTGGATCAGCATCAACAGGGGAATCTCTCTAGGCATGAAGAAAAGAAAATAATTTTTTGCCAATTTTTATAAGGGGTTACATCGTTAAAATTGTCAAAAATGTTGATTTAAAATTGAGTATGCAGATTCATTACCCTGCTAAAAACTAACACAGGGCTGCTTTCCGATTTAAAATTAATGCATTTTTGGCTTAGCTATGAGTTTTTTAAAATTGTATTTGTTGGACAAATTGTCTTATAAAAAAATAAATTATATCGACTAAAAAATGGTATTTTAGCTTTAGTCAGAAGCTTGTAAATATGTGAAGGAGTCATTTCCGACCCCATAAACTATATATATTCTTGATCAGCATGAACAGGCGAATCTTTCTAGCCATAAAGGAGAGAAAATAAATTTTTGCCAATTTTTTCAACATTTTATAAGGGGTTACATCGTTAAAATAGACAAAAATTGTGATTTTTTAACATTTTAAATTGAGTATGCAGATTTATTACCCTACTAAAAACTAACACAGGGCTGCTTTCCGATTTAAAATTAATGAATTTGTGGCTTAGCTATGAGTTTTTTAAAATTGTATTTGTTGGACAAATTGTCTTATAAAAAAATAAATTATATCGACTAAAAAATGGTATTTTAGCTTTAGTCAGAAGCTTGTAAATATGTGAAGGAGTCATTTCCGACCCCATAAACTATATATATTCTTGATCAGCATCAACAGGCGAATCTTTCTAGCCATAAAGGAGAGAAAATAAATTTTTGCCAATTTTTTCAACATTTTATAAGGGGTTACATCGTTTAATTACGCAAAAAATGTGAATTGTTTGTTAAAATTAATGCATTTTTGGCTAATTAATGAAAATTTCACGACCAAACTGCAGGGTATACAGACTTCTGTTTATTATTTTTATTATTTCAACTGTTTTCCTCCAAAAACCGTGTATTATCTTTAAAGCTTGTCTGATTTCCCCAACAAAAAACCCGAAAACTATCAACAAAAACTCTTATCTTATCGGCCTTACGCACATAGCGTGCTGCTTTCCGGAATACTGATTAAATGTTAAAAGTTTATGGCCTTTGCCAATGTCAGTGGCTTTTCCTTTTGTAATGTTAAACAGAGAAAAGCCTCTCGATATTCATACTCACTTGATTCAAAAGGGTTTTCCGCGGGCCAAGCGAAACGAGACGGAGGGAAACGGAAATGGAAATTGGAAACTTTACTTTATAACGGTAGCAGTAACGATCGGGGGCAAAGCAATGGGCGCCGAACAATGCGAATGAGCTGAACAAAGCAAAAGGCAGAAGTAAGAGAGACGAGCTTTCAAGGTGCTCTCAGCAAAGCTCTCTCATAGTACATACACACACACGCAAGCATGTGTCATCATTCTTCGCCTAGATTTCGGGTTCGGTTTTGTTTTTGTTTTGTTCTTATTATTCTCTTTTATTTTCTGCGGCTTTTGTTTTGATTTTGCTCGTATGCAAATGTCGGCACATTGTTTTTCCAGTTAAACACGTTTTTCCATTAACAAGTAAAAAACAAACACCAACATTTCAGAAAGCGCCACAATCCCATAATACCCATAAACAGGGGGAAAAGCAGAGTGAACTTTGCAAAGTTCTCGCACGTCTGCTTGTCGGCGGGAAACTGACTAGAAAAAACTTTACTTCCTAAATCTATTTATCGCTTCTGACAACTTTTGCCGCACAATCTAAACGCAAAAGCTGTCTGTCGCCGGTCAAAAAGATACGAAAAGGGTAAGAAAAGCTCACAGGAAAGCTACCTCAAATGGGCAACGGCCGATAGAGCGGATCGATTGGCAATCGATTCGATTTATGTCTGAAATCGTTTATTTTTTAATCAGACATTGATATAATTTAACACAAATTTAAAATGTTTAACAAAATATCACCATGTACTTTTAAAAGTCTTAAGTTCTGAGAAGCAAGATTTTTAAATCATTTTAATAATTATATAATTTCCTGGGGGTTATTAAATAAGAAAAATCTGAATTAATAAAGGTTCTTTTGTAAACATTTTGTAGACTTTCAAATAATTTAAATGATAAGAAAATTTCTTCGACATTACTAATGTAAGCCTTTCTCAATCAAGTGATAAAGAAATATATTGATATCCCCCAAGTAACTTTAATTACATGTTATCTTATGAAAACGTCAGGGGTTTTTAAATAAAAATACGATTTCACCTAAAATCGAATTCGAGTTAAACAATTCTACCGGAAGCTCATAAAAATAAAGCAATTTTAGATTCTTATCGAAATATTTCCTACAGCTGTATGTATTTATCAAACTTTACGGTCTACAGTAATGCCAAAACATCATTAAAAAGTTTAAACAAATTGCTTGGCAGAGTCTCAATTTATTTCCATATTTAATTTATGCTGGAAAGACCGAAGAAAGCATTTCTTTCTTTATAGATTTTTACACAAATTAAATATTGATTTAGTGCTTTACCAAGGGCTTTTTAAGATACTCCTCCAAGCTCCAGATCTAATTAATTGTAGTCTATGATTTAAAGAACAGACATTTTTCTTTATTAGAAAAAGTGAAAATCTGTTTTTTGTGCCCTTAACTTTTATAGAAAACTTTTGGTTTAAAATCGAAACACAAACACAGATTGAGTGCAAGTAAATTCAAGTGATGAGAATTTAAAGAATATTTATTTTTATTATTATTTTTATTATGTTGTCTTATGGCCTTGTAAGGTTTAACTCTGCTGAGGTATTCTTTCCATTTATGAAACCTTTTTGAACCTGTTCTATGTTCTATGAAGTTCCAACATTATACTCCTAACTGTTGGAATTATTTTTAAATTTGTTATAATAACTATATGAACTAATATGTTTTGTTAGGCCTTAAGTCACTAGTTAATGACTAGTCGCGAGTATTGGTACCGCCTTCGCGGGCGTTGTTTTTATCACCAACACGGCTTTTAGCAAAATGGTAACAACGGGCTTACACATGGTGATAAGGGGGGCTCACTGCGATCACTGCTATCCTGCTGTGCTGCGACTCGACACCCACGACACACCGATTTCGACTGAGGTTGCACTTGGGCCGCTTTGGGCTTTTAAGCATGAATAATGTGCATAAAGCGCTAACTCCCGTATTAAAAATGCCCGGCACAGCGGGCGATGCACCGTTACGCACTGGAATTTGCATGAGAATGGAGGGCAGAGCAGAACCAGCGGCGGCGATCCCAGCCAGCAATCGGAATCGGAGCAGGGCCAAGTGTGCCAATCAGAGAGCTTGCTCTGTGTGCTTACCCCAAATTTCATATTTGCGACACGTGAGGCGGATCCTCAAATGCATGTCAAATGGTGGCCCGCACTATTATTTTATTGCCTTTGTCCACCGGAGCGAGCCAGTTTCTTGCGGCTACGGTCAGCAGCGACTGAATCCGGAATTCGAGAATCCGTAAGCGAGAGTCCGGATCCGCGGAAGCCCACGGCGGATGTGTCATTAGTGTGTGTGTGTGTGCGTGTGTGCGGCAAGGCAATTGCGGTCGCCAAAGGTCGAAGGGTTGACTTGGCGGGGGTAGCTGAATGTGCGCGGTTCCGGGAGAGCAGGGGGGTGGCGGAAGACACGCACCGTCACTGCACTGAATGTGCCCCTAATTAAGCCCCTTCTCCGCCCCTCCTCTCACCCCTTACCCGTACTCACTCCGCCGATAAGCCGCTGGCGAAGCCGCTTTGCTCCAAATCCAAAAAACAGTCTGCTTTTTCGCCATTCGGGGTCAACGGCAGCGAATCGAATAGAAAATACGATGAAGCTTCCCTAAATTCCCCATTTTAACACATTTTAGATCTTAAGTTCTAGAAGAGAGATTAAAGTTCTCATAAAAAATAAAAGCAATTATAAATAGGAGCTAATAAATATAAAAACAAAAGTTTTTCTTACCAGCCATAATTAGAGAAAAATTAACTGCAAAATATATTTTATTAACCGCTAAAATTTGTATTTTCACTAACCAATTTAATACAAGAACTTCCATGGGACTCGTATTTATCGAATTGATAAGAAATACATATATTCTTGTGATTAGAGAATGAGTCTTAGCCTTATTTGGATTTTCCTTTGTCTAGCCGCTCAAATGCATTTTGTTGAAATCAAATATGCAATAAATTTATCATCTATAATTACTGTCACAAGAAAAAAGATAATTTAAAATGGGGTTTTTATTACCCATAAGAAAAGCTTAAATAATATAAATATATGTCAAAAATCTTGCCAAAGGGATGAATGATTACTTCCATTTTCAGATTAAGAGTTTTAACGCTGAAGAAATTAATATCACATCGTTGATGTCCTTGGATACGCCTTATACTCCGAAATTATAAAATACAATGATAAATAAATATTTATGAGGTTCGCTATACCAAAGTTTTACTGTGCTTACGACTAAGGGGCCGAGGAAGTGTGAGTTAAGTTTCAATTAAGTTTTTCTGGTCGTAGCTCTCAAACTGGAGTTTAATTAGTCTTGATTGGGAGGGAACGAAAGGCGGAAGTTCCACAAGCCTCCCCCTAAAAATAAGTTGACTTAAATTGATGGGTAGTTCCAGATCCTAAATATAAACAGGGCTAGTATGCTAGATTGTATCGAAGTCATAATTATTTTATATATATGTATATATATATATATATATATTTATATATTTAATTGTCAAAGTTTTTGTGGGCCAAAAACTTCTTTATCAAGTGTTTAATATCAAAGTTCACCCCCATCTTTGTTCTTTTTATCAGTTAAAATATTAGCAAGCCCGTCAATAAAGGTAAATAAGCCAGATACCTTTTCAATTAATTTGTACATAATATTTTAGGCAATAAATATCTGTATGTTATTGTTTTTTTTTATCAGTAATATGCAAGAGTGCACAAATGCACCCACAAATAATAACGTATTAAATCATTCTTCTAATCTTATCAAAATTATTTAAAGATTCTGGTTTTTCTCGTTTTCGTCAACTGTGAAGGGTCCCCATTATTATTTATAATTAATTACAAAACACCAGCAAACGAGTCGTTAATCATTTTCTCCCCTCATCCAGAACGAACTATTTAGTTGAACTCAGACACAAACTAAGGTTATCAGGAAATTTCATTTGTGTTTCCCAATTGATAAGATGGAATTACTAAAATAACATAATAAAAATAATTATCATCTGTTTACTTTTACAGCGTTCACTAGCCCATAAAAGTGAGAAATATTAATAATTTAGTTTGAATATGAAAAGATCCCATGTTTAAAGGTCTCTGGCATTTACCAATTGCAATTTTGTTTTTAAAGGTCAAAATAACTTGTAAAATATTTAACGCTATTTTCTTTGTTAGCTTATTAGTCATGATACCGTTACCGTTCTAAATCAATAAAATGCATTATGCGAAAGATCAACCATGGAATATCACACCTTTAAGTGCTTTAAGTGTTAGGGTATTGATGGCATGTACTCATGTCTATTTTCCTTTCGTGCGGCTTTCACTTTCAAGGCCTGGCCCACAAAACCCAGACAGACCAGGCCCAAAGCAAAGAAAAGAATCAATGGAAGAAAGTGAAAATGTCAGCGGACGACAGTAAATAAATATTTATTGAAGCGTTTTCGTTTGCGTACTTACCCATTTTCGAATTTTCCGCGCAGGATTCCGGTTTGCGACGGGACTATAAAATTTAAATTTTAAAAGGGTGCTTGAAATTTGTGCACTTAAGGAACACTTTTTTTAGTAAAGCTCGTTAATAAATGCTTCCAGTCATCTTGTGACAATTAAGAATCGTTCCAAGCGTTTATTCAAAACAAAATAAACAAATCCGACCGCCACACACACAGAACAAAAACGAACGCGTTGCGAAACCGACTCCGCACAGTGCGAATTTTAGACGCGACTAAAAATAAAATCATTCAAATCACAACAACAAACAAATGTCAAGTCGCGTTTAAAATTCAGCTGTTAACGGTAGTGATGCCAGAATCTTTGAAGCATTAAATGCTAGATTTTAAATTTGCACTTCATATCGATATTTTTATGGGCAAATTAAAGTTTTACAAAACCCATACTTAAAAAAATTAATATTTTCAATTCGAACAAAGAATTTTATTGGCTACATTTGTATCCCACAGAATTTTACAAAAATGAACTCATTTTTTGAATTGTTGCCACATCTAGCAATAAAAATTCTAAAGTGGCAGCACTGGTAGACTTGAAAATGTTAAGCCACTGTTATTTTGCTTTGGGAAATGTTTGAAAGTTCAGCGGTTAAGTCAAGCAAATAAAGCAGACTTCGCAATGGTTAGGCGAACATTTTTTTTTTACGTCTTACATTTTAAATAGAAATGCTTATAATTCTTTCCTTTAATAAGTATTTTAAAAATTACTTTATTAAAAAGTTGACAGCACCGATTACTATGTTATCGTCTACCGATAGCTCTGGTCGTCGGCACTGGTTAAGTGGACAGCCCCGTCCCGCAAAACAGTAACAATAGTCGCGTTTATCAATGAAATAGCAATAAAAACGGAGTAACCCAACATAAATGCGTGAATTCCGTGCAATAGCGAGTTGAAGCCGATGCCATGTCACCGGCATATGACCTGGGCCAATCCGCGGGGACGTCGTATCACCCGCTGGAGACCAAGGAGGCCGCCACCGCTGCACCGCAGCGACACGCCACGGGATTGAAAATGTCGCGAATGTGTCGTCGCTACAAGGTGCCCGCTCTGCTGCTGATGCTCTTGCTCCTGGTTTCCTGCATGGCGTACCGTATACTCAGTGTAGGAATCCATGATTTACAGCAGTTACCTTTCAATTATTGATACATGTATTTATTATATACAGTCTGAGCAGGATGCCCCGCCGTTGGATGTTCACCGCAGTTCACCTCTCCTAGATGCCTATGAGGATTTCAGTGCCATGCGAGCAGGCGATCTCAAAATGCGTATCGAAGAGATGGTTAGAATCAAGGTGAGCGCCCAGAAAGCCCTAGAAGCCATAATTAACAAAATTATAAAATTCTATCCAACTTAAGAGCACCGTATCCGTGGAACTGCGCGAACTGGAATCCCGTCGGCAGAAGCTGCAATCGGACATCAGTCAGTACAACCAGAAGATCGAGGAGCTGAAGCAAGAACTCCTCAGAGAGCAAACAGAGCTGGAGCGCTTGAAGATCTCCGTGGAGCAAGCACAGGTGGCCCAGAGAGAGGCAGTGCAGCGGAATACACCAGACCTGGCTTTGCCCCGTTCCCTGCTACCAAACACACTGCCCAGAAAGATGAATCCCATAACGGCGGGCATGGCAGCCAGTTGCGAGATGCACAACTGCTTCAATCACTCGAGATGCAGCCTTACTTCTGGATTTCCCGTTTACCTCTACGATCCCGATGAGCACAGCGTGCAGCGTCATGGTTACGACATTGATGGCTTCCTGAAGACAACCCTTAAGCAGACGCTAGGATACAATGCCCACATCGTTAAGGATCCGAAGCAAGCGTGCATATATCTAGTGCTGGTGGGTGAGGCACTCCTGGAGCAGGATCTGCTGCGTAACAATCGGTATGCGGCGCAGGAGGCAGAGCAGCAGCAGCCCACCATACCCACTCATGCCAATGATTGTCCGGTGGATATGGAGAAGCTTTACAAGCTGCCTTATTGGGGCGGCGACGGACGCAACCATGTGCTGCTGAATCTGGCCAGAAGGGATCTAACCTCACACCGCACGAATCCGCTGTACAAGCAGAACACCATGCGAGCCCTTGTGGTGCAGAGTGCCTTCGAAAGGGATCAGTTCCGTCCGGGTTACGACCTCATAGTGCCACCCATTTTGGGTCCGCCAGGTGGAGACGTGTGGCAGGAGTGCGCCGGTATGGTGCCGGCTCGCAGGAAGTACCTGCTCTCCTTCCAGGGAGAACTGAGACCCAAACAGAGCACTCTACCTCCCTTGGATGCCTTTATACTGGACCATCTGACTGATATGGCCAAGGGAGCTACGCAGGATCAGTTTGTGCTGCAATTCCAGTGCGTCCCGGCCACGGAGCAGCAGGAGGGCGACTCTCTGCCAGACTGGACGCTCTGCGGATCCGATTCGTCGCGTCGTCAGCTGCTCAAGGATTCCACTTTTACCTTGATTCTTCCTCCAATGAATGGTCGAGTGTCCTCCACCCTTATGCTGGCCAGAATCTATGAAGCTTTGCGTTCGGGAGCTGTTCCCGTGATCCTGGGAGCCGATGAGCTGCGCCTGCCTTACGCTGAAACCCTAGACTGGAGGAGAGCAGCTTTGCTGCTGCCAAAGGCAAGGATTACGGAGCTGCATTTTCTGCTAAGAGCCGTGCAAGATGCTGATTTGCTGCTGCTGCGAAGACAAGGCAGACTTATCTGGGAGCGGTACCTGAGCTCCGTGCAGGCCACCGTGGATACGGTAATAGCCAGTTTACGGGATCGCCTGGGAATCCCTCCGAGACCAGTACCACCGATCATAGCACAAAGTGTGTTCAATAGCACCTTCATACCCCTGAAATCCGATCCACCCGTCGGTTTGGACACGGAACCCGAGGAATCACTGGGTCCCATAGAGCCACCCTACCCCAGTCCCTCGTTTCGCCGCAACTACACCATTCTACGGACCCAGGCCAAGGAAGCGTGGAACGATTGGTTGGATCCCTTTTACCTGTACCCGCAGCTGCCCTTTGATCCGGCCGTGCCATCGGAGGCCAAGTTCCTGGGCTCTCACACCGGCTTCCGTCCTATTGGCAAGGGCTTGGGCGGAGCGGGCAAGGAGTTTAGCGAAGCTCTTGGTGGCAATTACCCACGGGAACAGTTTACGATTGTCATGTTGACCTATGAACGGGAACAGGTCCTTATGGACTCGCTGGGACGGCTGTACGGACTGCCTTATCTGCACAAAGTCGTTGTCGTGTGGAATTCCCCAAAGCCACCGTTGGATGAACTACGCTGGCCGGATATTGGAGTACCGGTGGCCGTTTTACGAGCTCCCAGGAACTCGTTAAACAACCGTTTCCTGCCCTTCGATGTGATCGAAACGGAAGCCGTGCTCTCTGTGGACGATGATGCCCATCTCCGTCACGACGAGATCCTTTTTGGGTTCCGTGTGTGGCGCGAACATCGCGACCGCGTGGTTGGCTTTCCCGGACGCTATCATGCCTGGGATCTGGGCAATCCCAATGGCCAGTGGCACTACAACTCCAACTACAGCTGCGAGCTCAGCATGGTGCTGACGGGCGCCGCGTTCGTGCACAAATACTACCTGTACCTCTACACCTATCACCTGCCGCAGGCCATCAGAGACAAGGTGGACGAATACATGAACTGCGAGGATATCGCTATGAACTTCCTGGTTTCGCATATAACGAGAAAACCGCCCGTGAAAGTCACCTCCCGGTGGACGTTCCGCTGTCCGGGTTGCCCCGTTTCCCTCAGCGAGGACGACACGCACTTCCAGGAGCGGCACAAATGCATCAACTTTTTCAGTCGGGTGTTTGGCTATACGCCGCTGCTGAACACCCAGTTCCGGGCGGACTCCATCCTCTTCAAGACGCGCATCCCGCACGACAAGCAGAAGTGCTTCAAGTACATCTAGTCGTAAGAATAATCCCTATTCCCGACAATGGTGGCCACTCCACACTTACCTAATCCCGGAGTGATTGCCCAGCTGAATGTCCCTTAGAAGTAAGCACAAAGTAAACTTATTAAGGCCTGTTCCGGTTTTCACAATAGCTTTTTGACAAGAATTTTAGTCCCCGCTTAAGTTTAGACACCCAATCATGCTTTTAAGTCAAGGATCAAGTAATCTGCAATAATGATTAGAAAAGTGCAATACAGGAAAAAGGTTTATAATCAAAGCTTGATTTTTAAAATTTTAGATAGCAAAAAAATAGAAAACACATTTTTAACATATTTTTACTCCAATTCGGTTTAGTTTTAATATTTTTATCATAGGAAAAGTGATTTAAAATCGATTAAAAATCCCTTCGATTTGTGTGGAAACCTGAACAAGCCTATTTGTATATAGAATACTCTATCTGACCCAAGTCTGGCCCCTGATAAGCCAACGGAGATAAAGCATCTTCTGCCTGATTACGAACTATTTTCGCTTGGCTTCTTGAATAAGAAAAAGAAAGGATTGTGGGTCAACTATACCAAATCGAACTCAAGACTTTTTAAATTGTGTTTTGCTTAATTAGCCTAAGTTATGTCCCCGGTTTTTTACTGTGTATATAGCGCTTAATAAACACTAAGTTTAAAATATAAACTCACATTTTCATATTGCATATTTCATATATGTATATATAGTATATTTTTTGTTTTCTCATTTACACAAAGAGGTGAGATGCGTGTGTGACCAAGAGCGATATATGGAATAAGATGCGTACACTAAAAATTACTTCCATTACGAATCCTATTCCTTATATTGTCTTTGGTGTAAAGGTGTTGGGTTGATTAGTATTATAAATTATGGGTAATGCTAATGGTTAGTGAATACAGTTTAAGCAAAGACAACATAAAGAATAAGGAGCGTAACGCGCAGACTTTTATGCTTAAGAATACCTGCAAGCATTTACGATACTTAAGAGTTCGAAACATGAACGTTTTCTGCTGATTGAGTTACACCTCTTACTCTTTATATTGCTTTTAATTTAAGGACACTATCTTCGGGCCGAAGCGGAGGATATGCGACATGTGTTATGTATGTTCCCATTACCACACGCACTTAACTTTAGGAGACACTAGATACTAAACACGTTTTTGCAAAAGCTACACGACTACGAGGACTACTTTGGATACATGTGGTGTTAGTGTCGGATGGGGGGATACGATCCTTTGCTTGCGAGTGTGGACGAGTGTGACGAGCTCCGCTTGCCGCTTGAGTCCCGCTTGTATCACAATTCAAAACAAGGACTTGGAGGGGGCTGCAGACGACGGGGAACTTAAAGTAGGCTCGTATTATATTATACAACTTAGTCCAAAGTGTTTATACTAAATAGAAATCAGAAGTAGAAGGGAAAGAAGAACTTCAATTTGGAATCGCTGGCAGGATTTTAGTGCTCCTGCAGGCTCAGCTTCAACGCCTGTTCGATCATCTCCTGCTCCTGCTGTCGCTCCAGCTCGTACTTCCTTTGGTCCTGCTGCGACAGGCGCATGGCCATGGCCAGATCGGGATCTATAAACCGGAAGCCGCCGTCGTCGTCGTCCTCTTCGGAGGCGGGTGACCCGCTTTGGGGATTTGCACTGGCACCCAATAGCGATTCCTGCAGCACTCTGCGAATGGGATAAAGGAGCACAAGGGCACACACACAAAGCTTGGATCAAAACTAGCAAATACAAAGGATAGGAGCGACTGGGGATTCTCTGTGCTACTTGAAGATCTTTTTCATGTAGCCCAAATCGTTCTTGAACTGAGCCCCCGCCGAAGCGGAACGTCCTCGGCTCTCTGGCTCCAGCAGGAGCTGGGAGTGGGGAAAGGATTGGGGATGGTGCTTGGGCGAGGGTGAGTACCGCCCGTACTGTTGGCGGTGTGGGGAGAGCAAGTGCGAGGAGTAGCGTTGGTGACTAGCGGTGGCAATGGGGCAGACATTAGTTGTGGCGACCATGAACAAACCAGAAAGTAGTTTGAAGACCCCCTGTGCATCTTTTCCCCTGAACTTACCGCTGCAGTTGCTCGTCATCCTCGGGTAGAAGATCCGTGCCCACCACGTTTTGGCCCCTTAGCACCTCCCAGATGTCTACCTTGTCGTCATCCTTGGCGTCCACGCCACAGGCGCCGCTCGTCTCGACCAAACTCTGCTCGATGGCGTATTGCAGCATGTCGTCCTCGTCCAGCGGCATCTGACGACGCACATCGCTGCCTCGGTTGGTGTAGTGAACCGGCACGTCGAAGCAACGATCATCCACCAGGCATGTCACACGATCCTGCTCCTGCAGCGTGGCCACATGCTCCACGGGCGAGGTTAAGGCAAAGACATTACCAAAGGTAATACAAGCACTAAGGACATGGAAGAGCGGGATTTCCACTTTGACGGGAAAGCCGGCAGGCAGCTGCATGGTGATAAAGTCCCTTAGCTTGGACACATGCGGGCTGGCCATGGTGGACATGAGATCCAGTATGGGCAACACTTGCTCCTGCAGCCGTATCGGGTGCTCCTCGGCCAGCCACAGGTTGGCCTTGAAGCGCTGCACCTTTGTGCTCAGATTTTTGGGCCCGCCAACATCTCTGCCCTGTAGATCGACTTCAGGAGTAAAGTACTCCTCGGGGGTGACAGAAGACTTGGGGGTACTGGTGCCAGAGGCACAGGCGGAGCTGCCGTTGCTCTGTGCCAGACCAGGAGCTGGCGAAGATCGTCCACCGTTTTCTGCTGCCACCAGAGAAACCTCCTCCTCCAAGCGGGGCGAGGGTGTCTGCAGAGAGGAGGATAACGCAAACGGTGTTAAAATAAGGATGCTTCGATACTTTTCAGGCCATTAACATACCCGATCTTTGAGCGCCGCGGCGGCATCGGCGGGGGATACATAGTCCTCATCGGCAATGCCCAGCAGACTGTGCAGCGGCGTCCGCGACGTTTTATTCTACAAATGAAAGAAAAGAGCAAGAAAATATATTATGGTAATATGCAATTAATAGAGCTCGGACCCACCTTAATCTGCTCCTCACTCAGATGATCCATTCGCGTCTTGGTAACAAACTCCACATTGCTGGCACCATACACTTTGCAATTGTAGCCATTGATCACCTCAGATTTCTCGCTGCGCCAGCCCCAAATCCCGCTCTTGTTCCGCTCGAAACTGATCTTGTCCATCTCGATGTTGTTGGTGATCACCGGTGCATTGAGACGTGCTCTCACCGTTCCCAAGGCAGGCGGAATGGCCACAATGTCACCAATATCGCTGCTCATCTGTTCCACCATCACCTCATTCGTATCGTGATCGATTTCGATCATGGTGGCAGTTTCTTCTGCAAGGGAAGGGTTTTTGAGAGGTTCAAACATTTAATTTACTGAACTTACTGGCTCCCTTGAAGATGTACGAACGATTGCCCCTTTGCCAAGTGTTGTTGTCGAAGCCCAGGAGCGTTGTGTCTATCCGCACGTTGGCTCCCCTCTTGTACACTTTGTATGTATCGCTGGGACAGAGCCGAGACATTAGGGGCACCCAGGAGGTGAACTCCCACTTCATCTCGATGTAGAAGTCGGGAGCGTCCAGCAAATGCTGCAGAAGCTTCGGCACATGCGTTACTCGCTGAACATGGCGCTGTAGATCCCGCACTTCGATAATGGCAGTCAGAATGTCCACATCTCCCGTGCAGACGGCTTCCTGGACAACTGCAAAGCGTGAATAACTCGAGTTAATGGAGATTTTTGATGTGTTAAGATTAGTACTCACTGGACCAGCCCTCGTGCTCGTAGGTGGCATTGCACTTGGCCGCCAAAAGGCACTTGACGCAGGCCAGATTCGCCACCCGGACCGCTAGCATCAGCGGCGTCCGGCCGCGAGGATCGATTTTCTCCTTATCGTTCTGCAAGATGGCGAATCATTAGCTGTTATCATCGGCTAGAATTCCCCGGCCCCTGCTAATTCAATTAGCACCTGGCCCTGGAGGCCACACCCACCCTGTGCGCGCCCACCCACCCCGTCTCGCTCTTTGCTCACTCACCTGGTCGATGGCCGCCTGCAGCTGCTCCAGTTCGTTGTGCCAGATGTGCCAGTGCAGCGGGTACTCCGCCTTGATCTCTTCCGCGCTCCTCATCCTCGCCTGCTGCTTGCTGCTGCTGCCTGCCGACCTAATCTAATCTGCTGACTGCCTTCTAGTAATTTGCAAAAATCTTTTGTTTCTCAGCGAAAAAAAAACAAACTCTTAGGGGCGGACGTTTAAACTAATATATATATCGATATATCGATAGTGCTATGGTGTGTATTTGGTATTTTGAAAACGTATTACCGGTTGATGCATTATTTTTATAAAAAGCTTTTTCAAATTATTTTAATATGTATAAAGCCCTGTGCTAGTTTTGAGTAGAGTAAAAAATCTGCATGCTCAATTTAAAATGTAAAAAAAATCACAATTGTTGCAAATTTTAACCAATTATAAAATGTTGAAAAAATTGGCAAACATTTATTTTCTCTCCTTTATGGCTACAAAGATTTGCCTGTTGATGCTGATCAAGAATCATATAGGGTCGGAAATGACTCCTTCACATATTTACAAGCTTCTGACTAAAGCCTAAATACCATTTTTTAGTCGATATAATTAATTTTTTTATATGACAATTTATTCAACAAATCAAAGTTTAAAAAACTCATAGATATGCCAAAAATGCATTAATTTTAAATCGGAAAGCAGCCCTGTGCTAGCTTTCAGTAGAGTAATAAATCTGCATACTCAATTTAAAATGTAAAAAAATCACCATTTTTTCCAATTTTAACGATGTAACCCCTTATAAAATGTTGGAAAAATTGGCAAAAATTTATTTTCTCTCCTTTATGGCTAGAAAGATTCGCCTGTTGATGCTGATCAAGAATATATATGGTTTATGGGGTCGGAAATGATTCCTTCACAGCCACAGAAGCTTCTGACTAATATTATAATATATTTATATGTAGGTCTTGTTTATAAAATATACATATTATTTTACTTGGAAAAACTAATGGGAGTTACATAATTTTCAAAAGTTAATAACAAATGTATCGACTTTTACAAATTATGCAAATATGCCGTGAACATGGTTGAATTATAATTGTATCATGGCCGTGAAGACGATGGGGATCGCGATAGTGAGAGCCCATCACTTTGCCATCTCTAACTTCTCATCGATAGTCAATAACAACATTGACAGCTGTTTTAGCAGAAAATATTCCAAATCAAAAAAGCGGCCTTAATTGCTGCATAAAGAACCGAAAAAAAGGTTTTCCAGGTCTTTTTCAGTCGGGACAACAGGAAAGGGAAAAGGTACTTGGCCGTTGCTGGCGCGTGAGTGGTAAGTTGGTCCTGGAAAGCTTGGTACTCAGTCAATATCGCTCCCAAACAAATTACATAAAAATGGACACGCCAATTAAATGTGAGGGTGGTATTGTTATGGGTTAATGAGATTAGAAACAGGGAGTGTGCGTGGCCAGCCAACTAACTTTCCTGGCGCTTAGTCTAGTTTTCCCTGAACAGGCACCCACCACCACCCCCCCCCAGGCCACACCCATCTTAAACTTATACTTTTCCGCTTGTTTATCCTACAGGTCAGCATGCTGCCGCTGGTATAGAGAGACTTTCCAGACCGCATTTCGCTCTGCTTCTATTAACCTGACCAGAGGCTCGGCTCTCTTTCAAGTAAGAGTAACAGGCCAATTTATTCGTTAATTGGACGCAAGTGCAAGCCATTATTGCAGTTATGGCGAACAAAAAAAAATATCGCTGACTGTACAGCGACGATCAGCAGTTTGCGGGTGTCGTTGCTCCAAGTAGTTGCGCTTATCCGGCATTTAAACAAAGCTAACTTTCTACATTTTTTCTGATTACGAATTTATAAAAGCGGAAACGATCGATAAGCGATCGTCGATAACACCGATAACGGCTTGCACTGTTTGGCGGTTCTTTTGACTTGACCTTGGCATGGCCGACTCACTGATACCCTTTTTATGTACCTCTCTTTCCTGGCTCTTTGCAGTTATGCTCTTCACGCGCCGGCGACAACTCAAGAGGTGTGTGTGACTGTATCTATGTGTGTGCTTGCCCGTTGTTACTGTTGTTATTTGTGTCCCGAGATTCCCGATTAACCGACCCGATGAATCCGCTTCCGTAGTTTTGCTTCCGATTTCCCCCCGAACAGCAAAATATTAGTCACGCCCGAGTAGCGCTCATATCTGATATCATTATACCGCCCATTATCATTATCACAAAGCCCGCTGACCCAGTACGGTGACTCGATTTTATGGACAGTTAGCGAAAGTGATCAAAAAAGTGTCGACAGAGGATATTGTAATAATTAGTGATGCAATTACTGATAGCTGCTTAATTTTTGTAGTAATGCGTGCTGTCGTGTGATACCATTTTCGTAGATAGTGTGTAGTAAGCTTTTTGGAAGTCCAGCAAGCGGTAGGCTTTCTATCGGTCATTCAGACACTTTTTTGTGAACCTTTGAACTATATTGTGACGATCGCTAGGATTAGTTTCAAATAGCGTTTCTTTCAATATTCCATTTTAGTCAGTGTTTAATTATTAGTTTAAAATGTGGTCAAAGATTATTATATGCTGTTCAATTTGTGTTCTATTGAATTATTTAACCCATTAAAATCGAGCTACTGCTAGTACATATAACACACCGATCATCGAACCAGTCATACATCAACTCCGATAAATATATCGTGAAAAAGATAAATTTAAATTATTTGTCGATTTTTTTGTCGATAATACAGATACTCTTACGTTAAATACCAGATTGATACTTAAATTTTGGAAATATGAAAGTTTACTATATTTTTGCCTATATATCATAGCTCTTCCTTACTCCCCACGTCGCCATTGTTAGCTGCTCACCGGAGGAACAGATCTCGGGTTCGGTTAGGTGTTGCATGCGTCCTAGGGAAGCCCCCAAAAA
Source organism: Drosophila serrata (assembly GCF_035046125.1). Lineage (NCBI taxonomy): Eukaryota > Metazoa > Arthropoda > Insecta > Diptera > Drosophilidae > Drosophila > Drosophila serrata. Next base: position 705,918 of record NW_028257232.1, on the reverse strand, counting down.
CTTAAAAAACAAATACAATTTTTATATAACCAAGCAATAACCTAGAACTCTCTGTTTCTCTCTTTCTTCCGCTCGTAAGCTCCGCATAAAAAACATTACAAATAACGCACAAAATCAGTAACAAGTTCAGTGTTAAATCGCTTCCAGAACAAACTATATATCGCTAGATAGCTATATACAAATATATTTATATATATATACATATTTGAAAGCTGAGAAAACCGAACGGAGTCGCAATGTACGAGCTTCATAATTGTCTAAGATCCGTTTTCTATGCCACATTCATTCCCGGAACGATCCTACTTAGTTGGCTAACTGGTCTGTAAGTATCCTCGCAAGCTCGATTCGATGTTGTGCTTAATTAAAATTTTGTAGATATATATAACTATATATCCCGAGATCCCATTACTTGAATGATCGTGACATATTTCTATATAGCGGATATTGCCGGCTCGATTCCGTTTCCGCTTCTGTACACATTCGTAATATGCGCTTTTGCTTGCTCCTTAAATGTATATATCCCCTGATTCCCACAACACGCTCATCACCATCACACCAGCTCGTCCCATATCATCCTTCACGTTGTAATTGTCACTTGTTCTTCCCTTTAACCGTACTCGCCTGTCACCTGTTCGCCTTTCACACACTGACCTCTTTCGCAGGGTGGGACTACGTTCACTGCAAGCATGTATGCTGATGTTCCTCCTAGTATTTGTGGCCTTCCCCCTCATCTTTCGCTACTCGGTGACGCTGCAGCGCGGCATTCTCTTTCTTACATTCAGTAAGTATTTCAGGTATCTTATTTGAACTAATAACAATAGTACCTCTTTTCCCCTCCAGTTAAGTACCCCAAGGGCCTTGATCTCACCAAGCCGGAGACTGTGGGTCTCTACGCCACGCGGAACTTCTACATCACCGTCAAGGATCACGACGAGGACGAGGATGGAGTGCGCGTTGGAGTGTGGCACGTCCTTCCGCGGAACGCAGTGGAACGTTTCAAGCGGGAACTCAATGTAGAAGACGCGGTGGCGGAAGAGCCGCCGCTACAGCCGCAGGACATCGCCGTTGGAAATGGCGAGCAGGAGTTGCGAGAGCTGTCTTCGGTTATTCGCTCCGAATTCCCCACCGTTCTGCCCGAGAACGAGCAGCTCTTCTATGAGCGCCTGCTTCGACTGCCCGGCGGCACTGTGGTTTTGTATCTCCACGGGAACACAGCCTCGCGGGGCAGTGGTCATCGATCGGAGGTATACAAGCTGCTGAGGAACCTCAACTATCATGTGTTCACCTTCGACTACAGAGGCTATGGTGACTCCGATCCCGTGCCGCCCACGGAGGAGGGCGTGGTGCGCGATGCCATGATGGTGTTCGAATACATAGCCAATATCACCTCCAATCCGATCGTGGTGTGGGGCCACTCATTGGGCACCGGAGTGGCCACGCATATGTGCGCTAAGCTAGCCAATTTGCGAGAACGTGGACCACGAGGAGTGATCCTCGAGAGCCCGTTCACCAACATTCGGGACGAGATACTAAATCATCCGTTCGCCAGGATGTTCAAGCATATGCCGTGGTTCGACTTCACCGTCTCGAGGCCGATGTACGATAATCGGCTGCGCTTCGAGTCGGACATCCATGTTACGGAGTTTCCCCAGCCCATCATGATCATCCATGCCGAGGATGATAAGGTGGTGCCCTTTCATCTGGGCTACCGTCTGTACAGGATCGCTCTAGACGGCCGGAGTCGCAGCTGGGGACCCGTCGAGTTCCATCGCTTTGGGTCCGGGAAAAACTACGGCCATAAGTATCTTTGCCGGGCACCGGAGCTTCCCGGTCTAATCCGGCAGTTTGTGCAGAGCTACCGGGATGCCGTGTACTAAGATCGGATGCTGAGGGGTTCCCCTTCCGGAGCCATAATTTATTTAGTTTATTAAAATATTCTAATTTTTCTACCGTCACGTGACACGTTCCATTAAATTAGCAAACTTTGCAAAAGTATATTAAAACAATCAAGGAAGTAGAATAAATCTTGAGTTTAAATCTTAATGGTTGGTTTCACAATTCATAATGAGTTTTTTTATACCCTTGCAGGGTGTTATAATTCCAGTCAGAAGTTTGCAGCGCAAGGAAGAAGTCATCTCCGACTATATTAAGTATATATATTCTTGATCAGGATCAACAGCCTAGTCGATATAGCCATGTCCGTCTGTCCGTTTCTACGCACACTAGCCTCTCAGTTTTGAAGCTATCTTAATGAAACTTGCAGTTAGTCTTCTATATACTCTCACTCGTATATACGTCGAAACGGGCCGGATCGGACGACTATATCATATAGCTGCCATAGGAAAGATCGGGAAATTAATACCATAAAATATTATAACATAATAAAATAAATACTTAACTTAATAATTTCAGTTTTCAGCAGATTTTCATCAAATTTTAGATATAGATCTTTTATATAATTCAAGAATTTAATTAATTTAATTTAATTCTTATGAAAATCGGTCGACTATATCATATAGCTGTCATACAAACAATTTTCGCATATAAAGGAAAATGCAAAACTTAGAATGTAAGCCTGTAAATATAATATCTAAAGGTGAATGACTTAAATTTTGTTTTTTAACATAAATATATATAATTTTTATTGTATTAATTCCTAGTGATCGGAGTTCTATCTGCTAGGGTATATAGACTTCGGAATTTATAAAAAAAACAATTCAAATAGAAACGTCTGATACCTATTTTGCGCAATCGAACAATCGATTACATGATGTTATAGTCAATGATATTTTCAAACGGTCCTCAGTACGGTCATACTAAATGGTATATTCAAGCAGCCAAACCACAGCCACACCATTGGTTACTCTGGTCACTCTGTCGGAAGCGGTGAAAAAAAAGCGGAAGGCACGAACACGGACTGTTTTTTGTCGGACGAGGAAAAACGCCGCCTTTCCTTTGATTTGTTTGGTGCTGTCGCGGAAAATGTCACCGCCAATCACCGAAGAGTAGCTGTGAGTGTGTGTGTCTTAAATAAATAATTTTATGCAACAAAAAGAACAGCAGAGCAAACGGAGTTCCAGTGAAAAACAAAAGAAACATCCTCCGTTTCGTGTATGTGTGTGTGTGTGCGCCTGTGTCTGTGACTTGTGACTCCTCCGCTGAGTTATTGCCATTAACAAAATAATAATAATAATCAATTGCTTATTATTGCTGGAAAAACCAAAATATAACTCCATTTCGCAAACGAAAGAGAGCCGAAAAAAAATTCGTGTGTCTACTCCTTGAAAAGGAGTTTTTTTTGCTTCCTCCTCTCTCTCGCGCTCTCTCCCTCATCCTTCCCATTCTCTTTTTCTCTCTCTGAGGCACTCGTTCACTCAATTTTGTTTCGGTACGGGCGTGTGTGTGTGTGTGTGTGCGGTGCAACCGAAAACACAAAGCATTTAAATTAATAATTTAAATCAGAATTACAATTAATTTTTAAACTACTAGAGAGGTGAAATTGCAACTTTCGCACCCTCTCTGTCTCTCGCATTTCTTTCTGGTCGCGAGGAGGCAGCAGCAGCAGCGGAACCAGAAGAAGAAGCAAAAGCGGAGCAGACGCCGCACAAACACTAAAGCATTTTCGCTGTGGATTTCGGAATCGACCAAAATGTTGTGGTAAGTTCCTCTGTTTTTGCAAATATTTATTTTTAATCCAGAAATTGTACATGTTTTCTCTTGCTTCCTTCGTTTATATTTAAGTATGTTTTTCACTTTTTTGCAATTTCCTTGCTTCCCTTGCCGCCCCTGCTTCTTCTTCTTCCTATACAAACACGCCCTTTTTTGCGCACCTCTCCTTTCTGTGCTAGTGTTGGCGTGTCTGTGTGTGAGTGCAATTTCTGGACAGTATATTTTTTTGTTTATACACTATTTACTTAATTCAGGCGCTTGAGTTTGCACAAATTAGTGCCAGGCCCTTAAAAAACAGCTGTCGTTAATGTTTCTACTGGCGCTGCTGTTGCTGCGCCTTCTTCCTCTTCTCCGTTTGGCTTAAAAACCTGTTTTTATTGTGTTTGTGGGGGGTATGACGAGCGACAGGGACAGCAAGACGAGGGGGAAGGGCCGAGGAGGGAGTGCGAGTGGGGCAGCTGGTCTTTACTTTTAACTTTGCTTTAATTGCTCCCCTTTCTTCTCGGCTGCATTTGTTGTTGTTTTGTGTGAGACTGCTTCTTCTTCTTCTGCTGCCTGTTTCGCCGCAAAACAAACAAAAAGCTGCCAATTCAGGAGAGGGAGACGAAGCCATAGAGAGAGAGAGAGACCTAGGGAGCTAGCCGAAATGAGAGAGAGATGCGCAGATTGTGCGGGTGGGGCAGCCTCGATTTTCGCTTCCTCTTCCTACTCCTCCTCTTCTGCATCTTCTTCGCTGGCTCCGTGTGTTTGTTTGAACATTAATTTATGCCTCCTCTTCCTCGTATTCCGCCTCCTTCTCTTCATCTGTCTTTGCCTCCTCCTCCTCCTCCTCCTCCTACTTGCCTCTGCTGCAAACATTTAAATGTCAATGCACCAGCAGCTGCAGCAGCCGAAGCACCAACAACAACCACAAATCGCAATAACAACTCCTTTAGCCCTGAAATGGCAGCCAACTTCCATGACTCATTTCGGCCTTTATGCTTTTTTTTGTTTTTTTGTTCGTTACCAAATGAAGCGGGCCAAAGACCCGCAAACACAAAAGGAAATACCAACAATACAATACAACTCCACTCATAGGGCCGCCGAAACCAGCCATAACAAATAGGAAACCCGTTTGCAAAAAGAAGAGAAAACCCAAAGCTCTGAATTTTAATGAAATTTTAACAAAAAATATATTATTAATTCCTTGAGAAAATATACTTTTTTAGTAGCCCAATTTTCCTGGTGGTATAAACCATATGCTTAGTCGTATTCCGGAAGTTCCACTGTACAATGGAAAGGCACAATGTTGGTCAAATTTGCATGCCGCTCGCTGCCTGCTACTCCTTCTCCTCCTCCTTCTCCCTTTTCGTCTTGTGTTGTTCTTTCTTATTCTCCTAGTCTCTTTTGTATTCCCCTATCGTCTTCTTTTCCCTTGGGCAAAACCAAATCAAAAACACATGGCCAATGGCCGCATGCAACGCAGATTTCGTAATTGTTGCATTAGAACAGGGGCACAGGGACAGCCGCCAGGGGACAGGGGACAGGGAGAAATGAGGGTGTGACGACACAGTTATTTGAACACCGTTAGCCCAGTTTTCCAGCTGCTCCACGCACTGTGTGCCGCGCCATTGGGAGCGTGGCTATTCGCAGATAAGATAAGAAACTTAAGTAAAACCCGAAAAAAACCGAATAGAAAACACCCGGCAAAAAAAGAAAAGAGAAAAAACAAAAACAAACAAACACACATGTCATCCAGTGCTTTACGTTTTGCTTTGGTTATTAAACAAACAGACAATCTGCTGTTTCTACTTATTGTTGTTGTTTTTTTTAGTGCCCCATTTCCATTTTATCAGCCTTAAATTACAGTCTTAACTCTTGAAGTTTTATTCATTACATCACCGAAGAAAGTAATTTATAAAATTATACATATTGAGGATATACAAAAAAAGAAGAAATGTAAGAAATGTAGTCTGGAGTAGTTTAGAGTGTCTCTCATGTAAGCTTCACTGTACTTAGGGCGGAAAAAGAGAGATAGCCCTTGGTCCCTTGTTTACATATCGTTGCTCTGGTTTTGCTTTTGGCATTTTTATGATGACTAAAAGTTTGGTAAAACCAATTCCAGGTATTTCAGCCTGATGCACTATAAAAGAAGCACAACAGTGGTGGGGAGGAAATACCTCAAAATCTGAATCATAAACTGGCCGCGTCAACTTTTTGTTTTTGTGACTAAACCCGCAATCGGTGTTGTATCAGGCAGCTTTAACTGTTGACAAAAAAAAAAAAACACAAACAAACAAAAGAGGGCCTCGCTGTCAATGAATGCATTGAACTCTGAACTCTGCAGGAGAGAGAAATAAGAGATATATGTTATAGAGAACCACCCACATGGATGCCACAGCAAATCCAATTAACATTTCCGCATTGTTGCCGTCGTCTGTCCACTTCCATTTCCTCCCACTCTCAATCTCTCATGGCGGCATCCCATCCCATCCCATCCAATAAAATCCATTCGAATTCAGTTTGCATCCGATTCGGAATCTGAGCCGAGTCCAGAGCTGAGTTATGGAAAAATGCGGGACCAACATGAAGAGCTAGGAGTCTTGAGACAAGTTTGTTACTTCTCCATCTCCCTCCTACCCATCGGGAGACTTTTTCGAGTCGAATCCCCTTCATATTTCTCTCTGTCTCTCGGTTACCGCTAGCTTCCTTCCACTTGGCCAAGGAAATGGCTCGTGACACAGTTCTTTTGTCTAATGACTCTATAACTACAGGTCTTTGATACCACAGGCAACAACAACAACCCGACAATTGCATTGCTATTCTTTAATAAATCATTACTACACGGTAAGAAAAAATATCAGTGATTAGATGTTAATAAATTATATATTATATTTTTGGTACAAAAAAGAAAACCCCATGAGATTAACCCCACTGATTATGTACTTCCTAGAGCTCTTTAAAGAATTTTGTTTTTTTACAAATACTATGGATAATTGCAATTATTTTTCTCCATATTTTAAATTATATTTTATCCGTATGCCGGCTGCATAATTCATGGATCCCCAACCATGCGAAGACCGGGAATCGGAATCGGATGTGTGGAACGTGTTTGGGTTTTCTCATTGGAGAGTATATACCCCTTCATATATTTCTGCTTTTACCTCCTCCTCTGCCAAGCTGACTAATTAATATCTTTTTACTTTGGCAGCTTGTTGATTCAACTATTTGTTTTTGTTTATCCCTGGGATATGTGTCTGTTTCTGTTACTAATTCGCAGCCGCTCTCTTTGTTCTGCTTGAATTGAGGAAATGATTTGATTCGATCTGATTTGATTCAGCTTGGATTGTGTTTTAGTCAAAAAATCATTTAGCATATGACTCACATTAGTTGTGTGCAGTCGGAGGAGATCATTTTATCGTATCTTAGTTGGAATTTTATCAAGACCAAAGGGGGAAAGCATAAGCATCGTGTCTAGCGGCAATTAAGTGATATGCTGGGAAGTGCAGGGGAGGAAAATGCCGCCAGGCTAGACTTGAGTGGAAACGTGGAAAATAGGGTCACTTTAGAGATGGTACTTTACTCATTAAACTTAAATGAATGGCAAATAACAATGGTACAAGACTTTCTTACTTTTTAATCAAATTGTATTCTATTTTTTAGACACTCTCCAATCAAAATAGTCTTAAGTGCACACTTGAATTAATTTCTAATGAGTGCATCCAATTTTAAAGCGTTTTGCCTTCAAAAAAGACTGCCATCACTGAAGGAAAAAACGTCAGCTAACTTTGTAGATTAAACTTGGAAGGTTCTGTTCTCAAACAAAATGTGCAAGTGGTGTATATGCACAACAACATACAAAAGCAGATATGTATGTGGCATATATATGTATTTATTGTAGATATAACTGAAAGGCAAACTGCACAGATAAGCGGAAAAGGCAGAAAATTTCGCTTAAGTGGGCAGCTTTCATTGTCTTCAGTCGCTGCGGAGAATACAGAAAAATGTAAGCCCCTGAAATGTGAGCGGTCAAAAAATAAAATAGAAAAAGGTTCCTGCCTGGTTGGATAAACATTTCATTCACGATTCTTTAGCACACAAATTTTAACCAGTTGCAGCAGCAGCTTCACTGTACTTGGCCATGGACACCGCCGCACTTCGTACTTAACCACGTTCTCGGCCTCGCCTCTTGCCTCTCGCCTCTCTCCTCAAGTTGTTTGGCCTGGTAATTGCTCTGGCGTTTAACCATTTTTTACGGCCTAGATATTTTGCCACAACAAACACAGACGGAAAACGGCAAGCTAGTAGCCTCCAGTGGGTTCCTCCTCCTCCTCCGTCTCCGCCTCCGTCATCTCATCTTCCTCAGACTCTCGACTGCTTCACGCTCTAACGCTTGGCTTGCCACACACATATTCACGAGATGGCTACATCCATCTCTAACCCCTTTTCTTGTGCAGATGCAGTGCCTCAGATATGCGAGGCCCATATAATTTCTATGAGTTGCAGATTAATTAAAACAAAATTACGATGTCTACGGCTAATTTACAATTGTTTGGAGTGAGGCGTTAGTGGGCTGAGCGGGAGAGCTTTCTCGGTATCAGCCACATTTGGCCAAAAAAGAAAGAAAAGCAGAAGAAACCCATAAACACAAAGCATATTTTTAGCTTCTACTTCTGGGAATGATTATAAAAAAAGAACGAATGTTGTTGTTTTCCTTTTCAAGGTAAATAACGATGTGAAAATTGATCATGAAAATGTGCAGAGCAGCCTTTAAAAAACTGAAATCAAAGCAAAGTGCGCAGAAATCAGAAAAGTGTGGGTTTCACAGTTCCCAGAAACCCAAAATTAATTGAATTTCTTGTTGGAGGCGACTTGATGTGGCAAGATCCTACTCCAGGCCTCCAGACCTCCAGAACTCAGAGAACATTGAAGATAAAGTATTATCTCAAGACCAGCCTCGAGAACGGGAAGTGCTCTCCACTGATAAAACGAAAGCAAATACAGTGGGGAAATAACTAAAACTTCTAAGTACAGCAAATTCCTGAATTATAAACTCATCCTACATAAATAACTATATATTATATATGACAATTGATTAAGCAAAACCTGTACAACTTTGATAGAAAGAAACTTAAAGAAAGAGTCTGCAATTAATTAGTGTTTATAGTGTTTAGGAATAAAACCTCTTTCCTAACTCAAGATTATATTCACAATTTAGCGCAATGTTAAATATTTCGTAAATGTTTCATAAAAATATTACTCTCCAGGGACGTTAAACTGTGTATATTATCCAATCCCACTTAAAATTGCTCCACTAGGGGAACATAATTATTGTGGGACTGATATGCCTTATTGCTTGGCGTTTTTTTCAGCGCTGGGCGGTCATGGAAACCGAATTCAAATTGCGTCCAAGTTGCAGCTGAAGCTGATTGCAAAGTCGATCCGTTCCCTTTAGCCCCCTTTATTTTGTTTCCTTTTGTTTTTGTTGTTGTTTTTATATAGTACATACACAGCTCCCTGGGCCCCGCACTTTGCTCAATGGAATTGCAAGCACTTGAAGTGCTTCCGGTCTCTCTCGCTCTCGTTCGGTCTTCAAGTCTGAAGTTTCCAACCAAAGCTGAAAAAAATAAGGCAGGAAAAACAATAACAACACCAGACATTGCATTGGAACAGGGGGGTTAGCCTGGGATTTGTTTTCAGCTAAAAGCTTCCACTAAACTTCAATTTTTGGTTTTATTTTCTGCATTTTCTGCAGTTTTTGAAAATGGTTCTTGAGTGGGTTTTGGGGGAATGGCCCACAGGTGGCGTTGCACTTTTCTTTATAGCTCTATATAGCTCTCATTCTCTAGAGAGGTGTTCCATCTCTTTCTGTATACCCTTCACACATTCCAATCTTCCTGGACAATTTGTGTAACTTGAACTCTTTGTGTTGCCTCTGTCTGCCTTCCCGTTCTGCTTCTATTGTTATTTCTCGCTCAATTGCAGTGACTTTATTCCCCAACCATTCATCTCTTTCTCTCACTTACCAACTCCCCTTTTTTTCCAGATGATCCCTTTCCCTACGTTTTAATACCCTTTATAGGGGGTTTTGGTATATCTATATAGCTTAAGATTCGAAAATTCGATATGAAACATTCTAAAGATGCTTATATCGATATGATTATAATATAACGATCATAACACTGTTACTATCAGAAAAAATTGCATAAAACTTGGTATAGTATAGTGTTTCATAGTTTCATACTGATAAGTCGAGACTTTTTAAATTTGCATCAATTTATCTCAAAATTATTGAAAAAAACTTTTATAGGGAGTACAATCAAATATTCATTTTTGTAGCTGTTTTCTTGTTTTGCTCTCTCTCCCTCTTTTTACTACAACTAAAAGGGTATAAAAACTTCGACCGTTAACCCAAGCGCACTTCCCCCTTTCCCTTTAGATTAAATTATGATTATGATATTTTTATGATGCTCCTCACTTGAACTTTGTGCTCCGCCAGAGGATTGTGGAAAAGTGATGGAAAACGAGGGGAAAACGCGTTGAAATCTGGAAGGGGAAGTGGGAGAAAAAGGGAGGAGGTTGGTGTTGCATTGTCACAGAAATTGTGGCCACACCACACACACTCCATTGTGCCAGTGACAGTGTAATAATTTAATAGAGTTCGCCTTTGTAGTGGGAAATGTCTGACTTCTTTCTGCGCGGTTGTTTCTTTTTTTTATCAGCTGAAAAACACAAATTCCTCAGCATGAAGTCAACAATTGAAACATTATTCAATAATTATCGCTGACAAGAAAAACAAAAACACAAAAAAAGATTTGCCGCGCTCCATTAATTTTACGCTTTGAAGCAAAACGCCAATGATGTTTTCCAAACTAAAAAAACTAAAAAACACCCAGAGTGGCTCGTAAAAGATTTTCCGCTACGAATCAGCCCGAAGATCGATCCACAAAATGAGCTAAAAAGACAGTTTGGCTGTCTCGGGTTAATTTGGGACCACGCCCACAATCGAAAGTCAGTGACCCAGAAGAAAAAACATGCATAGCATAGCATGGCTTAACAACTTGAGCAAAATTAATATCTTGTAAAGAAGATATATATTTTTAATTTGCAGCTATGGCCAAAGGCGAAACACACAATGAGCTAAAGAGAGAAGCCAAGACGAAGATCATGATTATGATCGGATGATGACTTGCCGCTTGGCTAGCCTCGTTGTTTGATATGCCTGGGAATTCAGGTCAGCACAGGGAACACTACAGTAGTTTCCCATCTATAAAGAATATCCCATTCATCGATCACACATCTCGCTACAGCCGTCGATTATCGCCCAGTTCTTTTCGCAAATCGATCAATTAGATCTTTCAGCGCAAAAAGATCACAAGTACCGAAAAAGTGCGACCCAAATAAGCACGCAAATTGTTCAGTAATTCCATTTGGCCAACACGTGTGTGCTGCTGCACAGGTCCCACAAGGCAGAAGGCACAGGTCCCAGTCCCAGTCCCTGTCCCTGTCCCTGTCCCTACTCGGAGAGCTCAGACAAAGCCTGGCCCCAAAACCAGTTACCAGTTACTGGTCTGGAGTGGAGGGGAGTGGAGTCCGGAGCCCGGGAACAACTCCCCTTGGGGCCACGAAAAGCTGCCGCCGAGGAGACAACTGAAATTACCGCATAAAGCGAGTGCCAGGGCAGCAAGACAAATGAAAGGGGGAGTTATTCTTTTATTTTTTTGGGGGCAGGGAAAAAGTTAGCCAGACTTAATGAGGATTCGCTGTGACTTTTATGAGCTGCAAGTGGAAAATAATGGGTGGGGTGCACTGGGAAAAAGCCGGATCTTTGGGTTAATTATTAAACCAAAAGCTGTATCATCAATTAATTCGATATTTTTTTTTATCTTTAATCATTATTCTCTTCTTTGTATTGTTATATTTAAGTTTGGGAACTGCAATCCTTATTTCTGTTTCCGTGTTTGAAGCGAAAAATACATTGCAAAAGGAGGAGGCAATGATGATTAAGAGGAGTTTCAGGACAAAAAACGAAAAAAAAGAGTGGTTTTTTGGTAGGAGTCCCGAGGAGCTTTGACTCAACAACGAACTGTGGCCTCCCCTGTGAATGGGACACCAAGAGTGGTTTCGCTTCGTCTGACAAATTGTTAATAACACGCAAGTTGGGAAATGAGTCAACTCCTAACCCACTGACATCATCAGGGGAAGTGGAAATTCCAGGGAAATTGCTTAAAAAACAAGTCCCAAGGAGTAGAAGTCTCCAAATGGGGGGTTCTGGAAATAGCTGAGAAGAAGCCCTTAAAATTACGCCTGAAATGTTTATATATATTTATATTTAGTACATAAAATTAGTTTGTTATTATTTTCCTGTGAACATGTCAAAGGGACTTACAGGTTAAACGTTAAAACTCGAACTGAAGTCGTTGTCAAAGCCTTCGAAAAACCGCACTTCCCATAAACTTTGATCCCTTGAAGAACTTCCGCCCCTTGGAAGAGCGTTTCTGAAGTGCAAACTCTTGGTCAGGGGTTGATGTCCCGTTGCGAGTCGCCTCCCCTTGTCTCTATCTATAACTCTCTGCTCTTTCTCTGGCCAAACCTCCCTGTATTTCTGCCAGAGTGCCAAATATTTCACTTGTTTTTAATTTTTGCTCTCTCTTACTCCTGCTCTCCCCGAGTTTGTTGTATTTCGTTCAGCTTTTTAGGTTGGATAATTGCCCCGGGGACATTATTTTTCGAGGGTAGAAGCGTCACATGTGCTCCTGCCCGCCCACAACCCCTAGACACCCATCCCTACTGTGCCCATCCCAGGACTCAGAGTCGTTGTCCTTCAATGGCTTTAGCGGGATTTGTTTTGTATTTCGGAATATGCGAAAATTAACTCGTAACTCGTAAAATGTTGTCCCATTAACAGGGACAGGGGTTCACTCCAACCCCTGGTAGAAGTATTTTTCCAATTAAAAAAAGTCACCACCCGCCTGCTGCAATGTTGCACCGACAACCAACCACATTTCCGGCTTCACCACTAGAAAAAAAAAGATGGAAAATAAATAAAACTACAAGTGCGTGCTTTTGAATGAAGGTTTTTCCAGGCGGAACTCTATGACGTAAGCAGGAGCAGGGAGGTGCCGGTGGAGGTGCGGTACAAACTAGGTCAACATTCTTTGGCCCAAGATGATGCCGCGGGGCGTGGCCGCGAGGGACGTCCCAGATCTTCTTTAGAACGCTGGGTGACCTGATTTTCCTCTCTAGAAATGCAAATGCCTTCTCCTCGTTTTTCATTTTACTTTTGTTTATTGTCATCGTAAGTCCATTGTCCAGAAATTTGTTTTAGTTTTGGTTCTAACACCACGACGGTTATTAATTCATCTCGCAAGCTTTCACTGCTTTGGTTGTGGCCACTGGCCGTGGTTAATTGATGATCGATCCATCTCTTTAACGATTTTCAAGGTTCCCAAGCCCCAATCGATTTACAGACCAAAGTTTATTACTTATCTTGAGGTTCATTGACCTATCTCTCCCTCTCCTTCCAAGCAATTGCCTCATTACGCAAATGGCTCATAAAATACGCTTTTGGCCAATATCAATTCATAGCCATTGAGCCGGGAAAAAGGTCCACAAGCAAGAGTAGCTTGAATAGTTCTCAATGGAAAGCATTCGAGGAGAAAGGATGGACTACTTTGGCCAAAAAACCCCCGTGTTTGTTGCTTCCTTTTAGCGGAAATTGGCAAACCCAACACGCTTTTCCTCCAGCTACGTGCTACGTGTGTGTGAGCCGGGAAATTCTCATTGATTTTCCCACCAAAAACGTAGAGTGGTTTCTGCTCTTGATTTATGGGCTGTAACTCTTAACTGTATTCCTGTCTCTATCTCTGCACATATGCACATATATGTATCTGTATCTGTATCTGTATCTTTTGCCTGCTTCCTGTCTATTGCAGATCTCATACCCCCGCCCTCCGTCGGAAAGAAGGAAACTCTGGAAGCGAATTTCCCTCCACAGCAGACAGAGAGAAACCCGAAGAAGTAAAGCAACACAGCCAGCTGAAGAAGCAGCTACACAACCAACAGAAACCAAATTACAATGACGTAAGTTTACACCGCATGCTCCACAATCAATAGATACAACTTGCGTACTGATATCTGCCAGATACAAGCTGTTGCTCTTGTCAATCGCCCGTGAAGGACATTTCAATTAGGCAAACGACAATTTTCCGTCTTTCATTCAAATTGAGTTCAATTCACAGATTCTCCAGAGAGAGACCTTCACATTCTCCTTCTAAAATTCTATTTGTCACCTCAGAATAAATGATTGTTTATTAGGTTTTATGGGTTTGCCCCTTTTTGGGGCCAAAAACTTAATTATTAGTTGTAATAAGAAGTTACTTGATTTGAGCATCAAGATAATTAGTAGTACAAGTTGTATCTTAGGACCCTTAACTAATTATGCCAAAAATACATTATCTATTCCTTATTTATTTAAAGTAAAAACCTAGCTAAACCTTCTAGGCTAATTTAAATATCTTCCACCTAAATTAGTTTATTATTCTCCACTCTCAATAAACATGTAATATGTTTATCTTCTCCGACTTTAAATCAATTTCAAGGAGACGCCCTAATTTCCAATAAATTAGTTAACCTGACACCTCTGAAAATTAATGTCTGTGAAATTTATGGGTCAACCTTTGAGTCCCCCTACATTTTCCTGAAAATGTATAGCCAACCCAAGCCCAGTTACCACCCTCCCCCCGCCTGGGGGAAATGGGGCCTTAATTTTCGGGGAAGTGGAACAGCAAGCAGCTCCTCGTTTCGTTTATTAATCCCCATAATTTGTTTGGTCTAAAAGCTGGGGTGCGGCCGGCGACCGGCCTGCCATTTGGGGAGTTTGTTCACTGAAAATGCTGGTAAAACCACCAACCTCCCTCACTAGATATAAATGAATTGTGAATAAGCAAAAACGCAGCAAGTTTGCGTTTTATATTATGTTCGTTGTATTTTTTTGGGTGTGTCATCATTAAAATGCTGTCTCCAAGGAAATCCGGTGGCACTGCTGCGAGTGCTTTAAACTTAATTTCTGCGTAGCTTTTCCCTTCGAACTTGTCCAGTTCGGGATCGCAGCTCGATGGGTAACATTTGTCCCACGGAACCGCTCGAGGGGAGTCTTCCGAATAGGTGAGGACTGAAGTGCATCTGGCGCCAGTTCAGTAATTGCATCCATCAGTTTTAGAGTGCTTGGAATTCTATTTATTCTTGGCCCGTAATTGCCGCCTTATCGAGTGCATTAATCGATTCGAATTTCGGGTAAAGAACTCAAATTCTCTACAAAAAACCCCCGAAGTTTGCGGACAATCAGAAATACTCTTCCCAAAAGCATTTTTCTCTTTTGGTCTTGTTTGCCGGCAAACAAACGAAACGAGTCTCGGTTTTACGGTCATTATTTGTATTTGAGTTTTAGTGGGATATTCACACAAGTAAATATGAGTGGCAATCCAACTTTAATCCTTTCGTGATGCGAGCTTCAAACTTGATTGAAGGCGGTTTCCATAAGCTGAATGGATCCCAACGCATCGTCACCTGTGCCGGAGGTTGCGGAGTCCAAGGAGCAGTAAGAGTTGCCTCACAACAGTTGTTGCATGTAGTGTGACCCAAATCCAGGCTTTTGTCGGGATTTATGAGTTACTGAGCTACACTGTGAAAAAGAATCTATTTTTCCTCTCAGAAAAATGATGTAAACTGGAGAGTGCATTCAATTTTTAAAATTTTATTAACATCTAGTTCAGTTTAGTTTGTTCCAGTGTAGCAACAGCAGGAAGCACTCCTCCCTTCTTGTTGTTTTTTGACGAGTTTATCGGGTAGTGATATTCGATATTGATTGGGACAGCCCCTCCTTTCCCTCAGGTCTCCTCCAGACTGAGCACTTCTCGGTGTTTGCCCTGGGCAAACCGTGTTGGGTCTCCTGACTCCGACTCCGACTTTGCCTGGCAACCTACTTTGTGACTGCTCACATGTGTGTGTGGGCTATGTTTGTTTTCATTCTTATTTTCCGATTTTTTCCACCGTCTGTCTGTCTATCTGCCTGCGGGTCCACATGGATTACGGGTACTCCAGCGCTGAAAAGAAACCAGAGATACATTTTTTAGTTGCCAAATCATTTAAGCCGCAGCACACGCTCTCTGGGCCAAAAACTGAACCGAATTGAAACATTCTGACAGAGCCATTAAAGCTAGACGATAATCAGAGATCGGTGAACCGCCAACGAGCACCACTACAACCACTTACAATGGGCCACAATAATGTTAATTGGAAATTACGTTTGGGAATTGTTGGCTAAAGGCGAAACAGAATCAGAAACAGAAACTCCAAAGAGAGCTCTCTGGAGTCGTTGAGATTTACAATTTTGTATATTTGAATTTTTCATAACATGCCACAAGCTGTGCACAACACCGCTCTTAGCTCTTAACTCAAATCCCCCGCCTTTAAGCCGCCAAAGAACAGTTGAAATGGAGGGGGAAAAAACGGAAAAAGCGGGGCAAAGAGTAGGATAAATACTTGTAATAGTCACTCGAGGGGGAAATATAAATTATTGAGCTCGTTTCTTAAGTAATTATCGCACTGCCGCCGTACAAATGGACGGATGGACAGACGGAACTCACTGAATCACAGACTGACCGAATGACTAACTGACAGATGGACGGACAGACTGGTTAAAGCGACGGTCACGAGACGCGGTTTTTCTGTTCTGTTGTTGTAGAATGGCCAGAAGCGGCATTAATCTGGCCCCAAGCTTAACTTTGTAAGTTTTGAGCGTTTATCTGGGGTTACTCTGCCTCAGGGTACTTGGAAACTACGATTGGGTCATTATTAAAGTCGATAAAGTAGCAGTAATGTCGGTTTAATATATTTTTACCAAGAAACATATTCACAGAGAGACTGTTAAGAGCTTCCTTGACTCTAATAGTTGTATAATTTCGATTTAAATTAGTAAATACTAGTAAAATTGTTATAGGGAATCTCATTGAACAAACTCACTTTTAGACTTCAAATCCATCTTTCCATTTGATAAATTTTCAATATAAAGAGTATTTTGTTGAATAGTTCCTCTAGCCTGTAGCTTCTACTTTTAATTGTCATGGCAGTTGGGAATCTTTTGTGGCAGGTTCCGCTCCATCTACTACATCTATCTACCTGACCATTATGCTCGGTTCTCATCTCGGGGGTCAGCTCATCTTCCTTAGCATCATCACCACCGGCACACACACACACTCATCTCATTTCTCATTATTTTATTGACTTTGAAGTGTAATTATTTGCCTTTAAGACGAACCGCCAGAAGAGAGCCAATCTCACCGGCGAGGGAGAGATCGTGGAGCAGCAGCTCACTTCGCTCTTTACTCCCTCTCTCTCTCTCTCTCTGGGGCTTTGTTTGTCTTGGCCTCGAGCCGGAGATCGTTTCGGTCTGAGAGCCGTCTCAATCTTGGTCTGGATCTCTGGCTCTTGGCTTCAGTCTCCAGCGGGTCTTGAGTGTGAACGGACGTGAGCAGGGCAGAGATCGGTGAACGCAGATCGCAGATCGCAGTGTGATCCAGTGGGCAGTGATTCCATATAGCCTAGGCAAACATTGCGACGGCATTTCCGAGTGGTTTCGATCGTGGGAGCTCTTTAGTGTGTATCAGCGTGTGTGTGTGACACCTCTGCAAATATTGGCCAACGGTTAATGGCCATGAAGAAGCTCTATGCCAAGACCTCGTTCACCAGCAAGAAGCCGACCAATGTCTCGAATTCCTCACCGATTTTGGCCTATCACCACCATCATCAGCAGCAGCAGCAGCATCAGCAGCACCAGCACCAGCCACAACTGCATCCCAGCAGCAATGGGATGTGCGAGTTCCAGGTGGCTCCTGCTCCGCCGGGGGAGCTGCTAATCCGACGCAGCCAGAGTATGCATCACAAGATGTCACCTCCCGTCGGCGGTGGCAAGTCAGAGTATTATAGCATAGAGGAGCTGCAGGAGCTGGATCTGCTGGACTACCGCCATCCCATGTACCATCACTACCAGCAGCAGCGCTACCACGAGCACGAGAAGCTGGTGCTGCAGTTGCCCAAGGCTGGACCCATTTATGAGGCGCCACAGCAGCAGAGATCTCTTCAGCAGCAGCAGCAGCAGCAGGATCAGATGTTGTATGTACCCAGGGACACAGCTGCAGGCACTGCCTCATCGATAGCCAGTTCATCATCCACTTTGACCTCATCATCCCCTAGCTCCTCTTCGTCTCTGATCTTTTCCACTCTTCGGAAATGCGTTTCCCCCTCGAATTCACCCAATTCCCCTGCAATTCCCAGCCAATCCTCTCGCTCGCAACCCTCCAAACTAGGCTGCTCCATGTCGTTTTCAATTAGAACCACAGCAGCAACAACAGCCACACTGCAGCAGCAGCAGCAGCAGCAACAGACACAGCAGCAACATCAGCAGCAGCAGCAGCAACACAAGCCACATCTCTATAGCAACATACATCACTATCTGCTCCAGCAGCAGCAGCAGAAACAACATCACACATTACAGCGTCGCCACAATTCGGTCAAAGATAAATTCATTGGGGGCATTACAACGATTTTTGCGTATGTGTAACCCCACCCCCGAACCCACCTGTCTG
Source organism: Drosophila serrata (assembly GCF_035046125.1). NCBI lineage: Eukaryota > Metazoa > Arthropoda > Insecta > Diptera > Drosophilidae > Drosophila > Drosophila serrata. Next base: position 687,625 of record NW_028257232.1, on the reverse strand, counting down.
TCTGTCTGTCTGTCTGTCCTTGTAATAATCCCCACCTCATTTTCCGCACTTTACTCTTGCTTCTTCACGTAGCTGCAGGTTGGCCCTGAGCTGCGAGCAGAAATCAAAGAACTCTCTGAACTGCTCTCCATTTAATCATAATTATAATTTAACGCCAATTAAGCTGGAACACGCTTTCGTGTGTACACACACGAATCTGCATCTTAAAAAGTATGAAAAACGGCATGAAAAAGCTAAAGCTTAATGCACGAATAATTCCCCGATCGGCTTGGAAAATTTCACCTGCCACTTTGTATATGGAAAATACGCTTCAAGGGGCAGATCAGTGGCTCAATTATAGGCATCATATACCCCAGACCTATAATATAGCAGGCAGCATCCATTAATCTATTTTCTTGGGCGCATTTTTCGATATACATTTGAAGTTTTCCAGGCACACGGCGAGGAAATTTGTATTGAAATATGGGTTTTTTCGATTAGCTATTACCATTCATACATTCTTTGGTAGATTTTTAAGTATGCAGAACAGAACAATTAGGTTTTCACTATATTTTGAATGCCCTAAGTGATGTAGTAATGATTCATTTCATTCATTTAAGAAAACTTAAAAGAGTCTTTACTATCACGTTTGGTGTGCTCGATTTACGTGCAAATTGAGCAAAGATTTTTGTGTTTAGGCTGAGTCACAGAGTTTCAAATTATTAAATTTAACCAAGAACAAAGAAAGTAACTCTGCCAAGATATCCTCGCCTTCATTTCCCTTAATTATCTCAAATAATTTATACCAAGGAACCAGCTTACCAGCTTTAACTTTACAATGCATTCTGCCATAGTTTAAATCCAAGATTATTTGACATGTAAATAATTAAACACATACCATTTATTGGTATTCCTTTTTTCTCGCTGTGTGCGCAAAAACTTCACTTTCGTTGCCACGAATTCGATGCAAATCAAAGGCAGTCGTTCGGCTTGGCTCTTGCGATCTGTTGGCCGTTGTTATATAAGGCCCTGAGACCCAACTCGCGCACAGCTGTGGCCAGAGCTCGGGTTCGGATTCGGATTCGGATTCGGGTCCGTCCAAGTGTCTTTACCGCCGATCTGCGCACTCCATTTAAGTGCAAAACTACTTGCGGCTTTTGGCCAAGTCAAGACAAGCCAAGCCAAGACAGAGGTCCGAGGGGGCTGTTGGAGAATTCTGCAGACTCGACTCGTTTGACTCTCCGTCATTATCTCTCACACAACACGGAGCAGGTCGCCACTCGGAGGAACAAACAACCAGCAAGCTTTAGTTGGCAGCATAAAAAATAGAGAAAAAACAAAGCTAGAGCCAAGTTTGAGCAAAAGGCAAGGCAAGGCAACACAACTCGTCATCGCCTTTGCATTTTTCCAATGAAGGCGTTCATTTGCTCCGGCTGCTGCTCCTAGCCATGTTTACACTCGGCAGCAGACTTTAATTGTCAACTGGGTAAGAAAGGAGGGAATAAAATGCTAAAGGTTGAGAGCCAGCCGCAGACTATATACGTTCATATATTAGAACTTTCATTAGAATCATTTAATCGGTCCGTGCGACTGCATGACAGGTGTGTGTGAGCTCACAAAGAAATGCATTGCACTTCCTGTCCTAGAGAGCTGGAAGGGGGATTTATACGTGATTCTCCGGGGGATTACAGGTGGAAGAGAAGAGAAGAGGGAGGACTGTGTGTGTGTGATAGATCAAAGCCCTTGCTCACTTGGAATCGTGTGAAAACTGTGATAGCTGGGAGGCTTGGAAGAGGGAAGCACTACCCGAGGAGGAGTTCTAATGATCTGCAAAACGATTTCTTCTCATTTGCGGCATTCCTTCTACAGAAAAACTATCTTTATCGAGTTTATGAAGATATTTTAACGACAGGGGCAATTCAGTATTAATTACTAATGTAACGAGAAAAAAACTATTTAGACAACGATAAAAATATGATTATAATTTTAGTTGGAAGAGTGAAACGCTGTGAAGGAGTCATATCCGACCCTATAAATCATATATATTTTTGATCAGCTTCAACAGGCAACATTTTCTAGTTAGTTAGTTAGTTTTCTTTCTTTTTTTCCTGTCTTTCTATTCGTAAATCAATTTTAAAACAAATTTTTATAAAGAAAATTATTAAAATGAGGGAACCAGTTTGAGTCTTTAATAAATCTTTATAAAAACAAAACAGTTTAATTGGAATCTTTTATAAGTTTCAGCTTCCGTTCATTCTGAAATTATCGTTTAGAAAACCTCATTCTATTTGTCTTAGTTTCTACTTATGTTAATTTATTTGATATCAGGGCGTATTATATTGAGAAAGTAATATTATATTGTACTTACCACAGGATGTTCTCTTTCTGAAACTCTCATTCTTCATTCCTTCTTCATCTTTTCACCTAAAAAAATATCCATCTTTAAATACTCTTTCTAATCGAATTCCTATTTTATTTTCTCGTTTCAGTGAGCAGAGCATAATCGGGGCTAGGGCCTCCGTGATGGTGTACGATGACAACCAGAAGAAGTGGGTGCCTTCGGGCACTTCGTCCGGACTGAGCAAGGTGCAGATCTATCATCATCAGCAGAACAACACGTTCCGCGTGGTGGGGCGGAAGCTCCAGGATCACGAGGTGGTGATCAATTGCTCCATCCTCAAGGGACTGAAGTACAACCAGGCCACGGCCACTTTTCACCAGTGGCGCGATTCCAAATTTGTCTACGGGTTGAACTTTTCGAGTCAAAGTGATGCGGAAAACTTTGCCAGGGCCATGCATCATGCCTTGGATGTGAGTAACTCTTGAAATATAAACATAAGGTAGAAATTAATTTCCCAATCGCTTCCTCAGGTGCTCAGCGGCCGGGTGGCCAACAATCCGGGTGGTCAGCCCACCAATGGGAATGGCTATGAGGAGGACATGGGATATCGCACGATGACCAGCGAGGATGCGGCTATTCTGCGGCAAAACAACGGCATTGGCGGCCACACCACGCCCTCAGCTCAGACGCCCACCTCGCAGACCAACCAGAACAGCATCCCCCAGAGCCCGCCGACGCCCCAGGGTCACCATCGCACCAGCAGGTAATTAGGTGTCTTTGAGTTAGAATAATTGGGTTTTGGGTGGAAGAAAAGACATTACTTAACATAATAGACTTCTTTTTATCTAAAAATGTGATAGACATTAAAAAAATTAGATTTAATAGACAACGAGTTGATTATTACAGTTCTCAGATATCTTCTTGTTAGATTCAGCAGATTAATCTTAGATTTCTTACATTTCTTAATGGATAGATTAATTGCCTGCAATGCACAAGCGAAGTAGCGATAAATTAGACCAACAATGTTTTAAAAAGAAGGACGTAAAGTAAAGAAGAATGAAACAATTACATTTGTTCCTTATAGTACATTTAATACCTACACCCTAACCCTTGTCTCCGTAACCGTAAGCGTGCCTCATCGATCACATCACTCATTGATTCCATGTATCCATGTATCGACAAACCTTTGCTCACCCAAAAAGGAATTCCCTCAGCGCCCCGCCGGCACCGCAGCCCCAGCAGCAGCAGCAACAGCAGCAGCAGGCGCAGCAAATGGGTCAACCGGGCTCCCACTACGGACCCACCGGCAATGGACCCACTTCGAATGGCCTGCCGCAGCAGGTGAATCCACAGATACCGCCGGCACCGCAGCAGCAACAGCAGCAGGCGCCCCAGCAGCAGCAGCAGCAACAGTTTCAGCCGCAGCAGTACCAGCAGATGGTCCAGGTCCAGGCGGGCTATGCGCCCAACCAGGTGGTGAGTGCCGAAGGCTTAACCTCGCCCCATTTCCCACACAGTCCTCATGCGGTATTTCTGTTTCATTTCATTCGCAAATTGGCTTGATCCTGAACCTGAACCTGAACTTGAATCTGAATCCACTGAAAACCCCGAACCCCGCACCACCATTACCACCAGCAGTACCAGCAGCCCCACTACGTGATCTCCAATTCTAATCCCAATCTCACTGTGCATCAATACCCAACACAGCAGCAGCCCCAACAGCAGCAGCAGCAGGCGCCCCAGCCGCCACCGCTCCAGAACGGCGGCATGTACATGGTGGGCCCACCCGGCCACCTGCCCAGCTCGGCGAGTGCCAACAGTGTGGTGTATGCCAGCCAGCAGCAGATGCTACCGCAGGCACATCCACAGGCGCCTCAGGCGCCCGCGATGCCTGGTCCGGGCTACGGAGGTCCTCCAGGAGCCCCGCCCCAACAGCAGGTGGAGAATCCTTACGGCCAGGTGCCCATGCCGCCGCCCATGAATCCGTCACAGCAGCAGCAGCCCGGTCAGGTGCCGCTCAATCGCATGAGCAGCCAAAGCGGCGGCGGCCCAGTCGGACCGCCAGCTCCTGCTCCGCCCCCGCCGCCGCCCAGCTTTGGGGGAGCACCGGGTGCTCCGCCAGCGCCGCCACAGATGTTCAATGGCGCACCGCCGCCGCCACAGCCGCCGGCACCGCCCGCGCCGCCAGCCATGGGCGGCGGACCACCACCGCCAGGTGGGCCAGGAGGCCCTGGAGCTCCACCTCCGCCGCCCCCACCACCAGGCTTAGGTGGAGCGCCCAAGAAGGATGATCCCCAAGCTGATCTCATGGGCTCGCTGGCCTCGCAGCTGCAACAGTTTAAGCTGAAAAAGAACAAGGTAAATATTTATTAATTAAAATATTATCATTATCCCCAAATCCAAAATTAAAACATTCATAGCTAGGCCAAAAAAGCATTAATTTTAAATCGGATCGGATCCGATCGGATTTTAAAGCAGCCCTGTGCTAGTTTTTAGAAGGGTAATAAATCTGCATACTCAGTTTAAAATGTAAAAAAATCACAATTTTTTGCCAATTTTAACGATGTCCCCTTATAAAATATTGAAAAAATGGGCAAAAATTTATTTTCTCTCCTTTATGGCTAGAAAGATTCGCCTGTTGATGCTGATCAAGAATATATATGATTTATAGGGTCGGAAACGACTCCTTCACATATTTACAAACTTCTGACTAAAGCCTAAATACCATTTTTTAGTCGATATAATGTATTTTTTTTATATGACAATTTGTTCCACAAATTCAAATTTTAAAAAACTCATAGCTAGGCCAAAAAAGCATTAATTTTAAATCGGAAAGCAGCCCTGTGCTAGTTTTTAGTAGGGTAATAAATCTGCATACTCAGTTTAAAATGTAAAAAAATCACAATTTTTGCCAATTTTAACGATGTAACCCCTTATAAAATATTGAAAAAATTGGCAAAAATTTATTTTCTCTCCTTTATGGCTAGAAAGATTCGCCTGTTGATGCTGATCAAGAATATATATGATTTATAGGGTCGGAAACGACTCCTTCACATATTTACAAACTTCTGACTAAAGCCTAAATACCATTTTTTAGTCGATATAATGTATTTTTTTTATATGACAATTTGTTCCACAAATTCAAATTTAAAAAAATGCATAGCTAGGCCAAAAAAGCATTAATTTTAAATCGGAAAGCAGCCCTGTGCTAGTTTTTAGTAGGGTAATAAATCTGCATACTCAGTTTAAAATGTAAAAAAATCAAAATTTTTTGCCAATTTTAACGATGTAACCCCTTATAAAATATTGAAAAAATTGGCAAAAATTTATTTTCTCTCCTTTATGGCTAAAAAGATTCGCCTGTTGATGCTGATCAAGAATATATATGATTTATAGGGTCGGAAATGACTCCTTCACATATTTACAAGCTTCTGACTAAAGCCTAAATACCAATTTTTAGTCGATATTATTTATTTTTTTATATGACAATTTGTTCCACAAATTCAAATTTTAAAAAATGCATAGCTAGGCCAAAAAAGCATTAATTTTAAATCGGAAAGCAGTCCTGTGCTAGTTTTTAGTAGGGTAATAAATCTGCATACTCAGTTTAAAATGTAAAAAAAATCACAACTTTTGCCAATTTTAACGATGTAATAACCCCTTATAAAATATTGAAAAAATTGGCAAAAATTTATTTTCTCTCCTTTATGGCTAGAAAGATTCGTCTGTTGATGCTGATCAAGAATATATATGATTTATAGGGTCGGAAACGACTCCTTCACATATTTACAAGCTTCTGACTAAAGCTCAAATTCCATTTTTTAGTCGATATAATGTATTTTTTTATAAGACAATTTGTTCCACAAATTCAAATTTTAAAAAACTCATAGCTAGGCCAAAAAAGCATTAAATTTAAATCGGAAAGCAGCCCTGTGCTAGTTTTTAGTAGGGTAATAAATCTGCATACTCAGTTTAAAATGTAAAAAAAATCACAACTTTTGCCAATTTTAACGATGTAATAACCCCTTATAAAATATTGAAAAAATTGGCAAAAATTTATTTTCTCTCCTTTATGGCTAGAAAGATTCGCCTGTTGATGCTGATCAAGAATATATATGATTTATAGGGTCGGAAACGACTCCTTCACATATTTACAAGCTTCTGACTAAAGCCTAAATACCATTTTTTAGTCGATATAATGTATTTTTTTTATATGACAATTTGTTCCACAAATTCAAATTTTAAAAAATGCATAGCTAGGCCAAAAAAGCATTAATTTTAAATCGGAAAGCAGTCCTGTGCTAGTTTTTAGTAGGGTAATAAATCTGCATACTCAGTTTAAAATGTAAAAAAATCACAATTTTTGCCAATTTTAACGATGTAACCCCTTATAAAATATTGAAAAAATTGGCAAAAATTTATTTTCTCTCCTTTATGCCTAGAAATATTCGTCTGTTGATGCTGATCAAGAATATATATGATTTATAGGGTCGGAAACGACTCCTTCACATATTTACAAGCTTCTGACTAAAGCTAAAATTCCATTTTTTAGTCGATATAATGTATTTTTTTATAAGACAATTTGTTCCACAAATTCAAATTTTAAAAAACTCATAGCTAGGCCAAAAAAGCATTAATTTTAAATCGGAAAGCAGCCCTGTGCTAGTTTTTAGTAGGGTAATAAATCTGCATACTCAGTTTAAAATGTAAAAAAAATCACAACTTTTGCCAATTTTAACGATGTAATAACCCCTTATAAAATATTGAAAAAATTGGCAAAAATTTATTTTCTCTCCTTTATGGCTAGAAAGATTCGCCTGTTGATGCTGATCAAGAATATATATGATTTATAGGGTCGGAAATGACTCCTTCACATATTTACAAGCTTCTGACTAAAGCCTAAATACCAATTTTTAGTCGATATAATGTATTTTTTTTATATGACAATTTGTTCCACAAATTCAAATTTTAAAAAACTCATAGCTAGGCCAAAAAAGCATTAATTTTAAATCGGAAAGCAGCCCTGTGCTAGTTTTTAGTAGGGTAATAAATCTGCATACTCAGTTTAAAATGTAAAAAAATCAACATTTTTGCCAATTTTAACGATGTAACCCCTTATAAAATATTGAAAAAATGGGCAAAAATTTATTTTCTCTCCTTTATGGCTAGAAAGATTCGCCTGTTGATGCTGATCAAGAATATATATGATTTATAGGGTCGGAAACGACTCCTTCACATATTTACAAACTTCTGACTAAAGCCTAAATACCATTTTTTAGTCGATATAATGTATTTTTTTTATATGACAATTTGTTCCACAAATTCAAATTTTAAAAAACTCATAGCTAGGCCAAAAAAGCATTAATTTTAAATCGGAAAGCAGCCCTGTGCTAGTTTTTAGTAGGGTAATAAATCTGCATACTCAGTTTAAAATGTAAAAAAATCAACATTTTTGCCAATTTTAACGATGTAACCCCTTATAAAATATTGAAAAAATGGGCAAAAATTTATTTTCTCTCCTTTATGGCTAGAAAGATTCGCCTGTTGATGCTGATCAAGAATATATATGATTTATAGGGTCGGAAACGACTCCTTCACATATTTACAAACTTCTGACTAAAGCCTAAATACCATTTTTTAGTCGATATAATGTATTTTTTTTATATGACAATTTGTTCCACAAATTCAAATTTTAAAAAACTCATAGCTAGGCCAAAAAAGCATTAATTTTAAATCGGAAAGCAGTCCTGTGCTAGTTTTTAGTAGGGTAATAAATCTGCATACTCAATTTAAAATGTAAAAAAATCACAATTTTTGCCAATTTTAACGATGTAACCCCTTATAAAATATTGAAAAAATTGGCAAAAATTTATTTTCTCTCCTTTATGGCTAGAAAGATTCGCCTGTTGATGCTGATCAAGAATATATATGATTTATAGGGTCGGAAATGACTCCTTCACATATTTACAAGCTTCTGACTAAAGCCTAAATACCAATTTTTAGTCGATATAATGTATTTTTTTTATATGACAATTTGTTCCACAAATTCAAATTTTAAAAAATGCATAGCTAGGAAAAAAAAGCATTAATTTTAAATCGGAAAGCAGCCCTGTGCTAGTTTTTAGTAGGGTAATAAATCTGCATACTCAGTTTAAAATGTAAAAAAATCACAATTTTTGCCAATTTTAACGATGTAACCCCTTATAAAATATTGAAAAAATTGGCAAAAATTTATTTTCTCTCCTTTATGGCTAGAAAGATTCGCCTGTTGATGCTGATCAAGAATATATATGATTTATAGGGCCGGAAATTATTCCTTCATGGGTTTTCACATATATCGAGAGAAATGTTATCTGGTTTTACGTTAATAAATCTTTCCCATTTTCTTCTCTTAGTTTGAATTAATAAATAATTTATATAGATAAAATCGTTACAGAGATATTTACTAACCGAAATTATTGTTATTCCTTACAGTCCACCACATCTGCTCCGGAGAACAGTGGCAGCAGCACCTCCAGCGGAGGCAGCGGCAACTATGGCACCATTGGACGCAGCTCCAACGGCATGGCCTCGATGATGGACGAAATGGCCAAGACGCTGGCCAGACGACGCGCCCAAGCCGAGAAGAAAGATGTGAGTAGACCGTTAACATCTTAAAATGTCTTTACCTAAACTAAACAATCTTCCGCAGCCCGAGCCAGAACCCGAGGTGAAACAACGACCCTGGGAGAAATCGAATACGTTGCCCCACAAGCTGAGTGGTGGCGCTGGCAATGGATCGGCAAACCATGGGGGAGCGAATGGCACCTCGGGCGGAGGAGCTGGAAGCAATACAACGAATAGCGGCGGCGAATCGCCACGGCCCATGCGAAAGCGTTTTGGTAGTGCCAGCGAGGAGACCATACTCAAGGTGGGTTTGTCATTGCAACCATAAATATATCGAGGGGATTCTAATCTCTAATCCTTGAAGCAGGTTAATGGCGATGGCCTGTCGCTGGCGCTGTCAAATGGCGAGCTGGACACACTGAAGGCTGAGATAGTGCGGGAAATGCGACTGGAGATCCAGAAGGTCAAGAATGAGATCATAGATGGTAAGGAAAATCTTCTTCAAAACTTGGTTTTTTCTATTAATCATTTCTCTTTGGTAGCTATCAAATCGGAGTTCAATCGCAGATAGATCAAAGTACTTTTACGTTAAGCGCCAAACGGGTCACCGAAACTCCTCTACAACTCCCACCGAATGCGCTGGCAGATCAGGATGGGGAGTCAGGAGAGGAGCAGAGCAGAGGCAGCCGGGGCGTGTAATTTAAGACATTCGCAAAGTATTTCGATGATCGAGGCTCGCAACATTGCCAGAATGTTGACGGATCGGTCAGCGAGGAAGAGAATACGCATACTTATGATGCACTTGCTCTAGGTTAACACAAACAAAAACACAAACGCCGAGAGGTGGAGATAAACGTTTAGTCAAAGTAATTATATATTTTAAACTGGAAGGAAGACACACTTTTCCAAGTTATGTAACTAATAACTCAAACCCCTGTTGTACATTATTCTTTGCATATATAAGTCTTTTTTAAGCCAACTTTTTAGTGTGAGAACAAAAGATAATTGCTTGCAATCGGTATCGTATGTATCCCCTAACTAAAGATAATTTAAGGGATAGGATATGTAGCTTTCATACATTTGATTTGCACATTCTCTTTCTCAAGAGATCCTGGAAGGCATACAATTCGTATGGCGTTACGCGTCTAATTCTTTATATTGTCCTTTGACCCTACCCACTCTCTTTCGTTTGTTATGAGATTTCCTCCATATGTTTCGTACCCAGAAAAAGAAAAAAAATCAAAATGAACAACGCTTGTAATTAAACTTGGAACGTATCTCTCTCTAAACACACAAAACAAAAGAATATACATATACATATATATACCGTTTACTATATATATGTGTATGGACATACTCATTAATACCTAAAACCTAACGGGAAACTAGTATTACGACGACAAAGAATTCCACAATTCCACCAGTCAGTCATCCAAAACAATGCGCATTTCCCCAAAAAATAAGCGAAAACAAAACAAAAGCCACAACATTTTCCTAAGCACACGATCTCATTAAAAAACGACTCAATTTAAGAACCAGCTAAAGTCTTCAGTAAGAAATCAGCAGAAAAAACACAACACAAGTTCAAAGCGGAATTGAGCGTGGTGTTCAGGACTCAGACTTGAACTAGAATAATCCCAAAAACCCTGCGAATACAGCGAAGAAAAAATTAGAAAGCTAAATTAAACAATTGACTGCTGCGTATTATACACTTAAAACAAAATATATATACAACATATATATACTAAAAGTAATACTAAAGTAAACTCCCAACCCAAGTAAATGCCGGATTCTGAACATGTGCGTACCAATTCAACTTCCATTATACGATCTAAGACTTAAATAGCGAAATTATTGAATGATATATGATATGTAAAAGCAGGCCAAGCAGAAACGGAAGAGTAAGGATCATAACGATGGGGAGAAGAAAGCGGAAACGAAGAGAGAGAAGAGTTTAGTTCTTAAGGAATACAAAACGAAATGAAATTGTTTATTAAGTGAAACAAAAATCTTATTTATAATGATGGGAGAGAGAGTTAGTAGTTGTGTATAATTCGAATGCGTATATACATTTTAATTTTTTGTAATTTAAAACGATAATTTTACATATATATTATACATATATTGACTGTGTTCGATATATAAGTGTGTACGAACCAGAAGATATAAATTATAGTGCGGATAAACACCTAGTTATATGTATATGGCTTGGTCGTCGATGTGTGTATGTAAATGTTATGATTTTTTGTATTTTTATATATGATCTTTGCATTGCGGCAACAAAACCAACAATGGGGCAACAATTTAACATTAAAAAAAATATTAAAAAAAACAAGGACAACACACGTAACTATTTTAAACGAGGCGCAGCGGTGAGCGCCAATTTTTATGTATTAAATTAAATATATATATTATACACTTATATACAACCAGAATATTCAATATATATACAAGCCGGCATTGACTCGAGATCAAAATATATATAAAATAATTTAAAATCAGCAACGGATTCACTTAGATCGTTAAGCGGGGCGTAAGTTATATAGCGACGACGATCGGGCGATCGATCGGAGCGGGAAAATAGTGGAAGCGCAAAAACATTATATGCATATTCAACAAACAAGAACGTACAGTGAAATAAAGAAGCAACGTTTGTATGTAAAAAACAAAAGTAAAAGTGTCTAATTCATTTATTTTACGGGTGATGGAATAAGTTCTAAAGTTCTTGGAGTTTCTTAATATATATACAAAATATTGCTGATGTCATTTGATCATATTTTAAATTAAAAAGATCATTAGAATTTACTTTTGGAGGAGCTGGAAACAGCTTCACAAGTTTTCGAGTTCGTTAAAATTTTTAATTTGAAAAATGCGGGCCCTAGCCTAAAATCAACTTATCTGGCAACACTACTTCCAATGTACGAGGCAGCAGCGTTAAGCAATGTTGCCAGATTAACTTATTTCAGGCTAGATCTATAATAGTTTTCAACACTGGCTCTACACTCGACAAAAACAATTGCCTTCACAAATAGTTACTTTATGCTTAATGTTAAGAAATCTCTTTAAATCACGTTTTTTGCGCAAAATGTCCTGCTTCTCGCAAGTAATAAACCCCATAACCGGCGAGAATACATGGCAGGAGCGGGAAGATGACTACGATTATCACCAGGAGGTGGCCAACGCGGGATTTGGCGACATGCTGCACGACTGGGAGCGCAATCAAAAGTACTATGCGGCGCTGAAGAAGACCATCGCGGAAATGCGGTCCTCCGGCAGGGAAGTGCACGTCCTGGACATTGGCACCGGTACGGGGATACTCTCAATGATGGCCCTAGAAGCGGGGGCGGACACAGTAACCGCCTGCGAGGCCTTCCTGCCGATGGCCAACTGTGCGGCCAAGATTCTAGCGGCAAACGGCGCCGGCGACAAGGTGCGGCTCATCCGGAAGCGTTCCACAGAAATCCTCATAGGTGAGGATATGCCACAAAAGGCTAATCTGCTCGTGGCTGAACTGCTGGACACTGAGTTGATCGGCGAGGGAGCCATCAGCATCTATAACCATGCCCACGACGAGTTGCTCACCGAGGATGCCATTTGTATTCCTGCCCGCGCTCGTTGCTACGCCCAGGTGGCCCAAACCCCGCTGGCGGCACAGTGGAACAGCCTGAAGACGCTGCCCAACTTGGACGGGGAACCGCTGTTGCGTCCGCCGGAGCAGCTGAAGGCTTGCCAGGGCGAGGCAGCGCTACACGATGTTCAGCTGTCGCAGCTTCCGCCGTCCAGCTTCCGTCCGCTCACAGATCCTGTGGAGATCTTCCAGTTTGACTTTCAGCGAAAGACGCCGCGCGAGAAGCAGCGGGAGCAGCTGCTGCGGTTGCAATCCAAGCAGCCGGGAGCCGCTGAGGTTGTCTTCTACTGGTGGGACATTCACCTGGACGACGGCGGCGATATCCTGCTCAGCTGCGCTCCCTATTGGGCGCACCCGGATATCAAGGAGCTGGCCTCCAAGGGGAAGGATCTACCGCTGCCCAACGTGGTGCCTTGGCGGGATCATTGGATGCAGGCCATCTACTACATACCCAAACCGCTGCAGCTACTCGAGGCCGGCCAGGCCTTCCACCTGAGCTGCCACCATGACGAGTACTCGCTGTGGTTCGATGCGCGCGAGGAGAAGCCCGGCAAGACGGTGCGGCGGCACACGTGCTCCTGTGACCTGCACATGACCTACTCGCGCAGCCGGATCGGCCAGATGAATCAGTCACCGCGCAACAAGCGCTACCTGCGCTACCTTGAGGAGAGCCTGGAAGCGGGCCAGTCCCATGTGCTGGTCCTTGGCAACGGTTGCCTGTTGGGCCTGGCGAGCTCTGCCCTGGGAGCGGCCTCTGTGCAGCTCCACGAGCCGCATCGCTTCTCGCGCCGCCTGCTAGAGTCCATCGTGCAGCACAACGATCTGAAGAACGTGCAGTTTGTGGACAAGCTGGAGGAACTGGAGGCGTCCCAGTTGGCCAGCCTCACGCACATCTTTGCGGAGCCGTACTTCATGAATGCCATCCTGCCGTGGGACAATTTCTACTTTGGCTCTCTGCTCTTGAAAATAAAGAATCAGCTGTCGGCCGGGGTAAGGATTTCGCCATGCTCGGCCAGGGTCTATGCCTTGCCAGTGGAGTTTCTGGATCTGCACAAAATTCGAGCGCCAATAGGCAGCTGCGAGGGCTTCGATTTGCGTATCTTCGACGAAATGGTAGAGGTGAGTCGAACTCAAGATGGGATTTGTGAGCGGGTCTTATCAGCAATTATTTCTTTAAGAGATCCGCTGAGCAGGCATTGTCTCTTGTGGAGGCCCAACCCTTGTGGGAGTATCCCTGTCGGGCTCTGGCCCAACCACAACAAGTGCTCAACGTGGACTTTAACAATTTTAGTGAAGAACATCACCTGGAAGGCAGCATAGAGTTGAAGCAGTAAGTTCTTAAATTGCTTATACATTTAAAAACCCCTTTAAATACTCTGTCTTTTATAGTACCGGTAGCTGCAATGGCGTGGCATTGTGGGTGGACTGGCAACTAACCGACGATAGTAGTCCCAAATCTATAGTGAGCACTGGCCCCAGTGAGCAAATCACGCCCGGCGAGTTTGTCCAGTGGGACATGTTTGTGCGCCAAGGTGTACACTTTCCCAGGCCTACAAAGGAGGCTATTAGCAGACTAGATTGGAGCACGGACTTCAGACCCCTTCTTGGCGAGCTAAACTTCAGTTTTAAACCCAAAAAGACGTAGGAATCTTGTTTACTCACAAAAATTTTGCACTAGTGATGAAAACGCAGAATGAAAGTCAGGGAATATATCAAATACAATTGATAAAAGGTAGTCTAGTCCTTGGGGATCTCGTTCTCCATGCGGGTCAGCGTGATGTTCCTGTCCGTTTGCGTGGGACTTGTCACCTTGGTGCCGAACTCGCCGCCCCTCAGGCGCATTCGCAGATCAAGGGCCCGAATGTCGGTCATCAACGAGTGCTGCTTGTTCTCCAGATCCATGTCGATGCGCTTGCCGTGCTCCTCCAGCAAATTGAAGTTGGCCTTGCTCTCATCGATCTTGGCCAGCAGTCGACGTCTGATTTCACGCAGCTTCTCTACTTCCAAGCAGAGCATATCGTGCGCCTGATCCATGCACAGTTCCATGCCAGAGCGCTGGGCACGGTTCTCCAAGCGCGTCTCGGCCAGCTTCAAGGCATCCGTCTTGTCGCGCAGCGCTTGCTCCGAGGTGCGAATCTCGCACACCGCCTTCTGCATCTCCTCCTTCATCTTCAGCTGCTGCCACTCCAGTTCATTTCTGGCCCGCTGCGTCTCGAAGATCCGCTTGCGTATGGTGTGCTCCGCCCGGTCCTGCTGAGACTGCAGCATGTTGCGAGCCTTCTCGCGGCAAACGAAGAGGGCCTCCCGGATAGCGTACGTATCGGCCAGCTCGTTCTCTGCCAGCAGCTTCATGTTCTTGACGTGCTCTAGCCAGGCTTCGTAGGAGCAGGAACTGGGCAGTGAAGGCAGTAAGGAAAGGTCCTTGGAATTAGCTTCAAAATAACTTACTTCTTTGGGTTCCTGGTGGCATCCGGCTTATAGGAAATATTTGCAGAGTTGCGATCGAGGGCCAACTGCGACTTGTCCAGCTGCACGGCCTCCACTTTGTTCCCGACCTCCAGGCCAATCTTGAAGCGCACCTCCTCCAGCCGGCAGAGCTTCTCCCATGCCTTCTGGCAGCGATCCGCCAGCAGCCGCTGGTTATTCTCCAGAACGGCCAGCTCGTTCTTGATCTCTGTGTCGGCCTCATCGTAGGTGATCTCCGAGCCAATGCGACCGTCGCGCATGGTGAGGCACTCGGCAATCACCGAAATAGGCCCCGCCAACGCCTCCAGCTCCCGTTCTGTGGCATTCTTCTCCTCCTGCAGCAAGTCGATCTCACGCACGATTCGTTCGAAGGCCTTTTCCAGGATATCCCGCCAGCGATTCAGCTCGGAAATGCTAAGTTCCGAATAATAATTTCAGTACGGACACCCCTAATGTCCTCTCTTGAAACTCACCGATCGGTCAGTGTCTCATTGGTCTCATAGTTGGCCCAATCTCCCTCAATCCTCGTCTCATTCCTGAGCGATCGGGATGAGTGACGGATGGCGAAGGCATCCGACCGCCGAGCATCGGCAATGTTTCGCATCTGGTTGACTCTGGCATACCAGTCCGTCAGCGAGATGTGCTGCATCGGCTTCTCCATCGTGACCACCGAATGGAACGCCATGGTGGATCGCAAGTAAGTGAAACGTTACTAAAGAATTATCAACTAGTTTTACTTTTCCACTAATTTCAGAAAATATGTGTTCTCAACCCAGAGAACTCTCAGACTGACTGAGCCGAAGGGTGTGGTGTAACATCGATTCCCACAGCTTGTTTGGTCAAGGAACACTAGATCTCCAAGGCGTCCGCCTTAATCATTGTCAGGGACGACGTCATGGGACTTGTTTCATTTTCGTTGGTAAGGAAATTGTCATGGTAACAGGAAGAACTTTGAGTTTGAAGGAAATTTTTGGGTTGTTGTTTGAATAATTGAATTCCTAATAGAGGTTTAAAGTTTTCTTAATCATCATAGCAAGATGAATTTTAAATGTTTTGACAAATATATATTGGATTTAATTATTTTCTTATATAGCTACCCTTCGTCGGAGGCTTGTCGCACATTGAATATTACTATTTCAAAAATTAAATAAGCCGCCATCATTTCCGCTTTCGTTGCTATATTGACGCACATAGAACCGTTACAGCGGGTCTGTCTATCGCTATCGTTATCGGGCGATATACCCCGAAAATAAATGCAGCCCTAAATGAATTTGAAAAACAAAGATGATAGCTATATGGATATGGATTAATGCACTGCCAAGCGCATTCGAATTTAAATATAAGCCAAAAAGAACCCTTGTATATGTACTTGTGATAAGTCAAACTTTCGGAAAATATGCGTCAGCCGCTTAAAGCCTTGTTACCGCTTTGCGATATTCCAATTTTGCATGAATGACTCATGGCTTTGGCATTCGCTTTACCCCTCAAAAATCACTGGGGATGCGGTTTTATATATAAGAATGTTTTTTATTTGCTCGAAATACGCATTTTGTGCTGATCCATGCTCACATGACTGAAACTGGCATTGCAGTGATAAGCAGACTCGTTGCATAGATAGGAATTCAGATGCTGCTGCTGGCAGAAAACAAACGCAACTTCGCAGATGCTGCGTAAATTGATGATGGGATCTGAGTACTGAATGAACTGGGAAATGGTGGGGAATCTATACAGGAAAATCTATTATGTAAGCATGTTTTTACTGCACCTAGCCACCAAGTACATACATACTATTTATGCCCTGCCGTATTAATGCGAGATTAGATTATTGACTAAATCCGGCCGGACCACGTTAGGTAAGATCTTGGGCAGGCTGAGGCCTGTCGCCTGCTGCCTGCCGCCAATGCTGAAAAAAGAATTTAATTTGTCTAATCTAATATTATTTTATGACGTGCCACCCAGGGCCATATAATTTCGGGGGCTTATCACTTGCAGCAAGGGGTTCTCGGGGAACTGGGGACCGGCCGGAGGCGTCGGCTTATCAATCAAAACTCAAAGTCAGCGCACAGTTCGATGATTGGTCGATGCGATAGGGAAAAACTAACTGAAAAGCGGAATTCGGATTCCAGATTTCGGATACTGACTGACTGGTTTGTACTCGGAAGGGAAGTCATTGGGGAGCAAAGTTCGAGGTTCCCCTCGATGATAAAGAGCTACCGCAACCGGATAATTGCCAGACTGATAAAAGCATAATACCCACTCCAATTGCTTGGCATTCTTTATTTTAAAAGTACTCGCGGTTCATGAACCTTCTAATGAATTCAAGACAGCGCATGACTTTCGGTTTTGCCAGCGATTAGCTAATTACCACTATCTATCCACCTCTCTCCAGGTTTATCTAACGATCTGCTGTTGGTGCTACAATTTCATAATTTCTGGAAACAATTTCGAAAGGTGCTACAATTCCGTGTTCCCTGTTCTCCCAAAGACCTGCTGATGGGCCCAGAGACTTATTTCTGGGACAGACAATTCCCCAACTCGGTCTGTGAATGAGCCCCATTCACATTTCTCAGTTTATCTCCTCTGTGGAGTGGAAAAAGCCAAAGGCCCAAAAGGCCCACACACACACAGAGCGTCCGCAGCACGAGGGCAAACACTCACACACGAGTTATCCACCTCCGGGTTGTACGGGAACGCAGTGTGTGATATGTAGCGATATGTATATACACTGGCAAACAAAACCTAGGCACAGAAGTTTAAATTGCTTTCGAAAGTAGAGAATATTTGAATTGTTTGGGATTTGGTGAACTCTACTGCCAAGAAATAGATTTTATAGATATAAAATACATATAAATATATCGTTAAACAACATAGTTTTTATACTTCATACAATATGCTAAACCCATAAAGTCTCCCCACCAAGATATTCAAGATCTGAGCTGTAATTCTATTAAAATCGAAAGGTGTTATATCAATTTATATTTTCAGTGCAAGTGTGGTTTCTTTTCCCTGGAAAAAGTCCCAAAAAATGAATAAAGGCCAAAGAGAGAACCAAAAGAAGCCGGCACAGAAACACTCCCAGGTCCCGAGACCGAAACCGAATCCGAATCCGAAACAGAAACAGAAAAACGAAACATAAACGTAGAGTCAACACGAAGTGCTGGGAGTGCTGAGAGCATAGTGGCAACACTAGTTGCTGGCGCACATTGCGTATACGACGGATTGGTGCGTTCCATGGAGCCATTTTGAGAGCACTCTGGTTGCGCTCTCTCTCTCTCTCACCCTCTCTGGGACCGATCAGATCTCGGGGATTAGTTCGGATTAGATCAAGAACGAATCCCATTCAGAACGCGCCTTCTATCCAGCCAGCCATCAGGGAACACGCACACACACAGGCACACAAACACACCGACCGCCAGGGAGAACACACAGATACACACGCTCACTATAGCAGGCAGGCTGTTGCTGCTGCTGCTGCTGCTGCTGCTGTTGCTGCTTTCTGCTGCGCGGTTTATACTGCCAACACATTCTGATTTCCCTTAGTTATCTTTAGTCCGTCGCGTCGCTCGCATCGAGTTCATGAGGCGATCATCAGGCCTACGCAGCGGAAGCCGCCACTGAGTGTTATTTCGACAGAATATTCTGAATACAAGGCAGAGAAAAAGTAAAGCAAATAATACCCTACACCAAGCCTTAACACTTGAAAACCCGAATCCGTATCGAAGCAGCACAATTTTGTATGCTCCACAAAAGTATAAGTACATACATTTATGTTATGTAGTTAGTACATATGCTGCTCCTCCGTGCCTCCGTTTGCTCTCGGTTCCCAGTTCCCAGTTCCCACTTCTCGGTGTTCTGTGCTCAGTGCTCAGTGCTGTGCTGTTCGGTTCGGTTCGAATATATAAACATATGTATAATCAGATACTGATACATATAGCCTAGAAGTATTTTTAAGCGTGTTGTTTCCTACGCGTCGCCGCGTTGACTTTTAACTTTCGCTTTTACTGTGTCGGCGGCGTACGCGCGTTGTTCGATTTGCTTTCGCTTTCTCGAAAAAAAGCACACAGAAATACAAATAAGTAAAAATAAAATCAAATTCTTTGCAGCGCGCCAAAAATAAGAGCAGAACTTTGACTCTAAAACAACACACACACAAACGACACTCGGACACATCTTTGGCTGCAACACAAGACACGCCGCATCGATACTTCTCTTGGAGGTAAACCAGGCAAACACCCTTTCTTTCCCTCTCTCTACCTTTCCCTATGTCTCTGCCTTACTGCTCCTCCTTCTCCTCAACTGGGCTCAAAACGGGTTTTGGCCAAAAACACACAGAGCCAGCGACATGCGGCAAAAGTGCGCGCGCGTTCCAGGTTCTCCTTCACTTGGCCAAGAAGGGTTAGAGCCCCGGCATCGATACCAGGAAAAAGTTCGGAAAAAGGCGGCTTTTGCAGCGCCATTTCAGCCCTCTTTGTTGCTGCTTTGTTGTTGTTTTCCCCCCACTGTACTCGGGTTTTCCTCCCTGAACTTGAACAAAGAACAAAAGCAGCTTACGTTTAGATCGATACCAACTAAGTCTTCAGGGGGAAATGAACCAATATCTTGGGTTATCACAGGTACATGTCTAATTCTATACCTTGAGATGTAAATAGTTTAATATTATAACTAAGCTTTCGTTTTGGATTTTATATTCAGCTACTAATGAGTTTATTTTATGTCAAAAACCTATATTTAAAAGTTGATAATTCAATTTCTTTAGTGGATTAACCAGTTAGTCAGAACCCCTCCGAGAGTACCTATGGACATACATTTGCACCTGCTGCCTGGCTATGCAAATGCAGAATAGATTTTAGCTCAGCTTTGCCATCATTATCCACATATTAATTATGGCTCTATCTCCACCGATATGACACGCCTTTGGTGAGTGAGTCAGCGATCGATTTTTTTGGCCAAAACCCAAGGCTTCTCCTCCGCCGCTCTTCTGGGGCTTTTGCGCGTGGCTTTTGTTGCGATTTATCTTACAACCGGTTGCTGCTTGCCGGCAAAAAGCAAACAAAACAAATCGAGAGCCGAGAATAATGTGATAATGGTAGATCCCACAGCTGTCGACGAAATCAAGAAATCAAATCAGAGAAACCGAAAAGTTCAAGTCGCT
Organism: Drosophila serrata; assembly: GCF_035046125.1. Classification (NCBI taxonomy): domain Eukaryota; kingdom Metazoa; phylum Arthropoda; class Insecta; order Diptera; family Drosophilidae; genus Drosophila; species Drosophila serrata. Next base: position 667,453 of record NW_028257232.1, on the reverse strand, counting down.
CAGCCACATCCACATCCACATCCACATCCATAGCTATAACCATAGCCATAGCCACAGCCACATCCACATCCATATTCATGTCAATGGGCCGTGACGCGGGTTGGAAGCATTAGAACTGCAAGATGCCAATGACCCAATTTCCCCCCTCTCACACTCCCCACGACTCCACCCCGCCGGCGAGCTAATTGCCCGGCTCTATAATTAATCATCAATCCGACTCCGAATTCGATTCAGAGTCTGATTTTTATTCTGAGCCAGAAGCAAGTAATTTTTCGATATTTTTCGGTTAATTAGGAGTTGAGTGCACAGGGAACAATTATATAAAATAGTAGTAGTGGTAGTCAATAAATCATTTAAAACTATATAATTTTAATAGATATATTAACAATATCTTTAGGATACTTTGGCAATGACTTCCCAGAAAAGTGCCTGGTTTCTTTGATTTATTTTCTCTCTGTGTAAAATATAAATTAGAAATCTTAAAACATGTTTTTTGCATTAACAATGGATACCATAGCCCCAGACTCATTGCCAAATAAGAGGCGATGGAGTTTTCCCATTCAACATTCAACATTCTGGTCGAAGCCGCCTGGGTTTCTTCTGGGGCATGCTCGAGTGCGCTTGCGTGAGGACTCGGTTAGGTATTCTTTTTTTCGGTATTTGCTATTGGAAAACCCAAACAACACCGAGAGTCTGTGGAAATTTTTCAACATCAAGCCACACAACACGAACGGGCGAACGAACAAACGATCGGTGATCGATAATCGCTGTGTAAATATTTACGCCAGATTAAGCCAATTTTAGAGTGCAGCTTACTGCAGTTTGTTTGTTTCCTTGATTTGCTTATCAGATCAGTCCGGAAAGCAGCCGCTTTTGGCGCCAATGTCGGGGTCGAATTGAGAACAAATCGCCGCTTAGCTTAGTTGGAAACTGGAATCCGGGGGTGCTGGAGGGAGTCATGAGATAATGTCATCTGTCGACGTCCTGCTGACATACAGCCACGTGCAGATAACCCAATAAACGAACGACAAACACACGGAATCACGACTCTCGATTTCCATTTGCTCGATTCGATTTGAGAATAATAATTGCGCGACTTGCACTTATTTTCCATGATTTGAACATGTTAATTGATTACGAATACCATGCTCTACTTCCGCCTAAAGAGAGCAGAGGAGCAGAGACCCCGGCGACCATTGATCGCTCTACTAATTGTCGCGCCGGCGGTGGCCTTTGTTCATGCCGATAGTGGTGGTCAGCACACCAGAGGATGGATCTAGGCAGCGGCATCCCGCATGAGATGATAGCTAACTGTGTCAACGCCCCAAAAAGATACACAACTTCTTCCCGCCTAGCAATGCTCCTCCTTGGCTTACTCCCCAAGTGGAGCTGCTCTCCGCCGCTGGGTGAAAGGCCGAGCGATGAACTTGACGTGACAGCAGCTGCTGCTGCTTCTGCTTTTGCCCCAAAGTGTTTGCCATCTCATTCCGGAATGGGGCCAACTTGGAGTGTTGACACGAGTGCCCGGCGGATACATGGAGTTGCTCTTTTTTTGGGGAATATCTGAAGAGATCTGTTTCAGAGATGTTCCTAGGGTAAACATGGAAGAAGATGCTGTTCCTCAACATGTTCGTAGCTGCATTTATCTGTGAAGGAATCATTTCCGACCCTATAAACCATATATATTCTTGATCAGCATCAACAGGCGAATCTTTCTAGCCATAAAGGAGAGAAAATAAATTTTTGCCAATTTTTTCAATATTTTATAAGGGGTTACATCGTTAAAATTGGCAGAAAATGTCAAAAATGTACATTTTAAACTGAGTATGCAGATTTATTACCCCAATAAAAACAAACATAGGACTGCTTTCCGAATTGAAATTATTGCTTTTTTGGCTTAGTTATGCCAAAGAAAGAATTGATTTGTCAACAAAAATTGTCATAGAAAAAGATTGGTAATACTTTACTTTGGATAGAGCTTTTTGCAAGCCTTTCCCCCTGTTCTGAAGTAGGGCATTGGCAAGTCAGCTTTTCCTCTGCCAGAGACCGGAGTGTTCGCAGCCTTCTTGGGCGCTCGCTCCATTTTCGGCTACCGGCTTAGCTAATTAATATTTTGAGCGTAGAGTCGCTTAACGATTGCTTCACTTGTACCTACAAATTGCGGCGCTGAGATACGAGGAGGCTTGGAACCTGTCCACCGGCGGAACCAGACTATCTAAATGGGTCCGCACGCACGATGTGCCGGAATGGTGCGAGGAGGAGGAGGAGCAGGAGGAGGAGGGGCAGGACGCCTACAGTTGCATGTTATAAATAACAGAGCCATGTACTACATGTGACATGTGTGTGCAGTACGCACACACACGCCGCAGCAGGGGGAGAGCAAGACGGTCGAAGATAAAGATACAAACGCATATACTGCCAGATACAGATACAGGAAAACCGGCGGCAAGGAAAACATCTTAAGAACTCGCCGTCCGCGTCTGCGTCTGACTTAGCGTCTGGAGGGTATCCGTGGCCCCTCCTGATCCCGCCTCTGCTTCTGACCATATGTGTTTACCTATAACATTTATTAATTCAATCGACGGGCATCAATTTAAGCGCTGTCAACAGTCACAATTGGCGCTGACAACTGTTTGCCGCGACCTCCGGCCCCTTCTGGAAACCAGAAAAAACAAAACTGGAATGATGGATGGGGAATGTTTGCTCGCCCAGGGATTAGCTTACAGAAAGTGGGGGGGGGGGAGAGTGGAGACTAGGAGCGAGGTCTTGGAGGCCACAGGAGTCGGCTTGTCACATTATCCGCCGTTTTGTGGGGCCAAACCCAAGGGAGAGCAAACAAACGGGGCGAGCATGAAGGCACGATTTCCCCAAGCTCCACCAAGGGATACTCTTACATGATATCAAGCCAGATATTACCAACAAGTTGTTAATATAATAGAAAGTATTTTAAAAGGTTTATATAGCTTATTCTTCTGTATATATATTCTCTACAGAACTCCTTTCCAGTTCCATAGTTCTATATATATACATTTTGTTTAGACCTCTAACAAGCCCCCTAAGATAGTGCCTATACCCATGTTGTATTCACAGCAATCAAGACTCAAACTGGGTGCGTCCTTTAGGCCAATTTGTAGAGCCAAGATGTCTTCGCTTTCGATATATATTGTGGCCACAATATGGGATCGGGGCAACAAGTAAATGCTAATGTCTATTTATACATGGGCTGTTCTCGCTGTGGCAAGTCAGTTACGCGGAGGCACTTCGAGGGCTTCCTTCGATGGGTTCTCGGGTCTTGGTTCTCCCTTTCTGGGCTCTAAGTTCTGGGTTCCGGACTGCGTGGTCATTTGTGCATGAAAATGAAAACAAAATCTGAAATACGAACGCGAATCGAGTGGTTCTGGGTGTGCTAAAAGGCAGGTATTATGTTATTGGCTCGAGGATGGGATGGTGTCGCAACACTTTCGATGGCACAATAAACAAATACCCGGCCATAGCCTTAGCCCCAGCTAGACCCTTGTGTTATCGCCACGCTTGGTCTTTATGGGTTCCCATAAATTCGCATGGTCAATGATATAGCCGAAATTCGGTCGTAAAGGAAGTGAAATTATCAAAACTGGGGCCCAGTTCAGTCGGTCACGTGGTGGTGGTGGTGGAGATGTTAGGGCCGAGTCCGTTGCCGGGCAGAGGGTTGCCCCGTATCGGCGGGTATCAGGTGTGTTTTACTATAGCCCTGTTAAGCCGTTGCTGGGGCCATGATAAGCCCTCAAATCTGGCGGAATAATCAATTAATTTATGGAATGCATACTACTGGCGGGACAGTAGTCCGCCGATTAGCGTTAGGTTTATCTCTGATGCAATCTCGGCTAGAATAAATCCCTGCAATTCTCCAGCGCTCCCGATAAGCAAGCTGTTTGACTAAGCTTGTTTGTCGAGATCTTTGGGGAATATATCACGGGGGTGCTTGGTTACAAAAGATCGCATCGCATTGCCTCAGATTCCATCTTATCCGAGCTCCCAGTTAGCGGGTCCATGTAAGCATCTGCTTTATAACCCCGTGGCGGATCTGATTAGATAAAGGCAACGAAAAACGAATAGCGATTGCCAAGGCCAAGAGTTTGTTAGCCGCCGCAAGATGTGGACAAACAAGAAAAGCAATCAAAAAAGAGGCAAAAATCCACAGCACAATATGTACTCGTGGAGCAGGCACCTCATGTGCCCGGCATATGGAATCCACAGAGGCCCCTCCTGCGTCTCCATCTCCTCCTCACCGCTTTGGAATACATAATTGCGAATTCTTCTTTGGCCAAGACAATCGATCTGCTGACGCACTCCTGGCCCTGGCATTGGCCATCGTTCTTGACGTTTGACAATCCGCTTCCACCCACTGAACGGCACCACCACCTGTCTCCCATCAGCACCCCCCTGACTGCCATCTGCCGATTGACGTCGATGTGATAAACAGCGAAAAGCCTTTCACACCACGCACCTTTTTGCAGATATCTGACAGATACATATGTATATATAGTGGCGTCGCATCCAATAGTACCCAAAATATTTGGGAAAAATAATAATAAATGCAGATTGCTAGCAAAGCCAGCTCTTGGTTGAGATAGTAAAAGACTTCAAAGGGGGTTTTAACAAAAGTGTTTAGAGACTCTGCTAAAATCCCTTCTTATTCCTACCTAATAAGCATTTTGTAATTATATTTTCCACCCGCACTGTAGCAACCGAGTACACCAGTACAGGTGGAGCTCCTCCGGTTCAATTGTGCGGCTATCGCTTGGGGCACGTGACATTTATAAATAGATTTATCCATGCAAAGTGGTAAAAAAAACAATACATAAACAAGAGGGAACCATGGGGGCGTATGCGCAATGCGAAGGCCACTCTCGCTTTTCGGGGTAAACAGTTGCGTAACTTAACCACCAGCGGATCACTCTCTCCTAGGTTCCCCCACCCATACTCATCCGATTCCGTCTTCTCGCGATCTTTCCAGGAAATGGCCACACAGCAGACCAAGTCCCAGGACGAACTGGCAGCCAGTGCGCTGGTATCCAAGCAGCCGGACAACATCAAGGAGGAGAATGAGGAGGAGGGCGAGGAGATCGACGAGGCGGCCGTGGTGGTGCCCCCGGACAGCGGCTGGGCCTGGGTGGTGATGGTGGCCTCCTTCCTCTGCTGCACGGTGATCGATGGCATTGTCTTCTGCTCGCCGCTCATCCAGGAGCAGCTGATGGCCGAGTTCAACGTGAGTAAGGGCTACGTGGCGTTCGTTTCGTCGCTCCTAAGTGGCTGCTACCTGATGGCCGGTCCCTTCGTGAGTGCCATGGCGAATCGCTTCGGCTTCCGGCCGGTGACCATGGCGGGAGCCGTGTTCGCGGCCATCTGCTTCGGGCTCTCGTACTTTGCCACCAGCGTGGAGTACCTGTTCCTTATCTACGGCATCCTGGGCGGCATTGGCTTCTGCATGGTCTACATCCCGGCGGTGGTGATCATCGGATTCTACTTTGAAAAGTGGCGTGCCCTGGCCACCGGCGTAGCCATGTGCGGCTCCGGTGTGGGAACCTTTGTCTTCGCCCCGCTGACCGAGGTCCTGCTGAAGATGGGTTGGCGCGAAACCCTGGCCATCCAGGGAGCCATCGTCCTGTCCTGCGCCGTCTTTGGCCTGGCCTTCCGTCCCATCCAGCCCATCACGCTGTCGGTGACCAACGAGGCTGGCGCTGACGAGCAGGAGAAGAGCAAGCTAAACGGGCACGGCAACACCGTGGCCCCCACGCCGCAGCTCCACCAGGCGGCCTTCACCAAGCCTCTGCCCGAGGGACGCTTCGCCTACTCGATGCCCAACTCCGCCCACAACACGTACATGGGTGCTTCGCAGCGCCACCATTATCCCACCGCCCAGGAGATCTTCAAGGGAATGAACTTGGAGCGTCGGCCCTCGGGTACCGCGGCACAGAGCAACAAGGGAACGGAGCTGAAGCAGCTGAGGAAGTCGCAGCCCACGACGCCAAACGGGGATCCCCAGCAGCTGACCTTCAACCTGCACAAGGAGCTGACCACAGTCGGCGAGAATGAGGAGGAGGCGGAGAACGATAACCTGTTGGAGACGGAGGCCAAGCCGGTGACCATTCAGGCACGCAGACACACAGTGTCCGGCCGCCGACCCCAGGACATTGGCAAGCGATCGGCGGCCGCCGCCCATGAGGCGCACCATGGCCAGGCGTCATCCTCGAGGCCCATGTACCGTGACGATATCTTCTTCACCGGATCACTGACCAGGATTCCCCAGTACCAGTCGCAGACCTCGCTCGCCTACCACATGTCCGTGACCCGGCTGCCCACCAAGCAGGACATGCTGGAGGACCGCCAGAAGGGCTGCCGCATCTGCCCGGAGGCAGTGCGTCGCACACTGTCCACTATGCTGGACACCGAGCTGCTTAAGTCACCCGCCTTCATGTGCCTGGCCTTCAGCGGCTTCCTGACCATGATGGGTTTCTTTGTGCCCTTCTGCTTCCTGGTGGAACGCGCTGTGGCCGCCGGCATGGACAAGCCATCGGCCCTCTCGGTGCTCGGTGGCATTGGACTGGTGAACACATTCGCTAGGATTGTGTGCGGCTCGATTAGCTCGTTCCCCAGCGTCAAGCCGCTCTGGCTGAACAACTTCGCCCTGACCGCCGGTGGCATCGCTACCATCTTCAGCGGCGTCGTCATTAACTCTGCCTCCCAGTGGACCTTTGCCCTGTTCTTCGGCATCTGCATTGCCTGCTTCTCGGCGCTGCGTTCGCTGATCGCCGTGGAGCTGATCGGTCTGGAGAAGTTAACGAATGCCTACGGATTCCTGATGCTCTTCCAGGGCCTGGCAGCCACGGTGGGCACGCCCATAGCAGGTGCGTAATCATTATCCCTGAGATCTTTCACGAAGTACTAACTAATCATTGGACCTCTTGCAGGAAGCCTTTACGAGATGACCAAGAGCTACGACATGGCCTTCTACTTTGCCGGCGGCCTCATCCTGCTGTCGGCCTTCCTCTGCTATCCCCTGACCTGCGTGAGCCGGTGGGAGCAGCGTCGGAACGAGAAGAACACCCCCCTGCCGGCCGCCTAGGAAGCCTAGCCTAGTCTAGCCTAGCAGAGAAAGAATACATCTGCCAGACAGCCTGAACATCTTGTCAAGGCAGCCACACAACTATCTCCGAGGGCTTCGGAGACACACCCTTCGGTGTGTCCTTGGCCCTGCGGAGCGCGGAAAGCGCGAAAGCCTGTTCCGGAGTACTTGATACGTTAAGATTAGACGTAAGCGAAATGTTGTGCCTTCGGATGGAGAGAGTGTACATTAATGTTTCTATAAGCTTTAAGAGGACGAGACGAGAGGGGAGCAGCTAGGCTTAGGTTAACCGAACACATTATTAATACTATTACTATGTAGCCCGTAAGCAGCTCCTGTGCACATGGCTATGGCTGGGCCACAAGTCGACTGCCAAGTTAAGAATCGTTTTGTTGAGTTATTTAACATGAGGTACAAGAGGTATGAGGAGAAACGAGAACGAGAACGAGAGCGAGACCGGTGCATTTGTTTACCTTTGTAAGACACACCACGTTCGACTTCGTTACATAGTTTAGATAGATATATCACAATCGATCGGGTCAGTGCACTCGCCGGCGTAAAGCAAATAAACAATCAGCCAGACGATGGAGGCATCTATCTGGTATTTATATATACATATATATATTGTACGATACAACAGAGAACACAGAGTACATAATACACACACGGACCGCCACATACTCAGCATGCGCGTTTATCAACAATATAATAATTACATTACAAGCAGAGAATGATTTGTTTTACATTTAAAATTGATGACGTGACTTCATCCAACAATAAAGACGATTTCCGATTAATACAAACTAAACGATCGCTATCGGTTTATTACTTTCGCAGCACAAAGTAAGCTTAACTATGTGGGGATTGGGCGGTGACTATGAAACAAACATTTGAAATGTGTGTTTTAAGAAGATCCTGTTAAGTAACGCCCCTCGATGATGTGTCTTTGGTCATGGCACACTCCACTCACTACTTTTCCTGATTCAGTGAATTGATGAACTCCTCCAGCTTCTCCTGGATCATCCGTACTTTGACTTAGAAAAGCAGCACTTTGTGCGTTAGTAAACTAATTCAATTATCAATTGTAAAACAAACTACTCACTCAGTTCTTCCGCCAGCAGCACTCGCTTTCCGGTGAGCAGGTGCGCCTTTTTCTCTTCGTCGTCGCTGAACTCGTCCAGCACCGCCTTTATCTCCTTGTCCAGCCGCCGGGCCTCCCGATTTATTACCTGCTGTCTTAAGGCATTGCCCGTTATCTTTATCACCTGCTGGATGCGCCAGAAGAGCACGACGTCGCTGCAGGAGATCTGCAACACATAAAATATAGAGCTCCAGTTGGGATATCCTTTCTACCTTAGACCACTCACCTCGCACTCAGCTCCTTGTTGCGTGTACAGGTAATAGGCCTTGCGACAATCCTTTGCCCTCTGCAACGCCTGCTGCAGGAAGTGTCTAAAAAATAGAAAAAGGCTGTGAAAACAACTCCACTCAGCGACAATCACTCACTTTCTGTAGACTGGGAACCACGTTTGCCTTATATAGTCCGTGTCCACGTCCACGTTATCACGCTGCAGGTTCTTGCGCACCGTCGTCAGCTCATCGTAGCTCAGAGTGGGCAAATGTTTCTGCAATCATAATTGAAGAAATGTTATCACCCAAGGAACAAGCAATTACTATTGAGAACTACTCGTCGCAACACGATTGTCAATTAGGATTAACACGAAGAAAGTAATTATCTCAATCACTTGATTTAATTGATTTAATCATTAATAATAATCAAGCTGGTTTAATAGAATTTATAAAAAGTACTTATTTTATTTATATTGATGCCGATTGTAAAGATCGGAACTCTACCCAAAAATCTGTACAAACTAGAGGAATTCTATACATACAAAAATTACAAAAAAACTTCAATATTTTTATACTCTTGCATTTCCGACCCCATAAACCATATATATTCTTGATCACCATCAACAGGCGAATCTTTCTAGCCATAAAAGAGAGAAAATAAATTTTTGCCAATTTTTTCATAATTTTATAAGGGGTTACATCGTTAAAATTGCCAAATTTGGCCAAAATTTACATTTTAAATTGAGTATGCAGAATTATAACCCTAATAAAAACTAACACAGGGCTGCTTTCCGAATTGAAATTAGACCATTTTTGGCTTAGTTATGACCTATTTTCCAATCGGCCAGTTACCCAATTGCAAATTGCAAGATGTCCATTCAGGTTAGAGAACCATAAGTGCAGTTAAGCTCAACCTGAAAAAGAATTTCAAACTCACCGAGTCCGTTTTGAGTATTTTGTCCAGTTCCCCCTTGACACACCGCCGCTTCTGTTGATCCTGGGTGAGGTACTGCCAATGGGTGAGGCGTCGCATCTGACCGGGGCCAAACATCTGCCCCAGCGTCTCTTCCGTCTGCACGAGCTTGGCATTCACGGACGTCTCCAGGAACTTGACAGCCGAGTCCCACTCGGACTTGGTGTGCACGAACCGATCCTCCAGCGTGTTCAGTTGGATGACGCGCAGCATATCGATGGCCTTGTCCTCCCAGCTGTGCCGCCGGATGGCCTCGTCTACCACCGCACCCTTGAGCTGATCGAAGATGCCGTCGTGGTCCTGGGACTTCTTGGAGCGCTCCATCAGCGAGATGAATTCCAGTTGCAGGGCCTCCCAGCCGGCCTCCACGGACTTCGCGGGCAGAGCCTGCTCGGCCCACTGCCGCAGCTTTATGTCCACCATGGTGTTGAAGGAGTCTACAATGAAAGAAAAGGCATTCCAGCCGTTAGTTTAGCCGAATTGGCACATGGAACCACAAGTTTATGAGTGTGTGTTTGGGTAATGATGATGGTAAACAAAGCCACAAAACAGTCGCGATAATAGCAGCAATTTGATTCAATTAGCCTTTGATTTTAGCCCGAATTCATTGATCAAATTAACGGATCTGTCATAAAATGATAAGTAAACAGGAGACCAAACGTGTTTCGGTACAAATCTGGTTTCGTTTCGTTACGTTACACTGGGGCGGGCGCTCGTAAATCTCAACACTTTCCGGCAGCAGTCCCCACATGACTCCAGACGGCTTAGTCACTTCTTAAACGCTGTTAATGGCGCCGAAATCGGAGGAGTACACAGTAAATATACATGCATGATTCAAGCAAAGAGTTGGGGCCGTTTCGGAATCCCAGGAGGAGGCTTTCAAACCGGTTCAGGGCATGTGATTCCCTCGTTTCCATGTTAAATGCTAAGTTAAACAACAGGCACACGTGAGGCAGGTGTGCTTTCCGTTCCTCTTCAACCAAGAACAACAAGAACACACACACACTGGACGAAGCACAAGGCGGCGGGTGATGAACGTGGACGTGCCTCCAACGATGACGTTAAAACCTACAACTTAGCACTACAAAATATTACTTTGAGAACCTGACTGAGCGGCGGGCAGGTAGATGTTCTCGAACACATAGTTGGACAGCTTCTCCCAGAGCTTGGCGTTGAGAGCGTCGTCCCACTTCTTGGCCGAGATCTGCGACAGCGTCACCACCTCGTCCAGTATCTCGCCCTTGGCCTTGTCGAACAGTTCGTCGCGTCCGGACTCGCGCAGCCTGCAGAGAGAAGGAGAATCACTTGCTAAAAAGAGTGCTAATCATTTCACTTTCTTTGTTCTCACCTAGGGAAGTTGTTCTTCCATTCGGTCTCCAGGTTGAATCTGGTGGCCTTAAATGCATCAGCCTGCTGCTCAATGGTCTCGCGCACCATCTTCCAGAAACGATCGGAAACGGCCAGGCTGAGATTCCGGCTGGTCACCTGATGGGGCATGATTACGCCGCGTCGACTATGCGGGGCGGAAGGTTAGTTTAATTGATTCGACCGCCTTCTTTCCCGTTACTCACTGGAACAGCTTCGAGTTCTTAAAAAAGTCCTCCTCGTACTGCCTGATGGCGTCTATGCTGTCGTCCTTTCGACCGCGTCCTGTTACCACAGCGTAGTAGCCTAGAGCCTTCATGGGGAAGAGCTTGCCGGACAGAATCTTCCTTATCCTATCCGGGTCGGCCAGCTCCTCGGCCAGATCCACCTTCGTAAGCACGAAAATGGTTCGCCGACCCAGAGGATCGCACTGCATGACCAGATCCGTGACATTGCTGCGCTCCGCGTCAACGGAGCCGTCTTGGATGCACAGAATGATGGCGTTGGGGTTGCTCATGTAATGCTTTGTCATCTGGTGAATCGAATCCTTGGTATCCGAGGCCATGTCCACTGTCATAGTCTGCAAAAGGGGTACTTTAGCCTAAAGAATATAGATTCCTCGAGAAATACATACTGAGATAATGCCGGGAAGATCGACTAGAACCATGCGCTGCAGGCCGGGACCTTTGACCGTCATGGAAATGACTTCGTTGCTCACGGTCTTGCCACCGCGAACGGAGGCACGCATGCGGAACTCCACCTCCTTCCGCAGATCGGCCAGATCCGACTCCTTGGTGAGGTCGTACTCCCTGTCCGAGTCCCTGAACTGCGCCACATGATAGGGTCCCTCCGCCAGGGTGACCTTGACGGGAGCCCGGGTCATCATCTCGCCACTGCCGCGGGGAAAGATGCGCGCCTTGGCAATGGACTCTAGGACCGATGTCTTACCACTGCTCTGATCTCCCACGACGACGACGCGCGGCAGATGATCGGCCATGGTGTAGCCCGTATCGTAGCCCGAGAGCTCGTCCAGCACCTCGGAGTACATGTCGATCAGGGACTTTTTGATCTTCTTGGCCAAAGTCTTCTTGTTCGTCTTGAGGATGAGGAACTGCTGGCGCAAATCGCGATTCTCCTTTTCCATTTTCTCCAGTTCCTTTTGGTATTTGATCTGCACATTCATGATCTCCGTCTGCAGCGTCTCTACCTGGCTCTGGAGTTTCTCTGTGGAGAAGTTGATGAGGTTGGGTTAAAAGGGTTTCCCAGCTAAAGGAGAGCTCATTACTCACCATACTTTTTGCGACTCTCATCGGTGGTGATGCCCAAAGCGGCCACAGAGGTCTTGGCCTTCAGGTCCTCCTTGGCTGCAACAGAGTGGAGAGTTTGGGGAGGGAAATATAAGTCTCGATTACGATGGGCAGGGTTCTCTCACTTTAAATTTGTTTGGGGAGCTGGGAGGGCAACCTACTTTCGACAATCTGAACTCCTTGATAGTCGGCGGCCTCGATGGCATCGTCCAGGCGATTGTCGAACCAGTTGCGCCATTCCGACAACTTATCCTCGCCCAGCTGCTTGAGCTTCGGATCTAGAACACAAGCAAATGCCGTGATTCAGTGATGCAGTGGGAGATTCAGAAAACGAAAACGATGCCATTTTGGCCAGGATTAATAACGGAAGAACTAAGCAACTAAATGGCCATTTAAAGTGAGAGAAGGTGAGGGAGAGCAACGGAGAAACTCTCCGGTAGAACTCCGAGATTAGGAGCTGCTTACACTCACCTATATCGATGGCATTTTTTACCAGGCCTCCCACCTCCATTAGATTGCGGGAGAAGGCGTTCCACCGCTCGCCCTGTGGCATGGCATCCTCCAGCCATTTCATGTCCGGCAGGCCGTCCTTCCAGTCCTCGTATTTCTATCCAAAAACAAGTAATACAAACTCTACATTTTTGCAACAATTATATAACACCGCAAACACTCACTTTGCTTAGGGAAACGCCCCCTCCAATGGCGCCGCCCAGGACGAGGTAGCGCAGCTTTAGTGCTCCTCGCAGGATGCGCACCACCAGCATGCCGTAGCCGCGCGAGGGCGGCGGCATTTGCCAGCCCCGCGCCGAATTGCCGGCAAGCAGGAACTCCTCGTGGTAAGGGCCATTCCTGTGCTGCTGCCGCTGCTCGTGGGGCGGCCCTCTTCGAGCATGGCTGGTGATGCCGCAAAGCGTGGAATGATTGCAGCAGGCAACCTTGGTGGTGGCGTAGACAACAGCTTTCCTCGCGGTGCGCCTGCAAGGGAAAACACACCGAATCAGAGATGAGGCAACGATGACGAAATCGACCGAGAGAGACAGAGGCGAACCTCTGCCCCTCGCTGACGCTCAATATGCACCTACTTACCGGGATGTATTTTGATAGATGCGCAACATAATCTAGCTGGTTGGGGCTATGACACTTTTCTCGCGGTTTGCTTTGTTTATTTACGAGAATTAATCAATTTTTCTTCTGCCGCAAAAACTCATTTTTTTCCGCTGACCGGGGCTGTGTGACCAAATCTTTCCAACACTAAAAAGCGGTCACGCTGTGCACAAAACAGCTGACTTTTCCTATAAAACTAAAAAGGTTCGTGTCCACACTGTTCTTATTGGTACGCGGAGCTGCCATTTAATATTTTCCGACACTGCGGCAGCCATGCCGAAAATTAATATAAACTCAAAATAGTTCCGTTAGGAGCGCACTTTCACTTCACAACAATACAAAATGTCTTCTCTACTTCCTTTCTTGAACAAAGAAAGTTTTTCATCAATTCAATTAAGAAAAGACACTGAATTCAAGGCATAAAGGAAACAATCTTAATTTTTGGCGATTTTTTCAATATTTTATATAGTTAAAATTGTCAAAAATTTAAATTTTAAATTGAGTATGCAGTTTAATTGCCCAAATAAAAACTAACATAGAGCTGCTTTCGATTTAAAATGAATGCTTTTTTAGCCTACCTATGAGTTTTTTAAACTTGGACTTCTTGAACAAATTGTCATATAAAAAAATACATTATATCGACTAAAAAATGGTATTTAGGCTTTAGTCAGAAGCTTGTAAATATGTGAAGGAGTCATTTCCGACCCTATAAATCATATATATTCTTGATCAGCATCAACAGGCGAATCTTTCTAGCCATAAAGGAGAGAAAATAAATTTTTGCCAATTTTTTCAATATTTTATAAGGGGTTACATCGTTAAAATTGGCAAAAATTGTGATTTTTTTACATTTTAAATTGAGTGTGCAGATTTATTACCCTACTAAAAATTAGCACAGGGCTGCTTTCCGATTTAAAATTATGGCTTTTTTGGCTTATTTATGAATGTGTTAAGAAATGATTTTTATATAAAATGTTCCTATAAAAATATATTTAAGCTTCGACCCTAAGAATGCGAATATTTTAAGCTTAGGATTCATTTGCAAACTGCAAGGGTATAAAAAACCATCCTCTAAATAGTGCGGTTCTTTGTAGTCACAGCTATCTGTACAGTGTACATAGAACCGGAATGCTATTTGTAGATCGATTAATATATACATATGTAGGTGATTTTGAGCGGCAATGAACCGCTTAGTGCTTAATAGCTAAATTTTGATAAAATGAACTCCGATTTCAACTACTCTTTATGAAAATTGCGGAGCAGTCGCTTGCCAGAATGAAGGCCCTGCGAATGCTGCTCTTGGTATCCATCCATCTGATCGCAGTAAGAATCGGTGCTTTATAATCCGAAGGCAAGTAACCCACCCATTAAACCCCCAGCTCCATGGCCACGTGGAATTCAACAACCTGCGCTGCGTGGTACGCGACAAGCGCTTCCTGACCTTTGAATACTGCCACCTGAAGTCCATCAATCGCACCTACAAGTACGCCTCGCTGAAGAGCAAGATCCAGCAATTACCAATCGACAACTGCGTGGTAAGATTACGGAATGCCGATCGCTCTTGGGCTGACCTCCTCCTTATGCCCCCCTAGACCCTGTTCCAGGTGAGGCTGCGGGAGAACAAGCGGATCCTGTACAACTTCGACCTCAAGGTGGATGGCTGCAAGTTTATGAGGGAGCGCAACAACGTCCTCGCCAACTGGATATACCAGACCTTTGGGCCCTACTCGAACATGAACCACACCTGTCCCTACAATGTGAGTGTTGTCCTGGCTTCGAACATGATGTCCTCAAACCTAATTCTGACCGATTTCAGCACGACATCGTTCTGGACAAGCTGCCGGTGCAGCACGTGAACAGGCTTGTCCAGTCGGTCATTCCCGATGGCAGATACTACATGAACAGCACCTGGGTGGTTAACAGCATTCCGCGGGCCGAAATCGTCCTTTACTTCACCAAGAGTTGATTGAGAAGAGTCTGGCACTGGGATTATCTATATACAGTTGTTTTATTTTAGTATAAACTATTATCTTTTTATGAAAAGATTGCAATGGAACCTAACTAGCAATCGGCCTTGAAAGCATTGTGGAACATTCTATATTGTAAATTAGACATAAAGATCTTTAAGCACAAACTTGGTGGGCTTGTTGACCAGACCATATTAAATATGATCACTGATTAACAATGGATGAATGATCGCCATTATCAAAGACACAGAGGTGTTATTGAGGCCATCAGAATGCATTTTATTTTTGCACAGCTGGCTGAGCTGTGACCCGGATGAGCCGGCGCACCTGTTGTCCTGTCAAGTGGCTACTGCTAATGCGATTAGGGAGGAACATGGAACCTAGGAACCTAGGAACCGAGCAGCTGCCAATCGCCTGGCTCAGCCTACTCTCGTCGTAGTCACACTTAATAAACACAAAGAGAAACAGATACAAATAATATATACATAAATGCACTAGAACACAATCCGAGATCCTGCTGGAGCCACCAAAATGCCGGCGAACATAGTGACCACGGAGCAGGTTGCTCACCAGCGCTCCTTCATCGACAGCATGAGCAAGGTGTCGCGGTCCTGGTGGACGCGCTTTGCCTGGTATCCGCGGATGCAGGAGTGCCACTACCGTCGCATCGACCAGATCTACCTGGAGAGCCGGCAAATGTACGGCGATGAGCACTTCCTGCTCTACGCCACCCGCCGGCGCCTGGACAAGAAGTTCACGCAGACGGCGGCCAATGCGGAGGAGCGATTGGAGAGACAACAGACCATGGAGATCGATGGCTCCGTGAACGTCACGGTGCCAAAAACAACGAACGGGATGTACGGCCTCTTGAAGCCCACGAGCCTGCACTTCTGCTAGTCGGAGTCCACCTGGAGTTCCCCGAAGGGAAAGGGAGCACCCTCCGGCCCAGAGGCAGAGGCAGACACTTGCAATTAAACTATCATCGTCCACTGACAATGCAACTCTCAATGGCCGTCACTCATTACGCGATTTTTGCATGACCGTGCGCATAATTAACAAGGTGAAAATGTCAGTTTAATTCAGCTTCCCCCCCTGCGTTTGCCGAGTGCGAGTGTTCACTGTACCCCCCGTTCCACAGGCCTCAGGTTCCCTACACCGGAAAGTTCGCACAGGTAATTAAGTGATCGCGTCTGTCCACTCGATGAGATGACTCGCCTCGTTTGTTCGTCGGCTTGGAAACGGTTTTTATCTTTATTCAAAATGGGAAATATTTCATACTAGCATTTCGCTAGGCATTGGAATTAATTATTGAAACGACACGGGAGTCAATCAAGGGAGAAATGGAGATCGAAATGCACCATAGTTTCCCTGTCTACCCAAGAGTCGTGCTAATATCACAGGCTTCCTTGCTTTATTAATGTATCTTACAAGCTATTAATATGATGTATTTAATATTTTCAAACATTGGGAGTAAAATTAACAATTAATATGTATCTCAGGAAGAGAAGCCACATCTCATATTTTAAATTTAAAAGTCTTTAAACAAGAATGAATGCAACGAATAAATAAAATGTAAAAAAGAAACGTATAAATGAATGTTTTTTTTTGTGACTTCTTTCTGAGGTAAGGAATCTTCTTGAGGAATTGAGCTTGGCCATTCTACACCATTGCAATGATATATGTGTCCATTATGACAGGTGCTCCTCCTTCGCCTCAAAATTCCGGACGTAAGCACAGGTGTGATGGCAGAACTTTCGCGCAGTATGATTTAAAAAGTTCCATATGCAAATTACAGCCAAAGTTTCCCTCCGTCCATCGGAGTGCGCTGGTGGAAGCGGCGGAAAATCGGTGCAAGGAAAAATGCCCATGCAAGTGTGCAAATTACACAAAGAGAACGCGAACTTCGGCCAAAGTTCCGAACTGGGCCAACGCGGGGTGACTCTCATTAGACACATGACAGCATTCACAGGCACCTGGCCAAAGAGGAAAGGGGTGGCGGGGGAGCTGGAGCTGGAGCTGGAGCTGCCCACCTGCGAATGCGTGTGAAAAATCAGTCAGCAACGGCCCACAAAATCGCCGCAGCTCGCAATTAAACGGTAGCGGATAATTGCTATCGAAGCCATAATGATGGCCAGATCAGTACTTGCACACACTCGACAGAGACACACACTCGCACACTCGCACAGGCGGTGTGTCTTGATTTCTCTGCTCGATTCTGGAGAGCTTTGTGCCTGCCTTTCTGGGCGGCTTCATTGTTTGCACATTTTTCCCAGCACCATCGATGCGAACTTTTCGGGAACCATTAATGCTTGACTGGATTCTGTTGAATCATCCATCAGTTAGAGAGATCAGGCGGCAGTGACTTACACTCTGTTTTTGGCAGTGTTTTTAGGCCAAAAGACAAGAAAAAACGGGCCAGAAGAGAGACTCTGCGCTGAGTTCCATTCAAAATAAATAAACACAGAGACACCTACGAGGAGGAGGAGTGGATGCAGTTAGGAGCTGTGAGTGGATACACTCAAAGAAAAGGTTATATAGCTGAGAACATACTATCGAAAAATATGGGAGAGACAAGGAGATGAGCTGAAGCCTCTTCCCTCCAAGAAATCTTAATAAACTCTTCCCAAATTTCTCTTGGTGTAGTTGCTACACGGGCTGGTCTGGGCCTAGGAGAGGTCAGGGGTCAACCCCTTTTCCTTTGTCCAAAATAAACAACATTTGCTGACTTCACGACAGGGCTCAGACAGCATTGCTGATCCTATTAGTGCTCGCCCAGGGACAATGGCCACGATTGACTGACTGGCGCCATGTCTCAGTAAGGACTCAGCTCTCTCCTTGTCCCTTTCGTGGCAGAATAAGTCCAGGGATTAGGGCGTAAAAGGGACTTAATCCAGTTTTGCATCGTTCTCCCTGCTCCTCGCGCAGGTAGAGGGGAACAGGTCCCGGACACCGCGCACAGGAAAAGCCAAATAAAATAATAAAGAACTAAATACGAAAGACGAAACATTAAATAAATAAAAGTCAACGCCAGAGAGCAGCTCATAAACGCCGCAGCTCCAGCTTTAACTTCAAATTAAAACGCCATTGGCGCTTTGGCACGCATAGACCGGGGATTGGGTTTGGAAATGAGACTGAACTGAGTTTGGGATTGAGACAGGGACCTGGACTCGGACTTGGACTCCTCCATCCAGAGCTGGGTCGTCCATCAAACTCTTTTTGGTTTGCCGCCGCCAAGCCAATTTGCCAATTTCATAAACTCGGTTTGATTTGCCGCCAAAAACAAAAAACAAAATCAAAATAAAAGAAACTGAGAAGACAAAACGGAGAACCGCAAAGGGAAACTGAAAATAAAACCCCAAAAACGCCCCCAGGCCGGGCAGACAAATTCCGACTACTTCCATTTGAGAGATCTGTTGTTTTGGCGGAAAAGGTGGCCTAGACCTAGGAAGGTAGCTTGGCTTAGGTATTCATCAAAAAAGCCTTCAGCCGAAACCAAGGGCGTAGGTGTGGGGTAAAATATTAATAAAGGTGTCTTACAAAATGTGTGTAACATTGAATAAAAATACTTGTAATCTTTAGATGAATAAATCGCAGAATTCTTATTATATATATGTATGTCTTTGGATTAATTAATAATGGGGGTTTTTCTCTTATTAGAAATTTGAGGATATATATCACAGAAATAAATTAAAATTACAAGTTAACTGAAAAGTTCATGATCTGTTAAAGATCTCCCATGTTTTAAAGTGAGATTATTCTATATTTCCCCACAAAATAACACCGAAATTAGACACAAAAACCCCTCCATTCATACTGCAGACATTGTCTTTGGCTACGCCACTGGGCAAATTACACTTATGGCCATAATTCAATCAGCGCATTATCAATCACGGCGGCTACTTGTCTTGGCCAGTGAGTCAAGTCAATCAGGCATCGGTGCTCTCCCTCTCCCTCTCTCTGTGTTGCTGTCCCGCTCGCACTTGAGTGTGAAACACGTTTGAAAGTCATTAACTTAAATGATTCACTTTCTGAGCCATAAATTTCGCCACTAACTGGCGAGGAGCCAGATCCAGAGCCAAAGAGCCAGCGCAGCAATCTCAGAGTGTGCGCGAAAATAACGTCGACAGAAATGTCTTAAAAAATTGCTAAATAATCGCCTTAAATGAGTCTATAAAAGTGAACACCCGAGAGCAGTGACTAGAGATCATGACCAAGTCCAGGAGGAGACCCAAGAACCAGTGGCTCTATCCACCAAAAACCACCAAAGTGAATTTTCATTGCCAGCGGAAGTCGTAAATCAATTTTTTCCCTCCGCCGAAAAGAAGCCTAAAAGTTAGGCCTAGAAATCTAGGCGGCGGCGCCCAATTCTGGAAGAGAGAGAGAGCGAGAGATCCATCCGCGATGGATGGCTCCTATACCAATTTCGGCTAAGACGACAGCCATAATGATAGGGGCCACTTTTGCCGCCGTCGAAGCCACGAAGCACGCTATGGCCAACAGACGCAGGAAAAGGGGGAGGAAAACGGTGCTCAAGGGGGGAAGGGGTTCGGAACGGAAGGGGCCAACTTGTCAGAGTCTCTCAGACATTGTGTATTTGTGTTTCATCTACGTTTCCGTTTCAATGTTTCTACCAAGACGCCATCATGACAATGTCAGCGGCGGAGGCAGCAGCTACAAAAAACACAAAGAGACGACATCTCACGCAGCCAAAGAATGGTAGTTGGGGAAGTATTACCAACATGGAGTGAGTATAAGAAAGATGGAGATTATTGTTTACTATTTATATCATTAAAAACTTGTATTGTTTTGAATCACTTCTAATTTAAATAAAGCAAACACACATCTCACATTTACAGACTACTAAAAAACTGTTGAAAAGAACCCAAAGTAGCCTTAATTTTTATCCCGAAATAAAGGGAAATCCCATCGGGGAGCAGCAGCCCAGGGAGCCAACAACGCCTATTCCGTCTGGCCAAGATTAGACAAAAGGAGGTCCCAGTTCTAGTCGCAGAGCCGCTGCCAAATGGGATTATCGATGAGCTGTGAAATCCCTTTAGGCGGAAATGCCCGAGGAACCCACACACACAGACCCGGGACAATGCAACAAGTGTTGCGGCAGATTGAGCAACAAAGGACTCATAATTGTGGCAGCCACACAAAGCGACACATTCGGCCAGGACACAGGACGAGGGTCGGGACTATGGCTAATGAGTGGCCGCTAAACAAACCATAAAGCAGTCGTAGCCATCCGGCACGCTGATTTGGCGGCAACTTCTTTCAAGGCCCACTTGACACTTGGCCGGGACTAGGATCTCCTCCTCCTCCTCCTCCTCCTTGCCTGCTTGTGGTTTTCCCTTTGAATTTATGTCTGACAATATTTGGGAAATTAAATCATTGCCGCGGACAGTTTTATAGTCCGAGGGCGTGACGAGATTGAGAGGAGTGGGAGCGAGGGAGCAGAGGTTTTCCATAGCTTCTAACAATGACCTGTGGGCCTGCGGGCTCCGCTTAACCCTCGACTGCCTGGGACACACGGAATGGGGCAAATTGGAAAAAAATGTCAATTATGCGCAATTTTGCTCAAGCAATTGACATTTGTTGCTGGTTGTTTGTGGTGATTGCGCACGCATACATTTGCGCAAATAAATTGACAAATAGGATTTTCGTTTCTCTATGATTTTTTTTTTCTATTTTTTTCATTTTGAATTAATAAATTGCGGCCAATTTGCCGCTAGCCTTGCCAGCGTGGAAAATCAGAGCCATACGCGGATCTGGAGAATATATCAGAAAACAATTCTATTGCGTTGTCTGTAAAATAGCATATATACTTGGTACAGATCCCTGGCTATAGAAGCTGTACAATATCCATGTTATCATTCGTTTTTTTAAATCAAGAGTAATTACGTTTAATTGCTTTTTTTGCAATTGATTTTGCTTTGATCTTTGCTTTTCCACTGAATGGATTGGGGCGTCCAGTACGGACAGATATAGATCGGGAACTTGTTTTCAACTTGATATATGTAGTTAGTACCTACGTACGTCTCTCTGAGTCATGGAAAATGTTAACTTTTTTGTTTGTTAATTGTGAGTTTTTCCCCTCGTAATACTATTGTAATATTGTAATACTATTTACTATATTATTTTTTATATTCAAAGAAATTTATACTATATAAAAACAAATATGTAACTTAAATTTTTAATTATTAACATCCCAAGTTCTATATAATTCTACATCCATATCTACCTTCAATCTCCCTGGAAATTTCCGCTGCTCTTTTGACCCCTTAACTTTTTCCGATTACTATTCAATGGCAATACAAAGATTAAAGATTAAGCGGATTGGGTGAAGTGGAGCACTCATCCCCCACTCGGAAAACCCAAAACCCATCCCCATCCATCCGTGCAATCCATTCATGAATGACCTCGACCGAAAATCAGACCGAAAAACCAAACCAAACTGAATCGAAAAACCTTTATCGCAAGCCGGCAATCGAAACGGAAGTGGCGTTCAATTTATGGATGAAATTATCCACTGTGAAGATTTGCTGAGCTGTGTAAATAAATGGAGAGAGATCTCCCTACGATCGCCCAATTGAATTAGAAGTACAGGCACTGGGACTGGGACTGGGACTGGGCCTGGTCAGGACTCATGAATGGCTGGGCTGAGACAAGACCAAAGACAGGCCATGAGATCAGCATGTTCGAAAGTCCGCGCAGACCACTGAACCCATTTTCTCACCTGTTTAGGTTGTAAAGAGACTCGAAAACAACAATTTATCGCTGTCGAGATCGTCGCCTGCCTTGCTCCTCCTCGAGAGGGCTTCACTTCGATTGGGGGAACTCCGACTCCAACTCCGACTCCGAGTCCGTCTCGGAATCCATCTCCGTGTCCGTTTCCATTGGACTTCGATTGCATCGACTTAAGTTTTGGGTCTCGTTCGGGCAGCGTCATACGATTTAATTGCTTCGATTGTGTCAGCAGTTTTATGTATCTATATAGTACATGTCTTCATCGCCATTGCCATCGGTCAAAGCATTTTGTTGCGGAAGGGGGCGTTTTGGCCAGCCCCTCTTCAGCCTCAGTCTCCAGATCTCTGCCCATGGGCGCTCAATAATTTGATGATCATAATCAATGCCCCTTGACTGACATTTGCTGCCGCTCAACTTTGGTTTCTTTTCGGCAACAGAAATAATAATAATAACAAAAAAAAAAAACCGAGCCTAACAAAAGGCTCTGAAACTTGTTGAAAGCCGTTTGATCCTTATAAAGAGGCGCTCTCCTCTCCATTGATCCTACCCGTCGAAGATGATGATTTGCCTCGAAAGTCGAGTGTTTATTCAGCCGCTTGAAAGGATGCCGCCAATTTGTCCTTTCCCCCTCTATACAGAGAATTAGGATAACAAGGCGTGGGAGTCACCTGCAAAGAGACATAACTAGTTACCAATCACTTGGCTGATGAGTAAGGAAGTCGACTGACTTCTGCTTCTGTTACTGTTTCTGTTTTTGTTCTGTGTTTGTGATTTCTATTCCCATTTCCAGTCCGTTGTCTTCGTCTCCAAGTTTAATGCTCGAATCGCATGCGTAGGTTTTCTATGACGATTAAAACCCTCATATGTCAACTTGGCCCATTCATCATCATCTGCCAGTTGGAGAGAGAGACGGAGTCGGAGCCTGGGTCCCACTGCGACTGCGACTGCGACTCAGAGGTAGCAAACAGTCGCCAGACACTTGGCTGATGAGCTCAAATCTCATCAAGAAGTGTCTGGCTGGCGGTTCGTAAACATATATCTCTGTCTCGGCTTTGATTTTGGGGAACTTACAGCACCTACTTCACCTAGCCGAGACTCCAAATGCGACTCCAAAACCCGGGGTCTGATGACTTAATTTTCATTTCAGTCTGCACTGAAGGAAATTTCAATTATTAATCGATTTTATAGAGATTTTCGAGCAACAGGGTTTAAAGGAAAAGTATGATTCAGGGTCTCACTTATACAATTTTTGATTAAATTAAATGTTTCTCAATATATTTGTTTACCTAGGTTTGTCTCAGTGCTTTAGAGACACCTTTAACCCAACATGATCAGGTGGCTCTGCCTTTGGCTCTCAGCCTCTCGTAGCTGCTGGAGCTGAAGCGGGATTTGGAGCTGGAGCTGGAGCTGGAGCCGGAGCCAGTCGACTACTTAAGCGTCACCGCAGTGACACACGCAAGTGCTTAACCTGTCGCTGGTGTACAACCCCTCCTCCGGCTCCTCCAGTTCCTCCCGCCCCGGGTTCTTGAGGAACCCTCGTCATGATGCAGCGCTTTTTGTGAGCTGCAGCGGACGCTGGTGAAGAAGATGTTACCTTCTCCATGGACTCCATGGACTCGGAGCTGCTGCCGTTGACTATGAGTATTTGCTGTAATCATTCTGGTAGCGCCTGCCGCAGTCGCAGCCGGAATAGGATGATAAATCTATCTTTTATTAGCATTTCAAACACTCCAGCGACGAGTAAGTTGTTGCTTGGCCTGGCCTAATCCCAATTAAAACAACATTTTTCATCGATACCATTGGAGATGCTTCGAGTGAGGCCATTAAAGAGTGGAACTTGCGTTTTAGGGGCCTTTTGTTTTTCATTTTCAGGGATTTATAGAGCACACACGAGGGACTACATGGGCGAAGAAGGGCGGGCCCCGTTTCCTGGGTGTCGTATATAAATCGCGTGCTGCACTGGAGGTCTTCAGAAACGCTTACGAGTTGCTGCCCCGGGGCCAGTTTCAGTTCGAGTCCGAGTCCAAGTCCGAGTCAGAGGCACATCATCAGCATCCGACTCGGACCTGGACCCTGGACCCATTCATTCGGAAGAAGCTCGGCTCCATCCTCGCCTGGGGTCATCTGGCAGCTCCTGTCTTCCCGTCTCCCTGGGAGATGGAGAGAGACCGACCTCATCGGCTAATGATTTCGGTATTTTTTTTGGTATTTCGTATCTCGTATTTCGTGTGCCAAAACAAGATTGATTTCCTAAAATCGAAACCTTGAGACGAGCAAAGTCGTAGAGACACGCAAGGGGCCCTGTGATCGCAGTGATAATGATGTCGAGAGCCAGTTTTTTCCTCTTCTGCTTTTTTTTCCTCAAAATTGGGGTGGTGGCTATGGCTATCATGGTCTGGGGTTCCGAGGTTCGCGTCCCCGCCAGCGAAATGCAAAAACAAATTGTTTGTGGGTCAAGCCGGGGCCTAACAAGGAGGACAGGAAAGGAGCAGGCTGGAGGGATGTTGCGGAGTTGCGGAGGGCGTTTCGTTGTTTCAAGGAATTCTTCAAGGGAAGAAGCAGAAACAGAAAAGGATGAGCGCACGAGGATGAGGAGGCTGGAGCCTGCCCGGCGGCGGGGAACGACCTCGTCTGGGGCCCAACTTTAGCTCCAACTCCTGGCCAGAGAGACAGCACACGGAAGCCTAATGCTTGCCGTGTGATTTGTGATTTGTGCTTTTGGGCCTGCGGTTTCCTTGGAAAACGCGCCATTCTAGACCTAAGTTCTCTGGCAATGACAAAGCGCTGACCGCTCTGGACTGGATCAACTGCAGCAGCAGCAGCAGCAGCAGCAGCAGCAGCAGCAGCAGGAGCAACATCAGAGGCTCGGCTCGGCACCAGCAGCATGCTAATTTATGAAGTAGCAACTCGCAGCGACATGGATGCAGTAATTATAGCTTGGTAACTTGTAGTCGGCCAGGCCCAGCTTCGGCTTTGGCCTCATGAATGGAGCCCCAGCCGAGCCAGTTTGCCGTTTGCCAAGCTAAAACAGAAGCTGTTCTACTGCAGCAGCCAACAGCATCAGCCGCGAAATCAGCAAGCGTCAGGTGAACGTGAATGTGGACTGGGTTATAGACATGGACATGGACATGGACGTGGACGTGGACGAGGACGGGAACGCGCCCACTCGGTTTGTCCGCCATCCCGCCAAGAACACACCAAACGGTCAACAAACAGAACAAAAATGGAAACAAACAAACTTCGGAAGCAGAAGTTTATATACCCTTGCAGTTTTCAGAGTATTCAGATTCTTTCAATAAGCCAAAAATGAATTAATTTTCATTTGGAAAGCTGTTCCATGTTAGTATTTATTAGATTTATCCCGAATTCCAGTTCTATCCTTCCAGAGATGAATCCTTACGTGAATGCATTGATCCTGTTGCCAAGGTTTGTCTGTAGCACAAATATCTAAAGGTATTGCTGGTCTTCGTGCTAATGTGGAACATTGTAGCTTGTAAGTGCGTTTTTATCCATTACGTGCAACTTCTGGTGTCTGTTTGGGTAAGCGATCACAACATGGTTTACTTTGTGTTTACATTCCTTTTTGGTTTAACAGTGAGCATGGCCCATTTGCTATTGATGTACTGCACAGCATTCTCAACTTAAAATTGTTGGCATTTTTTGACACTTTTAACGATGCAACCCCGGATCAAATTTTGATAATTTTCGAAAAGCTACTTAGTTATAGTGATATAAATATAGGGTCGGAAATGACACCTTCACATATTTACAAGCTTCTGACTAAAGCCTAAATACGATTTTTTAGTCGATATAATTAATTCTTTTATATGACAATTTGTTCAACAAATAAAAGTTTAAAAAACTCATAGCTAGGCCAAAAAAGCACTAATTTTAAATCGGAAAGCAGCCCTGTGCTAGTTTTTAGTAGGGTAATAAATCTGCAAACTCAGTTTAAAATGTAAAAAAATCACAATTTTTGCCAATTTTAACGATGTAACCCCTTATAAAAATTTGAAAAAAATGGCAAAAATTTATTTTCTCTCCTTTATGGCTAGAAAGATTCGCTTGTTGATGCTGATCAAGAATATATTTGGTTTATGGGGTCGGAAATGATTCCTTCACATATTTTCAAGCTTTTGACTAAAATTAAAATACTCTGAAAGGTCAACAAAAGATATGGAGGATCTTCCATTGGTCGAAGCCAAAAGCGTTTAATTATATAAATAATTATTATAACATATTATTTATTTATATAATTATGATCGAAAATGATCATGAGGCAAGAAACATACCCCTTTTAAGGGTATCTGATTTTGGAAAAAAGCTAAGAAAAAGGTCCTACCCTGTGGCGATTTTGCTTTTGATGGGTTGGCTCTGCTGACTGCTTGCTTGGCAGCGGCAGAAACAGCATCAGCAACAGCAACTGCCGCAGCAACATGAAGCAGCAGCAGAGGCAGCAACATAGTTTACACACCTACCGAGGCTGGGCTCCTACTCCATCTCCATTCCAAGCTCGGGCTATAGCTACAGCTACAGCTACAGTGCTCCGTCTGCCGAACCCTCTGGCCAGCAACATGCACTTAACTGGTAGCCACAATGCACTTTATAATACCCGGGAACATGGCTCGCATCTCGGCTGCGGCGGCTGCTGCCCCTCCTCCGCCACTTGCTTGATAGATGCTTGGACGCGGACAACCCGGAGCGATCTACCAGGGGGCGTTGCTGCTGTGCTGTGCGGTGCTGTGCTGCAGTGCATCGGGGATCAGGCAGCGCAGATTGGAGATGGAAGATGCAAGATGCAAGATGGAGGGAAGCAGCGGCGGCACCGTTAGCTGACTTGTGAGCTTAGGCCTCATTTGCATCGGGCCATAAACTCGGTGGCCCAGATCTCGTTGCTCTAACCCGAATCCGCATCCGCCTCGGAGTGCCATTGCGAATGCGAATCCAATTGAGGCACGGCGATGCGAACTCTGAGCCGGCGCTAGGCAGCGACCTTGGATTAGCCAAATCCTTAGAATCCGTTCGCCTTAATCCGTTTCTTCCTGCAGAGCGGGCAGAACAGCTCATTAGGCCAGGACACCACCCACCCAGGTAGGCAGGTTCAGGACTCTGGTCGAGTCGAGTCGAATCGAGTCAAGGGTTCGCAAGTGTTACCAAAATATAATTAGCCAACTCGGGCAAATCTCTTTTTAATGCAGGCCCAGATCAGCGGGGGTGTTGCTCTCCAAATTGGAGCGTATCGGACGGAAGGAAGGGCCAAGTGTGAAAAGTCAAAGTCGATGCAGATTTCCGAAAAACTGAAACTGAAAATGAAACTGAAACGGAGAGACGTCGTGGAATTAAAAGCGCAGCCGCCTCATCATCATCAGCATCATCCTTAGTCTCCTCTCACGCACAGAGGGAATTAAGTCGGGTTCTGGGTTCTTAGTTTCTTAGTTTCTTAGTTTCTCGATTTCCAGTTCCCCGTTCCCAGTTCCCAGTTCCGAGACATTAAAGACACCGACCGATGCCGAGGATTCTGGCTGTGGCGCCGTCCAGGGAGACAGTATAAATCATATCACTGGCAAACAAAAGGCAAAAGGATGAGAGAGGGGAAGCTGGCACAGCCCCTCGCAGTCTTTGTTAATTAATTGTGCACCTCTGTCTATGTATATATATATATATATTATGTGTATATATGGACACCTTTCCTTGGCTTTTCATTTTCTTTTTTTGCAACAGAGAACAAATATAAATATTTACACATTAAACAATCATTTTTGGTAATTAAAACTGATGAAAGGATTTCGTACAGATCAAGTTTGTCGCCTAAGTCTTTTGTTTTTTCTAACTTGTCGCCTTAAAAACTGCAAAATCAAAGTAGTCTTTGCACTTTTGGGAGGAGTTACCAAATTTGAAATAAATAAATACAAAAGTTCTAGTATAGCTTCCCATCTTGTATCCATGATTATAGCACTCACCCAAAGTACTCTGTGGATTCTCCTGCTACTACTCTGCCTGCCGCTGCAGGAGAATGAGGGCAGGCAGGCAGGACTTTCGCTCGAGCCCCAGTACTGTTATATTCATGAGGAGATCCTCGGAACCTGGCAACCATCGCATCATCCCCAGCAGAGTATCACCACCAGGAAAAAGCAGCCAGCCTGGTGGTTCACCCTCGCCGAGAGCCTCTTCCTGCTGGTGCTGGTGAAGCTGATCCAGTTGTAGCCAAATCGTTTCTGTAATTGGTGATGGTGATGTAAGGCCGACAATGGAGGCGTCAAATGTCACACATGTTGCGCCTAAAAATCACACTGGATGCGGTTTTTTTCTTTTGCCCCCCCACATGATAATTTGCCGCAGGTCTGCGGATGAACGGATGGATAGCGTTGGGCTTAGGTGATTCTAATTAAATTGTTCGAATGTTTTCCAGTGCGCGCGTGGAAAATCGCTGACAAATGTTTCCGTCAAAACATGGAAAAAGTTTTCATTTTGTTTTTGTGTTTCGAAATGCAGAGGTACAGTGTGGCAAACAGAAATTATTGGGACAAAAGCAAGTACTTCATACAGAATAAATAACAAATTTCTCAATGTAAAATTATATATATTTATTTCTTTAATTGTATGTCCTTTTGAAGGGCATTATAATATTAGTCAGAAGCTTCAAACGCTGTGAAGGAGTCATTTCCGACCCTATAAACTATATATATTCTTGATCAGTATCAAATCTTTCTAGCCATAAAGGAGAGAAAATAATTTTTTTTTAATTTTTTCAACATTTTATAAGGGGTTACATCGTTAAAATTGGCAAAAATTGTGCTTTTTTTACATTTTAAACTGAGTATGCAGGTTTATTACCCTACTAAAAACTAGCACAGAGCTGCTTTCCGATTTAAAATTAATGCTTTTTTGGCCTAGCTATGAGTTTTTTAAACTTTGATTTGTTGCAAAAATTTTCATATAAAAACATACATAATATCGACTAAAAAATTATATTATAGTTTTAGTCAGAAGCTTGTAACGCTGTGAAGGAATCATTTCCGATTCTATAAATCATATATATTCTCGATCGGAACAAACAGGAGAATATTTCTAGGCATGTTTAAAAGAAAATACATTTTTCCAAATTTCTCAAAATTTTATAGGGGTTACATCATTAAAATTGTCAAAAATTCAAATTTAGATTTTTCTTAATTTAGAAACCCAATGAACAGATTTGTTTACCCCGCAAGAACTAGCACTGAAAAGCTATCCTTATTGGAATTAATGAATTTTTGGCTAAGTTATTATCTATTTCCCATTCGATCTTCCTTTCTTGTTTTGTATACTTTGTTACCACTGTCAGAGTAAATACCTTAAGTACTAGGGCTAGGAAACCCTATTCTATGCTAAATTAAACCCAACCTTAGGACAGTACTTTTTCCAAAGCCTCAAAATAATTTAAAACGAATTAAAAACGCAGCCGTTTGAAACCTCCCGAAAATTCCGAAATATAAAACCAAACTCCACCGAACCGAAGGCGCCCAATTGAAAATAGCAACAAGTTAATTTGTTGAGCTTCCAGTTTTTGTGGCTCCTTTTTTTGGAAAGTCATTAGAAAAAATGCCACAGTCGGAGTCGGAGCCGAGCAGCAATTTGAATATTTCGATGCCGGGAAACTGGAGGGGCGCAACTCTGTCGGTTAATTTAAGGTGATAATTGCTTTTTAATGTGACACAACTAAATTTTTCCCCATTTACATGTGTTGTTGTTGTGCCGGAAGTTTTTCGGGCCTGCGCATGTGCAGCCAAAGGGGGCGGGGGCAGTGGGAGAGAGAGAGAGACACTTGTTACGTCGCAACAACAACAATAAAGTGTCAACAATTATTTTCAAATTTCCAAACATTTCATTTCATTCTTCGGTCTTTTTTTCGTCGGTTTAAAGTTTTTTGATGTTTTTTTTGTTGTTATTGTTATTTTATTGTTCCTTTCGAGTGACGCTGCTTAAAAGGTTTCCCAAAGTGTGAAATTGGTGAAGCCATCGAAGGGGGACACATTCGCTGGGGAGTTTCCAAGGGACGAACATTTCGAGGGGCCAAAGACGATTTAAAGCTCATTGATATGACTGGAACATAATGAGTAAAAAAATAGGACACTACTTGGGTCTGATAGTACTTTATACATTCCAGATTATAGATAAATATATAGGAAATACTCTTGATTATTTATATCTTAAAGCCTTAATAGCCTCAATTTATAGAATTTAGTTTTTAGTTTAATGAAAATCGTAATGCTATATAATAAAATTGCCAGAGAAACGGTTCTTAAATGTAGAGGATCAGTAAGTATCCTTCAACAGTAATTAAGTGTGATCAGTATTTAACTATGACCAGTAATTAACTATAACCAGTAAGTAACTATGATCAGTAAGTATCTATAAGCATTAAGTAAGTATGATCCGTAAGTATCTATGACCAGTAAGTAAGTATGATTAATAAGTATCTATAAGCAGTAAGTAATTCTGTACTATGATCAATAGGTATCGATGACCAGCAAGCATGTATGGTCAGTTACTAACTTTGAACACTAATAAACAATGACTTGCAACTTTTGTAACACAACACATGTCTGATACTGGGCCGGCAGCAGTCACTTCGTTCCGGGGATGTTAGAACCAGTTGGGAATTATAGGTACAGAGAGATATTTATTTTGGAACGCATTCAAGAAAAAACTATTTGAATGAAACTATGGAGTTATTCTTCTATATAATATTACTCGTATATAAATCGGACCATGGCGAATCGGTGGACTATATATATACATATATATAGCTGCCATAGGAACAATCGGACGATTTATAGATCTATAATCAGTAATCAACTATGATCAGAAATTAACAATGAGCAGTAAGTAACTCTGAACAGTGACTATCTATAACCAGTAAGTAACTCTGATCAGTAAGTATCAATGAACATTAAGTATCTATGACCAGTAAGCATGTATGATCAGTTACTAACTTTGAACACTAATAAACAATGACTTGCAACTTTTGTAACACAACACATGTCTGATACTGGGCCGGCAGCAGTCACTTCGTTCCGGGGATGTTTGAACCAGTTGGGAATCATATGCACAGAGAGAGATTGGTTTTGGAACAAAATTAAGAGCAAGCTATTTGAATGAAACTATGGAGTTATTTGTCTATATAATTTTATTATTATATAAATCAGAGCATGGCGAAGCGGTGGACTATATATATACATATATATAGCTGCCATAGGAACAATCGGATGATTTATAGGTCTTTAATAAGTAATCAACTATGATCAGTAACTAACAATGAGCAGTAAGTAACTCTGAACAGTAAGTATCTATGACCAGTAAGTAACTCTGATCAGTAAGCATCAATGAACATTAAGTATCTATGACCAGTAAGTATCTATGACCAGTAAGTATGTATGTTCAGTTACTAACTTTGAACACTAATAAACAATGACTTGCAACTTTTGTAACACAACACATATCTGATACTGGGCCGGCAGCAGTCACTTCGTTCCGGGGATGTTTGAACCAGTTGGGAATCATATGCACAGAGAGAGATTGGTTTTGGAACAAAATTAAGAGCAAGCTATTTGAATGAAACTATGGAGTTATTTGTCTATATAATTTTATTATTATATAAATCAGAGCATGGCGAAGCGGTGGACTATATATATACATATATATAGCTGCCATAGGAACAATCGGATGATTTATAGGTCTTTAATAAGTAATCAACTATGATCAGTAACTAACAATGAGCAGTAAGTAACTCTGAACAGTGAGTATCTATGACCAGTAAGGAACTCTGATCAGTAAGCATCAATGAACATTAAGTATCTATGACCAGTAAGTATCTATGACCAGTAAGTATGTATGTTCAGTTACTAACTTTGAACACTAATAAACAATGACTTGCAACTTTTGTAACACAACACATGTCTGATACTGGGCCGGCAGCAGTCACTTCGTTCCGGGGATGTTTGAACCAGTTGGGAATCATATGTACAGAGAGAGATTTGTTTTGGAACAAATTAAAAATCAAGCTATTCGAATGAAACTATGGAGTTATTTGTCTATATAATTTTACTCGTATATAAATCGGACCATGGCGAATCGGTGGACTATATATATACATATATATAGCTGCCATAGGAACAATCGGACGATTTATAGGTCTTTAATCAGTAA
Organism: Drosophila serrata; assembly: GCF_035046125.1. Taxonomy (NCBI): domain Eukaryota; kingdom Metazoa; phylum Arthropoda; class Insecta; order Diptera; family Drosophilidae; genus Drosophila; species Drosophila serrata. The sequence continues at coordinate 635,347 of NW_028257232.1, read as the reverse complement.
TCAACTATGATCAGTAACTAACAATGAGCAGTAAGTATCTCTGAACAGTGAGTATCTATGACCATCGGTGGTATCGGTGGACTATATATTTATATATATATATAGCTGATATAGGAACGCTACGCAAATTTTAAGAAAAAGACCTGTAACTTTTAACAGATTTTCATCAAGTTTAATATATAACTATTATAAATTTTTATAAAATTTTGTGTAAAATTTTATGAAAATCAGACTACTATATCATATAGCTGCCATACAAACGATCATTAAAAATAGAGGAAAATGCAAACGGGTGAATGTAAAACTGTAAATATAAAATGTAATAAATAATACTTTTCATTAATTGATTCTTTGCCTTCGGTCTTTCCCTGCACTTCTTCAAGATCAAGTTAATTGTTTAGAAAGAAACCGTTATTTATTTTACTTCTTTACATATAAACTTATTTCTTGCAAGAAATCAGTGGTCCCATTCATTATTTCATTAAAATCACTGAACAAAATTAACTAAAATTAAGTTAAATAATTTACCAATCTCAATGCAATGAAGCCATCAACATTCAATGCCTGAAGACTCAATCGAAATTTCTGGCCAACGCGCCAACCAGTTTCCCCTGCTCCCCCCTCCCCCTCGTCCGATGCTGCCATTTTCCGGCCATTGTGTTTCGGTGGCTAATTGGCGCAGTTGGCATTTCTGCCACGGTGATCCCAGCGCCGGATGGAACCCCTCCAGAGAGAGAGCCACTGTTTGATCCTAGAATTCAATGAATACATCAACACGGAGTTGGGCCAGGAGCTGGAGGAGCGTGTTGGCCTGGAAATTTATTGGCCCCGGCCAGTGTCGGTGCTGCCAATTAACGCCGGGGATCCGAGAGCTTGGAGCCGTAGCCACCAGCGTTGATCTTTGAAGGAGACCGCCTGCATCTGGCTCTGCAGAGGAAACAACATGTGGATGGTATTGCACTGATCTCACTTAAAAATCAAACTTTTTAAAGTCTCGATTCTAATTTAAAACTTTTTAATTTTAATGATAATTATTGAATTGCCTTTATAGACAATCAAATTTGATATATTTTCTTGACAATTGTATCTCATTTAGTGCCTAATCCTTTTTCCTCAGTGCATTTGCCCGCCGAGCCTAAAGTGGGAAGTGACTGCGATGAAGTCGTTGGCTCTGTTGGGAGTCGTAAACTTTGATTTATTTCGAATTGAATGTCAATACAGGCTCACGGGACTCCACAGCTCCAGCTCTGGATCTAGAGAGCCGCCGAGCCGCAGACCCGCCGAACCGCAGGCGGTCCTGACCCAATTTGGCGCCTGCTGTGGCGCTTTCATTAGCCTCCTCGTACATCATAAACAGATTCATAAACTGCACTTCTCGGACGATCGGTTTATGTTTATGGCGTTGAAAGGCGCATCGAATGGCCGTCTCTCCGACTGTCCAAGTTCGAGTGTTCTCCATTTCCGCGGTGAGGTCAGCCTGTAGTTTGGTTTTTGCTAGCCGAGAACTCGGCGGCTCTGCTCCCCCTTTTGGCCTTTTTCCCCTTGACCCTCTAGCCGTTCCATCCCCTTTGGTTGTGGGACTCATTAAAATGTAATTTGAGCGAGCGCCTTGCCTCGCATTTCATTTGGCTGCACTTGAAAAATGTAATATATTCTGTATAAAATGTATATCCTCATCATATAATATATGTAAGCTCTTTATTCTACTTATTCTGAAACTTTAAAATCATTTCAAATTACACACACCTCTTTTCCCATAGAAAACCCTTTAATAAAAGAATGTGAAAATAAGTGAAAGAGAGTGTAACTTGGGCTGTGTAAATTTTCTCCCAGTGTTTGGAGACGACGGTCAAGTGAGCAGGTCAGGCCGGTCGCAAGCCACCAAATGTGGCTCGGACGGCGGAGTCAGTTTCCATTTCATTGAGCCAAGAGCAACGCAACAACAGTTGTTGGTAGTTAGCAACCCCCAGAAGCTAGAAGCTAGTCCTGGCTCTTTCTCGCCCTCTGCTGGCGTCTCTTTCTCGCCATAGCGTTTGATTGATTTATGCGCTGGCCCTCTCGCTCGCCCACTCTCGTCCCGTCCGCCTCGTCCGTCCCATCCGTCCCGTCATTTGTGGCACATTATTATTTAAATGATAAATTGTACTTGGGTCTTCGGGTTTTCGTTCTTTTCGTGGGTGTTTCCGTGCGCTTTCCCCCGCCTCGACTCCATTTTTTGGCCTTCCAATTTTCCGTACATTTTCCTTGAGCGCAGGTCTTTCCTTCTTTCGTCTTCTCGCCTGAGAATTAATCGTCTCATTTGTCCAAATGCCCATGATGTTGCCTTTAATTTGGGAATTAATGTTATTTGGTAACACAAAATCGATTTGGCTTCCGTATTTGCCGGTTTCTTTCAGTGATTTCTTTTGGCCGAAAAGTGAGATATCAAAATGGGAAAAGCTTAGGAGCTTGCATTTTGCTTCTTCCTTTTCCGGTTTAGGTGTAATAATCGTAATAAAGTGGAAACTAATCAAAATGGGAGAGAGTTTTCGAGGGTCTAAGGACTAGGTCAATGTTGGTAATTAAGTGTTTTTGGCGTGAAAGATATTGGGAATAAAAGGGTATGCCTTTTTTAAGTTTTTTAAAATACTTTAATGTCTTTTTATATGCATTATTTTGTCTAAGAAATCCCCTAACCCCATAAGCATTAGCAATCTGCATTACTTTAGCATCAATTAAGCAGCAGCTTCTCCCATCTGATTGATCCCATTGATCTTTATTTTATCTGCGACAAGTTGATAGATAAATTAATTCGCGCCGCGTCTGATTGACTTGCAAACGTGTTTGTTTGACATATTTGCACGTGCCTCGTGTGGCGGTAATTTGATTTTGATTTATGGCCAATTAATCGCATGGCCCAAGAGCGGCGCGGCACAACCACACACACCCAAGATACACCTGTATATTCCTCACAAATACCGAATCACTAACACACACACTCGCTCACACAAGTTTTGAGTGGGAAAAGAGCAGTAGCAGTAACGGTGGCCGCCGCCGCTTAGCTGGTAGTCTAATCATAATTTGCATTTAATAAATATTTCATTAAGTAATTGCCACAATTACGTGCATTTGAACTGTGTTCCCCGCTTTCCATGCGGCAGCGTTCCCTTTAAATTAAAGCCAGGTCAGGCCAGCAGAAAATGCGGCTTAGGCCCGGACAGTGTTTTCCGGATCGAGGGATTAACATTTCAATTTCAATTGGTTACGATCTATAAAATCCATGAGTTTAACTTTTTATAAATAACTTTTTATTCGATTTCAGCGGCACTCTCTGGTTAATTGCTCGGTGTTCCTCATGAATATTCATTCATTCTCTGTGCAGCGGAAATCCTTCTCAGGTGACAACTTTTCTGGGCTCTAGCGGAAAAGTCCGCTGTTCTCCGTCTGGCCGAATGAATGAGAAAAACTCCGCTCGAGCGGGCCAAGAGTTGTCGCTTTTCGGCCAAGAGCCACAAAGCGACAAAACAGGGTTGTTGTTCGAAAGGACGCCATTTTGAATTGCCTATGCGCGCGCTCTCTCTGGCTCTCTTGCTCTCTTCCCCTGTTTCTATCTCTCTCTCTATCTCTTCCCCTATGGCAAATATAGTAAGGAAAGTGGGCGTGGCTAAGTCTCACTCAGCAGGGGGCAGGGTTCTAACGAGTGTGTGTGAGTGGGTGTGTGTGTGTTTGTGGCTTGACAGGTGAGCAGGTTGGCCTGTTAGACTGGTTTAGCGGGTGCCAAGTGCGACCGCTAGGTGGCGACACAAGTACTAGACCTCAAAAGGAGCCTTAAAGTCTCCTGAAACGTTTTCAATTTCTAAGGGTAAAACCTCTGTGAAATGTTAAGAAACTTTGTATACTTATATACTGTCCCAAGTATTTAATATTAGCGGTATTATTCAGCCAGAATAGTTAAACCTGAGCAGCTGAAACGTAAACAAATCATTAACTTAATTCAGCCATTGATTACCGCTCTCGTTGAGGCGTCGTGCCTCGTTCGATTGAGCTAAAAATAACATAAACAGAGACCGCACCGAAAGGAGAAGCCAAAAATTACAGGTTCAACAATCAATTTAATAATTGAGACCTTTGCATTTAATCAACATTATTTAAAACGTCAAAATATTTGCACTTTCCAGGCGCTGTACTCCCACTCTCTCGCACTCTCCTGATATTTGCATACAAAATGCTGTGAGTCCCCCGAAAATCCCAGGCCACGCCCCGCCCGCCGCCCTAGACCTAGACGAAAAGCAAAAGAAAAAACAGAGACTTAAGGCTAGAGGCAGGAGTGAGCTAGAGCGAGAGACCCCCTGCGGATGGGATTTATGGTATTGGTGCGGTCTTAACACCAACCACACGAACACACAGACCCCTCAAAAACCAGTTTCCAGCCCCGTGATTGGTCCCGGGAAGGGAGAGTGGCTCGTTGTAGCTGCAGCAGAGCTACGCTTTTCCCGCTTCGACTCAGGCTCAGCAGGCGGCAGCTGTCCCGCTCGCACAGTACGGCCACAGAGCGGCAAAGCCGCAAAGCAACACAGAGCGCCGAGGCAGCGGCAGTCTCGCGCAACCGCGAAGCGAAAACCTCACCTAGTCGTATACGCACTTTGTTCGTGGGCAGTCGTCGTCGTTGCCGTTGCTGTCGTTGCCGCTCTGCCAACCGAATTCCGTCGTCGTTTCCGTTAAATCCGTCGCGAGCCTCGCCAGTGATTCGATCCGATTCGATTCGATCCGATTCGGTTTGATTTGATTTGAGTTCGATCTGATTCTGATCAGTGCGAAGGAAATACGTGTTCCATCAAATATTTGCAATGCAGAGAAAGCGATTGCAAGAGTGTTGAGTGCCACAAAGTGCTGAGAAAAGTGACCCGCGCCAAGCTGAGCAAGGATTTACGTGCTCAACTCAGCTATTTAGAGAAAATAAAACATTATAGCAGTACACAAAGTAACACAACATCAGACATCATCAGAAACAAGAGCTTTGAGGCGGATCAATATACCCTTGATACCGAATTCCTCTCCGCGCGCATCCCCCAACGGCCTTCAAAATTCTTGATAAAGTGGCCTCGATAGGCGCCAACACGCTCAACTTTACGGACCTCGGGAGCCCCTACGAGGGGCCTCCCAGCACCCCGCAGTCCGGCATGGACGCCCCCGATGCCCCGCACACGCCCAAGTACATGGACGGCGGCAATACGGCGGCCAGCGTCACGCCGGGCGTCAACCTGCCCGGCAAGTCCGCTTTTGTGGAGCTCCAGCAGCATGCCGCCGCCGGGTGAGTCTCGATCGTTGTTGGATCCAAAATCTCTGGAAAATTAACAAGGAAAATGTCTTTGTCGCGCAGACGTTAATTTGATTTTGCCAGCCTCAGATTTATCCCCAACTCGATCTAATTTGTGGCCTATTTGCCACTCCTCTCAAGGAGTTCCTAGCCTGGGCGTTCCCTTTACCATTCTTCGAAATTTGCATTGGGTCTTTGATACAGATATTTGTCACTCTTAAATTATGGTTATAATGAAATTTAAAAAAGGTGAAGATTTAGTATATTTTTCTGTTGGAATAATTTTAACATCTAAAGAGGAAATCTAAATTATTGAAGAAATATAAACTTGCAGTTTGCAATTGAATTGAAGCACCGTATCGAAATTCTATCATTACCTAACTTTAAATATTCGCATTCTTTGAATCGATATTGCTTGATATTTTTATATGACAATTTTTCAAAAATATCCAAGTTTAAAAAACTCATATCTAAGCCAAAAAGCATTAATTTTAATTCGGAAAGCCGTTTTGTGCTAGTTTTTATATAGCTAACAAATCTGCATACTGAGATTTAAAATTTTAGAAATTCAATTTTTTATCAAATTTTATTTTTGTAACCCCTTTCCATTATTTAAAAAAATTGAAAATTTTTGAAAATTTTTTTTTGCTGGGGATACTTAGAAAGATTTGCCTGTTGATGCTGATCAAGAATATATATGATTTATAGGGTCGAAAATAACTCCTTCATAGAGTTACAAGCTTCTGACTAAACATATAGAACCCTGCAAGGGTATAAAAATTATAGTAAGCCTCTTTTCTTTAAAACATTCAAAAGAAAGAGCAAAAACTTATAAAATAACCTCTATAAAAATATTCAAGAATCATTGGCATTATTCACTGATCATAAAACTGTTACTTTTTAATTATAATTTTTATAATATAATTTAGAAAGGTCTCAAAATACTATTTAAAATGTTCTACTTAAAATAATAATGTTTTTGATTGTTTTGAAAATATAGCTTCCATGTGATTATTCTTTTAACAAAAAATATGTTTTATGACAATCAGTTAATATTTTGCAATACCTTCAAACTTTATCATATCCCATTCTTTAAAAATATATTTCCAAAAATTGATGCCTTCAATAAATTCATAATTTTATTTTTTAAATATTATGTAAAGTCACTTCCCTTAAATAAATAAATATAGAATATTCACCACTTCCCCTACTTAGTCGCCTGGCATTAATTAAAGCCCATTGAAAGCTTGACTTGATTCTACGACGGTTTTTGGGGATCGAACCTGCGCCTGTCTCTGGCCTCCCGCTTTATTATTATTATTTTTGATTAAGAAAATCACTTCAGCTGCATTTCCCGGCTGGGCAGTTCATGCTGGTGGTGCCTCCGTGGTGTGCTCGCCAAACGGAAGCCAAAAATAAATTCAATTAAGTATAGTTTGCTGCCGGTCGGTCCGCTTGTGCTAAATAAAGCCCCTGGTCTCTTCTGGACATTCGCCGGGGGTTCGAGTTCCAAGTTCCAAGTTGCAAGTTCGGCGGGTACGGCGGTCTTTATATTTACCGTTGACTCTGCCAACTGTTTGCAGCCGCAAATTGTTTTTCCCGACGCACGATTCGATTTTTCATTATACATATTTCATTGCATTCCCGGCTTTTGCGGTTTTCCCCGTTCTACTCACGTTTGTATCTTTCTCTCTGTCATTTGTGCGTGTTGGGCCCTTGAGCTTGGAATGCTTGGCTGCGCCAGGCCCAGCCCTCGGGAGTTGTCTCTCCACTCAGTCCCAGGCTTCAGTCTCCGTCTTAGGCCACGGAATGACAGCCATATTGCTATATCTTCTATATATCATACCGTGTCCGCTGTCCGTTGGCTGTCCATTGCGGTTTCTGCTGCGTTTCACCCGGCTCTGGGCTTCCGTTTCCGTGTTCGGGCCAAGAGGGCGACACAGAGAGCGGGCATTGAATATTTCATGCAGTTGGCCGGGCCAGCAGGAGCAGGAACATAATGCATGGGAACTCGCTCAACTGTTTCGCCGGCAGAGTGTTAACAAAATATTTACCAGGACTACCTACAGTCGAAACTGAAACCAAACTCTGACATTTGTATTGATTTTCCTTTGATATATTAAGCCGCATCAAGTTCGGTTTTCGGTTCTGTTTCTGTGTAAATGAAGTCATGGCAAAAGTTTTCCTGCCTCTCTGCCTAATTTTTTGTTGTGAGAGAAAAAGTTTTCGTTTCGTCGCTTTTTGCATTAAACATGAAACAACACATTTTGGGACCGCTTTTCTCTTTGTATTTTTCCTGTTGAATTTAATAGTGAAAAGTGTAGACAAAACACGCAAGGAGCTTGGAAAACTCGTGTCCCCGAGCCGGGCAGCACACGATTCATTCAGTGTTCTGCCTGCCAGTGTTTTTACGTTTTTACTGCCACACATATTGATTATTTCCCTTGCATTTTCCAGGTACGGAGGCATCCGGAGCACCTACCAGCACTTTGGGCCGCAGGGCGGCCAGGACTCTGGCTTCCCGAGTCCGCGCAGCGCCCTCGGCTATCCGTTCCCGCCCATGCACCAGAACTCCTACTCCGGCTATCACCTGGGCAGCTATGCCCCGCCCTGCGCCAGTCCGCCCAAGGATGGTAAGTAATCCATGGTCCTTGCAGACGGGGAAGCACCTCTCTTGAAGATCTCCCCGACCACTGACCGACCACTTCCTCATCTACGAATATATGTACATATATTTTTTGGCGACACTTGAACTCAAGAGCTCAGCGCTCGCTCGCTGCTCGAGTGCCATTGTTGTCGTCTTTTGCGGGTTTCTTGTTTGCTCGTTGACTTCGAGTCTCCTCTCGGACCTGTCTCAATTAGGCTTCACCTGCAGCCAAATACAAGCACAATGTGTCTTCGGGTGTCTTTCACTTTCATCAAATGTCAATTTCAATGTTTAGACACGCATCGGTTATAAAATCCACTTGAAAGATAGCTCTACAATAATATACAATCATTTGAATTTCTTAAGAACTTTCAACTTTATATATTTCGCGTTCATACAAATTATTTTCAATACCCAAAATCTAATCACTTTCTGTAAAAAACCATCCAACTTACTTTGTCATTTCTGTGGGAGAACTGTGCAACCTTTTTGTTTCGTATCCACGTACTTGCAATTTTCCCATTTTATTTATTTTTTATGTCTTTCCTTTCTGCTTTTTGTACTCTTTTTGTGTACTGTATCTGTTTTTTCATTTTTTTGGTAATTTTTTTTTCCCAGTCTCTGGCATAATTGCGCGCTTGACTGTGACAATTTTGTTGTAGCGACTGCCTCTCGTATTTTGTTGAACAATTTTGTTGCTACTTCGATGCGTTTTGGTTGAGCAGTTTTCAGGTTTTTTCGCAGTGAGTGAAAAGCAATTCATTTTTTAGCCATTGTCGCGGGATGTGAACAAAAAAAAAAAAAAAAAAAAAAAAACGCCCCTGCTACAGCTCCAGCAGCCTCAATTGCTATCTTTGACTATCGTCGCTCATACGCAACGTGGGCCCAATTGACCTTGATGCACTGCACTTGAAATCATCCAGAAGAACAGCTGATCGTTAAGAGTGAAGAGTTAAAGAAAGAAATCCCCGGACAATTCTTTGCCGCTCGCCAAATGTTGTTTGTAACGATAATTGCAGTGTAATTAGGCTTTCGTTTGCCGTAATTAATTGCACCGTCTGATGGTTGGATTGCTCTGTGTGTGTGGCCGGAATGGCCACCATTGGCCAGGAGCCAACCAGGGAGCGGGTGTCCGGCTGACTAATGTCACAACTTGCCATTTTGTCATTAAGCGAGTGCAGCACGTGCTGCTCCTGCTCGGGGGCCAAAAAAAAGAAACAAATACAGATACAGATACAGATACAAAGATACGGATACGGAGTGTTGGCTCCTCCACCTGTGGCCATATTTGGCATTTAATAATAGTTCGTTTTCGAACAATTAGCAGCGTCAACGGTCGCCCATTGAACTTGGGTCGATGATGATGATCATCATCAACACTAAAACATATCACATGTAGTTTTATGAGCCCAATGGTGTGGAGTGCTTTGAACTTTCGCTTCGACAATTAACACTAATTCGTTGACATTTACAAGTTACTTAACGAATCGATATATCGGCTATAGCGCTACTCCACGGCTACCGCTGCCCCCGATTTCTAAGCGATGCGGCTGCAATTAATTTCAGGTCCATAAATGTAATAGTTTCATGCATTCCAGTGCGGTCCGCTGCGGGAATTCGCTCATAAATATGCATACAAGACGGAGCCTGGCCAGCAAAAAAGGGTTAAGCGTTCGGCCGGCCATAATTTCATAGCTGATTATAAATTCATCACTGCAGAGGCAGAGGCAGTGGCAGTGGCAGTTCCTGCCATTTACAGAGAGCAAGCAACCACTGATGCTGATGCTTTTCCTTCCAGACTTTTCAATCTCGGACAAGTGCGAGGACTCCGGCCTCCGCGTCAACGGCAAGGGCAAGAAGATGCGCAAGCCCCGCACCATCTACAGTTCGCTGCAGCTGCAGCAGTTGAACCGCCGCTTCCAGCGCACCCAATACCTGGCCCTGCCCGAGCGGGCCGAGCTGGCGGCGAGTCTGGGCCTCACGCAGACGCAGGTGAGTTCAATATATTTTCTTATATTATGATATATTAAGGTCATCAACTTGGTTTACGAACTATCTGAAGCTTTGGTTATTTTCTAAGTAATATTTTGAGCTGGAAACTTACTTGTAAGATTACAATTCTAAAGGGGAAATGTATAACTTTCTAAAAAGAGTATCTTCTATATAAATTCAAAGGCCATCATCCCCCTTTTGATCCCTGGTCTACTCGAACCCCCTCGAGAGGATCCTTTGGTCCTTGTCCTGGGCTGGGCCCGCGGTTAGTTGGCATTTTGCAAATTGAATTGTTGACATGTCTCTAATGTTGACTGACAAACGAGCAAAGACAACGGCCGCTGAGACAACGACAACGACGACGACGACGACGTAACAATAGCGACCTCCTACGCCTGTGACCCTCTCACTTGACAGACACAAACCACACACGCCACTCGGGCGTATGTGCAATATTGTAATGTTCTTTTTGTGTGTTGTTGCTTTTCGTTCCACGTGTGTCAATGCCAATTTCGTGAAAAGTTTTTTTAGTTGCTATTTTTTCACTCTGTGTGTGTGTGTGGTTTTTTATTCGCTTTTTTTTGCACGCGCTGCTGCCCACGAAAGGGAGGTGGTTGCCATTGTCACAGGCAACACCCACCCGACGAGGGGCAAGTACTCGCGTCATACATCGCCAGCATCGAGTACTTCTAGTTTTGCGACTTCTGCTTCTTCAGTTAGTGCCTTTTCCAGATGATGAGCCCGGAACATATTCAGCAGCTGTGAATGAGCCGGAGAACTGGAGAGCTAGCTGGTCTCGTGCTGGCGAGAATTTATTGATAGTGGGCGTGGGCTTCCTAATTGAATTAGTGTGCCACGAAAGTTCATGTGCTTGGCCAGAGAAAACGCAGAGAGGCAACCACCAGCAGACGACAGACAGAGGGACCAAGAAGCACACACTACAGATACCCCTATATATGAGTTTGTGAGGAAAACTAGTAAAACAAGTTGAAGACCCTGCACCAAAGGCCGCTGTATTGGTGGCGTGGGTGGTACGTTGTTTATCAAGATACCAGTACGAGTACCACTATCGTGCTCGTATTCGTTTTCGTATTTGAATATCCGCGGAGGAGTCGAGTCTTGGGTCTTGAGTCTAGAACGGGCGTGCCACACGGCGGCTGTGTAATAAATTCTCCTCCTGAGCCAGGCCATTGTTAGTCACCCAAAAAAAAAGAAAAACTTAAGGAGGAGCAGCGGCAGAGAGACCCTGATTTCCCAAAGACTGCTGGCAGCTGTCAATCGAGGCAACTAAGCAAATAGCCACGCCCTCGGCGCCCCTCAAGCGACACAATCAATTTTGTCTATCTCTGTACTCCAACGCCGCCGGCTTTAAGGGGTTAAACAGTTTGGCCACAGAGCCCGAATTTATGACTGCACTTTGAGGGTGCTACCAACTCTAACAGTGCTGTCTTCTTGTCCTCTTTTTTTGGCTAAAATGTCAAGCATTCCCTGGCTTTAACCTTTTTTTATAGTTCTTGAAATGCAATTGTTATTATTTTAGAAATTAACCAGTTAATATGCTGATTTTATGACCAACTGTTTTGCATTTTAATGGAGGCTTGGTTTACATTTAATAATCATTTGTAAAACTGTCGAGTGCCATATATGGCATAAGGCATATATATACTTTAGTGTCGTGCTTCAATTTAACAGAATATATATAGGGGTTAATAGGTGCAATATCGAATTACACATTTGTTTACAGATTTATTAACTTGATAATGAAAGAAACGCTTTAAAATAAAAGATAACTTGTCTAGATTTTCTTTTTTAAAAAGAATTAAAGTATCTTGTACTACTTCTTTATTATTTTCTTATTTAAAAAACATATATTAACATTGTGTCATGGACAACACTACAAGCGCTTTCGCTTTCCGCAGGGGGCAGGAAACTTTGTGCCGCGTGTTAATTAAAACCGCCCTCGTCGTTTTGAGCAACGGAAGTTTTTTATTGATTTGGCCAGGAGCAGGAGCTGCTGGCCAGGGGCTAGTCCCGGGTCCAAGTCCAACTCAGAGTCCTAGTCCAAGTTTGGTGTACCCCGAACACGCCAATGTTTGCGACGTGCAAACAAACCATTGTGCTAAGGCCCTAAGATTTATGCGTTGCACAAAGCCAACACCTAGCGGCCAAGACAAGACCAAGACTCTTGCCAACTTAATGGCCTTCGGTGTGTGCGAGTGTGTGTTGTTTTTTCTTTGTTTTTGTGGAGCGTGTGTTATACAATTCGGCCTCTCAGGCTGGACAGCAACTTGTCCGGCATCGAACTCTCGGGAGACACGTTCTAACACCTGCCATTCCGTTCCGTTGCGATCCTCGCCTGCGCCTAGTATATAGTTATGGTATGGAAATATTACTGCTCTGGCTGTTTTACAACTTTTTTACTTTTGTACTGCATTTTTTTTATAATTATGGTAATTTTATTATGATTTTTTAGCCGCTGCTGAGGCTGCTGCTGTGTCTTCAGCGGCAAAAACTCGTTTGCCAGTTGCATCTTTCACTCGGCCACTTGCTGTTCGGTTGATTTGAAAGTGCATCCGGTGACTGTTAATGAGCTCGAGCTGTATACACTCATATACATGTATACTAAGCTATAGCCGCTTATTCGGAGAATAATTAAGTTTTAATTAGAGCAAATCCCGGCTACTGTTTCTCCCTATCTTGCTCGCCGCCGACTAATTGAATAATTACATAGAACGTTCAACTGGATTGCCAAAAGTTTTCAATATCCCCCAAGAAAGAAAAAGCGAGAGCGACTTTAGGCGACTTATGTATATGTACAGTCCCCTTTCAACAGGCTGCGCCGATCTTTATACCCCACAAAAAAAGGGAAAAAGATTATAAAGCAAAGGCAAACTTGAAATAAAATAATAAAAAATACTTTTAAACTGCGTGTTTATGAGCTCATATCGGCACATTTTGATCTGGTTCCTCCGCGCTCCGAAGAAAGGGCGGCCACAAAAGCCACGAAATATTTTGTAGGAGGCCACGCTGGCTGAAGACAAAGGATTTGGCAGACGAACTGCCAAAACGGCGCTTGTGGGAGCAAAAGACAGCAGAAACTGGCCTTTAAGCCGGTTGAAAAATGTTGGTAGAACGGTGGTACTAGGTGGTTTTTTTTGGTTAGTTAACTCGAAGAGATATTTGGTAATAATCTGTAAATTGGATAACTTCATTTCTTTCTCTCTTATAGTTTTAAGACTAATAATTCCATTTCTTGGTTAACAAAACTTTTCTGAGGAACTCTAAAGATATTATTTTGATATTTTATGTTTATAAATTATTCAGTTTGGTGAAGTAATTCTACCAATATTTTTCTGTGACTGTGCCATTTTGGCCCTGGTCTGTCTTCAAAAATCAACAACGCCTGTTTTATGAGTCCGCCCGTTCCCAAGTGTGTGTTCGAGAGTGTGTTTTTGGGATGGTGTTGTTGTTGTTCTTGGCGAACACAGATGCAGACTTGGTCGGATGACGACGCAGCAGCAGCAGCGGCAGCAGCAGCAGCAGACGCAAACGCAAACGCAGACGCATCGCCCACGGTGCACACCTTCGCTTTGTGGCCAGGGTTCCAGAGCTCCTCAGCTCCTCAGCGAAGATAAGTCTGCTTAGCTGCTCCACCCCTAACGTGAAACGTGGCTCCGACTCCGTCTCCGTCACCGTCTCCGATTCTGGTCTGGTACTGCTCCAAAGGTCATGGACTCCGCAGAGAAACCCAAAATGATACTTCGCTGGAATTTTTAGCAGGCCAAAAGACTCAGCAAGCAAATACTTGTAACCGAATTAAAATTAATTTCCACATCAAATAATACACACACACACACACACCACACGGAGAGTGCGCGTTTTTATTATTGTATTAAAAAAGAGAAAAAAAACTAGCACAACTTGATTTAAATAATACAAGTGTCTAGTTAGTATCAACTACTAAGCGGCGACTAAGCGAGAAAAAATGAAAAACTGGCTGACCGCATTTAAATGCTCGCTCGGCTCACGTTCGTTTATGCTGCTGCTGTGTCCAGCTTCGCGGCAGCAACAGCAGCAACAGCAGCAGCAGCAGCAACAGCAGCAGCAACTACAAGCAGCAACAGCAACACATCGTATATCAGTGATTGCCTGATTTACGCGAGCAATGTCAATTAAATTATGGCACATAATACACATAATACAATGTAAATGTAACCAAGCCACGCTCAGACTCAGTCTTAAACGCACACGCATATTGCAGCAACAGTCGCCGCAGCAGCAGCAGCAACATCATGTGCCGCAGCAACAGCTTCCCTGCCTGTCCCTCTCCCTTCCATGTCAAAATTCGCGCAACAGGAACTTTGAATTAAGTTTGATCAGTGGTGATGCTGGTTCTGGTACCAGTAACACTACACAGAGATAAAAAGTGTACAGTAAAGTGTTAAATACTTCAGTGACCATACGATATTTTCTCTCTGTGTAGCGACGACAGCAAACAAGTTGCCATTAACAATGATGCATGATGCCTGAGAGCGGGATCGTTCCTCTATTTCTCACCAGAGATCTTCTCCAGCTGGGATCCTCCCTTTCCCTCCCCCTTTCTCCAATTCTCCGCTGACCGCATTTGCATTTGAGCGGAGAAGAGTCCAATCTAACGCCATTCAAGAGCTCTACGGCTACGGACTCATGCGGAGATGAGACCCGGACAGTTGGACGAGTGTTTACGTGCCGCTTGTGCAATCTCGATTGCAGTTGACATAATTCGCCGTAACAGGTAGAGATCTCAGATCCGATTCAAGTCACAAATTGACCCACAAAGCGTGCCAAAAAAAAAAACCACTACACTTGGACAGTCACAGAAAGAAGCTACCTTAGATAGGAAAGATTTCTTGATAGAGAACTTAATGATAGGATTTTAGCAGTTAAAATAAATATAAAAACCAAGCAAAGAGTCGAAAAGAAAGGAGACTAGCTGCAGAAATAAGCTTAAGCTTTAGTTTATGGCTAGGAAAGGCTGCATATATCCAATCCCTGGGCAACGTTTACAGCCTCCTCAGGCCATTAGCATGTGCCCGGGCATTCTCCTTTTCACACAGCTGGAGGTCCCAGCGCTGAAAGCGAGTTTCCCATTTCATTCACAATATTGGCAGCGCTTTCAAAACGCTCGAAAACTGGCTTCCACTTCGAGTCTCGACTCCAGTTGCTGCCCCATCCGTCAGATACTTTTTGTTTTTGTCGATCAAAATCGTACGCAACGCTGAGAGGAAATTACAAAATGCTGAGGCAAAGCACGAGGAACGGGGTTAGCAGGCTGGCTGGCCAGTTATGTTATTAAGCCCCGCCAGGTGAGAGTATTCAAATAAATAAAATTTTACGACTATTGCGCATAGCTAGGCACGAGTACGGTACGGGCAGGTATCTCGTTCACTCGTTCACTATTGACCAACGGAACGTGGGGGCTGAGCGGGGTTAATTACGGTCTCATTTGTTGACACACGGCGGAAAGGTAAACAAGCCCAGTAGAGTCGCTGCCAAGGATGCCCCATGGCTGGCCAAGATTTCTCCGCCGAGATAATGATAGTAATAATTATTATTTTATTGCCAAGATGCGGCCCTGCAACTGGTTGTGCCAGGAGATGTGCCAGAGGGTGGCTCTCCTTTGGTCTCATGTTATAATTGGCTCTCAAATTCTACGGATATCGAACACAACCCTTCCGTTGTGCACTTGTTCACTTGCTTTTTGGCCTTGTAAATGCGATGCCAATTAGCAGGACTCGAATGTCCTGGGCTCGGTACTCTGACACCAATTAAAGCGGGATTTCCAAGCGCTGCATGAGAGACTGGAGATGGGAACTTGAATTTCCTTGGCGGGTTTTCCCCCCAGCGACTAACAATGAACTTTTAACGCTTGGTTAACTCCGACAGAGCTCTTTTTTATTTCCCCCTCTTCCACTCTTTTGTTGTTGTTTTCCAGTCGCTATCATGATCTTGCCGCTGTGAAAATGCATAGGGAAAACTAACTGAAAACTGAAAACTAAAAACTGTGTGTAAGCGACAAATAATAGTCAGTTGACCATGATTTCATTTTGCCGACTCAAAAAAAAGAAACAAAAAGAGAGAGAGAAACAAATACCATAATATTTAAATTACTAGCCCCGAACAACAAGCGAACAAAAACAAACGCCGTGAAAAGAATGCGCTTATATAAATTGCACAATTAACCGCCACACTTTTTTGTTAGCGTTTTTCTTCCCTGTCCCTTTCCTCCGTTTTGTTTTTTGTTTATTATCTGGTCGATCTGACCACAAAGAGAGGGAGAGAGGGGTCACCTCCTCATTTAATTTTCCTGAAACTGAATCTGAATCCGTGCGGAAAATGCCTTCCTCCCAACTGCAGTTGGGGACCTGCTTTTTTCCAGACCTTCTGCTCGAAGAACGATCATTATAATTGGGCCATCTAATTGAGCTTTATGGGAGATGGGGAGACTGCGATGGTAATTGAAAGTGCACCCACATTAAAAGTAAGTTTCCTTTTCCAAGCTATCGCTGGGAGGGACTCCCCCAATTCTCCATAAACGTCTATTGTTGCTGCGACTTTCAGAAGAATCACATTAATATTAAACAAGCTGAAAGGGGTTTTCCCCCCCCCAATTGGTTTGGTTTGGTTAGTTAGTAAAACTCACTAAACTTCAGCTGTCTTGTCTCTTGTAGAATTAATGACACAACTATTCAGCTGCAGAGCCGAAAAAATGAATCTAGACGTGACTAAGTTCCTGTCCCAGAGTGTAGGGTAAAAACTTGGCTTCAGAAAGCTGGCCAAGTGAGTGGGGAGAGACTGGCTTTAAAAAACGAAATAGAAATACCCGTATTTTCGAACACGCCCCTCCGCTGCCGCCCCCTTGGGGGGAAACTGCACTTGATCGTCGGCCGTCGTCATGAGTCGCTAATGTTCGGCATTGTTGTTGCTGGCTTCTACCTTTGTATCTGCTTAGAATCTCACCTTGACAATTGCTGATCAAATGCTGCCGCCGATTTATTGTTGAACAATTTTTGTACGTCAGCTGCTGCTGCTGCTGCGAAGTTGCTGCTGCGAAGTTGCTGCTGCTGTTGCTGATTTATATATATTTTTTTTTCATCATAATTTTTGCCCCGGCTGATGGATTACAAAAGCTGAACTGAGTCAGTGTTTCAGCGGCGAATTAGAATTACAAAATTTCAAGGCTTTGCAGGTGAATCAAAAAAATAGCAACAGAAATTCTCATTCGCAGTCGCTCGGGCAATTCGCAATATTCCAGTACAGAGAGAGAAAAATAGGGGAGCTATTAAGTATAAGTATTAAGTATACAAATACTCATTACTTTGTTCCAAACTACATTAAAGAAAATCCTTATCTTAGTCAATTTTATTATAACTTAAACTGAACTCTTGTTGATTTTTTCTGCTGCTTTGACCTCTGGAATTGCAGTTTTACCCTTTTTTTTTTGTCAGTGCATTGCATGCCAGTCAGTCAGAACAACTTTGAACGTTGCTTTGGGGCGTTTTTTCAGCGATCAGTTGGCTTCGGTCCGCCCGTTGTTCGCTTTTCAATAGTTTCGCAGCGAAACATGGGAACAGTTTCCGGAATTGACAACAGCTCAGTGCTCAGTACAGCAGCAGCAGCAGCTTTATTGCACAATGCCGATCGCGTTAAGAAGTCCGAATCGGAATCGGAATCTGAGCCCGAATCCGGCCGGATGAGCGTCATTCCAGCTGATTATTCCCAGCCAGAGAGCGGGCCTCGTTAATTGCTTCTATGAAAGCCGGGTCCCAAAATGGCAAAGTGGCCAGCGAATGGCCAAGCAGGCACTAATTGAGTTAGTATAATGCTCGATTTGTCCTTGGCTCTGGCTAACTTTGGCCGCTGGCATGCGGCTGCACTTGTTGCTTCTTCGACTTAGCCAGAATCTCCAGCTTCAGCTTCAGCTCCAACTCCTGGCCAGCTCCAGCTCCGTTCTTCGGCATTGCTCCGTTAACAACATAATTAAATCATATTCAAGCTGAAGTTCAAGTCAAGAAAGCTCTCTTTAGCGCCGAGGAAAGCCGGTGAAATGAGCATCCGGCGATTGAGCAATCATCGGTTGGGGATCGCTGCCATGTCTATATAGAAATTAGATCGATATCTTTATTTATATACCATATCGCTGTCGTGGTCGTCGTCTGTAAAATTGTTTCACTCTGTCGCTCTGGCGATTCTCATTAACGGCGAGCCGCCGATGGCATCATTTCAGTCCCAGTCCCAGTCCCAGGTCCAGTCTAAGTCCCGTCCCGTCCAGTCCATCCAAGTGGCAGTCCAAGTTAATTGCTATTAGAGTGGCTATAGAACGAGGATGGGCTGCTCGATCAGCGATCTCCAAAGGGGGACGATATGTGTCTTATATAAACAGCACTTGGCAGCGGCCGTCGTCTGGCCTTGCTTAATTGCATATTTATTGTTTATTAAGCAGCGTCTCTGCCGTGGCCGCCAGCGGCGGCGAAGTGGAGCTCATAACTGGAGAGCACCGCGTCCTCCGTCTTCACTCTTCACTCTTCACTCACTTTTTACGCACACTGCCTGCATATGCATAAATTAATGCATCTAGCCGCGATCGCTCCAAGCTTCATTCATGGCGCACTATGTATGTATGTCCCGGGCGGCTCCTGGTCCCGGCTCCATTGATAAAGATCAATCGCATAGCTGCGGACGACATGCGCGGCCCCCGGGGGAACTGACGGTGACCCAAAAATGGTCACTCGACTGCATACTTTGCATCCCAATGGCCACTGAGCCCCAATGAGACCCACTGAACTTTGAAATGCTGCCGATGCTTACACTTGGCAAAAGGATCTAAATCTCTTTCATGTTACATCCAAGATTCTTATGATGAAATAACCAGAGGTCATATTTTCCCCTCTCACATTTTTCCAGTGTATGACTGGCTAACCCCCCAAACGAGTGGAAAATTAATAGGAAATTAATTTGTTTGCATCCTAGACTGGGTCTTGTGCTCCCCGGTAGCTAATCCACGTGCTGCTGGCACAAGTTCACAAGTTAGCCACGGGGTCAAAGCTGCAGCATGCTCGCTTGCCGCATCTCAGCATCGATTTGCTTTCAATTTGTTTGTGTTTCTGTTTGGCGGCATCCCGTCCAGCCGGTCTGGGGTCCAGTCCCCAGATCGTTCGGTGTTAACTTGCGTTCATTTGCTGCCAGCAATGGAGCCGGAGTTGGAGCTGGAGCTGGAGCTGGGACTATAGCCCTGGTTGCAGATGGAGTTGGAGAGCGGATTCAAGGCGTTGTTGCGTTGTTGGCCTTGAAGCCTTGGAGCGTTTTTTGTTGAAACTCTGTTGCTGCTGCCGCTTTCCTTTCTACTGTTTTCGCTTTTTTGTTTCATTTTTTGTTGTTTTTGTTTTTGGGTTTTTCGGGAAGGCGTTGCCCAAAACAGCCCGCAACGATTTTATTTGGAAATCACTTTAACCTGCACGTCTCCTGCTCTCTCTCTCTCTGGCTGAGTCTTTCCTGGCTGAGCCTCCGCTGTCTCGCTCTTGCGCTCTGTCGCGAGTTACTAACAAGAACGAAAGACTTAGGCAGCGAACTTGAAATGCGGCGTTGGCTTTAATGAGCTCGAAAAAAAAGAAGAGCTGTAGCTGAGGCTGCGACCGAGGATGGAGCCAAGTCCCTCTATGGAATGGCTTGGAGTGTGCGTGACACTTGACTCTAGGGCAGTTGCAGACCCCGGCAGAGGGGGGAACAGCGCGGAAAACAACAGAAAGAAAACTTTTTGTAGCGTTTTTTCTCTGTGTTTTTTGCCACGACATGGCATTGTTGTATATGTTTCGAAGTCATTGCCTGCCCGCGGCGCTGCTGCCGCTGTTGCTGCTGTTGCATTCAAAATTATAAACAAATTTTTTTGCTGTTGCTGTAGCTGTTGCTGTTGCTGTTGCCGTGGAGCGTATAAACAACAAACAATCGCATGCAATGTACAAATTTTCCAAGCACAATGAAAAAAAGAAGAGAAAAAAGAAACAACAACAACAACAATGCGAGGAGTTTATAATAACAATAATAAAATGAAAATGCTACGGCCGGCAAGTTGCGTAATCCGTCAACCATGGCAGTCAAAAGAGCATGGAGTTGGGCGAGGAGAAGAAATATGCTGATGTAGCCGATCTTCTGCTGCTGCTGCTGCTGCTGCTGTGGGAAGGAGGATCTGCTGGGTGGAACAGCGGCTTCTTCTGGCCTTTTGGGGGTGGATCCTACTGCCTTTCAGCACACGCAACAGTTGCTGCAGCAACAATCACAGCCCACAAAACAATCGCGAATTTGCAATCGTTTTGGAACACAGCAAGATATATATATGTATATATATTAAATGCGTTTTTGTTTGGCTTTTACTTTTTCGCTTTTTTAACTGCTCAGAGATAAAGATCGGGCATGAACATGGGCTTACCAAAAAATAAAAAAATAAAGAAAAGCAACAACAGCAACGGCAACGGCAACAAAATCAAAAGTGCCACGCGGCCACTGCTTTTATGAATGACTGACTGACCGATCGACCGACCGACGCTGAGTGAGTTATACTGGCCGAAAGCACTTGTTGCGCCAACAAACTTGTACAACAGCTTCACACAGCCAGACACTGGGAGAAAAAGTAGATACAATTTTCTTAGCAGTTCTGGGTGTACTAGAAACTATTTCAATTACAACATTTCAAGATGAATTTTAACCAAAATAATAGGTAATTTATATAAAACTCTTTGGCTTTGTTGACCTTAAAGGGGGTTTCCTCAAGGCACTGTATTCCCCACTTCGCTCAGTGTACCCTAGCTACCTGCCATCGCGCTGCTGTTGACGAACAACTTCAGCGACAAGATCATAAATCAAAATTTTATTTTATTTCGCGCAGCAGCTCAGATTTTTAGCCCCCCTCGCATCAGTCTCTCTCCCTCTCTCTATCGTCTATTTAAATTTTTATGGTCTTTGTGTCTTTTTTTACGATTTTTCTTCACTTTTTTTGCATAAATTAAAAATTGCCGCGCGCTCGCGCAACGCGGCTTGCACGCGTTTTGCTGGCGATTGCAGCGCGATTAAAGCCGTTCGGTGGCTAAAACTGGCGCGTGCTTAAAGGAGGAAAATTGTTAGTTGGATGAGACTGTCCAAGAGTCGGAAATCAAATGAAATGAAAGTGATGGCTATGATCTTGGCCCAAGCGAATTAAGAGACTGCTTTTGGCGCCTGCAAATCGCTCCGTTCGAGCCATTAATCAGCTTGGCTAAGACAATGCTCGCAAAGGATGTCGCGTAATTCAAAGCAAACGCAAAGAAGCCGCCCGAAAAGTGTTTTTCATGTTAACCGCTTTTGGGGCTTTTGGGGCCAGCAAATTGAAATTTCTCGCACCAAAAATGTGGCTGCAAAAATGCTAAAATCTTGTTGCACGGAATTTATGAATGAAAACCAAGGCAGCCGCCTCAGATCAGAGGAAACGGGGGGAGCAGCGAACATAACAAGCAACAAGCCGAGAACAATGACGGGGAAAACTTGGCCTGGTAGCCATAAATTTGTGGCAGCAACTGTGACTACAAAACTGAGACCATTTCCAGGTCCCGCCATTTGTTTTAGGCCCCAAGTCTCTCTTGGGGTTGGGAAAAAGCCATAAACATTATTTGGTATTTTTAATGGAAATGCATTTGCCAAAGGTAACCTTCGCAGAGGATGAAGTTTGCATACACTACACAATAATGGGACTAGTCTTTAAGGGAATTGATTTAAATTAAGGGAATAAAGATATAATATTAGATATTCCTTAAGCACACATGTAAATATCTATTATCAAATTCCCATAAAGTGATTAAATATCCCAACGTAACCTCAGAGGATCTCCCAAGCTTCCTGGAAGAGAGAGAGTGTCTTAAAACCCAGAGGGGAGTGTCTCCCACTGAAGATCATCATCTCATGGACCGCTTTGGGGGCGTTGTGGGTGTCATTAGACCCAGGCATCCGTGTCAAAGCCGTGTGTGTCTGTCTCCAGTATTTACTCAGCTCAGTCCCCCGCTTGGCTAATAAAGATGTAAGCTTTTCGGGTGTAGTTGGCAGGGTCAGGTGAAGGAGGTGCCTCCTGGTTTATGACTTAACAGATGGGGCGGGCGAAACTCCAACTGCTCCCATGATTTATCAGGGAAAATACCAAGGAAGCAAAGTGTGTTTTCCGCGGAAAACAACCTGGCCCTGCCAGGGATCCCACACAAATCAATCCGTGAACGATGCTTGGTGCCCGGCTAAAGGTATTACGGTTCTCCGTTCGATTGGCTTATCTTTTCCCACGTTTTAAATGCTCAACTGTCAAATGAATTAGAGTCTGTCTGGCTGTGGGCCTGGCTTTGGGTAGGGGGGAAGCCGCCAGAGGCTTGGGACACATTTGGCAATGCCCCGCGGAACCAGTTACCAGGGAAGCCGGCTCTGTGGCCGAGTCAGTGGCTGAGGCCTGTGGCTAGTGAATTTTATCGCTCCAACGGCAAGTGCTCGCAATTAGAAAGCCCACAGCGAGAGGCAAGCATCTCCATCTCCAACAGCTTCTCCAGCTGCAGCATCACCTCAAGCTCTAGCTCTAGCTCCAGCTGGAGGGAGAATCGCCTGTTTGTCGTCATAAAACCCATCTGTAATCTGCCTCCGTCTCTCTAGCTCCATCCAGACTCTTGCGAAGCCATCAATTCTGCGACTGACTGCATAAATTATATGGCAAGTGACATATTGCGGAAGTGATCAAGCAAGTGTTGCTGCCGCTTGACCATCTGGGAGCTGCAAACTCCAAGTGGGTTAAAAGGATAATGCCAGAGCAGACGGGCTTCGACACAGTGACATGCTAATTTCTCGTCTCGTCTTTGTATTTTCTGTATTTTTGCCATATTTGTCCATGCGAAAGTGGTACAAATTCAGAGACACAACACGGCAGGCATGGGGCACATGGGGACAGCAGCATAAGGCTGATTGACACTTGACAGTCTGTCTCTCTTTTCACTTTTACTCTCGACCATGGCTGTTTTTTTCTGTGTATATTTTCTAGAGGGGAACTTGTTGAGTTGATATTTCGTTTAATTTGTTTTCATTTTATTTCGCTAAGCTGACAATTGAGAGGCTGCTGACCATTAGTTTTGACACTTGCTCAGCCAGCACACTTTTGCATGAAAATGTTTCTTAAATCAAAATCTGCCAAAGCGTAACTATTTGCGTATTTGTTTAGTTTGAGAGAATATTTTATCATTGAGCGCAGATTTTTCGCTTGGCCTGCCTTGCGTAACAACACATCTGACTTTTATATAGAAGCGAAAGAGTTACCAAGGAAGCTTCCTTCCTTCCTTCCTTCCGCCAGACTTGTTCGAGTTTTCAGTAGCCAAAAAATTTATATAGTATCTCTGACATAACGATTTGCGCTTGATTGAGCACTTAAATGAAATGGAAATTCGTTCGTCGGCTTCTACTATTTTCGGCTACCGGCGACGGCTTCCAATGTCAATGATCCGACAATGGGCGCTATTAGCTCAGCTCGGTAGCTATCGGCTAATTGAAATCGATGGTTTCGGCACTGGGGAATGCACATAAAAGCCGAATCTCCTCAAATACAACCGATTTTATGGGCAAAAAAAACAACAGCAGCACCAACTAAAACCCAAGCAAAGTCAGTGAAATTCGCCGAGCGCTCGAGCGGCGCTACAAAACGCCAACCAACCGCGAAGAACGACCTTGAGCAAGTCTGGGCCGCTACAAGTTTATAAAGCTATATGTACATATAGATCTTTATGCTTCAGTTTGGCTTGAATGTGAGTACGGCTACGGTGCAAGAGTGCAGATGAAAAGTGCGCATAGACAGCATTAGATACGCGCTGTTACGGCTCGTATCTTTGAGGTTCATCAATGAATGGGTTGAGATACTGCCCGAGAGTCGTAACCCAGACCAACTAGCCAGGTTCTGTGACCGTGTTTTGGATCATTTCAATTAATAATTAGGTGAGTCAACCTCAAAAAGTGAAGTGCTCCACTCACCGCCGCTCACAGCTCAGCGAACAATTAGTTCTAGCGGCAGCAGATCGCAAAAATAAACGGAAACTGAAAGTATCTGCGGGCTTAAACACTTTGCGAGCCGCGATTGAGACACCAATATGTGTCACACGCTGCCAAAATCCATAGTTTATAGAGCCATTTTCCTGCCAGCCGCTTTTCACGAGCGCTCACTCTTAATTTCAACTGAAAGGCTGTTTGAAAAGCTGCCTAGTATCTGTAGTATCTGTATCTGTATCAGAGCGGCGTAAATGCATCTGTTAGCGGACTTCTGTCGCTTCGGATTAACCCGCTCCGCTGCCACAAACTAAAATCAATGCTAATTCACACGCTAATCTGCCGTCTGCTTGCAGGTGAAAATCTGGTTCCAGAATCGACGCTCCAAGTACAAAAAGATGATGAAGGCGGCCCAGGGTCCGGGCACCAACAGCGGCATGCCTCTGGGCGGCGGTGGACCCAATCCCGGCCAGCACAGTCCCAATCAAATGCACAGTGGTGAGTGCTTGGAGAGACCCCTTAGTTAGTTCAAAATACTTAATATTTAATTTGCTTTTCAGGCGGTAATAACGGCGGTGGCTCGAACAGCGGTTCACCCTCACATTATCTACCTCCCGGACACAGTCCAACGCCATCGAGTACACCCGTGTCCGAGCTATCACCTGGTGAGTGGCCCTACCTACAGAGAGTCTTTATATCTTAGGGAATCTTTTCAATGTGGCTTTTGCTTTTGCTTTTCTTCCTTCAATAGAATTCCCACCAACGGGTCTCAGTCCGCCAACGCAAGCGCCGTGGGATCAAAAGCCGCACTGGATCGACCACAAGCCGCCACCCCAAATGACGCCGCAGCCACCTCATCCCGCGGCAGCGCTACATCCGCAGACGCACCACCATAACCCGCCGCCACAGATGGGCGGCTATGTGCCCCAGTATTGGTATCAGCCGGAGACGAATCCATCACTAGTGACGTAAGTCCCTTTTTTTATATATCTTTACTTTTATATTCATTTTGAATATTAACTGCAACCTTAATGCTTATGAAATGTACAAATATAGTAAACTAAACCCACCGATTTCTATCTCTTCTACCCCTCAGTGTTTGGCCGGCGGTCTAACAGCATCCGAACCAGCTGCCCGCGGCTGCCTGGACGCAGCACCAGCTGAACCTCAACCTGAATCTGGAGCGGGAGAGGGAGCAGTCCCAGTCCCAGTCCCTGCCACAGCAGCAGCAGCATCAGCAGCAGCACCACCACCACCATCATCATCACTCCTGCCCGGAACTGGGGTTGCAGCAGCACCTGCAACTGGAGCAGCAGGCGCTGGGAGCAGCGCAGGCGCAGCATCTCCTCCAGCACCAGCAGCAGCAGCGGCAGCAGGACTTCGCCACCGGCGGCTCGTCCTTGGGCGCGGGCGGGACAGTGCAGCACACAATTTCTTAGCCAATATAAAAATGCAAACCATGATAGCAACCTGTAAAATATCCATGATAACTGGCAAGTGAAGCGTAAATTTTGTACATTTTAAACGTAATCTAAATACCATTTACACCAGCGTGAATAAAGTCGTTCTGAATACAAACAACAAAAAAAGAAAAACAGTAGTCTAGCTAAGAACAAAATAATACATAAAACAAAACAAAAAAAAATACTTAAACCGAGAGCAGAAAACATTCCTCAAATCACATGGAAACGTGTCCTTTAATTTTGTTTTAAAATTTAGCTAAATAACTATGTATAAATCTATCTATATATATATATATAAATATATATATACTTGTAGTGAGCAACAACAACAAAATATATGAAAAGCATAAAAAGTACATCGTAAACAAAAATAAAAAATGAAGAAAAATCAGCTGTTGATCTTAAAAAGAGTTTCTCTTTCGCGTGTTTTTTGTTCTTCTGTGTAGAAACGAGAAAAACCCAGAAAAATCAGTAAAATCCGATCTCAAAATGCAAAAAGAATAATATACTTTCCGATTCTTTTAATTGTTTTTATTGTTCCAATCTTTAAATACCTATTTTTTGCACCTAGAAGAGGAGGAGGATCATTTCGTTCTTTTATTGTGCAATATATATAATTCCGCCTATTCCGCCACAGAAAATTAGTTGAAACTATCTGCTTGAATTGTAAATTTTTGTATAGACCGCATTTTATATAGAATATATATTATATTATATTATATATCTTAGGACTCTTGCGCGCAGAGAACGAATCAAACATCAAATGTCAGGTGACAAAGGCACAATTTAAAAAGGCGAAAGCCAACAATTCGCTGCGTAATTATGGATTAAACGTAAATCTAGTTTAAGCGGTAATTAGTGCGTGTGTTTCACTCTAGTTTAATTTATACCAACAGCAGCTAAAAGGAATTAATTGATAGTTTAACAAAAAACAAAAACCACAAACCGGAGTGCAAGGGTGCGTATGAATGACAACGAATGCGAGTGAGTGTATGAGTGTGTAATTATTTAATAACAATAAACACAAAATCAAATTTATAATGCCCGAAAAAAA
This sequence comes from Drosophila serrata, assembly GCF_035046125.1. NCBI lineage: Eukaryota > Metazoa > Arthropoda > Insecta > Diptera > Drosophilidae > Drosophila > Drosophila serrata. Next base: position 608,834 of record NW_028257232.1, on the reverse strand, counting down.
CGTAAGAAACATGAAGATGTGCTAGCATTTAATTAATTAGTTTTAATCTAGAAAATGGCAGAAGAAAAACAACAAAAAACAAACAAAAATCACAGAACAAAGCCTAGCGACTCCCCCCTATCCCTAATTTTTAGTAATTAATGTAATTTTTAAATCAAATCAAAACAAAAGAGACAACAACAAACAAAAAAACAACAAAAACAGCGAGAAAAACTCAATAAAAAATAAAGAAAATTTAAATATAAATGTGTGTGTGTGTGAGTGTCGGGGACTGAGCCACTTTCAGGGACATTGGCTGCCTTTTTGTCATCAGGACGAAGTGCTCATCGACGGGGTGGAAAAGGATAAGGGGAAAGGACTGGTGTGTCTGTCTGCGGCACATTAATGCATTACACTTGAAAAAGTTAAGTGGCAGTGACGGAAGGAAGCTGGAAAATCTGTTCCATTAATCATGAAAGAACGCAACAGGATATGCCTGAGCCGGGCGACGACGACGACAGGCTTTTACAGGCGCAATGAATGGTTCCATTATGTCCTCGAAGCGACATCATTTCGCCGTCGATGGAGTGAGTGAGAAAAAGTGGAGGAAAACACTGATTTACACGCCTCGAATTCGCCTGTTCTTCTTCCAGTGAGTGTCTCATTTGCAGCCAATTAATTAGCTGGAAACGAAACACAGAGAAATGAGAAACCCCCCTGCGAGGCATTCGAATGTCAATCACCGCAGGGATTCTAGATTTAAGACTGAGGATTCACTCAGCTTCTGCCTGAACTTAAAGGACAGAGCAGCATCAGGACCTGGTCCTCAAACCTCATTAAATCAACACCTTTTCGACCAAAACGAAGACAATGGCCAGCACTGGAATGTCAACTCGCGGGGAATTTTGCATTTGTGAGCGCATCGAACGCTCTTTTTTGCGATTTCAATTTAAAATTTCAGCAAACCAAAGAGTCCTCCTCGCTGGTCCCTTCTCAATGGCTTCTAATTGAGAGGGGCAGTCGAAAGGTGCAGCTAGGACTGTACTTAGCGTGTTTACATAAATTAGCAGGAGGACAAGTCGAGCCCAAGGAGTCACAGTCCAAGTCAGAGGCAGAGCCAGAGCCAGAGCCAGAGCCAGAGCCAAAGCCCAGCCAGACTCGGAGTCACAAAGTCTGAGGAATTTCCTTGTAAAAATGACGCATACCAAACTTAGACACAACGGGGACATCCAACGTTGTTCCTCCTGTCATTCGTATTCGTTGGCCCGCGTTCCGAAACTCAACAAGGTTTTGTGTCAACGCCAACTCCCAGCTACCATCTTACCAGCTTCAGAATCAAAAGCAGATTCAAACCAAACACTGGCAAAAATAAATCACAAAAAGCGTCAAGGTTTAGCTAAAATTCATCTCAAAATACTAATAATTACTTAGAAGGTACTGGTGCATGCATTAAGTTTCCTCAAATACCTGTTTACTCAATACCTTTTTTTGGAATTAGTTTTTCCTGGTTTAAAGATAGTTTTTCTCTGGGTGCAGCTGGCTGTCTCAACGACGAAATTGGTATTGGTGCATCCATGAGTCCCGGCCAAATAATACTCGTACAATAAATAACGCAGGCAGGCAGCAGGAGCAGCAGGAAAATACAAAAACAAAAAAAAGCGCAGAACTGCAGCCGCAGTTGAAGTTATTTGTGAAATTCATCCGTCAAAGTCGCGGCCGGTCCTGGGATCCTCATCCGCAGCTCCAGCTCCAGCTCCAGCTTCGGCTGAGCCCCAAAGCCCAAGTCAAAACCTAAAGGCAAGAGGCAAAGGCAAACGGACACAAGGCAAAAGTCCAGTCGCAGACATTGGGTCTTTGGCGTAAAACTTGAAAAGCGTTCCTTTCATGGCTTTGGCCCATTGTTTTGAACTCGGGCTACTGGTCATGCATAGCTCCTCCTGCCTCCTGCCTCCTGCCTCCTGTTGCTCCTCCTCATCCCTCTGGAGGAGAGCTGCATTCCTGCGCACCGTCCGCTCGGAATGATGAACGATGTGTCGCTGATGACCTGATCAAAGTGGAGCATCTGCACGCATATCGATTGCAGAGCAACTCCAGAGAGCTCCTTGGTTCGTTCACCAGGGGACATTCGAGTCGCAGGATGCTCTCGTCGCTGGCCAAGGCACAATGTTTTTGGGGGACATGACATTTTTTGTCGTACCGTTTGCTAAAATAACTTTGTTAAGATTTTTGCAACTCGCTTTGGGGACCATATTCTGGCGAGCAGTCAGAGCAGTCCCGAGAGCGAAAAGGGACGACAAATTTGATGTGGCAAGCAGGCTGCTCCAAGGGTCCGAAGGTTCCGTTCCCGTCCCTCGAATTGCATTTCCAATGAGCCACATAAATCTCCTGGCCGCGACCTGGACCGATGAGTAGAGGTAGTAGTCGCTGCTGTCGCTGTCTCTGACCGATTTTATGACAAATGTATTTTATGAACTGTCAAAATAGGTGTTGAAAATGAATTAATTTTTCGCCAGCTCTGCGCTGAATCCGTCTGACATTCGGCGGCAACATCAGACCGTTGCCGTAATGCGTGTGTAAGGTCGCCTGACATTTGTAACGGAGCCGGAGTTGGCTTGTGTAACGAGACCCGGTCCGGTCTGGAGGGGATTGATGGCGGAGCACGAGGGGAAGACCTCATTTCAGCTGCGCCTGCGCCGGGCTCTATGAGCTCTATGAGCACTGAAAGCCAAATGCCGAAATCTCGAAATCCGAAACTGGCAATTACGGCAACGCTTCAGCTTCAGCTTCAGCTCTGTCTCTCTATCGCGGCACATAAATCCGCTAATTTAATCAGTTGGAGTGGGCGTGGCACGTGAGGCACGTGACAAGCGGCGTTTGATCTGGCCAACTCGTCGCAAGCGGCAGGGGAAGAGAAATGCAGCTGCCACAGGGAGAGTAGGGGTGTTAATATAACTAAGAAACATGGGTAGGAGGAGGCAAGGACACCTCCCCTAATGCAGTTGAAATTGAACTGATTTTTGTTGCCTTCTTCCTAGAGTGATCAATAGAACAAAAGATAGCTTTATGCACATTAATCAAGTATATAAAAACCATCTTAGTTAATTCAACATTACATATTATAAACATATTTCAAACACATTTATTCGCCAAGCTTTCACTTCCCTTCGCCCCAATCTCTGGTAATTCAGAATTTTTATTGCGACACATTTTTAAAGCCAAGTGCTGCTGGCCACTGCAACTGGCCAAATGTTTATTCTATGAAAACTAATCTTTTATTTATACACCCGACATCAGGTGGGGAGACGGAAGGAGGGAGGCATCGAGGGCTCCATGGCATATGATTACCGCTGAGCCGAGTGATCGCATGACGTTCCATAAATACATAAATAAATGTTAAGGAGCTCGGCCCAAGAGCAACTAGTTGCGGTCTTTCCCAAGCTTCCAGGCCGGGCCAGAAGTCAGGGCGTGAAACGCGTTTTGTGTCCCGCAAACCCAGAGCCTCAGACTCATGTATAATGCGAGTGCTACTCCGATCGATCGGATCAAGAGCAGGCCAGATCGAATGTGTTGGCAGCGACACCTAACACAGGTTCGAGTTCCAGCTTCCAGCTCCCAGCATCCAACTCCGAGCTCCCAACTCCCAACTCCCAGCTGAATCTTATGCCTGGACTCAGGGGACCCAGTGTAGCATACGCAATAAACACATTAACGTGTTATTTAGTTGTCAACATGGCCAGGAAGCAGCCTCTGTCGGGCTTTGATTCCACCGCCTGGTTAGCAGGAGAAAGGCCCAAAAGGGAACTTTGACTTCCCATCTGATCCGCCTTTGCTAAATTGACTAAATCCCGGAGTCAGCCCGCATGGAAATGCCTGGAATTCTCGCCAATTGTGGGTGACTCCGTCCCCGCAAAGCCCATAGCATCTGGAGACAAAAGCAGTTGGATTAGGGATGACACAAGATATTGATTAATTAATATAGTATCGTTAAATGTATAAGGTTAACTTTATTAACTTTCCTCATATATATTCTAAGTCTAAACTTCTGATGCTTGGATTCTTTATATATTATATTAATCGATATTTTTATACGACAATTTGATCAACAAATCAAAGTTTACAAAACTCATAACTTTGCCAAAAAAGCATTAATTTTAATTCACACAGCAGCCCTGTGTTAGTTTTTAGTAGGGTAATAAATCTGCATACTCAGATTAAATTGTATAAAAATCTAAATTTTTGCCAATTTTAACGATTATTAAATTTTGAAAATATTTACAAAAATTTATTTTCTCTCCTTTATGGCTAGAAAGATTCGCCTGTTGATGCTAATCAAGAATATATATAGTTTATATGGTCGGAAATGATTCTTTCCTAGAGTTACGGGCTGGTTAAGGATAAAAAAAAATTGCACCGATGTCGTAAATTTTGATCACATAATGGGTTAAGTATCAGTATATATTTTAAACTTTCATACAATTTACCGAGTCTATAAAATCTTCGTTATTGATAAGTTTCTGTTTTTCCGATATTATCAATATTTTAATCCCGACTTTTAAATCATTTTCAATAAGACGATATTTCTGATACTCCCAGATGCATGTACATCCCTAATTTAAAGTTTTAAACAACTACAACAGAGGGTTGAAGCATGCGAAAGCGAAAACAATGCCTTGTCTGGCTGTTGGACGGATGAAGCACCCAGGTTCCCAAGCTCTGGAAAGTGCCGCATCATCCAAGAGCCGCCTTGAGATCGGTCGAGTTCCCTCTGAGCTGGGTAGATATGTCATAAATTGATTGACCCAAGTGCCGGTCCAGAATCCAGAATCCAGAATCCAGCAACCAGAAACCAACGAGGGCGAAGGTGTGGGTACAGAGAGCTCTGGGGAAGAATTGTCTCCGTCTCACAAAACTGATTTATGATTATTTCGCAGACAATTAAGACAAATAAAACGCAGCAACAAGCCAAATTCAATTAAACCCATTAACGGGGAGAGCGAGCGAGCAGCGAGCACGACTTGGTGCTGAATGGTGCTCCATGGACTTCATGGGTCTCTGGGTCTCCCCACAAAGATTCCCGGACTCTGGGAGAAAGAAAGCGTTCCATGGGGGTTCCAGTGCCACTTCCACCATTAATATTATTATTAATCCCGCCGACTAACCGCAGCGACAAAGGGAACAGCTTGACCTCTGGAGGTCAATTAAATTGACTCGATTTGCGGACAACTGCCGAGCGGCGCTGAAACAATTCGATTACCACAAGGGGTACGATGTACACACACACACATCAGGCACAACAATACACAACACACAACACACAACACACAACCGCTGACGACGACATTCGTCGCTGTGGAGAGTGTTTGGGCTAATCAAGATGTGGCTCATGCAAACAACTTGAACCTAAGGTCACATGAACACTCGGAACACTCGGAATACTCAGCAGAGCTTATTGGGTTGACAAATCAAAGTGTTTGGATATCGTGGCATTCAGAGGGTTGACTCTTTCTCCTTCGGGCAATCAATGAATGAGCTTCAACAACTTTATTAGGCTGAGAAACTGGAGAGAGAAGGGGAAAAGTACTATTTTTATAGTACTAGGGGGAGTCAGGTGAATCCTAATACCAATACTAGTTCCAACATTAAATTAATTACTATAATATGCAACTAGTTGCTTCCCCTGCTCCTGATTACTTGGTGAAATTTAGAATAAACCGAGTCAAGTTGAATTGCAATCCCTAACCGCATTCGCACTATCGATGACACTCCATTTCCCAAATGACCTGCGACCCGCCATCCCTCTTTAGCCATGGGTTGACCACAAAAGTTTGTGCAAACAATAATGAGCAAAGGCATCATCTACTATCCCCTCACCCATTAACCCGGACCCAAACAGGAAGGAAGGAAATAACGTTTGCCATATTATGTGGATGATGATGTGTTTGAAATGAAAACTTTTTGCATTTTCCACAAAAGAAAAATAGCAAACTGAAAAGGCCGAAAGCGAGTGTATTAAACTACGTGATATCATTAAAAATGCAGTAACAAACAACAAACAACAGACGGCGGCAGTAAATAAAAAGGTGTCGCCGCCTGTCAATCACTCGGAGCGGGAGATGAGGATGAGGATGAGGCCTGGGATGTGGCCCTCGATGAGAGGTGTGCCCCCCTGCTGGCAAAAACACTAAACACAGATCGGATAATACAAATGCATCTGGATTTGGGTATTTGCAATAGAGTGCAGCCGACCACGCCCACTTGAGCTGCAGCGTCTTTGTTTCGCCCCTGCCATGTGCACTTTTTTGCGGATTATCGATGTCGCACTTTCAGGTTCGTAATAGATCAATTTTCAATCAATATGCAATATGCAGGGAATCAGCGGGAAGCCTCTTTCGAGGGTTAAGGGGGGAGAACACCTTTCCCTTCCAAAACCCGCAAGCTGCAATCTCCCACAGAGACACAGACCCAGAGAGAGAGACGAATGCAACCGTCTAATTGCAGTTGGAAGAAGCTGCGGCGGCCAGAAATCGATTAGGAGGAGGGCCTGGTCAGGAGTAGATGAAGCCGTATCTCAAGCTGAAGCTGCAGTTGGAGCAGAACCTGTCCCAGTCAAGCCCATTCAGCTGTTGCCGCTGTTGTTGCCGTTGTTTTATTATTATTGCCACTATCTATTGATGGGGATCGGGCGATCCGACGGGGCAACCTGTTGCTGCGATCGCTCGCATTTTGTAATTTAATGCTCGGCTTCTGGTTAATTGCCACTTTCATTGTTCAGCGGCACACACACACATACATTGGGAGCTGGCATTTCATTGATTCAGCGGAGATTAACCCGCCGGTGGCCCCCAACAGATTCCAGATTCGATGTGTGAATGGGTTTGAGCTTTGGCTCAGTTTTGATTAATTTCACCTGAACCCATGGCCTGTTCCCGCTGATGTGGGTCTAGCTCGGGATCTGTATCTTCTGCTGCTTCTGCTGCTGCTGCCTTCTGTGACAGTCGAAGAATCTCTAATCGAATTCTCCGCGCTTGCCCCGAACTTCCAGGAAATAATAATGGGATTTTTTATGATTCTATATAATGAAAAGTATGAAATTCAAAGGGAAACGAATCGCAACTATCAACTTTTGTGTGTTTCTTTCGGAAGCAAGGTCAGTTCTGAGCTTAATTTATTTGAAACCTTGGTGTTTGGTTATAAAATATTATATTAAGGGGAAAACTCGCTAAACTTGAGAACTAGAGCATCGCTAAATGTAGTATCATCATATAACTTTTATGATTTCAAGAAAAATATCTAATATACTGAAAAGTCAATAACTTTCTTTATGCTTCCTACTGCAAACCTTTCGAAAAACCCTGATGACTCTGATTTCCAACTGTATCCGTATCCTGCAGCTGTCTGCATCCGTTAGGTTGCTCCGCCAGATGCCAGAGGAGTTCCAGCAACAGTAAACTCCAGGATGGCCCAGCAATTGTAAGCAACACCCCGCCAAGAGAGAGTGGGTTTTCATCAAATGCTAGCAGTTGATCGAGATCGAGGTGGGATGGGATGGGATGGAGTTCGAGCTGAGTCCCGGCAAGGGGTAACCAGTAACCAGCAACCAGTAACCAGCAAGCACCCTTGAGTAAGCGTCTCTTGAGAGGGCGCAACAAATGTGGCAGTGGCGCGTTCACAAGTTCAAGGCTTTGTTTCCTCGCCGACTTCCGGGTGACAATTCAAATTGGATTCTCAAGACGGAATCGTGCACCACAGAGCCCGACTGCCGCTGCTGCTGCTGCTGCTTCTGTTGGGCGGAACTCGGCACTCGCCTGCTGCTAGTCCGGCGGCTACTCCTCTCCAGAAATCCGCTCACCTTTCGCTCAGGCCTGGCTGCCTGTGCCTGTATTGTGTAATCCAAAACGCGCGGGAAATCAGTTCAGCTCAGCAGCAGCAGCAGCAGCATAAAAATCTGGAGAAGAAAGCGGCTACGAAATTGTATTTTTGGTCCACGCCCATTCGAGCGTTTTTTGAACAAAACAAAAAGAAAGGAAAAAGAAAAAAATATAAACTGAGCCCGAGCGGATAAAACAATTGCATAAAAAACCAGCAGTGAGAAGGTGCAGCCTCTCGCAGGAGAGGTAAATGTGTGTGTATCTGCAAGATACATGCGCAGTAAGTAACCCTAGAAGTTGAGGACCCATTGTTCCCGCTCCGCACTCCCTCTTCATACCCCTGTATCCCTCTGTATGCCTCCTGTATCCTGTGATAAACTGATGGATTTCTACTGTCTCCTGTCTCCTGTCGCATGTAGTATTTATTTTTAGCTGGATTTTTGCATCTCAATACGCAGCAATTGTTGGCTTTGTTCGACGCTCTGCCGCCGCTGTGTTGGATCAGTCAATTACGCAATTAGAGCGGGATTCCTGGTCTCTGGTCACAACTCTTCTCACCTTCCCCGATCTCTGCCTCCGCTCCGATCCCCTCCCCCTGCCACTAGATGGAGGCATTTCACTTTCAAGGTCACCAGACAGTCTATAATTTGCTTTTTTGTGTGTGTGTCCCGTTCACCCATTTCGGCAAACATTAAATTATCGTGTTGGCTCGCCTTTTGTTGCTGTGTCTTGTTTTTATTTTTTTGGCCAATTTGCAATTATGTTGTTGCTGTTGCACAGCGTATATTATTATTATTATTATTACTTTTTAGCAGCCCGATCGAACTGGGAACACATCGCTGAAAAGGCTGAAAAGCTAAAAACCTAAGAGGACCCGAAGACCTGAAGAGGCCTCTGAAAGTGATTGACTTCTGATTGACTTGTTGAAATGCGGAACAGGTTAACAGGGGCTCATTTTGGCTCAGGGATATATATATTTCAAGCACTAAACGTTGGTAACTGGAGAAGATTTTAACCTTGTAATTAGCCAACACCCAGCACTTGTCGGTCCAATTAGCCCAACTTGGCAGCGTGTAAATTGTGTAATATATCTAACATTATATAGTGCTTAAAATAGGTAGAGTTTTGAGTGGCAGCGTGTAAATTGTGTAATATATCTAACATTATATAGTGCTTAAAATAGGTAGAGTTTTGAGTAACAGATTACGTTTTTTATCATGTAATAATATGTGTTAAAATGTATAACTTTATCGGTTTTAAAGACCAGTCGAAGATACTTAAAGTCTGAATGGGAACATGCAACAATATTTAACATAAAACCAAGCATAGGATTAAATCATCTCTAGAATATTTAAATGCAGACTAAAAACAAAAATAATTATTCAACGAATAGAATACACTTTTCACCAGATGTAACTTTGCATTTGCTACGCATCGCAGCAATGTCTGTTGGAAATTCTGAAATTCTCTCAAAATGCGGGAAAACCGTTTGCATCTCTCGCTGGGAAGCTCTTGTGGCGCCCAAATCGAAATCAAGTCACGTATTTGATTAAACATGGCGACCGGCCATGTTAGACGCTGCAAATTTGCTGCTGGCCAGGCTAACGAGGCGCGGCGACAGTTGCAGGAGCTGGTGCTCCCAGAGCGGCGACTCTGCCATCACCTCTTCACATCCACATCCGCCTCAAAAGCGGATCGCAGTCGGTGACGGACTTGCACTTGGACTTGGAGTCGGAGTCAAAGTCGGAGTCGGAGTGGAGCTGACAAGAAGACCATCAATGGCCTAATTGCACTTATTATGGCCACGACGGACTCACTGGGGCTAAGAAGTCATTACGAAATTTCTCATCACACTTTCAGTGGCGGCTCCAACTCCATCTCCATCGCCAGTTGCTCGATTCATAAATTGAAATTTGAAAATTAATTGAAAATTTCATGGCAGCTAATTTGAAATAGTTGCAGAGCCTGAGAGCCTCGAAATTAGCTTTAATAATCACTATCTTTTCTGGGAGCTTTGCGTAGGCCGCAGCGAAAGACTGAAAACTTCCAAGTCGGTAGCTAAGCTAATCCATTGTATTATATTTCAGACTATAGACTTTGTTGCCACCAACTGCACTGGGAGAAAAGGAAGCTGAGATAATGAATAATTTACTTTATTAATTTGTATAAAAATTCAGTATCATTTGGGTCATTCTGGAAGGTATTTTAATACAAGTTTGGAAAGGATTCTGATACAGTCTCTATGGTATTTGAATCTAAAAGACAACTCAACTTTGTGTTCACTTCGAAAATTGTCTCTAATTTTGCTCTATTAATATATATATTGTTTCTGGAAATTATCTCTACTTAATTTTCCTAAAATGTCTGCTGTGGTGAACTTAAACTTAACTCTTTTAGAGTGGAAATTCGACTTTCTTGTAAGCTTAAGCGACATATAATATAGATAATCGAACGATTTGTTGCCCCCTAAATTGTCTTTACAAATCACAAGCTTTTGGGGAGTTTTGCGTAGGCACCTCAGCAGTTGAGGAACTCAGCAGCTCAGTAAGTAAGCAGCAACTCGGCACCTCGCTGAAGCTTATATACTGTGTATATAATTTGCGAGACTTTGTTGCACGTAGAGCTCTTGGACTGCAGTTTTTCCCCGAGATCACCTGCACCCTTTCTTCTCCTCTTTTCAAAAGTGGGGGGTTTTTTCATGCATTTCAACCGCAAAGTTAACCAAGGTTGCCTCTCCCCGTAGCTGGATTTCGGCTGTTGGCTTGGGTGGCTTTAGCTGGCAACAGCCATAAAGGCAACACCGCAGCAGCAAAAGCCAGAAAAACTCAGAGAAAAAAAGCATTATAGCCACAAGCGTTCGCGTCGGCCATAATGCGAGTGTGGCTGTGGAAGTTGAATGCGAATGCGAATGCGTTACGTGCCTACATATGTAACTCCGCAGGCACACATACATGCACGCTTTCTGCACGCAACATCAGCAACATGGCGTCGCCCCAGCACACACACACACACCTGGGAGAAAGAGAGACAGAGAGAGAGAGAGAGCAAGAGGAGGATGCAACGCTTTCATCGGAATTCCGTTGCTTGCATTTTTTTTCGTTTGCGGCATCTTCTTTACCTCGTTTATTTTTTTCTTTTTGCATCTTTTTCAACTTTTTGTTTGCGGTTTAACGTTTTGTAAGCTCTCAACATTGTTTTATATTTATTTTTTTGCTTGCCCAAGTAATGCAAATATTTTTGATGTTAAGCTGAAATTCCTAGAGAGTGTGCTGGCGCATATTAAGTATACGCAGAGAGCACATCAAGTATACGACGCTCAGAATGCCATTAGAGGATGTTAAGGTAAGGGAAATCTCTTGCACTTAATTCTAAATCTCTACAATGTAAAGTAATTGATTTATTTTTATCCCCATTTCTGGGTATTATAGTTTTAGTCAGAAGCTGAAAACACAGTGAAGGAGTCATTTCCGACCATATAAATCATATATATTCTTGATCAGCATAAATAGCCGAATCGATCTAGCAATGGTTCAAAGGAAATAAATTTTGAAAAAAATTTTTCACATTTTTTGTGTTAAAAATTGTCATTGTCGAAATCTAAAAATTTGACAAAATTTAAACTTCATTTAATTTTAATACTCAGTATGCAGATTTGTTAACTTCTTCAAAACTAGCAAAGAACAGCTTCCCGAATTAAAATTAATGCATTTTTGGCTTAGTTATGGGTTTTTTAAATTTCAATATGGTGGAAAAATTGTAATATAAATATATATAGATATCAACTCAAAGAATGGTATTATAATATCAGTCAGAAGCGAAAAACACAGTGAAGGAGTCATTTCCGACCCTATAAATCATATATATTCTTGATCAGCATGAATAGCCGAATCGATCTAGCAATGTTTCAAAGAAAATAAATTTTGAAAATTTTTTTTTTACATTTTTGTTGGTAAAAATTGTCAATGTCAAAATCTGAAAATTTGACAAAATTTAAATTTCATTTAATTTTAAAACTCAGTATGCAGATTTGTTAACTTCTTCAAAACTAGCAAAGAACAGCTTCCCGAATTGAAATTAATGAATTTTTGGCTTAGTTATGGCTTTTTTAAATTTCAATTTGTCGAAAAAATTGTCATATAAATATATATAGATCTCAACTCAAAGAATGGTATTATAATATCAGTCAGAAGCTGAAAACACAGTGAAGGAGTTATTTCCGACCCTATAATTCATATATATTCTTCATCAGCATGAATAGCCGAATCGATCTAGCAATGTTTCAAAGAAAATAAATTTTGAAAATTTTTTTCACATTTTTGTTGGTAAAAATTGTCAATGTCAAAATCTGAAAATTTGACAAAATTTAAATTTCATTTAATTTTAAAACTCAGTATGCAGATTTGTTAACCCCATAAAAACTAGCAAAGAACAGCTTCCCGAATTGAAATTAATGCATTTTTGGCTTAGTAATGGGTTTTTTAAATTTCAATTTGGTGGCAAAACTGCCATATAAATATATACAGATATCAAACTCAAAGAATGGTATTATAATATCAGTCAGAAGCTGAAAACACAGTGAAGGAGTCATATCCGACCCTATAAAGCATATATATTCTTGATCAGCATGAATAGCCGAATCGATCTAGCAATGTTTCAAAGAAAATCAATTTTGAAAATTTTTTTTCACATTTTTTGTGTTAAAAAATGTCATTGTCGAAATCTAAAAATTTGACAAAATTTAAACTTTCTTTAATTTTTAAACTCAGTATGCAGATTTGTTAACCTCATAAAAACTAGCAAAGAACAGCTTCCCGAATTGAAATTAATGCATTTTTGGCTTAGTTATGGGTCTTTATACCCTTGCAAGGTATTATAATTTCAGTCAGAAGTTTGCAACGCACTGAAGGAGGCACCTCCGACTATATAAAGTATATATATTATTGATCAGTATCAACAGCCGTCTGTCCGTCTGTCCGTTTCTACGCAAACTAGTCTCTCAGTTTCGAAGCTATCTGTATGAAACGTTGTAGTTAGTCTTCTACATGCTCTCACTCGTATATATGCCGGATCGGACGACTGTATCATATATCTGCCATAGGAATGATCGGAAAATTTTTACAAAAAAATTATAACATTTGCAGTTTTCAACAGAATTTAATCAAATTTGAGATATAGCCATTATAATATTCTACAATTTTGTGTAAAATTTTATGAAAATTGGACTACTATATTATATAGCTCCCATAGGAACGATCGAGAAATTAATTCAATATTAATATTATTAATAATGTAGTAGGCTAGCAGAGAGCCATCTATGTTAAGCCCATCTATGTTAAGCCCATCTATGTTAAGCCCATCTATGTTAAGCCCTTCTATGTTAAGCCTATGTATGTTAAGCCTATGTTAAGAGATGTAAAGATCATGTGAAACAGGAGAAGTGAAACATTCGGTTGCGTGGAGTGAAATAAAGAAGTACGAATTAAAACGCTCGGTTTAACCTACCACAATAATAATATATATAATAATATAATATAATAATATTTATAATAATATATTATAATAATATTTATAATAATATAATATAATAATATTTATAATAATATAATATAATAATATTTATAATAATATAATATAATAATATTTATAATAATATAATATAATAATAATTAATAATATCATATGTATATAAAAATTTAGATTTCAAGAATATTTATGTTAATATTAAAATTTATATAAAATAATATAATAATTATAATATTATAATATTGTAATGGCAGTGAATAGCTTACTCTCGCCCTCTCTTTCTGTATGCCTCTGTAAGCCTCTGCCTCTCGCTCTCTTTCTTACTCACAATAACATTTGGTATGTCTGCCTCCCTCTGTTGCAGCTCTAGAGATGGCGCTTACGCTCTATCTCTCTCTGTTGCAGCTACAGAGGTAGCTCTTTCCCTCTCGCTCTCTTTCTCTGGTATCATTGATCGGGAAGTATAAATAGAGGTGCTTCGATCGCCGCGACCTCAGTCTGTCCTAGGGGTACCTAGTGTTAACATCTATAGTGATAGTGATAGTGATTACCCTGCGACCTAAAATATATGACGTGGCCAATGGAACACATCCAGATAAACAGGAAGAGATATTCGATGCCATGATAATTCTACTTGAAGTCACCATTATTAAAAGTCGATACTAGAAGGAATTTCATCTAAAGTGATAGTGAAAGAAGAACACTTCGATGAATCCATATCGTAAGATGATACTTAATTAACTCACCAGGAATAAAACTCTACATCGGAAGGAATTAAGCAATGACGAAAGATGACGTGTCCTCTACTGGGGTAAGTCTTTACTTTGACAATTATATCACTATTATATTTTAAACATTAGGACAAGCTATAGGAGTGATCAGGCCTAGGTCTAGAATAAGATGTGCTAGCTATAAATTTATTTTCTCTTTAATTTCCTTATTGCCATGGACCCCATTACTTAATGCTGATCAAGAATATATACGATTTTTAAGGTCGGAAATGGCTCCATTCACTGATAGAAATTAATATATTCCTCTGCGATTCCTGAAACCGAAATTTTTATTTCATAATTGTTTTTTTAATATTTTTGGGACAGTCAAAGTATTATAATTTCAGTCAGAAGTTTGCAACGCAGTGGCTTAGTTGTTGGTTTCTGAAATTTCAATTTGTCGAACAAATTTTCATATAAATATATATAGAAATCAGCTGAAGGAATGGTATTATAATATCAGTCAGAAGCTGAAAACACAGTAATGGAGTCATTTCCGATCCCATAAATCAATATTCTTGATCAGCATCAACAGGCGAATCTTTCTAGGCATGAACAGAAGAAAATAAATTTTTCGATATTTTTCTAATTTAAAATTGGCGGAAATTTTGATTTTTTTTTTTACATTTTTTATTGCCCTAATAACAACTAACATGGGACTGCTTTCCGAATTAAAATGAATTCTTTTTTGGCTAAGTTATGAAGTTGTAAGTAAATGATTTTTACATATTTTATATATATTTTATATTTTTATAATACATTTTAAGCTTAGTTATGATTGATTTCTGATAGTATGCTATAAATTGATTGTAAACTGCAAGACTATATAAACTTTGGCTTCCAGAAGTTGGTTTCTTTTCTTGTTACTAAGAGAAACTAAGCTAAAGCCATACTTTTTCATTGGGGAGCTTCAAGAAGCCTTGAGGAGACTTCTAATTCCATCCCAATCGTAGGTGTGGATTCTGGGTATCTAATGTCTACTTCAAGAACTCCAAATTATAGGAATTTTCTACCTATCCCGGAATATCGTATAATCAACCCCTTATTCTCTTATCTGCCATTCGCCAAAGACCATACATGACCCAACTATTAGGACAACTATCGCCTGGTGGCCATCAGTTAGTGCCTGCCTCCTGGTCCCACTTCCACTTCCTCTTCAACTCTGGCCAAGTTGGCGACGATGAGCGTATGAATGATGCAGGGACAGGCGCTCTCTCGGATTCAGATTCACATTCAGATTCAGCTTCAGCTTCAGCTTTGGTGACTCTGATTCCGATTTCGATTCCGATTCTGATGACGGAATGCCATGTTAGATGGCAGCAAACACGCCGCTCGATGGCAGGCCAACTTAATTGCATATTTGCATAGGCGCACAGCACAAAAACACACGAAATGCAGCCCGACACACACACCACACAGCACACACACTCCCGGTGTAAGTAGAACACGACAGAAAAAAAAAGGCAGCGACGCTTGGGCGCCTGCCTCTTACGGAATGGCAGATTTCGAGGGTGTGGCTGCACCAGGGAGCGGGAGAAGGTGGAGCACAAAAGTGGGGAAACCAATTTGCATGCAGCACCAGTACCCAGCACCCAGCACCCAGCACCCAGCACCCATCACCCAGGTCTCCATCACCAGAGCCAAAAGCCAGAGAAACTGCAGCGAAACTGCAGCGCAAGACCAAGGAATATGCCACCTATTTTTGATTTTTTGCTGCTCAGCTCAACTCTCTCTATGCATCTTGTTGGAAAACCAATACCAATCCAATTTAACCCAATCCAGCCACATATCCGACCATCAATCCGGACCCCTGCATCTATCAATGCATCGGGCCAGCCAACAGCAACAGCAACAGAAAAAAGCAAAAGCATTCGCCAATCCATTCATTTCCATAGAAATGTGCGAAGATTATATGTTTCGTCAAACGCGAAATTGCGCACGAATATGCCGGGGCCACCGACTGCACCCCCTCCAGGTTCTCTACCGAGGAGGAGAATGGGGGTTCCCCCTCCTTGGTGTCATGCTTGCTTGCTGGTCGGTCGATGGTGCCCGAGTTTCTTGTTTTTCTTTTTCCTCTTCCCATCTCTTGGTGTGGCAGCCATTGTTGTTGTGTTCGCAGCCGAAAACGGGGCGTATGAGTGCTATTTCTGCATCTGCATCTGCATCTTCCTCTGATGGCATTCCATTTGGTTCCTTTTTGGGTTTGGCCAGAACCATTTATAATAGGGGGTTAAGGTGTCTACATGAAGATCTCTGCGGTTTTTAACAAAACTGCTAATTATTTAATTACCTTAAAAGACTTTCTTCTTACAGCGCAATGTTATTTGCAATAATAAATGAATGTAATCGAGAGATTTGAAGGGATTTAAAGCTATAATAGTTGTGCTAATATTTTAAAGACTTTACTATCATTAATTTGAAATACCATATCATATATTTTTATAACAAATCAATAAAGATATATAGGAAATTCTTCCTAAGTACCCATAGCCTAGATTCGAGGCATCCGAAAATGCAAAATCGATTGCCTTGGCACCCTGTTATTACTTTGAAATATTTAAGACGGATAATTCATCGCCAATCTGGATGGTATGAAACGAATTAGAGTGGACAAGTCACATGGGGGCTCTGTTGTTAATATTTTATGCCAATTTATTTTTCAAATTGCCATTACACACATACACACACACACTCACTCATTGGAGAGTGCAAAAAAAATGCTCATATTACTCGGTATCTACTTTGCATACCTTTGGAGCCGGTGTCTTCCTCCCACTCCCCACAGGTGCTCCTCCCACAGAGCTACGTGCGATGATTGTTCCCTTTTGGATGTTACGACCTTTCTCGTCACTTTGTTTTCAAATGCTTTCCCTCCTTTCTCCAACTCCTGCTCCACCTTCTCCCGGTGAGAGCAGGGCCAACCCATTGTTTCCCTCTAGTTTTTGCCTCTCGTCTCTGGGGTCTTAGTTGTGGGTTTCGCTGCAGCTCTTCTCCTTTTCTTTTTTTTAGAGTAACAATTATTCCCTAACTGCACTTTAGCAGCACAAAATGTCAGACCCACTGAATGTTCATTATAAAATTCCATCGGCAGTTTCTTCACTCGTCGCTTTTCCCCAGCACACAAAACGAAGAAAATACTTTAGTAACGTTCGATATACGAAGCGGTGGAGGGATGTATGCATATGTATATGTACATACATATGTACTATATGGGATGTACGATGTATGTACATAACGTATGCAAAGAATAGAAAAATTTATGACTGTGGCGAGGGCATTACGTGTCTGTCAAACATTTCCGCCAGAACCACAGCCAGAGCTCCATGATGTTCGCCATCACGAAAAACGAACCAAATACAACAGCAAAAGCGTATTACAGCGAAAGGGAAGACAATTTATGTAAGACGAACATGGCATACCCTTTCACTAGCTAAAAAGAGCCACAGCTATGCAAAGAAAACCATAATTTAAGCTTGGTAATCTTTTCTTCGTTAGTTTTGATTAGATTAATAAATCTATACAATAAACAATTCAAAAACTTCATCATTTTTCACAAATTTTATGATAAACCAATTTTAAAAAATTGTTCCAAATCAGTCAATACTTTTTATACTATTCTCCGCTCCACAACAAAGTAATAGTAACCCCTGGAAGGACATTAAAAATGCCCAAAATGTACAAAAATGAACAAAAAGTAAAAAACGAGTACAAAAAGTTCTTATCTCGGACGCGAGAGGTGCGCACACACAAGAAAAAGGAGTGCAAAAACTTGCAACCCAGGGCCAAAATCCAAAAACCTGGCCAAAAAGGGGCTGTGACGGGCTTCGGGGGAGAGAGAGAGAGACAGAGAGAGCGCCAGAGAGGGAGGGAAAGAGTGGGGGAGTGACGGTTAACCCACCATGGCCGCCATCATCACAGCCCCGCACGAAGCACATTCGCGACTCACGTCCAATGTGCACCGCGTTTTGATTCGTTTCGCTTTTTGCATGACTTGAGATCGTAAAATTCATATTTTTTTACCTTTTTGTTTAGCTCTTCTGTTTTTTTTTATTTTTTATTATTATTTTGTTGCTTTTGTTTTTGTTTTTGTGTGGCCTTTGATGGCTGCGTATGGAGAGGCCAGCCGACGCTGGTCATAATATTTAACTTTGCCCCTCGCCTCATCCGGGGTTGCTTTTCATTAGGTCCTCTCCACCAGCTCCGCCATGTTGCCTGGCTGCCTGGCTGCCTTTCTGCCTGCCTGAGCCGCAGGAGCCAAAGCTGGACGTGGCGGGGACATCCACCATCTTGACTCGCCTCATTTGGTTCGTTATTGCTCATTTCTTTTCCCGGCTTGCCTGCCTGCCTGCTCGCCTGCCAGATTAATGGGTGCGATAAGGTCGCCGGCTGGTAGGTAGGTAGGTGTAGCCCTGGCCCAAGTCCAGACGCGAAAAGGCATCCAAGTGCCAGCCCAATATGGTAGCCCGCATGAGCTTTCTCACTGGAATGCGCACCGAAAGCCAAAAGGGCACTGGCACCCGGCTCCTCCGACCATGGAATGCTTATCTGCCAGCGAAAATCTCCAGCCAATACCGCCCATCTTTTATGACTCACAATTTAAGAGAGGCAGAAGCCCCAAATTCAGTCAGTTAACTCTGGCCAAAACCGAAACTTGGAAACTTTAGAACCTAGAGCAAAACATTGACAAATCGATGCTATAAATATTTTTATGAACCAACGCACAAGGTCTTTAGCCACATGTCGTTGCAACCTTGAGAAAAATCCGCACATTTGACCCACTCTGTGGTGTTCCATGCGTCATGGCAAGTGACCCTAATCCTTGTTTGCACAGCTGAAACCGTGCTTCTTGAGTTCCGGATGATAAAAACAGCCGAACCAAAGCTGGCCGATTTAGTTCATCATGAAACGACTTGGATACGGATACGGATTCCTAGGTCTGCTGCTTCTACTTCACCTAATCGTTCTCGGAGCACAGGGACAGCGGATTCAGCCTCGAATAGTGGGTGGCACCACCACATCGCTCTCCAATGTGGGAGGCTTCGTGGTGAACCTCCGCTACGATGGCACTTTCTACTGCGGCGGCACCCTGGTGAGCAGCATGTACGTGGTGACGGCTGCCCACTGCCTGAGTGGCAACCAGGCCGGCAGGATTACGGTCCAGGGCGGCGTCAGCCAGCTCAGCCAGACGGGCGTGGTCCGTAGGGTGGCCAAGTACTGGATACACAGTGGCTACAGCAGCTCCAGCCTCAACTGGGACGTGGGCGTGATCCGGCTGCAGAGTGCTCTCACGGGTAGCGGGATTACCACGATTCCACTGTGCACAGTGCAGTGGAAAGCCGGCGACTACATGCGAGTCTCCGGCTGGGGCGTCACCCGCTATGGGAACTCCAGTCCCTCGAACCAACTGCGCACTGTGCAAATCCAACTGATCCGCAAGACGCTCTGCCAGACGGCCTACCGCAATCGGGAAACTCTCACGGGCAACAGCTTCTGTGCCCGATCTCCTGGCAGGGATAGCTGCACTGGAGACTCTGGCGGCGGAGCCATCTACAGGAGCCAGCTCTGCGGCATTGTCTCCTGGGGTCTCGGCTGCGCCAATGCCCAGTATCCTGGG
This sequence comes from Drosophila serrata, assembly GCF_035046125.1. NCBI lineage: Eukaryota > Metazoa > Arthropoda > Insecta > Diptera > Drosophilidae > Drosophila > Drosophila serrata. The sequence continues at coordinate 589,080 of NW_028257232.1, read as the reverse complement.
GTCTACACGAGTGTCCATCGGGTGCGCAACTTCATCACCAGCTGCATGAAGAAGAAGTGAGCAGGACAGCCGGACCGCCGGATGCTGTTACTCTCTGCCTATTAATAGTTAGTTAAAATTTTAATTAAAAATCGTTAAGATCAAGTGCTGCCTGTTGATGAGCATCAGGAAGCCCTTGGCCCGGCCCCAAACCGGATGAGTGATGGGCCAATAGAGATATCAGATATCAGGCTTTGCACAGTGGTTGAATTATGTGAAGAAAGTGTTGGTAAACTATATTTATAGTTGTCCCTCGATAGTAGCTACTCTTTTGAGATAATATATTATAACAATGTAAGTATCTATAAGATACCTATCCCTGTGCAACAATAATCGAACCAATGTTCCTCATAGACAACAGCAAAGGGCCTGCCTGTGCGATCGATGAGTGGCCACTTCCGATTGTTGACTTTGTTGTCGCGCGCTAATTTCAAAAGCGATTGCTGCCTTGATTTGCATTCATTACTATGTATAAGGTAACATATGGCCAAGAAGGTTCCTGTGTGCGGCGGAAGGAAGCTGCACGCTGATCAGTGATCATTGACCACCGCCGTGGCACGGGTCATCCAGGTAAGCTTTCATATCCCGTCGCATGGGGCCGTCGCCGCCAACTGATTGCAGCTAATTTCAACTAAATTAAGTGCAGTTAAAGCGCCACTTAACACGTGCTGGACGCGGATCGCGGTGACAACGGACGGAGATCCAGCGGATCGCCTCATTTGCTTAATTGCATTTGAGACAAAATTGCAATTAAATAGCGCTATAATGATGGCAAACGCGATTTCCATAACGGAATGCCAATCAAACGCAGTTTTCAATGCATTTCTTAGGCGTAATGAGCTCTGCCGTTTGATTAAGCACTTAATGGCCTCGAAATTAATACTGTCCTCTATGGAAGTAAAAAAACTAGAGGCAATTTTCCATATTAACCAAAGACCGGAAGGACGCAGGTCACCAGAGTTCCTGCCTGTGTCATTCAATTCAATTTGGCCAAGTAAACGGGGCCCGAACCCAAAAATAAAGTGCTAATTGAGGCGGCAATAGAAAAACTTTGACCAATTTGCCAGCCGAAAAAGGTTTTTCCATCGACAGATTGACAACCACAAATACACAAATTATCCGAGGTGGAAACTGCCGCCTGCTGCCGCTGCGGCCGCTAATCAGCTAACGAAATTATTATTATTAAACTCGTTCGCTCATGCCGGCCAATTAGCATTCTGACGGCTCTTTCTGGCCAATACAGACAGAACCCATAACCAATAAAAGATTGAACGAAAACTTTGCCATCGACCAGGCATATCGACAATTGAATTGCAATTAAGCCGCTGGCTCAGGTGGGGCTGCGGTTGCTTATTAGTTTATTACATCAACAACAAATCTCAACAAACGCTAATTAAGACACAAATAATCGAACGTGCCAACACTGAAAGCCAATAATAAGGCGTATTGTGTGCCAAGGGGGTTGCCGCTCAAGGGAGCCACTCCACCGGCCAGAACGGGGTGGTTCTGGCCAGGCCAAGTCAGGCCAGGCCAGCGGTTGCTAATGGGGGGCGGCCCAATAAAGTTGTCCCGACCAGAAAGGACACTCGTGCAACACGACAAAGGACTATGCAAACGTCTGGAGTTTGATTAGTGATGAGAAATTGGCTTTTCTACTTTAATTTGTTTGAGTCTTAAACTTGAAATTAAGACTTGTGAAAAGATAAGAAAAAAAAACAGCAAAATCAAGGTAATTCATCATTAAGAAAATCGAAGAACAGAAGCTTAAACTAGAGCCCACTTCCACACTAGTTAAGTTCTACATAATTTAAGAAATTTGTTTGAAAACCAACACTAACTGATCTGAAATGGAATCCTTTCAATAAGTTTACATTCTAGCCTTTTTCCAACTATTTTCCACATTGCCTGCCCGACATATCCCTCAGACATTTTGGGATCTTTTGGGTTTGCGTGAGTTGTTCGTTCGTCTGGAACAGGGATTGCTTTTGAAGTTAGTCCTGGAGTTGGGCCACCCACGGCCTGCGGTATTTGAACGACACGCCCAAATTGTCCAACTTGTGTGTGTTGGCAAAAGGCACACAAACACACACACACACACACGGCAAGGGGGATAGCTATGGGAGGGAGTTGGCTGTAACCCTTAGAGGAAACCAACCACCGCGCACAGCGAGCGACCGCAGCCGCAACCTGTAAAAAGTAAACAGCAGAGAGCGAGGGTGGTGTGTGCGGCAAATGGCGCGGCGCAGTGGCATGAAAATGTAACCGCAAATGTGGCGGCACTGGAAGCAGGAACAGTGGTTTCCCGGGACGAGGTGTAACGGTGACAGGAACAGGCGTTTGCTTATGTAGTTCCCGCTGTCGCTGTCGCTGTCTCTATAGTCCCTAGTCCCCAGCGTGTCCATGTCCTGGCAAGGGTCCTTTCTGCTACATTTCTGCTTTGCTTGAACCCAAGCACACACACACAGACACACACACACAGAGGCAGGAATCTTTAGCAGTTCTTTGGGGACCTCGGCCGGAACGGAAGTGAATGGCACATTATGTTGCCACTGTTGGACTGCTGTCGTCATCCGGCCCGGGGTCGAAAGGACGTCCCAACATGGCTTTTTGCGGGACTGTAATTGGATGGGAGTTGGCCCGGTCTCGGGCACCGTCTAGGGCCCCTTCTTTCCTCCTCTAACTTCGCCATTATGTACTTTTACGCATTAGAGCGACATAATGGGGCGCTCTCTCCTCGAGGAACATCCTCCTCCTCTTCCTCGGGCATCGGGATTGGGAAACTCTGTTTAAGAAGAACTTGAAACACTCTCCACTGAGGTTAAAGTTTCCATCCATCGTCGTGACCAAGATGAGACTGCTTTTTACAGAGCAACTATTCGACAGAATGTGTAGAACGGCAGAGGAAGAAGGGTCACAAGGGTCAGGAGGGGTCCCGGGGCACAGTCAACATTGTCATCATCAAAATCCCATTAGCAACGTATTCAAATGCGTTCGAGTGTAAAACAAGCCGCATTCAGTGCACGCACACAGAACACATCGGACACATTCGAGTGGAGTAGAGTTCGGCACTCATTCATTTACACTGACGACACATTACGCATCCGTTTGTCCAGGACTGCTCCTCCTCCTCCTCCTCCTCTTGCTCATCCAATTTGCATGGAGTCGGGTAGATCCTTTAAAATCAATGGCAATCCTAGCCTACTTATAGGCCATGCAGCAGCAAGTCTAAACCCTGAACCCTAAACCCCAACCAGGAACTGGAGTCCAGTCCATCATCCAATTACCCGTTGTCCGTTGATTCCAATTACAAATCCAAATCCGAATTTCGTCGCCTCCTCCGTCCTGCTCCGCGTCCAAATGTGGAGCACTCAAATTAGCAGTTGCCTCTGGGAGGTGGAGCCCCAATATCGGGTGTGTGGAGGGGTGTGTGTGTGTAGAGGGGTGTATGCACATATGCCCAATATTTTTACCATTTCCATTACCAGGATTTGTAGACCAGTCCCAGCACTCCCTCTAATTTGTAAATTTGGTTATTATGCCAGGCCAAGTGAGTTGATTAGGTGTCGTGCTTTAGGAGAGTTTCTAAACAGAATATAAAAGTTGAGCAGACAAGAGAAAAGCGGACTACATGGCTTAAAATTGAAAGATGAGAAATTAATAATATATATCTGTAGCAAGATACTGAAAGAATTGCTATTAAATATTATGAAATATTTAACATATTCTCAATCTAGTAAGCGCCCAAATCCAATTATTCAAAGGTTTTCCTCCAAAAATTCACAAGTAAAAACAGTAAATAGATTATAAGGGTCATGTGTCATTGACAATCATAAAATAATAATAATATTGTACATGACAGGGACAGGGTAATAGTATACATTTGAAATACATCTGGGTTAAACAATATAATCGTTATTTCCAAAAGCATTCCTCGCAAATCAATTGAATGGATTACTTAACGATGGCATTGATAATGATTCCCTTGTGTGTGGATGTCGACACGGAGGCATTATTGCGACATCCAGCCAACGACCCTGAAAAGCTTTAAAGCGAATTAGCGGACCACACGCGGCAGCCTTCCTTCGCCCAGCCTCCCTTACACCGCCCACTCACTCACTCGCAGACACTGGGAGAAATAAGTCTGAGTAGAGTATTAGGTATTAAATTGTGTTGTTATTACAATAACAAGAAAGGAGGCTTTCTTTGTGAAGCTCTTTATCCTTGCAGCCCGAATTAAATTCCCATCATAACTATTGGTTAATGCATTAATTTCATTTTAAATAAAACTTAAGGTCTCTGGAGTTTTCTCCCTGTGCCTGGACCACCCCCTTGGCATTCACTGACGAACTGACGAGCAATTGTTGATTGCAGCATCCACGGGAGTAGCGCAGGGAAGGAGTCAGGGAATCAGCAGGAGAGCATATGCCAAAGGTCCTTGAGAGGCAACTGGCATCCCGCTCGCTCTCCTCGCTCCTGGCATATGCGTCGATTTTGATTTTTATTTGATTTGATTGCGGCGTCAACTTAATTAAGCGACCAACTACCAACAATGGGCAGCAAATTGAAACAGCAGTCGGGCATTTGAAGTTCCAGGATCAGCAGGAGCAGGATGAGAAGGAGAAGGAGGAGTGCTAGAGGGCAAGACATTTGTAATTCCTTTTATTTCGCTGCCGCCAAAAGTCATTGAAACGTGTAATCTGCAGCACGTGCGCAGCGATGCCGCGACGGCATGCCTCAAAGGAGCACGAAATGCGGTAGAAGATAGACGTTAGACGTTAGACGAAGGACGCAGTCCTGGCTCTGGACTTTCGACTTTAAAGGGACGCCCCCGCACAACTCTTAGATCTTCGAGGTGGAGGTGCAATTAGCCGGCGGCATAGGTTGCCACCTACCGGATGAGCGGACAGGCAGACAAGGATGCGCGCCAGGATGAGCAGGAATCCGGCTGCCACCGACGTGGCCGTTCGCCGCCGCCTCCATGTAATTAGTGTCAGTTGCGAAGTCACATTTGGGTGCCTCTACCACTGCCTGTGTCGCTTCCTCTTCTTTAGCCCCTGCCCCCTTGTGGTTGTTACTGCACTTGGGCAACGCCCACAAAAAGGAAGCCCGGCTGGACAACAAGATGGACGCCTGGATTGTGGCAAGGACAGAGACCGAGCCCTGAGAGCAGCGTGCAGGACCTTCCCCAACCCCGGTCCCGGTCCCTGCTCATTCATGCATCCGTCCAGATAATTATTATAATTACCTGCGTGAGTGTAGGTTACCATAGACAAAAAAAAACGAGAAAAAGGATACAAAAAAATGTACGAAAACAGAAAATTCCCGCAGCAGCAGCAGCAGGGCACAGTGGGGTTAAAGGGTACCAAATAGATTATTGTATACAAATTGTAATACAAATTAATAAAAAATAATAATTTCAAAGGAATTTAAATAAACTCAACTCAACTCAAATGAAATCTCTTCGCCAATTGATAACAAATAAATAAATGTATTTGCCCAATTCACAAATCTAAGATTAAACCTCTTCTATTGTTTTTTAATGAGATGATCTACCTTTTAGACAATTTCTCAATTCCCAAGACCAAATTGCATAAAGCCATGTTGGGTTTTCTTTTTTCTCTTTCCCGATTCCATCTTAGGAACATATCCCATAGATTTTATCTGATTTTTGACCACTGTGCACTGGCGGCATGTAAACAAAGGTCCATTCCTGTCACTGTGACCTTTGTCTCTCTCAATGCAGCCGCCCTCCGTCTCTCTCTCTCCCTCTCTCTATCTCTACCTCTCTTTTTCACTCTCCCCCGCTGTCTGCCTGCGTGCACTTTGCGTTTCGCATCGCCTGACCCACTGCCTGTAGGGGAGATTAGGGTAGGAGAAGGGCTAGGTGTGTGCGTGCCTATAATTATCTGCCGTTAATAATATTCAAATAGCTCCTAAATATATCCGCTGCGATAGGAAAGTGGGCTTAGTCGCTAAGCGCAGCCATTGTGTCTAATTGCGGAGTCCGGTCCGAGACCCAAAAAAACAGATAGAACTCGGCCGGTATCTCATGGCATCCAGATGCCGCCTGTGATAGGCACTGAACCCAGAATCCGGCCGCCCTATCAATACCTATATCTGAGCACTTTTTGTCGCCAAAAAACAAGGTTAATAACCCAATCGGCAGGCGAACCGCAGTGTGACCTCTGAGACGGGCCAAAACTGCAAGCTGCAGGCAGCGAGGAACTAAGGAACTATGGAACTGAGGAACCGCTAACAAAGCGAGGAGGCACGAGAAATTCTTATCATGCCGCGGCAAAGAGAGAAACGCCGGCGGAATCGTCAGCGTTCGCATTCGCATTCGCGTTCTCCGCTTTGATCTGCTGCCGCCGGAGCGGAGAGGGGAGTGGAGCTGCAGCTGGAGCTGGAGCGGGCCCAGAGAGATGAGATGTCAACGTGGCTAGCGCGACGCGACTGACTGGCCCGAAATTATTGTGCCTCTTTTTGTGGAGTAGAAAAACGGGTATATTGGGATTTTAAAATAATAAATGGATTTAAGAAGAAAGCTTGATTAAATAGGGTATCAAAGGAGCCGCTATCTTTTGCATATACTTTGCCTTCAATTTACAAGCAATACTAAATGGGAAAGTTAATTTTTCTCAACGAAACACCAGGTATTTTATAGTCGGGAGTATTTTTTTCCACTCCTCTCCTTCTTCGCCTGCAAACTGCAACTGAAAGTTTGCATTCCACTTGTTTGTTGTTAACAAAACGCCGTCCGCCGTCGGCCACAAAGGAAATTCTCATTCCCATTCCCACACACCCCGTCCCCCCTCCTCGGACGTTTGATTGGGATTTGAAGCTGAAGTTGAGCGGCAGCTGGAGAAGATGCGAACTGGTTCCTCCTGAGCCTTGAATGAATGCTGGCTAAATAGCTTTCGACAGCCGTGAGTACATGCGATCAGGAGGAGCAGCCATCGAGAGGGGTTTGGGGGGTGGGGGGGGAGCAAGAACACCACCGATCATCGTCAGAGTGGAGCTGGCTTTCGGCCGGGATTGTGACACCATTGACGGGGTTCTCGAGGAGTTCCGAATTCTAAAGTTGGTTAGTTACTAGTGGCTAGTGACTAGTGACTAGTGACTAGCCGCTGGCTGGAAACTTCAATGGACTCCAATGCTGACGCTTTGGCATTTCTGCACGCCGCACATTTCCCGCGGCGACGCACACAAGGGTAGCTGTAACGGAGCTCCTCCTGCCCATCACTGGCCCTCCTCCTCCAGCGGAGTCTTTGTTCCCGCAGCAACATTTGAAAAATGTCACATAGTTCGCCGCGAATGCATGCCGTCTCGATCTGCCTCTCCCGCTCCCTCCCTTCTCCTCCGCATCCATCCCCATCCCGCCCTGCTAATGACTCTGTTCTTAGCCACAAACACCTGACCAAGCTCACTCCTTGGGGCTAATTTGTTCACACGCCAAAACAAAAAGCCGCGGCGGCGAGAGCAGGCCATCGGCATCAATTAAAGCGCATAATTAATTTATTAGCAAAGCGGCGAAAAGTCGGTCACAGATATTGGTGGCCTGGCCAATTGGCAGGTGAGTTGCAGGTGAGGTGCAAATAAAATTAAATTAGAGCAATTAATCGCACTAAAATAATGTTTATCTTAAAAATGATAATCTGAATCAACGCTCCAATTACCATACAATTTTTATGTTGTATTTGGAGCTTACAAAATTTTATGCTCTATATTTATGAAAATTCTAAGGATTTTTATGTAAAAGGGACAAAGGGATAATAAAAAATTCCAATATATGAACGAATAATAATTAGCAAATTATGGGGCAATAAAAATGTTATTTTTTCTCTCATTGGAAATAAGAGCTTTTTACGAAATTGACTTATCATTACACAATTTGTAGGTTAATAAATCGAAAGAAATATAATAATTAAAAAATAATAATATAATATAATAATATTTATAATGTAATAAAATATAATAATCAACATTTTAGCATTATGGGTAAAAGAGAATCAAAATATATTCAAAACAAAAATTAAATAAATGGTTCACTCACCGATTTTCTTATTTTCGTTCATTCTTCTTCGTCTTTTTCTTGTTGTATTTGATTTAAAATTCAGCGTCGTGATTTTGATTTCTTTACTTGCTTTCTTTTCGAGATTAAAAGTTTTTTTTTAGCTCACAAAATTAAAAAATTAATTTATTTTCGTCTTGTTCTTGTTGAATTTGAAATTAAATTAAGCCTTGTGACTTCGTATCTTTCTTTCCTTCGTTTTTGAGATTTAATTATTTTTTTAGCTCACATAATTAATTAATTAATTTTTTAAACACTCAAAAAACAAAAAAAAACCGCACAAAATAACATTATAATATATTTACTTTGCGTTGACAACAAAAATGAAAAGGGATGGAAAGAGCTGTAAAATTACACAGACGGAAAACAACACCAATGCTCATTGGCACCAATGGCCTTATCATCGCACTTTCATTTACACTTAAAAGGAAAAAAAAATAGAATATTTTCATATTTCTCCAGCACTGCACTTTTTTACACTTAAAAAACCAAAAAAAAAAAACTTGTATTCTGCATTTTTGCATATTTCCTCAGCACTGCACTTTTTTACACTTAAAAAAAATTCTGTTTATACGCGCACTTCAAACATTTCATATTTACTGCTTTAACAACTGTTATTTCAAAACACACCGCAAACGACAGTTATTCTGCATTTCCTTTTATGGAGAGGATTCTTGCCACGCACACACATACAAATTTGCGTTGACTCCGACACACACGTACACACATCCGTACAAAGTAGCGGGTGCTCCAGCTCACATTTTCCGCGGGAGTCTCAATTGTTTTTGTTGCACTTTTACACGCTTATATTAAACTTTTATTTGCCAAATTCTTTGCAAATGTCTTGTTTTCATTATTTATGTTGTTATTTATTAAGATGACGGCGACACTTGCACAATTTATGAGTTTTTCTCATTCCGTTATTTGATCCCACCACTCCCGGCGGAGGGGGAACAAGCACGCACTTCACATTTGCATTAAATCTTTATAATTTCACTTGTTTGGGGCCTAATTTGAGTGTCCCCGCGTAAAATTCACTTAATTGAACTGATTTAATCATTTAGTTGGTATTATTAAACGTTTTATCGGACTAAAAACGTTTTTTAACAGGAGCGGCGAAATTTTACTTTTTGGTGGTTTGGCATTTGCAGTCATGGTGAGATTTCTTACCACGCACTCACATCCAAATATGCGTTGACTTGGACACACACGTACATACACACGTTCAAATTGGCGGGTGCCGCTCTTCTCATTCTATTCTCCATTGTTTTTGTTGCAGTTTTATTTGCTCTTCATCAGAGATGCTACTTATTAATGTGACTTCGGCACTTGCACAATTTATGAGTTTTTCTTATTAAGTTATCAGCTCCCCCCGTTCCAATTGGAAGGAGAAGCAGCGCTCACTTCACATATGCATAAAATCATTATAATATATGTTTTATATTTCACTTCTTCAATGTTTATTTAAGTGTCCCCGCATAAAATTCATTTATTTAATCGTTTGGTTGGTATTATTAAACGTTTTATTGGATGAACAATATTTTTCAGCGCAGCATAATTTAGCACTTTGCCTTTCGTTAATTTATTCTTTATTTGCTCATCACTGTCGCGCTCTGAAAACGTTTGACACTCACCTAACACGATCTCACCCATGCAGTTAGAGTGGTCAGTTATCTGCTCCCCCCTCTCCCAGCGGAGGTGGATCTTGCGCTCATTTCACATTTGCATAAAATCTTTTTAATTTCACTTGTTTAGGGCTGAATTTGAGTGTCCACGCATAAAATGCACTTCGTTTAACTGATTTAATCGTTTAGTTGGTATTTTTAAATGTTTTATTGCACTAAAAACGTTTTTTAACAGGAGCGGCGAAATTTTACTTTTTGGTGGTTTGGCATTTGCAGTCATGGTGAGATTTCTTACCACGCACTCACACCCAAATAAGCGTTGACTTGGACACACACGTGCATACATACATATGTATGTATGTATAAATTGGCGGGTGCTGCTGGTGCGGGAGTCTTAATTGTTTTTCTTGCTGTTTTATACGACAAAATTAAACTTTTATTTGACAAATTCTTTGCAGATGTTGGTTTTTCATCATTGCCGTTGTTATTTATTAAGTTGACTTCGGTACTTGCACAATTTATGAGTTTTTCTCATTCTGTTTTCTGCTCCCCCACTCCCGGCGGAGGTGGATCTTGAGCGCACTTCACATTTGCATAAAATCTTTATAATTTCACTTGTTTAGAGCTGAATTTGAGTGTCCCCGCATAAAATGCAGTTAGTTTTACTGATTTAATCAGTTGGTTGTAATTATTAAACATTAAATCGGACTAAAAACGTTTTTTAACAGGAGCGCGGCACAATTATACACTTTTGGCGGTTCAATTTCTTTTCTTATTGTTCTTTTTTCCACCTCGCTCTCTCGCCACTCTAACTGCATTGGTGAGAGATCGCGTTAGGTGAGTGTCAAACGTTTTCAGAGCGAGACAGTGATGAGCAAAAGAAGAAGAAATGATCGAAGGGCAAGGGTAAAATTGCGCCGTGCTGTTGCTGATAAATGCTTTCATCCAATAAAACGTTTAATAATTCCAAACAAACGATTAAATTAGTTCTACTAAGTGAATTTTACGCTGGGACGCTTAAATAAATAATGAAGAAGTGAATTATAAATATGTATATTATAAGGATTTTATGCAATTGTAAAGTGAGCGCTGCTTTTTCTTCCAACTGGAGCCGGGGAGGCTGAAACCTTAGTGAGAAAAACTCATAAATAGTGCAAGTGTCGAAGTCACCTTAATAAGTAGCATCTCTGATGAAGAGCAAATAAAACAGCAACAAAAACAAATTAAACTCCCGCTTAGAATGAGAGGAGCAGCACCCGCCAATTTGTACATACATATGTATGTATGTATGTACGTGTGTCAACGCATATTTGAATGTGAGTGCGTGGTAAGAAATCTCACCATTACCGCCAATGAAAAACCACCAAAAAGTAAAATTTCGCCGCTCCTGTTAAAAAACGTTTTTAGTGCAATAAAACGTTTAAAAATACCAACTAAACGATTAAATCAGTTAAACGAAGTGCATTTTATGCGTGGACACTCAAATTCAGCCCTAAACAAGTGAAATTAAAAAGATTTTATGCAAATGTGAAATGAGCGCAAGATCCACCTCCGCTGGGAGAGGGGGGAGCAGATAACTGACCACTCTAACTGCATGGGTGAGATCGTGTTAGGTGAGTGTCAAACGATTTCAGAGCGCGACAGTGATGAGCAAAAGAAGAATAAATTAACGAAAGGCAAAGTGCTAAATTATGCTGCGCTGAAAAATATTGTTCATCCAATAAAACGTTTAATAATACCAACCAAACGATTAAATAAATGAATTTTATGCGGGGACACTTAAATAAACATTGAAGAAGTGAAATATAAAACATATATTATAATGATTTTATGCAATTGTAAAGTGAGCGCTGCTTTTTCTTCCAATTGGAACGGGGGGGCTGATAACTTAATAGGAAAAACTCATAAATTGTGCTAGTGTCAAAGTCACATTAATAAGTAGCATCTCTGATGAAGAGCAAATAAAACTGCAACAAAAACAATGGAGAATAGAATGAGAAGAGCGGCACCCGCCAATTTGAACATGTGTATGGATGTGTGTGTCCAAGTCAACGCATATTTGGATGTGAGTGCGTGGTAAGAAATCTCACCATGACTGCAAATGCCAAACCACCAAAAAGTAAAATTTCGCCGCTCCTGCTAAAAAACGTTTTTAGTCCGATAAAACGTTTAATAATACCAACTAAACAAATAAATCAGTTCAACTAAGTGAATTTTACGCGGGGACACTCAAATTAGGCCCCAAACAAGTGAAATTATAAAGATTTAATGCAAATGTGAAGTGCGTGCTTGTTCCCCCTCCGCCGGGAGTGGTGGGATCAAATAACGGAATGAGAAAAACTCATAAATTGTGCAAGTGTCGCCGTCATCTTAATAAATAACAACATAAATAATGAAAACAAGACATTTGCAAAGAATTTGGCAAATAAAAGTTTAATATAAGCGTGTAAAAGTGCAACAAAAACAATTGAGACTCCCGCGGAAAATGTGAGCTGGAGCACCCGCTACTTTGTACGTATGTGTGTACGTGTGTGTCGGAGTCAACGCAAATTTGTATGTGTGTGAGTGGCAAGAATCCTCTCCAAAAAAGGAAATGCAGAATAACTGTCGTTTGCGGTGTGTTTTGAATTAACAGTTGTTAAAGCAGTAAATATGAAATGTTTGAAGTGCGCGTATAAACAGATTTTTTTTTAAGTGTAAAAAAGTGCAGTGCTGAGGAAATATGCAAAAATGCAGAAGAAAAGATATTTTTTGTTTTCTTTTTTTTTTAGTGTAAAGAGTGCAGTGCTGAGGAAATATACAGGAGCAAATATCTTTTTTTTATTTTTTTTTAAGTGTAAAAAGTGCAGTGCTGGGGAAATCTGCAAAATAGGCAGAAGCAAAGAAAATTTTTTGTTTATTTTTTTAAGTGTAAATTAAAGTGAAATGCTGAGGAAATTTGCCAGAGAGCATCCACACCTCTATTGTGTTGTGTTGTGAAATTTTTTTTTTTTTTTTAAGTGTTCAAAAAATAAAAAAAAAATTAATTAAAAATAAAAAATTAATATATTTATTATGCGAGCTTAAATTTTAAATATCAAAAAGAAAGGAAGGAAAAGTTACGAAATCCCGAGGCTTTACCAGAATTGGAATTAAACGCAGAGTTTAATTAAATTTAAATTGCAACAAAAATAGAAAAAGAAGAAACAAAGAAAATAAGTAAATCGGTGAGCGAACCATTTATTTTATTTATATTATGAATATTTTTTGATTGCCTTATTATCATAATGCTGAAACTTTTCAATTCCTAATAATTACTACTATATTAATATTTATATATATATATATATATATATTTTACATATTTGTGTTTACTTTTATTACATCAACCAAAACATATATACATATATTTTTTTATATATTTTCCTTCATATTTCGCATTTTCCTCTATATTTTGAATATATATTTATTATTGATTTCCAGCACTATTTTCTTGTTACAAGTGCAGAGGCACCTAAATATTTTATTTCGTTTTCGTGTTTTATATTTTATTTATATTTAGTTATATATTCATTTACATTTTATTACATTCACAATTTCGCAATGTTTGTTTTCCAGCGGTATTTTCTTGTTATAGATGCAGAAGCATCTAAATATTTTTTTTTGTTTTTGTGGTTTCTATTTTATTTATATTTATTTACAGTTTAATACTTACAGTTTTGCATTCACAATTTTGCATTTTCCTCTATATTTAACAATAGTTTTCCACTGCTTCTTTTATTTTTATGGGTGGAAAAACATCTAAATATCTTTTTTTGTTTTGTTTGTGTTTTAAGTGTTTAGTGAATTAAAAATTTTGTGTGTTAAAAAAGTGTCGAGTAGGAAAATTTAAGTGAATTGTGTAAGTGGTCTAAATTGAATGTGTGCTGTGTAATTTAATTTTTGTTTTAACAATAGGTAAGTAAAAAAAATAATAAATTTTTTATGTTAAATGCATATTCTAATCCTCATTCTCTTCTCATCCTACGAAAACTGCTTGAATATGCGCAAGGCCTATCCACACCGTTTTCAACTGCTTGATAACTGCTTTAATACTGCTTACAACAGGACTCGCAAAGAAAGCAGTGCAAGCAAGGCGCCATATTTAAACCGCAAACATTTAACATTCCCCCTTTTTAAAAAAACAAAAATTCAAATTAATTAAAAAAAAGTTACCTAATTTCAGCTTTGTAAAAAAAAAACAACCGCTCACCTTTTACAGTTATGAAAATTTTCTAATCAATTTAATTTCTTGTCTTTATTAGCCATTACTTTTAACGATCGAATCCTTTCAAGCTAATATATGGCTCGAGGACTTTAAAGCGGAGGGTATCGAGGATATATATCAAAGGAAGGCACTTTCCTATAATTCCCCGCTATTTCCGAGAAAAACCAAAGAGCAGTCGCAGACAGTATTTGCACGTGACTTTTATTATGAAAATTATCCGCGGGGAGGCCCGGAGGACAATGCAAATTACCATAATTGGGCGTCAATATTTGAACAAGTTTATGACTTCCCAGTATTATGAAATCCATGCCCCTGCCTCTCCCTACATCATTTGCTTTCATCCTTCAAACGGGAGGGACATATACACACAATTGTTTCAATAATTCAGGCAAATTGAATTCGATTCCGACTGCCTGATTGAAAGGACTACGCACTGCGGCGGCTGACGCGTCGCGGGAACTCCGCCACCGGTTCCCAGGATCCCAGGCCAAGGATCCCCGTGTAGGTATGCACTTTAAAAATCTTCTAGTATATTGTAAATAATTAAAAATCTATATTTTGTGACATATTTTTTGGGAAATTTACCATTATAAAACATATCAATTCTATTGGCTTATGAAATTATTATTGTATTGCCTTAATCCTTTGCTGCCATTTTCTTGGCGTGTTCATCCCTGGACTTATGTCAAGCGCTCTTTCGATCTGAATTATTCAGAATCCGCCAGAACTCGCTGGGACACCTGTCGTCCCAACTGCGGACCAGAGCACGACGAGTAATTATATCCACAAATGTCGAGTTGAATCCATATGCATATTCATTCGCTTGCGAACCAAGTCAAGGCAATTTACTAAATCGTCGTCGGGCGAAATTTTCGTTGACATTCTAATGAGTCGTCGTCGTCACCGAATCCGATTCCGATTCGATTCGCTGACGGCTTTTCTGTGACAGTTTCGTAGTTTTCCTTCTCTTTTTTTCCTGTACCGCAATAATTTCAGCAATTTAAGCCATGACTCTTTCTTGTTTTTGTTTTTGAACTCGTTTTGGCTTTGGCTTCCCAAGGGGGGGAGGGGGATGCGTATGCAAAAAGCCAACCATGAAATGATTGCAGCGCATCGAGCGAGCCAAAGCGATATTGAAGATCAGCCACTGCCACGGCAACCACAGGCCACTTTGGGCCAATCCCAATCACATTGGCAAAACTCCACTTAAGTGTAATCAGAGTCCAGAGTCGGCGGGGATCCGATCCGGACGAGGAGTCGTGTGGCACACTTCAAAGCGCAGCAATTGCAGCTCATTACGATCGTCATCGTCGTCAGTGCATTATCATTATATCTTATTCGATCCTAAGCGATCTCTGGACGAAGGAGCAGATAAATTTGTAACACCAATAGAGATCCCAGAAGGAGAGGGGGAGCGAGTAAGCCACATTTAAATTGCTCTTGGCCTGGTTTACGGCCTGTTTTTTGGTCGTTTTGGTCGTTTTTTTTCTTTCATACTGAGGGAAGTCTCTCAATTGGCACTTGGCGCCAAATTTGATTCGAATTTCACTTTCCTTTCAATTTTCTCTGGCCTATAGCTGCACTGAGAGAAAGAAGAAATCGGGAAATGGAGATTTTATTTGGGAAATAAGAAAATTAATCATTTCTTTTTAGAAATTCAGAGCTCTGAGCAACGTATCAACAAATAATTAATATTTACAGACTATTTAAGTTCGCTTTTCCACATTTTTGCCTCAATTTTCACGACTTGTCAGCGATTTCCCTAGCTCCCTAGTAGGCCCCAAAAACTTTTGCCCTTGGCCAGGCCTAATTGAGTCATTTGCTGGTGACCTATTGGCACTCGATTAGCTACACCCACACACATGTTGCTCCATCCACACATCCAGTGAGCCATCTGCAGCTGCTCTGCTCTGCCTGGCCTGAAGATGACTTGGCAAATCAACACCTCGTCGGGATCGGGTTTGGGATCGGAATGGAGATCAGGTGGAGGCGCAACCAAATGATTTCTCACACATCAATTTCTCACGCACTAAGTGAGCCACTTAGCGCACATCAAAAATCAATAATCGATTAAATAATTAGAAAATTGTGCAAAATTACAGTAATTTGGAAATCAATTCGTTGCATGAATCCATGGAGATCGCTCGGGTGTCAAGCCAGAGAGCCGGAGCATAAATAATCACATTATAATAAAATAATGCAATGCCCTCGCCGTCGCCATCGCAGGAGGAGCTAAAAGAAGGCTTCTTCGGCGCAAGCTCCATCTCCAGATTCAATTTAAATGGAAAACACTTTCCTCCCAGCCGGAGATCGCTCCAATTAATATTCGCAGCGTGCCGCGATCACCGCGAGCTGATAAAGTGCGGCTCATATATTTTGTCATAAATTTCAAACGCGCTCGACAGCTGCTCGGACTCATCAATCAGCCGCAGTCCAGCCCGGTCGTCTCCTCGTGGAGCGTGCGGACTTTGGCAAACACTCGATTAAAATCAACTTCAATTTGTAATAAATCAAAAGTCCTATCAAAAACAGATCCGCCAGGCCATCGAGGAGGCCAGCAAAGGGTTTGCCAATGAAGAAATTTGCAGCGCCCTGTATGGGCTATGGATCCCGATCTGCTCACAGACCCAACCCCCACATGATGAATGGTTATTGGTTCGAGGGAATCGAAGGTGCCCCCTGCCCCGTGTTTTGAGGACCTCAACTGGAGGTTAACTAAGTAGATCAACATTTTGTAAAGCTCTCGGCAGTCGTAGGTGGGCCAAGTCCAGATAGTTGCCATAAACAGAGGCCTAAGTAAAGTGAAGATGGAGGGACTTTTTATCTTTTCAAATATTTTTGAGTGGTTTTAGGGCCTTAATTCCTGTATAAAGTATTAAATATTTTGAGCAAGTGAAGTTAGGAGGAAACTCTATTGTTATTATCGGTGATTTTAATCATTTGAAGCTTATTTATAAGCAACTTTCTGGGTTTATTTAGACTATTAGAACATTTGCCCCTGATTATGACATCTTGTAATGAGCTGTGTATTGTGATGGGAGAGAAGCCCGGGGCTTCTGTCATACCTTGGATGGCCTGTGATTAACCCAAGCCGCTCTCTAGGAATTAAACCCAGAATATCGAATCTTAGACGGAATCAGAAAAAGAAACTGAAACCTGTCGTGAGGAACAACTCGTCAAACAGACACTCAATAAAAATGTCAGAAGTTGTTATTGTTACTGTTATTATGTGTTGCGATTATATAGCTATACCCACCATGCTAGCATTCAGATACATTGGCTATATAGTGAGCTGGGCTGAGCTGAGCTGGCGTTGATTTGCGGACTGACTCTGGGTCGTGCTCCGAGCTGCGGGACTTTGCATTCGCATGACTCATGAGCTCAGCTCTGCGGCTTGTGTCGAGATGTCGTGAGTTATTTTTTATTTTGTTTTTCTGCCAAAGGAGCTCCGTCACATGTGCCGTGGTATAGTTGGTTATCTTGGCACGAAACGTAGTCGGTACCCATGCCACATGTACATACGTACGTATATATAGAAGGGGCTCTGTCGATGCCAATTGCAATGTGAAATGTTGCCTTGCAAAATGCCGCGCGTCAATATGCAAAATACATGCCGCTCCGCCGCCGCCGCGAGAATCAACGGCAAATGGCGGCCACAAAGGCAGCCCAAATTGAATCGCAACCTCGGGGCAGAGACTCTGGAGGTGGATGGAGGTGGCTGTGGCTCCACTGGGCACTGGGGGATAGAAGGAAACCCAGCAGAGAGTTCTCTAGCTGCGCAGTTAGCCAACCGAAAGTGAAAAATAAAGTAGGGGAGGAGGTGCTTTTTGCGCCCCGGAAAACGCGGGGGAAATGGAAAACTCTGGCACGATTCCGTGTGATTTCTTTCCGCAAGCGGTGGAGCGCAAACCAAGATGCCAACTTAATCTCTGCAGCTCTTAACCCTCCAAAGGAATTAATATATTTTCTCTAAAAAGAAAAATATTTCAATTACTTATATAAGTTCAACTGTTGAAAGTTTTATTACTCCATAAAATGAAATAATTAAATGTAAACTATTTGTTATAACTTTCTTATATCAATCGTTACCATCACCTGTCTAGCCGATCCATTTGTCCGATACTTTAAGATAGAATTTCTATACCTTTGCAGGGTATTATAATATCAGTCAGAAGCTGAAAACACAGTGAAGGAGTCATTTCCGACCCTATAAATCATATATATTCTTGATCAGCATGAAAATCCAAATCGATTTAGCAATGTTTCTAAGAAAATAAATTTTGAAAAATTTTTTTCACATTTTTGTTGATAAAAATTGTCAATGTCAAAATCTGAAAATTTGACAAAATTTAAACTTCATTTATTTTTGAAACTCAGTATGCAAATTTGTTAACCTATTAAAAATTAGCTAAGAACAGCTTTCCGAATTGAAATTAATGAATTTTTGGCTTAGTTATGGGTTTTTTAAATTTTAATTTTTCGGAAAAATTGTCATATAAATATATATAGATCTCAACTCAAAGAAGGGTATTATAATATCAGTCAGAAGCTGAAAACACAGTGAAGGAGTCATTTCCGACCCTATAAATCATATATATTCTTGATCAGCATGAAAATCCGAATCGATCTAGCAATGTTTCTAAGAAAATAAATTTTGAAAAATTTTTTTCACATTTTTGTTGGTAAAAATTGTCAATGTCAAAATCTGTAAATTTGACAAAATTTAAACTTTCTTTAATTTTAAAACTCAGTATGCAGATTTGTTAACCCCATAAAAACTAGCAAAGAACAGCTTCCCGAATTGAAATTAATGAATTTTTGGCTTAGTTATGGGTTTTTTAAATTTCAAGTTTTCGGAAAAATTGTCATATAAATATATATAGATCTCAACTCAAAGAATGGTATTATAATATCAGTCAGAAGCTGAAAACACAGTGAAGGAGTCATTTCCGACCCTATAAATCATATATATTCTTGATCAGCATGAAAATCCGAATCGATCTAGCAATGTTTCTAAGAAAATAAATTTTGAAAATTTTTTTTCACATTTTTATTGGTAAAAATGGTCAATGTCAAAATCTGTAAATTTGACAAAATTTAAACTTTCTTTAATTTTTAAACTCAGTATGCAGATTTGTTAACGCCATAAAAACTAGCAAAGAACAGCTTCCCGAGTTGAAATTAATGAATTTTTGGCTTAGTTATGGGTTTTTTAAATTTCAAGTTTTCGGAAAAATTGTCATATAAATATATATAGATCTCAACTCAAAGAATGGTATTATAATATCAGTCAGAAGCTGAAAACACAGTGAAGGAGTCATTTCCGACCCTATAAATCATATATATTCTTGATCAGCATGAAAATCCGAATCGATTTAGCAATGTTTCTAAGAAAATAAATTTTGAAAATTTTTTTTCACATTTTTATTGTTAAAAATGGTCAATGTCAAAATCTGTAAATTTGACAAAATTTAAACTTTCTTTAATTTTAAAACTCAGTATGCAGATTTGTTAACCCCATAAAAACTAGCAAAGAACAGCTTCCCGAATTGAAATTAATGAATTTTTGGCTTAGTTATGGGTTTTTTAAATTTCCATTTTTCGGAAAAATTGTCATATAAATATATATAGATATCATCTTAAAAATGGTATTATAATATCAGTCAGAAGCTGAAAACACAGTGAAGGAGTCATTTCCGACCCTATAATTCATATATATTCTTGATCAGCATAAAAATCCGAATCGATCTAGCAATTTTTCAAAGAAAATAAATTTTGAAAATTTTTTTTCACATTTTTGTTGGTAAAAATTGTCAATGTCAAAATATTAAAATTTGACAAAATTTAAACTTTCTTTAATTTTAAAACTCAGTATGCAGATTTGTTAACCGCTACAAAAATAGCAAAGAACAGCTTCCCGAATCGAAATTAATGCATTTTTGAATGATTTATAAGTTTTTTAGACTCTGGATTTTAAGGAAAAATGTTCATATAAAAATATTGATAAATTTCAATTCAAGGAATGTGAATATTTTAAGTTTAGTTGTGATCGATTTCCCATACAATCCTATAATTGCAAGCTGCAAAGGTATATAAACCTTGGCTTTCTGAAGTTAGTTTCTTCTTCTCCTTCTTGTTTAATATAAAAAATCTTGGCATTTAATGAATTGAAAGAAGTATTTTTTTCAAACTTCCTTCTGCTTAACCCTTAATATCAGAGGGTTAAGCTGCCCAGATTTCGCTGTTGGCGGGTTTTCCTTGCATTTTCCGACACCCCGTTGGTCATGATTCGCCGCTTAGCGCCAAATCGCCAAAAATATCGGCAAAAACGAATCGAATCGAGGCTCTGCAATTAGTCGATGCAAAGCGGCGTCGATGCTGGCTTCGATTGCCCCTAGATGGAACTGCAATGCCGTGGAATGGATTGGATTGGATTGGATTGGATTGGCATTGTCGTGATGTGATTTACTTCGTGCCCAAGTCCAAACCCAAGCCGAGGCCCTAGGACTGTGCACGCAGGATGGCGGAGAAGCTGGCATCCCTAAGTCCGGGCCATGCCCAAATTAAAGTGTCTGCAGACCGCAAAACGTCCATCAAAGGTGGCAGGCAGAAGGGCAGGTTAAGGTAAGCCAATAAAATTGTCATGCATTGACAAATAACATGGCCAGCAAAGGCTTAGAAAAATAGAGACGGAGCAGCCAAGAGCCCAGAGAGGTTCTCTGCCAAGAGTCCAAGTATTTGGCCATAACGAAGTCAAGGGGAAAAATGGCGTTTGCCGCAGAAACAAAAAAAAAAATCAACTAAAAAACACAAAAGGCAGAAAGGCTGAAAGACTAAAAACGTTTCTTTTTTCCCCTGTTGCGATGCCTCTGCTGGGTCTCTTCTCCCGAGTCTGGGTCTGGGCCTGAGTCTGGCTGCATTGCGGCTCCCACGCCTTCAAAATACTATATGTTAACAAACACGCTGCCAAGTGGCTGACAGCTTTGGCCGGGAAGGGAGAGAGACAGAGGAAGATACATAGCTAGAGAGAGAGAAAGAGAGAGAGTGGGGGAGTGGGGGAGTGCTCGAGGTTGCAGCCTAAGATGGAGGCTTCTTCGGTCTCCAAGTCTTCCAGTCTTCCAGTCTTCAAGGGCCCCCCTGCAGCATAATAACCCGGCCAAAGAAACCGAAACGTGCGCAGATTTCCAGCAGACGATAAAGCACAACGAGGCAGAGGCAGGCCAGCGAAATAAGATGAAAAATAAGCGGGGACAGGATCGGAGATCGCATCCATGGCTGCTCCTCCATGCGGCGGCCATTTTATCCGTCGTCTTGCCACGTTTTTTTTTTTTTTCTTCTCTGGCCTTCTGCAGCTGCAGCAACGGCAGAGTTAAAGCCAAAAGTTAAAACCAAAAGCTAAAGCCACTCGCATGCAAAGCAACAGCACGGCCAATTTGGTGTTGTTTTCTTACCTTTATTTTAGTTTTCAAGAACACAAAGACAGACAGACAGATGCAGATACAGATACTCGGTTCGTCGGAGAAGTATCTGTCAGATGGCTGTGCCGCATCTGCAGAGTACGGAATGCAACTCGCATCGATCAATGTTTGTCTTGGAGTCGGAGGAAGCCTCCTCCTCCCGCTCCTCGTTTGACATTGAGAGACACCGACACCTTTCGACTTTTCTGCTTGAACTTTGACATCTCGACTGGCAGTTCTCGTTCTCGACTCCAAAGCAGGCAGAGGAAAAGGTAGAGGAAACACTGGTCATGCCCTGCTTGGTTACCTCACCGAATCTCTGCATCAGCATAGAGGGGGATTTTTGTTATAAAAATAATACAAGAACAAAGCATCAGCTATATTAAAAACTATATAGTCTGCATATAAAAGCAAATACACATTACTTACATTCAAAGAGAAAGCTACCTTTGATATACATCGATCCAAATTCGGGGATTTTAGACATTCTTGAAGGTTTATTAATTTTTCCTCTGTATAATCTCGATTTTCTTTACTCTATATTGGCTATAAAGACAATGCAGCTCCTGCAATATCCAAAGCTACATTTAATAATCAATTAAAGCAACTCAAAGATGCTTTGCCTAATGGTAATGTCATCCGAGGAGTGGACAGTGGTTACTTTGATGTTTGATCCAACTGCCAGTGGCAGTCGCATCTATTAGCAGACTTGGTTGCTATTACTTAATGGTCACGTATCCTACGACTGGGCCTGGACATGGGGGTCCGAGGATGGGCCTGGCCTGAGCCTGGACCTCGCCACATGCGAAATGCGTGTAATTAGCTGAAGCATTTCAAATTGCAAACTTGCAGCGCCGGCAACTGAGTTGCAACCAGATTGCCTTTGCTCGCACTCGTATAATTTCCGCTGGCCTAGCTTAGTTTAAGGTGTGTGCGGTGTGTGCGGTGTGTGCGGTGTGTGCGGCGCACTTTAGCTTAAGTTTCAGCGTTTTTGCATCTAATGATCGGTCTGGCGGTGTCTCTAATGCACACTGCGACGGCCTGGAAACAAGTTACTTCGCCGATACATCAATTAAATTTGCATTTTAATTTGACGTTTCGTTTTGTTTGGCTCTGAAGTTGATTTATATGGGAGCGGATCGGGGCAAAAAGCGGTTGATCTTGTGGCGGGGTTACGATCTAGCCATCTAGCGATCAGCCGATCAGCCTGTATATAGCCCAAGATATCTCTGGCTAATATAATCTGGTCTAACTAGTAACTTTATATGTTTTTTTGTGCAGAGCTTAAAGCAGCTGCAATGCCATGAGCTGTCAGCATTTCCGCTCGCAATTCGGGCGCCATTTTAAACGGGGAGTGGAGCTCGGGAGGAGTAGCTTGGAGTAGCGTTGCAGTAGTGCCACGGAGCAGCTCCTGGTTTGGGGTCACAGACGCATGCAATTTGAGCCACACGGCGGCATAAATTGTTGCATGTTAAGAGGAAGTTAGCCCACAGCCTATAAACATTTGCTGAGCTCAGAGCTGCTGAAACCACAAAATGAAGGCGCGCAAAGACGTTTACATAACGGGTTAGTTGGGGCAACTCACCAACAAGTCTCCCCAGTCCACCCCCATTTCCACTTCTGGCTTCACTGGTGGCACATCCACCTCAACTTGCACCTCCAACTGCCGCCGAAATAGGCACACAGCCAGTCAACCGCAGACAGGTCCCAAAATAAAACACCCCAAAACACTTAACACTACCTCTGATCCCCGCCAGAGATGAGCAACAAGGTGACTTAGATATTATAGGGAATTATAGAGATATATATATATTATACTATAAGATATAATAACAAACATTTTAATGATCTGAAAGGTAAAATTTCGATAGTCTCCCTCAGAAAACTCATCCCTTCCATTTGCTTCACCCATCACTGGCAGCGTTTGCTCAACTCCAAGACCCAGTCCCAGTCCCTGTCCATGTCCTCCTCCGATCTCGAGTTCCTCCCTTCTTTGCCTGCTTTCGCACGGGGCATGCATCTCTGTCAAAATGCAAGGCGCGAATTGTAAATTTGCAAATGCCGGAAACGCAAATTTTCCAAACTTGTTACCTCCAGCTCCGCCACAACAACAGCAACTTTTGGCCAAATATCAAGCCGCAGAGTTCGGAGTTCCGAGTTGACTGCCACAAAAAAACAACAACAAAAAAGAGCGAAAAAGAAGTTAAATTGGAAATTTTTGGCCGAGGGCGCACTGCGTTGGCGTTGGCAAGTCGGCATGGCGAACTTTTGCATTACAATTGGCCATCGCCGACGTTAGTTGGTTAGTTAGTTTTCTGTGATGGCCTCCTGGCACGCAATGCCTGGCTCTGTCCTGCCCAACCCCGAAAAAAACCACCCGAAAAAGCCACCCAATGCTGGAGAAAAAGGGATGCATAAATTTTGAAGAAGCGCAACAATTAAAATGCTGAAATCTAAGCTTGACGCTTTCCCAGTGCCCAGCTGACCTATCATTATGCCCGGGCCAGCGATGATGCACTACATCCGCCAGGCAAGGAGTTGGAGTTCAACCATAATTCTTAACCCCAAACCGATCATTAGGCCTACGCACGAAGACGACCCCTGATCCGGATCCTGATCGGATCCGAGGCAGACGCATATATCACAAATCGAGAGTTATGGCCGCGGAATTCCAGCACGTATCAATCTGAAAAATGTTGCAAAACAACCTTTTGCATATAGAGTCGCTCGGACTGTTTCTGGATCTCTGGCCGATCCCTGCCATAAATCAGTTAATCCTAGTGCCGCTGGGCACTCGGATGTGCATATTCATGAGTTTGATTGAACCCATAAATCAGAGCCAAACCTATGGGGACCTTTGGCGAGCTTGTGAACTCGGATCTTGGCTGTGGCAGCTGGAGTGTGTTGTGTTTGAGCTTCACCTGCTCCGTTGACCCCTTGGGATCAGCGGAGAACGGTTGTGCCAGAAAACTTAATTAATTTGACACATATCAAGGGAGCTATAGCACATGAATATGAATGTTTTGTAGTTTTTGCCACCAACAAAAATAAAAGGAAGAAATGCGCTAATGAAGCTAAAGCTGGGAAATGTGTTTTGACTCGCCGTTTTTTTTTTGTTTTGTTTTTTTTAGACCCCAAAAAAGTCCGTTGAGAGACCGCCAAAAACAGTCGTCGCCAGGCCATAATTAATCATGCAACAACATTCTTTTCTGGCTTTCTGGCCTAGAGTTCCGCTGTGTCTTCTGTTACCTTTTCTTCTCTGCCGAACCGGACAGGCGAACTAACTGAACTGAAAACGCAGTTAGCAGCCGCAGCAAGAGCGCAAAAACAAAAGCAGAATGGCCATAGCTGCGAGTGATATTAACATATCATTATGATAGCCATTAGCACATTTAATTGATGAGTTTTTGCTGCTGCCTGCTGCCTGCTGCCTGCTCCTCGGATCCCAATCCCCAGATCCGAATAGTATCCATCCAAACCCGGTTGCCAATCATTTGTCAAATGGTAAAAAGCCCGACGGAGTCGAGAACATCGAAAATGGCCGCGGGTCAGCCAAGTTGAGACTGAAAGAGCTTCGGTGGTCGTCTTCTTTGCCGCCGGATTGCCCAAAGTCCGCATTTGTGTATAAAAACAATGAATGGGGTGAATGTGTGATGGAGTTGTCCAAAAAGGCCAAAACCAAAAAGCAAAATTATAAAGCTTCGTTTTCAGTAAGAAGTTTAAATTCATTCATATTTATTCTTTAAAAGTCATCGGAATTGTGATTAAAATGATCATTTATGCAACTGAGTTGTCAGAACACCTTTACCCTTTTTAAATATATTAGAAGATATCACTTTTATTATCTAATAACATTAATTTTTTTCATCTTATCATACTTAATCATATTTATTATAAATCTACTTACTTTTTTAAGCAATTTAAGACCAGAGTTTGTAAAATTCTTTGATGCGGGCAACCTATGTGAATGTTTCCACCTAATTATTGGAAACTTTAGCACTTAAGGGGACAAACAAACTATTCCTTATCATTTTCTTTTCATATGTATTTCAATTGCTGTTTTTTTTTTTTTTTTTTTTTGTGCTTCACACTGAGTAATCCACATTAAATAGCGAGTAGAGAAGCAGTGTAGAAATTCATTGATGAATTCTGAAGCCGAGCCTCAATTTAAGTTAATGGATCCGCTCGCTCTCAGTTCCGAATCATTATGGGATTGCGGCTATCAATTAGCGAATGAGGGTGAAAATTGTTTTAGACATTTAGCCAGATATTTACACCTTTCCCCTCAATGGTGTCGTGTTTAGGTTTTTACTTTTTTTTGTTGTGATTCATGTTGCATGTTTTGTATTGTTTTTTCCTTAATTCTAGTTGGAAATTCCAATGAAGTTGCTCCCCAAAACATGCAATTAAATGCCACAAATGTCTAAGAACGTTTACCGTTAGACGACGAGGTCTCCAAGGAGCCAAGTTAGTAGTGTGGCCTCGAGGTAATTCTACCTACGATTCGGGGCCCTCTTCAAAGGGTTCTTCTTTGATATTTCTTTACCCAAAAGAACACGCCTCCCCTTTGGCACATGTTGGACACAAGCCGTGGACCGCGGGTATCCGCCTCCAGACGCGGCTCCAATTAGGCGGCATAGCCAGTCAAGGATGCGCCTCCTGGACAGGATGTGTTAGAAGCCGTCGGCAGGCGAAGTCTTGGCCAGCGAAAGTTGGGACGACTCTGGCCCCCGGCGGTGGCCTTAACGGAAATGGAAATGATCGTAGCAAGGCAGGACAGGAGGAGGAGGAGGGGATCCCGGGGGATCTCTCTCTGGACCAGGCAATTAGGCAGCGCCTTCGCGGACGTGAGCGAGCCGAAAGTGCCAGATACATCAAAAGTGAACGCAATCCATCATCTGGCGAATCACGGCGTGATGAGAGCAGCGCCGACAACTTCCCCCAGCTCCCAGTTCCATCCTTATGACGGACATGGCTTATGATTATGACCAGGAGAGTGGCGCGTTCGCAGCACGAGCTAAGGGTTCCCTTTGCCGTTAGATAATCGAGGGATTGGATGGGGATCCCTGGCCAGGCCTGGAGATTGCTGCTACCTCAAGGTCACAATTAATTGGTCACAGAAAGAGTCTTTCTAACACCGCCGCCTGATCTACATTCGGTGGAGTCGGTGGAGACGGAGGAAGGCGCAGCAATTAAAACAATTACAGGGACTCTGTCTGGCCTGGTGAGGAGAGGAGCTGGGCTGGGAGAGCTCTTCTTCGCTGGAATCGCACGCCCATTAGCGACAATCAATCTCGACCAAAGCTCCACTTCCACTTCCCCAAAACTCAGCAAGTCTGCGTCTTTTTCTTCAGTTTTATACTTTGCCGCGCGAATCGCATAGTTTCCTCTCTTTTACTTTTTATTATTTACGAATGCCACTTGCCAGATAACCCATAATTATGAAATTATTATTGGAGCGCCAAGCTCGAGATCGAGACCGAGACTGAGACCAAGACCCGCCAGTCTCCGGCACAGCGAAATGTATCTTTGGTGCCGTCGGAAAAGCAGAAACCATTTGGTGTTGCGGCGGCACAGGAAGTTTTCTTGTTTTTTTCTTATACAAAGCCCCGGGCCCTGGAAGTTGCAAACAAAAAATATATAACAAATTTAACAACAAAAGCAGCCAGACCACCTTCAAATTTTGTGTCGTTCGATAAAGAAATTGAGATACCAAAAGGAGTATAAATTTCCAAAATAAAACAACGTACTACTTGCTGCTTAATTCCTCCCTCATCTGTGAATTAATATTCAGTTTTATATGCAAAACTGCCGCAAGGAAAAGCAAACAAAGTGTCCGAAAAGCGGGAAATAATGAAAAATTTCGGGGCAAATGTAGGATCCTACGTTTTGAATATTTATTAAGGTCTTTTACGATCCTGTATCCTGCACATGCCGTTATGAGGGTTCTCGACTTTTTAACCGAGAATGTCCTGCGGCAGGCAGGAGGGGAACCTGTTTGTTACCTTAATTTTGAGTGGAGCTTCAAGCTAAAATAATTAAAACCTTTTTAGGGTCAAGTGTCGTCTATCATATCTATTACTTGGGTAAACATGTATAACTTTAAAGGGAGGGTATTTATTCAAGTACAAAGACATTTCCAGTAAGACTATCACTCACATTAATACATAAATTCATGTTTATTATTAATGATAGTTTTTTAAACGAAAACTCCTTAAGAACTCTGCACGTAGATTCATCCATCCAAAGCCCAACCACAAGAGGCCGACGGACAATGAGAAAAGATGGCGATGCTGCAGTGCGGCCATTGAGGGGGGAAGGCCAAGAGGCAGGAGCAGGAGCAGGAGCGGGAACCAGAGGATGGGGTGTGGGGATGATACTTTGAATGCGAGCAGGAGAGAGATGTTCATCGGAACGCATGTTCTTTGAAAATTGCCCATAATTATGCGAACGAACTTCAAACTGATTGTTTCTACCGGCAGCGCACCGAGAACTGGGAACTGCCAAGGAACTGAGAACCCAAAACGGACTCAGACTGAGGCTCAGATTCAGTAGATCCATGGACCAACCGGGCCACGCTGTCCGAAAAACGGGCGACTGCTGCATGCAATGTGGCTGAGGGATCCCGAGATCGGGATGGGCCCGGGTCTGGGTCTGGGTCTGGGTCTGGGGTAAGGCTATGTGCCCGCTTGGTGGACTGCAGTGAAAGAGAATGACTGTAATTACGCATCACTTTTTCTTAATTTTCATGCAGCATCTTGTGGGCTCTTCCTACTCCTCGTCGTCAGAATGGTGGCCATCTTTTTGTCGCTGGGAAGTAGAGAAGCGGAGAAGTGGAGTTGCCAACGTATTTGGACACTGAACTTGACCCACAAGACGAGTTTGTGGCAGAGTTTTAGAAAATTGCTCGTTGCGTGCATGCGAGCGAGCGACTTGAAAACATTTTGCGTGCTGTATTTTGTGTTGTCCGTCGCTTCCTTCAATGAGAAATCTAATTTAAAAGATACAAAATTTTAAATTATGGGGTTTTCTTGGCTGCCAAAAATGTTTCTTCTTCCTCTCCTGCCCTTCTCACATGCTCATATAACATATATATACATACATATGATTGCTTCTACGTGCTGCGAACGAAGAGTCTGAAGTATTTTTTGGGATGCGGATGCGATGGATGCCATGCTGGCATCGCACCGATACGCAATTTCGTGGCGGAAATGTCAAAAGTGGGGCTCCAGCTGCTTTAGATTGTGGTTACATAACACAATTGTGGCTGAGAACGCGATGCTCTTCTTCGGTATCGTGAAAAAGGGTTAAATGCAAAAGTAGAATTTGAAAGTTTAGCGGGCGATATCTGTTGATATCGATATCGATAACAACAGGAAGGAATTTGCTGATTTGGCAGCACTGCCATTTTAAAGGCGTTTTATGTCGTTTCAACTTGAACGTTAAGCAGCCACACTGGACACTGTTATTGTTTTTAGTTGTAATGTGATAATTTTGTTATGTTTACGTTGTTTTTGATGTAACCGCCTGAACGTCATGAATGACACCCCCGCCGGCATGCCGGACCTGGCCAGCGTCTCCTTTGCAGACTTCGAGCCAAAGGCGGCCGAGGGCGATGTTGATGTATCCTGCTTCCCGAGTTTCCGGCAACAGGTGAAACACTCGCTGGATCTCTCGCTGGGCCAGAAGTCGTCGGAGAACCTCTTCGCCGCAGACCAGACACCCACGCCGACACGGCTAATCAAGAACTGCGATGAGGTGGGGCTGTTCGAAGACCTGCAGCACGTGAATCCCTTTGATATCGGGTTCCAGCGGGCTGCGGAGCAGAATGTCTGCGGCAGCACTCCCAGTCGCCCAGAGGCGCCGCCTGTCGAAGGTGAATCCCTGCACACGCCGCAGGTGTACCCAATGGAGGCGCCAGCGCCTGGAAATACACACAGCGACAGCTGCAGCAACGTGGACGTGGAGCAACTGTTGGCTAGCACGGAAGCCTCCACCGAACAGCAGGCAGAGACAGGGCCACCGCCGTTGCAGCTAATCCAGCCGCAGGTCATCACTTGGGTGCTGCCAACGCAGACAATCAATCCCCAACCGCCCGCGGATTCCCAGCGCATTAAGACTTCAATCAGCAGCAGCAGTCGCCCCTACATCCTGCCCAAGCCGAGTTCAAGGTCATCTGACGGTGCCAGCAAGCGGCCAGATCCCATTCTCGTATCATGCAATCCACCGCTATCAGCTCCAGAGCCGAGCAGCGCTAGCCTGACTCCCACCTCCCAGTTGCCCATCAAGGAGCGCCTCAAGGCCATCCTGCACAGCAATAACAACAACAGCAACAGACGTAACTTCTCGACCCCCTCGAAGGCGACTATGCCCAAGGATAAGAGTCGGGACGAGGACTGCATGGAGAGGCGGCGGGCAGCTGCCAGTCGGTATCGCAACAAAATGCGGAACGAGCACAAGGATCTGCGGCAGCAGAATGCCCAGCTGCAGCAGGAGAACCGGGAACTGCTGGAGAGAATCGCCCGGCTAGAAAGGGAGCTGCAACAGCATAAGAGTCAGAGCACCTTGGCTGGTGGTAAGACCAGAGACTCATCTCTTAATAGATCTCCTCGACTTTTGCCTAATCCCTGCTGAATCTTCCAGCAATGGCCAACCAGCTGCAGATTCCTCCCTCCAGCATCCATTTGCTCATCAATGTGCCCAATATGCTAGTGCCTTCGCCCGCGGACAGGAAGTGAGGCCAAGAAGATGCCTTTATTTATTTTATTTTCGCGATGCCATGTAAATATTCCTAGCTTAGAGATTTATTTGTACCTTAAGGCCGCCATTTGTTATGCTAATTAAGATTAGGAGACATTGCCCCTACGTCCCTTGGTCGTCAGTGTTGCCTCTGAGCTTACAATGTCGGTGAACTCGCGCTGGATGTCCAGTATGGAGCTCTCAATATCCGCCAGCTGGGGATAATGTGGCGCAGCAGAAGAAGTGGTTGGCGTGCGTAGCTGTTCCATGGTCATCTGAATATAGGAAAGGAAGAATAGGTACAATAACTCCTAGGGAGAAGAAACCTCTTGCGCTCACCTCTTTAAGATCATGCTGCAACTCATTCCGCTGCCGGCATAGCTTCTGGATGTTGTCGTAGTACTTCTGGGCCAATGGAGCGCCTCCCGACTCTGAATAGTAGCGCTGCGCCAGGAGCTCCATCTCCTGGTTGCGTATTTCGTCCTCAGCCAGCTGCATCTGCTGGTTGTTCCGGCGACGCTCACGCTCGATGCTGTGCATCAGCAGATCAAGGTCCTTCTCCATTTCAATGACCTTGCGTCGCTGCTCGGACTGCTGCAACTTGCTGATGACCTCGCTCTTGCGATGACGCACCTCCATCTGGTAGGTGAGCAGCATCTTGCGCTGGCACGTGATGCGCTCCTCCTCGCGGTGGATGGTGTCCTGGTAGAGCTTCTCCATCTCCTTGAGGCGCCGCGTATGCTCCTCCTGCTTGAGGCCGTTCTCCAGGCGCTCCATGATATGCACCTCCTCCAGCTCGAGGTGCCGGATGCGGGCATCGATCTCCTGGTTGTGCTTCAGCAAAGAGACGGCCTGCTCCTCCTGCTGATCGATCCACTCGCTGGGATACTTGAGGAACTTGGGATACACGCCACTCGGAATGGCCTCGAAGGGTTGCATGAAACGCTGCGGATGCAGGGCAAGCTCGCATCTGCTCATTATCCTGCGGGCCTTGGAGAGCAGCTTACCGATGTCCAGCGGGTTCTGGTCGTGGAAGAACGAGAGCACGGATCGTTGGTCAGGCAACCGTATGATAATCTCGCGATTGAGCAGATTGTAGGCCACCACCAGGAAGATGGGAAACCAGGGCGGCTCCGAGGCAATGTTGTCCCACAGCACCAGCCACTGTTGCTCCTCCAGGATCTCGGCGAAGGCACTGCTTAGCAGCGGCCAGGCATAGTCCTTGGGCAGCACCTCCTGCGCCTTGTAGAACTTGCATAGGCGCTCGTCCAGGTGCTGCAGGAGGTTCTCACACAGGGCCAGGTAGTTGGCGGGAGGCAGAGGATGGAACTCGAACCACAGCTGGAAGTGGTTCAGGATAAGGGTGGCCAACACCTCAAAGGCGATGAGACCGTTCTTAGGCAGCTGTTTAACGAACGGATAGATCAAGTGCGGCATGAAGTCGGCATGAGCCAGCACCTTGCACCACTGGGCCAGGCAGCTCCAGATCTTGATCACAGATCGCTTCTGCGCCTCGTTGCGAATCTTCAGCTTCTTGGCTTTGTTTCGAACCACAAGCGGCGAACCCAACTTTAAGAGTGCCTGAAACTGCGAACCATTGCAGGGCAGCTCCATAAGGGAAGTCCAAATCAGGAACCTGTATTTCTCCGGATAGCATCCGTACTCTTTGAGTATGCTCCGGAGCCGTTCTGGCTTCAGCAGATGGCGCAACTCCGGATTCATGCATCCGCTGGCACTGGAGGAGGCCAGCGGCAGGGGCAGAGGAGCCGTATTCTTCAAGGCCGTGGCCTTGATGTGGTTGAGGCAACGGGTCTGTACCTGCAACCCGTTGAAGAGGCGGCATGTGGACCACACATTGACCTCCCCGCTGCCGGAGATTATGCTCAGCAGCTTGCCATCCTTGCTCAGACTCAGGCTGATTGCATTCGAACGCTGGACGATCAGCTTGTGGTCTGTATTGGCCAGGTCCAGCATGACGGCCTGATTCCTACCAGTGATCCCGAACACCACACGCTCTTTGGGCTGGCTGAGGAAGGCAAATTGACGGAGCACCAAGTCGGTGAGGCGGAAGATCTTCTCCAGGTCGAAGGACGCCGTGCTCAGGAGCAGCAGGTAGCCGTCGACGGTGCTCAGGCACATCTTGTTGCCGTCGGGAGTGAAGCAATAGCTCATCAGCTTGCCATCGGCAAAGTCGTGGTCCTGGCAGTCGAATGTGAGATCATTCTCCAGGTCACTGTCATCGGAGCCACGCAGAGAGATCTCCGGAATGGACTCTCCTGCCGGCAGCAGTCTGAGCCTGCGGTCCTTGGCCTTAATGGGTTGGGCCATCCGGAGAGTGCTCAGCGTATGCGAAGACCAAACATGCAGCGAGTCGTTCGAGAAACCGATGAAGAACTGGTCCGAGTTGGGCAAAAACGCAGCGAACTTTAGTGTGTAGCGCGACTCGTCAAAGTCCAGCTGATGGGAGACCTGGAGCGACTGGAGATTTGCCAGGAGGGCCGTGCGACCGAAGCGCATCAGGACGTTGGCGGCGCGGGGATTTCGCAGGCGATTGCCGAACGTGATCTCGTCGGGCGGCGTATTGCCCACCTCGCTCTGGCGCCCCAGAATCGAGTTGTCCACATCAATGATAAAAATATGGCCCAGCTTGTTGCCCACTATGTAGTCGCTCCTGTGCTGCGGCGACGGACGAATAACCCTGACCTTGGGGATCGGAAAGCTCAGACGCCAGTAGCGTTTGCTCACAAAGTCAAAGACAAAGATGTTGCCACTGAGGAAGGGATACAGATATAGAATTCAGACTCCATCTCCTCCTGGATGTCTTACCGCTTGTCGATGACCACCAGTTTGTTGCTCAGCTCATTGAAGCAGCAGGCGCCGATCTGGATGCGCATCTGCTGACCATCCTCCTTGACTGTATGGTGTACGGTAAGGATGTTCCTGGGCCAAGTTGTCAGTTGTCAGAAAAAGGATTTAGGTGCCTCTAAGAGCGCAGACTTACCCGGATTCGTTGTGCTTCAGCTTGAAGGGATACTTGCGTATCGTAGCATCGTTGGAGGGCAAGGTTCGAGCGGTGTTGGATTGCGTGATGGTCACATCAGTCTCCTCAGATTCTACAAATTCCTGGTCACTGAACTCCTCAAGTTCTAGATCCTCCTCGGTTAGCACCTCCTCCACATGCATATCTCCATAGTCCTCCTTCTGCAATGTGTCGCCTCCGATGCCATGCAGACTCACCGAAGGAATCCCCGTAAAGTCCTCCACTTTTATTTCCTCTTTTTTTACAATCCTATCCATTACAATTTCAATTTAATTACTAATTTTACCAACTCATCTGTCAAAGGATCGACATCGAAGTGGCAGTCCCAAATCCGGACATGGGCGCAGCCAGAATTGAGGAAAACTTAAGTTGGGGGAACTTTAAAGTATTTTAAATTAAACATCCCGTTGGATAGCTACAACTATATTTCTTGATTCATTCATTCTGAAACTAGATTAATGATGCGTAAAACCTTCTAGATACGCCCTTGGAATGAACCACTTGTTATCGGAGAGCGTTTTGAGTGTGGAACTAGCAAATTAATCGGAACCAGAATTGAACTAATATTTACTACTGTGTTTATTTTGCTTGCGTTATGTTATCTGGATACACTGATAATATGAGATTGGCTGAATGACTGTAGAAATAGCCAGGTTTCCAGCTGACCTCCTGCTGGGCGGTTACTGGACTTCACGTTTCCTTCCGATCCTCCCTAGAACATGCTGCCGTATGGCTCTTCATCGCGCATGGCATAGCCGAAGATGGTGCCGTAATTTATTAGGTTACTAATTATCGTCAGAGTGCACGCCGTCCAGGTGATCTGAGAATTAGGTGTGTGGGAATTAGAAGCTTGTACAGCATTTAGTAGAAAGAGTACTTACCACCGAGGAGTGGGCGAGGACGATGGGCAGGGCGAAGGCGCTCAGCACCATGCCGGCGGTGAGGAAGAGGGCGAACTCCGTCTTCGGGTTGGTCTCTCCATTTGGAACGGTTCGCTTGGCGATGAACACCGGCAGAACGGACAGTGCGTAGAAGAGCAGGACGAAGAAGGGATAGAAGATCTTGGGCGTGGGCACCGCGCAAGCCAGGATCAGGAAGGTCAGGCCCATGCATGTGAGGAATGCGCAGATGATGAGGCTGCAAGTGTCGCAAAAGGAAATCTTATTAGTAATCGTCCAGAGGCGGGGGTGGGTCCGAACTTACGCTGCATGTCGAAGACGGGTCAGGTGGAGGACGTACCGGGTTCCATGTGAGTGCAAGAAATAGACGAAAAACTCATCGTTAATTACGCACTAAGAACTCTTTGCATAATTACCCTTCAAGGTGGCCATTGTGTTTGTTTATTTCTCCTTTGTCGACTCTCAAATGACTCACAGATGTGTAGTTCGTCGTTTCGTGTGAACTAGTTTGTTTTGTCAGTGTGGCTGTAATGAGTGAGTGAAATATACCATTCCGATAAGTTGTATTTTTAAAAAATACCAAATATTTTAAATGTACTGTTAATAATGGTCATTTAAAGTTTCTATAAGAAATAGGTTTTAAGCGTAACTTTCGTTTTCTAAATGAAGAAAACTATTTAATATCTCTTAATAAGATGACTTAACTTTATTTTTGGTTCAGAATTTAGATAAACTGCTCAAAGCTACTACAAGTCCTGCTTTAAGCTTTCATCTTTTGGCAGACTTTTCATGAATGGGTAGACCCTATAAGAGGATGGGGATAAATCACGCTAGTTTTGTTTTTTAATCTCTCAAAATTAAACTTTTATCATCATTCTTAAAGCATTTTATAGATGGATTGCTGCAAAGATGAATGTCATTAACCTATATCTATTTTATAAATGACACAATTAATAACAAAAGTCTCATTTAATACTAGTACTTCTGATCTAGTTTATGTGACTTTAGGCTGCTCCCATTGAAGATCCTTTCCTGCAGTTAAGGATTCTCCCTCTTTCACCCTTTCTGCTGGTGTCTTTCAGTGGGAAAAAGCTCAACTGCTGCAAATTCATTGATAAAAATAAAGCGCGCCCTATCCCAAGCGAAAAAGCTGCGGGAAAGGGAAGGCAGCTGCACGGGAGTGGGACGAGATCCTTGGTGTCGGGCACTTGGTAGTGGCAGCCACCTGCTAGCTGCCGAGAGTCGAGTTCGCCTCGTCTCCTTATGAATGCGTCCGTGTTTACTCAAAGAACCATTGGACGTGCTGAGCTTTCCACGGCCATTGAGCGCAGGCGCCTCCTCGGGCTCCTCCACGGTGCCCGTCGTTCTGCCCTCAAAAGCTGCCCGCAACATTTAACAGCGCGGGGGCGGACCTAACATTTGCGTCACAGCTTCTGCTTCTTCTCGGGGCACTCCGCTCGGTGTCGTGTCTTGTCGCGTCGTGTCGCTTCGTGTTGCCGCCGCCAGGCTCATTCAGTTTCTTCAGTATAACGGTATACGTCGACGGCACAGCAACGCAGGCCCAGGAATCAGAGGAGGTCAAGTCCCCCAATGTCCCCAGCTCCATATGTCCATATGTCCACAGCCTTTTCGCCTGCATTCTGAGAGAAAACTGCAATCTTTGACATTTCCGCCAATCGGTGAGATTGCCAAGTGTTCGAAAAGTGTGGAAAAAGTGCGGTTAAGCTACTGTAATTACTCGAAATATTGCACGCCCACGCCGCGAAAAGTTCGGGGAGCAACCACCAGCAGCTGCCACCGACTGTGTGTGTGTGTGTTGCTGGCGAGTATACCAGTGTGAGTGGGTGTCGAAAATCAATAAACCCCGTCGACGACGTCGTCGTTTGGCCAAAAGCATCAGCCAAGTGTAGCAGTCCCATTAACCGGCCATATGGCAGAGGCACTGCATTATTGTTAGCCAATTACCAAGTGCAGAAAACGAACACACACACACAAAAAGACAATCGACAAATCGAATTTCGCAAGTGCAAAAGGCAAGTGCAAGATGGCGGCTCGCCTCGAAATCACCGTTAGCTTCGCCCTGGCTGCAACGCTGCTCTGCTGCATATTGGGTCACTGCGAAATGTCCGTTTACCCAGGTGAGCCTAAAAATAGCACACTTCGGCCGTTAGTTTTAAGTCCGGGTGCGTGGTGAATGGCGCAGGAAGTAACACAAGCAGCACTGCGAGGAGGAGAAGGCGGTGGGTAGGTAGGGGCCAACAGGCCAGCAGGTTTGCCACCTCGTTTTGTGTATCCCCTGCACTAGATACTTGTATAGTATACACTTGAGCGAGGGTATGTCCTGCCTTCGTGTGTCGGTGTCCGTGTCGGGGTGTGTGTGTGCGGGGTATTCACGAATCAAAACCAAAACACCCACGCTCTTTCACTTTGGCGAAAATTCAAATGAAATGCAGCGTCACAAACAAATACACAGATACAGAAACTACACACACACACACACACACACACTGGCAAATGGAAATTTGCAAGGCGGAAATCCGCCTGAAAAACTTGCAAATAAAGTTCATCAGCCAATCTATAGTTATTTATTTACTTAAAGTGAGCCTTAAAGTCCTGTTAAAAGCTTGACGTAATATACCTAAAAATGCATAATTTATTAAATAGTTTTCTGTTATTTTGGAGGGTTAAAAGAACTCTTAATTTATAGATTTTGTCCAGAAGTAGGCCACAAATATTATTTCTTATTATTAAAACTATATAACCATGAAACCTTTGGCATTTTGGAGGCAAGGAGGCTTCAAATTTTGAAATTGAAATCAAATATTTATTTCCAATTTCCATAATTAGTATTGGAAGCTCTTACAAAACGCAGTTCTTAAAAAACTCTCAAAGTCCTACGCGTATTCTAGGACTATTGATAGTCTCCCCTTTTTTGTAGCATACTTTTCGACACCTGGCGAGGTGATTCCCAATCACTATTAGTGCGTATTAAGGGCAGCCCCAGCACTACAACAGCAACGCTATAATTTTCTTGATTTGAGCGCAACAATGGGAACTAAAAATAAAAG
The DNA here is from genome assembly GCF_035046125.1 of Drosophila serrata. Taxonomy (NCBI): domain Eukaryota; kingdom Metazoa; phylum Arthropoda; class Insecta; order Diptera; family Drosophilidae; genus Drosophila; species Drosophila serrata. The sequence continues at coordinate 551,896 of NW_028257232.1, read as the reverse complement.
CAAAAGCACCAACAACCGATGGCGATAAAGTTTCGGAAGCACGTCACTGGCTTCAGCCCCCATCTGTATGGTGGTCTCCCTCACTCCAAGGCTCCCTCGCTGGGCGCGTGTGTAATTGGTCTATTTTTAGCCTCTCCAGCAATAAAAACGGACTTTTGTTTGTCTATTTCGAATCGAATCCTTTCTTTAACTCGTTCGCAGAGGGAGCAGGGCGCTAGGGTCAGACCTTCGTGCAGCGCTATTTTCGACCTTTCGGTCCTTGCCTTCTATTTTCTTGACGTTTTCCATGCCTTCCGCTGACACGCAGGCCACCGGCGGCGGCGGCAGGCACATTAACATTAACATAATCACCTGCTGCCCGCCACTCCCACTAATCCATCCGTTTCCCTTTCGAAGGACTACGCCGCAGGCCCATTCAGGCACCGGTGATGGATCCACAGAGCGAGCAGGAGTACGCCTTCCTGGCCCAGATGATGGAGCAGTATGCCCGCCGGCGGTTGCAGCAGCAGTTCGACCAACAGCTCCACGAGATCAATCTCAAGATGGACCGCCAGCGGGAGCTGCTCGAGAGGGAACGCTACCGCCAAAGGCAGCAGGAGCTGGCAGTGCGGCGCGAGCAGGAGGAGGACTACGAGGCCAATGAAGGCAACAATCTGGAGCAGCAATACGATCAGTACGACAACGCGGAGGCGGAGGCCAGCTACGGCAGTCCGCTGGAGGCGGTGCCGGATGTCCAGCAGCCGCCCTCACTGTATCTGCCACGTCTGCCCAACCTGCCGCCGCTGCCCAGTCTGCCGAAGTCATCCCCTGGCCGGAACAGCGTACTTCGGGATCGGATTCCCTTTGCCGTGGGTCCCAACGATGCCCGGTTCTTTGACAACCCAAATGACCCTTCGGGTGAGCTCGATTCCCGCGCCCTGGAGGACTACGAAGAGTATGCTCCGATAGAGCCCACTCTCGAGGTGGCCACCGCACCCAGCAAGACGAAGATTGAGACACCAGTAGCGGCCCCCGTGCCCGTGGAGCCGCCGAAGCTGCTGGATGTGGCCAGCGCCAACTTCCATCGTATCAATCCCCAGTCCGTAGCTGCTGCTGCTGTGGCTGGAGTGAATCTTCCCCAGGGCAAGGACCAATCGCCGCAGGAGCTAAACGCCCTAATCAACAAGCTGCAGAAGCAGAGCAAGTCCCCGCACCTAACCCTGGTCAACGATGGCGTGGCCAATCAGGAGCAAATCGTGCTGCGCCAGCACCTGGGCATGAACAGTGAGATGGGAGTGTATATCGTGGCTCTGATAGCGGGCGTGAGTGCGGCGGTGACAGTAGGGTTGCTGGCCCTGGGCGTGACTTGGTAAGTAGCCACCACATCCTTGGGCTATATATTCCCGATGGTAATTTCTATCATATCTCTAACAGGTTCCACAATCGTCACAAAGCGGCGGCGGACGTGGAGTATCCTGCCTATGGAGTAACAGGTCCCAACAAGGATGTCTCGCCATCCGGTGACCGGAAGCTGGCACAGAGCGCCCAGATGTACCACTATCAGCACCAGAAGCAGCAGATCATCGCCATGGAGAACTGCCAGGCCACTGATGGCAGCTGCAGCCTCTCGGATGTGGAGAGCGATGATGACAACGAGGAGGGTGACTACACCGTGTACGAGTGCCCTGGCCTGGCGCCCACCGGCGAAATGGAGGTAAAGAATCCGCTCTTCCTGGACGAGACGCCGGCCACACCGGCCAACAATCTGTCGACCGCTGGAGCAGCAGGAGCAGGAGCAGGCGCTACCAATAATAACATCACGCAAGCGACTCCACAGCAGCCGGCCACACAAAAGAAGGGAACCGTCAAGCCGAATATGAATCTGCTGAATGCCGCCGCCACAGCTGCAGCAGCGGCCGCCGCCTCTGCATCGGCAGGTGGAACTGGCGCCGCTGGGGGTGAGGAGCCAAAGCAGAAGCGCAAGAGCAAGAAGTAAGGGGGAGGAGGAGCTAGCTTAAGCTTGTTTAACCCAGGAGCTGCGGCGATGGGTAAAGTTTGACTGATCCATTGTCAGCCAAGAACACACAGCACACTGAGAGCGATTCGGTACTTCTTGGAGTCCGAGTACGTGTAGATGCATTCCTAACAGACAGTCCGGGGAATCTAATTCCAGGAGCAGCCACAACCCACACACACACACTCACACTCACACAAACACACACCCACGCAGTCCAGAGTCTACGCAACAGTGCAGTAAGACTAGGCCACCCAGCACGCCCCCAAGGACCCCACAGGAACTTTCGATCCGCTGTCAGTTGCACAATTTGCTGCTGATGTGACAGGATGTGCAGCAGACAGGTGGAATTACGTCGAATTATTTGTATATCAAACTTTTTTGGTGCGCCGGAGGAGGAGCGCGTTGAGAAGCTACTAACATATTATATTATTATAAATATATGTATACACACACATATATATAGATATATATATTAATGTAATTATTGTATCATATATATATATATTATACACACAAGGGCGGACACCTTTTTACTTACCCCGTCTGTCCCTGGCCTGGTGTGTGCAGTAACTATCTTTTTTCTCATTTTTACTACGCTTTGTGATCGATCCTAAATTATCTGTGTCAATTTAGAAATACAATTCTGGTAACTACAACCTGTATGCATACAAGAAGACATATTATATGTGGAGGAGATGAGGATTATTTACAAGTAAAACTTAACAATAATTTTCCCCGCACACATTCATGTAAAGTAAATGAAAAACGACTGATAACACCACACACAAAGATAAAAACACGCGCGTCTATTTGTACAAAAACGAAACGAAACGAAAATGATAATGAAATCGAAAGAAAGAAACAATTTATTTACCGATTAGGGAGAGAGATTAGCAAAGCAAAAACAAAACCAAAACAACAAAAAAAAAGAGGAAACTAAACTATCAGCGGAAAAGATTCCCAGCCCCAAGAAGCAAAGCGAACATTTTACTATTGTACTCTCAATTGCTGTAAAACTGTAAATAAACATGAATAATAAAATGAATGCATGAACTTTAGGCGAGAGACGAGGACGAAACGTTGGAACCATTGCGGCCGAAAACAATACATTGAGAACACAACCGAATTGAAGAACTTGTGAGTTCAAAAACTAGCTAAAACACTACAACCTAAAACCAAAACATCATGAATAATAATAATAATAATACACCATGTTGACTAGTGGAATTATGCAAAGCATCTTGGATCATTGAAAATTGAAAATTTCGAGAAATCTAAATCGAAAACTGACTTAGCCACAATAAAAATAATGAAAAGAAACATGCGAGCAAGCAGCATATGTACGTTGAGTTTGAAATATATATTTTATAGTGTTTGGATTCCCCTTCAAACACGAAAAAATGACACGAACTCAAGGCGTCGTGAGGAGAGAATAAACAAACGAGCATAATTTAATTTATTTATGTATGATAACCGGTAACAACACAAATTATACAATATGCATACAGAATAAACTAAACTAACCGAAAGATGTAATGTATTTCTCTATTCCTTTTATAATTTATTAATCTCTTTTATATTTCTTTTTTTCTTCCTTTTTTCTTACTTTTCTCTTTTCTTTTAGGTTTTGGGAAAACAAATGAGTTTGGGTTTATTTCAAAAGTAACGGACAGGTAAATTTTTCGTATAAGATTGAGAGTTGCCAACAGTAAAATTTGTCTTAAATGTTACCAACTGTCATAGTGGTTAGAGTGTGACCAGCACCTAGGAAACTAAAAATAACTTCATCTGTTCACAGAGGCGCGTTGGTTTTTTCCAGCTTAAAAGCGGCAGTCACATTAGTTTTAGAAACCGTTCCGCGCACTTGTTCTTGGCGTAAGTCCCGTATACTTTCGCATTTTCCGTGATAATAATTCGGCCTCAGCACTGCTCTCGGTGCCTGCATATTATGTAAAGTGGGCGGAGAGGGGAACAGATAGCTGGAGCCTTTCCAAACATATGGAAAGTGGTCACCGAGTGTGCTTCCCGTGTCCCAGTGTTTGTGTGTGTGTGTGGGAATGTGCGGTGGTCAGTGACTTTGAGCGTGTGTGTGTGAGTGGGGCTTCCGTGTCGCAAGCGGAAAACAAATGAAATTGATGATGAGTTTTGCGTTTGAGTCATATGCATGCTGCCCATTCGAGTAGTGCTTAATTCGATTACCACGAAGTCGCCCCTGATTGGATCGCAGTGAATTCGCCAGGCGAAGCCCCAACAAATATAGACAATGGCGTAATTGAGATCGGTGCTCTCAGCTATCAACTCTCAGCTCCCAGCTCCCTGCTCGCTGCTCGCTCTACCCTGGCTGGCTGCTGTGTGCTAATTAATTAATTGCTCATACTTGACCTGGACACTGAACAGAAGCAGCAGCAGCAGCGGCAGAGGCCGACAAATATGTGTACTCCGAGATGAAATGGGCGAAAATAGTGCGTGTTTAGTTTACGTTACGTGAGCTAGGGCCAGTTTTTGTGTGTTGGTAGACATGCTGCATCCGTGTGTGCTACCTTCCAGTGTGTGTGTGTGCGAGTGTGTGCTGCATGCCTGTGTGTAGAGTTTCTCTCGGTGGCTCGACTCATTTAATTTCTTTTTATTTACTCTCCGGTTCACACAGATCAGGTTTTTTGTTGTTCGGTGCAGTGCAGGCAGCTGCATTCCTTCTCGCTCTTGCCCCCTCGCTCCTACTCCTGCACCTGTACGTTCTCGGCCCCTACCTAAAGTGTGTGTGTGTGAGTGTCTGTGCACTTGCCACGCTTGACTTGCAGCAACGGGCCGTCTGCAGGCGACGCGGAAATGCCATTGGGAGCGACGACGACACTCCACTCCGATAGCCAGTTCCAGTTCCAGTTCCAGGCCCGATAAGGACAGGACGGGACCGAATAGAGAGATAGCCAGCGAGAGCGCGGCATAGAGATTATTTGCATAGACTTCTGGATGGATTGATGATGTCGTGATGGGCACATGCTCTTGTACGCGGCGGCACTTTTTGCTGTCGATATGCTTCCTGCAAGTGGTGAGTGTGCTGCCTTCCGGGGATTGTTGGAATAAGCTCCCCCTAATCTGAAATATAATCTGTGTTGCAGATAACGATCGTGGAGCGTCAGGTATTCGACTTTCTCGGATACATGTGGGCTCCGATACTGGTGAACTTCTTCCACATTCTGTTCATCATATTCGGGTTCTACGGCGCCTATCACTTTCGCGTCAAATACATTATTACCGTGAGTGGCCCTAAAATACATTATCATATCTCCCGATAACCCCAATTTCATTTCCAGTATCTAATATGGAATTTCCTGTGGATCGGCTGGAACGCCTTCCTCATTTGCTTCTATTTGAATGTAGGGCAGTTGGACAGGGTGAGTTGTGGCTGCTTTTGGTTCCCCTCTCTTCGTTAATTAACCCGTTTTGGTTGGGCCCCTTGCAGGACAGTGACCTGCTCAACCTGGGCACCGGCAGCGTCTCCTGGTTCGAGGCGAACGGCTATGGCTGCCGGCCCACCTACAACATGACCTCGGATGATCCGTTCCGGCCGCAGCGGCCGGAGCGTGTGGAGGACTGCCTGCTGGACTATCCGCTGGTGGAGACGGTTCAGGCGGGCGTGCAGTGCGCTTTGGCGGTGAGTTGTTGCCGCTTAAGTGGCCTGAATTGTGTAAATTGTCTAAATCCCTTGCTCTTCTCCCACAGCTGCTGGGCATACTGGGTGCCATTCTGATCAGTTGCATATTTCTCGATGAGGACGACAGATGTAAGTGGCGGTTATTCGCCGTGTACCGCCTCCTCCCGTACTTCATGCTCGACTCCATTAACACCCAAAACTGGTCATGGTCTAAACTCTCCTCACTCTCTCTCATCATTATCCCATTATTATCTCTGTGCACTGTGGGTTTATGTGGTATCTCTATGTATATTTCCCCCCCTACGTCACTTAACCTGCATTACTTCCCTGATTACCCGCCCCGAAATGTGGAATGTGTGTAGCGAATGTTTGTATCAAGTTAAATAGTGACAAGGAGAAACGTCACTAACCCAGCAAACGATTGTTTATTGTTATATCAGTCTTGTCGATGTGTAAGCTATATGGCTCTAGCCCCCACCCATAAACCCGCACCCTGGAATGCGACTATTTTGATTTAAACACATATTTATCTATATATATATATAATGTATACACAAAATTAACCAACACATTGTGAACTGTGTGCGCGAGAGCTGTGAGCAGCTTTCCGTATACATTATACTCGCCATTATATACATACTCGTATTGTAATCATGTTATGTCCAAGTCCAAGTCATTCACTTTCATAACAATCAAGAAAATCCCAAATATTGTACTATTGCCCCATCCGCAACGACACTGTGCAGCGAAAATAGACGGAATCCTGCACAGTGCCGTCGTCGGATGTTTAATCTCTTCTACGTTAAAGCATTTTAATCAATTTCTGGTTTACAGTCGATTTCATGAACGGCGACGCCAAGAGTCCACAGCACACGGTGGTGCATCCCATGTACGTGAGCTATACAAGTATACCCACAACATCTGCCAGCGCCACCATGCAATCAAACAAGCATCTGCAGCTGCAGCAAAACTCACTGAAACTCTACCACCATCATCACGCTGCTTCCGAGCAGTTGCAGTTGCAGCAGCAACCCAAACTACACCAATTCCACACCAACAACAGTAGTCACAACAACATCAACAACAACAACAACAGCCAGAACTACCTGCTGAGCAGCGGCAGCAGTGGCAGCAACAATAATACCCTACTTAACCATAATGTTCGGCAGCGCGCCAATTCGCTGCTGCCGCTGTCGCCAGACACAACAAATAACCAGAGCGCATCATTCCAACAACAACAACAAGTCAGCAACCACAACGCCAACCACCCACAACACCTAACCCCCAGCAACAGCAGCAGCCTGCGCCGCCCACGCCATCACCACAATAATCCATACCATTTCGCCAACAAGGGCGCCCCCATCAGTCCCAGTCCCATGTCCGCCCAGACCACGCCCTCGCTGTCGTACGCCTCGCTGCAGAACTCCAATCCCTATCTAGCCAGCGGCGGCGGCAACACTTCGCTGAGCAACAGCAACTACAGCATCTTCCAGAGTCCGGACTCGATCCAGGGCAGCAGCAGCTTCTCCCACTTTGCCCGCATCCATCACAAGCCCAAGCCGCCCAAGTCGGCCCTTCCGGCTCTCTCGGTTCAGGGAGGAATTGATTCCAAGCTAGCCTCGCCCGTCCGTCCGCTCGACCGCCTGTCGCGCAACCTCGAGGAAGACGAGGACAACTTCTCGCTACAGCAGTTTGCCCCCGGCGACCATGGAGTGACCTATGTGCCCTTCCAGAGTCCCACGCCCAACGGTCTGTTTCTGGGCGACAACAATAATGCCCAGCCGCACTCTGCCGTCTTCCACTTGAACTCTCGCTCCAGTTCCAACAACAATGCTTATCCCTATGAGCAGAACGGCCTGCCCTCACCCCTTCGTTCGGCCCGTCGACCCACGCATATTCCGCTGCCCACGGTGCCCATGCATAGTTGCCGAGAGTTGAAGCATAACGAGGACGAGGAGGCGGATGCCGAGAACGAGGACGACGAGATAGATCGCCATCAGGTGCTAACGCCTCCGCCACCGCCGGTTCCAAGGGCGCATATATTCCACCAGCGTCTGGGCCAGGCGCCCTACCCCGATCTCTCGCCGGAGGTGGCCGAGCGCTATGCCATGCCCACCCAGCTGGGACCCAGCTCCATTCAAGCGGCACACGGACACCTACCCGTGCCCCACGGCTCACCCATGGTGCGTCGCAGTAATCGGCGGCCAAGGCCACCGATTCCTGTGAATTTTTGCGACCAGATTCGCGCCCCTCCTCCGGGGTATGTGGTGCGGGCCCAAAGCGACGACCGTTTGGAGAACCAAACGCAGATGGAGGCGGAGGCTGCTCCTCACGTTAATCGTCGAAGTGGCCGCAATGGCAATGGCCAAAAGTCCCGTCCCCGCTCCTTTTGCAACTCTGTAGTGGGCGTGCAGGCCTAGAGTATGTCCCAAAAGTCTCTCTATCTCTGACTCTCTGTCTCTTGATCATGCTCTTTAAGGGGCAGGATGTTACTAACTCCCCTACACACAAGCCTACACCCACACATTGCCCATTCACACAATCCAAGATGAGTAACGCGCATACATTTGGCTCTCGAGCGCATGGCGTTAAGCATCTTGGAGTTTATACATACCTATTTGCGTGTTGCTGTTTCTCTGTTGTGCCTAACCAGCCGGCTACCTGGCCCAGATCTAGCTTCGGACGAGCTGCTGTCTTTAGTTTAAGTCTAAGTACCATAATCACACGCGCGTGCATACATTTAAGACTTTCCCTGTGATAGAAAAGTCGGAGGAAGAAAGGAAAGTCGCTAAAAAATTTTATGTTGATCTGTGATAAACTATAAACAAAAAACATGAACATGAACATGAACGACAAACAAACAAACGATTATTTCACAAAACGAATGAGAACGTCACAAACTATCATGATATATGAAGAGATTTGTCGATGATAAGAATGCCAATTGCAAACAGAGATGCCTTGGATGAGAATGACGGAGAATGTAGTAGAGATTAGACAGACATATATATTGATGTGTTATGCGAAGGAGAGAGAAGTCTCTCCGAAACAGCAGCTGCCTTTTTGTTGTTTAACTAATAATATATATATACATATATGCTATATACACATATTTACGATACATTACAAACTGTACTACGATGCAAACGTTGCCTATTGAGTTAAGTGCGAGATTCGCTATACGAAACAAAGGTTTATAGAACTGTTAAGTCCTAGTACTAAGTATTAAGCTTGAGGCATTATCGCGAGGCAGATCCAAATCTACGTAGCCTAGACTCTATTTACCATTTACTGTTTAGATAGAATCATCCCCCTGTTTAGACCTTGATCTTTGCGAGATTCGAAGCGTTTCCAATAAAAGAAGAAAACTTAAATGACTCTTGCTCCTCCTCCTCCTCTGTAGCGGCTAGTATATCCTCTTTATCACCGGTAGCTGGCTTTCCGTAGCATACTTGTGGCTCTAACCCAATGCTAACTCTCTTGACTCTCCTCCGAACGTAGCTAATCCAACTTGTTTAACAATAGCTCCTCCTCCTCCTTCTCATAAAAAAAGCACACACTCAAGCTAACCTCCAGGTAACTCTCGTATCTCTTGGAAATAACGCATCAACTCTTCAGATCTCTGACTGATCCACTCTCGTTCTCCTCCCCCTCACCCGACGCAGTGAAGCATATTAGCAAGCAGTCCAAGCACCGCCAGTCCCTGTACTCCATCGAGTTTGGCGGAAGCAGCAGCGACACCATCCGGCACGGCGGCCACTCCATGAGCCTGGGATTGGGCGATCCACGAGGCGACCAGGACGGCGGCGGCGAGCTGAGTCCCAAACCGATGACACCGCGTCGCGTCAAGCGGCGCTCGGTGATGGCACGTGGCACACAAGGACGACAGTCGAGTGGAGGCGGTGGCAGCAGCAGGCGCTCACATCACGGCTCCAGCGGCACTTTGAGATCCAAGCATGGCCACTCGGGCCACGGGAGCGGGGCGGCGGACAGCAGCAGCGGCAGCTATGTGAGGAGCAGTACGCGTAGCTCGCGAAGGAAGTATCACCAGAACCCGGTGACCAAGATCATTGACCAGCAGCTCCAGCAGCATCAGCAGCTGCAGCAGCACCCTCACCTGGGCTCCTTCCACCGGCAGCAGCAGCAGCAGGACAAGCTCTCGCTGACCGCCTCCAACCTGCAGTCCCTCAACGACGACATCGTGAACAACACCAATGTGTCCGGCAGCCAGCTGGGTAGCCTGGGCAAGAGCAACCGGCACTTCTACCACAACTACCGCAAAAACATTCCTCTGGACCCCATCTACTACAACACCAACGGACAGGGAGCAGTGCTCGAGGAGCCGGGCTCTCCGAACCTACCGCCACCACCGCCGCTCCCAGCTCCTGCATCATCATCATCCATCCTGCAGTCGGGCGGAGGACACTATAATCCCAGTTACCAGCACTCCACCACGCACCTGAACGACGTGGGCCACGCGCCGGACGAGATGTACAACAATCGGCCGCCCTCGGTGCGTTCCAGTTACTCCAATTTCCATGGCTCCCGGCCATTGTCCACCGCCTATGGGAATGCCGCCGGGGAGAACGTGTTCGCCGGACTGAATGGGGCCAGTGCCAGTCCGCCGCAGGCTCCCTGCACGCCGCCGCTCTACCAACAGCATCCCATGCACATGCAGCAGCAGCAGCAGCAGCATCAATATCTTCCGCCGCCGCCCATGGATCCGGCGCCTGCATACGTGAGCGCCATGGGTTTCTCCAAGCGGACAGCGTCGCGGGAAAGCATCCGCTCCATGGCGTTCCTCAACAACGGCCCGCCCGCCTACAATCTTAACTACCACACGCCGCCTGACTCGGAGACGACTATGTAGACAGTCCGTCCAGTCCGTCCTTTGTCTCGCCCTCATCCAAAATGGATCTCGGACACCACCCACGATCATCATCACGGCCAGTGCCTCCATTTTTTTTATTTATATTCTTGTGCAACAAGCCATGCTCATACCCATTTTGCGCTTTAACCACATGGAAAGTGTCCACTCGATCCGTAAGCTAACGATATTTGTAGTGCCTAAAGTTAGTCGTAAGATTGTGTCGTTTTACCAAAGTGCCTTTGTAAATAAACATTTAAAGTATGTATGCGATGGATATGAATCCAAGATATGTAACAAATTATAGTAATAGCTACGAAAGAGCTTCACTCTTTGTAAATGTATATTTGTTTCAGTCCATCGATTGCCAGAGACAAATACCTTCCTCAAAGGACCACGTTGGATACGCTCCACAACAGGAGAGACAGGTAAGAACAATATGTTAAAACTGATAATGTTAATCGGTTCAAGAAATCCTTAGTACACCCATTTAAAATCAATATTAATGTGTTTATATTTTTCATTCAAAAGTAAATAGATACAGTACGATAAGGTGTTGTTTAGGAGCTTAGTCCCTGCGGCACACTGCAAAATCAAAAAGAGAAATAACTCACGAAGAACTCATCTCCGGCTAGATGTACTCACACTCATCGGCATCCCAGCCGGGCTCAATATCCAGCTGCTTGTTGCGCTCCTTCAACCAGGTGAACAATGGAGCAAAGTACTCCAGGATACCGCGACCACTCAGCTTGCGCTCCCCGGTGGCAATCTCCATGACATCGCGCCAGTGGCGACTGGAACCCAACCGCATCATGTCCCGCATCTTCTTGCCCGCCTCCTTGCTGCCGTAAAAGTCGCAGTTGTGCAGCGGATACTCCGGATCACCGGGCCTGTACTGATCACTAGCCAGGCAGAAGGAGCGGTAAAACTGGAAGCCCAGGATCTCGGCCAGGAATTTTCTATGACCAGAGATTGATAGGTATTAAGTGATTTCCAAATATTCCTCAGAGGTACTGACTTGGTGTTGGAGGTTTCGGGATTCATGCCGCGATAGAACTTAAAGTCCAGATCGAAGTCCTTGTTGTTGCGCTGCGATGGGGGCTGAACGCCAGCGAACTTGTCCTGTAGATTCCAGTAGGCACAGTTGTAGTCCTTGACCCCGATCCGTCCATCCATCACGTCCACGAGGAACTTGTCGTTGATGAAGTACTGCGGCACGGCGATCAGCGTGTGCACTCCCATGCGAAATAGGCGGTTGAGGGACTGCTCCTCGGACAGGCTCTTGTTCAGCAGAATGTGCAGCCTCTCGAGGTGTCGCGCGGTGCCGGAGGCCAGAATAGCCGTTTCCGCTATGGCGGCACCGAAGCCAGGACACGGCTCCGTGTCCAGTCCAAAGGGCTGCGACAGTTTGTATATATTGTACTGCAGCTCTGCCATAATGCCATGGATCTGCATCATCTTCTTGTAGTCCAGCTTGGGGCAGTAGCGCAGGGCCACGTCCGGCGGGAAGTAGTACACCTGCGATTTGCATTCCAGGCCGCCATCGTCGTCGTTCATCCGGCGGGACCAGCGATCCCAGAAGGTACTGACGGCGAGGAAAGTGAAGGATGTAGCTTAAGGGATTAGGGGATCGTAGAGGGATCAACTTACGCGGACTGGTTGTTAAGACCCAGGGACTCGAAGAACTCGGCAGCCTTGCGGTTAATCTTAACGGGCGTCACCAAGACCTCCTCCAGGCGACGGTGTACGGAGGGCAGCTGGTGCTGCCGACTGGGATGCGGCGTGCGGAAGAACTGATGGGGATACCAGTCCTGCGAAAGGATCTGATCCATGACCGGAGCAGAGATGGCGCCGTCGCTCTTGGTGTCTGCCTTGGGGTAGGCGGCCTGCACCTCGTGTCGCAGATAGGCGTGCAGCTCCCGGTAGAGGGGCATAATCTCCCAGACGACCGCCTCCATCTCGGCTTGGAAGTTCTCCGTGTCGTAGTGTAGGTACCAAGTGCGCGAGGGCGTCACGTGGCCATTGTAGGTGGCAGCGATTCGCAGCAGGCGCACATAGTCGATGAACGTGGACTTGGCCAGCTCCTTCTCGTTGATGGCCTTGCGCCAGCCAAACCAGTTGACCAGCAGTTCCTCGTACAGCTTGCTGCGCATATTCTTGTTCACGATCTGCGGGTACATGGCCAGCGGGCCGCGAGCCGAGCAATCCTCCTGCGGACAGACTATCTGACCGCTCACGAAGTTGTGCGTCGTCCTCAGCAGATCCTTGGCCTGCTCGTAGTCCTTAGGGCGAAGTCCCTGCAGCTGCAGCTTGGCCAGGCGCTGCACTCGCCTGCGGAGCAGCGGGTCGCCCAACAGGGCCACCGGCACCACGCTCAGATTGGCCGCCAGCTCGTACATCAGCCGATAGGTGTCCGCCTCCACTTCCTGCTTGCCACTCAGGGCCTGGCCGCCGGTCATCGGAGACTTACCCTTGGCGGTCAGCTGCAGGAAGATGCGCCGCTTCATGTGCCAGATCAGGTGCATGCGGTCGGTGGCCTTTTTCAGGATCTGCTGAGTGGCATGCTCATAGCCAGTGGTGTGATTAGAGGCCCTTGTGGGAGCTCTGGTGGAAGGAGTGGTAGTACTGCGGGGAGTAGTTGTAGTTCCGGTGGAGTCATCCTCTCCTGCTACCACCACCGTCAGCAGGACGAGGACGAGCAGCCACAAAAGACGCATTTTGGCCTAGAATGGCTTCCGTTTCCAGTGCGATAAGCAGCTTATCTGAAACTTTTGCAATTACGATCGTGGGCGGAGGAACTTTGTTTTCCGCGTTCTTCCGTCTCTGACGGATTCTCGACGAGAACTAAGCTTCCAAATAGGCGGCCTCTCCAGTTCTCTCAGCTTATCAGTGGCTCAGCTTATCTGGCATTGCGAAAGCAAGCGGCAGCTTGATCCGCGGATCGGCGCTCCGACCAACGTTGCGTATGCGTAATATGCTGCACATTACGTATACGCGACGTGTGCCAAGCGGCCGGAGGCGGAAATCGAAGACGGGCTAGAAAAAGGGGGCCGTCGCACTTGGACTGATGAACAGCGTCCGTCGGCATGCCCCTGGTGCTGGCTTTGTTAGCCAGTGGCCCATATTCAAGCTTAATCATTTTGACATTCTCCCCCGCAGCTGTGGGAAAAGCGGAGAGGGGAAGGATGCCTGCGGTGCAGCAACAGCGATGGAATATGGGGAAGTTCCTGGTCGTGTGGCATGAACCTGCGGTTGTGTTAGTGTGGCATGTGGCACGGCATTTGTTTATGCCGGCTGACCTGGAAGAGAGGAGAGAGCACGAGCGAACAGAGTGTCAGAGAGAGAGAGAGAGGGAGAGCATTTCCCGACGAGTCCTTTTTAGTCTAAAATACGGGGAAGTTCGAGTGTGTTTTTTCATCGCTCTGCATCGCGGTCGCCCTGCAGATTACGTCAAACGGAAAGGAAAACCCGTTAGCCGAGCTCAGTCGCCGACGAACCTTAGTGCTGAGCAGTCGCCATGCGAGCGCACTTACGTAGAGTGGGACACGGCCAAGGAATATATGGTGAAAAGCAGTGAAAAGCCTGAAAAAAGAAAATACACAGAGTCACTAGCTCACGCACACGTGCGCGAATACAGTTACAGTTTACAGTTACTACACTCACCAGTACAGCCACACACAAGTGCATTTCGGCGAAGGAAGCGGACAAAAAATTCTTCAGCGCCCAAAAATAGAGTGAAATGTGTGCTGCACGTTGTTGTTGCTGCTGTTACTGCTGCTGCTGCTGCTGCTGCTGCTGTTAGGGATGGGGGGAGGGGCCTTCGGAATACAACGGAAACTAACCTACATTTTCGCGCTCTTTCGCACGCTTCGCACACACACACACAGCCACACGCAAAGGCGAAGGGGCCTCTGTGCTGCCTCGCTCGCACTCGCCAGTTGGTTGGCAAAAGAAATCAACAGTAAATTGTAATAACACTTCTCAGTTTGCTGCTGCTGCTGCTGTGTGTGCGTGTATGTGTGTCAAACAATGTGCGTGCCCAAAGTTTTTTTTTCCGTGCTTTGTTTCTGTTTTTGTTGCTGGTTCCGTTCCATCCCCATCCCCCCGCATTGTTGCACAGTTGCGACTAAATAAAAATGTAATTAATGTAAAATAAAATCAAATAAAACATAGCAGCAGTGGAAACAGGAGCAGGAGCAGGAGCAGCGGAGCAACAAAACTAACGGGAGTAGTTAGTGAGTGAGCCAGTGTTGGGAAGTGGAAAGTGGAACGCGAACGCGAATGGAAAGTGAAGTGTAAAGGTACAAGTGTGTAAGCCGTGTGTGTGTGTGTGTGTATTGCAGGCCCAAGAAAGTGAAATACGAAAATAGAAATAGAATAGCGCACCGTATACGTATACCAAGTAGTGCAAGCACACCAGCGATTACATAAAGCCCCGCTATCATCCCGACAACAACAACAACTACAACACCGACAACATCCATACACTGCTACAGCTGCAACAGACGAAGAGTAAACAACAATTAAACGCAAATGTTTAAAGGTAAAATCAAACATTTAAATTTTGCGAGGGGTTCTCTGGGTGTGTGTGTATGCATATGCTGTGTGTGTGTGTGCGGTGGCCGCCCACAACTACAACCGCAGTGTGGCGGCCACGGGGGCATGGCGGCATGAGGATTGGGGCCATAAATTAGCTCTTGATGTGCACTTAACTAGGCAGCCACACTTTTCGTTTCATTTCGTGAGGAGAATGGGAGTTGGGAAGATTAGGGGGCGGGGATGTAGCAGGAGTCCGGAGTCGTACCAAATTTGTAGCACAACTTTAGGGGCCAACTGGAAAAATTTCTCCTGCTTGCCGCCGCCGCACTTTTATGGGCCAACTTTAAAACCAGCAACTGAACTGCTCTGCTCTGCTGTGTTGTGCTGTGCTGGTCACGCCCAGAAAACAGCAAAACCGAAAAGCGGGCAGGGGGCAAGCAAAGTAAGCAAAGCAAGGAAGCAGCAGCAGCAGCAGCAAGCCCAAGGGGAAGACCCGCCGTAAAATTGTAAGCCAACAAACAACACATTGTTTAATGCCTCGTGCGCCACTCTTATTGTTTGTAATAAAAGTATTTTTCACGATTTGTGTGTGCGGACCAGCTGCAGGTGGATCTCTTTCTCGGATCTCCTATGGCGCTTCTTCGCCTCCCCTGGCCTAATGGCATCCTCCTCTCCTGCTCCTGCTTACCTTTTCTTGCTGCGAGCAAATTTCCGCCAGCAAACATCAACTGCCATAACGAGGGGCGGCACGGGGCCGGTGTAAACTTGATATTGAATATTTTATGGGCGCCTTCATCTAACGCTTTTCCATTTTCGCGTCAGTTGCTCGCTTGCAGACGTGTCAAGAAGTTGGCTAAAAACACAAAAACACAAACACAACACAGGAAGCAGGCCTACAGATACGATACTCACACATACCACACAATGCCGGGGAGCAGCAACAAAGCGCTGAGCAATGAGCAGCATCCAAGCATGTCGGTCCTTCCTCCCACTCCTTCGCCCACGCAACCTCATTGCTTTTTGTTGGGGGCCATTTATCAATTCTTGGTATCTCACTTTGTGAGCGCCCGGTTAGTGTTAGTGTGTGTGTGTTTGTGTGCTGCTAGATTGTCTGAGAGGGTGTGTGTGTGTGTGTGCCATAATGTTAATTAACTTTATCTCTTCTAAGCTTTAAGTCTTAAAGCGGCGCTCAATCTGTCCCTGTCCTTCCTTGCCCAGGTGTTTATCTCTTCTTCTTCTTCCGTTACGCACATTACACACACGTAAGACGAGTGAGTCGTTACGTATACGTAATATGTATGCATGCTTGTGAGTGTGTGTGTGTGGGGGGGGGGGTGGTATGCCCTGAGCTAACAGGGATTAGCGCTTTGCCAATTACCGTTACATGACACGACGCATAGCAATCGGAAGGAGAGAACGGATTTAATTTAGCCCAAGTCTTGCCCCCCGTCTTACTTAAGTTTAAATCGCTCTCACACACATTTCCTTGAATCTATTTCTTCCATTTACAAAACAGAAAACAGAGGCATCACACAAAATGTAAAGCAATAATCAGCACAACAAAGCCAGCCAAAGCTCTCACAATAGAACTAGAAGGAGGAGATAAAGCGACGCAGGAGGTGGAGGAGGAGGCGGCATGAGCTGAGGAGTCGAGGCGATGCCAAATGCCATTATTGGAAACTGTCGTAGTCATAAGATTTGCATAGCATAGCAATATAAGCAATAGTAGGCATCATGAGAGAGCGCACAAAATGGTTAACAAAGGGAACGGTGACAATATTAACGGTAAACTGAGCGATCCGCTCGCCTGAAAAAAGTGTGAGACAGCAGACAGACATACCACATACAAACATACATACGTATGCACAGTGTTCGAAAATCGAGTGAGAAGCTTTGCTGGCGTGAGTGCGAGCAAGAGCGCCAGAGAGACATGCTGCAGCAACTGCCCTAAGGAGCCCAGCTAAAGAAAGAGCAAGGGAGCAAGGGAGCAAGGGAGCAACAGCACCAAAGGACGAGGAGGAAAGAGCAGCAACAACCAACCAAACGACGACAATCAGTCAAGATGAGTGATGATCAAACGGCGTCCAACGATGAGAAAGGTGAGTCGCAGTCGCAACCCCAAAGCCCCAATACCCGCTATTGATAGTTTTCCAGGCCCAGGCCCAAGCTGCTGCTGCCCCTCCCTGCGATCTCATAAATATTATTCTTGAGGTGTCCAGAGGGAGCGGCGGGGTCAATGGGGCCAGGCCATCAAATCTGTATACGAGGGCATATGCATTGAAAGCCAGTGTCGAGGCAACTAGGGGGCAGGTGTCAGGGGTCACCTGCTCCACCTACAGCTCCACCTGCCTCTTTGGCTATGCTCCTCCGACGACGCCCCCTGACAGCGACACCTGCACGCCAACTAAGCGAAACACGTGCACAGTGGGCGCCGTCTCATACAGATGTGGTGGCACGTTCGCAGCTTGGCTCCTTGGCTTGGATCTTGTGGCATGTCCTTGGTGGATAATCCACACCAAGAGCAGGCGACAAGGTGCCATTTGTGATTTTAAACCCTAAAGGGACTTATTTACTCATTTTTATGCGGTAATAGGCAGCACGCGGTTTCAAAGCTGTGAAAAAATGGGGTCTATCGAAGTAAAGGAGAGTAATCATAATTTGCCAAATTCTTGTTTATTTCCTTACAACGTGGGCAACTTATTGGGAAGTGTTGTTGAAGGTATGGAAATGTAGTTCATCTTTCGTCCATATTTATCAGGGTCTAACGGGTACTGGTTTTAAATCCAGACAATTTCATTCCATGTGATGCCAGTTCAGGCTTTAATCCAACTGTATTATTGTACGAAAAATATGATTGCATTCCATTTTCAAAACCTGAAATATATCCTTGGTATATGGTTCCCTTGAAATGAACACATTTTTGGCATATATTGCTCTTTGTGATGGCCAAGAAATGAGCTGGAAACCAACATCCATATTGTAAATAGTAAATTTATCATCAGCATCTTGTTTCGTCTTACTAAAGCACCACCCACTGTGCAGGATACGGAATGTCGACGGAGGGAGTGACGGGGAAGCGGGAAGGCATTTGTGCTTTTTGTGCGTGTTGTGCGTTTTCCTTGCCACTTCCTGTCCCGGATTCCTGTCCTCCTCCTGTCCGGTCGTGCTCATCAACATAATTAAATAGCATTGCTCATTGTGTGTGCTGGGTCTGGGTCTGGGTCTGGATCCAGGGTCTCACGACCCCAGCAGTCTGGCTCTGGGTCTTGGCCAATAAAACGAGAAGGGAATCGAAGCGGCTTAATGGAGGGACAGGCCGACCCTAAGGCCGTTTAAATAAATGATAAACAAATCGAAAAACGGGAAGCGTCCAGCCAAAGTTTTCGGCTGATGACTGGCCATAAGTTACGCAATCGTTTTGCAGGCGCCGATAGAGAGCGCAATTTGTCCTCTCTGGCGCTGGAGGAGGAGGAGGAGCAGGAGGAGGAGGCGGCGAAAAACGAGAGGGTCTGGGCCATGGTGGGTGCCATTGTCAACGGAGGATATTCATTGGGGAGGTGAACAATGCACAAAGGCCATGTGCAACGGGCGCTGCCGCCAGCCAGCTGTGGATTACGAATATGAACGGAAACGGAAACTAATTAAATATGTAGAGCAATTGCTGGCTGCATCTCGCTTTATCCTCTTTACCCGATTCACTTTTTCCACTTTCTGTTTGTCCGGTCCGGTCCGCTTCGCCTCACTGCCGCTTCTGTTCCTCATTCTCATCCTGCTGCTGCATCTCCTCCTCCTCCTCAAAATTGGATTTGATTTCGCCCAGGGCCAAAAAGCGAATGGGACACAGTGCCACCACCCCCTGCGAAGCTCCTCCTTGTCTAGTCCAAGTACGACGAATCCCAATCCCATTTCTATTTCCATTCCCGTCACCATTGAACTTGTGCAAAGGTCTGCGCAGCTGCAACTGCAGCTGAAGCAGCCGCGGCAATGGGAATTGCTACTGAAACTGCAACAATGACTGCACTTGGAGAAAAGTCTGACAAGTAGTCCAGTAGATTGGCAACAACTGAGGAGAGCTTAAAGTTGCTAAGCAATGCTCTTACTGTGAGGGTACCAAAGTCACTTTATTTTTGCTATTTGTGTTTCGAATCGTATCCATTATGTTGACTATATAAATGTGTTTTATGATAAATGAATTACTAATTAGTTGGCAATATTTCTTCGAGTGGAAGCAACTGGTTTTATTTCGGGGAAAACCACGACATTGCACGTTGCTAGTTGCTAGTTGCTAGTTGCAAGAGGCTAGTGGCTTTCAAGTTTTCTGTGTCTGTGTTAAATTTACTTTTTTGTTTTTGGGCGCTTTGAGAATGACTTTGCTTCCGCATGAAGATGCTTCAAGTCCCAAGCCTGGCATCGGGGATTATGCAATACGGGGAAGATGTGCGTTGCTGTTGCATCTGATGTTAATGTGCGACCGCCAACCGGTTGCCCATCGTCATCACAGTCATCTTAGTAGCAGCAGCAGCATCACCATGATGATCATGATGATCAGCAGCAGCAGCAGCAGCAGCGTCAGCATTGGCCCTCGTGGCTCCACCGAAAGATGTAATCCCAATCGAGAGATGACTCTCTAGTCCGCTGTTAATGAAATGCAACTCCAGTGCCCGTGCTCTGCGCTCCCAATTCGAACTCCATTCGCCACAGCATCGTGATTATGATCATCATCATTATGGTTTGATTGGCAACAGATTGTTGCGTTGGTGTCCCGCTCTCAGCGCGACTAGTTCCTTATGTAAGGTCCCCCCATTGTTTACAATCCGAGTCGAGTCGAGTCGGTTAAATGTGTATTAATTATTCGGCAACGATGGAATCTGCCGAGCCAAGCTTCCAGCTGGCAACCGCTGCTGACGAGCTGCCAAGATGATAATCAGCGACGTAATCGAAATTGCCGCATGGCCCCGATTCCCAATCCCATACCAATTTGGACTTGGACTTGGGCTTCGGATGAAAATTGTGGCGCTCAGTAGTCACTCAATGCTAATGAAAACTGTTGCTAATCAACGGAGAATGCATAACAGCAAAGGAGGAGGAGGCATACAGCGGGAGGACTGGGCAATGGGTGGTGGGTGAGGTGGGTGGTGGCTAGTGGCCATGACCTCTCCTCCACTGGCAGTTCGTCAGTCGTCTCTGCTGATGCTGAAACAAAACCCAGAGCATGACGAGATATTTTGATGCTGCGCTGCAGGCGAGGCTTAACCCAATAACGGCTCGAGAGCCACTTTCGCAGCTCGCTGATGCTCCAAGAGCCCTACCCCCCAAACGGGGAGCCCAAGGAGTAAGGGCACAGAACAGAACCCGTTTGCTCCGTTTTCCCTGAACAGCAAACAACATTATCGGTCTAATTTCCGGCAGCAGCATGCTTCCCCCGTCATCATCTTGTCATCAATGGGTTAATGACAAACGACCTGGCCAGCAGCCAAACCCTTGGCCAATCCGTTATGCAAGTCCGGGCCACAATAAGGAATTGCCAATAGGAAGTCCGTATCTGCATAAACATCCATAAACATGAACGTAGTAAACAAAATACCTAACGGTTAGCGTTTGGATCGCGTTCAGCAATAACAAAGACCTCTGGGCACAACATAAAAACAAAATAAAACTGAAACTGGTCAAGTTGCATATTACTACAGTTTGAATTTCGATTTTAACCATTTTCGGTTATTTTCGGCCATTTCATACAGCCCACAAAAGCTTAGGGCGGCCACTCAGATTTTCTCTCAAACGAAAGTGGAGCACCAGAAGCCACTGCTCTACAACGAAGAAAGAGAGAAAAGAAAAATAGATAGATACACGGAGAGAAATGCCCGATAGAGAAGCGAGACAAAATAATGAAGGAATATATATTCAATCGTTTTGAGAGCAGTTGAAACAGAAAAGCTTTCCGAATTAAATACTTTTCTAAAGCGTTTTTCGTAAACGAAAATGCAGGTGTATGGGATACGGATTTTTCCCGCAGTGTAAGCTGAGTGAGAGCGAGAGTTTGGTATATTTGCAAAGGGCACATGTTGGATATGATGTGAAAGGTCAACACTCTCGCGATCGGGGATCGCCCCGCGGAAAGGGAGAGTGGAGCGGAGCACAGCGAAGACGAAACAATGTGGCCTTCAATGGGTCGCGGTCGTGGTTCCATTCATCTCTTGTCGCCGTTGAAAGAGATTATCTCTGCACTTGCTCGATGGCTCGATGGCTCGGTGGCCGTCGCGTCGCGTCGTGTTGCTTCTCTTACATAACCCAGCTCCCAGCTCCCGGCTCCAGACTATAAAACGGCGCGCGGCCACGATTGCCGAATCATTTCCAGTCAGTTCAGAGGCGAGTTATCATCCGAGAGAGTCCTTGGCAACGAATCCAGATAAATGGCGGCCCGTTTTATAGTGAGTTTCCGGCTGAGCATCTCCTCCTAGGATTGCGCGCTAACTTTCCTCTTCCTCCTCACCTCAGATCAGTGCGCTCCTGCTGGCCAGTCCGGCTGTGTGGGGCAAGCCCACGTTCGGACGCGAACACGTCCACATCCGCATCCATCTGCCGGAAAGCGGTGGGGATCATGGAGGCTACGGAGGTGGTGATTTCGGTGGACACGGCGGCGGCGGTGACTTTGGAGGTCATGGGGGTGGCTATGAGGTGCACTCCCACGATGGTGGTTACAGTGCAGGAGGCGGCGGTGGCGGTGGCGGCCATGTTGCCACTTATGCCGTCATCACGGAGAACCACGGCTATAGCGCCGGCGGTGGCGGGCACGGAGGCCATAGCTCCGGTGGATATAGCTACGGCGGTGGACACGGAGGATCTGGCCATGATGACGCCAAGATTGCTGCCATAGCAGCTGCTGCAGGTTCCTCCTCGTCCGACCATGGACATGGACACGGACACGGAGGCAGCGGACACGGTGGAGACTATGGTGGCCATGCCATTGCTAACATTGCAGCCATCGCCGCCAGCTCGGACTCTTCGGCCCATGGAGGCAGCAGTGGAGGATACGGAGGCAGCAGTGGCGGATACGGAGGCTACAGCGGAGGAGGCGGTGGACACGACACGCAGCTGGTTGCTGCCGTTGCCGCTTCTAGCGATGCGCACGGCTCCTCTGGTGGATACGACGCTGGCTCCTCTGGCGGCTACGGAGGTGGCTCGTCGTACAGCGGCGGATCCTCCTACAGCAGTGGCTCCTCTTATAGCAGCGGTGGCTCGTCCTACAGCAGCGGTGGCTACAGCGGTGGACATGGCGGTGGGTACAGCGGTGGACATGGAGGTGGCTACAGCAGCGGCGGTGGCTCCAGCTACGACACACAGGTGGTGGCTGCTGCTGCTGCTTCCGGCAGTGGTGGCTCCTATGGAGGAGGATCCTCTGGCGGTGACGGATACAGCTATTCGGCGCCAGCTGCCGGCGGCTGGTCAGGTTCTGGCGCCTCCAGCTGGTCGTAGACGGCAAAGTCCGTCCCTGGCCATCATATCTGGTCGTCTAGTCCATTCTATTGCGCCCTCATGTCCTCCAGTTCACTCCATCCGCACGGAACTCTTAACTTATATACGGCTCGTTCATTCATATATTCCATACATCCTCACGCAATGCTGATGTACAAAATAAACCATGTTAGTGTAATAATTTAAACCCCATTTTGATCTCAGCACAAAGTGTTTACTGCCTGTTAACACCCACCATTGCTGTCCTTTGTTTTGCCCTAGGATTCCACATTTTCTAACCATGTGCTCAAGCTGAAAATCCCTCCAATTTTGCTTTGTAAAATTGTATGGTAGAGTGCCCCAAAGTTGAAGATTATATCTTATATCTTTATTTCCCGAAAGCACAACCATCTAATGATAAAAGGTTCTATATTTCTATCATTATTTGTAAAAACCTCGATATCAGATTCCATGCAACTGGGATCCCCATTCAAGAGTCCGACACGCCTATTGCAACTCTTCCTTGCGTGGCGCAATGAACCGACGGTTGACCACGTCATAGATGGTGAAGTAGAAGGCACTGGTCAGCGCCGACTTGATTAAAGTAGGCATTATTCCCTTGTAAAATCCGTGCAAGCCCTCTATCCGAAATGTGGCCACGATGCACTGCAGCACCGTGGGGCAGTCGGGACTGCTTCTTTGGGTCTGGTTCTGGTTGAGGCTCACCAGTTGGATGCGCTTCCTGAGCAGGTCCACCGGATAGATGAGAGTCTTGGCCACCACTCCGGCCAGGGCGCCATTCACGAACAAATATCCGCTGTGGATGTCCGTGCACTGTCCTGTCCTGGGCGAATGCACATCACAATTGTGTTCATGCTTCCCCGCCAGCACCCACGAGTTGAGGTACTTGTAGATGAGAAAGTTGATGCCTACCAGTGGAAACGTCTCGGCCATGGTAAAGGGCAGTCCCGTCATGAGGCCCCTCCAGCCGAACTTGCGATACACCAGGCGCACGCCCTCGATCGGACGCATGTTACTCCGCTTGGAGTTGGGATCTACTACCACCACCAGTGTCCGGACAACGTCGAAGGGTTGCGATGCCACCGCACCCATGCAGCCCGAAAAGCCGCCGCACAGAAAGTGACGCAGCGAGGGATGATCCTCCAGGTAGGACACCGTGCGCGCCAGGCTCCGGAATCGCTCGTAGGACCAATACTGGACAATGGCGTATGAGATGCTCATCACCTGGCCGGAAGAATGGCCGCGCATCAGACCCCGGGCCCCCTCCTCGACGTATACCTTCCGAAAGCCCTGCAGGATACTCTGGTACTTCCACTTGCTCCTGTCGCTGAGCGGCTCAACCTGGATCTGAAAGCGGATTTTCAGAACGTCGAACGGATGCGTAACGACCCGCGTCATGGCTCCGGTCATGGCCCCTGCGATGGCCTGCATCACTTGAATCTTCACCGGGTATTTATCCCGATCCCGCTCCATGAAACCGTGTCGATTGCAATGCTCCGTCAGTTGCCGCCAGACTCTAGATTCTGGTACTTTTAAAGCACATCATTTATAAATTTATGCTGCCTTGCAGCCAACTAAGATCAAAAAATTAAAGCAGTCAAGCCAATTCATTTCATAATGAACTCTCCTCTCTCCCTTGCCTTCAATGTACAATCAATCGAACGACAAAGTTTCCTATTTAATTTGGATTTCAACTGAGGGGGTCTCTCTTTTTGAACAAACCGAAAGATAATCCTAAACTGCATATATTATATAGAAAATTAAAGGGTAATGCTTATATTGAAATTAAGCATTTAATTTTATATAATTGATTATTCTTGCCTTTATGAATCTTTTTATTTGCAGCTATCGCCAAGCACCAGGTCGTCGCGTACACGCAAAAGTCCCAGGTCAAGCATGAGAACCGGCACATCCAGCTGGTGCGGGAATACGGCTTCCATCCGCGCACCAAGGCTTCCGTGGAGGATGGCGACGTGCTGCCCCGCAAGTTCGAGCCCTTTCCGGAGCACATGTACGGCAAACCGCTCGAGGAGATTGACACCTTCATCTACGAGGAGGTGAGTGTGTGATCCTCGGCCTCTGCCTCGGCCTCGGCGTTCTGCGCTCATTATCCGCAGAGCTGCCATCGCCTCACCCCAGTTGGCCGCCCCATTGGCTCTAATTAAAAAGTCACACGGACGCGACCCAGTGCCCGTGGATCCGTGGGGTGGGGCAGGGTAGTGCAGGGTAGTGTAGGTATTCCGGTGGCGGTAGCAAGTGCAAGTGGCACAGCGGAAATGGAACGCGACTCGGCTTGCTGCCTGCCTTGCTTTTGTTTTGATACCTTTTTATACGTTTTTTTGTTTTTTGTTTTCTGTTGCATTTTGCGGCGCATTGTGGGCACAAGTGGATATGCACTTTCCGCGGCCAAGAGAGTCCGGATACGGAAACGGGGGTTACCGGGGTTAATGGAAACGCCTAGAACGGCACTCGTGGGCCCCTTTTCGAGAGCCGAAAAGGAAATCAGCCTAAATGCCGCGAGAGCGCGAGCGCTCGTTAAATTTCAAAGGCGGGAATAAATTTTTGGAGCTACAACATCAAACAAAGGACACACACACACAATACGACTTGGCCACTGTGTGGGAATATGGGTCATGTCATGCACAACTCAGTGTGTTCAGTGTTCAGTCCTCCGTCCAGCTCTCCTCTGCTCCCTGCTGCGGGCAGCCAAGTTGACAACCGTATTTACGTGACTCAAACAAAACTGGCCCGTACTCCGCTGCCGCAGCAGCCGCAGCGGACAAATTATAGGCGAACATGCAAGTGTACTCAAGACTTGGCGGCTTTCAGGTTTCAGTTTCAGCTTTCAGCTTTCGGGTCTCGGCTCTCCACCAGCCAACCGACGGACCGACCACGTGTCGTGGCAAAATAATTCACAGGATAGCATAGCGCGACTGGGCAGAATAAACATGCAAGTGACCAGGGCACGGCTACGGCTACGGCTGCAATATATAATGGGAGGTGGAAATGGACTTTAGTGAGGTGGGCGGAGCCATGGAGCCATGAGATGAGCGTACCTGCGACATCGAGTGATGTGTTTATCGACCGACTGAGTATCCTTTCCTCCGATGCCACTGCCACTGCCCCTAGCTGTGCCTCTGTCTCCAAAGTCCAAGACAAACACAGTCCAGGCCAATCTATAATTAAATCTTATTGGCCAGAGGCTTAGAGTCGTCCGGCCGAAGCCCAAAGCAAAAGGCAAATATAAGTTGCCTTCTGGCTTATGGGTCACATCTCCCAGGACGACGACAAGCAGTGCTGCTGCTCCTGTTCTGTTGTTCCACATTCTGTAATTAAATCTTAACTGTGGTTTCAAGCAACCAAAGTTCCTTGATAAAATATTGATACAGACGGTGAAGATATAGTGCAGGAATGTGTAGAGCTCTTTTCTGCAACACTAAAGTATCTTTTTTAGAACAAAAATCGATACTTGGGCGAATATCTTAATCAAATCTAGCTTAATCGAAGCTCAATATTCTTCCTTGTCGAGTTCTAGTTGCTGGGACTAGTCGCAGAAGTGCGTAAAAAGACCACAGACTGCCTCAAGAGTGTATCCCCTCGAATCGAGGCCGAACAAGCAACTGAGAACAAGTCAAACAAAGTGGCTAAGCAAGCCCAGGAATCCCCGGCCCATTTGCTTCCACTGCCAGGTGGATGAATCAAAGTGCTTAATTGCATTTAATGGCACTCACTCCTGGCAAACACGTCGTCTCTGTACTCCTCTCCGGCGCCGCGATAAGACACAGCCACAGACGACGCTGCTGGCGTCGCCGCATGTTTGCCTCAAATGCCGAACAAGGGCCTCTAACACAACTTTTCATTTCGGGCACTTAAAAGTACACACGCTTATCCTTAAGCTCTCTCCCTGCCTTGCCGCAAGACCCAACCGCACGGAGAAGGAGAGGTGGTATAGGGAGCAGGCACAAGTGCCCTCGCTCATGCAAATTTCCAGCTCCAGCCCTCGGCCCACAAAATGGTAAATGGCAAACTGCCGCCCAATCGTAACTTTTGCTTGTTACATTAAAATTTCTGCTTACTCGGCTGAGCGACGTTTATGTGTGTATTACAGTGACAAACGACCTTCAGACAAGTGGGCTTCCAGAAGGGCGGGAGGGCTGGACGCAGAACCATCCTCGTCAGAGGCGCACATCATCTGCATATATAATTGAGGAAATCAGGGCGCTAATGAACAACCTGGCCCGGGCGGGCATCTGCTTCTGGTTTCCCCGCGTTCCCTCGCGTTCAAGTTCTCCCCTCTGGCGGCAAACAAATCGATATTTCCGAATGTGGCCAAAGGAACAGGGCGGCGCAGAACTGAGCGGAACGGCATGACGGGCGCACGACACGCGCTCCCTGGAGGCCAGGAGTAGTGTAAGGAGCAGGTCCGATTGCGGACCTGAAAAATTACATTAGCCGATTAGGGGGGAAATTTACTGGCCTGGTCTGCCTTGGCCAGGCCACGCCACGCTCGAGATGATCAATGTTTAATGCCGTCTCCAGATTCTAGGGCTCCAATCCGCATTGCTGCCGGCTCTTCCAAATGCCGAGAAAATGTGTAGCAATTCTGATAAAAACGTGCTCACGCACGCACACTCACACGCACACACACACACACACATGCACATATAGACACATGATTCGCGCGAATGTGGTTATGTCGAAAGAGCACGCTTGCCATCTTTTCACTGCTCTGCTACCTCTCTCTCGCTCGCTCTCATTAATAACACATGCTTTTCATTCATTTGTGGAACTTTTGCGAAAATCCAGTAATTTATTGGAAACAATTTTTACGTGAAATTTCAAAGTGAATTCTAAATGCACATGTTCGTTCGTGTGAAAACTGGTCTTGCAAAATTACATGTGGGCCCCCGCAATCGGGTACCCCAGACGGCATGTTTCGGTATGTTGTCGGTCAAAAGTTCCTGCAAGCACAGAAAGCGAAAAATTGGAATTAGCATCTAGCTAGGGGTGCTCCCGGCAGGTTTCTACTCACCATTCAGTAGGCGATGGCGCTGCGATTACTTGGACCTTGCACGCATCTTCCTGCGCTTACGCTTCAACCTACGCATACGCTTCTTACGCCACTAAAAACGAGAAAAACGCACGGTTAATTAGTGTTTGGCTTTGTGTTCGCGGTCACCGGCACTCGGTTACAAATTATTTTCTTATATTTTTTGCACTTTACAAGTTATTTTTTTTACCTTAGCTCTCATTTTCCTTCTGGTCGGAACGACGATTTGAGAACGAAAGAAAGAACGTCAAACGGAAATGGGCGAACTAGGCTCGTTGGTTTGCGCAGGGTTGCTTTGCAGGGCTGTTCCGGCTCATATCGATATATCGATTTGTATTCGTTGAAACGTACTATCGTGGGTTGATATTTATCGAGGTTTTGTGTTTCTAAAAATAGAAAAATATGTCGCAAATCTAAATGTTCACTAATTACTGGCCCTGCAAAAAGACTCTTTAGACTTTGTATTTTTTTTTTGTCACGTTTGATATAGTTTTTGGCTACTATCGAATGCCTCTCTTATTTAAATAGTGACAGCTTAAACGGTGGCAGCGCCGAGTTGGCGGAGTTGCCAGACCCTTGGACATGCCAATGTTGCCAGTTCAAGTCACATAAACATTGACATCATATACAACCCGCTAATGATTTGCGCGCTCCTTTCGAATTGCAGACTTTCTGCGTGGTGTCCAAGCGGTTCCGTAAGAACTACATTCACCGCTTCACGGGCACCAAGAGCCTGTTTCTCTTCCACCCATGGAGTCCGGCGCGGCGTGTGTGCGTTTACATCGCCACCAATCAGTTCTTCGACTACTGCGTCATGGCCACCATTCTGTTCAACTGCATCTTCCTGGCCATGACTGAGACCGTGGAGGAGGCTGAGTAAGTATAGATGTCTTCATGTCCAAATGTTGCCATTAAATTAACATTGGATATCCACAGGTACATCTTCCTGGCTATTTACTCCATCGAAATGATCATCAAGATCGTTGCCAAGGGCTTTCTGCTCAACAAGTACACGTATCTGCGCAACCCTTGGAATTGGCTGGACTTTGTTGTCATCACCAGCGGTTACGCCACCATAGGCATGGAGGTAGGCAACCTGGCGGGCCTGCGTACCTTTCGCGTGCTGCGCGCCCTCAAGACGGTATCCATAATGCCCGGATTGAAGACGATCATCAACGCGCTGCTGCACTCCTTCCGCCAGCTGGCGGAGGTCATGACGCTGACCATATTCTGCCTGATGGTCTTCGCGCTATTTGCCCTCCAGGTGTACATGGGCGAGCTGCGCAATAAATGTGTGCGCCAGGTGCCCCCCGACTGGACGAATGTCTCCCATGCGGACTGGCAAATGTGAGTGATTGTAGTTGAGGTGAGACTGAAACTAATCTGGATTTGTCTTTCCTTGCAGATGGGTCAACGACACGGACAACTGGTTGTACGACGAGGAGGAGTTGCCCGTCCTGTGCGGCAATTTGACCGGCGCCCGCCACTGCCCCTTTGAGTACGTGTGCCTCTGCGTGGGCGAAAACCCGAACCACGGCTACACCAACTTTGACAACTTCATGTGGTCCATGCTGACGACATTTCAGCTGATTACTTTGGACTACTGGGAGAATGTCTACAACATGGTGAGTGCTCATCATCATCATCAATGCTATCTTCTTCTGCTAATCTCTTGATCCCTGAAGGTGCTGGCCACCTGTGGTCCCATGAGCGTCTCCTTCTTCACGGTGGTTGTGTTCTTCGGCTCGTTCTACCTTATCAACTTGATGCTGGCCGTCGTAGCGCTGAGCTACGAGGAGGAGGCGGAGATTACGAACGAGGAGCGCAAGAAGGACCTGCTGGATCATCGGGACGACTCCACTTTCAGCTTCGATCCGTCGGTGCTGAATGTGAAGAAGCTGAACAAAAACAACAAGAAGAAGATCGACTCACGGAAGGGCGTTCTCCTGGCCTCATACAGCAAGAAAAAGACGCGGCGAAAAAAGGCAAAGGGTGGGAAAGAGGGCAGCGGCAATGGCAACGGAAATGGCAATGGCAGCAACGGCACCGATCCCAAGTCCCCCTCGGCCACGCCCAGTCCCGGGCGAAGTCCACGCCACAGTGCTACCACACCGGAACGCCCATCAGCGCTGACTTTGCAGGCTCAGAAGCAGTACCAGCAGATGGAGCAGCAGAGCCAGCTGGCAAAAGCAAGCGGCAACGTTTCTGCCACTAGCACCAGCACTGCCTATGCCACCGCTCCCACACTGCCGCCCAAGGGTCGCATTAGCTTCCAGGACAGCGGCGTGGGCGTGAAGAATCCCAACATGCTGTATCCGTCGGACTACAAGGGCCAGCTCATAGCCAGCAGTCGCCAAACCAGCTCCAATTCCAGTGGCGTCAATCGTGAGTCCTCGCAGGATGACTCCGGCGTGGTGGACGATCACGAGGAGCAGGACACTGTCAACGAGCTAGGTCACGTGTCCACCGTAGAGCTGGCTCTATCGCCGCGCGAAGTGCGTCTGATCAAGTGCAACGGGAACATAGCCCGCATCAAGAACCACAACGTGTACGCTTTGCACCAGGAGTTCTCCTCGGAGGTGGTCGTTATCGGTGAGTTTTGATTGAACTCTATCTTGGGGATAGGCTTGATGGTTCATTTCTCTTGTAGATGATCTGCCCGACCGGAACTGCGATCGCTGCGTCCACTGGTGCACTGACTACGAGAGCTGGCTACAGTTCCAGAACTGCCTATACAAAGTGGTGCGCGATCCGCTTTTCGAGCTGGCAATCACACTGTGCATCGTCCTGAATACCGCCTTCCTGGCCATGGAACATCACGGCATGAGCGAGAGCTTTCGTAACGCCCTGGACGTGGGCAATAAGGTGGGTTGGAATAATTCGTAAGGGTGCCCTTTTAAAATTAAGAGTTGTTTGTACTCTTCCAGGTCTTTACATCGATTTTCACCTTCGAATGCATTGTGAAGCTAATGGCTCTGTCCAAGGACTTCTTCTTGTGCGGCTGGAACATCTTTGATCTGCTCATTGTGACGGCCAGTCTGCTGGACATCATCTTCGAGCTGGTGGATGGCCTGAGTGTGTTGCGTGGCCTACGATTGGTAAGAGAAAGACGGGAGTGGGTGCCACTTGGAGTAGCTTCTTTAATTTCCATTTATATGCTTTAGCTGAGAGTGCTGAAGCTGGCTCAGTCGTGGACCACAATGAAGGTGCTGCTCAGCATTATTATCTCAACGATCGGCGCCCTGGGTAACCTCACGCTAATTCTGGTCATTGTCATCTACATATTCGCCGTCATCGGGATGCAATTGTTCTCCAAAGACTACACGCCCGAGAAGTTTGACCCAGATCCAGTTCCCAGGCAAGGCTAAAGGGAATGCCAGAGAGTATTGTGGTTTTAAGTTCCGTTTTTTACGTTTTCAGATGGAATTTTAACGACTTCTTCCACTCGTTCATGATGATCTTTCGCATTCTGTGCGGCGAATGGATCGAACCTCTCTGGGACTGCATGCGTGCCGAGGAGGAGGTATGACTTGCTTCAGAAACCCCTGCACTTTAGCTATAATCCCTAACGAATTGCAGCAAGGAGCCTCCACATGCTTCGCCATATTCCTGCCGACGCTCGTCATGGGCAACTTTATGGTGCTCAACTTGTTCTTGGCCTTGCTGCTCAACAGCTTCAACTCCGAGGAACTCAAGTCGAAAAAAGAGGCAAGTCATGATCCCATTGGTTGCTCTAAACGTTCGTGAATGTGTCTATATATGTCTATGTCTATGTCTATGTGTGCCAGCAATGTTATTTAAACAACCGAACAACTAAACTCAAAAATCGCTCGAAATCGGCACAGGAAGCAGAGGGTCACCTCTTGCCTCGTGTCCTAAATGATCCCCATAAACTGACTGGTTAAAACGATCGGTGGTTAGATCGATTCCCCATGTTTGACTTGACTTGAATTTGCCTTGCACTCTTGATGTGGTTTTCGGTACTCGTATTTCCATATATTTGCGTATTTGTGTGTGTGTATCCGAGTGTGCGATGGTAACCAACATCCCCAGGATTGAACAATCATTTGAATTATACACCATACGATCTGTGGCACTCTCTTCTGTTTACAAAAAGAGCAAATTCCATTATGATTTCCATGTCTTTAAATCACTCTCTCTCTCTAAATTCTCTGTCACCATCGCTCCTCTGCATTGTGTTACTAAACTGTTACTATTTAATTAAAGACTAATAAAAACCCACCCAGCACAGGGATTACACCTCCTCGCTGGGTTCATTAGTTCGGTTATCACCGAGTTGTGATTGCGTAGGGTTTGTTTTGAGAGAACCTGAAGTATTATTAAGCACCAGGGCTTATATATAGCAGCTCTGTCAATCACTGTTTTATGGTCTGAATTTGAATAAAACATAATGTTTCGTTTGGTATTTAAGTCCGGTTGAATGTTCTCCGTTGAACTCTTCTTGTTAATAATAGTAATCTGTAAACTCGGTTAAGAGTTATCTGTAGTTGCTTTCTTTTCCTTGCTGACAATGCTATACATTTAAAATTAACCATACCATAATATATTAAAATGAGAGGTCTTTTAACATCTCTGACTCCAAAACAAACCTTTGTAAGTCTATCGTTTAAGTCTCAATTGTAGGTCTAAATATATAAAAACAATATCTACATGCACTTAAGCGTACTCCAATTAACCAATTTCTGTTGTCAACTTTGCACAATGC
Source organism: Drosophila serrata (assembly GCF_035046125.1). Lineage (NCBI taxonomy): Eukaryota > Metazoa > Arthropoda > Insecta > Diptera > Drosophilidae > Drosophila > Drosophila serrata. Next base: position 519,593 of record NW_028257232.1, on the reverse strand, counting down.
GATTAAATCTAAACTTAACACACAAAACACACACCAAATACTAAACTCTGAACTCTAAACTCACAACACCAAACACTGAAACACAAACTGATAAACCGAAAAACTAAAACCTTTAAATACACACTGAAAACGTTAAACAGATTTTCAAGAAGAAGGTAATTTTTTATAAACTAAATCCTTTTTAAACTTGCTTTAAACTGCTTGCCTCGTTTGCGTTAATAAAAAACAAAAAATACATATCTAAATCCAGACAAACTGTATGTGTAAATAAATATATATAGAGATCAGGCTGTATAGTATAAATAATCTTTTGTGTTGCCTGCCTTAGCGTAAACCATGTTTAGTTCGTATATGCATTGGATCCCCAAATAATCGTAAAATGTCTATGTAACCATATATATCGATGTCTATTCAAAAAGAAACTTGTTGTAGCGAACTCTTAAGTTGAGTAAAACCTCACCTCACCCCTGTGTTTGACTGCGTCCTAATTGGTTCTATATCTGTACCCCGAATAGGAAGTGGGCGAAGAGTCCAAGCTGGCGCGGAGCATAGAGCGCGTGCGCGACCTCATCCGCAAGAAGCGACAAGAGCGCAAGGATCGCAAGGAGCGCCAGTTCGCCGAGAAGTTTCAGCAGATCGTCCTGGACGCTCAGCAACAGGCTCAGGCCCAGGCTCACTCGCAACAGTCTGTGGTGGGTCTGGAGCGGGGCGACAAGCCGGGTGTGCTGGCTGAGACCAAATTCCACAGACTGAGTTATCAGGTGAGTTTTCCCTCAGGCTCTGTTGCTCTGAAATTTAAGGCATGTCGCTTTCAGGAGTCCATGAATCGACCTGTCTCTGGCTCGGACTTCGGCTTCCAGATACCCCTGCACGACGGCCTACACACGATCGTCGACGGCCTGGAGTACGACGAGGTGGTTGATCTGCCCGAGCAGATCCAGCTGCAGGCCCATCCACTGCCACCCAACGCTGACTCGCTGCCCCCCACCTATGAGACCGCCATGATGACCACCGGCGGCGTCAATGGGAATGGGAACGGCCAAAATCTGACGCCCTTTTTGCAGGCAGAGCGGCGGCTGCATCACCAAATCTCCTCGGGCGTGAGCACGCAGCAGAACGACTCGCGCGACGAGGCCACATACACCGAGTCGATAGAGCTGCGAATGCTGGGCCAGTACAACTCCACGGACACGGATCCATATGCCAATGACCGGAGCGTCTGCGGCTCCTTCAACCGCGGCGACTCGCTGCAGGACAACTCGTCGCGTCGCTTCGGGAGCGAGGACCACGACGAGGCCTACCTCAAGTACCAGAAATCACTTCTGACGCGGTCGCCAAGCTACCGCAAGTCGCTGGATCGCCTCTCGCAGTCCAGCGGCCAGTCGCAACGATCACTTCTCAAGTCTGAGGAGGCCGAGATGCGACGGCACTCGAGCGGCCAGTCCCTCAACTCCATATCGATCGAGCAGGACGAGTTGCTCTCGCAGCAGGGCAATCTTCGCGAGGAGCTGCTTAACTGCGACCAGAAGGAGCTTTTTCAGTTCCTGCAGGAAGATGACGGCAAGAACCTCAGCTGCATCTCGCAGGCCATTCGCTCACGGCGCCCCTCCAGCAATCAGCTGGGACAGCCGGAAAGCGAGCCGCTGGTTGAGCGCTCAGAGTTCGACAACATCATCCTGAGCTTCGAGAAGGAGCTGGAGGAGATCAAGCGCTCAACCACCTCGCTGGAGCGCAAGCTATCCACACTCTCGGAGCCCTCGCCGGCGGCCGACGAGGCCACCAAAGCCATAATGGACCACATTGCCGTAATTACCGGAGCTTCAGAGCGCTCGGCCGCCGACGAGGTGGTGCATCCACTAAATCCCTACGATAGCTATGACCTGTCCACGGTGCCTCGCCGCTCGCATTCCGTCAGCGCTGCCGCCCAGCGGCAGTCCGTAAAGCTAAAGCGGCGCAGCCTGGAGAAGCAGCGCAAGATCGACGAAGACTTCAGCATCTCGAATGAGATACGAAAAATCTGTGATCAAATCCATGCCCCCTTCGTGGCAATGGAGGCCATGGCGGTGGCAGCCACCAGCGCCTGCCAGGCTACCGGCGCCAGTCAGCCGACAACCCAGTCACCGTTTCTCCGGCGAAAGATCGATCCCTTTACCGTACAGTTCGATCGTTTCAAGCGGCTGTCCCTCATCGATCGCGTGGAGGAGCTGCCCGAGGAGGAGAAGCCCATTTCGACGCTGCGCATAGAGTCGGAGAAGATGCCGCGCAAGTTTCTCCATAATCCCATGCGCGACCAGTTGCGCCTGGACAGCCTCTCGCTGAAGAGCACCAGTTCGTATGAGAACCTGCTGATCCAGAAGCAGAAGTTGGGCATGGCCACGCCACCCGCCGTGCCCGCCACACCGCCCACCTCCCTGAAGTCGAGCATCGAGCCACCGACACTGGCGCAAATTTCATCGCTAAAGACCACCCCGCCGCTGGCTGCTCTCACCGAGCACCAGCAGCACTTTCATGCCACGAGCATCCAAGCAGATCTCACTCACGGCCCCGCCAACGCCCATGCCACACGCACCCACGGACCGACGGCACATGGTCATGGTCCTGCGGCTGGGCAGCGGCGACGACCGGAGCATCCACAATCGACGCTAGACAAAGCCGCATCCTTCCAGTCCGCGCGCACCGAGTCGCACAGCTCGGGGGCGGCCGACACAAGCTCCTCGGCCCTGGCCCTGGCCCTGAGCCACAAGACTGACCAGGAGTCGGCGCAGGCGCCGCCAGAGGCCACGCAGAAGCCGTCGGCATTCACGCGACTGACCGAAAAACCATGGCATTGTTTGGTTTCCTACGTAGACGATCTCACTGTCGGTGGGAGACGTAACTCGCAGGGAGCTTACAATGATCCCATGACTTTTCCGAGCTTCGGGGCGATGAAGGCGCCCAAGGTGCCCGACGACTGTTTCCCACAGAAGTGCTACGATCAGTGAGTAGTTATCCCTGGCAGTTATCCTTGGACTGATATCTGATCTCGATTTGCCTTCTAGCTTCTACTTCCGTTGCCCCTGGTTCATGAGCTGCATGGACACGCAGAGCGCCAAGCACTGGACGCGGGTGAGGACGGCTGTCTTGACGGTTGTCGATACTCCGGCCTTTGAGTGGTTTGTGCTGGTGTTGATCTTTGCGTCGAGTATCACGCTCTGCTTCGAGGACATCAATCTGGACAAGAACAAGACGCTCAAGCGGGTGCTCTACTGGATCAACTTCTCCTTCTGCCTGATATTCGTCGTGGAGATGATCCTCAAGTGGCTGGCCCTGGGCTTCTCCAAGTACTTTACCAGCTTCTGGACCATTCTCGACTTTATAATAGTGTTTGTAAGTAGTCTCAGATAGATCTCTCGGGATGTCATCCAAGTTTATGAAACTTTTCCTCCAGGTGTCGGTGTTTTCGTTGCTCATCGAGGAGAATGAGAACTTGAAGGTGTTGCGCTCTCTGCGCACCCTGCGAGCCCTTCGTCCACTGAGAGCCATCTCGCGGTAAGTTGCGATAACAGTAGCGCTGCTTTTTCGATAGGTTGCACCACCACCTCAGGCATCAGGGGAAGAAGAATCTACTCAGAAGTCTCTCAGCGTAGGAACTTTTCCCCCACTTCTATTACTTCTACTACTACTACTACTGTTTCTTCTAAAGCCTCTCTTTGATTTTCCGGAGAGGAGAATGGGTCAGACCGAGCGAGGCGATCAAGCGGTGTTGAGTAGGAATGACAGAAATGATCGATAATCGAAACTGTATCGGTAATTAACGTAATTACCGTTGCTTAATATAAATCGAACTACATTTCCTATATAAATAGCTTAAAACATTTAGTTTTAGGGGTACTTAATCGGTCAAAACTGCATATACAAAAGATATTCGGGAATGTTTTAACGCAAAAAACTATATTTTTCGATATTTTGGAATTCGATATGTTAAACTTTAAGATTTTCTTGACTTGTATAATATTGTGCGGAATTTTCGTCTCGATATGCATCTATAGTGTGGAGCAGTGTTTAATACAATTCCGTCTTCTTTATGGATTTCGAATAGAAATACGTACTCTTAGAACATCGTATTGCATCGTCCTCGCCTCCTGTCCCCTGTCCTCGAGCTCGATTCTGTGTAGCCCGTAGTTAAAGCTTTTCCGCCTCCGTTTCTGTATAATCTGTATAATGTAGATGTGTACATATGTTTAGATATATACATTAGCTAAGCTAGCATAGATAGCAGACGAGATCCACCCACTCTGAATCCTACCTAGCACTGCCTCCGGCCAGCATCCATCTTCCCGTATCTTCTCACCGCCCATTTCTATTCCAGGTGGCAAGGAATGCGGATTGTAGTAAACGCTCTCATGTATGCAATACCATCAATTTTCAATGTCCTTTTGGTTTGTTTAGTTTTTTGGTTGATCTTCTCCATAATGGGTGTTCAGTTCTTTGGTGGTAAATTTTTCAAGTGCGTCAATGAACTGGGCGAGTTGCTGCCAATTACTGTGAGTACTCCGGAAGGGGGCTACATCTTCCGCTGCTTGATACGTCTATAACTTATATTACTAATCCCTGCTTGATTGGCTTGGCAGGAGGTGAACGACAAGTGGGACTGCATCGAGCAGAACTACACGTGGATCAACTCAAAGATCACCTTCGACCACGTGGGCATGGGCTACCTGGCCCTGCTGCAGGTGGCCACCTTCGAGGGCTGGATGGAGGTGATGGCCGATGCCGTGGATGCCCGTGGCGTTGACCTGCAGCCGCAGCGAGAGGCGAACCTGTATGCGTATATTTATTTTGTTATATTTATCGTGTGCGGCTCGTTTTTCACACTCAATCTGTTCATTGGAGTTATCATTGATAACTTTAACATGCTCAAGAAGAAGGTAAGTTCACTGGCCTATGCCGTTGTGTTCCAGGGTCACCTGCATCGCCACCTGTACATACGCTACACACTCAATCGAATCATATCTGATCCTGTGATCGCTCTAAACGTAACCATTAACCATTAACCATTAACTACTTAACCATCACCCGATAATCGTTAACCTCTAACCTTTAACCGTGTTACTGTGTTTCTGTGTTGTTTCATATAGATTGTGTGTTACTCTTAATTGTGTGTGGATTGTACATACATTTAAATTATAATTATAAATGTTCATTCTATTCTCATCACTCTTATATAGTATGAAGGAGGAGTGTTGGAAATGTTTCTCACCGAATCTCAAAAACACTATTACACGGCCATGAAAAAATTGGGACGAAAGAAACCACAGAAAGTTATTAAGCGACCTATAAATCATTTTTTAGCTATGTTTTATGATTTATCCAATTCGAGAAGGTAAACAAGCCCCGCCAATCAAACCCTGAAACTCCGAAAACCAATCTAAGATCCAGCAAATTACGTATCTCTACTTATAGTTTTTACCTATACTATCCTAGCCTATTAGTCCAACTCTGTCTCTACCCACTCGTAGTTGTCTCCTAAGGTCTAAGGTTAGGCCCACAATCTGAACACATCTCTCTCTATATAGACTGTTTCTGATTTGGTGATAAAACTTATTTGAACACTTGACGATTCCCCGGCATTTTTGGTCAGAACTCCGGTGCTTGTCCCACCAGCAACAAACACCGTCAAAAATGCCTCTCTTCTGTAATCTATAAACTGTAAACTGTAAACTGTAAACTGTTTTCTCTAATTCTGCATACTTCTGAACGTTCTGTAGAGCACCTTTTCCTCGATATGATACGACCAAAGACAATATAAGTCATCAGATGCGTTTGCACCTCAATACTATTTGGCTCTAGATCTTATGTTGTCTTTGAAAAACCCTTTTTAAACCCTCCACTTAAGAGACATCTCGGACTTACCGCACTCTGAATGAGTAGCATGTTCTATCTAGGATGAGTAGATGCCTCCTTTAGGCCCAGAGAGCCACCCGTCTCTAATATTACCTTTCCCCAAACCAGCATGTATAGTTAGACTTAGAACCTAGTTTTAATCTTTCTCTGTAGTAGGGTGCTCCCCGCTGCCTGTATATAATTGATTGTCCCTTCCCTGGGAAGCATCTTGACTTCGGCCTGAAGCCCGAAGCTAGTCTCTCCAGTGTGTCCAACTGGAATCTAATTTACTTTTGTGATGTGCAGGTTCGAGATCGCGATCTTTGTACTGATTTTTCTCAACATGCTTACCATGGGCATCGAGCACTACGATCAGCCACACGCCGTCTTCTTCATTCTGGAAGTGAGCAATGCCTTCTTCACCACGGTCTTTGGTCTAGGTAAGAGAATGCGATCTCCTTCTGCACATGTACTAAAGCCTCTTTTTGTATCCCAAACAGAGGCCATTGTGAAAATTGTGGGTCTGCGCTATCACTACTTCACAGTGCCCTGGAACGTGTTTGACTTTCTCCTGGTGCTGGCCTCTATATTCGGCATCCTAATGGAGGACATCATGATCGATTTGCCCATCAGTCCGACGCTTCTGCGTGTGGTCCGGGTGTTTCGCATAGGTCGCATCCTGCGCTTAATCAAGGCCGCCAAGGGCATCAGGAAGCTGCTGTTTGCCTTGGTGGTGTCGCTGCCAGCTCTTTTTAACATTGGAGCTCTGCTTGGCCTGATCACCTTCATTTACGCCATCCTGGGCATGTCGCTGTTCGGGCACGTAAAGCTACAGGGCGCCCTCGATGACATGGTCAACTTCCAGACGTTCGGACGCAGCATGCAGCTGCTGTTCCGGCTAATGACCTCGGCCGGATGGAACGACGTGCTGGAGTCGCTGATGATCCAACCGCCCGACTGCGATCCCTTCATCTTTGGCCAGACGAATGGAAACTGCGGACACCCGCTGCTGGCAATCACCTACTTTACGAGCTTCATCATTATCAGCTACATGATCGTGATCAACATGTACATTGCCATTATCCTAGAGAACTTCAACCAGGCACACCAGGAGGAGGAGATCGGCATAGTCGAGGACGACTTGGAGATGTTTTACATTCGTTGGTCCAAGTAGGTGTCCGCTGCCCCCTAGTTGTGGCTCAAGAGTCCAAGAAGAGTTGATACTACATGGTTTAACGATTGATTTACTTGCAGATATGATCCACATGCCACCCAATTTATACACTTCTCGCAACTGTCCGATTTTATTGCCTCTCTCGATCCACCATTGGGCATCTCGAAGCCCAATAATGTCGCGCTAGTGTCATTTAATCTGCCCATCTCGAAGGGCAATAAAATACACTGCCTCGACATTTTGCACGCGCTCGTGAAGCACGTGCTAGGTCATGTCGAGGAGACCGATAACTTCAAACAGTTGCAGGAACAAATGGATGTCAAGTTCAAGAAACAGTTTCCAACGCGCAAAGAATTGGAAATTGTTTCATCGACGCGGATCTGGAAGCGCCAGGAGAAGGCGGCCAAGACCATACAGACGGGCTGGAAGGAGTATTTGCGGTACCTACGAGCCAGCCTCTTCATCCCAATCGATAACCTTTCTTTACATTACTTAACTCACATGTATTTGGTGCGTGTTTCTCCACAGGCGGAAGCGGGAGAAGGAGCGCTCCAATTCGGGAGACAGTGCAACCCAGAACTCCAGCCCCGGCGGATGGCAATCGAAGCTATCGGCTTTGAATTTCTTCCACCTCCAGGTAACAGGGAGTCCAATATAAGCATTCACTCTATAACTTTGATGCCTTCCACAGGTCAGTCGCCGCGGCACTGCCTGCAGCAGTCGCGCCTCTTCAAGGAAGTCCTCACGCGCCTCAGATGCCTCTGATCTCAGCGAGCTGGCCGGTCCCTGGCTCAACCTGCCGCTGATGCTCGTCTCGGGGGCCGATGATGTTGTCAAGGACATCAAGCAGCAAAGCGACGAGCTGGGCAAACGGTAGATATCTCTGGCTCCATCTACACCAAACATCGTTCACCTCACATACTAAACGCAAACACCACACACACCCAGACACGAGACACTAGACACCAGACATCAGATACGTAGCCATTCCATGTATGTTTGTGTTTCATGGCTGCGATGAAATTTGAAATGCAATTTTTAGACGAAAACGAAAGCTTTCCATGCCCATGCCCACATACAAGAACATTTGAACATTTGAGCATCGAATATCGAAAATCCGATAAATTAACGTTTTGTGTGTCCACAGTGTGTATATGAACTTGAGCCCTATTTCTAGCATATCCTCTTGTATCTCCCTAAACTATGAGTCCCTGCTCGCAGACATGGTCACTGCCGTTCTCAGGAGTGGCTCCCAGCCTAGTGGCTTGAATTACTTAGGTAAAGGCAAACTCCCATCCCCATCATCACCTCAGGCTAACTACTTACTATATATAAACTACAATTTATGTACAATCTTAAATCTAACAACAGACAACAATCAAAAATCCGTATCAGTAATCTCAGTATCAGTATCAGTAATCAGTAATCAGTATCAGTATCAAAATGCAACAAGCTATCTACCGAAACCAACTTCTTTTTACCTCATCCATTTTATCTCTCTATCTTGTTGTGTATATTCGCTAGCTTAAGTACTTGTAATAAAACTCAATTACAATCTAGAACTTGCTCCAGTCGATCACGTAATATAAATATCTAGTAGCTCCATCCTAACTCAACTCATTTAAGCCAAAACAAGCAAAAAGTCTGTCTAAACTCAACTGCAACTATCTATATTCAACAATTCAACAACAATGCTCTAACTACATATGTTTTTAACAATTTCCTATCGAGTTACATGAACAAAACTCAACAAGAGTTTAGTATTCGGTCCCATCTAGAAACTTTATCTTAACTCCACTCATTTAAGCGAAATTCTATCTAAACTCTACAGCAAACTCTCTATTCAATAATTCTCCAACAACAACTACCTATCAGAACAAGTACAAGTACAATTCGAGTAATATATATACCTATGTTAAGATCATTTGTAAGTAGCGGCCTACCCGAAAGCCTTTGAACTCTAGAATCAATACCAATTCGTAAACCACTCCCACACTCTGAAGAGCCTCTGTGAATGCGCAGTTTGAGTTTCTTTTCGTTGATATTGGTTGCCTGCCCTTTCCTAGTTCATGTTATACCCTATAACCTATATAATATAATAACTATATCAATTAGTTTTAGAGCGTAGCTTGCTGTGTCACCAGGTAAATTGGAGCTCTCCGTCTAAATCTCATACCAAATCGATCTTCCATTGCCATGTACAGCTTCTTAGCCTTCTTTCGTTTGTAAGTTCGTCAAAAAATTGCAGCTAAAGTTGAAACGAAACAATGCCCGATCTCTCGAACCTATATATGTATACCCGAAGACATTCTACATCCCAGTGACCAAGACAACATGTTATGCTTATGATTGTTACTGTTATTATTCCAACTATTACTAAACTATTAACTATTATTAGCGGTAGCATATTTGTGGAAGCGCCTAGAGCAAGTCGTCGCCGAAGCTTTTATAATTTCTTTTTGCGTCATCAGGATGCTGTCGATGACAGCTTAACCTCACCTTCAGTACATAGAAAAAGTAATTATTGACAAGTGCCTAAGCCTCTACTCTCTCACCTAATCCACGTAACCGTAACACATCTCCATTCACTCCATTCACTTCACTCTGTGCACTTTGCCCCTTGTAAATACTCTCGCTCTCTCTCTCTCTCTGTGTGTACATAGCCACTTGGAGGCAGCACCTTGCACCATTGTCCGACCCCTCATCGGTGGCTCTGCCGCCTCCATCGATAATGCACTCCATCCAATCGAATCCTAGTTATATAAGCCTCTGTTCTTGACCCGTCATATCTACTGTTGTTACTCGCTACGATCTCCATTGATCAGTCTATCTATCTATCTATCTCTCTGACCTAACTGTCTGTCCACACAACCCTTGTACTTGTGCGTTGTGCCGGACACTAATGCGTGTCTTTCACCCACGACAGCCGCAATGAACAACAACAACAACACGACCAACACCACCTCAACCTCCGCCTCCACCTCTGGCACCGCCACCGCCTCAGCCTCTGGTGCGGCAGCCACTTCCGACAGTGGCTCGTCTCCGGCTCCGGTTCCAGCTGCGGCTGCGGCTCCCTCACGTAAGCGCGCCTCTAGTTTCATACGCAAGAAACCGCCCCTAGAAAGAGGTTTGTCAGCACAAAGCGCTTTAAGAGTTAACAAGAACGCTTTTGTCTGTATGTGTTAAATGTCTGTGAGATTCCTCCCTCGTGCCGTTAGTAAACTTCCATATTTTGCCCTTCCAGCCGAGGCCCCAGCTCCCGAGGTGATCGTCACAAAGCCCTCGCCGGACCAGCAGACGCATCCGCACTCACACTCGTTAGGACTGCGGCCGGACAACGCCACGTTGGTTCACGTACTGGTGCATCGCGAGAGCGAAGAGTACAAGGAGGAGGATGAGAGCAGCCCGTCCTCGCCGTCCTCATCAAGTGGCAACGGGAATGGAAAGGGCAAGCAACCGCCGCCACAGATACGCATCAGCATGGGGTCCGTGGAGGCCAGCATGGACACGTGTCCGGTGCCCACGGTACAGATCATGGTGGACAGCCCCAAGGATCCGCCGCGCGGTGACTTTAGCACCGAGTTCGCAACCGCAACCGCACCGGCACCAGTCATTGTGGACGTGGATGCGCCCATCGATGTGAATGTACAGGGTGACACGTCTCAGGTGTTTTATGACTACAATCCGGAGAGGTCCACTAGCGGCCAACTGGACGAGGAGGAGGAGGAGGAGGAGGAGCAGGAGCAGCAGCAACAGCAACAGCAACAGCGGCAGACGGAAAAGGAAGCTCTGCCGGACAGACAGAGATGACCTTCGGAGCAGCAGCATTGCTCCAGCAGTAGCAGCAGCAGTATTGCCAGGAAAAGCTCGTCCTCATCGTCTTCGTCGTCATCGGCGGCATCTGGAGCTGGCCCTTCGGCTCCGAGGCGTCCAAGTTGACAAGCTCCAGTCTGAGTGCGTATCCAATGCCGATTCCTGTGTGCATTTGTGCCGAGTGTCGCGACTCGTAGTTTCTTAGGCTTAGGGATAGGCTTAGGCACGGGGCACCACGCCCCTTTGTTATCATAGTCGATTACGATTACCTATATAATTATATATACTAGTCGCTTTATACGATATACATACATATATATACGGTTACAGATACAGATACGGAATTATCCAAATTTATACATAGCATATATAGGATCAATCTAAGGAGAAATCAATATTAACTCTATGTTAACAAGAACGTGCATTATAAACCGTTGTAGAACTCGCGAAATCAAATCAAAAAGTCAAGAGTCGCCATCGCCATCGCCATGTTGTCACAATCAGAGATGATGATGAGATTCGTCGTCGTCGTCGTCGTCGGTAGTTTACTGACCGATGTAGCTGTAGATGAGATCGAATGGGAGGAAGGGAATGAGTTCCCCCCTCTCCCAATACACATTTTCGAAGGTTGTTTTTGAACTATACAATACATAGAAAGAGATTGGCATTACCTTAGTGTACAACTAACCAACTATCGCGGTTAGGATCTAGGCTCATTACTCGTAGTGTTTCTTTTGCAATTATTGATTATTGAACAAATTATCGTGCATATACAGTACGGAGTAGAGCTGGGAAAGAGTCCATCTCAACATTTATCATCGATTCGGTTGGAAGGGATTGATTTTCAAGTTCAATTCCACCAATACGAATAAGGTTAGGTGATGGAAATTATCGCAATGTGATTCGATCTCATTAGTTTATAAAACTAAAATATTTTCTTTGATTAATTGAACGGATTTTCTACCAGCTCTACGACGGAGGGTATGTGGATGTAGTATCTAAATACATTTTGTACATATGCCAAAGGAAGTATTTTAAACTAAAGAGATAATACTACGTACATACATATAGAGACATATAGCATATATAGCGGGGACATATGACATTAGTTAGAGACAATTTATTGAAATATTTATAAAGGTTTTTTTCGTTGCATAGCGCAGACAATTGCCGATTATGATCGATTACCGATAGCGAATATTATCCATTACCGATTGTTCGAAGTACAAAAAGCGAAGTATTATTAGTAGATTTGACTATTTACTCTTGTACATATCTTATGCCCTCGCCCCATGCCCTGTCTCCTTCTTTGACATCCTTTAACAGTATATAACTAAGCCAAAAAACAAGGTCAAGTGATCACTACTCACTCACTACTACATATTTGAATCAATCTCAAGTCCCAGTCGGGATCTAGCCACTAAACACTGCACTAGAATCGATATCGTTACCAAAAAACCAATCAACCAGAGAAACCCAAAACTAATCAGCAGTCCTACATACATAAGTCCCACAAGTACCCGCGAGAAGGAAGGTCTTCTACGATCGGTTTAGTTTAGCTTAGTTTAGTTTAGTTCGTTTCCGAAGTGAATCAAAAGCAGGATAAGCAAACTCCTACACAAAATGCAACCGACAAGCTTCCACAAGAACTCTATGTATTTTATTGATATCAAAATGATTTACACTTTTACGACTCTTTGTACGACTCTCTCTACGATAATGGGTAAGGTCGGGCCACGTTTCCAAGAAACTCGCCTTTCGTTTGTGTTAACGTTTTTAAGTGTTATTCTCTCTTAAGTCTCAATTGTGATCGCATTAAGTTTACACACATCGAACTCTATACTCTATATAGGATCAAGTACTTACTCCAATTCCATCTCCACTTTCATAACTTAACAACAGACAATCAGACAGCGATTGATATAGTAAATTGATATAGTAAACTCTATGGTACCAACTAAATCGTTTTCTCCAGGAACAAAACAAAACCAAAAACAAAGCAAACCAAAATGAAACCAAAAACGTACACACAACAACTTATTGTGATTTTAACTGCAATTTTTACACAGAAAAATGAAACATAATTTTAAATTAGAATTGTTAACAAAAACCAACAACAACAACAACAACAACCGACAGAAACCAAAACACTCGTCAATTAAGTGATATTTAATATTGGTACGTACTCGTATTCGATTGTACATAAACGAAGTAACGATTATGATAATGAAGATAACGAAATAGCAATAGAACCTCTCATCCTCAGCCATTAAAAAAGAAAAACCTAAAAAAAAGTACTAAAACGAGGAAAAAAAAAAACAAAAACAAACAAAACAAAAGCGCAAAGAAAAGCTTTAATTTTAGTTATCTTAAAAAAAAAAAAAAAATATATATATATATATATATATTATAAAAAGAGAGCGATGCGAGAACAGTCGGAGCGATGCAATGATGCTGCGAATACTGGACTAGAGCTGTCAAACCATCTTTGGTACTATCGGATTCGGATTTAGATAGCACCATCGATGCTCTTAAAACTATCGCCCTAATATCGCCCCACAATATATTCAATATAAGTTTGTCTATTATTAGTTCTTTTTTTCCTTTAGTTTTATACCCTTTTTTAATTTAAGTCATAAGCTTGTTACGCTGTGAAGGAGTCATTATATAACCCTATAAATTATATACATATATTCTTGATCAGCATCAACAGCTGAATCGATCTAGCCATGTTTGGAAGAAAACAAATTTTGAGATTTTTTTTTTTGCATTTTATTTCCATTGTTAAAATTGTGAAAAATATGAAAAAAAATTATTTTTATAAAATTTGAAATTGCTTATAAAGATTTATTAAACTAATAAAAACTTGCATGGGACAGCTTTCAGAATACAAATTAATGCTTTTTTGGCTCAGTTATGAGTTTTTTAAGCATTGATTCGTATAATAAAATTGACAGAAAATTATAAGTAATATCGACTCAAAAAGTGGTATTATAATTTCAGTCAGAAGCTGAAAACACGGTGAAGGAGTCATTTCCGACCCTATAAATCATATATATTCTTGATCAGCATGAACAACCGAATCGATCTAGCAATGTTTCAAAGAAAATAAATTTTGAAAATTTTTTTCACATTTTTTGTGTTAAAAATTGTCATTGTCAAAATCTAAAAATTTGACAAAATTCAAACTTTCTTTAATTTTAAAACTCAGTATGCAGATTTGTTAACCCCATAAAAACTAGCTAAGAACAGCTTCCCGAATTGAAATTAATGCATTTTTGGCTTAGTTATAGCTTTTTTAAATTTCAATTTATCGGAAAAATTGTCATATAAATACATATAGATATCATCTCAAAGAATGGTATTATAATATCAGTCAGAAGCTGAAAACACAGTGAAGGAGTCATTTCCGACCCTATAATTCATATATATTCTTCATCAGCATGAATAGCCGAATCGATCTAGCAATGTTTCAAAGAAAATCAATTTTGAAAATTTTTTTCACAATTTTTGTGTTAAAAAATGTCATTGTCGAAATCTAAAAATTTGACAAAATTTAAACTTTCTTTAATTTTTTAACTCAGTATGCAGATTTGTTAGCCCCATAAAAACTAGCTAAGAACAGCTTCCCGAATTGAAATTAATGCATTTTTGGCTTAGTTATAGCTTTTTTAAATTTCAATTTATCGGAAAAATTGTCATATAAATACATATAGATATCATCTCAAAGAATGGTATTATAATATCAGTCAGAAGCTGAAAACACAGTGAAGGAGTCATTTCCGACCCTATAATTCATATATATTCTTCATCAGCATGAATAGCCGAATCGATCTAGCAATGTTTCAAAGAAAATCAATTTTGAAAATTTTTTTCACAATTTTTGTGTTAAAAAATGTCATTGTCGAAATCTAAAAATTTGACAAAATTTAAACTTTCTTTAATTTTTTAACTCAGTATGCAGATTTGTTAACCCCATAAAAACTAGCTAAGAACAGCTTCCCGAATTGAAATTAATGCATTTTTGGCTTAGTTATAGCTTTTTTAAATTTCAATTTATCGGAAAAATTGTCATATAAATACATATAGATATCATCTCAAAGAATGGTATTATAATATCAGTCAGAAGCTGAAAACACAGTGAAGGAGTCATTTCCGACCCTATAATTCATATATATTCTTCATCAGCATGAACAGCCAAATCGATCTAGCAATGTTTCAAAGAAAATAAATTTTGAAAATTTTTTTCACATTTTTTGTGTTAAAAATTGTCATTGTCAAAATCTAAAAATTTGACAAAATTTAAACTTTCTTTAATTTTTTAACTCAGTATGCAGATTTGTTAACCCCATAAAAACTAGCAAAGAACAGCTTCCCGAATTGAAATTGATGCATTTTTGGCTTAGTTATGGCTTTTTTAAGTTTCAATTTGGTGGAAAAATTATCATATAAATATATATAGATATCGACTCAAAGAATGGTATTATAATATCAGTCAGAAGCTGAAAACACAGTGAAGGAGTCATTTCCGACCCCATAAACCATATATATTCTTGATCAGCATCAACTGCTGAATCGATCTAGCCATGTCTGGAGGAAAGCAAATTTTTCGATTTTTAAATTAAAATTGGGAAAAAATGTTGATTTTTTAAAATTTGAAATTGTGTATGCAAATTTATTAAACTAATAAAAACTTGCATGGGACAGCTTTCCGATCTAAATTTAATGCTTTTTTGGCTCAGTTATGAGTTAATTAAGCATTGATTTGTCGAAATTGAAACTGGAAACTGCAGGGATATATAATTTGGACTTCCCAAAGTTTGTTTACTTTCTTTTTATATTTTATATTGCATTAATAAATCACAAAATACAAAGACTGGTAATTATTATTATTAACATTATTTTTTAAAACATTTCTTATTGTTGTAATTCTTAGTAAATTATTTATGTAAATCCCGATTAGATCGTTAAAGAATAATTGTTTTAAGCTATTTAATTTGATAAATACTGAATAATTCTCAAAGTGCTATACGTCGGTACTAATGCGATGGCTTTAGATATTTTGACAGCTCTAGCGGGATGTGTTTAATTTAGTCATAGAGTATAACGACAATAAAACGAATGAGGCATATATTAAATTATACAGACGTTACCAAGAATATCCCAGAAACTAACTCAAATTAACACCGCAGACAGACAGAAGAAACAGACAGAGCAGGCCAGTAATTAGCGACATTTTTGCTCTCTAGATATTATATTATCAAAATCGTAATCGCCATCGCAGTCGCAGTCGCAATCGCAGTAGATACCGACGCTTTGCTCCCAAAAGTCAGCTCAAAATGGCGAAACGAACCAAGCGAAAGCATCGTAAACGAAACAGGAGCGAACAGAACCGGGTCCTGTGCATTTAAGGCTTTTCAGGACTCTCGGGGGGAAAGGACTATGGAGCTGGAACACAGAGATATGCATTCATACATATATCTATAGTTAGCAATAATGCTGGGTTTTGATTAGGCATGCCTTACAGAATACACGATTTTATTTATATAAGCGTATTTATTGTTGAGATTAAAGTATATAAGCAGGGTTAACGTTTCATTGGACAAACAGAAATACCAGAAATACGAAAATAAGAGTAATGGTAAAGGATCAGAAACAGAAAAAGACTCAGAACCAGAAACAGAAACAGATTACAAGTTGTAGAAGTTGTTGAAAATATGCTCTGAGAACTAAGTCAATTATTTTGATTTGCCGTTTTTAAGGTCCTAGTCCTAGTCCTAGTCCTAGTCCTGTAGCTAACGCGTAATCAAGTCGAGTAAATATTTGTGGAACTAAAGCTTAATATTAATAATTCGTAACTAGCTTAGCTTAACTCATTGCTTGCGCTCCACTCGCTCCATACACGCTCCGAAGGTCGTTCTTCTTTTTCCTTCATTTTATTTTGCCGTTTAACCGCCATAATTGGGCAGATCATTTTTATAAACAAATTATGAACGTCTTTTTTGTTTTGCATAATTTTCCAAGTGGTTTTCTATGACCAGATGGCGACCGCCTCGCTTGGTCTTAGGTGCGTGAAATTTTTTATTTCAAGCTCAGTTTTGTTCAGCTCTGACTTAAATAAAATGAATTCTTATTAACGACGAACGGGGAGATACGATTAAGAATCCATTAACCATAAGAGGCGTGTGACTAACACACACACTACACACACATTTTGAACCGAATCATATCAAATCAAAAGCAAAAGAAAAGAAAACCAAAGTAAAGGGAATAACTAAGCGAAAAAATCGAAAAACGAAAAGGAATAAATCTAACATTTGAAATTAAATATATATTTACTTGGGTACAAGATGAACGTACAGTAAAGATTATTCGTTTATACAATATTTACTGTCTATATAACCATTATATACTAACTTACTTACTGACAATTATTAAGGGTTTTGTTCAATTTCATAATTCGTATGTTAATAAAAACAATTTCCGACTAACTCGGTCTCGGCTCCTCTTCCAGGATAGAGCTGGACAGGCTTCGATTCCGTTCCAGCTCTGCTTTCAGGCTTCCTGCTTTATTAAATGTAAGCCCGTAATAAATACTTATTCGCGGTGGGCACCTGGCCATAGAAGGATCAGTTGCGCTCCTGGAGCAGCTGCACCAGAATCTCCAGCTTGTGCTCGATGAGCTGGAGGCGTCGGTCATTGACCTGCTCCCGCTTCCGTCGCTGCTCCGTGATGTTCTTCTGGTCAATGAGAGCAAGGGATTGTTTGACCGTACTTCCATCGATCTGGGAACACTTGCCGGTGAGCAAGGAGCAGCAGCAAGGCAGGAGGAGCAGCTTGAGCGGAGGATCCAGCAGCTTTTTCTGCGGCTGTGACGCACTGGAGGTGGGCACTTGCTGGAAGCTGCCCTGCAGCTTGCTATTCAGCGTCTTCATTTCGTAGGGATCCTGCATGGGAATGAGGACTTTGTTGCCATCGTTGGGCAGGACGGAGATCTGGCGCAGGCTCAGGTAGTTGGGATAGATGTTCATCAGCCGCTCGTAGATGCTTCTGAAGGGCTGGTTGCTCACCAGGAAGCCGGCGCTTCCGTGGCCAGTGAGGACCTGTTCGTAGCGACTCAGCATGTTGGTGCGGCAGATGGCGCCGTTGAGCTCCGCCTGTGCCTTGATGGCCTAGTAAGGATTAAAGGGAGAGATTAGCTAAGAAGCTCCTGGGAAAGCAAAGTCAGATCTCACCTGAGTGTCGCTCACGGCCAGACCGTTCAGCAAATTGAACAGGACGATGGTCATGAAGAATACGAAGAGCAGAAAGAGTAGGTAGGTGTAGATGCTGGTGAACTTAATGTCCCCCGCATCGAACTCGCCCGTCAGCATCACGATCGTCTTAATAAGGGCCTCGATGGGCTTGGTGAACGTGTTGAAGTTCCCGTCACCCTCCGCCTCCGGTTCCTTGGTGGGATCTGACGTGGCGCTGCCTACTTCATCCAGAACTGGCGGTTTACCGAACAAGATGTAAAAGCACAGACTGAATGTCAGCACGAAGATCGAGTAGAGGGCGAAGCTCTTCACGAAGCTGCTCGAGACGGCCCGCAGCATGAGCATGTGCGTCGAGATGGAGAGCACGGGCAAAGAGCCCACCAGTAGACAGAACTCCAGGGAGACCAGCAGAATGGTGAAAACGGCCAGGACGCGCTTTGTCTCCTCATCATAGCTGGACTCGATGCAGGTGAGGATCGACAGGACGATGAGGATCAGTTCCATAATGTTGGTGATTGACCAGAAGTAGAGCACCGGTGACATCAGCCACTGGATGACCTCCCGGACAATTAGATAGGCGATTCCCAGCCAGGACAAGGCGCCAAAGAGGTTGGTCAGGGCCGTGTGTTCGCTCTCGTTGAACTTCAGCAGTGTGTGTGTGATGATGGAGGCGGTGAATAGCGAGTATAGCAGGAAGTTCAGGTAGAACATCACGGAGAGACGATGCCACTTGAGGAAGAGGAAGCTTGTGATCAGCGGGTGCCGAAGCAGGTGGCGCAGCTCCTTGGCCTCGGCAATGTAGGCAATGGGGGTCATCTCGTCGTGCAGTCCTTGGGAAAAGGTCCGCGGAGTGCTCTTATGGCCGACCGGTTCCCTTTCCTGGCGAATAAGGTTCTTGTAGTTGAAGATGATCTCGAAGCCCTGTTCGCCGGGCTTTTCTCCGTTCGTGGTGATGCAGGAGTCTAGGTGCTCCTCTAGCAGATCCAGCGGCATATCCTCGATCGGCAGATCCCCGAAGGCGCTCTTAGCCCCTATGTAAGCTCCCCGCTGCAGCAATTCCTGCATGGCCCGGGTGTTGCGATACTTCACCGCGTAGAAGAGCGGCACCAGACCCCCGCGGTCCGCCTCGTTGATGTCAACGCGGTCGCTGTCCAGAAGCACCTCGAAGCACCGCTGGTAGTTGAAATTATCGTACGGCGCCTCCTCCAAGTGGCTGATCACCGAGTTCAGCAGCCTGGAGTCGGAGCTAAGCCGTAGCTGCGGGTCTTCCAATAGGCGCGAAAGTGCCCGCCAGTTTCCACAGGTGGCGGCCATCTCGACGAGACTCGCACTGTTAGCCTTACAGGGCTTTGAGTTAACGCTGATGCCGGTGGCAAGGATGGCCTCAAAAGCTCGCTGCTTGCCCTTCTGGATGCTTTCCTCCAGCAGGGGCAGATACTCCCCATGGTGGGCATTGAGCTGGCTATCCGCCAGGCCCTTGAGGTTCTGGTGATACTCGGCAAACTGCTGCTCGAACAGGACCTCATCGCCGTCCCGCAGGGTGCGATGCAGGGCCTGCAAGTCAAGCTCCGGGCCCTTCTCCCGCTGCTGCGGCAGCTGCAGCTGCGGAAACTGGGACTGCAGGAGCTGGCGCACCTCTCCGTTGCGGTAGCTGTCGATGTCCACCATCGGCTGCCGCAGGAGCAGCTCCACCAGCTCCAGCTTTCCCGCCTTCACCTTGTTCTTGCGCAGCACGTGATGGAGGGGCGTAAAGTCCGACTGATCGAGAATGTTGGGCGAGGCGCCGTAGTCTAGCAGCAGCTCCATGCACTGCCGGACGTCCGAGATGTTTTCCTCACTAAGATTCTTAGCCAGCGAATGGAGGGGCGCAAGTTGTCCATACTTCCGGTCCACGTCGACCTTCGAGCCGGGACGGTTTTGGAGTAGGGCCGCCAGGTTGCCGGGATCCCTTGAGTCGGCGGCATAATTCACTGCGGCCTTGTTCAGCTTCTGGTTAATCTGAGGGAGGATGATGAGAATGCTTATTGGGATCTATCCGAACACTGCCTTTGTGTAATGCTTACATAGTTTACTTGGCTCCCGTGGGCAATGCAGGCCTCTATGAATTCTCGGCATCCTTTCGTGGACAGGGCCTTCTCGTAGATGCTCGTGTGTCTCTCGTCCTGGAGATCGGCCTGGGCACCGCTGTCCAAAGCAGCCTTGAATCTCCTGATGTCCCGCTTGGACAGAGCGTCGCTCAACTGGGCCTGCGGATCGACGAAACCGCAGTTGTTTAAGTCCATTTGGGGGTTCTGCAACGAGAGAGAGAGAGAGTGAGGGCGGATGAGCAATGGTTGCCTAATTAGTGGGGCAAGACCCGCATTGCTCACTCAGCTTCTGACCCGACCAGCTTTTTGGCAGTCCAAAACCTTGGAATGCTAAGACAATAGCTGGACAGACTGGACGCGGACTTGACACAGCTTCATGCTACGATGATTTTCACACAAGCCGGCCAGCAGCAGTGGCTGGTGATGGATCCAAAAGCTGCCCTTCAGGTTTCTTGACAAGCATAATCTTCGCTTCGGAGGCGGCAATTAAAGAAAGCGTCTGTAAGTGGTTTTTGTGGTACGCATTTCGGTCTTAATTTGCTCCCCATGTAGTTATTAAATTATAACAATGCCAGAAGAGACAAGCGAGGCCGGGGAGTACTTGATTGCCCACATACATAGATATGTATTGACCGCTGTCTTGGGCAAGGGATTGGGATTGATCCACAATCAGGTTTTGGTCTTTGGGCTATCAAAGTTTAACGATCGTAAAGAATAATCATAAAATAATCGACACATCAGTATCAATTAGCCATCAATTTGTTGCGCTTTACGCTTTGATAACTCTTCTGGGCCTGGGGCTTCCGAAGATGAGGAGACGTCAGGGGTGCCCTGGGGTGCTGAAATCGCACGATTTATCGGCGGCTTTTGGGCCAAATTTCAAGGCGGCTTCTTCTGTGGGATCTACAGTTCTCCAGTCTCTGCTTTGATGCTTAAAATGTGTGAGAAATCGGCTAATCAGACTCGAGACAACTTGGCTAATTTGAATATCAGCCACCGCTGATTATATATCAATAGCCACGGAATTGGTAATCAGGAAACGATGAGAGGGCTTATGGATGTTATTTGGCTTAGCAAACCAATTGGATATTGTAAGATGATACCTAGAGGGGTCCCCAACAAGCCCGATAACATAAACAGAATCGCACAATCACCCTCCGTAATTGACTCCAGTGTTTGTCTTATATTCCAGCGTACTATTTGTCCACTAGAACCTATATTTGTACAAGCAATTATGGACAAACAGCTTCATTGTTTAATAAGCTCAGTCCAAAAAACAGAACTCGACAGTTGACAGAAAGAATTGCGTAATATTTAGTAATCGGCGGAAAGCCAAATTCTCTGACCCAGCATCCGGACGAGCCACTGCCACCTGGAATCCAATACATGAAAACCCGTCCCTGTTGATCAGGTTTTGGCAACAGGAAAAGCTAAAAAAAGGCCAACAAATAATTGCACTTAACGGAAGTTTTGCACAACTCTCAGCTGCACAGAAGAAACGAAATACTTCCAAGCCTGTCTTTGAAGTGAAAGAGTTTATGGTTAGACATAGTTTGAGCCAAGCAAAAACGATACATTTCAAATAGGTTTCCACGAACAAATTTCCCAATACATTTAAACCAATAATTAGTTCTCTTTTATTTAAACTTCATCAAGATTCGATAATTTCCGACGCCCACTTTAAATTGCTATAACTTCGGAAATACTCTGACCTGAAATAAATAAATTATACAAGCTGTGTACAGTCTTGTGATTTATTCTCGGATCCCAATTTGGACTCTACACTGAATCCTATAGCCAGTCTCGACAAAGACTCAAGAAACAAAAAATAAATTAAAGTAAAAATAAAGAAGGAACAAAACAGCGACAAGAATGAGAAAGGGGAGTTGATATGTATCATATATGTGAAAGTCTGGAAATGTGTCAGACAGAAGGGAGATATGCGTAAGTACATCCGCAGATTGCCATTTAGGAGGATACAAAGTAAATACCTCGAACTGCACCCTCATGAATACGTGACGGACTCGAGGGCCGTAAAATCGGGCATCGGGATGTTGAATCTAGAAGTTTCAGAGCTTTAAGAAGTGGCGAAAATAATTCAATTTGCTTGTCCATAAAGTCTATAAATTCTGTGTTTATTAGCAAACTAAACACTTTGTTTACTTTACTTAGGGCGCTTTTACTGCATTTAATGAAAGAAATGCTCGCCTTTTGTTTACACTTGGATTTATAGCTGGAAGAAGATGAACACGTACCGAGAAATTTAAAAACAAAAAAGAGCCTAGAAGCGAAGACACAGAAACATCGTGATCGTGATCGGGAACAGCTCACCATTTGGAGTCGCAGCCAAAGTGAAACTTGAACCGCTCTCGCAGCTCCGAAATTGTCATCGTAAAAACTTCATAATTAAGATGGATGCGTGTAGATATAGATGTAGATACAGATGCGAATGGGCTGACTTCATGCTGAAGTGAGCTTGTTTATGAAGCATCCGCAAAAAATCCAAAAAACAACCTCATCCAGCAGAATTTTGTTGTACAGAAAAAGCAATGTTTATCCGTCCAAAAAAACTACAACAGACACACATGGAAATTGTTAAATAAGTGGATACCATACCCTCCCTATTCATGTGCTCTACATTCTCTCGACCCGTTGTGCACTTCATAAACAATTGTCTGGCCAACGTCATGGAAACACAACAAAAGATCTGGGGGGAGGGATGGGTATCCAGAAACACAGCTCTCCGCACGATTCAGTAATTTCAAATAATTTAATTAAAGTCAAACACTCTCTCTCTCGGACGGAGGAAAACGGAACTTAATTGGTATGGAGAATTGGTGCAAGAGTGTTAACAGATTGCTCGGCGAGAACAGCAAATCCCAATCAAATATCTAATATGCGATGAATCCCCTCTGGATCTACGCCGCTGTGCTTTACGAAGAGTAGCAAACACGAATAACCAAAAGCCTCAGGGGCGGAGCCAAGTAGGCGAGCGAATGAAACAATTCTCCTGAGGTATATGCTTGTACGATTGTATTTGCATTGGAATGGGCACTGTAATCCCTAACAGGCCGTTAATAGCCTAATCGATGGATTACCTAATTGTAATAGGCAATAAAAAATGCAAATCAGTACATGAGCAGGAGGAGGAGGAGGAGACGGAGTAGAACGGAAGCGCTGGACACCTTAATTCCATGCAAATGACGGGGCTCCGATTGTCCCCAACCCAGTTAAGTAAACATGGGTTCAATTACGGCTCTTCCACGACGCAGCTGAAAGCCTGCCTGGTCAGCAAAAACATACTTTTTGTTGACTTTGCCGGCACTCGGGTTTCCAGAGTAAAACTCTTAAAAAGACTATTCAGAGAACTAGCCACCGCCTTTTAGGGCATCAACCCACCAGATCGTGATCACTGCCCATCGGGCATAAGAAAAGCATTTTGCTTAAAATTCGATGATGTCACGGGCTAAAAATTAATTAGGAATTAATCATTTATCAAAATGCAATTCTTGATTAATTAGCTTCTCGCGACGTCACTTTATTGAGTTTTTGCCGTAGGCGCCGTTTTCTGCAGTTTTTTAACCTTGGCTTGGAACGTTCAATATTTTAACAAACTTGTTTTCACTGACTCTGTTTTTGTTGTTGAGTGGGTTGGAGACGAGCTGATCTTTGCAACTGCGGTTTACTCATTCCTCTTATATCCCACACATATCTGCATTACACATGATTCATTCACATTTACTAATGATACGCGTTTTAATTTCTCCGCCAGTCATCTAAAGCTTAGTTTTGTCACAGCATCAATGAGATTTGCATAATGCGGCTGGCGGTGAATCATCGTTTAGTTTTCGGAAATATTGCTGGAATTTTTTAAATCCTCCTATTTTAAAAACACTTCTTTTGTAGTGCTTTTTTCACGAAACACGAGCACTTGTCGCGATCATTACCTTCTGCGGGGATATCCAATATGCAACTGATTCCGCGTTCGGTGTAAGCGATCTCCAAGTGGCGCGTTGTTGGGGCTTTTCAAATATAATCGATAAAAAGTATCTTTAACAGAGCTTCAGAACTATCGATATATCGCCATGTTGATAACAGCAGTCGAAATTCATAACATGAATGATGATAGCATAGTGCCGTAGTCATTGATGTTTCATCCATATTTTTGTTTTAACATTTTTATTTATGCCTTTGCTGGGTATTATAATTTAATTCAGGAGCTTGTAAACTGTAACCATGAACTATATACGTATATTCTTGATCAGCATCAACAGGCGATTCCTTCTAGGCATAAAGGAAAGATAATAAATTTCTTTCAATTTTTTGAACACTTTTTAAGGGGTTACATCGTTAAAAATTGCAAAAATTTTATATTTTTTTACATTTTAAATGATGATTATGCAGACTTATTGGCCTAATAAAAACTTGCATGGGACAGCTTTCCGAATTAAAATTAATGCCTTTTTGGCTAAGTTATGCGATTTTTAAGCATTGATTTGTATAATAAAATTGACAGAAAATTATAAGTAATATCGACTCAAAAAGTGGTATTATAATTTCAGTCAGAAGCTGAAAACACAGTAAAGGAGTCATTTCCGACCCAATAAATCATATATATTCTTGATCAGCATGAACAACCGAATCGATCTAGCAATGTTTCAAAGAAAATAAATTTTGAAACATTTTTTCACATGTTTTGTGGTAAAAATTGATAATGTCAAAATCTAAAAATTTGACAAAATTCAAACTTTCTTTAATTTTAAAACTCAGTATGCAGATTTGTTAACCCCATAAAAACTAGCAAAGAACAGCTTCCCGAATTGAAATTAATGAATTTTTGGCTTAGTTATGGCTTTTTTAAATTTCAATTTGTCGGAAAAATTGTCATATAAATATATATAGATATCATCTCAAAGAATGGTATTATAATTTCAGTCAGAAGCTGAAAACACAGTGAAGGAGTCATTTCCGACCCTATAATTCATATATATTCTTGATCAGCATGAATAGCCGAATCGATCTAGAAATGTTTCAAAGAAAATCAATTTTGAAAATTTTTTTTCACATTTTTTGTGTTAAAAAATGTCATTGTCGAAATCTAAAAATTTGACAAAATTTAAACTTTATTTAATTTTTAAACTCAGTATGCAGATTTGTTAACCCCATAAAAACTAGCAAAGAACAGCTTCCCGAATTGAAATTAATGCATTTTTGGCTTAGTTATGGCTTTTTTAAATTTCAATTTATCGGAAAAATTGTCATATAAATATATATAGATATCAACTCAAAGAATGGTATTATAATATCAGTCAGAAGCTGAAAACACAGTGAAGGAGTCATTTCCGACCCTATAATTCATATATATTCTTGATCAGCATGAATAGCCGAATCGATCTAGCAATGTTTCAAAGAAAATACATATTGAAAATTTTTTTCACATTTTTTGTGTTAAAAATTGTCATTGTCAAAATCTAAAAATTTGACAAAATTTAAACTTTCTTTAATTTTAAAACTCAGTATGCAGATTTGTTAACCCCATAAAAACTAGCAAAGAACAGCTTCCCGAATTGAAATTGATGCATTTTTGGCTAAGTTATGGGTTTTTTAAATTTCAATTTGGTGGAAAAATTGTCATATAAATATATATAGATATCAACTCAAAGAATGGTATTATAATATCATTCAGAAGCTGAAAACATAGTGAAGGAGTCATTTCCGACCTCATAAACTATATATATTCTTGATCAGCATCAACAGGCGATTCTTTCTAGGCATAAAAGAAAGATAACACATTTTTTTCAATTTTTTAAACATTTTTTAAAATTAATGCTTTTTTGGCTAAGTTATGACATTTTTAAACTTTGATTTGTTGAACAAATTGTCATATAAAAATATAAATAATAAAATCGTCCGATTGTTCCAATGTCAGCTATATATATGTATATATATAGTCCACCGATTCGCCGTACTCCGACTTATATACTAGTAAAATTATATAGACAAATAACTCCACAGTTCCATTCAAATAGCTTGATCTTAAATTTGTTCCAAAATAAATCTGTCTATATGCATATGATTCCCAACTGGTTCTAACATCCCCGGAACGAAGTGACTGCTGCCTGCCCAGTATCAGACATGTGTTGGGTTACAAAAGTTGCAAGTCATTGTTAATTTGTGTTCAAAGTTAGTAACTGATCATACATGCTTACTGGTCATAGATACTTATTGATCATACTTACTTACTGGTCATAGGTACTCACTGTTCAGAGTTACTTACTGCTGACAGTTAATTACTGATCATAGCCCTATAAATCGTCCGATTGTTCCTATATCAGCTATATATATGTATAAATATAGTCCACCGATTCGCCATGCTTCGATTTATATAACAGTAAAATTATATAGAAGAATAATTCCATAGTTTCATTCAAATAGCTAGATCTTAATTTTGTTCCAAAACAAAACTCTCTCTGAGCTTATGATTCCCAACTGGTTCTAACATCCCCGGAACGAAGTGACTTCTGCCGGCCAAGTCTCAGAATAGTGTTGTGTTACAAAAGTTGCAAGTCATTGTTTATTAGTGTTCAAAGTTGCTAACTAAACTGATCATACATGCTTACTGGTCATAGATACTTATTGAACATATTTACTTAGTGGTCATAGAACTACTGTTCAGAATTACTTACTGCTTATAGATACTTATTGATCTTACATACATACTGGTCATAGATACTCACTGTTCAGAGTTACTTACTGCTCACAGTTAATTACTGATCATAGATCTATAAATCGTCCGATTGTTCCTATATCAGCTATATATATGTATAAATATAGTCCACTGATTCGTCATGCTTCGATTTATATAACAGTAAAATTATATAGAAGAATAATTCCATAGTTTCATTTAAACAGCTTGCTCTTAAATTTGTTCCAAAACAAATCTCTCTCAATGCATATGATTCCCAACTGGTTCTAACATCCCCGGAACGAAGTGACTGCTGCCTGCCCAGTATCAGACATGTGTTGTGTTACAAAAGTTGCAAGTCATTGTTTATTAGTGTTCAAAGTTAGTAACTGATCATACATACTAACTAGTCATACTTACTTACTGGATACTTTCTGATCATAGTTACTTAAAGTTCATTGCTACTTAATGATCATAGTTACTTACTGGCCATTAAGATCTCTGCTAACATTGTCGCAATGTTAAAAGCCTAACTTAATTATAAACTTTTCACGATTATGATTTCTCTTTTTATTGTTTATGATTTTGTAGAACTTAAAAGTTCTGTTTAAAATGTTAAAAGCAGTAGAAAGACGTTAAAGATTATGAAAAATTGCGGTTTTTATTTAATGTTATGTAAAAAATGGTAAATATCTTCTATTTCAAAAAATAACATGAAGTGAGTTTATATATGTAGGTATGTATATAATATCGTATACAAAACACCTGAACATTTTTTCTTGATCCTTGACCTGACTAATTGGGACCTCACTTTCTGGCCGAAATGCTGTTGAACACAATATCCACTATCCCCAGTTTAATGCAGGCCCAGTAGGCCAGACCCGAGAGGATGCAAGTTTTACAGATGCGGTCCAGGACATACATGCTGCGAAAAGGACCAGAGCAGGTGAGAAAAATGTCAGCAGGAGAATTACTAAAAGAGCTTACAATCTTAATTGAATGCGGGATTTGGGCAGGGAGGTCAGGGGTTCCTTCATCACGTACTGGCGTCCACCCAGAATGCTGACTTTCATGTACTCATAGTCGTCGACATCGTCTGTGTTGATCTTGAAACTTTTTAGAGAAATTTCGGGTAAGATTAATCTCTTAATTCTTGAAGTGGAAACTTACATTTTGCGATCAGCGGCGTTTAGCTCCTTATATATTTGCTCAAAGTGCGTGGACTTGAAATCCCAGTTGCGAGTCGTGAAGAACTGCAGCACTTCCAGCCCCACCGCGATCTTCGTTTGCACCCGGATCATGCTGTAACGAGAGGAGAGAAGAAGGCATCATCGACCTTGCTCCTGGCACACGAGCTCACAAGAGTCATACAAGCGTCGCTGTCCGAAGATCAGCAGCAGGAAATCGATAAGGTAGGCCGGCAGCCACATGAACATGATGCTGCAGAAGGTGTGGTAGAACTTGTTGGAGGTCATGTTGCCGTCGGGATACCAGAGTCCGAATTCGAAGGGATACTTCAGCCCCAGGTCACGGCCCACGTCCATGATCCACTTCCAAGTACGCTTCTTGGCATCGTCCACGGTCAGGTTGTACACTGGGATCTGCAGCGGTCTGCGGCGAATACGAAGGTTTATCAAACAAGCATTTGATGGTTAAGCATCTTCGGGATTTACCTCTTCTCCGCGAGAGTGTTGTGGTAGGGCAGTAGAATCAGACCGTTGATGGCAATGTCCACAGGAATGACTTCAGACTTTAATTCGCCATTGCAGATCATGGAACGGATGACTCCCTTGCCGGCTCCAATCAGGACGCCCGTCGGCCCGTTCATGTTGTCCACCCAGCCCGGCAGGGGTTCAGACACCGCTGGCGTTACTGCCGGAGTACATAGAAAAGACGTAAGCTAAGCCCACTTATAAGGAGTCGCGACAAGGTACAAGAACGATGCCGAAGAGAAACAACGTGGCAGTGGGCGGTAAGTGTGTGTATATTAAACAACCTTGGATCATGTTTATTTGGAATCGAAACCTCGAATATGCGTAACTAAGACTAAGCTAATTGACTAAGTTAATGCCTGTGACCACCAAAACCAATGCAAGCTCTGGGCTCTGGACTCAAAATATAGCCAGCACCCCCGTCCACTTCAGGAGGTAGTAGAAGAAGAGTCCCACGATGAGGGTCTTGCACACGACATCCACGACATATTGGCTGGAAAAGCAAAATAGTTCCCATTATTTGGCTTCTAATGGAAGTCCTTTGCGCTACTCACATCTTCATGTGCAGGCGGGCCTTGGGAATGTCCTCCTCCTTCTCCTTGAGTATGAACTTGCGGGCCCCCTTCGCACACTGGATCATATACTCCTCCTCGGTCTCCTTGACATTCATGTTCATGTTGAAACTGGAAGGAAAGTTTTATGAGTCTAAAGAAATATGCAAAGAAAACTGAGCACTTACATGGCCTTGTCTTCCTCGTTGAGCTTGTTCCACAGCGAGGCGTAGTTATCGGAGCGGAAGCACCAGGCATTGAGCGTGAAGAACTGAAGGACACCCAGGCCGGTGGAGATCTTCTCCTGGACCCTCAGCATGCTGCAGGAAAGAAACCAGAAGTCAGACGCATATGCAGGCTAAGAGGACCAATGCCACTCACAATCTCTTCTGGCCAAGCAGCAGCATCAGGAAGTCGAGGAAGTAAGCGGGCAGCCAGTGGAAGAGGGCCACATTGAAGTTGTGGTAGAAGGTGTTGGTGGTCACGCATGGATCCGGGTACCAGAGACCCGCGTTGAAGGGGATCTGCTTGTTGATGCGCTTGCTCATCTCCACCACGGTGCCCATGCACATCTTCCGGTGATCGGCATTCGTTATGTTGTAGACGGGCACGTTGACCGGACGCTTGGCCTGCTTGTTGAACTCGTACGGAATGACGATCAGTCCGTTGATGGCATAGTCCACGGGTATCACCTCGGCCTTGTTCTTCTGGTTGACCAGCACCGAGCGGATCACGCCCTTGCCGCAGCCGATCATGAGACCAGTGGGTCCGTTCAGGTTGTCCACCCATCCGGGCAGCGGCTCGTAGGCAGCTGGTGAGACTGTGGTGCAAGTAGGGAGTAAATTAAAAGGGGAATAGCTTCTCTGATAAACTCTACATACCACGAAGCCCTGGTTGATGGTCACCGATGCCGTGTTTAGAGTGTTAATGTGTGTGTGAGTGGGGTTTAAGTGTGAGTTTAAGTGTGTGGGGTTAGGCCTTGATATGGGGTGAGAGTGTGAACAGATATGCAAATAAGAGGACAGGAGATAGTGTGAAGGAAGTCTCTGACTCTAATTGTTCTGTGGGGGTAGGCCTGTAGTGGATCGTGTTCGTGTAGTGGTTGTGTTTCTGTTTATGTGGTTCGTGTTGTCTCTGGAGCAGATAGTCCTCAGCACTGGATCAACACAATTGGACACTTTAAGCACAGACACATAGACTACAGTACACAGACACATCGCACCTTGAGGTTTATTTTAGCTCGTTTTCTCGTTTATTTCACATGAAACATAGATATTCACTTAAATTAAATATGAAAACCAGATCCGGTATCCCCGGAGTTGTGCCCCAAAGCGAACCAAAGCGGAGATTGATTGGAAATGCGCGCAATATGAATTGGAATTGGGCTCGGTCTGGACCTCCCTCCCGTCAGGCCCTCTCAGACGCCCAGGAGACGGGCCACCAGGCCGTAGACCCAGTAGCAAAACGAACCCACGATAACCGTCTTGCAGAAGCGGTCCAAGATGTACATTCTAGAAATGGAATGGAACGGAGGGTGGAGTGCTCAGAGATCAAAGACTCTCGGGAGTGGGGTTGGGCTCGCTTACAGCTTCAGCTGGAGCCTGGCTCGCGGCAGGCTGTCGGGCGACTCCTTCATCAGGTACTGGCGACCGCCTTGGACGCACGACTCAATGTACATGGGTACGGTCTCCTCGGGATCCATGTCCATATTAAAGCTTCGAGCGGGAAATAAGTAATCTTTGAGCTCCTCAACTCTCACTTTACGTTGAGTTATGTTACGTTACGTACTTTTTCCTATCCGCTTCGTTGAGCATGGCCCAGAGCGAGGAGTAGGCATCTGACTTGAAGGTCCAGGCGCGCATCGTGAAGAACTGCAGCACCTCGAGACCAACTGAGATGCGGTTCTGGACACGGATCATGCTAGGCGCGAGACAGAAACGAAAAGGAGGTCAGGATTTCCACCCAGGAGCCACCTCAGCCGTCACTTACAATCGCTTCTGGCCGAGCAGCAGCAGGATAAAGTCAATGAAGTAGGCGGGCAGCCAGTGGAAGAGTATTACGTTGATGTTGTGGTGGAACTTGTTGGTAGTTATGCACCCGTCCGGGTACCATAGGCCCGCCTCCATCGGGTAGCGGTAGCCGATCTCCTTGCTCATCTCGATCACCTCGCCCCACGGCATCTTCCGGTGGTCGGCGCACGTGATGTTGTACACCGGTACCTCCGCCGGCCTCTCCTTGAGTTGCGCGAACTGGTACGGGATCACGCAGAGCCCGTTGATAGCATAGTCCACTGGGATCGCCTCGGACAGGAAGCGCGTGTCGATCAGCATGGAGCGGATGACGCCCTTGCCGGCGCCCACCATGAGGCCGGTGGGTCCGTTCAGGTTGTCCACCCAACCCGGAACGGGCTCGTAGGCCGACGGCGACACTGGTCGGACAATGTTGGAGTTCAGACTCACTTCCGGGGGGTCGGAAGCGTGGTGGAGGCAGATGCGTGGCGAAGCCTTTGGTAGTGACAGGGCGCAGCGTGAGCGAGGACAGGGGCTAAGCGTGGGCTGTTTCTTCTGTTTTCATTGCATGCTCATTGAACTTTTTGGTCAATGACGACGCCAGTGGCGGGGCAGTGTGTGTTTAAGCAATGTCTTGGGCCGCGCGCATGTAATTCGCCTTTTCCTTTTTGTTTTGTTTTGTGTTGTTTTTTAAAAGCTCATGTTGTAGTCTGTTGTTGTTTGCGCTGTTGTGGGAGCTGTGGCTGGATCTGATCTGTGCGTTAGGCAGAGTGTGCGAGGAGGGGAAGCACATTAGGAGCACCCCACTTGGAGGAGCACGCGGTCAACGATTTCGTATAAAAAAACACACGGAAAGCGCAAATACACGGTACAAATTAGCGGAGGGCGGCAAGAAGCAACTTAAAGCTAAGCACCACACCCCTGGTGTGGCCACCAGATTTCATCGTTTCTTTTTTAAGCTGCTACAATCGGCAAAATCCGCAAACTCTGCGGACCTTTGATCGCCAGTTAGCAAATGGAGACGCAACGCTTCGTTATTGACTCTATCTATGGGGTTATTTGTACAGCTAAGCGGGTCAGCGCCGCCTCGAATCCGCCCCTAGAACCAACGGATTCAGGCAAATGTGTGCTCCTCATTGAACCTATCATTAAGGGGAGCGAAAACGAGGAAATATTTGCTTGCGTCCCGTTTCCCTCCGAAGGGGCTTTTGTTCTTATATAAATTAATAATATATAACAAGGCCTAATAGAATTTTTACTGTTTTTTAAAGAAACAAAAACATACATTTTCTATTTGAAACTGCAGTAAAATTTGAAATTGCGATATGAAAAGAACTTAAAAGAAACACACTATTAATTATGTGAAACTGCAATAAAATATCACTTTGGAATAGGAAACTGAGAAGAAACCTATATTTTCTAGGTCGTTTATCATTAAAGCTCCTGAAACACCAAACCGCCCACTTATAAATTACCCCCAGCCTTAATAAAATAGTGTTATTTTCTTCAGATTTGCATTAAGCCAAGCGAACAGGTTTCAGTCAGTCCGTCTGTCTCTCCCCGTCTCTATTTCCCCTAACCTATAGCTATATAAATAACGACCTTTCAGGTTTGCAAAAATTGGTAATAGAAAAGTTTAATTGACTGCCAAGAGTTTGGAAAGATCGTGCATTCCCGCAGAGACACTAAAAAAGCCGGGCCAGGTGGCCAAAAATGAAATAAATAATACACAAGGCAAAGACTTAAGCCAAGAGATAAGCAAAGGCGCATGATTAGTTTGCGGAGGGGAACCTAACTCATTCCCGGAGGCTATTGCAGCCTCCAATCCGATGGGATCTCCATAGCCAGCGCCAAGCAAGCAAAGCCCCCAGCCATAGACATTGGACATGGGAAATTAATGACGCGAATTAATCGAATTGCTGCAGAAGCCAAAGCACACGGAAAGCACCACACAGAGAGGTGACAGGCACCAGAGAGGGAGGGAGAGGCTGCAGCTGGAGCCGGAGCTGGAGCTTAGTCAAGAGGTCACTTACCGATGCTGGGACGGGCGATGATCACCGGCATGGACTCGTAGTGGTCGCGCACCAGCAGCTCCGCCAGCCGCTTCGAGTAGGTGTAGGTGTTGGGGTGCGGCTTCAGCAGATCGGGGGTGATGGCGTCCAGGGTCTTCACGTCCATCCACTCGGCCAGGCGCATGAGGTCCTCGGGCTTGTGCGGGAAATCGTACACCTTCTCGTACATGACCTCCTGGTCGCAGTTGCAAAAGGCTGTCGAAAGATGGATGAAGGCCTCCAGCTGCTTCATTTGCTTGGCCACGTTGAGGGCGCGCCGAGTGCCCAACAGGTTCATGTCGACGGCGTCGCGCAGATTGCCCTCCAGCTTGAGGGTGGCCGCCATGTGGAAGACAATGTTGGTGTTATCGGTCACATGCTTGAGGCTGTCGCCGCTCAGGCCCAGCACTGGAAAAAGGAGCAGAGCTAGAGTCTTCATCTTCCAGTAGATCAGGAAAACACTTACGATCGAAGGTCACGTCACCCTGGTAGATGGTCACCTTCTTGAGCATGTGCGGACGCTGTTCCTTGATGCGCTGGAAAATGGGCAGCTTGAACATCTCCTCCAGGCGCGTCTCCGGGGTCTTGCCCCGTTTTGGGCGGCAGATGATGATCACCTCCTTGAGCGAGTGGCAGGAGTAGAGAAGCTTCTCCAGCAACACCTTGCCCATGAACCCAGACGCTCCAGTGATGAAGATCGTCTTGTCCTTGTAGTACTCCTGCACGGGCGATAGATCCACCGTCATCTTGCTGCAAAAGAGACAGGAATGGGGTTCAATTAGTGGTCTGGAATGGAGTCCAATGGAGTGGCGCAAGAAGCATTCCGGGAAAGCGAAAACCAGTCAAAGGAAAAAAACACTGGCGATTGGCAAGCGGCAAGTGGCGCAAGCAGCTGCACAAACTGGGGCTCGCGATTCTGGCCACGCGTGCCGCTCTTGCCACATCCAGACTCGCAGTCGCAGTCGGACTCGGAGTCGGAGTCACTAGCAACCTGCCGCAAACGGGTTTCCAGTTGGACTTTCGGTTTCCACCGAGTATTTGGATTTTCGATTGCGCCTGCGGATTCGCATTTCTTTGCTCTGCCTTATGCAACGCTGGGGCAGCTGCCTCGACTGCTTTTTATATCGTCCCCACTCCCGCGTCCGGGCGGGGATTGTGGCAAGTATTGGTTGCTCAATCTGCATGTGTCGTGGCCTGGCCTGGCCTGGCCTGGCTTCGATTGCAGCCGCGTTACACTTGGCCAAATCTGCGGCACAACCAGATCTCCACCAGAGACAATCTCGGACAGTGGCTTGCACTTTGGCCATGCCATGACATTTCACGCAAGACCGAGCTCGATTGTTTACCTCTTGATTCTGTGGCCAGGTGGCCACAGTATCTTTATCTTTCGCTGCCGGAGAGTGTTTACCTGCTCCAGTGTTTACCGAACCAGGCAAAATGGAAATAGCAAGGAAGCATGACGCAGCTGCTCCACCTGCGCCTTGAACTACAACCACCAGCTGTAATCTGGGCCGGAGAAGAGCTCGCTAGCTCAATGGGGCGGTTCTCCTTCATCGCTTGGCGGCTTGGTCATTTGGCGCTTGGCGGCTTGTTACTTAGCCGTCAGCTTTTGGGGCTTTATTGCCAATTAAAACGCGACCGCCGAATGTGTGAAAACACAGCAAGAGCAGCCGAGCCACGTCGAGAAACAACCTCAGATCGCTTGCACTTATGCAAGCCTCGAATTTTGAGAGCCGACGCCGCCGCCGACCTGGCCAAGTTGTCAAACTCGAAGTCATAAGCATAACACACATAAACAAAGAGTCTAGCTCGAGCTGGAGCTCCAACTGAAGCTGAAACTGAGACTTAAACTGAACCTATGACAACGAAGCTTCATTTGGTTGACTGCAAACGAAAGACTTAGGCAACGAACTTGATCCATATAAGTGATGTGAAGGAGAAAGCAGTTACTATAAACATTTCATTAAAATCAAAAAGTAATGCAGGGTGATTTTGGATATTAATGATAATATAACTCCAAAAGATCTGCTCCTACAAGATGTATGATTTACTAGAAGAACATCCACTTTTAAGTTAAATATACATTCGTATAATTAATAAACGTGATAGGGGCTTAACAATTAAGTTTAATCTCTAAAACTGCTCCTGTGATTGACGACCCTTAACCTTAAATATTAAGTAATTTACTACTTTTTTTAATATTTTTTTTTAAGCCTCAATAAAGGTTGACCCTTTTCCAAACGTTTTGCAAAGACTGTTAATAAATTATGGCTATTCATGTGAATGCCCCACCTCCGTTTTGTCATATTTTTATTAGAGCCCAAACCGGTATGGCTTTCGTGTCTAAGTAAAGACACATTTTCGAATCTTTAATTAGCCAGCAGTGTAACTGTGTTTATTGATGGTCTGTTCGTCTTGTTTACAAACGGCCACCTCGATGAACTTTTGTAGCGTTTTGCAACTCGGTAACGACCTCAGTCAGAACTTCATTTAACTAATCCCAAGCCAATAACTAAGTTAACGATAGTGTGACGTTAGTGGGGGTCATTAAAATTTTCCAATGCAAAGTGCAGTAAATATGATTGACTGACTGACTGATTGGCTGACCCCTTTTCTAAGGTTGCTTGTGTAAGCCGAGGAAGAGCTAAAGCTGAAGCTGAGCTCGTGTGTGCGTGGAGGATCATTAAGAAAACCACTTGAGGCTGAAACATTAAGCCATGAAATCGAACAAATTTTAAATGTTTGGCAATTCTTCCATTCCATTGCCCATTTTGCCTGAGAGAGACAGCCTTAGCCCCAGTCTTACATATAAATATACAAAAAAATACAAAAATCCCCTCAATATGTAAATATCTATTGATACAAAAATGAGATGGAAGTCAAGCCACACATAAAATTAGCAGCAGAAAAAAACAAAATCTGAAACGCAAACCTTAAACTGAGACTGAAACTGAATCTATGGCCGAAATATATGCAAAGGGCTCACGGAACTTGGAAGTATCGAAATATCAGACGGCGACAGTTCACGACACGACCCTGACACAGACGCAAGCAGGCGATCTCAGCGTTGGGTTAGAGCCACTTAATTGCGGTCAGATTGGCATCTAGAGAGGCAGCCGACGCAATTAAACGCTTCGCTGGGCAGCTAAACGCTTTGAATTGCAACCAAATTGCCCCGAAAAAATAATAAGAAACCGTCAAGGAGCTGCGGAGTTGATCTTTGGCCAGGTGAAGTCGGTGTGAATGGTTGAAGACCACCACCAACGTTGGTAGTCAAGTGTTTCAATTACCTCGGGTGCTATGGATTCTCCTCAATTAAAGCGCTTGCAATATTTTTAAAATCAAACACGTCACTCGCGCACGCGAAACGATGCGAGACTAAGTCGAACTGGATTGGATCGGAGTCGGAATCGGAATCGGTTTCTGATCGCGTTGAGCGGCGGCTGTGGAGGAGGAGGAACGGCTCGATGTGCACGCTGCGACGCTCGAAAGAAGACTGATCGCGGCCAGCCTGCTGCTTGTCAATATGAATGGGTTTCGGTTTCGGGTTTGGAGCGCTCTGTGGCTCCGGGATGTGGCAAACCCAAAACCAAAGCCCAAACGCAGCCGAAACGTAGCGAAAATGTTGGCCAGGTTAGTGTTGTTGGTACATAAATATCTATTAGCTTGGCTAATCTAGGCGGAACTCGTACTTAGTTGTCCACTGGCTAAGCACTTAGTTGGGGTCAGGTGGGAGATGGGAGTCCCTATAGGAAAACTAGGCAAACATGTTTGGCCACAGTTTAACTATTATTGGTTATTGGTTTTTGCACTGACAGAGGAGATGGCAGAGCTCTAGATATATTGGGCATGAATATGCATAAGGGATGCAAAATTAGCTTTTGCACGGATCGACTGAATCGAGTCGGCGTTGTCCATTACACAATAGCCAATGGCCCAGCTTTGCATTCGCTGCCACCGCCATGGCTGTTTTCTGTTGCTGTTGCTGATTTCCACTTTGTTCGACATAATTAGGTGGTTATCAATCTCCTATGCAAATCGTGTGTATGCAAATCGTGTTGCCCAATGCTGCGAATATGGGTAATCAGTGCTTCAGTCTTTCCTGTGATTTTTGCACACATTAAATTATGCATATTGCCAATATTGTTGCAAAAAAATTGAATGCCCGTTAGTATTGGGGTTTTGAATAAGACCGCCAGCTACGACTTATCGATAGTCAGTGCAACTAGACGAGATCACAACCAATTGGTCGTCACATCTCCAATTAGGAAACTCTTTATTTCACAAAAGTTTTTTTTTTATTTTTTGCCCTAAACTTTTCTAAGTTATATTTTTTGGACAGAGGTCCTGTTTCTGTAACTGAACGATTACTTAAAAATCGATATATTGAAAGCACACAACATCGACAATGACCCACCGCCACCACCAGTGGCCTGGTCACACCGCCAAATTTCCCGTCGAAAAAGTCGCAAATTTTATTCGCCTAAAATAAACTGCAAACATGGCCGAGCTGGACGATTTCTTTGCGAAAAAGGACAAGAAGAAGGGCAAGAAGTCGACTAAGTTTGTGACCGCCGACGAGCTGGTGAAGAACCTGGAGGATGGCAGCAAGCGAGAGCTCGTCAAGCCTAAAAAACCGGAAGCGGTCGCTGGCGGCGTGGCAGTAGCAGGCGAAAACGAGACTAGCGCCAAGGTGCCAGAGTCCGTTGCGGTGTGTGCTGTGAGTTGTGATAAAATAAAAGCTAATCGCTTATCCCCAATGCTTTATCCGCCATGCAGCCCGTCGAGGAGGAGTGGAAGGAGTTCGAGGAGGAGCAGAGAAAGGACTACAGCGGCCTGAAGATAGGTCAGCTGAGTACCATGTGAGTTTCTGCCCCTGCGCCCTCTGTGCGCGATACCATGTGTGTCAAAATCACGATTCTTTCACTCGAACCCAAGCTCTGGACATTCATTACGTTTTTCATTTAACCCATCAATATCGCACTATTGCACCAACTCGCCTTCTCTAAAGCAATTCGCCTCATCGCAGAACCGCCACTGAATCCGACGAAGTGCGGGCAGCTCGTGTTCCCACTGCAACCGATGGCGGCAGTTATGAAGAGGAGGAAGAGGACAGCAATGGCTATGATAACGCAGAGTCCGGTGAGAAGCTCGTCGGCCACGGACCCTGGAAGAAGGTGATTCCCGCCGAGGAGGTGATGCAGATCCCGGTGCCGGTGGAGGTCGAAAAGCCATCGTCCAAGACCTACGTTTCTCCCGCGTTACGTTACAGCGTGAGTAGAGATAGCAGCTGCCCGATCCGATCTGGTAACCAGTAACCGTACACCTCTTTCGAATCTGCAGCAACAAGCTGGCTTGGGGAGCGCACTGGGCGGCGGCTCCGTCGGCGGTGGCCTGCGTCCTCGACGCGCCGCCCCGGATATAACCAACACCGAGTTCTTCCCAACGCTCAGTGCAGCGCGCCCGGAGGAACAGCGCAAGAAGAAAAACGAACCCGCCTTCGAAGAAGTACGTCATGGTGGCCGCTTTCAGCGTGTGCAGGAGGCCACGAGCGCCCCGGTGGCGGCCTCCAACCGGTTCCAATCGCTCGATGATGAAGCCAGCTAGGTTTCAGCAGCTGCTGCTGATGCTGGCCACGGGAAGCGTTGTCAACCGTCACAGTGTCCGCTGCCGAGCTCAAGTCATCCAGTTCCAGGGGTTCTGCGCCAGCTCATGCGATCCTTCTAGGCTTCTTTATTCATCTATACCTCCTCCCCCACTGCTACTCTACCCTATGCCACAGCCACAAACTACTATTGTTCATTTCGTTTTGCATTTTTTGAAGTATGGAATCAATGTAATAGAATACGAATAATAGCCATGCGTTGAAATCCGTTTATAAACGTTACTTTTTTATAAGTGTCTCCTCTTGTCGTTGTCTCACTCATCCGTCTTGAGGTCCTCCGGCTGGCTATTCAAGTAACTGAAAGAGAGGGTTGCTTCAGTCAGTAGGATAGATCGTCTCGGGACGGCGCTGTGCGTGCTGACTTCTCGCTATACGGCTTTTCCGGCGTGTTGTGGTAGCACTCGAGCTGCTCCTTGGCCAACAGCTTCTCCGGAAAGTTACGAATCAGATACAGCCAGCACTGGACGGTCCTGTAACAGAGGAACCGAATGTACTCTTTAGCCAGACTTCCAGCTGCCTGTGCCACCTACTCATCCTGCTCGGTCCGTATGGCCTGTTCCTCGCGGTCGTAGTAGTTTGGGTAATCCTCCAGTTCGTCCAGTTTGCCAAACATGGCCTGGTCCACTTCGTAGATCTCGCCTTGTATTTGCTTGCCCTGGCCGGGCTTGGCCAGCAAGAATGGAATGTTGTACCGGGTGCCCACCACCAGGGGAAAGCGTACCACTGTCGTGCCTTTGCCGAGAAACCGGGAACTCCCGTTCTCCTTTTTCGTCAGCCAATGGTGGTTGGGCTCCCCGCGCTTCAGCGTGCCGTACACAAAGACCCTTTGCAACATACTTCTCATGGGGACACTACAGGGTGTGGTGCTTATCGGTTCCGCGGTCTATCGGGGCCACAAATCTGCCTCGGAGATTGCTCAGTCGACGTAACCCGCCCGATTTCTTCTTCTTGCTGCCATTCGCAGCGCAACTGGTGGACTACACCGGGAGAAATCGGGTATAGAACCGGATATGGGGCTAATGGAAAAGTACCTCGAGTGGTGTAGTTTATATAAGGAAAAGCCAGACAACGTTCATTTGAATTGCTTCAGTTTATTATTGTTTTTATTACAAGCTAAGTTCGCTAAAACCTAAATAATGCGTATGGTACATATCGTATATATCAGATATCAGTGTATATATCAATTGCCAATATAAGCGCGTATATATCAATCCGTACAGCTGGGCATGTACGATCTAGAAATGCAACTACCGGTAACATAAGAATAGTGGCCACTCCCCGAAGGCGACGACACGCCTAGTTCTGGGCCTCGTAGCTGAGGTCGTCCTGCGCCGGGTGCTTGTGGGTACGGCGGTGGCGCATGATATACGGATGCGTGGTGGAGTTCTCGTAGCTGGACAGGTACGGCAGGTTGAGCAGCTTCTCCGGGTACTTCTGCAGCAGGTACACCCAGCAAGGGACGGTGCTGAAATGAAAGTAATAATAGAAACAGATGGTTAGGTCGGATTCGGTTTCTCCGTCGAAGCTGACGTCAACACTTACCCCTCGCCCACGCCAATGTTCATGTCCTGCTTCTCACGCGTGTAGATGTCCTCGCAGTCCTCTAGGTTGTCCAGGGAGTTGAGCATGCGATTGTCCACCTCGTAGATCTCGCCGGTTACGTAATAGCCCACACCGGGCTTGTTAAGCAGGAAGGGAATGTTGTACCGGGTGGCGATCACCAGCGGCAGCTTCTGGGTGGTGGTGGCCTTGCACCAGAACTTGGCATGTCCATTGCCAGTACTGGCAAGGATCGAGTTGCTCGGCTGTCCGTACTTGAGGGCTCCGTAAACGAAGAGCTTGCTCAGCGCAGAGGTGGCTTTCTGCAGAGTGGGCGGAGAGAGAGAAGAGAAGTGGGGTTAGGTTAGTGGTCCGAAGAAGAGCAGGTGGTAATTGGGTATCTGGTAACTTTGGTGTCTCCGGCCTAGTAATATCAATCTTTGCCAGCTTATCTGAGATCAGCATATTTTCCACTCGCCCAAGTCCGGCAAAGCCCCCCGCCAAGTTCCCTGATAAGGCGGACGCACACGCTTCGCCGCCGTCTGCTCCTCCTCCTGCTCCCCTGTGATTGTAGCGGTCGTGCCCACCGTCGATGTTTAATAATAGAATAAAAATTGAGCGCTGCTCGCACAGATGAGCTGGCCGGGATGGCCCTAACCGGTTTGGTGCATTTAACACTCATTAACACTTATAAACTGTTCTGTTTTTGGGGCTTTTTAGGTGTGCGTGCCTCGCAAACTGCGCAGCAGCTACGCCTCCATCGGCTGTGTACATATACATATGTACATATAAGTACCATATCTCCAGATATCTCTACGTACATATGTGGGCGATTTATGCGCGTGATTAGGGGCAGGACGGATAATTGCTAAATCGGTCTAATCAATGGTGTAAGTGGAGATCACACGCAACCCGCCAGGCGGCCTCCAATCAATGTCATTACTATGAGGCATTGCATCGCCACCGGTGCCGCATCTCGCCGAGTTGCTTACATAACTCGCCGCCCGAGCTAGCACACGTAAGTATGTATATGTATCTATTAAACGAAATAAAATAGTTCTTGGAGAAATCCATAGCCTGGAGAGCACTTCCTGTTCGCTGGAGTCTACTGTTAGCCTGGATTTTCCCACGCTTTCGCTAGGGCTGCCCACTTGCCAAGCGTGCCGCCACGCAGGACGAAAAGGATGCGTATCGCCGTATACACAAGAGGTGTGTGTATATACACAATAAATGCTTTTCCCCGGGTCCACGTACCTTGGCTTGGCCCATATTTTTCCTGTTTCTTGTTTTCTTGTCGAACCGCTTGCAGGTAATTAAAATTGCAAAGTGCTGCAGTTGCAAAAGAGAAAGAGCTCTTGAGGGGATCGGGACGAGGTGTGCAGGAGCTTCCAGCCAAAGATTGAACCGCGCCGATGGACAGCAAAACTCCAACTGAAACGCGATGGAGAACAATCGGAACACGAATGCCGCTGCTGTTGGTGGTGGGTACAGTGGAAAGAATTGTGAGAAAATTTTAAAATATCTAATATTTTAAAACTATTTATTTTTGTTGTTGCTAATTTGTTTACTGCATTAAGCATTTCACAGAAAATCACCTCATTGATTATGCACGAATTCAAGCCGAATTTTTTCATTCAAATCTGAAATTATTTAAACTTAAAATTCAAATTTTTTTTATTGTATCCAATATGGATAATATTGAATATTAAATTTTGTTCATCACAAAACTCGTGCTCACTGTGCGATGTCGCCAACAACAACCAGAGGCCCGCCTCCAATGGGAACAACAACAAAACAAAAACACGCCACACGCGCAAAGCTAAAAATGACGCCGACGTCGCCGTCGGCTGCGCTGCTGTCTTGGGCTTGCTTGGTGGGGCTTTATCTAAGAACCAATATACCCTTTAAATGGAGTACCCTGTGTTGGAACCCCCCTTCCCCAATTTCGAAAGGAAAACTGAGCTCTTATCGCAACTAGAAGCAGCTCTTGAGAGACGCTTGTAAACAAACATTCATTTCTCCCTTCAGGGCGTCCTCTTAAACATAAAAGTAAAAACAAAAAATTATTATTTTTATTTTAAAATTGTTGTTCCCTCTTCAAACACAATCTCCTAGGCCCCCTTGACATTTTCACTTTCGATGACGACGCCCATGGAGAACACGTACGCATGCCTCTGCCTTGCTTCGGTCTTGATTCTCCGCCGATCTGCTGCCTATCGGATACACATACATACATACATACAGATGTATACGCACATAATTTTATGTAATTAATTCAAATTTTAAGCGACGGGCCTTCCATGTGTCTGATCTGCTATAAACAATAACAAAATCACTATGTAATTTAGCGTGGTGGGAGCGGCAACAACCAAAATTGTTGACCAAGCTCTCTTACGCTCTGAGTCTATTTTTGGGGGCTTGGGGCTCTCTCTCTCTCTCTCTTAACTTGTACCCTAATAGGTGAAGTCTATCAGTTTGCAGACTCTCTTAATACTATGAGATGAACATTAGATTTTCCTAAGACGATAAATACTTTAATTAAAATAAATTAAATATTATATATACACATTTACATGACGGTGAAATTCAGGAATTTCAACCAAAAGAGATTAATAGGAACCTAAAACAGCCCTTGTAAGTTACAGCTGACTTGATCCAAGGTCAATAGTCCCTGGAGCAGATGCCATTCCGAGCATAATGGAGGTGTTTGTGTCGGCAGGCACACAAGTTGGGCGCGAAGCAGTAGGCGTGGGGTCCACAGTCGCTGGAGGAGAGGAGCGAGATTAAGTAGAGGTAACTACTCACTACTCAGAAGTAACTACTCACTGCTCACAGATAGGCATGCACTGTTGTCCGTGGAGCAGGGTGGCCCGCAGCTCGTACCCCTGGGCACAGGTGCACTGGCCGTCGAAAGAACAAGTGCCATGAGTGCAGCGTCTGTAGAGGGCATCCTGTTACTCTACTCCACTCATAGATAGCTCACTTACCCCAGACAGGGATCCAGCAGGCGGGCAGCCCTATGACGACACTTTTGCGACAGAGGATCGAAGTAGTAGTGCCTGTCCTTGCGGCAAACACACAGATCCGGGGCGGCACAGTAGCCACCGGCCGCCTGGCAGCCGGGCAAGCACTCGGCCGCACAGACAAGTCCATCCGGACTAGCCCCCATATACTGGTCTGCACAGGGACAGGGTCCGTCCTCGAAACAGACGCCGTTCCGGCAGACGATGTTGCAGCGTCTCACGCACTGCCGGGTGTTGACCACCAACATCTCGTAGTCGGAGCACAGCGGCGGAGGCTCGTTGATCTCCCAGTAGCCATAGTCGTAATAGTAGTGAGCCTGCACAAGGGTGACGCCCAGGAGCAGCAGCAGGAAAGCCATCCAACCCATCATCTTGGCGAACTGAGAGTAATTCTGTTCAGGCCACGAAAACGAGAGTGAAAGTGATTTCCTCCGGCGGCGTAATTTGTGTGCGGATCTCATTAGGGACTCGGTCATAATCGCTGTACGCAAACAGAGTATGCCCAACGAGATGACGCAATGGCCCCCAGTGGCCGCGGTCAACTGATAACCGCTCGACCGGGGATCGCCTCGATCGGAATTACAGCAGAGCCATTTGCATCGATCGAATCGAGTCGAGCAGACGCCACATTACTCACTCACCCGCTCGGCCAGGGAGTGGGGGAGTGGAGCTGGTGCTGGTGGAGTTGTCGGATCGGATTCAACCCGATCGTGTGTGTGCGCGCGGAGAGCGAGGTTTAGCCAAGGAGAACACTTTAACAGCCCGATTCTGGAATGTCTGGATTTCTGCGCTCTCGATGTTGCGGCGACGGCGCCCACATCTGCATGTCCACACTTGAAAAAAAAAGATGCATTTTTAAATTCTTTAAACTTGTTTTAATTTATTTGCTAAAATAAGACATGCACCTTATTGGTTAACATAGATTTCAGCACTCCCAATCTTAAACATTTTTAAAATTTTCCTATTTAATATGATGATTTGTTAAATTGCAAGATTTAGTCCTTGCTCCTTGCGTATTTACAATTCAGAAAACAACATTCGACTTAGGGTATGTTTTGTGTATTCAGTGCACTCACTGACCCATTTTCAGACCGAGCAATCAATTCTCTTTAATCACAATTCAATTCTTCCGATGAGCATTTCTCGCAGTGGGGCCCGTCTCTGTCTCTGTCTCGGGACCGGGACTGCAGCTG
Organism: Drosophila serrata; assembly: GCF_035046125.1. NCBI lineage: Eukaryota > Metazoa > Arthropoda > Insecta > Diptera > Drosophilidae > Drosophila > Drosophila serrata. Next base: position 474,973 of record NW_028257232.1, on the reverse strand, counting down.
GCTTTAATGCGCCCCATTCATTCAGTCGGTTGGTGTCGGCGAGCGATGACGCAGTGGAGCAGCAGCAACGGCAACGGAATAGGCGACGCCTGCGCGAACGGAAGTCCAGAAGAGTGTGGCACAGAGTTGCCAAATAGCCACCGACGCTGGGGGGATTAGCGAAAACGCCATCGAGGCAGCAGAGTTCTTGCATTCGCTTTTTCGTTCTTTCTTTCTGCGCTTCGATTGCAACAACAAATTGAGTACTGGACGCGACCGCTGGCCCTAGCCCTGGACTGCCCTCTCCCGCCATAGCCCATCTTCAGCCCCACTCCCCACTCCCCCGCCAGCAGTGAGCGTGTGTGCGCGGGGTGAATAACATAAAACAGACAACAGACGCAAAAAGCGAGCGCATAACAGCGAACGGCGAAAGCATAAAATAAACAATTCCATTTCGGGCTGGTCAACTGGGAGGAAGTTCTGGCCCCGGCGCTGCTGGTGGTGGTGACTGGTGCGGCGGTGGTGGGTGACGCTGTGGCGGTGCTGTGGGTGGGTGTGGGATGTGCGTGCTCAGACAGAGTGAGAGCCAAAAGCTTAGAGTCTATTATCTATCCAGCCAGTGCTGACGTCGCTGGCAATCTGTGAGCTTTGCTGAATCCGGAATCACGAATTGGAGACGCTGCTGATATGTGCTACGTTATTATTACGAGCGCTAGCCTGGTGTGGTTCCTCTGCAGCCTGGTGGCCGACATGCTCTTCGCCGTGGCCCTGGTCACGCCCAAGTGGCTACTGGGCCCCGCCCAAGCGGCCAATCCACGGCGCCAGTCATCGGTGGGCATCTATACGCGCTGCAAGGTGATGCAGGAGGGGGGCTTTCACTGCGGCCGCTTCGACCTGGACGGACTGGCCACGGACAGCAGCGTCTATCCCGGCGAGTGGAAGGCTGCCATGTTCTTCGTCTCGCTGGGCTTCATCCTACTCTCGGTCACGGTGCTGCTGACCCTACTAACCTGTTGTCGCCAGTCGGCGTTCGGCAAGAGCATCCACAACATGACTGCCTGCGCCCAGGTGGTGTCAGGTAAGAAAGAAGCCAATCCTCTGCCGATCCTTTGTTGCTCCACCACAAATGATGCCCGTTTTCCAGGAATAAGCGTGATGCTGGCTCTCTTTCTGCACCCGCTGGGCTGGCGGGCGGCTCGGGTCCAACGTCTGTGCGGTCCAGAGGCGGAACCATTCTATCCCGCCGACTGTAGCATAGGTAAATGTGTTAAATTCCCTGTTGATCAGCCTAAACCTTGAACTCCGCCGCAGGAATCTCCTTCTACTGCGCAGTTATCGGAGTACTACTCACCTTTGCTGCCGCTGGCCTGAGTCTGAAGGCGGAGTCGTCCAATATGCGTTCTCGTGTCCGCCGGAGCGTGGAGTCCGGCAACAAGCTGGTATGCATTCCGTAACTGCCTTTCGGAAATAATGAGCACAATCTCTTGCTGAGAGCGAGCATACTTAACTTCATTCTTGAATTATCTTTAACATTAGCATAAATAAACGTCTAACTTTTCTACAGTAAGGATACGAGGACAGGTTTCCCTCCAGAATTACTTGTTACGCCTGCCCTTGGCCTTGCCGGGAGGCTTGCCCTCGACATCTGGCTTGGCCTTCGGTATGTAGACGCCGTGATTCGTCTTCTTCAAGTGCGCAAATAGCTTGTTCTTCGAGTCGAAGACGAGCCGGCAGGTAACACAGGTGTGTTGCGGCGCTGTCGCTTCGAGATCCTCATCTCCACCCTTGGCAGCGTTTGCAGCTGCCGCCCTGGCCTCCTTGGGTTCTGTTTCTGGAGCTCTTGGCTCTACGGTTTTCGCCTTGTTCGTTGGCGTTGTCTTTTTGCTTTTGCTTTTTTTGGCTGCTTTTTTGCCTCTGCTCCAGTCGTCGTCTTCGGATTCGCTCTTCGTCGTGGCCTTCAGGTCTATGGGCTCGTCTGCACCATCGCTTGCTTCCTCCAGCACTTGCTTGGCAGCTGTCTTCTTTGATTTTTTATTCTTTTTGCTGCGCTTTGTTTGCGTGGTTTCTTCTTCGCTAAGCGCCTCGTTACCGGATAACTGGTCATTAGCAATCTCTGCTTGGTCCAGAGCATCTTCCAATCCGTTTAAACTGTTTTCGTGGGAGGCGTCACCGTTGAAGGCCTCCTCTTCGGCCTCCATTTCCTGACGCAGCCTTTCCACGTTGTCCCGGTGCTTCTTGCTCTCCTCGTGATTGGTTCTCGCTTTCGCGTTTTTAAATGTCTTGTTGCACGCTACGCAATAGAGGTCATCTACGTACTCCACCTCCAGATCTATATCGCTCTCGTCCTCAGAGTCCACAGCGCCTTCATTGTTGTCTTCGTCATCGTCATCCGTGTACTCGTCCGAATCACTGCCATACTGCTGTGCCAACTGCTTCAGCTGCTCCTCGTATCCCTCGTTGAAAACCTTGTTCTCCCTGGCGGCCGCCAGTTCCTCCTGCCGCTTCCGCAGCTGCTCCCTGCGCTTCTCCTCCTGTTTGAGGCGATTGGCCTCGGCTCTCTCCTCCAGCACGCGCCTGTAGGCCTGCACTCGGCGATCCCGCTTGCGAACAAAGTTTACCAGGTTGCGCACCTGCAGTGAAAGTAACAAAAAGGTCAGCAAATAAAGAAAGCTACTATAAGCGGTGGGTTTCACCTCCTCGTTCCGTTCCTTGCGGGCTGCCTGAACGATCTTCTTCATCTCTTTCTCCACCTTGCGCAGAATGAAGCGCTCCTTGATCTCACGGACGTCGTAAGGGCAGAGCCACTCGTAAGTCTTCTTGGTGCTATATGCCTGCCAGAAGGCGTAGAAGGGACCCACAACATCCTCGTAGCTGCTATCCGCGTTACCAAACTCGGGCGCTAGGCTAAGGTGGTCGTCACCGTCCATGAACTCGATGTCCTCCGAACCGATCTGGACAAAGACGTCGCCGTAGACGCGGTAAAAGCCTTGCGGGTCGTCGCCGAACCCTTTGTAGCAGCTGCTGGTGAAGTACTGGAACACGTCCAGGCAGTTCTCTGCGTACTCCGAGTTCTTGCCCCGTAGAATCTGCTCGCGATGGTTGTCGTACCAGGAGCGCTCCTGAGGGTCCGATAGCACCTCGTAGGCCTGCTGGAGCAGCTGAAATCGTTCCTTGGCCTCCTCCAAACTGTCCGGGTTTTTGTCGGGGTGCCAGCGCAGGGCCAGCTTGCGATAGGCAGTCTTGATTTCGCCATCGTTGGCGTCCCTTTGGAGCCCCAGCTCCTCGTAATAGCAGCGCATGTTTTCCAACGATAAATTTTAATACGTAGTGTTAGACAACATCACAAGTCATCTGGAGCTCACAACTGCGTTCTGGCGGCTCCTTGGCCGCAGTGCTGAACAACGTTCCGGGGTGTTATTAAAATTACGTATAAATAGATTGCTTTTAGGCTTAACTTGTAATTCCACAATTTTAAGGGAAAAACTTACTGCAAAAAAATATTTAATCTCAATCTGATTAATTTCACAAGGAATCCTTGCAGCGGCATTTAATTTCGAATTCGTAACGGCTGTTGTGCACATCCTCGCTGCGCATTCCGTCATTAGCTTTTTTTCCTTTGACGGCGGCGGACGCTTTCTTTTCGCGCCGGTCCGCGCATCATTAGTTGAAATTCTTCCGCACGCTTGTCTCGCAACCACCGAAAAGTTTATACATCCCATACCAATACATACAAATATAAAACAACCGGAAATAAGATGTTAAAAAACCTAGTGAAACGAAGCACTTCTGTGTAGCAGCACCGCAATCTAACGGGACTTGCCGTTCTTCTTCGAAAAGCTACTCTGCTTTTTTCTTTATAATTTAGCCTAGAACGTTTTCGAATAATTTGCATGAAACACAAATCGAGTATAAGTTCAACCATTGCCAATCAACAATAACAATATTCGCAAAGTTCCCAAAAACGGTTATGCATTAAAGTCTGCAGCCGAAAAGGGAAAATAGCTTGACATAAAATTTACAGTTACGTGGGATTTACAACTGAGGACGAGACGCACACAGACAACTCACACAGTCAAAGACCCACTCCCATGCAAACACATACATACACACACACATACTTCATCGCACAGCTTGGCTTCGTTTTGGGGGCGAGAGTGGAGTCCTTGAGGCAAGCATCCATCGTTGGGCAGGCTTACGAACCACCCCAACTCGGGTGCGTCGGTACTCGGCCTGAACTGAACTGAACTGAACGGCAAAAAATAACCGTCAACAAAAAACAAACAAACACAGGCGTTGCGTTTGTGTGTGTCCGTGTTCGTATCCGTGTGTGCCCGCCGTATAGGTTTACCGTTGGGTCCGCCTTTTATCTCGCTCGCACAAATAGTGGAGGCGTAAAGGAAGGATATTATGAGGCAGCAGACAACGTTGGCCGCCTTTGCGAATAAGGTAATTTCGCAAATGCCAAGACACCCCCACCCCCACCCCCACCCACTCTCGCACATACAGCCACAGAGAAGGGCAGGAGGAAACTATAGAAATTGTGACCCTGCTTTTCTGCCGGATTAAATGGATTTCCTTATCATCGCAAAGTGGTCCCAGGAGTCCGTTTTTGCTCCATTGTTGCAGCGAATTGCATTTTGCAGCTAGCTTTAATGGCTCCTCTCTGTCTCTATCCTTCTTTTCAGTTACGTCAGCAACTAGAATCCGTCCATTTCGACTAAGACTACGGGTCAGAACGATGTTCGGGTCCAAGCTGCGCTCATGGATGGAGACGCACATTGTGCGTCCCCGCAAGAAGGGCAGCAAACACAAGCAGGCCGCCGCGGAGGCGGGCAGCTCCATTTCCGGGCATGGGAACGGAAAAAAGGCAGGCACCCTTCCGTCGCAAGGAAGCAACCTCACCAGTCCGGTGCTGACTAGCAGCGGGAGCCACAGCATCGCCAGTCCTGTCCGAAGGCGCGAAGTGTCTCCCATTCAGTGCCACGTAAGCGGCAGCCCCCTATAGTAACGATAAATTCTAATTCTCTTGGTTACACAGCCCCCAAGTCGTCGCTATGGCTGGCAATCCCCAGATGACGACTCGTACGTCATCACATCGCCCAAGTCGGACAACCTGCTGTACGCCACGAACTGCTATCAGACGCACCAGGAGCCCCTGCAGGCACAACAGCCATCACACAACTTAAGCGTGCCAAACAGCAAGGATTGCTTTGGAGCCGACAAGTCGCCTATCCGTGTTAACTGCTCCTCGTCATCCATATCGTCATTGTCTTGGTCTACCGGCTCTAAGGAGCCCTCTTCCGGCAAGCAGACCACCTTTAGGGAGCAACCATCCAATGGGGATTATCACATTCCTCCCGAGGAGGAGGTGGAGTACGAAGAGGTGGGCGCTCTGCTGCTCCGCCCTCCGGCTCCCATGGCGCATCACCAGCGGCCACAGTCCGAGAACCTAGGCGCCATGCGGCTGATCTACGAGGAAGAACCAGTCAGGCAAGGCAGCAACCATGTGCGTTATGGCCGCCTGTTGCCCTCAAAGCTGGCGCCGGCTCAACTGGGCAGCGAGTCTCTGGACAATTTGTCCAGTACTCCGCCCATACCACCTGCTCCGCCAGGAGGGTCGCGGATGCGAGTTCCCCGAGGGGTGCAGCGCAGCAACTTTATGCCAGGCCCACGACCACACAGCCTGCCGTCGCCAGAGAGCGCCTACTCCACGGGCTACTCCACTGACGGCACTTCGCCGTGCGCTGCCAGCAATTGCAACCCGCCTGAGTACTACATCAACATGCGCTCGGGCACCCACTACTTTCCCAAGAGTGTCAACTCGCTGGCCATCGAGGCCCAGCGCTACAAGTTCGGCTTGAACCGCATCGAAGAGATGTCGCCAATGGATCCTCTGCCCAAGAGCAACTTTGGCCTAGAGTCGTCGCCCAGTCCGCTGGCCCTGCGCCAGCAGCCGAAGCTTTTTGAATGTGAGTTGTGGGCGTGGAGTTTTGCCGCCAACAAAGCAATTAACCCCATTTCGAGTCCCGACTTGACTGAAGTAATGTTCCACTTCGCTTTGCTTTCTCCCCTCCATTGCAGCTCCCTCGCCGAGACAGCGCTGTCGCATAAGGACCAATCCCTGGTACAACACGGGCGAGCACTTGCCAGCCTCGTCGGGCCCCACGCGCTTGGAGCAGGATGCAACCAGCACCACCTCCACCACTTCGTCGGGCATTAAGTCGAGCAATGAGCTGGAAGTTCCGGCAGCGGCGGCCAAAACAACAGTAAACAAAGCAACCCCCAGCGGCAGGGGCACTCCCAGCAAGTCGCCCCGTGTGGGTGCGGACATTGCTGGCGGTGGGGTTGGAGCTGGTGGTGTTGTTGCACCTGGAACAGGAGTCGCTTACGAGTCCGAGGGCTCTTCGTCGTCGACTGAAGTGGAAAATCTGCATGCCCCGCACACCATAAAGCGACTTCACTTGGAACAAGGGGAGACGACAACAACTTCAGCTCCTGTGGCAGCTGGTGGCGGAACAGGGGCCACCACCACCTCCTTTGTGCTTAGCGACGACGAGGCGACCCTCAACGAGATGATTGGGAAGTTTGACGAGAGCTACATCTACGAGAAGGAGACTGACATCCTCAGGTGAGAGCTGCGCAGTCAGAGCAACTCGAGTGGCTTTGCTCACTTTCCACCCATTTTCCCTTCCGCTTTCAGCAGTGACTCGGATCCCACTGACTGTTGCGCTTCGGAGCTTGACACTGGACAGGATGCGGGCGATGAGTGCGACACCGACGAGCTGTTGGACATTGATTTTATAGACACATCATCCATGCAAGAGGTGGTGCTCGATCGGCAGGATCTGACACGCAATCTTGGTAGCTGCCACTATTATTCCCACCAGCCCATGAGCCCCATGTTGAAGCGAAAGTCGTCAACGCGCTCGCGGCGCAAGAGTGGCCAGGAGGCAATCGATGGCTCTCAGCAGCGACGACGCAAGCGGTTCCTAAAGACGCGCAAGAAGAGCTGCGAGAACCGTGAAAAACAGCCATTCTTGCCTCTAAGTGAGCCTCGTGGAACTCGCAGCGTGGGAGGGACGCCCGTCTGCTTGCGTCGTAATCTTCTGGGCCCCAGGGAAAGGCAAGTCCAGTCTCTAATCTCGTATTGTTCGTTGATATAAGCCAGTTAATTTGCAGGATTTACAAGACTTCGCCACTGTCGAATCGGTCCAATTCACTAATCTTCGGCAGCGTCAATAAAAAGAATTCTCTCACCATCGCAGAGAGCGAGAAAGCTCTGCTCAAAGCGGACATGGAGGCTGATATGAAATACAAGCAGCTTATAATGGAGGCAGAGTCGCTGCTGGAGTCAATGAAGAACAGCCTGCAGAGGTAGTAATTTTAACTAAGTTTTCCCTTTGAGAAGACTCCAATTAAGAAATATTTTTTAGCATTCCCAGGGACACACCCGTTGCCAGTCCGAGGCGCTTGAATCCATTGGCTAACAAACGCGTGGAGATGCTCAAGCACAGTGAGGTAGACTCTAAGAAGCAGGCTCCTCCCTCTAACAACACTCCACTGGAGAATGAACTGGCTGCAGCGATCAATAAACGAATTGAGATGCTGAAGTTTGAGACTTCGTCTGCTGCCTCGCCTCCCAATAGTCCTAAGCTGAGTCGCTGCAGTCCTCGCAAGACGCACCTAACCAACTTCATGAACCAGAACGCTCCGCCGGAGCTGCCGCCACGCAAGATGAACAACGGCAATGTGCCAAAGGCTCCGCTCTCCCCTCAGTTGCAGCTAAATGGCAGGCGTTTACAGGAGAGCCCTAAGGGAAAGCGACGCACCATGATGCTGACATCGACCACCACAACTACAGTGATAAGCTTCAACGGCAGCGACTCGGAGATGGAGTGCACTGTGGCTCTGGAGGATGTTGGCAATCACAACTACTTGCAGGATCAGCCGAGGGCGAAAGTCAAGCTGGATACCCATCTCCAGAATCAGGTGCATTCTGAGTCCTTGATTAACAATAATTTCTATTGTCCGCACAGCGAGCCACTGAAGCGCAAGGTGTACAAGGGGAGCTCCTCTTTCGAGCGGATTAAGAAGAACTTTGACTTGGAGTTTGGTGAGTGCTTAGTGTTGGCCATGAACCCGCGTTATAACGACAGAAATTACAGAGGCAAACGGACGGAGCAAGTCGAACGAGCGTTCGCAACTTCAGCTCTTAACTTCTGTTTCAGCAAAAAGCTCTATGCATGACGTGACACTGGACGAGGCCAAGGAACAGGCAGCAAAGGGAGGCGGCAGCAAGCAACAACTCATACTGAACACTATTGTGGATCTGAAGCGGAGCTTGGAGCATCAGAGCCATCAGCTGAGTGGGCTGAACGGTGAATAGAACTGAGTGAACTGACTAGTAGGGTTAAGATCATTATCGTCACACGTAACCATCATACATAATCTAGACCGTAATGATAACTAAGTTAAACCAAGTCCAACCGAATCCCTCAGACTAGACACGTCAACTGAGCGCAATAACTTTCTAGCTGATAAGAGAAGACGACTATTTACATTGATGGTAACACTAGACGAGTGTCGTAATAGGAACTATGGACTGGAGCAGAAAGTTATTACTTATTACAAAAAATCTGTAGAATTTGTAGCGAATTGTTTTTCATGTTGATTTCTCGTTTCCGTTGCTTGATATATCATAGCTCTTATTTCAAACACATCAGCTAAAGTATTAGTAATTGTTTAGTTTTTTTCCTATATACTATATATACTATAACCTTTCGTTCTCACTTAAAATGGATGTGCCAAGCGGAGAATGTGTTTAGAACACCGACTCCCTGGCCTACCCGGCGTAACTATTCAATATACTAACCACCCCTAGCTTGAATATGTTGCTCCTAGTCAATAACTCGTAATACTCCTTAGTTCGATGTCGAAATTTCTCTCTTTCCGATGCATATCTACGCGTACACTTAGAGAACTCAACTCAACTTATGGTAGAACCTTTCACACTTAATCATCATCAGCATTATTGCCGAGCATTCGGAAGTATAGTCCTTTAAGTAAAACATATTATCCATCCAATCTGAAAATTGTTTAGCCAAATTGTTTTTACGTAGTTTAATGGAGAAGAAAAGACATTGTTCCACTGTTCTGTTTCCTTAGTTAAGCAAATGAAGGTTGATTCTGTTTTCAAGGCCAGACATTGCTTGAAGCTGGCGTTGTATTGGCAAGGTTTATAATGATTTCCTCCGACTCGGGGGCTGTAATTGGTTGTAATTTGGATTAATCGAATTATGTATTGTGTTGTGTCCAATTAGTATGCATATAGACGCTATAGAACCCACAAAAAGCAAACATACATAATCTAAGTCAATACTGTAACGTGATAATAAACTTAATGAAAACCCCCAAGACCAATATTAAGCCATTGGTCGAGTAGTAAGTATATTAGTTATCATATATATATTATATATATATATATATATATCCAAACAATTATGCCTTTGTAGCTTTGCCCACTTGTGTTCTCCATTGAAATTGAAATTGCAATTAGTTTTCGTTTTCGCTTACGTACTTGCGTACTAGTGCTTGCCATTAGAGGAGCAGGAGGCGGCGTGGTGGAGCGCTCCAGTGTGCCGTGTTAAATTTACTTAATTAGTTTCACCCGCGGTGCGACACTTGAACATCGGACATCGGACTCCGAGCGCACCGAGCGAGCAGTGACCGCTGTCGCGAAAGACGCACGTCGTGGAATCAAGAAGTCCAGCTCGATCCACCGCTAACGCGTAGTTCCCCTCCAGTTAGTCTGCATGACAGTAATTTATGCGCCCTAGATTCGAAATACTCAATTGGTTTTCCGATTTGAAGCAGCAGCGACCTTAAGACAATCCAACGAGCTTTTTGATACGACGACTTACCACAGTTTAGATACACCGCAACTTAGGATGAGACTGCAGCCAGATCCACGACGGTACCACGCGTGGTATGAGTGATATTTGTTGTTGTGAACCCATTATCCTATCACAGCACATTACTGAATTACTATACCCACGTACTTTAGTCGCCAATAAAGGACCAATATTTTGAAATGCCCGCTTGATCTTGAATGGGTTTTTTCTGGTCGAGTCACTGTGGAATTTCCAGAGTAGCCGCCGCTCATCCCCGTTTCTTGTCATCTCGATCATTATATTGCGTCTGGCTGGCGGTAAAAATAAACCCAAGGCAGTGTTCTAAAAATCCCCAGAAAAGCATCAACAATGGAAAATTAGCAGACAGATCATGGACTTGCTACGGCTCCGTCGACGTCTGCGTCTTAGCTGCTAATTATGCAAATGGGTGGCATGGGAGCGGGTGAGCCGCCAGGCGAGGAACTGCCCGGCGGAATACCAATTGGACAGGCCACGCTTAAAACATCAAATCAGCATTAAACATGGCCGGCCCGAGTGCCAGAGTCGCAAAAGGAGGCACGACTGACGGACCTGAGACGTCACTCGTCCTATATAAGGCCAGAACTGGTTCCTCTTCCACAATGTGGTGGCCACTGGCAGGAGCACGGACAGGTCCGGTCCCCAAACTGCCGATCCCACATTGAAAGCGTTTTTTCCCTTGAGAAGGGTACTATTGTACATAAACTATTTCAGATATTTCGATGCGAAAATACAGTTAAAAACGAAAAAGACTGTTAACTTTGGGATATTGAATTTTGTATACCCAACCCAACATTTATTTTGACAAAATGAAGTTTAAAAAACTCATAGCTAATCGAAAATAGCGTTGATTTTAGTATGGAAAGCAGCCCTTAATTATTTTTTATTAGGGTAATAAATCTGCATACTCCGATTAAAATGTAAAAAATTCAACATTTTACCAATTTTAACGATGCAACCCCTTAAAAAATCTGAAAAATGTCGAAAAAAATTATTTTTTTTCATACATGTCCAGAAAGATTTGCCTTTTGATGATCAAGAATATATATAGTTTATAGGGTCGGAAATGACTCCTTCACAGCGTTACAAGCTTCTGATTAAAATTATAATACCCTACAAGGGTATACAAATATTTGTTGTAATATTTAAATTTCAGCGTGCAGATTTATTACACTTTTAGAAACATAAACCTAAGCTTTCCAAATTATGTATGTAAATGAATGTATTTGTTTTCTCCTAGTTATCCTTATTTTAAACTTTCAGTTCGCCTGGAGACGCATTTTCTGATAGGGTATTGCTCAGTGCGTTTTGGCCAAGGCTCTCTCCCGCCCCCTGAAGGCAAAACAATTTCGGGCCACTCTCAGCCTGCAGTTTTGCTTTTGATCTCGTCTCGAAAGCTTTGGCAGTTTTGGCAGCGGTGGGAGAGGAAGCGGGGATAGGGCGGGGTTGTTGTCGTTTTGTTAGCCGTCATGTTGTCTGTTGACTTGTTGTTGCTGCTTTTTAACGTCTTTGTCGATTATTGTTATTATTATCGAGATTCTTGTTGTCGTCGGCTCGCTGGCTTTTTAGCCATAAAATGTTACTTTAGTGTTGGCCCGCCGCAGTCTGTGCCCTCTGTCGCAGTCGCGGTCGGCGTCGCATCGTCACATCGTCGCAGCGGGCAGCGCAGTCGCTGTTTTTAGCCATGAAGGTCATGCCCAGGTGTGTGGCATTCAGATTCACCTGAGCCCGGACCGAGAGCCCGCGTCCGAAGTAGAAACCGAAACTGAAACCGACTCGGCGGCGAGCCGAACTGCGGCTGCGCTTGCGCTCAACGCAAAACAGGTGCGGGCAGGTGCGCGCAGGGAGAGGGGAGGGACTGTGGAGGCACGTTGTTGTTTTGGCAGTTATGAAACTAGTCCAATGACTCGCTTGAGTGTTAGGTTTTGCCGCCTCTTCTTGTAAGCCTGTAAGCACGCACACACTGCCGCCGCACACCGGGCGTATGAGTGATCTTCTGTTTGGGGAAACTTGTGGGCCAAATGCATCTCGTTTCGTTTGGTCGTTCCTCTTGGCCAGTTCTCAATGTTGCGTCAGCCACCACTTCTCCAGAGTTTCGCCACTTGGCCTTAAATGTGCGCAATACCAAACCAATTGACGCCTCCCCCGGAGCGGGGAAAGCTTAGGCCCAGAGTTGACAAAGGAAAACAGCTCCGTCATGCGGCAGTGTGCAAAAATTTGCTCATTCTGCTGCGTAGCTGATTGTCCGGTTCTGGCGACGGCTCAGCATCCGAGTGGTGGGGATCCCCCTTCTGCCCTTCAGTAGCTTCTTCCGCCTAAACAGGTCACAGTTGCCTTTAGGTCGCCCAACGGTACCCACTTAACATTGCTACAGTGAGAGCTCCCCCCAGAGCTCTAAGAACCCGTTCCTGGGACACTCGACTTAAAATATTATAAAACACAAATTAAATTCATCAACTCAAAAGGGAATTACAATTTTAAATACAAATAAACTTAATGTTTATATAGTCAATGATTTCAGATCTTATTTATTAATAGGTACAATTGCATTTCTCTGTTTGTTTCGGTGTATCACCGCTCACGATCCAATGGCTCTGAATCAGGGCAGCTGCCTGTTCTGGCCTTTCTGCCGACGTCACAACAGCTCTCTGAACTTGGCCCACCTTTCTGGGAGTGCGAGTGTGCGGTGTGTGTGCTCCCCTTTCACAGGTGTGTGGAGCTTGGAGTGGGCCAAGCTAATTAACTTTGAGGGTGCTCAATTAGCGCTTACTCCCCTTTCGGCCGGCGATGAAGTTGAGAGGTTGTCGCAAGCCCGGCTCCGAAGCGGAGGAGCAGGGGATCGCACACCGAAGGGGACTTACCTCCGCAGAATGTTCGTGAATGAATCTCTTTTGGCATGATTTAGCGCTCTGTGTAATGTGTCCAAGCTCTCAGCTCCCGCTCCACGAGTGTGTGTTAGTGTGGAATTTCGAGTTTTTGGACTTTGTACCAATGGCTGCTAGCCATGAACCGACGCGTCGACGAGCTGGCCGCCAACACAGGCTGCTCCCCGCATCGCCCGCGAAATCGTGAGGCTTTGCTTACGAGCTGTTTGCGCTGGCTCTGCTCCATCTATCGGGGCATCGCAAATGGGCCGTAATTGTTCAGCATAATGCGGAATAAAGGTGCCCCGATTTGGTCCCAGAACCCCGACCAAATCGGACGGACAGCGTCCGAGAATGGCACTGGGACCAGGAAGTCGGTTACTGGGGGACCACCTCTCGGCCCTAACGGAAACTATGCGAACTACGAGATCGATTAAGGCTTGCCTTATGGCTTTGGCTTCCGCCTGCGATCAATCGAGCTGCTGGGGTCAAACGGAAGTGTTTCACGATATTTTCGGACCTACCCGACCCCACATGCTAATCTCTGAAGCTGAAGCTTCTCCGAGTGCCGTTATTAATTAATTTCTCGTTTCGAGTTATTTTCGGATCGCGGCAGCGGCACGTGATAGAATTTGATTCCGAATTTCGTTTTTTTTCTTTTTTATGGCTGCAGCAGCTCAATGTTGCAGAACCGCAGCGGCAGCCTTGGAGACCGAGGCTTGTGGAGCTTAGAGAGCTCGGAGCTCGCAGTTTGGAGAACTCGGACCTTGGGCAGCTCGGCCAGATCGACTTGACCAGTTACACAGAGGGCTCAAACTGCTGGCTCACGCCGACGACAGCGACTTTCTTTTGATCTCGGCTCTGCTGGGATTATGTTAACTCCGATTAAGATTCTTCTTCTTCAGTCCAAGGTTCAGGTGGGGTCAATAAACGGAAGCAAACACAATGAACGAATGGCGGCGCGGCGGCGTTAGAGTATCGATCTTCGCTGAGTTATGATACTTCCGTCTATCTGCTCCGCCTCTGTCCGGGTTAAGGCGAACGCCAACAACAAGCGGAAGCCGAAAGCGAGCTAGAACCGTAAACAAGTTTTTTTGTTGGCTCGCAGCAGCCAATCCGCCGGGCCAAAATAAATGTACGAAATAGTTAACTGATACTGAAGCTGAGACTGGCGCTATTCGCCATCGACTTGATTCACTATACCCAAACCCCTCCCGCGATGCGGAAGCCTTAGGAGGGCGTTAATTGATGAGCAGAGAAGAGGGGAGAAGAGCCACACTGAAATCCCAGCCGGACTCGGATGTGAAATCCCTTCGCTGCACAATAGTGGGCCATGGTATGGTGCGGATGGAAGACCCTGGAAACCGCTCAAGTGAAGTCTGCCGATAAGCAAGAAACAAGTTCATGGCTTCTATTCAGAGTGCTCGCGATTCTCGTCGTCACCGCCAAGATAAGGCCACGTCCAAGAGCACACAAATAGCCAAAATAGAAACAGAAATAACCACTAACTAGCAGCTCAAGTGGCCGCGGCGGAAAGCACAATTAACTTGGCCCAGATACATGTACTTACCAGAATGGCCTGACATTCTGAAGCAGATTACCTCATTTCCCATAACCGCTTACCACATCTCAGCTCCCAGAAGATGTAATACTGTGGAAGGACTGCTCTCCATGCCGGGCACGAGTCCAAGAGCTGAAGAGCCCTCCGCCGCCACCCTGAACTTGAGCAGGAAATAGCAATCGCCATGAGTCAGGCGCATGATCGATAGTTTATTCACGGCCACAGGCTATGAATCGGCCGGGCGGGGAATTATTTTCTAATTGCAGCACTCCCCAGGTCTTAGGCAGACATTATCTATGGTGGGTGGCGATAAGGTTGCCTCACACCCCTTAGCCCGAGAGGGAAAAGTTTCCTCTGATTCTGCCTTTCCCTCAGAGGTTATTCCGAATCAAAATCAGCAGAGGAATAAAACTAGTGACTTTCCAGAACCCGTGGCACGCGTTCGCCCAAAATTAGTAGGCCGAGAAACTCGATAAGATAGGGCAGTTTTTGAATTGGACTTTTGGGGAGTGTTTAACTGGACGTCTTAGTTATGGCAAATGAAGGAAATAATAATCAGATAACGGCAATATATATTTATCCGAATACGTCAATTCTTTGTTTGTTTGCCAAGTGCAAGATAGAGGTGCAGGAATCGAAGTGTTTATCCAAAATAAGATTAGATTGAAGACCCTTTGCGTACGTTCCAAGACTACTTACTTTATTGAAAACAAGATACGATCACTAAAGGGGCCAAGCCAGTAGTTTTATTGGCCTCCGAATCCTTTACATCAGAGTGACGGGGTTCAGTTACCGGGCCTCTACTGTAATCTATATAGCACATTTACAATGGCCATTGCCATACGCCAAAGCCACCTTTCAACGAACGAATGGCCTTTGTACCCATCGCACGAGCCCCACAAAGTCGCAAGTCGACAAATTCAGCTTTGTCGGCACTTTCTTTCTTTATCGTTGCCAAGCCAAAAGAGAAGAAAAACATGAGCAGGTGGAATAAAATATACATATATATATTTTCTAAGTAAAATTTATTTATTTTGTATAAATAATTCTCTTTCGTAGCTCTTGCACAAGCGCTATCAACGTTAGTAATTTACAGTTTGCTCTGCGACAGCGACACACGGTGGGATGTCGTCCTGCGGATACAGGCTGACTGTCGGCGGGATCTGTGGGATCTGCGCCTGGCCCCGCCTCCAGAGGATCGATCAGCCCACCGAGTGACGCTGGAGGAGGAAATCAAACGAAACATAACGGCACAAATAGTTGGCTTAAACAATTACAATAACAATTGTGGAATATGTATATATACGTTTAGCATTACGAACTAAGAGTGGAGTGGGGGGCGGCGCCTGATACTCCCGTCGCCCCATACCGTTGCCATTGACCCCCACCCCCCTTGTGTGTGTGTGTGTGTTGTAATTTAGTTAGAAATTAGATTTCATGTACTTGTTGAACAGTGTGTTTGCTTGCAGTTCCCGTAGCTAGCTTCTATTTCCAATAAACAATATATATGTACGAGGGACTTTTGGGCTGTGGTTTAGTCTGTCTGTTTAGTCACATCGATTCCGAATTCCCCTTAAAACCCATAAGAGTGATTTAACGCAAAGGCTACCAATTTATACATTAGAACGAACATATTGTTGACTTGTTAATTTGTTGCTTTCGGCTTAGGCTGCTCCATCCACTACTAAACTAGCTATTATTCCTCATCTTCATCCTCAGTTATACATTTATACAATCGATCCTCATCGGCTGTCTTTCTTAGCACCCCCTCAAGTTACATATACATTAGCATATACATAGTAGATACAGATACGGATACGGATATAGTTACAGTTACAGTTAAAGAAAGACCTCACACTTGGTTTACTTGATACTAATGAGAGTAGAGACCCGCCCGCGACTATGGTATGAAGGAAGCTGCTATCTAATGGGAGCAGGTTTAGGGTTAGGGATTGAAGAATAGGAGAAAAGTATAGGAGAAGAGGGCCGTCCTAGACGGGCCCAATATCACTTTGGTATCTGGCGGTCAGGTAGTTGGCCGCCTCTGTCATTTGTTCCAGGCACTGGTACAGACCGTTCAGATGCCTCCGGCAGCGCTGTGCCAGCTCCGTGGCCTTGTCTCCGGAGGCCTGCTTCGACTTGGTAACATCCACGATGTCGCTACCGTCAGTGCTTTGCGCGTGGTCGCTCTTGTTGCCGTCCGATTCCAGGCCCGAGTCGTTCTCCTGCGAGATGTCCGAGTCCGAGTCGCTCATGTTGCTCACCGAATTGGTGGACATCATCGAGGCGGTGGAGGTTCGACGCACATGGCCCTTAATGCCGCTAGAAGCGCCTGTGCCTGTGACTGCAACGTTGCTTGTGCTGGACTCAGTCTTGCTCTCGCTGGGATTGCAATTCGAAGTGGAATTGGGGCTAGCATTGAGCAGCTGCTGCTGTTCACTCTGCTGTTGGTGCTGCTCGTCGTCCTCCTGGTTGGCCGTCCAGAGCAAATCTTTTTTCAGCGAGTTGAGCATGTTGTAGAGATTGAAGAGCTCGGAGGCGCTGAGGAAGTCTTGGACGTTCTTCGAGTGCGCTGCGCCCCGCTTGCCCTGGGCGCTGGAGCTCTGTGTCAGCTGGTTGGCGGTTGTGTCCTTGCCGATAGTGGCCGGGATGATGTCAGTGCTGTCGCCGATCTGCCGGAGAACAAGCAACACGCATGGGAGTGGCCATGGATAAGTATGAGTTGTAGGCTGCTTTTGCAAAAGGGTTTGCTCTACCAACCTGTCGATCCATGAGCCTGCATGGCACGAGTATGGTGTCGTCCATAATGTTGACAGTCTTCACAAACTTCTCCATCACGTTGACGATGCTGTCTTTGGAGAATTGCTGCTCATCGTGACGGGCGATGCGGCGCAGGCAGTTCCTGAAAGCAGAACACAATCAAAAGATGAGCTTGTGCTTGGGCTTTGCCTAGCTAGCGAACAGTAAATCAGTGGAGCGTGTGCATAGGGAAACCAGTTTGGGACAATAGACACATGATTGGGGACCGTGCCCCATCACATAACGCCAGGCCAGGCCAGGCCAGACCAGACCGGACCAGACACCAGCCGTTCGTTCTCCAGCGTCGTTAAGTCTACCGCGTTCAGACTTCCGCTACCCGAAGTCTTCTTTCTGCCCTGGGTGCGCCGCTGGCTGGCGGTCTTGCTGGTCAACGTGGCGTATGATAGATATGAATTGGTTTCTATGCAAATCAGCGATTCGCTGTCGTTGTCGCAAATTGAATTTGTATTTTTAACTTTGTATAAAATAGAAAACCTGTTGGTGGTATCTTCTTTTGTACCTGACAATGCTTGTGTGGCTCTTTAAGATTTCTATTTCGGTCTCGAAAGCCAATTTAACCCCCGCCACGTGCTGGACGCTTCCAGGTGGGCCCCCCTTGGGAGGAGCGTCCCAAGTAATAAGCGTTATACAATCCTTGCCGGTCTCATTAACGTTAATTTCACGATGAGACCGCGTAACATCGCCCCGGTCAAGCCCCATAAACATCAACAATTGACAGCCATTAACCCCCCGGAGCGAGAGCGTTTCATCCGAGCTGGAGGCCGAGGTTGGTATCTGGAACTGGTGCGGCCAAAGTCTAGAGGGCCAGTCTTGGCTTATCGCCGCCAGACGGCTCCCAGACGAACGGATCGCTGGAGGTTTCCCCGCCTCCCACTCAGTGCGCCCAGATTGTACCCAGATTGGGCAGCGCAGCTGATTCTACGTAGCCAGCCAGCCAGCCAGTGGGGAACCGCGTGATCACAGCTAGTTTGACAGAACCGAGCGCCGAGCGCACTGATAAATTTAGTTTTAGTGACTGCGCCATTTAAAGACCTCTAGCCTAGGGAGCCCCACCCCCGCCTGCCCCATTCCCCGCG
Source organism: Drosophila serrata (assembly GCF_035046125.1). Lineage (NCBI taxonomy): Eukaryota > Metazoa > Arthropoda > Insecta > Diptera > Drosophilidae > Drosophila > Drosophila serrata. The sequence continues at coordinate 456,744 of NW_028257232.1, read as the reverse complement.
GCAAACAAACTTAGACAATCTAGATATCGATGGCTGAAGTCTAAGAAAGGGGCCAGTCGGGTAGGGGTGGCCACGAGAGTGCCGCGTGCTCCGTGGGCTGCCTGCCGCTGGCTGCTCCGATGACCGACATCGTCTAGAACCACAGCTAGATGGGGATCTAGAGCGAGGGCGGCCAGTGGGGGCGTCTACTTTGTACGTGGTGGACGGGTGTCAAGGCTCTCTAGCCCACGGCCAGACGTCGTGGACGTCGGTACGTCGGTACGTCGCCGGAGATATTCCCATTGACTAATTACGCTAATTGCGGCGTTGAATTCCAATCGTGGAAATCACGGGCTCTGGGGGAGAACGCAGGAATGCAAAAGCAATTACCATCTTATCAACTATATTCGCTCGGACACTCGCAAATCGACACTCGACACTCGACACTCGACACTGGTTCATAATGGCACATAATAGAGATTGCCTGAGATTGCTGTCCCACGGAATTCTAGACGCTCAATCGCCTCACTTTACTTTCAATTATAGTTCATTATTTGCGCCAGCAAGTGCTGGGATAGATGGGTCTAATCAAGCGACGTTCGAATATTGGCCACGCGCCAGAGTGTCCACCATTGCTATTGACCTTTTGTGATGCGGGAAAACACACAAAAGAGTCACCATTGTCACCAGTTCTATCTTCCTACTGATCCCGCTTCCCGCTGCCCGCTCCCAAGAATCTAAACGCCACCAGCTGGGATAACACGCCACCCGCTGCCAGCCAATTCGAGGGCCTGACTATAGCACACCTGCACCTGCCTGCCCAGCCGCTCCCTCCTTCTAGCGACTGTGTGAGAATTGGGCTAAGCTTTGCCAGCGTCACGCGACATGCGCGAAAGAAGAAGAAGCGAAGGCGAGGCGGCAGCGGTGACGGGAGAAAGGTGATGTACTGCATACAACGCCGAAATCAGGCGATTATTATTTTCATTCAGCGGCAGCTGGCAAGCAGTGGGCAAGGGGTGGGTGGTTGGCTCATGTGGCAAGCGTAACTCGTAACTCTCTCTTTCACTTGCCGCCCTCTCTTTGTGTTTTCTCTTTCGCTGCCGCCGTGTGGCGTGATGTTTTCTATGGGAACTGTACGGAGTAATCTCCGCTCAGCTCCGCTCCTCATCGCTGCCCCTGTGCTCCTCTAACGGCAACCAGCTGAGCATGATGAATGAAAACGATGCTATGTGGCTGTGTGTCCGCTGTTTTGTGGTATTTCTCGTATTTGCAATGTTGGGCAATGGCGCATATACATATGTACATATCTACATACACATACCATACCTAAATACATGTGTATATTTTTTGAACCGAATTGACCAATATTTGGTTTGTGTTTCTGCCTTTAACTGTGTCCCCGCCTGACCTCCATAGCGCCTCCAGCCTAATCGATATTTGATACGCCCGCAAATTTGATATTCTACCTACTCTTTAACAGGGTTTCTTTGGTTTGTTGCCCGTTGCCCATTGGCGGCCACCCGAATATCGAGTCGTTCGCCGTTTGTCGTTCGCCCCGTTCAAGGCGACACCTGCGGCACCTCTGAGCGATGTGTGTGCGTCGCCAACTTGGGTGAATCAGAGGATTTCCAAGATTTAGCAGTCCCAAGGAGGCCGAATAAATAGTTATTGGTCACATATCAAACAAGCCAGCATAAACCGATATCTGACGATGAGTAATAGTGGCTGATAACTGGGCGATAGCGATGGATTCGCTCCTTATCGCTCTCATCCGAGAGCCGACTGTGATTTTTTGCCCCTGTTATTGGCTTAGGCGAAGCATTTGGGCAAACAAACAGACAACGCACACACACAGGTGTACAATATATAGCCGATTGTGTCATATCAGCGGACGGGACGGGACGGGACGGCTTGGCTGTTTCTTTCGTGTTTGAATGGCTGCCGAAAATCGTACGATAAATTTCTTGTATCTTGTTTTTTTTGTCGAAATGAAACGAAACTAAAGAGAAAACATAAGAGGGGTGCGGTTGGCTGGCATTTGAGACAGTACAGAGAGTCGAAATCAAAAGAGAGCGCACCAGAGTGAGAGGGAGGGATGGGGTGTGTGTGCCTTGTCCAATTTAGCATCGTTTTGATCAAATTGAACTTAAACGCTTCAACTAGCGAACTGGATTCGTGCTCGAGGCTTACCGACTTGTCTCCAGCTTGGTGAGGTCTGTGTATCCGCTCATGGTGGCCGAGTCTGGGTCTCCGGCTGTGTATTTGTGGCGATGATTCGCTGCTGCTGCTACTGCTACGGCCTGCTGACACCGCAGGTTATAATTGATATGAGAGATTTTTCTTCAGCGACCAACACACGCGCACTTTCACTGACTGGGCGACTGGCGTCTGGCTACTGGTAGGTTCTTTGCGGGATTACGAAATCTGGCTGCAGTCAGAGGTAGTTTGGATTGGCTTTGGACTCGAATTGGACTCGGCCTAGGTTTCTGTGTCGGATTAGTTGCTGCCCCGGCGGAATGGCTCTGCTAAGTGCGCTGCCTCCAAGAAGTCGCGGCCGTTTTATGCCAAAAATTTGCATGCACGCACTGAGCTCGTTGCGAGCTCGGTTCAATTAAAATATATGTACGAATTCTAAACAGTCTGCGCGCGTCCGCAGCCGATTTAAAATTTTAATTGCGACGACGACACGACCAAAGAGATTTTATTTTAAATTTCGGAGAGCGAGTTGCTTAAATAGTAGTGCTGTCAAAACATCGGAGCACTATCGATACTATCGATGTTCGGATATTGTCTTCAAAACATCGACTTTTCGCACTATCGATGGTTTCAAAAAAAATGTTGTTATTTTAATCTTACATTTTATTTGTTTGTTATCACAAATAAAAATACAAATAATAATGAATTATTTATCAGGCTTCAAATAATTTTTAAACATTAATATTAATTAATAAGTAAATCAAAAATTTAAATTATTTATCAAACATTAATCATAATAATAAAAGTAATCTTTTAATATAATTTATATTTATGTATTTATATCTATGTTTAATTCGTAAAATCATCAAGAAAATCGATAGTGGAAAACATAGATTTTTTTCCTCTATAAAATAGCTGAATATAATTCAATGGCACTATCGGGCATCGATGTTTGACACATCGATTTTAAACATTGATATACGGTCTCACGCAGAGCGTAAATTAAAAAATTTGAAATTAAAAGTAAATTATAAGGATATTTTCATTTTTTTTACTAGTCAAAGATACTGATTACTACTTATCATAGTTGCTTACTGGTCATAGATATTTACTGTTCAGAGTTACTTACTGCTTATAGATACTTACTGTTCAGAGTTACTTACTACTCATAGTTACTGGCTGCTCATAGTTACTTGCTGCTCATAGTCAATTACTGGTCATAGTTAACTACTGATCATAGTTCTATAAATCGTCCGATTGTTCCTATGGCAGCTATATATGTGTATATATATATAGTCAACCGATTCGCCATTCTTCGACTTATATACTAGTAAAATTATGAAGAAGAATAACTCCATAGTTTCAGTTAAATAGCTTAAATTTGTTCCAAAAAAAATCTCGCACATCTGTGCATAAAATTCCCAACTGGTTCTAACATCCCCGGAACGAAGTGACTTCTACCAGCCAGGTCCCAGATATGTGTTGTGTTACAAAAGTTGCAAGTCATTGTTTATTAGTGTTCAAAGTGAGTAACTGATCATACTTACTTACTGGTCATAGATACTTACTTATCATACTTACTTACTGGACATAGATACTTACTTGTCATAGATACTTACTGGTCATAGATACTTACTGTTCAGAGTTACTTACTACTCATAGTTACTGGCTGCTCATAGTCAATTACTGGTCATAGTTAACTACTGATCATAGTTCTATAAATCGTCCGATTGTTCCTATGGCAGCTATATATGTGTATATATATATAGTCCACCGATTCGCTATTCTTCGACATATACTAGTAAAATTATGAAGAAGAATAACTCCATAGTTTCAGTTAAATAGCTTAAATTTGTTCCAAAACAAATCTCGCACATCTGTGCATAAAATTCCCAACTGGTTCTAACATCCCCGGAACGAAGTGACTTCTACCAGCCAGGTCCCAGATATGTGTTGTGTTACAAAAGTTGCAAGTCATTGTTTATTAGTGTTCAAAGTTAGTAACTGAACATACATACTTACTGGTCATAGATACTTACTGGTTATAGATACTTAATGTTCATTGATACTTACTGATCAGAGTTACTTACTGGTCATAGATACTCACTGTTCAGAGTTACTTACTGCTCATTGTTAGTTACTGATCATAGTTGATTACTGATTAAAGATCTATAAATCGTCCGATTGTTCCTATGGCAGCTATATATATGTATATATATAGTCCACCGATTCGCCATGGTCCGATTTATATACGAGTAAAATTATATAGAAGCATAACTCCATAGTTTCATTCAAATAGCTTGCTCTTGAATTTGTTCCAAAACAAATCTCTCTCTGTACATATGATTCCCAACTGGTTCAAACATCCCCGGAACGAAGTGACTGCTGCCGGCCCAGTATCAGATATGTGTTGTGTTACAAAAGTTGCAAGTCATTGTTTATTTCTGTTCAAAGTTAGTAACTGATCATACATACTTACTAGTCAAAGATACTTACTGATCATAGTTACTTACTGATCATAGATACTTCCTGCTCTTAGTTACTTTAAGCTCATTGTTAATTACTGGTCATAGTTAATCACTGATCATAGTCCGATTGTTCGTATGGCATCTATATATATGTATAGTCCACAGGTTCGCTGTGAAAGAGTCATTTCCGACCCTATAAATCATATATATTCTTGATCAGCATAAACAGGCAAATCTTACTCAGCATGTAGGAAGATAATAAGTTTTTGACAATTTTTTCAATTTTTTATACATCGATAAAATTGACAAATATTTCATTTTTTTGAAATATTAAATGAAGTATGCAGATGTATAATCGAAATAAAAACTTGCATATGAAAGCTTTCCGAATTAAAATTAATGACCTTTTTGACTTCTTTATGCGTTTTTTAAACTTTGATAAAAAAAAAAATTATTTAAGAATGTAATAAAACCGTTTTAAAAAAGGAATTCTTATAAGTAATCAAAGATCTCGGAAGAGTTATTTAGCTTTCTTGTTATAAATACAATATTAATAGCACAGGAAACGCCTGTCCACATATTTCTTGGACCCATTGATCTGATCTGACCGGGCTCATTCCTGGATGTTTAATACATTTTAATACAAATCCCAAAGAATAAGACCAAATAATGAAGTTTTTTTCATAATTTAAAGTATAAGCACGGGTATGTTTAACCAACCAATTTATTTAGAAGTGTTTACTTGTTCGCTTCAAAATATAATTATCTCCATATACATTCACAGGCTCAAAGGAATTGTACATACATACATATACTGTTTAATGAACAAAGAGTGGGCACAAAGACCACCTGTACTATCATTTTATGCATAAAGTATTTTTAATATGTTTGTGATACACACATGTCCTGTTAGCAATTTTACATTTTTAAATGAAATTGGTTTTTTGGGATAGCTTGACAATATAGCTCTAGTTCCCTACTCCTTTCCAACTGGCCATTTTGCCAGGGTTCTTCTTCGGTGCATTTTGCAAGCGGAGCTGTAGCCTTTGATGGTGCGGAGCTTGCTCCTCGTTTAGGCCTGCGCAGCAATGGATTACTAAAGGTAACGACAATATACTCGACATAAAATAACTTACTGAAGGCATTCCGTAAGTCTTGTTATCGGAGCTGTAGTCTCTTGATGTCCTTTCGTTTAGGTATCCGCTGGGAGGCACGTACCGGAGTTCGCTCCTCCTTGTGGCCTGCACGCGGAAGGGAAGGAATAATTAAAGCAATGGCTCAGGCTTAAGACTAAGCAGTTCTTACTAAAAGCACGCAGAACGACGAGCGGAGAACCGCCCGTCTGGCTTCCATCCTGGCTTTCAAGCATTTCCGAGAACCCTTTGACACATCGGTACATCTCCGTCACCTGCTCTTGCGTCAGAAGGCCGAGCATGTTCAGCTCGGGATCCCAGTAGAAGGGAAGCCAGCCCAGGCGCAGACAATTCTTGAGTTCCTTGAACATCTGGGGAGGATGAAGAATGTAGTTAGAAATAGGGTTCAAGATCAATCCGACTTCGTCATACTTACATCGGTCAAAATGACTGTGAGTGGCTTGAGCCAGTAGTGTGGGGGTTCTTGCCTAATTTTCAAAAGAAACAAAGTTTTAATGTAGTAGCTCTTTAGGTTGCTTAAATTGGACTTTACATCGCGATATTTCTTAATCAGTTTTATCCCGTCCAAGCAATGGTTCATATTCTCGCCCCGAAGCATAAACTTCTCGGCCTCGTAAAAGGAGGACCGAAACGAGACCTGAGCTGTGGTCGTTTTCAGGGGCTTGGGAATCGCATCCCAGTGTGAAAGATTCGCGCGCCTAAAGTAGGTAAGCTGTTCGTCGGCTAAAACGTTCTGTTGGGCAGCCAGGCGGATGGCGGGCACATAGTCTACCGAGTATTCAAGATCCCGCCCCTCTACAACGATGGTGTGGGCCGGCCCACAGGTTTTGTACCGCAGTTTTATACCATTCATCTCCACGCGATTCGCGATCCGATCGAGGGCGCGACTAAAGAGGCTCTGCAGCCAGCTCTGCAACAGGTCCACGGCGAGATAGTTATTCAAAACGAGAGAAAGGAGCAGTTTCCGGATGCTCTGACGATCCGCGCGGGGATCGTCCTTAAGGAGTTCTAGCACGTGCGTCATATCGAGTAAAACGTTTCCCGGCATTGTTGAATCTCGCGTCACGACGATACTCTCGTAGTACGGTATTAGCAGCTTAAATACTAAATCGAATTCGTTGGGCTTCGCGATCTTTAACAAATCTCCAGAGCTGCCTGCGAATATTGACGGATATTGACTACGACTTAAGTAACGAGCGGATAACGCGGCGCGAAATGAACGGATATCGAATGGGTAGGGAACGGCGCGGGGCAGGATGTCGAGTTACGCGATAAGGACGGACATGATGACACGACACGCGTTTTATATATTTATATATTCTTGATCAGCATCAACAGCTGAGTCGATCTAGCCATGTCTGCAGGAAAACAAATATTTTTCTAACATTCTCCAAATTTTATAAGGGATTACATCGTTAAAATGACAAATGATTTAGATTTTTAAATTTAATACGCAGATTTTCTAATCTAATAAAAACTAGCACATTAAAGTTTTCCGGTTGGAAAATAATACATTTTTGGCTTAGTTAGCAGGACCTCGTGGTGATACTGATCATGTATATGTATTGTACTTTATCAGACGTCTCGTTGAATAAATGTAATACTTGGTCAAAGAAAGTCCTACATTCTCAGTGCTTAAATAATCATTATATATTTATCTGTGTTTAACCTTAAGAGTAGGCACTAAACTATACTATAATTCGATAATGTCAAATTTACTTTTAAGACCTTGTTTTTTCCTTTCGATGCACTAGCTTATTATTAGAAATGACGTTAGATGGGACTACAAGAGTACTTGAATTTACGAGCGTCTTATCAACATTACTTTTATTGTTAATTGTTTTATAACAAAATGACTCATGTGGTGGGGGAGGCGGGTTAGGGAAAATGTATAAGGTTTCCGTTGCCAGTTCCTCTGGGGAGTATTTACTGGCGCCTGCACGGCAGACACATACCTTCCAAACTTAATTCCACGATGAGGCTGTTAAGCTGCGGACATTTTCTCAGTTCTTTGAATATTTTAGAAGATAGCTCTTCGAAGTGCTTACCATATACTTCGCTCTCCCGCCTCGGGATGGCTATATACTTACTTAATACAGTCTGAATCAAGTCCTCAGAACTCAATTTACCAATTTTACTAATTACCTTGGTCATTGCTAATGTGTTGTTTAATAGGTTGAAAAAGTGCAACTGATCGACAAAAAGACAGAAATAATATATTTAAGAGCTTAAAGTATGACCGTCTCCGAAAGCTTTTCCAGATAATGGAACAGCTGGAGCAGTCATTTTCTCTTCAAGACCAACATAAGTCTTATTAAAGCTAAAAGGGAGGAAGAACCGAATTGTACAGAATACATGTAAAATAAACATTTCTACAATTCGACCAAGAAATCGTTTTAGAGGTTCAACTTACCACAATTCGGCACCATTAAGCGGAATAATGATCGTTTCACGTTTGTACAAAATCATTTCGGCCAAACTAAAGTTTTGTTTTATTCAGTTGATAAACAAGTACTATCAATATTGTGTGCCCCGCCCGACCAGCGCGGCCTGGACTTCTTAGTGACCCGCGGTGGCAGCCTTGGCAGCGATCTCGTCCTCCTTGGCATGCAGAGCGATGAGCTCCTGCTTCTTGGTGGCGATGCGCTCCTCGCGGCGCTTGCGTGCCTCGCGCACCTTCTGTCGGCGGGCCTCGGCCTGGTCAGCCAGCATCTTGCTGCGCTGCTTCTCGGCCTTCTTCTTGTGGATGTACTCCATCAGGACACGCTTGTTCTTGAACACATTACCCTTGCACTTCATGTACAGGTCGTGGTACAAGTGCCGGTCGATCTTCTTACTGTCGCGGTACTTCTTCAGCAGACGACGCAGAACGCGCTGGCGCTGCATCCACAGCAACTTGGTGGGCATACGGGCGTTCGCCGTACCCTTGCGCTTACCGAATCCGCAGTGGCGTCCCTTCCGACGCGCCTCGGTGTTCTTGCGCACCCTGTAGCGGGAGTGGACCACGACGGGCTTCTTGATGATCAGACCATCCTTGATCAGCTTGCGAATGTTCTGGCCTGCAAATAGAAGACGGAAGGAGAGGTCAGTTCACAGCTCACAGTTAACAACCCGACAGCTCTACTTACGCGAGTTTGTGTTGGCGATCTCGTTGATCTCATTGGGGTCCAACCAGACCTTCTTCTTGCCGCATCGCAGTACGGAGGCTGCGAGCCTCTTCTGGAGTTTAAGAGAACTGAAAGACACAAGGAATTTGTTAGTCGCAAGTCGCAAATCCGAGCAGCGTGTTGGGTGCCAGTGGCAGTGTCCATATCTGTGTGCGTGTAGGTGTGCGGCGCACGTTTGGCAATTTTACAATTCCCGCGTCGAACCTGAATTATCCGCAGTCTCTTCATAGCACACAACGTCGCCGCCTTGTGTCCGCACACACTGCACATATATTGGCACCGCAAAGCAGCCATTTCCCGCATATTTACGAAACTCAAATATACCTCATGCTGTCGAATCCTCGTCGTGAAAAGAAAGAAAAATTTGACAGGCGGAAGTAGCGAGCTGTCAAAATATCGATTGGGCTATCGATAGTGCTGATGGTTCAGCTCTAGCCGGCAACATCGATTATTTTTAAGCTGCTGTTAAAAATATACTTTTTAGTTTTTATACGCTTGCAGGGAATTGTAAATTCTTCGAAAATCGGAACAATTTCTCCTACAAGCAAAGAAATAATTTTCTACAATAAACTACAGCTGAAAAAACAACGATGTTCCTTCCGATACTATCGGTGTTGACAAAAATTATTTTTAATTTTTTAAATCTTTACTTACACTCAAAGTAGGCATGAAAACTCGTGGAGCTAGTTCTTTTTAAAAATTTTCTCAAAAAACAGGTGAATACATTATTTTATGGTAGTGGAACTCACTCTCAATAAGAACGTAATCAAAGAACGTTACGTTATCAAAACGTAATCTTTTACGTAATGTTTGAGATAGCAAAAACATCGATGGTTAATAAATGCTATGTATATAAATATGTTCATCGATTTAAAAGCCCGAAGGGTATGAAAGCTTTGGCTTTTTTAAATTATTTTGGTCCCAAGAGTTCATCTTTTGCAAACAGGTGGTATTTTTGCAAGATCTAGCGGCGGCCACACTGCTCTGCTCTGCAATAACAACATAATAATTTTAAGCTATTTGCGCTGCGAAAAGTGCAATTTACGCAATGCAGCACACGCTCAGACGTTGCCTGGGCATGGCCCGGGTGCCCCTGCTGCGCCTCCACCCCAGTGCCACAGTCGTTGCGACCACTAAACTGGAACCGGCGACGATTCCAAGGCGCAATTTAGCCTCGGTGCCGCAGGAACAGAACAAAAAGGAGCAGGACGCCAGGGAGAGTCCCAATCGCCTTCCCCGCCTAATGGACTTTCCTGAAATCGTATGGCCCTCGGCCCTGAACTCGCTCAAGAATTGGATCACGATCCAGTTCATCATCCGGCCTTATTTCGACAGTGAGTTCCAGCTAAAGGACTTCATATATGGCGCCAAGCAGGCCCTGCAGGTGGTGTCCTCAAGACTGATGGGCGGCGACCTAGACTCGTTGGAAAAGCTAGTCTCGCCCGAAGCGATCGCGGAACTGAGACCCGTAATACAAAAGCTCTCGATGACCCAGCGGCGCCAGCTGGAGATCAGAGAGAGCGACATCTACCTCAGCTTCCCCTACCAGGTGGGCATCATGTTCGACGAGGCGAACGACAAGCTGCAGAAGCGCTTTGTCGAGATCACCATGGTCTTTCATGTGATGCGCGGGCTCTCCGAGATGCGGGAACGCGGCGAGGAGATTCCCTGGAACATGGGGTGAGTTGGGAACCGAACTCGTCTTGCAAAATGCCCCCTCACCTCTGCTATCTTGCAGCACTCTGCCCGAGTACCAAGACAAGGTGTTCATCTGCAACTACCGCTTCATCAAGGAATTCACCGCCGGGCAGCAGTCTGACTGGACCATCAACGTGGCCAACCAGTTCCGGGCCATCGACCTGATCAATGAGACCAAATAGCACATGCTCCCGCCACCCTAGCCACCATCCTAGCATTCTACTATCCGATATTAGATGGTCCTTCCACCCTCGCCTTCGTTGGAATAAAAAGTTCGTTGCCGCATTTAGGTATAAAAAACGATGAACTTTACTGTGGATCTCGAATTTAAATTAGGTTCATGGTGTAATGAGGGCATGGAGCGGTTTATGCTTAGTGCTTAGTGCTGCTTCTTGGACGCGGCCTCGTGCTTGGACCTGTAGACGCCCTGGGGATCGTACTTCTCGAGCAGCAGCTTCCACTCGCCGGCTCTTTGGGAACGCAGGAAGTTGATCACCTTCTGGGAGTTGCGGCGCTGGACTTCAGTGCACTTGGAGCAGTCCGACTGCAGAGCGTCGGGCAGCAAGCGCTTCAGCTCGCGGCCCTCGGGCGTGCACGGACCTTTCTCCATCAGGCACTTGAGGTAGTTGTTCAGGACCCGGCTGTTGCCCAGTACCTCGTCCACGTTAACGTTGTCAAACTTGTTGGTGTACTGCTTCTCAGGAGCGGCGGCCGCCAGACCGGCAATCACGCATAACACGATGGCTAGTGAAGCTTTCATCTTGACGTGGGATAAGCTACAAAGAGAGAGGCGAGAGTTAGAAATGTTGACGCCAAGGAGAATGCTGGGATGCTGCTGCAGCGGTTGCGGGGAGGCAGTTGGCGTCGCTGCGTCTCGGTTTCGTTCAGCAGAATCATCCGAGGTGAGTGCTGCTCTGAGCCGCGCTGCCCACTTTGTCGTCATGCATTATTAATGTGCCTTGGCATATATATCGCATATGCATACTAATTGGCGTTCGTTTGGATTCCATATTTTACAAAGAAGATTTCACAATTCCCATTCGGAGTCCACGACCACGTCGCCTTATCCGATTTCGACTTCTATATGGCTCGCTCGGGATTTACGCAATCGGTGGTTTAGCGCGTAGAGCTACTCTCGGGATTCCTGATTTGATTTTGATTTCCTTTTGGCTTTGGCAGCAGCTACTCACTTCTCTTCCGGACCTTTTCGGGCAAACGCTATTGATGAAGTTGTGGGGCGTATGAAGGCACAGCTTGGATTGCGAGCAGATAGCCTGGTCGCCTGGCTTATATACCAGGAGCTTTAGCAGCGCTTACCCTCTAGCTCTTTGGGAAGCTTTCGCAGGCAGGCAGCGGCGGCAACGAGGCTTCGGCCGAACCGGATTTCGGATTTCGGTGACTGACTTAAGGTTTTGTGTATTTTTTTTCTGCTGAATTTCGGCAAGTCCAAAGGCGGGCCAGCGGTCCAAAGGGTGGAATGGAAATGAACGGAATGGGAGTTTTATGATATCACAGATCCATCTCCACTCACACCCCGCCCGCCAGGTTTGTTTATTCGCTCACGTACGGAATTAGTAGGAAAAGCCATTGACGTACGTGAAAATTGAAATTTACATGTTGATTTTGGCCACTTGGGACTGGGACGGGACGGAGCTTGAAGCTCGGTTTCCTACTCTTTAACGATCGCATTTGTGGCGACTTGTCGTGTCGTGGTAGTTGCCGCTGTGTTGTAATCACTTTTATGCATTTCCATTTCCCTTTTAATTATCTCTCTCGCTGGCTCTTGGAAGCGCACGCACCAGTCTAGACTCAACCAGATTTCGAAAGCTCTTCGACGCGGCTCGGGTTGGCTCGGCTTGTCTTGTTTTGTTTTGGTTTTGTTTGGCTGCAACCGCAGCCTGATCGATTCCCACTGGCCTGGGCTTGGGCTTGGGTCTGAGCCATGGGGATTTACCACAGCCCCGGTCCCGGCCCCGGCCCCACCGTTCCCCAGTCTGGTGGACAGCGCAGCGTGACTCTGGGTTTTTCGGCCAGCCTTACTCGGAGCCGAAGCAGAGCCATCGCCATTCTGTGCAAATGCCAGCTAATGGAGCCAGCCCCAGTTCGCACTGATAATTCTAGCTAGCTCTGGTGGGGGCAACAATAAGTGGCCATAAAACCAAAAATACGAAAATACACTTCATACCCTCGAATAATTATGAGCAGTCGCGCTTTAACGACTGTCTCTTGACGCGGCCGATTCTACGGATCATCGTGCGGACGCCTCTCAGACCTGGGGGTCTCCGAGATCTCAAAGGTCTCGGAGGTCTAGGAAGGGGTCAATAAATCACCTGCGTTGTGACATAACACTCGTGCCAATTAAACAAACAACTTTCGGTCCGAACGCCCCGGTGATTAACATGCGAATTGGGGCATCCTTAGCCCCAGGTATCGCATCGATTTATGCAAATCGAGAGTGCTCCGCGCTGCTGGAAAGGAAAAAAACTCCCTGCTTACTGAGAGGGAGTAACGAGGAGGAGAGGAAGGGTTGCTTACCTTGAAGCCGGCCAGGGCATCAGCTCCAGCTCCGGGGAGAGATCATGCGACATGTGCAAGTTCAGGTTCAGGAAGGAGAGGCGAGCAAGGTGAAATAAAGTAAACAAACCGCAAAGTACACAATGGCGACGATGGCGGCTGCGGCTCAAGAAATACTAATAATGATTAAGAAAGGAAGCTAACTTTGGAACGCCGAAGATTGTATACCTTTGCAGTTAGCCACACGATCATTGGGTTTGAATAGGCAATTGGTTATAACTATGCCAAAAATGCATTAATTTCAATGCGGAAAGCTGTCCCATTCTAGTTTTTAATAGGCTTATAAATCTGCATACTTCATGTAAAATATAAAAAAAAATTACAATTTTTGCCAATTTTAACGATGTAACCTCTTACAATTCTTATTGAAAAAATTGGCAAAATTGTATTATCTTTCCTACATGCCTAAAAAAATTTGCCTGTTGATGCTGATCAAGAATATATATATGTAGTTTATAGAGTCCGAAATGACTCCTTCGCAGCGATAGAAGCTTTTCACTATAACTATAATACCATTTGTTGAGCCCATGTTATTTATATTTTTATAAGACAATTTGTTTTAACAAATCAAAATTTAAAAATCTCATAACTTTGCCAAAAAAGCATTAATTTTAATTCGGAAAGCAGTCCCATGCTTGTTTTTATTAGGCTAATAAATCTGCATACTTCATTTTAAATGTAAAAAGAAAAAAGAAAATGTTTGCCAATTTTTGACAATTTTATCGATGTAGCCCCTTGTAAACTTTTGAAAAATTTCAAAAAATTCATTTTCCCCCAGACATGGCTAGATCGGCTCAGCTGTTGATGCTGATCAAGAATATATATGATTTATGGGGTCGAAAATGACTCCTTCACAGCATTACAAGCTTATGACTAAAAAACGAATACCCTGTAAGGGTATAATAATTAATGTACGGTTTAAAAAAACGCAAAATACAAATAAATCTTCGGCCAGTACGTGCCCAAGTTTTCATTGTCAAGCCTCAGAGCGAGGCGAATCAAACGAGAGCCGCGACCTCAAACCGATGCCGAATTGTCAACAAAGGGAGGGCCGACAGACGGCGGTCAGAGCTGGCTGGAAGCTGGGAAGCTGGGAAGCGTGGAAGCGGCTGACAGATAAGGTGAAATGAGGCACATTCAATTTTAACTTAATCGGTATATTATGTAACTGCCAACTACTGATAATTGCATCGGAGTGGCACCTTTAGCCTAGCCTAAGTCTTGTATAAACATATATACACGCGGGTCTAGTCCGGGAGTAGACACTACTTGACAGCCAGATCGGAGAGCTGGCCGGGGAGGGCATGTTGCGCAAGGGCTGCGTTCGGCTGGAACCTTGTCTCCAGCATCATGTTCCGTGTTCCGCCGCCGCACACCTTGCGATAGAGGTCGACGTAACCTAGGTCGCCGCAAGCCACTCTGATCGCCTTCAGGACGCTCCACACGGCCAGCAGCAGAAAGAAGCCCATGCAGTAGGGCTGCATGTGCTGCACCACGTTCACGTTGATCCACATCAGGGCCAGCACTAAGAAAGGCAGCTCGCCCATTTCCTGGGGAGATAAAGAGATAGATGCAGCGTCAGGATCTGGGAGAAATCCCTGGGGAAGCGGAAGCGGGGTTGAGGTACTTACAAACTCGTACCAGAAACTGGGCACCATCATGTTGCTGTACTTTTTCAGACGCCGGCTGAAGCGGCTGAGGTCAGGAATGGGAATGTTCGATTGGAAGCGGTACTTCTCCGTGATCGGTATGCCCGTGATCGGCTCCAGGAGTACGTAGGGTTGGTGGTCCTCGGCGTTGGGCGTGTATCCCTCGTAGTGCTCGCTCCAGTTGTAGCTCGTTCCGTAGAAGTGTGGCATTGAGAAAGCAGATGGGGCATCGTCTTTAAGGAGAGAGAGAGTGACAGAGGTTGGAGTTTTAACCTTATTTGGGACAGTGCGGGGCATCCCCAGGATACGCACTTATCACACACTTGGAGACGTCAAACATGCCATCGTACAGCTTGTAGGCGTAGGTGGTGTCCAGGCACTTCGGTGGCTTCTGGAGAGCCTCGAGCAGCGTGTAGCGGTATGTGTTGAGGCCGCTGTAGATCTCCTGGCCTCGGTAGGTGAGAGGGAGCACTCGGCACGATTCGATGGCGACGACGTCGAGCGGCGTGTCCGGCTCGACAAATGGCGGATAGAGGGAGTTGTCAAGGGCGCCAGTCACGTTGTAAGGACACTCTTCACTCTCATAGCGGTAACTGTTCGAGCCTTGCTCCTTGATGATCACCGCGTCGTTCAGGGTTTCAATGCGAAAGAAGTTCTCGATACCGCTATCCGGGCCGATATTCACCGTGTATTCCTCCTTCTTGTCTTTGAGAGCCTATAGGAATACCCTAGGGATGACCAAAGGCTTCCGGAAAGAGGGTTACCCGAAACACTTACGTTGTGCAGCACCCCGACATTGGCGGCCATGTTGGACACTCTGGCGAGTCCCTGGAGCAGAGGTCGGGTGAACTCCCAGAGGAAGTAGTAAATGGAGTTGGTCAGGAACTCGTCCTCGCTCGCAAAGACGGCGTCGAAGCCGAGAGCCGAAAGGGGGGCCTGGTGCTTGAGCTTCGCCGCAGCCCCAAGCAGCACGTTGTTGGTGGACGTGATGGTCCAGTTGAGCACATCTGGAGCCACACTTTCTTCCGGCAGGAACTCCACAATGCGATAGCGGTGTTTGCTGTACTTCACGTGTGTCGCGTTGCGTTCCAGGATGTCGTTGTAGCCTACAATGTTGTAGGTGATGGGACCTATCTCCTGCACCTTCAGCCTCGTGTCGTGGCCAGCGAGGAACGCCTCGGCGTTGGTCACGTTGAAGACGTAGTTCTTTAGCTTGCCGAACGGGGAGTTGATCCAGCTGTCCATGGTGGGCATTTCCTGGCGGAAGCGCACATGCTCTCTGGCCACCAGCACACGGTAGTCTGCACTAAGCGACGCCACAAACAGATAGATGCTGCCTGCTGCAAGGAGCAGGCAGAGCAGTATCTTCAGCCACCGAAGCATCATGTTGCGGCTCAGGCTTAGTCTTGGGACGGATAAACTGGGACGGAGACTCGGAACTGGACGCAGGCTGAGCCAAGACTGAAACGCGTCTGATTGGGAGAAAACACGCGATCCGTTTAAGTCTAGTTCCAAATGCTTTCGGCAATTGTTTTACAATCACTTATCACCACCAGCCTCCAGCCTCCAGCCTTCGCCCCGCCTGCTCCTCCTCGTCCGACTGCTCTCGGGATTGGAACGGAATGAAAACAAAGTGTATAAAATCAAATAGCGGAAAGGCTATCAGTAAGCTGGGCCGAGAGTTTATTCTGGTTTCCCCCTGGGGCCGTCTGTGTGAATAGCGGAGATTATGACGCACCTCTGACCCGAGCATAGGAATGACGCTTATCTTGGTCCGAATGTATGCTACCATGTTTCCACAATGGCCTCGACGGGCGGAGGATTCCTCCTCAGGATTCCAGTGAACTCTCTCTGGAACTCAGCACAGTGTATTCGCTCAGCAGACCCCCTCGGGTGGGGCCACGCCAGCCTTGGACGGGAGCAGGTGTGGATGGCCTGGTCCCTGGTCTTGTGGTCCCAGAGGTTGTACCTTATCAGCCACAGACTGTCCCGGCCGGCAGGCTTATCAGTGCTGCGGTCAGCCGACCGTGCAACTAAACAAATGACTCGCCATAAAAAGTCTGGCTCTGGGTCTGGCTTCAGCAGGGGCGGACTCGATCTCGTCCAGCGCACTGATATGCAGCCTGGAGTCTCTCGTATCAATAGACAGCTTAATGGCCATGCTGCTAAAATCCGGTCTGGCCCAAGTTTGAGATGAGGCATTAAAATAGCTTCAAATTCGAAAATACTAGAATTAGGCCTAATGATAACGCCCACCGGTGTTGTTGGTAATACCTATCTATTCTAATCACTGTCTTACTTTGCATGGCTTGTGACACCTGTGGTAGCCTGGGAAAGCCGAGAGCTCGGAACTGATAAAAGTTGTAACTAAATAATAATAATCTCTAGGTTCTACCTATATAGCATACGTTTGGGGATCGCTTATAAAGTTATTCAAATAACATAATGTAGCATCATACATTTATAAAAAAAATATATAAATGATTAACAAACTACAAAAGAACTTCCCGTAGTCAGGTAAATTTCAATATAGCTCTGAATCCAGTTGACTCGGTTTGAGACAATATATATAATAATTATAATATTGAAAGCTGTTGCATTGTTAAACAATAAAAAGGCACAGCGAAGCTGCCTGCCATTAGCGTCGCATGTTTCCTTTGGCAATCATTATAGCATAGAAATCCAAAAAAGATTTGGCCAATTGTCTAATTAAAATAATATCGTAGTTTATTGTACACACATTAATGAATATAAATTGTACATTCAATCGATAGAATTATGTATTTATTGAATAGAAATTTCTGATGCGGAGCTTGTCCGTAATTTTCGGCCTAATGAAGCACATTTGTATTCGAGAGGACGGAACTTTTTGTTTATTTGAAAAAACATTTCCAGAGTTTTGTGACTTGACTTGCGACCGTTCTCTCGTCCGTCCGGACATCCAATTTCAACGAGGGGTTAATGTGGTAGGACAGGAAAGCGAGTGCGGGATCGGCTTCTGTTTTGGTATAACAAATCGAAGTTTGAGTCGAAGCTTTGAGCCTTAAAGCGATCACGACTGTTTCGTAAGACTACACATCCAAATTTTCATAACGATTACTTACAACGATAACCTACATACAATACAATAGATACAGATACAGATACAGATACAGATACAGATACACATACAAATACATACAAGTCTTCCCAGCTCCATTTCATATAGACTACGGATTCGGAGGGGAGAGGAAACGGGAACGGGATCGGGAATGGGGACAGGGAACAGGGAACAAGGTTGGGATTAGGGATGGGCTTGGGATAGTCCCAGTTCCTAGCTAAGGCTTACACTACACTATAAGACACCCAGAGACCCCTCGAACTGCGACCAGACTAAGACTAGAGCGCCTAGTATCTGGCGGCGGGCTGGTTCTCCTTGTTCTGCTTCTTGTTCATGTCCACCTGTGCGGTGGCCAGGTAGTTGGAGCCCTCCAGGTGCAGGGTGCTCTGTCGGTGCGAGTTGCGGATGAGGCAGAACGTGGCCAGCAGCAGCAGGATGACGCCCAGGGCGCACAGGCCCAGTATGAGGCCTACGCGGATCTTGGGCGGCACCTGTTCGGCGAAGCGCATAAGGTCGGTGACCTCGTCGGGCAGATTGTCGATGCCCTCCTCAAACCACAGGATGGGGAAGATGATGTCCGGGAAGTTGGCCACCTGCTTGATGTCGAACACCTGGCTCACCGCCAAATTGATCTGGATGCGGCCACGCACTCGCAGCGTAGTTCCCAATTTCTGCAGAAGAAGAGAAAGTTAGATGGTTGATAAGACTGAGATGAGACTGATGGAGCGTGAAGCCTTACCGGCTGGACGTCGAAGAAGAACTGGTGCAGTTCCTTCTGGGGCGGGGAGATGCCCTCCACTTGGGTCCTCAGGCTATCGTCGGCCAGGTAGAAGTGCGGGAAGCTCAGCATGATGGGGGAATCTGAGGAGCAGCCAAGGAGATCAGATTAACCCGGGGGAGGAGAAGTAACAGCGAAATCCCGCTTACCGTATTGGCACAGGGAGACATTGAAGAGGCCGTTGGGCGAGCACGAAGGCTTGCCGGCGGGGCAGAAGCACATGTTGTCCGGATGACTGTCCACGTCGGCAAAGACCCACTCGGGTGGGGTGAAGCGGTAGCCGGGCACCTCGTTCGAGGTTTCCACCTCTTTCTCGAAGACCAGGGGCAGCAGGCGGCACAGGTCTTTGTCGTACACGTGCAGGATGCGGTCCTTTTCGATGTGCGGCGGGAAGATAGAGCCGTCGGTGCCCGCCAGGCTGTTGCACGCCTCGGTGGTCCAGTGTGGCAGGTGGGTGCGGCCGTTGTAGTTGTCGATGATGCCGTACTTCGTGATGTCCTCCACGCCCGTGTTCACGGTGATGCGGTCGGAGGAGGTGCCATTCTTGCCGTACAGCAGGCCGAACTCCTCGTAAGGCAGCTTCTGCTCCTTGGGCACTACGTCCTTGGCCAGCTTCAGAAGCGGATCCTCGTAGCCCCAAAGCAGCTGCCCGACGGAGACCTGGACGAACGGCTTGATCTTCAGGATGTCCATGATGCTGGCCATCGCCAGTCGCAGGAACCTGTCCATTGAAAGTTCAAGGTTAGTGGCGGCCAGGGTCACGGAGGCGGATTACAAGTGCACTTACCTGGCCGCGTGCTTGCTCTGGGAGGTGGCGCTCAGCATGGGAATGTTGGGCACAATCACGACGTCGTCTTCGGGGCCCACGGAGAGGTCTTCGCGGAACGAGTAGATCTTTCGCAGGTTGTAGCTCAGCGTGCCATTGTCATTCTCCACGATATTCACCTTTTCCCAGGTCTCGCTGCAGATCGGAATGGGGGATTCAGATCGAGGCCGGCATTAGCAGGAGGGTGGAGGCTATTTACCTGTAGACATAGGGTCCCACTTCGTCGACAATGGCCTTGGAGCCATTGCTGAGGAAATCGTCGGCATTGGTCACGTTGTATATGTACAGGCTGATCCTGGGCTCCACCGGGGGCTTGGCCCACCAGCCAAAGGTCTTGGCGCCGGGGCGCAGGGCCACCATGCGGTCCACGACAGCATCGATCAGCACGGAGAATTCACAGGCCACCACAATGCCGCCGATTATCAGAGCCGCGGCAATGACGATCGTAATCCCTGGAAAACCAAGGTGATTGTTGAACAATTGTGTTCACCGAATGCATAAATTAACGCGGCTAACTGGGATGAGTCAGTCGGGAGGGGGGATCAATCTGAGTTGTTATTGAGCGGGGACGTGGAAACGTGGATTTGATCGAGGCAAATATTTGAGGAGAAGGCTATAAATATTTATTCGGCGCCCGTTTGAGTCAGCTTGAATTGAATCACTAACCCTCTGACCTTTAACCTCAGTTATGAAACCCCCCGAGCTAGTGAGTTATCCGATAAATATCCAGCAATTAGTTGGGATTGAATAATTACAATTCGATCAGAGAGCTGGAAAGTCTACTTGAAATAGAATGGGTTATAATCGGATCCGAGTATCCCTGGCCGAAGAAGACGACCTCTGGAAAAGTACTACTACGCAATAGCTCCAACTCATGAAGTGAGCTACAGTTAAAGGTTGGGATAGTAGCCAGTTTATCCTATCCGGCGCACTTTGAGCGGCTTTAAAGTGTATCCCCATCCGGAGACCAGTCTAACCAGTCGCCAGAGCAGAAACTACACTATTAAAGTGAATATGTATATGTATGTGTATGTGTATACCCTGAGAGCGCAAACAATAACAAAAACTAGAATCGGGCACGTGGAGTTATAATCCAAAGCCAAGCGAATCGCATTGGCTAGGCGGAGAGTACTTGCGATTCCTCCTCCCATTGCGTTGTGCATAATTAGCTTAGGACGGGATTATTACACAAATCAAGTCGGAAATATCCATATTGAAATTACTTGCCAGGCAAGAATGTAGTTATACAATCAGTTGTTAATGTCTCCCAGATCGGCATTATCATACTTACACCACTTCCTGAGGTATGTGCTGGACAATTTGGTGCACAACTTGTGCTTGGGCCCGTTCATGATGTGGTTAGGTTTGGGTGCTGTGGCTGGTGGTGCTAGTTCTGGAAAAGCAAAACAAAGATCATCGTAAAGAGACCTAGAGGTACTGGTTAAGTGGGTTTTTTCATCGTTAATCTATAATTAAGAACGAAGCCAGATAAACTGGAATGCAATCGCTCATATCGCTGGCGGGTCGCGGCCATCGCTCGACGTTCATGATCTTGGGGCCGATCATGGTCTCCCCAATTCCTCAATTCCCCCATAGAGATCTCGGGGAGATGTCATCGGAAGAGTGGCAGAAATGCGGCTGTCGATGCCTCGACCTCAGACACGTTTTT
The DNA here is from genome assembly GCF_035046125.1 of Drosophila serrata. NCBI lineage: Eukaryota > Metazoa > Arthropoda > Insecta > Diptera > Drosophilidae > Drosophila > Drosophila serrata. The sequence goes on along the minus strand of NW_028257232.1, from coordinate 435,486 downwards.
GGGGCGTGTTGGCCTTGTGCTGTTTTGACATCGCTTTGCTCGTCGATGTTGCTTTGTCGCTCTGTCGATGTTGCGGTTTCGCCCAAAAGCCAATTCATCGCGGAGCACAAAAGCGAGAAACCAATTCGGGGGGACTGACTCCGGTTCGAGTAGAACCTTCGAGTCAGCACAACCTGGTACTGCTACTAATTGTCAGCAGTACTTGGTGCTCCCTTCCTGGCAGGGTTTACCTTGAAGCTCAGCTCCGGCAATTAAGCACTCTTTAATGGGCCGGCAGGCTCCGCTCAGCTCTGCTCGACGCTGCTGAGGTCGGAGCAAATGGCTGGGACCTTGACCGGGGCCAGGGCTACGGCATAAACATGTATCTCTCAGGTGCGGATATTCGTGCGTAAACCGAAACGTTTACAATTGACGATTCCAGGCAGGCCATTATTCATATTCATAAAACAAAGCTAAGCTGAGCAGATTCGGACTCTGATTCGGAGACGGATTCGGCTAATGGCCAGCCATTTGCAGGCCCCGCACGGCCGGAGACAATAGAAACATTTTAATTGATCCCTTGACGTTCGATCCGATCCGATCCGAGACTGTCCCGCCCAGCTGCATACAAACGGCTGTCTTATCACAGCCAACTTCAGATGGAGCACGTTCGCACCTCGGCCCGATCTGTGCAATTCTTGGAGTCTGGCGGAAGCGCTTTTTATGATTTCTCCAACGAGAGATTCGGCTAAAAAGCATTAAACTTTGTACTTTGAGTCCGCTCTACCCTATCATCGCACACATACTCGACTACAGCTACGGGTTTATTATTTGTCGAGTTTACTGCGCTTTTCGAACGCTACAAGGTCGCACTCCTCCGTCTCCGTCTCCGTCTCTGTCTCCGCCTCCCGAAGGCTTTATTGACGTCGCTTTAACACACACTCGGGCAGGGCTTAAATATTCGTACTCAGGCATTAAGCCGCGATCCACTACCATCGGGCAGTGGTCGACGATGATGCCCATTGAATACTAATTAGCCCATAATTATTTCACCTCAAATGTATTTTCGGTGACACTCGATCGGCCCCAGCATTTGAGCCATTAATCAACGATTTCAGACTGGGATTGGGTTTTGATTTGGATTCAGTTTACCAAATTTTGCTGTTTAAACTGCAGTTGTTTTTGGTTTGCCTGCTAATTGGGGTCTGTGTTCACGGCCCATTGGCTTGCTGAGCCTTGCTTTTGCAGAACCGAGTGACTCAAACTCAGATTCGAACTCAGACTCGAACTCGGACCCAGAAGCCGTAAACAACTGTTTGTTGATTGTTTTGATTTCCTCTTATCAGGTTGGAAAGTATGCAAAGCACAGGATCGGGAAAACCCAGGCCGCCGCGGTCACAGCCTTACCACCAACAGCTTTCGGCATTCCAGCGAATTGCGGTACAGCTGATGTAATAGTCTTATTTTATTTTGGTTTCACTTGTTGTGGCTTTTCAATTAGCAGCTCCAGCTGCCCGGCCAGAATCAGCAAGCTTCAATAGAAATTTACTTTCTAAAAACACACGTTTTGTGCGCAGATTGAACCGAAAGCGGAATCACGGCCAGCACATCCGCCGTGGCTCCGATCGAAGCTTGGAGCTTGGAGCTGGGAGCTGGGAGGCACAGAGATCCAGTGGAGACGAGGAGCCAGGTCTCATAATTTCACTGCGTTTAAGTGTTGCACAAATAAATACAAGCGGTAGCAGCTATTTAGTGTAAGCAATTACCCTGACCCAATTTTGGGACGCTTGCCACTGGCGTCGACCAGGGCATACCCTGCACTAGACTAGACCTCCAACGAGGGTATTGGGGCAGTGCGTTGGGTTAAGTACTTCCACTCGAAACTAATGTAAAGAAAATGACTCGGGAAAGCCCTATGAGCGGAGTGAAACTCGGCAGTTGCTCGACTTAAAGTCGTTTCAAAGTTAACCGAGTTCGAAATGCAATAAATATTGCCAAGGCGATACGTTACGATCGGTTAAGTGCACTTGGCTAATAGGGAAAGCTTGTTGAGCGGATATTAACTAGAAATTGACTGCTTTAAAAAAGAAATAATTCTTCTTACAGAGATTTTTTGCCCGAAAGAGTATTCCAGGAGCCGCCTCATCAGATTCCACCGCTGATGATTGCGGCCACGGTGGTGACACTGAGAGCGGCCAAAATGGGTAGCGAGTTGCCGACTGAAATTCACCTGCCTGCATTTGATAATACGAAATGAAATGGCTTTTAAATTTGTGCGTTTAACAATGTAGATGTCGCCGTCAATGGCGTGACTGACATGTGCTGCGGACTCGCGAGTGGCTCATCTTGGGCTGTCAGTAGGTCAGTTTCGCCGCAGTTACAGCGACGACCGTCGCGGAGTGTGTGTGCTGTTGTGGGGCTGAGTGTGGCTGCTTTCGCAGTGAAATGTGTCAACAGAGACAGAGCCTGGCAATTGTCACCTCAATTTACGATCAACGGGGAACGGTCCGAAGCCCTAGACCTGCCGCTTCTGCTGCTGCCGTGATGAAGATGATTCAAAGCTCGGCGGTTTGCTGAGTTGCTGGGCCTGAGACCTCTTGGCCCCAGCTCTGGTGCAACCTTCGCATAATCGCATTGTTATGTGGTCAACAAAAAAAAAAAAAATGAAGAAAAAAGCTTGCAGCAGCAGGCCCCTCTATTTATTTATGTATTTATTTATTTATCTGAGGTTTCTTGCCAGCGCACGCTTAGTTTCGGATCTTGTATCTTGTGTGTGTTTTCGGCAGACTTTTTATTTGATTTCGCCGTGTGCCGCTGGCTGGCTGCTTCGTGGCAGCTTGGCTCTGCTCAGCTCAGCTCAGCTCAACTCCGCTCAGCTCGAGTGCAGAGCAAAATTTCACTTTTTCCACACAAGTAATCATAAAACTATGCACGTACATCAAATGCGCTTTTGGCAGGGCCGTAGACAGCATTTAGCCGCTGCCTCAAGCCCCAAGACTCCCCAAGACACACAAACAAAACAAAATCAAAGCCCCCCCAGAGCCCCTAAAGCATAATTCAATGATTTTCCGCTTTTGTAGCGAGGCAAAGTCGCTGGCGAAGTGGTTTCATTTTGGCTGACTGGGCAAGGTCTTGCTCAACCAAGAGCCATGATCAGAGCGGAGACGCAGGCGGAGATGGATGGAGTTGGATTCGGTTTCGGATTCGAATTGGGAGACTTGAAGCCAAGGGTCGGTGGTCCATCAATCGGACTGCAGCAATTGGACTCTCTTGCAGCTCCCTGGAATGCGACCAGTCGCCAGCTGGACAGGCTGGACGAGCTAAATGGTAGCTGGAGCTGGAGCTGGAGTAGCCACAAACCACAGGCATTTCCAAATGGAAACAAATACGAGTACACACACATGCCGGGACACTCACACGGGGACAACGCGGACAGCTCACTCACACTGGGGGGATTTGGTACGGTCTTGCCGCTTAGATTCTTGCGCCCGGACTGGAACTGGAAACTTGGAGCGGCGGTACGAGGAACTCACGACAGGTGGAACGTCTTAACTGGGGGCTACCGCCGGCAAAAAACGTCAACGACTCGAACGCTCGCAGTGCCGCCGAGAAACTGAAGTCGCCGTCTTCGAGTGGAGCCCCAACGTAAGATGTTCAGGCGGCGAAAGCTCCCAGCCAGAAGCTTGGCTTGCTGCTCGGCGTTGCGACAAAGCGAAAACTGGAAAACCTGATAAACAGGTAGAGGCGAGCGACGACGAATGGCAGGTAGCTGCCAGTGTGCGAGTTTGTGTGTGGCGCTGCAAAAGCGAGAGTGAGCGAACGGCGAACGGCGAGAGCTTTCCACTGCAACGCATGCGATAAAAGCTCAGGCCGGGCGAGATCGGGTGGGCCGAGGTGGACAGAGGTGGACAGAGGTGGACAGAGGCGAGCCGGAGGAGCCCAGTTGGCAGGCTGATAAACAAGTTTGTTGCTTGCATTGAAGTCTTTCGTTTCATTGCGTTGCATGGCGCGTTCCGTTTCGAACCCGAGTCGAAGCCAAAATATCTCATTGATTGCCACACCAATACCGCTGCACTCGGGCCGATTATGATAGCTGCTACTGCCATGGAGTTGCAAGTGACTCATGCAATTGTTGCCAAACCCCAGCGACGACAGGTTGCAGTCAAAGAATGTATGCAAAGTTGACAGCACCAGCGACTATCCAGCGATCCAACAGCGAATGCTTGATTTTCATTGCGCAAGGCTTTGTGCTTGCCCAGAATCTGAACCTGGGACTGGCTCTACTGGGAAATGCGCAATCCAGCTGTGGAAATAACTGGCGAGAGCAACTTGCTGCATTTGCATAAGCCAATCGAAGTTACGGGGAAATATTAATTGGAAATGTTACTCGAGAAATTGCCCCCAGAGAGTTCTGGCTAATGATAACAATTTTCCAGCTATGATTCAGGGGCAAACTTCTATATAGACTAGACAGAAATTCTCCCAAAGAAGTGGAAATTGGCAAAAAAAAACCCTTATGATTTTAATAAAAGTGTATTCATTTATAAAAAAATAAAACTCATTAGCCTAACTGATGGTAAGACATATAAGATAAAGGACATAATTTTAGTTAATATGCTAATGCATTTATTGCCTATAAAAGTCTGACTAACCGTACCGCCTTAAAAATAGGATAACTAACTCAAAAATGCATTAATTTCCATTCTGACAACTGTTTTGTGTTTGTTTTTACAATGGTAACCAATCTGCAAAATTTAAAAAATACAATTATTTTTGCCAATTTTTGACAATTTTAACGATGTAACCCCTTATAAAATGTTGGAAAAAATTGGCAAAAAGTTATTATCTTTTAGATTCGATTCGCCTCTTTATGCTGATCAAGAATATACATGGTTTATAGGGTTAGAAATGATTCCTTTATAGGGTTTCAAGCTTCTGACTAAAACCATAATACCAACTTTTGAGTCCATATTATTTATATTTTAATCTGACAATTTGTTCAACAAATCAAAATTAAAAAATCTCATAACTTAGCCAAAAAAGCACTACCATGCTATTTTTTATTAGGCTAATAATATTTATAATATTTGTGACAATTTTAACGATGTAACTTATAAAATGTTAAAAAAATTGGCAAATTTTATTATCTTTCCTACATGCCTAGACATGTGAAATGTTGAACGTGATCAAGAATATATATGATTTATGGGGTCGGAAATGAAATTTTAAAATTAGTTTTTGACAATGTTATGATGAAACGATCAATTCTACAACTTTAGAAGGGAAACTGCTAATGTATTTGTTTGGCTTTTAGAATAAAGCTTCCTTTTCTGATTAGTTTTAATATATAATCTATAATCTATATTCTAAAGTCACTTTTTTGTTCACTATAGCTAAGTTCAACTGTCCCGTAAAGTAGTTCACATTCTGGACCGGCAATAACAAATGCTCTAGCTACGTAGAAGGCGAACCAAGACATTATCGCCCAGTGATTTTCGACATTCCTCGTCAAGTCCAACCACAATTACACACCACACACCACACCCCACACCCCACACACTTCCGCACCGTACCCAACTCGACCCGTATCCGAAGCTCGACTCCACGGCGACTTTGCATGCCAATAAGGCTAACCGGGTTGCATGCGACCTTTCTGTTTATGTAAACTGCCATACAAAATGGCGCATTTGTGGCCGTAAATGATGCAATAATGATAAATAATAGCACTACGCATCATACATATATGTTAACTCAACTGTCGTGGCGTGGCGTGTCATCAATTGCTTCAGGTGACCTTCACCCCACTCCCGTTAAGCTTGGGGTCAACCTTTACTCACTGTACACAATGGCCCATACTTCCATCAAGGAGATGCGTTCCAAACGGGATTCCTTCCTCCTCGTCTTGGAAATTCGGCTTTTCTCGCTGATAATTTCGTGACTATTTCGTGTATTTGAGTGTGACGGAAATTACTTGGCACTTGACGACCCGGCAACCAGGTTGATAAGCCAGCTCTCCTACGTCTGATAAGATTCTCCTGTAAGCGGCCGTTGAGGAAGTGGCCTGGGCCTCGAACAGCCTCAGCGGCTGATGACTTAGAGTCGCTCAGGGTGTCACCTGAACTTGGAAGCCCGCCTAAGGTTGGATCTGGAAAGGGTGGGAGGGTGACCGAACAGGTAAATGTTTTGCAGTTAGCCCGGCAGTATCGACAGGGCCATTAACTAGCACGAACAGATTAGGATTGCGTTATTGAATTATTGAAAGCCCAACCGCGTCATCGGCCCGGGAGCAAAACAAAAGGTTCAGCGGGGCTATCAGTCGCTCAGTCGAACAAAACACACCGAGGCACTGGCTCCGAGCAGGGATTCGGATTCCGGAGCGATCGGGGAACGACAGATGAGTTGTAAACTCTTGACTAAGCTGATAAATGCCTGAGCACACAATCGCGGCCTAGCCGTGGGGTTCAATAACTCGACTCCGGTGGGGGTTCTTCTAGCCGCGACAGCGAACGTGCCGGGAGTCCGAGAGCCCGATGATAAGCCAGTCTAAATATATCCAAGAATTGCGAATTGCGAAATTGAAACAGAGAAATCAGCACTGAGAGTTGGAGAGATGGGAGCACCTATCCCGGCAAGTGCTCCAAGTGGACCCGCCTGCACTTCTCGCTGCCTTCGATAATCGCTCGAGCAAACAATATGCAATTCTCCAAGTCAAGGGTCCCAGAACGTCTTAAGTGCTCAAGTGCTAATTAAACTGTTTTTTCAATTCCCTTGAGCAAAGCGAGCGCACACACCTATGAATAGGCCCAGACCAGTGGAGGAGGCAACTGTGGAGGAGATCGTGGCACTAGGTAATACTGCTATTAAAACGTGTCCGACAGCTTCTTCGATTGGACTGTGGACTTGGTCAATGTTTATAAAAATAAGACGAGCTGGTAGCTGAAGTTTTCATATCCTTTGAGTTTATTGGATAACAAAATATATAATTAAAGACTTTTCTTCGGCAATCACAAACAAAAGAGTAGAGAAGTATTGTCCAAAAAGTAAAATTCTATGATTTGTGTTTAAAATAAAATAATAGTGTTAAATTATCATGGCAATGTGCCGGCGTCTTTGTGCGTCTTTAGCTGGCTTTTGTACAAAACGTAAATCGTTCTTAAAATGTTAATTAATTAATTAAGTTAATTAAGATCGTACAATAAGCATATATTAAGCGGCTCCCCCGCTCCATCTCCTAACTCGGCTATAATGACGATGCTGGAGCGGAACGACACAGCTGGGAGGCTGCATATGGGTCCGCCGTCTCCCGCCTCTGCCATGAGCGGTCGCCATCGGTGGCTCCTTTGTGTGTTCGCGACGATTAAATTTGCACTTTGTCTCGCGGCACACGCACAAAGCCAAAGCTGCTACGTAGTAAACAAGAGATCCCGGTTCCCGGCAGCGCAGCCGCCGCCAGTCGCTCGTCGTCCAGCGGTAATCAGCAGTCGTAGCTGACCGCCCGCTCTTATCACTTACTGCCGTGCCAGAGGCAGAGGCGCTGGCTGCGACGCTGAGGCGCCGTCGACGACGACTGCGAGGAATGAGGAAAGAGGAGCGACTGCGTCGCGCTGCTGCCCCAGCTGCTGCTCACTGCTGGGGCGAACTGATTCCGAGCGTCGTAGTAATAACTTGTTTGGTGGGCAGTACGCACCATTCCAGTCTAGCGGAGAACCAGTGCTCCAGTGGCAGCCTCAAATCCCCGCGAAGATCTAATCGGAGCAGTAGATAGTGCGTGGGCCGGCTCGATTGCTTCGCCGTGCAATCAAACCTTAATCAGAATCCGCGGGCAAGTGGATCAAGCGGTGGCTATATAGCAATATAGCCAGCCACAGCGATAACCGACCGAATTCCCCCACAAAACGCTCGTGAATACTCCGGATTTAATTGTCGCTGTTCAGCTGGAAAAACTAAGCCACGACAGGAAGGGGGAGGAGGGAGCACAGGAAAACAACACTGGAAAACCAGCTCCAACTCCAGCTGCAGGTCCAGTTAATAGATCCGAGAGACCAACAACAACAACAGCAACAACAACAACAAAAACAATAACAACGATCGAGCTGACAAAAGAGAACGGCGACAAAACAAAGAAGCAGGCGAACAAAGGCACACAGCACAACGAAAAGAACAGAGCCAAGTGTAGAGAAGCGAAGAGAAAGAAAACGAGAAGAAGCGAGGCACGGATACAAAACAAGTCGGTCGCAGTCGCAGCATAGATACATAGATACAGATACAGATGCAGATGCATATACAGATACGGATACGGACTCAGCCGCTGCATCCACTCACAGCATCCAACAGGAGGAGCATCACCACTCTGCGGGGGAGTGGGCGAGAGGAGGGGTATTAAAATATAATATTATTCAGCAGCCACACAACACAGTGTTTTTTGTGCTGTGCACACAGCGTAAACACGACGAAATTGTTAATTAAGACGCCAAATGTTTGGCAGTCGTCGAAAGTGCAAAGCAAAGCAGCCGCGTGAGCAGCGAGAGAGCGCCAGATAAGAGCTGTATGTGCCTGGTGTGTGTGTGGGTGCGCTCTCTAGTAGTACCTGAGTGTCTGTGAGTTCGGTTTCCTTTCCGTTTCGTTGCGAGCACGTTTGACCACCACCGAAATAACACCCACCGAACAGCTGTGCCCCAAAGCTCACTCCAAGTGCATGCCGCTGATCTACGCTCTCGAGCTCTCGCTCACACACACCCGCATCACGTTATCAGTCAATGGCACTTTTCTGCAACTGATTCCGGCGCACGAGTGAAAAGGAGGGCGGCTGCGGTGGAAAGCGGGAACCTTCGTCGCGACAAGTCTTCAACCCATCCATTGGAGGCTTCCAGGCGGTAAGTGTCGGAGTCAAGTGCAGTGGTATTTGGCGATAGCGGAATTTTTCACAAGGCCCTAGTTCTCAACAGACTAAGTCAAACACACCTATCACGACCGATCTGCTGAAGGTTAGTGATTGTGTAAATACGTATATGTAGTAAAGAAAACATAGATATCAACATGCCCCGATGATTAGTCCTAGTTCCAGCTAAGGATTACAAACCAAGTAATTCCTCCCAATTCCAAAACTTTTATTGCGATCGGTGGTCCAAACTCCCACTCCAAACTCTCCACTTAAAATCTATTTAAATTTCAGGAGGATGATAGCACCCCTTACCGTTTACTATTGCACACAGAAATCATTTAATACTAGGAATAGTATCTATTATCTATACTTATCAGTTCCACCAACTATCTGTTAGATGGTAGTCACAGTATAATCAATAGAACCTCCTCCTCGCGATCGCCATCGGGTTCGTGTTCGTGTTCGTGTTCGTGTTCCTGTCCGTTCACATTTTCTTATAACCCATATAACGATCATTATATTGGAAAATTACTACGCTCAGGTTGCGCCTTATCAGAGCCGTTGACCCGCTTTCAAAGTTAGCAAATCAGAACTTACCCCATGGTTGCCAAAGCTCAACTCTATGCACACACGCTGATAGCACACGCTGATAGTTGTTGTCTCGATTAATTTATGAATTAATGCCTAGTTAGTATGTACTGGGACCAAGAACATATATGTGCTCCTAGAGCTAGAGTCCCAAGCTGGTGATAAGAACGGGAGTACATATATACAGCTGAACTTTGATTTCAGCACGGGCAGAAGCAGCGATCAGCGAGCAGCATGCGAAGGCTCTGGGAGTATAAGCCCCGATTAGTTTGTGAAAACATCTGTAATCGCATGGTTAAGAGTCCTCAACCCGCGGAAGATTGCTCCGAGAATCGAAAAAACGAGCGATTGACTACTTATAATCAATCTAACCATCAATTGAATCCGTCAAATATTATTTCTCCAAGAGGTAGTATAGGTACGCCGGACATCGCGCAGAGACTTTAAAATAGTGATTCAATCTAGTGTGGCTGTTGCGCCTATGTGTTCATTGAACCCGAGTTTGGCCGATAAGCTAGTAATCTAGTGCCAAAGCTATCCCTTTGAGGCGCCACGTGTTTGTCTTTCTACAGATTGCTTATGGGGAAGAGAAGAGGAGAATAAACTCATATCGTGGAGGCTGTGGCGTAATATTGGGATATACAAAGCCCGATAAGAAGTCTCTCAATTACAATACTTTCAGCTCTGCCCCAGATACACCCACAATGCCACGTGCGACCACCAGCAACCCTGAGGTGGCCTTGCCAGCCGCCCACCAAGACTGCGATCTCACAGTGGCCGCCATCAGGTCCAAGTCCAACACACTCAACTCCCAGCTGAATAGGGTCGGAACGGGAACCTTTGGAGGCTACGGCATGGCGAGTGGGGCCGAGAAGCCGAAGCCGGTGCTGCAGATGATACTGGAGGCCTTGGGACTGCGAAATCAGGCGCAGAGCCGCGAGCCAACGTCCAAGGATATTGGAACTCTGATAAGTGAGTAGAGCGCTGTTGATAAGCCGGGAGGCTTGATTAATCCGCGTCCTCCGTCTCCGTCTCCCCCAGTGCTGGGCGTAATGTTTCTGCTGTTCGTGATCGGCGTCACTGGATTCTTCGTAATGTGGTTCACCGAGTTCTACAACAACACAATGCTGGAGGTGAGAGATGCTGTTTTGCAGGCCTTAGTACTATTCTCCAGCTAAATCCATTTAACCCACAGAATCTTATATTGGCCGAGAATTCGGAAACGGCCAAAGACTGGCTCAACCCTGACCCCAAGTTCGACACCTTACTGAAGGCGCACATATTCCACTACCCCAATATCGAAGACTACTTAGAGGGGCGGGCGGACAAGATAAAGGTCGTGGACGTGGGTCCACTCACTTACCAAGAGCACACGATCAAAGATGAGGTTTCCTTTAACAACAACTTCACGGTCACTTTCAGGGTAAGGATTCTAACGACATTTACGAGTAGTGTCTGTGCTTAACCATGTGATTTCATTTTAGGACCGCAAATCGTACAAGTTTCTGCCGGAGAAATCGTCTGTTAGGGAGGACGTAGTGCTGATGGTTCCAAATGTGCCACTCATCTCTGCCGCCGGACACGTAAAGCGCATGCCGTATGCCGATCGATTAGTCGCCGGTTTTTTTATCAAACAATTCAAGGAGCCACTCTTTAAAAACCTAACGGCCTCCGATTTTCTCTGGGGCTACGAGGATAAGATTATCAAATTGAAGAGTCTGGGCATGGGAAAGAAACGCTTTGGCCTCCTGATGAACGTAAGTGCCAAGCTCTAAAAGGTTGACTGCTCTGCTCTAAAAAGGTAACTCTTATTTAGCGTAACGGAACCAGCGTGGACTCGGTACAGCTCAACACAGGCGAGGATGACATCAGGAAGTTCAGCATAATTACCCAGTTTAATGGGATGCCGCAGCTAGACTACTGGGATGGAGACGAGTGCAATCGAATTGACGGCTCGGAACCCTCAATGTTCTCGCCGAACTTGCTGCAGAACCGAAGCACCATCAATGTGTTCCTTCAGGTCCTGTGCCGAAAGGTGCCGCTCCATTTTGAGAAGGAGGTTACCATCTTGAATAACATCGATGCAATTCGCTACAAGACGCCAATGAACGTGTTTGCCAAACCCGAATTTAATCCAGCGAACGCGTGCTACTGCACGAACACGGAGATGTGCCTGGAGAGTGGAGTGATCAACGCCACCAAGTGCTACGGGGATTCACCCATCTTTCCCTCATTTCCGCACTTCTTCACCGGCAATAAGTCGTACTATGATCTCTTCGAGGGCATCAAACCGGAGGCGGAGCTGCACCAGACGTACGCCGATATCCATCCGCGTTTTGGCTTCCCCATTGGCGGAGCCTCACGCGTCCAGATCAACATCATGCTGGACAAGACGCCAATACTGGAAAGTAAGTAGAGCTTATAAGACATACTTTTCGTGTAGGACTAGATTTACTTATGCACCTATTCCAGATAAAGCCGCTCGCCTAGTAAATGCCACCATCCTTCCGCTAATCTGGATCGAGATCACTGCGGGCGACTTCGGTGAGGATGTGCTTCACACACTTTTCATGACCACCTATGGTCTCGACGCCATTCAGCTCGCGCTCAAGTACGGAACCCTCCTCATATCGGTGACGTCGTTCAGCCTGATCATTGCCGGGGTCTACTTCCTCAACAGCAGGCGGGAGGAGCAGCTCCAGGAGAGCAAGTCATCAGCCGAGCTGGAAGCGCTGAACAGCGGACTCGCTGTGGTGCAGCACGTCAACCTGCCCGTGTCGGTGTAGCAAACCATCCATCCGAGTGATCGAAGTGCCATTAGTAATTTAGTTAGGGGCGGGTACGGGGGAAAGTTGTTGTTTTTTCAACTTTATGAGATTTTCGAATTTGTCTGCGCTTATCCTAGAATAGTTATTACAGAATAAGAGTGATTTAGGCTACGAAGAGTCGCCAGTTACCTTTAGTCAGTAGTTATCTGCTGTATATATGTAAAAAGAAAATGTTTAATAAACTGTCTATAACCTGTAACGAAAGTTTTTTTAACTTACGGAATTAATGTTCGATTTACTTCTTGTTAATGACGGAATGACAAAGATTATGCCGAATGCCAGAAGATAAACTACAACTATAATTTAAAATACTATAATGATTTTTACACCCCTTGCAGGAGTCAGAAGCTTAAAGGAAAATGAAGGAGTCATTTCCGACCCTACAAACCATATATATTCTTGATCAGCATCAACAGGCGAATCTTTTAAGCCATCTCCGGACGAAAAAAAATTTTTCAGAAATTTCCCATTTTTGTAAAAAAAAGGAAAGGGGTTACATCATGAAAATTTGCAAAAATCGGCCAAAAATTCACCCTTTAAATGGAGTATGCAGTTTTATTAACCTGCTAAAAATTAAGAATGGAACGCTTTCCGAATTGAAATTAATGCATTTTTGGCTTAGTTATGAGATTTTTAAATTTTGATTTGTCGTAAAATTTTAAAAATAAAATATTGTTAATTCCGATATAAAAATGGTATTGCACCTTCAGTCAGAAGCTTAAAAGAAAGTAAAGGAGACATTTCCGACCCTACAAATCATATATATTCTTGATCAGCATCAACAGGCGAATCTTTTAAGCCATCTCCGGACGAAAAAAAATTTTTCAGAAATTTTCCATTTTTGTAAAAAAAAAGGAAAGGGGTTACATCATGAAAATTTGCAAAACTCGGCAAAAAATTCACCCTTTAAATGGAGTATTCAGTTTTATTAACCTGCTAAAAATGATCAATGGAACGCTTTCCGAATTGAAATTAATGCATTTTTGGCTTAGTTATGAGATTTTTAAATTTTGATTTGTCGTAAAATTTAAAAAATAAAATATTGTTAATTCCGATATAAAAATGGTATTGCACCTTCAGTCAGAAGCTTAAAAGAAAGGGAAGGAGACATTTCCGACCCTACAAATCATATATATTCTTCATCAGCATCAACAGGCGAATCTTTCTAGCTATATCTGGAATCCTTTAAATGGAGTATTCAGTTTTATTAACCTGCTAAAAATGATCAATGGAACGCTTTCCGAATTGAAATTAATGCATTTTTGGCTTAGTTATGAGATTTTTAAATTTTGATTTGTCGTAAAATTTAAAAAATAAAATATTGTTAATTCCGATATAAAAATGGTATTGCACCTTCAGTCAGAAGCTTAAAAGAAAGGGAAGGAGACATTTCCGACCCTACAAATCATATATATTCTTCATCAGCATCAACAGGCGAATCTTTCTAGCTATATCTGGGCGAAAAAAATTTTTTTCAGAAATTTCCCATGTTGTGAAAAAAAGGAAAGGGGTTACATCATGAAAATTTGCAAAAATCGGCCAAAAATTCACCCTTTAAATGGAGTATGCAGTTTTATTAACCTGCTAAAAATGAACAATGGAACGCTTTCCGAATTGAAATTAATGCATTTTTGGCTTAGTTATGAGATTTTTAAATTTTGATTTGTCGTAAAATTTTAAAAATAAAATATTGTTAATTCCGATATAAAAATGGTATTGCACCTTCAGTCAGAAGCTTAAAAGAAAGTGAAGGAGACATTTCCGACCCTACAAATCATATATATTCTTCATCAGCATCAACAGGCGAATCTTTTAAGCCATCTCCGGCCGAAAAAAAATGTTTCAGAAATTTCCCATTTTCTGAAAAAAAGGAAACGGGTTACATCATGAAAATTTGCAAAACTCGGCCAAAAATTCACCCTTTAAATGGAGTATGCAGTTTTATTAACCTGCTAAAAATGAACAATGGAACGCTTTCCGAATTGAAATTAATGCATTTTTGGCTTAGTTATGAGATTTTTAAATTTTGATTTGTCGTACAATTTAAAAAATAAAATATTGTTAATTCCGATATAAAAATGGTATTGCACCTTCAGTCAGAAGCTTAAAACAAAGTGAAGGAGACATTTCCGACCCTAAAAATCATATATATTCTTGATCAGCATCAACAGGCGAATCTTTTTAGCTATATCTGGGCGAAAAAATTTTTTTTTCAGAAATTTCCCATTTTCTGAAAAAAAGGAAAGGGGTTACATCATGAAAATTTCAGAAATTTCCCATTTTCTGAAAAAAAGGAAAGGGGTTAAATCATGAAAATTTGCAAAAATCGGCCGAAAATTCACCCTTTAAATGGAGTATGCAGTTTTATTAACCTGCTAAAAATGAAGAATGGAACGCTTTCCGAATTGAAATTAATGCATTTTTGGCTTAGTTATGAGATTTTTAAATTTTGATTTGTCGTAAAATTTTAAAAATAAAATATTGTTAATTCCGATATAAAAATGGTATTGCACCTTCAGTCAGAAGCTTAAAAGAAAGTGAAGGAGACATTTCCGACCCTACAAATCATATAAATTCTTGATCAGCATCAACAGGCGAATCTTTCTAGCTATATCTGGGCGAAAAAATTTTTTTTCAGAAATTTCCCATTTTCTGAAAAAAAGGAAAGGGGTTACATCATGAAAATTTGCAAAAATCGGCCAAAAATTCACCCTTTAAATGGAGTATGCAGTTTTATTAACCTGCTAAAAATGAACAATGGAACGCTTTCCGAATTGAAATTAATGCATTTTTGGCTTAGTTATGAGATTTTTAAATTTTGATTTGTCGTAAAATTTTAAAAATAAAATATTGTTAATTCCGATATAAAAATGGTATTGCACTTTCAGTCAGAAGCTTAAAAGAAAGTGAAGGAGACATTTCCGACCCTACAAATTATATATATTCTTGATCAGCATCAACAGGCGAATCTTTTAAGCCATCTCCGGACGAAAAAAAATTTTTCAGAAATTTTCCATTTTTGTAAAAACAGGAAAGGGGTTACATCATGAAAATTTGCAAAAATCGGCAAAAAATTCACCCTTTAAATGAAGTATGCAGTTTTATTAACCTGCTAAAAATGAACAATGGAACGCTTTCCGAATTGAAATTAATGCATTTTTGGCTTAGTTATGAGATTTTTAAATTTTGATTTGTCGTAAAATTTTAAAAATAAAATATTGTTAATTCCGATATAAAAATGGTATTGCACCTTCAGTCAGAAGCTTAAAAGAAAGTAAAGGAGACATTTCCGACCCTACAAATCATATATATTCTTGATCAGCATCAACCCGATCATCAATTCCGACCCTACAAATCATATATATTCTTCATCAGCATCAACAGGCGAATCTTTCTAGCTATATCTGGAATCCTTTAAATGGAGTATGCAGTTTTATTAACCTGCTAAAAATGAAGAATGGAACGCTTTCCGAATTGAAATTAATGCATTTTTGGCTTAGTTATGAGATTTTTAAATTTTGATTTGTCGTAAAATTTTAAAAATAAAATATTGTTAATTCCGATATAAAAATGGTATTGCACCTTCAGTCAGAAGCTTAAAAGAAAGTAAAGGAGACATTTCCGACCCTACAAATCATATATATTCTTCATCAGCATCAACAGGCAAATCTTTCTAGCTATATCTGGGCGAAAAAATTTTTTTTCAGAAATTTCCCATTTTCTGAAAAAAAGGAAAGGGGTTACATCATGAAAATTTGCAAAAATCGGCCAAAAATTCACCCTTTAAATGGAGTATGCAGTTTTATTAACCTGCTAAAAATGAACAATGGAACGCTTTCCGAATTGAAATTAATGCATTTTTGGCTTAGTTATGAGATTTTTAAATTTTGATTTGTCGTAAAATTTTAAAAATAAAATATTGTTAATTCCGATATAAAAATGGTATTGCACTTTCAGTCAGAAGCTTAAAAGAAAGTGAAGGAGACATTTCCGACCCTACAAATCATATATATTCTTGATCAGCATCAACAGGCGAATCTTTTAAGCCATCTCCGGACGAAAAAAAATTTTTCAGAAATTTTCCATTTTTGTAAAAACAGGAAAGGGGTTACATCATGAAAATTTGCAAAAATCGGCAAAAAATTCACCCTTTAAATGAAGTATGCAGTTTTATTAACCTGCTAAAAATGAACAATGGAACGCTTTCCGAATTGAAATTAATGCATTTTTGGCTTAGTTATGAGATTTTTAAATTTTGATTTGTCGTAAAATTTTAAAAATAAAATATTGTTAATTCCGATATAAAAATGGTATTGCACTTTCAGTCAGAAGCTTAAAAGAAAGTGAAGGAGACATTTCCGACCCTACAAATCATATATATTCTTGATCAGCATCAACAGGCGAATCTTTTAAGCCATCTCCGGACGAAAAAAAATTTTTCAGAAATTTTCCATTTTTGTAAAAACAGGAAAGGGGTTACATCATGAAAATTTGCAAAAATCGGCCAAAAATTCACCCTTTAAATGGAGTATGCAGTTTTATTAACCTGCTAAAAATGAACAATGGAACGCTTTCCGAATTGAAATTAATGCATTTTTGGCTTAGTTATGAGATTTTTAAATTTTGATTTGTCGTAAAATTTTAAAAATAAAATATTGTTAAATATTAATATAATATTAATATATTAATTTCCATTTTTGTAAAAACAGGAAAGGGGTTACATCATGAAAATTTGCAAAAATCGGCCAAAAATTCACCCTTTAAATGGAGTATGCAGTTTTATTAACCTGCTAAAAATGAACAATGGAACGCTTTCCGAATTGAAATTAATGCATTTTTGGCTTAGTTATGAGATTTTTAAATTTTGATTTGTCGTAAAATTTTAAAAATAAAATATTGTTAATTCCGATATAAAAATGGTATTGCACTTTCAGTCAGAAGCTTAAAAGAAAGTGAAGGAGACATTTCCGACCCTACAAATCATATATATTCTTGATCAGCATCAACAGGCGAATCTTTTAAGCCATCTCCGGACGAAAAAAAATTTTTCAGAAATTTTCCATTTTTGTAAAAAAAGGAAAGGGGTTACATCATGAAAATTTGCAAAACTCGGCAAAAAATTCACCCTTTAAATGGAGTATTCAGTTTTATTAACCTGCTAAAAATGATCAATGGAACGCTTTCCGAATTGAAATTAATGCATTTTTGGCTTAGTTATGAGATTTTTAAATTTTGATTTGTCGTAAAATTTAAAAAATAAAATATTGTTAATTCCGATATAAAAATGGTATTGCACCTTCAGTCAGAAGCTTAAAAGAAAGGGAAGGAGACATTTCCGACCCTACAAATCATATATATTCTTCATCAGCATCAACAGGCGAATCTTTCTAGCTATATCTGGAATCCTTTAAATGGAGTATTCAGTTTTATTAACCTGCTAAAAATGATCAATGGAACGCTTTCCGAATTGAAATTAATGCATTTTTGGCTTAGTTATGAGATTTTTAAATTTTGATTTGTCGTAAAATTTTAAAAATAAAATATTGTTAATTCCGATATAAAAATGGTATTGCACCTTCAGTCAGAAGCTTAAAAGAAAGTAAAGGAGACATTTCCGACCCTACAAATCATATATATTCTTCATCAGCATCAACAGGCAAATCTTTCTAGCTATATCTGGGCGAAAAAATTTTTTTTCAGAAATTTCCCATTTTCTGAAAAAAAGGAAAGGGGTTACATCATGAAAATTTGCAAAAATCGGCCAAAAATTCAGCCTTTAAATGGAGTATGCAGTTTTATTAACCTGCTAAAAATGAACAATGGAACGCTTTCCGAATTGAAATTAATGCATTTTTGGCTTAGTTATGAGATTTTTAAATTTTGATTTGTCGTAAAATTTTAAAAATAAAATATTGTTAATTCCGATATAAAAATGGTATTGCACCTTCAGTCAGAAGCTTAAAAGAAAGTAAAGGAGACATTTCCGACCCTACAAATCATATATATTCTTCATCAGCATCAACAGGCGAATCTTTCTAGCTATATCTGGGCGAAAAAAATTTTTTTCAGAAATTTCCCATTTTCTGAAAAAAAGGAAAGGGGTTACATCATGAAAATTTGCAAAAATCGGCCAAAAATTCACCCTTTAAATGGAGTATGCAGTTTTATTAACCTGCTAAAAATGAACAATGGAACGCTTTCCGAATTGAAATTAATGCATTTTTGGCTTAGTTATGAGATTTTTAAATTTTGATTTGTCGTAAAATTTTAAAAATAAAATATTGTTAATTCCGATATAAAAATGGTATTGCACCTTCAGTCAGAAGCTTAAAAGAAAGTAAAGGAGACATTTCCGACCCTACAAATCATATATATTCTTGATCAGCATCAACAGGCGAATCTTTTAAGCCATCTCCGGACGAAAAAAAATTTTTCAGAAATTTTCCATTTTTGTAAAAACAGGAAAGGGGTTACATCATGAAAATTTGCAAAAATCGGCAAAAAATTCACCCTTTAAATGAAGTATGCAGTTTTATTAACCTGCTAAAAATGAACAATGGAACGCTTTCCGAATTGAAATTAATGCATTTTTGGCTTAGTTATGAGATTTTTAAATTTTGATTTGTCGTAAAATTTTAAAAATAAAATATTGTTAATTCCGATATAAAAATGGTATTGCACCTTCAGTCAGAAGCTTAAAAGAAAGTAAAGGAGACATTTCCGACCCTACAAATCATATATATTCTTGATCAGCATCAACCCGATCATCAATTCCGACCCTACAAATCATATATATTCTTCATCAGCATCAACAGGCGAATCTTTCTAGCTATATCTGGAATCCTTTAAATGGAGTATGCAGTTTTATTAACCTGCTAAAAATGAAGAATGGAACGCTTTCCGAATTGAAATTAATGCATTTTTGGCTTAGTTATGAGATTTTTAAATTTTGATTTGTCGTAAAATTTTAAAAATAAAATATTGTTAATTCCGATATAAAAATGGTATTGCACCTTCAGTCAGAAGCTTAAAAGAAAGTAAAGGAGACATTTCCGACCCTACAAATCATATATATTCTTGATCAGCATCAACAGGCGAATCTTTCTAGCTATATCTGGGCGAAAAAAATTTTTTTCAGAAATTTCCCATTTTCTGAAAAAAAGGAAAGGGGTTACATCATGAAAATTTCAGAAATTTCCCATTTTCTGAAAAAAAGGAAAGGGGTTAAATCATGAAAATTTGCAAAAATCGGCCAAAAATTCACCTTTTAAATGGAGTATGCAGTTTTATTAACCTGCTAAAAATGAACAATGGAACGCTTTCCGAATTGAAATTAATGCATTTTTGGCTTAGCTATGAGATTTTTAAATTTTGATTTGTCGTAAAATTTTAAAAATAAAATATTGTTAATTCCGATATAAAAATGGTATTGCACCTTCAGTCAGAAGCTTAAAAGAAAGTGAAGGAGACATTTCCGACCCTACAAATCATATATATTCTTGATCAGCATCAACAGGCAAATCTTTCTAGCTATATCTGGGCGAAAAAAAAATTTTTTCAGAAATTTCCCATTTTCTGAAAAAAAGGAAAGGGGTTACATCATGAAAATTTGCAAAAATCGGCCAAAAATTCACCCTTTATTTTTATTTACTGAAAAAAAGGAAAGGGGTTACATCATGAAAATTTGCAAAAATCGGCAAAAAATTCACCATTTAAATGGAGTATGCAGTTTTATTAACCTGCTAAAAATGAACAATGGAACGCTTTCCGAATTGAAATTAATGCATTTTTGGCTTAGTTATAAGATTTTTAAATTTTGATTTGTCGTAAAATTTTAAAAATAAAATATTGTTAATTCCGATATAAAAATGGTATTGCACCTTCAGTCAGAAGCTTAAAAGAAAGTAAAGGAGACATTTCCGACCCTACAAATCATATATATTCTTGATCAGCATCAACAGGCGAATCTTTCTAGCTATATCTGGGCGAAAAAAAATTTTTTCAGAAATTTCCCATTTTCTGAAAAAAAGGAAAGGGGTTACATCATGAAAATTTCAGAAATTTCCCATTTTCTGAAAAAAAGGAAAGGGGTTAAATCATGAAAATTTGCAAAAATCGGCCAAAAATTCACCCTTTAAATGGAGTATGCAGTTTTATTAACCTGCTAAAAATGAACAATGGAACGCTTTCCGAATTGAAATTAATGCATTTTTGGCTTAGTTATGAGATTTTTAAATTTTGATTTGTCGTAAAATTTTAAAAATAAAATATTGTTAATTCCGATATAAAAATGGTATTGCACCTTCAGTCAGAAGCTTAAAAGAAAGTAAAGGAGACATTTCCGACCCTACAAATCATATATATTCTTGATCAGCATCAACAGGCGAATCTTTCTAGCTATATCTGGGCGAAAAAAAATTTTTTCAGAAATTTCCCATTTTCTGAAAAAAAGGAAAGGGGTTACATCATGAAAATTTCAGAAATTTCCCATTTTCTGAAAAAAAGGAAAGGGGTTAAATCATGAAAATTTGCAAAAATCGGCCAAAAATTCACCCTTTAAATGGAGTATGCAGTTTTATTAACCTGCTAAAAATGAACAATGGAACGCTTTCCGAATTGAAATTAATGCATTTTTGGCTTAGTTATGAGATTTTTAAATTTTGATTTGTCGTAAAATTTTAAAAATAAAATATTGTTAATTCCGATATAAAAATGGTATTGCACCTTCAGTCAGAAGCTTAAAAGAAAGTAAAGGAGACATTTCCGACCCTACAAATCATATATATTCTTGATCAGCATCAACAGGCGAATCTTTCTAGCTATATCTGGGCGAAAAAAATTTTTTTCAGAAATTTCCCATTTTCTGAAAAAAAGGAAAGGGGTTAAATCATGAAAATTTGCAAAAATCGGCCAAAAATTCACCCTTTAAATGGAGTATGCAGTTTTATTAACCTGCTAAAAATGAACAATGGAACGCTTTCCGAATTGAAATTAATGCATTTTTGGCTTAGTTATGAGATTTTTAAATTTTGATTTGTCGTAAAATTTTAAAAATAAAATATTGTTAATTCCGATATAAAAATGGTATTGCACCTTCAGTCAGAAGCTTAAAAGAAAGTAAAGGAGACATTTCCGACCCTACAAATCATATATATTCTTGATCAGCATCAACAGGCGAATCTTTCTAGCTATATCTGGGCGAAAAAAAATTTTTTCAGAAATTTCCCATTTTCTGAAAAAAAGGAAAGGGGTTACATCATGAAAATTTCAGAAATTTCCCATTTTCTGAAAAAAAGGAAAGGGGTTAAATCATGAAAATTTGCAAAAATCGGCCAAAAATTCACCCTTTAAATGGAGTATGCAGTTTTATTAACCTGCTAAAAATGAACAATGGAACGCTTTCCGAATTGAAATTAATGCATTTTTGGCTTAGTTATGAGATTTTTAAATTTTGATTTGTCGTAAAATTTTAAAAATAAAATATTGTTAATTCCGATATAAAAATGGTATTGCACCTTCAGTCAGAAGCTTAAAAGAAAGTAAAGGAGACATTTCCGACCCTACAAATCATATATATTCTTGATCAGCATCAACAGGCGAATCTTTCTAGCTATATCTGGGCGAAAAAAAATTTTTTCAGAAATTTCCCATTTTCTGAAAAAAAGGAAAGGGGTTACATCATGAAAATTTCAGAAATTTCCCATTTTCTGAAAAAAAGGAAAGGGGTTAAATCATGAAAATTTGCAAAAATCGGCCAAAAATTCACCCTTTAAATGGAGTATGCAGTTTTATTAACCTGCTAAAAATGAACAATGGAACGCTTTCCGAATTGAAATTAATGCATTTTTGGCTTAGTTATGAGATTTTTAAATTTTGATTTGTCGTAAAATTTTAAAAATAAAATATTGTTAATTCCGATATAAAAATGGTATTGCACCTTCAGTCAGAAGCTTAAAAGAAAGTAAAGGAGACATTTCCGACCCTACAAATCATATATATTCTTGATCAGCATCAACAGGCGAATCTTTCTAGCTATATCTGGGCGAAAAAAAATTTTTTCAGAAATTTCCCATTTTCTGAAAAAAAGGAAAGGGGTTACATCATGAAAATTTGCAAAAATCGGCCAAAAATTCACCCTTTATTTTTATTTACTGAAAAAAAGGAAAGGGGTTACATCATGAAAATTTGCAAAAATCGGCAAAAAATTCACCCTTTAAATGGAGTATGCAGTTTTATTAACCTGCTAAAAATGAACAATGGAACGCTTTCCGAATTGAAATTAATGCATTTTTGGCTTAGTTATAAGATTTTTAAATTTTGATTTGTCGTAAAATTTTAAAAATAAAATATTGTTAATTCCGATATAAAAATGGTATTGCACCTTCAGTCAGAAGCTTAAAAGAAAGTAAAGAAGACATTTCCGACCCTACAAATCATATATATTCTTAAACAGCATCAACAGGCGAATCTTTCTAGCTATATCTGGGCGAAAAAAAATTTTTTCAGAAATTTCCCATTTTCTGAAAAAAAGGAAAGGGGTTACATCATGAAAATTTCAGAAATTTCCCATTTTCTGAAAAAAAGGAAAGGGGTTAAATCATGAAAATTTGCAAAAATCGGCCAAAAATTCACCCTTTAAATGGAGTATGCAGTTTTATTAACCTGCTAAAAATGAACAATGGAACGCTTTCCGAATTGAAATTAATGCATTTTTGGCTTAGTTATGAGATTTTTAAATTTTGATTTGTCGTAAAATTTTAAAAATAAAATATTGTTAATTCCGATATAAAAATGGTATTGCACCTTCAGTCAGAAGCTTAAAAGAAAGTAAAGGAGACATTTCCGACCCTACAAATCATATATATTCTTGATCAGCATCAACAGGCGAATCTTTCTAGCTATATCTGGGCGAAAAAAAATTTTTTCAGAAATTTCCCATTTTCTGAAAAAAAGGAAAGGGGTTACATCATGAAAATTTCAGAAATTTCCCATTTTCTGAAAAAAAGGAAAGGGGTTAAATCATGAAAATTTGCAAAAATCGGTCAAAAATTCACCCTTTAAATGGAGTATGCAGTTTTATTAACCTGCTAAAAATGAACAATGGAACGCTTTCCGAATTGAAATTAATGCATTTTTGGCTTAGTTATGAGATTTTTAAATTTTGATTTGTCGTAAAATTTTAAAAATAAAATATTGTTAATTCCGATATAAAAATGGTATTGCACCTTCAGTCAGAAGCTTAAAAGAAAGTAAAGGAGACATTTCCGACCCTACAAATCATATATATTCTTGATCAGCATCAACAGGCGAATCTTTCTAGCTATATCTGGGCGAAAAAAATTTTTTTCAGAAATTTCCCATTTTCTGAAAAAAAGGAAAGGGGTTACATCATGAAAATTTGCAAAAATCGGCCAAAAATTCACCCTTTAAATGTAGTATGCAGTTTTATTAACCTGCTAAAAATGAACAATGGAACGCTTTCCGAATTGAAATTAATGCATTTTTGGCTTAGTTATGAGATTTTTAAATTTTGATTTGTCGTAAAATTTTAAAAATAAAATATTGTTAATTCCGATATAAAAATGGTATTGCACCTTCAGTCAGAAGCTTAAAAGAAAGTGAAGGAGACATTTCCGACCCTGCAAATCATATATATTCTTGATCAGCATCAACAGACGAATCTTTCTAGCTATATCTGGGCGAAAAAATTTTTTTTCAGAAATTTCCCATTTTCTGAAAAAAAGGAAAGGGGTTACATCATGAAAATTTGCAAAAATCGGCCAAAAATTCACCCTTTAAATGGAGTATGCAGTTTTATTAACCTGCTAAAAATGAACAATGGAACGCTTTCCGAATTGAAATTAATGCATTTTTGGCTTAGTTAAGAGATTTTTAAATTTTGATTTGTCGTAAAATTTTAAAAATAAAATATTGTTAATTCCGATATAAAAATGGTATTGCACCTTCAGTCAGAAGCTTAAAAGAAAGTGCAGGAGACATTTCCGACCCTACAAATCATATATATTCTTGATCAGCATCAACAGACGAATCTTTCTAGCTATATCTGGGCGAAAAATTTTTTTTCAGAAATTTCCCATTTTCTGAAAAAAAGGAAAGGGGTTACATCATGAAATTTGCAAAAATCGGCCAAAAATTCAGCCTTTAAATGGAGTATGCAGTTTTATTAACCTGCTAAAAATGAACAATGGAACGCTTTCCGAATTGAAATTAATGCATTTTTGGCTTAGTTATGAGATTTTTAAATTTTGATTTGTCGTAAAATTTTAAAAATAAAATATTGTTAATTCCGATATAAAAATGGTATTGCACCTTCAGTCAGAAGCTTAAAAGAAAGTGAAGGAGACATTTCCGACCCTACAAATCATATATATTCTTCATCAGCATCAACAGGCGAATCTTTTAAGCCATCTCCGGCCGAAAAAAAATGTTTCAGAAATTTCCCATTTTCTGAAAAAAAGGAAACGGGTTACATCATGAAAATTTGCAAAAATCGGCCAAAAATTCACCCTTTAAATGGAGTATGCAGTTTTATTAACCTGCTAAAAATGAACAATGGAACGCTTTCCGAATTGAAATTAATGCATTTTTGGCTTAGTTATGAGATTTTTAAATTTTGATTTGTCGTAAAATTTTAAAAATAAAATATTGTTAATTCCGATATAAAAATGGTATTGCACCTTCAGTCAGAAGCTTAAAAGAAAGTGAAGGAGACATTTCCGACCCTGCAAATCATATATATTCTTGATCCGCATCAACAGACGAATCTTTCTAGCTATATCTGGGCGAAAAAATTTTTTTTCAGAAATTTCCCATTTTCTGAAAAAAAGGAAAGGGGTTACATCATGAAAATTTGCAAAAATCGGCCAAAAATTCACCCTTTAAATGGAGTATGTAGTTTTATTAACCTGCTAAAAATGAACAATGGAACGCTTTCCGAATTGAAATTAATGCATTTTTGGCTTAGTTATGAAAATGTTTAATTCCGATATAAAAATGGTATTGCACCTTCAGTCAGAAGCTTAAAAGAAAGTGAAGGAGACATTTCCGACCCTACAAATCATATATATTCTTGATCAGCATCAACAGACGAATCTTTCTAGCTATATCTGGGCGAAAAAATTTTTTTTCAGAAATTTCCCATTTTCTGAAAAAAAGGAAAGGGGTTACATCATGAAAATTTGCAAAAATCGGCCAAAAATTCACCCTTTAAATGGAGTATGCAGTTTTATTAACCTGCTAAAAATGAACAATGGAACGCTTTCCGAATTGAAATTAATGCATTTTTGGCTTAGTTATGAGATTTTTAAATTTTGATTTGTCGTAAAATTTTAAAAATAAAATATTGTTAATTCCGATATAAAAATGGTATTGCACCTTCAGTCAGAAGCTTAAAAGAAAGTGAAGGAGACATTTCCGACCCTACAAATCATATATATTCTTGATCAGCATCAACAGGCGAATCTTTCTAGCTATATCTGGGCGAAAAATTTTTTTTTCAGAAATTTCCCATTTTCTGAAAAAAAGGAAAGGGGTTACATCATGAAAATTTGCAAAAATCGGCCAAAAATTCACCCTTTAAATGGAGTATACAGTTTTATTAACCTGCTAAAAATGAACAATGGAACGCTTTCCGAATTGAAATTAATGCATTTTTGGCTTAGTTATGAGATTTTTAAATTTTGATTTGTCGTAAAATTTTAAAAATAAAATATTGTTAATTCCGATATAAAAATGGTATTGCACCTTCAGTCAGAAGCTTAAAAGAAAGTGAAGGAGACATTTCCGACCCTACAAATCATATATATTCTTGATCAGCATCAACAGGCGAATCTTTCTAGCTATATCTGGGCGAAAAAATTTTTTTTCAGAAATTTCCCATTTTCTGAAAAAAAGGAAAGGGGTTACATCATGAAAATTTGCAAAAATCGGCAAAAAATTCACCCTTTAAATGGAGTATGCAGTTTTATTAACCTGCTAAAAATGAACAATGGAACGCTTTCCGAATTGAAATTAATGCATTTTTGGCTTAGTTATGAGATTTTTAAATTTTGATTTGTCGTAAAATTTTAAAAATAAAATATTGTTAATTCCGATATAAAAATGGTATTGCACCTTCAGTCAGAAGCTTAAAAGAAAGTGAAGGAGACATTTCCGACCCTACAAATCATATATATTCTTGATCAGCATCAACAGACGAATCTTTCTAGCTATATCTGGGCGAAAAAATTTTTTTTCAGAAATTTCCCATTTTCTGAAAAAAAGGAAAGGGGTTACATCATGAAAATTTGCAAAAATCGGCCAAAAATTCACCCTTTAAATGTAGTATGCAGTTTTATTAACCTGCTAAAAATGAACAATGGAACGCTTTCCGAATTGAAATTAATGCATTTTTGGCTTAGTTATGAGATTTTTAAATTTTGATTTGTCGTAAAATTTTAAAAATAAAATATTGTTAATTCCGATATAAAAATGGTATTGCACCTTCAGTCAGAAGCTTAAAAGAAAGTGAAGGAGACATTTCCGACCCTGCAAATCATATATATTCTTGATCAGCATCAACAGACGAATCTTTCTAGCTATATCTGGGCGAAAAAATTTTTTTTCAGAAATTTCCCATTTTCTGAAAAAAAGGAAAGGGGTTACATCATGAAAATTTGCAAAAATCGGCCAAAAATTCACCCTTTAAATGGAGTATGTAGTTTTATTAACCTGCTAAAAATGAACAATGGAACGCTTTCCGAATTGAAATTAATGCATTTTTGGCTTAGTTATGAAAATTGTTAATTCCGATATAAAAATGGTATTGCACCTTCAGTCAGAAGCTTAAAAGAAAGTGAAGGAGACATTTCCGACCCTACAAATCATATATATTCTTGATCAGCATCAACAGACGAATCTTTCTAGCTATATCTGGGCGAAAAAATTTTTTTTCAGAAATTTCCCATTTTCTGAAAAAAAGGAAAGGGGTTACATCATGAAAATTTGCAAAAATCGGCCAAAAATTCACCCTTTAAATGGAGTATGCAGTTTTATTAACCTGCTAAAAATGAACAATGGAACGCTTTCCGAATTGAAATTAATGCATTTTTGGCTTAGTTATGAGATTTTTAAATTTTGATTTGTCGTAAAATTTTAAAAATAAAATATTGTTAATTCCGATATAAAAATGGTATTGCACCTTCAGTCAGAAGCTTAAAAGAAAGTGAAGGAGACATTTCCGACCCTACAAATCATATATATTCTTGATCAGCATCAACAGGCGAATCTTTCTAGCTATATCTGGGCGAAAAAATTTTTTTTCAGAAATTTCCCATTTTCTAAAAAAAGGGAAAGGGGTTACATCATGAAAATTTGCAAAAATCGGCCAAAAATTCACCCTTTAAATGTAGTATGCAGTTTTATTAACCTGCTAAAAATGAACAATGGAACGCTTTCCGAATTGAAATTAATGCATTTTTGGCTTAGTTATGAGATTTTTAAATTTTGATTTGTCGTAAAATTTTAAAAATAAAATATTGTTAATTCCGATATAAAAATGGTATTGCACCTTCAGTCAGAAGCTTAAAAGAAAGTGAAGGAGACATTTCCGACCCTACAAATCATATATATTCTTGATCAGCATCAACAGGCGAATCTTTCTAGCTATATTTGGGCGAAAAAATTTTTTTTCAGAAATTTCCCATTTTCTGAAAAAAAGGAAAGGGGTTACATCATGAAAATTTGCAAAAATCGGCCAAAAATTCAGCCTTTAAATGGAGTATACAGTTTTATTAACCTGCTAAAAATGAACAATGGAACGCTTTCCGAATTGAAATTAATGCATTTTTGGCTTAGTTATGAGATTTTTAAATTTTGATTTGTCGTAAAATTTTAAAAATAAAATATTGTTAATTCCGATATAAAAATGGTATTGCACCTTCAGTCAGAAGCTTAAAAGAAAGTGAAGGAGACATTTCCGACCCTACAAATCATATATATTCTTGATCAGCATCAACAGGCGAATCTTTCTAGCTATATCTGGGCGAAAAAAATTTTTTTCAGAAATTTCCCATTTTCTGAAAAAAAGGAAAGGGGTTACATCATGAAAATTTGCAAAAATCGGCCAAAAATGCACCCTTTATTTTTATTTTCTGAAAAAAAGGAAAGGGGTTACATCATGAAAATTTGCAAAAATCGGCCAAAAATTCACCCTTTAAATGGAGTATGCAGTTTTATTAACCTGCTAAAAATGAACAATGGAACGCTTTCCGAATTGAAATTAATGCATTTTTGGCTTAGTTATGAGATTTTTAAATTTTGATTTGTCGTAAAATTTTAAAAATAAAATATTGTTAATTCCGATATAAAAATGGTATTGCACCTTCAGTCAGAAGCTTAAAAGAAAGTGAAGGAGACATTTCCGACCCTACAAATCATATATATTCTTGATCAGCATCAACAGGCCAATCTTTCTAGCTATATCTGGGCGAAAAAAATTTTTTTCAGAAATTTCCCATTTTCTGAAAAAAAGGAAAGGGGTTACATCATGAAAATTTGCAAAACTCGGCAAAAAATTCACCCTTTAAATGGAGTATGCAGTTTTATTAACCTGCTAAAAATGAACAATGGAACGCTTTCCGAATTGAAATTAATGCATTTTTGGCTTAGTTATGAGATTTTTAAATTTTGATTTGTCGTAAAATTTTAAAAATAAAATATTGTTAATTCCGATATAAAAATGGTATTGCACCTTCAGTCAGAAGCTTAAAAGAAAGTGAAGGAGACATTTCCGACCCTACAAATCATATATATTCTTGATCAGCATCAACAGGCGAATCTTTCTAGCTATATCTGGGCGAAAAAATTTTTTTCCCGAAATTTCCCATTTTCTGAAAAAAAGGAAAGGGGTTACATCATGAAAATTTGCAAAAATCGGCCAAAAATTCACCCTTTAAATGGAGTATGCAGTTTTATTAACCTGCTAAAAATGAACAATGGAACGCTTTCCGAATTGAAATTAATGCATTTTTGGCTTAGTTATGAGATTTTTAAATTTTGATTTGTCGTAAAATTTTAAAAATAAAATATTGTTAATTCCGATATAAAAATGGTATTGCACCTTCAGTCAGAAGCTTAAAAGAAAGTGAAGGAGACATTTCCGACCCTACAAATCATATATATTCTTGATCAGCATCAACAGGCGAATCTTTCTAGCTATATCTGGGCGAAAAAAATTTTTTTCAGAAATTTCCCATTTTCTGAAAAAAAGGAAAGGGGTTACATCATGAAAATTTGCAAAAATCGGCCAAAAATTTACCCTTTAAATGGATTATGCAGTTTTATTAACCTGCTAAAAATGAACAATGGAACGCTTTCCGAATTGAAATTAATGCATTTTTGGCTTAGTTATGAGATTTTTAAATTTTGATTTGTCGTAAAATTTTAAAAATAAAATATTGTTAATTCCGATATAAAAATGGTATTGCACCTTCAGTCAGAAGCTTAAAAGAAAGTGCAGGAGACATTTCCGACCCTACAAATCATATATATTCTTGATCAGCATCAACAGACGAATCTTTCTAGCTATATCTGGGCGAAAAAATTTTTTTCAGAAATTTCCCATTTTCTGAAAAAAAGGAAAGGGGTTACATCATGAAATTTGCAAAAATCGGCCAAAAATTCAGCCTTTAAATGGAGTATGCAGTTTTATTAACCTGCTAAAAATGAACAATGGAACGCTTTCCGAATTGAAATTAATGCATTTTTGGCTTAGTTATGAGATTTTTAAATTTTGATTTGTCGTAAAATTTTAAAAATAAAATATTGTTAATTCCGATATAAAAATGGTATTGCACCTTCAGTCAGAAGCTTAAAAGAAAGTGAAGGAGACATTTCCGACCCTACAAATCATATATATTCTTGATCAGCATCAACAGGCGAATCTTTCTAGCTATATCTGGGCGAAAAAATTTTTTTTCCGAAATTTCCCATTTTCTGAAAAAAAGGAAAGGGGTTACATCATGAAAATTTGCAAAAATCGGCCAAAAATTCACCCTTTAAATGGAGTATGCAGTTTTATTAACCTGCTAAAAATGAACAATGGA
Organism: Drosophila serrata; assembly: GCF_035046125.1. NCBI lineage: Eukaryota > Metazoa > Arthropoda > Insecta > Diptera > Drosophilidae > Drosophila > Drosophila serrata. The sequence continues at coordinate 405,106 of NW_028257232.1, read as the reverse complement.
ACGCTTTCCGAATTGAAATTAATGCATTTTTGGCTTAGTTATGAGATTTTTAAATTTTGATTTGTCGTAAAATTTTAAAAATAAAATATTGTTAATTCCGATATAAAAATGGTATTGCACCTTCAGTCAGAAGCTTAAAAGAAAGTGAAGGAGACATTTCCGACCCTGCAAATCATATATATTCTTGATCAGCATCAACAGACGAATCTTTCTAGCTATATCTGGGCGAAAAAATTTTTTTTCAGAAATTTCCCATTTTCTGAAAAAAAAAGGAAAGGGGTTACATCATGAAAATTTGCAAAAATCGGCCAAAAATTCACCCTTTAAATGGAGTATGTAGTTTTATTAACCTGCTAAAAATGAACAATGGAACGCTTTCCGAATTGAAATTAATGCATTTTTGGCTTAGTTATGAAAATTGTTAATTCCGATATAAAAATGGTATTGCACCTTCAGTCAGAAGCTTAAAAGAAAGTGAAGGAGACATTTCCGACCCTACAAATCATATATATTCTTGATCAGCATCAACAGACGAATCTTTCTAGCTATATCTGGGCGAAAACATTTTTTTTCAGAAATTTCCCATTTTCTGAAAAAAAGGAAAGGGGTTACATCATGAAAATTTGCAAAAATCGGCCAAAAATTCACCCTTTAAATGGAGTATGCAGTTTTATTAACCTGCTAAAAATGAACAATGGAACGCTTTCCGAATTGAAATTAATGCATTTTTGGCTTAGTTATGAGATTTTTAAATTTTGATTTGTCGTAAAATTTTAAAAATAAAATATTGTTAATTCCGATATAAAAATGGTATTGCACCTTCAGTCAGAAGCTTAAAAGAAAGTGAAGGAGACATTTCCGACCCTACAAATCATATATATTCTTGATCAGCATCAACAGGCGAATCTTTCTAGCTATATCTGGGCGAAAAAATTTTTTTCCCGAAATTTCCCATTTTCTGAAAAAAAGGAAAGGGGTTACATCATGAAAATTTGCAAAAATCGGCCAAAAATTCACCCTTTAAATGGAGTATGCAGTTTTATTAACCTGCTAAAAATGAACAATGGAACGCTTTCCGAATTGAAATTAATGCATTTTTGGCTTAGTTATGAGATTTTTAAATTTTGATTTGTCGTAAAATTTTAAAAATAAAATATTGTTAATTCCGATATAAAAATGGTATTGCACCTTCAGTCAGAAGCTTAAAAGAAAGTGAAGGAGACATTTCCGACCCTACAAATCATATATATTCTTGATCAGCATCAACAGGCGAATCTTTCTAGCTATATCTGGGCGAAAAAAATTTTTTTCAGAAATTTCCCATTTTCTGAAAAAAAGGAAAGGGGTTACATCATGAAAATTTGCAAAAATCGGCCAAAAATTTACCCTTTAAATGGATTATGCAGTTTTATTAACCTGCTAAAAATGAACAATGGAACGCTTTCCGAATTGAAATTAATGCATTTTTGGCTTAGTTATGAGATTTTTAAATTTTGATTTGTCGTAAAATTTTAAAAATAAAATATTGTTAATTCCGATATAAAAATGGTATTGCACCTTCAGTCAGAAGCTTAAAAGAAAGTGCAGGAGACATTTCCGACCCTACAAATCATATATATTCTTGATCAGCATCAACAGGCGAATCTTTCTAGCTATATCTGGGCGAAAAAAATTTTTTTCAGAAATTTCCCATTTTCTGAAAAAAAGGAAAGGGGTTACATCATGAAAATTTGCAAAAATCGGCCAAAAATTTACCCTTTAAATGGATTATGCAGTTTTATTAACCTGCTAAAAATGAACAATGGAACGCTTTCCGAATTGAAATTAATGCATTTTTGGCTTAGTTATGAGATTTTTAAATTTTGATTTGTCGTAAAATTTTAAAAATAAAATATTGTTAATTCCGATATAAAAATGGTATTGCACCTTCAGTCAGAAGCTTAAAAGAAAGTGCAGGAGACATTTCCGACCCTACAAATCATATATATTCTTGATCAGCATCAACAGACGAATCTTTCTAGCTATATCTGGGCGAAAAATTTTTTTTCCGAAATTTCCCATTTTCTGAAAAAAAGGAAAGGGGTTACATCATGAAAATTTGCAAAAATCGGCCAAAAATTCACCCTTTAAATGGAGTATGCAGTTTTATTAACCTGCTAAAAATGAACAATGGAACGCTTTCCGAATTGAAATTAATGCATTTTTGGCTTAGTTATGAGATTTTTAAATTTTGATTTGTCGTAAAATTTTAAAAATAAAATATTGTTAATTCCGATATAAAAATGGTATTGCACCTTCAGTCAGAAGCTTAAAAGAAAGTGAAGGAGACATTTCCGACCCTACAAATCATATATATTCTTGATCAGCATCAACAGACGAATCTTTCTAGCTATATCTGGGCGAAAACATTTTTTTTCAGAAATTTCCCATTTTCTGAAAAAAAGGAAAGGGGTTACATCATGAAAATTTGCAAAAATCGGCCAAAAATTCACCCTTTAAATGGAGTATGCAGTTTTATTAACCTGCTAAAAATGAACAATGGAACGCTTTCCGAATTGAAATTAATGCATTTTTGGCTTAGTTATGAGATTTTTAAATTTTGATTTGTCGTAAAATTTTAAAAATAAAATATTGTTAATTCCGATATAAAAATGGTATTGCACCTTCAGTCAGAAGCTTAAAAGAAAGTGAAGGAGACATTTCCGACCCTACAAATCATATATATTCTTGATCAGCATCAACAGGCGAATCTTTCTAGCTATATCTGGGCGAAAAAATTTTTTTTCAGAAATTTCCCATTTTCTGAAAAAAAGGAAAGGGGTTACATCATGAAAATTTGCAAAAATCGGCAAAAAATTCACCCTTTAAATGGAGTATGCAGTTTTATTAACCTGCTAAAAATGAACAATGGAACGCTTTCCGAATTGAAATTAATGCATTTTTGGCTTAGTTATGAGATTTTTAAATTTTGATTTGTCGTAAAATTTTAAAAATAAAATATTGTTAATTCCGATATAAAAATGGTATTGCACCTTCAGTCAGAAGCTTAAAAGAAAGTGCAGGAGACATTTCCGACCCTACAAATCATATATATTCTTGATCAGCATCAACAGACGAATCTTTCTAGCTATATCTGGGCGAAAAATTTTTTTTCCGAAATTTCCCATTTTCTGAAAAAAAGGAAAGGGGTTACATCATGAAAATTTGCAAAAATCGGCCAAAAATTCACCCTTTAAATGGAGTATGCAGTTTTATTAACCTGCTAAAAATGAACAATGGAACGCTTTCCGAATTGAAATTAATGCATTTTTGGCTTAGTTATGAGATTTTTAAATTTTGATTTGTCGTAAAATTTTAAAAATAAAATATTGTTAATTCCGATATAAAAATGGTATTGCACCTTCAGTCAGAAGCTTAAAAGAAAGTGAAGGAGACATTTCCGACCCTACAAATCATATATATTCTTGATCAGCATCAACAGACGAATCTTTCTAGCTATATCTGGGCGAAAACATTTTTTTTCAGAAATTTCCCATTTTCTGAAAAAAAGGAAAGGGGTTACATCATGAAAATTTGCAAAAATCGGCCAAAAATTCACCCTTTAAATGGAGTATGCAGTTTTATTAACCTGCTAAAAATGAACAATGGAACGCTTTCCGAATTGAAATTAATGCATTTTTGGCTTAGTTATGAGATTTTTAAATTTTGATTTGTCGTAAAATTTTAAAAATAAAATATTGTTAATTCCGATATAAAAATGGTATTGCACCTTCAGTCAGAAGCTTAAAAGAAAGTGAAGGAGACATTTCCGACCCTACAAATCATATATATTCTTGATCAGCATCAACAGGCGAATCTTTCTAGCTATATCTGGGCGAAAAAATTTTTTTTCAGAAATTTCCCATTTTCTGAAAAAAAGGAAAGGGGTTACATCATGAAAATTTGCAAAAATCGGCAAAAAATTCACCCTTTAAATGGAGTATGCAGTTTTATTAACCTGCTAAAAATGAACAATGGAACGCTTTCCGAATTGAAATTAATGCATTTTTGGCTTAGTTATGAGATTTTTAAATTTTGATTTGTCGTAAAATTTTAAAAATAAAATATTGTTAGTTCCGATATAAAAATGGTATTGCACCTTCAGTCAGAAGCTTAAAAGAAAGTGAAGGAGACATTTCCGACCCTACAAATCATATATATTCTTGATCAGCATCAATAGGCGAATCTTTCTAGCTATATCTGGGCGAAAAAATTTTTTTTCAGAAATTTCCCATTTTCTGAAAAAAAGGAAAGGGGTTACATCATGAAAATTTGCAAAAATCGGCCAAAAATTCACCCTTTAAATGGAGTATGCAGTTTTATTAACCTGCTAAAAATGAACAATGGAACGCTTTCCGAATTGAAATTAATGCATTTTTGGCTTAGTTATGAGATTTTTAAATTTTGATTTGTCGTAAAATTTTAAAAATAAAATATTGTTAATTCCGATATAAAAATGGTATTGCACCTTCAGTCAGAAGCTTAAAAGAATGTGAAGGAGACTTTTCTGACCCTACAAATCATATATATTCTTGATCAGCATCAACAGGCCAATCTTTCTAGCTATATTTGGGCGAAAAAAATTTTTTTCAGAAATTTCCCATTTTCTGAAAAAAAGGAAAGGGGTTACATCATGAAAATTTGCAAAAATCGGCCAAAAATTCACCCTTTAAATGGAGTATGCAGTTTTATTAACCTGCTAAAAATGAACAATGGAACGCTTTCCGAATTGAAATTAATGCATTTTTGGCTTAGTTATGAGATTTTTAAATTTTGATTTGTCGTAAAATTTTAAAAATAAAATATTGTTAATTCCGATATAAAAATGGTATTGCACCTTCAGTCAGAAGCTTAAAAGAATGTGAAGGAGACATTTCCGACCCTACAAATCATATATATTCTTGATCAGCATCAACAGACGAATCTTTCTAGCTATATCTGGGCGAAAAAAAATTTTTTTCAGAAATTTCCCATTTTCTGAAAAAAAGGAAAGGGGTTACATCATGAAAATTTGCAAAAATCGGCCAAAAATTCAGCCTTTAAATGGAGTATACAGTTTTATTAACCTGCTAAAAATGAACAATGGAACGCTTTCCGAATTGAAATTAATGCATTTTTGGCTTAGTTATGAGATTTTTAAATTTTGATTTGTCGTAAAATTTTAAAAATAAAATATTGTTAATTCCGATATAAAAATGGTATTGCACCTTCAGTCAGAAGCTTAAAAGAAAGTGAAGGAGACATTTCCGACCCTACAAATCATATATATTCTTGATCAGCATCAACAGGCGAATCTTTCTAGCTATATTTGGGCGAAAAAATTTTTTTTCAGAAATTTCCCATTTTCTGAAAAAAAGGAAAGGGGTTACATCATGAAAATTTGCAAAAATCGGCCAAAAATTCAGCCTTTAAATGGAGTATACAGTTTTATTAACCTGCTAAAAATGAACAATGGAACGCTTTCCGAATTGAAATTAATGCATTTTTGGCTTAGTTATGAGATTTTTAAATTTTGATTTGTCGTAAAATTTTAAAAATAAAATATTGTTAATTCCGATATAAAAATGGTATTGCACCTTCAGTCAGAAGCTTAAAAGAAAGTGAAGGAGACATTTCCGACCCTACAAATCATATATATTCTTGATCAGCATCAACAGACGAATCTTTCTAGCTATATCTGGGCGAAAAAATTTTTTTTCAGAAATTTCCCATTTTCTGAAAAAAAGGAAAGGGGTTACATCATGAAAATTGGCAAAAATCGTCCAAAAATTCAGCCTTTAAATGGAGTATACAGTTTTATTAACCTGCTAAAAATGAACAATGGAACGCTTTCCGAATTGAAATTAATGCATTTTTGGCTTAGTTATGAGATTTTTAAATTTTGATTTGTCGTAAAATTTTAAAAATAAAATATTGTTAATTCCGATATAAAAATGGTATTGCACCTTCAGTCAGAAGCTTAAAAGAAAGTGAAGGAGACATTTCCGACCCTACAAATCATATATATTCTTGATCAGCATCAACAGGCGAATCTTTCTAGCTATATCTGGGCGAAAAATTTTTTTTCAGAAATTTCCCATTTTCTGAAAAGAAGGAAAGGGGTTACATCATGAAAATTTGCAAAAATCGTCCAAAAATTCAGCCTTTAAATGGAGTATACAGTTTTATTAACCTGCTAAAAATGAACAATGGAACGCTTTCCGAATTGAAATTAATGCATTTTTGGCTTAGTTATGAGATTTTTAAATTTTGATTTGTCGTAAAATTTTAAAAATAAAATATTGTTAATTCCGATATAAAAATGGTATTGCACCTTCAGTCAGAAGCTTAAAAGAAAGTGAAGGAGACATTTCCGACCCTACAAATCATATATATTCTTGATCAGCATCAACAGGCGAATCTTTCTAGCTATATCTGGGCGAAAAAATTTTTTTTCAGAAATTTCCCATTTTCTGAAAAAAAGGAAAGGGGTTACATCATGAAAATTTGCAAAAATCGGCCAAAAATTCAGCCTTTAAATGGAGTATACAGTTTTATTAACCTGCTAAAAATGAACAATGGAACGCTTTCCGAATTGAAATTAATGCATTTTTGGCTTAGTTATGAGATTTTTAAATTTTGATTTGTCGTAAAATTTTAAAAATAAAATATTGTTAATTCCGATATAAAAATGGTATTGCACCTTCAGTCAGAAGCTTAAAAGAAAGTGAAGGAGACATTTCCGACCCTACAAATCATATATATTCTTGATCAGCATCAACAGGCGAATCTTTCTAGTTATATCTGGGCGAAAAAATTTTTTTTCAGAAATTTCCCATTTTCTGAAAAAAAGGAGAGGGGTTACATCATGAAAATTTGCAAAAATCGGCCAAAAATTCACCCTTTAAATGGAGTATGCAGTTTTATTAACCTGCTAAAAATGAACAATGGAACGCTTTCCGAATTGAAATTAATGCATTTTTGGCTTAGTTATGAGATTTTTAAATTTTGATTTGTCGTAAAATTTTAAAAATAAAATATTGTTAATTCCGATATAAAAATGGTATTGCACCTTCAGTCAGAAGCTTAAAAGAAAGTGAAGGAGACATTTCCGACCCTACAAATCATATATATTCTTGATCAGCATCAACAGGCGAATCTTTCTAGCTATATCTGGGCGAAAAAATTTTTTTTCAGAAATTTCCCATTTTCTGAAAAAAAGGAAAGGGGTTACATCATGAAAATTTGCAAAAATCGGCCAAAAATTCACCCTTTAAATGGAGTATGCAGTTTTATTTTATGTATGCATTTTTGGCTTAGTTATGAGATTTTTAAATTTTGATTTGTCGTAAAATTTTAAAAATAAAATATTGTTAATTCCGATATAAAAATGGTATTGCACCTTCAGTCAGAAGCTTAAAAGAAAGTGAAGGAGACATTTCCGACCCTACAAATCATATATATTCTTGATCAGCATCAACAGGCGAATCTTTCTAGTTATATCTGGGCGAAAAAATTTTTTTTCAGAAATTCCCCACTTTCTGAAAAAAAGGAGAGGGGTTACATCATGAAAATTTGCAAAAATCGGCCAAAAATTCACCCTTTAAATGGAGTATGCAGTTTTATTAACCTGCTAAAAATGAACAATGGAACGCTTTCCGAATTGAAATTAATGCATTTTTGGCTTAGTTATGAGATTTTTAAATTTTGATTTGTCGTAAAATTTTAAAAATAAAATATTGTTAATTCCGATATAAAAATGGTATTGCACCTTCAGTCAGAAGCTTAAAAGAAAGTGAAGGAGACATTTCCGACCCTACAAATCATATATATTCTTGATCAGCATCAACAGGCGAATCTTTCTAGCTATATCTGGGCGAAAAAATTTTTTTTCAGAAATTTCCCATTTTCTGAAAAAAAGGAAAGGGGTTACATCATGAAAATTTGCAAAAATCGGCCAAAAATTCACCCTTTAAATGGAGTATGCAGTTTTATTAACCTGCTAAAAATGAACAATGGAACGCTTTCCGAATTGAAATTAATGCATTTTTGGCTTAGTTATGAGATTTTTAAATTTTGATTTGTCGTAAAATTTAAAAAATAAAATATTGTTAATTCCGATATAAAAATGGTATTGCACCTTCAGTCAGAAGCTTAAAAGAAAGTGAAGGAGACATTTCCGACCCTACAAATCATATATATTCTTGATCAGCATCAACAGACGAATCTTTCTAGCTATATCTGGGCGAACAAATTTTTTTTTCAGAAATTTCCCATTTTCTGAAAAAAAGGAAAGGGGTTACATCATGAAAATTTGCAAAAATCGGCCAAAAATTCACCCTTTAAATGGAGTATGCAGTTTTATTAACCTGCTAAAAATGAACAATGGAACGCTTTCAGAATTGAAATTAATGGATTTTTGGCTTAGTTATGAGATTTTTAAATTTTGATTTGTCGTAAAATTTTAAAAATAAAATATTGTTAATTCCGATATAAAAATGGTATTGCACCTTCAGTCAGAAGCTTTAAAGAATGTGAAGGAGACTTTTCTGACCCTACAAATCATATATATTCTTGATCAGCATCAACAGGCCAATCTTTCTAGCTATATTTGGGCGAAAAAAATTTTTTTCAGATATTTCCCATTTTCTGAAAAAATGGAAAGGGGTTACATCATGAAAATTTGCAAAAATCGGCCACAAATTCACCCTTTAAATGGAGTATGCAGTTTTATTAACCTGCTAAAAATGAACAATGGAACGCTTTCCGAATTGAAATTAATGCATTTTTGGCTTAGTTATGAGATTTTTAAATTTTGATTTGTCGTAAAATTTTAAAAATAAAATATTGTTAATTCCGATATAAAAATGGTATTGCACCTTCAGTCAGAAGCTTAAAAGAATGTGAAGGAGACTTTTCTGACCCTACAAATCATATATATTCTTGATCAGCATCAACAGGCGAATCTTTCTAGCTATATCTGGGCGAAAAAATTTTTTTTCAGAAATTTCCCATTTTCTGAAAAAATGGAAAGGGGTTACATCATGAAAATTTGCAAAAATCGGCCACAAATTCACCCTTTAAATGGAGTATGCAGTTTTATTAACCTGCTAAAAATGAACAATGGAACGCTTTCCGAATTGAAATTAATGCATTTTTGGCTTAGTTATGAGATTTTTAAATTTTGATTTGTCGTAAAATTTTAAAAATAAAATATTGTTAATTCCGATATAAAAATGGTATTGCACCTTCAGTCAGAAGCTTAAAAGAATGTGAAGGAGACTTTTCTGACCCTACAAATCATATATATTCTTGATCAGCATCAACAGGCCAATCTTTCTAGCTATATTTGGGCGAAAAAAATTTTTTTCAGAAATTTCCCATTTTCTGAAAAAATGGAAAGGGGTTACATCATGAAAATTTGCAAAAATCGGCCACAAATTCACCCTTTAAATGGAGTATGCAGTTTTATTAACCTGCTAAAAATGAACAATGGAACGCTTTCCGAATTGAAATTAATGCATTTTTGGCTTAGTTATGAGATTTTTAAATTTTGATTTGTCGTAAAATTTTAAAAATAAAATATTGTTAATTCCGATATAAAAATGGTATTGCACCTTCAGTCAGAAGCTTAAAAGAATGTGAAGGAGACTTTTCTGACCCTACAAATCATATATATTCTTGATCAGCATCAACAGGCCAATCTTTCTAGCTATATTTGGGCGAAAAAAATTTTTTTCAGAAATTTCCCATTTTCTGAAAAAAAGGAAAGGGGTTACATCATGAAAATTTGCAAAAATCGGCCAAAAATTCAGCCTTTAAATGGAGTATACAGTTTTATTAACCTGCTAAAAATGAACAATGGAACGCTTTCCGAATTGAAATTAATGCATTTTTGGCTTAGTTATGAGATTTTTAAATTTTGATTTGTCGTAAAATTTTAAAAATAAAATATTGTTAATTCCGATATAAAAATGGTATTGCACCTTCAGTCAGAAGCTTAAAAGAAAGTGAAGGAGACACTTCCGACCCTACAAATCATATATATTCTTGATCAGCATCAACAGGCGAATCTTTCTAGCTATATTTGGGCGAAAAAATTTTTTTTCAGAAATTTCCCATTTTCTGAAAAAAAGGAAAGGGGTTACATCATGAAAATTTGCAAAAATCGGCAAAAAATTCACTCTTTAAATGGAGTATGCAGTTTTATTAACCTGCTAAAAATGAACAATGGAACGCTTTCCGAATTGAAATTAATGCATTTTTGGCTTAGTTATGCGATTTTTAAATTTTGATTTGTCGTAAAATTTTAAAAATAAAATATTGTTAATTCCGATATAAAAATGGTATTGCACCTTCAGTCAGAAGCTTAAAAGAAAGTGAAGGAGACATTTCCGACCCTACAAATCATATATATTCTTGATCAGCATCAACAGGCGAATCTTTCTAGCTATATCTGGGCGAAAAAATTTTTTTTCAGAAATTTCCCATTTTCTGAAAAAAAGGAAAGGGGTTACATCATGAAAATTTGCAAAAATCGGCCACAAATTCACCCTTTAAATGGAGTATGCAGTTTTATTAACCTGCTAAAAATGAACAATGGAACGCTTTCCGAATTGAAATTAATGCATTTTTGGCTTAGTTATGAGATTTTTAAATTTTGATTTGTCGTAAAATTTTAAAAATAAAATATTGTTAATTCCGATATAAAAATGGTATTGCACCTTCAGTCAGAAGCTTAAAAGAATGTGAAGGAGACTTTTCTGACCCTACAAATCATATATATTCTTGATCAGCATCAACAGGCCAATCTTTCTAGCTATATTTGGGCGAAAAAATTTTTTTTCAGAAATTTCCCATTTTCTGAAAAAAAGGAAAGGGGTTACATCATGAAAATTTGCAAAAATCGGCCAAAAATTCAGCCTTTAAATGGAGTATACAGTTTTATTAACCTGCTAAAAATGAACAATGGAACGCTTTCCGAATTGAAATTAATGCATTTTTGGCTTAGTTATGAGATTTTTAAATTTTGATTTGTCGTAAAATTTTAAAAATAAAATATTGTTAATTCCGATATAAAAATGGTATTGCACCTTCAGTCAGAAGCTTAAAAGAAAGTGAAGAAGACATTTCCGACCCTACAAATCATATATATTCTTGATCAGCATCAACAGGCGAATCTTTCTAGCTATATTTGGGCGAAAAAATTTTTTTTCAGAAATTTCCCATTTTCTGAAAAAAAGGAAAGGGGTTACATCATGAAATTTGCAAAAATCGGCCAAAAATTCAGCCTTTAAATGGAGTATGCAGTTTTATTAACCTGCTAAAAATGAACAATGGAACGCTTTCCGAATTGAAATTAATGCATTTTTGGCTTAGTTATGAGATTTTTAAATTTTGATTTGTCGTAAAATTTTAAAAATAAAATATTGTTAATTCCGATATAAAAATGGTATTGCACCTTCAGTCAGAAGCTTAAAAGAAAGTGAAGGAGACATTTCCGACCCTACAAATCATATATATTCTTGATCAGCATCAACAGGCGAATCTTTCTAGCTATATCTGGGCGAAAAAATTTTTTTTCAGAAATTTCCCATTTTCTGAAAAAAAGGAAAGGGGTTACATCATGAAATTTGCAAAAATCGGCCAAAAATTCAGCCTTTAAATGGAGTATGCAGTTTTATTAACCTGCTAAAAATGAACAATGGAACGCTTTCCGAATTGAAATTAATGCATTTTTGGCTTAGTTATGAGATTTTTAAATTTTGATTTGTCGTAAAATTTTAAAAATAAAATATTGTTAATTCCGATATAAAAATGGTATTGCACCTTCAGTCAGAAGCTTAAAAGAAAGTGAAGGAGACATTTCCGATCCTACAAATCATATATATTCTTGATCAGCATCAACAGGCGAATCTTTCTAGCTATATCTGGGCGAAAAAAATTTTTTTCAGAAATTTCCCATTTTCTGAAAAAAAGGAAAGGGGTTACATCATGAAAATTTGCAAAAATCGGCCAAAAATTCACCCTTTAAATGGAGTATGCAGTTTTATTAACCTGCTAAAAATGAACAATGGAACGCTTTCCGAATTGAAATTAATGCATTTTTGGCTTAGTTATGAGATTTTTAAATTTTGATTTGTCGTAAAATTTTAAAAATAAAATATTGTTAATTCCGATATAAAAATGGTATTGCACCTTCAGTCAGAAGCTTAAAAGAAAGTGAAGGAGACATTTCCGACCCTACAAATCATATATATTCGTGATCAGCATCAACAGACGAATCTTTCTAGCTATATCTGGGCGAAAAATTTTTTTTTCAGAAATTTCCCATTTTCTGAAAAAAAGGAAAGGGGTTACATTATGAAAATTTGCAAAAATCGGCCAAAAATTCACCCTTTAAATGGAGTATGCAGTTTTATTAACCTGCTAAAAATGAACAATGGAACGCTTTCCGAATTGAAATTAATGCATTTTTGGCTTAGTTATGAGATTTTTAAATTTTGATTTGTCGTAAAATTTTAAAAATAAAATATTGTTAATTCCGATATAAAAATGGTATTGCACCTTCAGTCAGAAGCTTAAAAGAAAGTGAATGAGACATTTCCGATCCTACAAATCATATATATTCTTGATCAGCATCAACAGGCGAATCTTTCTAGCTATATCTGGGCGAAAAATTTTTTTTTCAGAAATTTCCCATTTTCTGAAAAAAAGGAAAGGGGTTACATCATGAAAATTTGCAAAAATCGGCCAAAAATTCACCCTTTAAATGGAGTATGCAGTTTTATTAACGTGCTAAAAATGAACAATGGAACGCTTTCCGAATTGAAATTAATGCATTTTTGGCTTAGTTATGAGATTTATAAATTTTGATTTGTCGTAAAATTTTAAAAATAAAATATTGTTAATTCCGATATAAAAATGGTATTGCACCTTCAGTCAGAAGCTTAAAAGAAAGTGAAGGAGACATTTCCGATCCTACAAATCATATATATTCTTGATCAGCATCAACAGGCGAATCTTTCTAGCTATATCTGGGCGAAAAATTTTTTTTTCAGAAATTTCCCATTTTCTGAAAAAAAGGAAAGGGGTTACATCATGAAAATTTGCAAAAATCGGCCAAAAATTCACCCTTTAAATGGAGTATGCAGTTTTATTAACGTGCTAAAAATGAACAATGGAACGCTTTCCGAATTGAAATTAATGCATTTTTGGCTTAGTTATGAGATTTATAAATTTTGATTTGTCGTAAAATTTTAAAAATAAAATATTGTTAATTCCGATATAAAAATGGTATTGCACCTTCAGTCAGAAGCTTAAAAGAAAGTGAAGGAGACATTTCCGATCCTACAAATCATATATATTCTTGATCATCATCAACAGGCGAATCTTTCTAGCTATATCTGGGCGAAAAAATTTTTTTTCAGAAATTTCCCATTTTCTGAAAAAAAGGAAAGGGGTTACATCATGAAAATTTGCAAAAATCGGCCAAAAATTCACCCTTTAAATGGATTATGCAGTTTTATTAACCTGCTAAAAATGAACAATGGAACGCTTTCCGAATTGAAATTAATGCATTTTTGGCTTAGTTATGAGATTTTTAAATTTTGATTTGTCGTAAAATTTTAAAAATAAAATATTGTTAATTCCGATATAAAAATGGTATTGCACCTTCAGTCAGAAGCTTAAAAGAAAGTGAAGGAGACATTTCCGACCCTACAAATCATATATATTCTTGATCATCATCAACAGGCGAATCTTTCTAGCTATATCTGGGCGAAAAAATTTTTTTTCAGAAATTTCCCATTTTCTAAAAAAAAGGAAAGGGGTTACATCATAAAAATTTGCAAAAATCGGCCAAAAATTCACCCTTTAAATAGAGTATGCAGTTTTATTAACCTGCTAAAAATGAACAATGGAACGCTTTCCGAATTGAAATTAATGCATTTTTGGCTTAGTTATGAGATTTTTAAATTTTGATTTGTCGTAAAATTTTAAAAATAAAATATTGTTAATTCCGATATAAAAATGGTATTGCACCTTCAGTCAGAAGCTTAAAAGAAAGTGAAGGAGACATTTCCGACCCTACAAATCATATATATTCTTGATCAGCATCAACAGGCAAATCTTTCTAGCTATATCTGGGCGAAAAAAATTTTTTTCAGAAATTTCCCATTTTCTGAAAAAAAGGAAAGGGGTTACATCATGAAAATTTGCAAAAATCGGCCAAAAATTCACCCTTTAAATGGAGTATGCAGTTTTATTAACTTGCTAAAAATGAACAATGGAACGCTTTCCGAATTGAAATTAATGCATTTTTGGCTTAGTTATGAGATTTATAAATTTTGATTTGTCGTAAAATTTTAAAAATAAAATATTGTTAATTCCGATATAAAAATGGTATTGCACCTTCAGTCAGAAGCTTAAAAGAAAGTGAAGGAGACATTTCCGACCCTACAAATCATATATATTCTTGATCAGCATCAACAGGCGAATCTTTCTAGCTATATCTGGGCGAAAAAAATTTTTTTCAGAAATTTCCCATTTTCTGAAAAAAAGGAAAGGGGTTACATCATGAAAATTTGCAAAAATCGGCCAAAAATTCAGCCTTTAAATGGAGTATGCAGTTTTATTAACCTGCTAAAAATGAACAATGGAACGCTTTCCGAATTGAAATTAATGCATTTTTGGCTTAGTTATGAGATTTTTAAATTTTGATTTGTCGTAAAATTTTAAAAATAAAATATTGTTAATTCCGATATAAAAATGGTATTGCACCTTCAGTCAGAAGCTTAAAAGAAAGTGAAGGAGACATTTCCGACCCTACAAATCATATATATTCTTGATCAGCATCAACAGGCAAATCTTTCTAGCTATATCTGGGCGAAAAAATTTTTTTTCAGAAATTTCCCATTTTCTGAAAAAAAGGAAAGGGGTTACATCATGAAAATTTGCAAAAATCGGCCAAAAATTCACCCTTTAAATGGATTATGCAGTTTTATTAACCTGCTAAAAATGAACAATGGAACGCTTTCCGAATTGAAATTAATGCATTTTTGGCTTAGTTATGAGATTTTTAAATTTTGATTTGTCGTAAAATTTTAAAAATAAAATATTTTTAATTCCGATATAAAAATGGTATTGCACCTTCAGTCAGAAGCTTAAAAGAAAGTGAAGGAGACATTTCCGACCCTACAAATCATATATATTCTTGATCATCATCAACAGGCGAATCTCTCTAGCTATATCTGGGCGAAAAAATTTTTTTTCAGAAATTTCCCATTTTCTGAAAAAAAGGAAAGGGGTTACATCATGAAAATTTGCAAAAATCGGCCAAAAATTCACCCTTTAAATGGAGTATGCAGTTTTATTAACCTGCTAAAAATGAACAATGGAACGCTTTCCGAATTAAAATTAATGCATTTTTGGCTTAGTTATGAGATTTTTAAATTTTGATTTGTCGTAAAATTTTAAAAATAAAATATTGTTAATTCCGATATAAAAATGGTATTGCACCTTCAGTCAGAAGCTTAAAAGAAAGTGAAGGAGACATTTCCGACCCTACAAATCATATATATTCTTGATCAGCATCAACAGGCAAATCTTTCTAGCTATATCTGGGCGAAAAAATTTTTTTTCAGAAATTTCCCATTTTCTGAAAAAAAGGAAAGGGGTTACATCATGAAAATTTGCAAAAATCGGCCACAAATTCACCCTTTAAATGGAGTATGCAGTTTTATTAACCTGCTAAAAATGAACAATGGAACGCTTTCCGAATTGAAATTAATGCATTTTTGGCTTAGTTATGAGATTTTTAAATTTTGATTTGTCGTAAAATTTTAAAAATAAAATATGTTAATTCCGATATAAAAATGGTATTGCACCTTCAGTCAGAAACTTAAAAGAATGTGAAGGAGACTTTTCTGACCCTACAAATCATATATATTCTTGATCAGCATCAACAGGCCAATCTTTCTAACTATATTTGGGCGAAAAAATTTTTTTTCAGAAATTTCCCATTTTCTGAAAAAAAGGAAAGGGGTTACATCATGAAAATTTGCAAAAATCGGCCAAAAATTCACCCTTTAAATGGAGTATGCAGTTTTATTAACCTGCTAAAAATGAACAATGGAACGCTTTCCGAATTGAAATTAATGCATTTTTGGCTTAGTTATGAGATTTTTAAATTTTGATTTGTCGTAAAATTTTAAAAATAAAATATTGTTAATTCCGATATAAAAATGGTATTGCACCTTCAGTCAGAAGCTTAAAAGAAAGTGAAGGAGACATTTCCGACCCTAAAAATCATATATATTCTTGATCAGCATCAACAGGCGAATCTTTCTAGCTATATCTGGGCGAAAAAATTTTTTTTCAGAAATTTCCCATTTTCTGAAAAAATGGAAAGGGGTTACATCATGAAAATTTGCAAAAATCGGCCAAAAATTCACCCTTTAAATGGAGTATGCAGTTTTATTAACCTGCTAAAAATGAACAATGGAACGCTTTCAGAATTGAAATTAATGCATTTTTGGCTTAGTTATGAGATTTTTAAATTTTGATTTGTCGTAAAATTTTAAAAATAAAATATTGTTAATTCCGATATAAAAATGGTATTGCACCTTCAGTCAGAAGCTTAAAAGAAAGTGAAGGAGACATTTCCGACCCTACAAATCATATATATTCTTGATCATCATCAATAGGCGAATCTTTCTAGCTATATCTGGGCGAAAAAATTTTTTTTCAGAAATTTCCCATTTTCTGAAAAAAAGGAAAGGGGTTACATCATGAAAATTTGCAAAAATCGGCCAAAAATTCACCCTTTAAATGGAGTATGCAGTTTTATTAACTTGCTAAAATGAACAATGGAACGCTTTCCGAATTGAAATTAATGCATTTAAAAGAAGCTTAAAAGAAAGTGAAGGAGACATTTCCGACCCTACAAATCATATATATTCTTGATCATCATCAATAGGCGAATCTTTCTAGCTATATCTGGGCGAAAAAATTTTTTTTCAGAAATTTCCCATTTTCTGAAAAAAAGGAAAGGGGTTACATCATGAAAATTTGCAAAAATCGGCCAAAAATTCACCCTTTAAATGGAGTATGCAGTTTTATTAACTTGCTAAAAATGAACAATGGAACGCTTTCCGAATTGAAATTAATGCATTTTTGGCTTAGTTATGAGATTTATAAATTTTGATTTGTCGTAAAATTTTAAAAATAAAATATTGTTAATTCCGATATAAAAATGGTATTGCACCTTCAGTCAGAAGCTTAAAAGAAAGTGAAGGAGACATTTCCGACCCTACAAATCATATATATTCTTGATCAGCATCAACAGGCGAATCTTTCTAGCTATATCTGGGCGAAAAAAATTTTTTTCAGAAATTTCCCATTTTCTGAAAAAAAGGAAAGGGGTTACATCATGAAAATTTGCAAAAATCGGCCAAAAATTCACCCTTTAAATGGAGTATGCAGTTTTATTAACCTGCTAAAAATGAACAATGGAACGCTTTCCGAATTGAAATTAATGCATTTTTGGCTTAGTTATGAGATTTTTAAATTTTGATTTGTCGTAAAATTTTAAAAATAAAATATTGTTAATTCCGATATAAAAATGGTATTGCACCTTCAGTCAGAAGCTTAAAAGAATGTGAAGGAGACTTTTCTGACCCTACAAATCATATATATTCTTGATCAGCATCAACAGGCCAATCTTTCTAGCTATATTTGGGCGAAAAAAATTTTTTTCAGAAATTTCCCATTTTCTGAAAAAATGGAAAGGGGTTACATCATGAAAATTTGCAAAAATCGGCCACAAATTCACCCTTTAAATGGAGTATGCAGTTTTATTAACCTGCTAAAAATGAACAATGGAACGCTTTCCGAATTGAAATTAATGCATTTTTGGCTTAGTTATGAGATTTTTAAATTTTGATTTGTCGTAAAATTTTAAAAATAAAATATTGTTAATTCCGATATAAAAATGGTATTGCACCTTCAGTCAGAAGCTTAAAAGAATGTGAAGGAGACTTTTCTGACCCTACAAATCATATATATTCTTGATCAGCATCAACAGGCGAATCTTTCTAGCTATATCTGGGCGAAAAAAATTTTTTTCAGAAATTTCCCATTTTCTGAAAAAAAGGAAAGGGGTTACATCATGAAAATTTGCAAAAATCGGCCAAAAATTCACCCTTTAAATGGAGTATGCAGTTTTATTAACCTGCTAAAAATGAACAATGGAACGCTTTCCGAATTGAAATTAATGCATTTTTGGCTTAGTTATGAGATTTTTAAATTTTGATTTGTCGTAAAATTTTAAAAATAAAATATTGTTAATTCCGATATAAAAATGGTATTGCACCTTCAGTCAGAAGCTTAAAAGAATGTGAAGGAGACTTTTCTGACCCTACAAATCATATATATTCTTGATCAGCATCAACAGGCCAATCTTTCTAGCTATATTTGGGCGAAAAAAATTTTTTTCAGAAATTTCCCATTTTCTGAAAAAATGGAAAGGGGTTACATCATGAAAATTTGCAAAAATCGGCCACAAATTCACCCTTTAAATGGAGTATGCAGTTTTATTAACCTGCTAAAAATGAACAATGGAACGCTTTCCGAATTGAAATTAATGCATTTTTGGCTTAGTTATGAGATTTTTAAATTTTGATTTGTCGTAAAATTTTAAAAATAAAATATTGTTAATTCCGATATAAAAATGGTATTGCACCTTCAGTCAGAAGCTTAAAAGAATGTGAAGGAGACTTTTCTGACCCTACAAATCATATATATTCTTGATCAGCATCAACAGGCCAATCTTTCTAGCTATATTTGGGCGAAAAAAATTTTTTTCAGAAATTTCCCATTTTCTGAAAAAAAGGAAAGGGGTTACATCATGAAAATTTGCAAAAATCGGCCAAAAATTCAGCCTTTAAATGGAGTATACAGTTTTATTAACCTGCTAAAAATGAACAATGGAACGCTTTCCGAATTGAAATTAATGCATTTTTGGCTTAGTTATGAGATTTTTAAATTTTGATTTGTCGTAAAATTTTAAAAATAAAATATTGTTAATTCCGATATAAAAATGGTATTGCACCTTCAGTCAGAAGCTTAAAAGAAAGTGAAGGAGACACTTCCGACCCTACAAATCATATATATTCTTGATCAGCATCAACAGGCGAATCTTTCTAGCTATATTTGGGCGAAAAAATTTTTTTTCAGAAATTTCCCATTTTCTGAAAAAAAGGAAAGGGGTTACACCATGAAAATTTGAAAAAATCGGCCAAAAATTCAGCCTTTAAATGGAGTATACAGTTTTATTAACCTGCTAAAAATGAACAATGGAACGCTTTCCGAATTGAAATTAATGCATTTTTGGCTTAGTTATGAGATTTTTAAATTTTGATTTGTCGTAAAATTTTAAAAATAAAATATTGTTAATTCCGATATAAAAATGGTATTGCACCTTCAGTCAGAAGCTTAAAAGAAAGTGAAGGAGACATTTCCGACCCTACAAATCATATATATTCTTGATCAGCATCAACAGGCGAATCTTTCTAGCTATATTTGGGCGAAAAAATTTTTTTTCAGAAATTTCCCATTTTCTGAAAAAAAGGAAAGGGGTTACATCATGAAAATTTTCAAAAATCGGCAAAAAATTCACTCTTTAAATGGAGTATGCAGTTTTATTAACCTGCTAAAAATGAACAATGGAACGCTTTCCGAATTGAAATTAATGCATTTTTGGCTTAGTTATGCGATTTTTAAATTTTGATTTGTCGTAAAATTTTAAAAATAAAATATTGTTAATTCCGATATAAAAATGGTATTGCACCTTCAGTCAGAAGCTTAAAAGAAAGTGAAGGAGACATTTCCGACCCTACAAATCATATATATTCTTGATCAGCATCAACAGGCGAATCTTTCTAGCTATATCTGGGCGAAAAAAATTTTTTTCAGAAATTTCCCATTTTCTGAAAAAAAGGAAAGGGGTTACATCATGAAAATTTGCAAAAATCGGCCAAAAATTCAGCCTTTAAATGGAGTATGCAGTTTTATTAACCTGCTAAAAATGAACAATGGAACGCTTTCCGAATTGAAATTAATGCATTTTTGGCTTAGTTATGAGATTTTTAAATTTTGATTTGTCGTAAAATTTTAAAAATAAAATATTGTTAATTCCGATATAAAAATGGTATTGCACCTTCAGTCAGAAGCTTAAAAGAATGTGAAGGAGACTTTTCTGACCCTACAAATCATATATATTCTTGATCAGCATCAACAGGCCAATCTTTCTAGCTATATTTGGGCGAAAAAATTTTTTTTCAGAAATTTCCCATTTTCTGAAAAAAAGGAAAGGGGTTACATCATGAAAATTTGCAAAAATCGGCCAAAAATTCAGCCTTTAAATGGAGTATACAGTTTTATTAACCTGCTAAAAATGAACAATGGAACGCTTTCCGAATTGAAATTAATGCATTTTTGGCTTAGTTATGAGATTTTTAAATTTTGATTTGTCGTAAAATTTTAAAAATAAAATATTGTTAATTCCGATATAAAAATGGTATTGCACCTTCAGTCAGAAGCTTAAAAGAAAGTGAAGAAGACATTTCCGACCCTACAAATCATATATATTCTTGATCAGCATCAACAGGCGAATCTTTCTAGCTTTATCTGGGCGAAAAAATTTTTTTTCAGAAATTTCCCATTTTCTGAAAAAAAGGAAAGGGGTTACATCATGAAAATTTGCAAAAATCGGCCAAAAATTCAGCCTTTAAATGGAGTATACAGTTTTATTAACCTGCTAAAAATGAACAATGGAACGCTTTCCGAATTGAAATTAATGCATTTTTGGCTTAGTTATGAGATTTTTAAATTTTGATTTGTCGTAAAATTTTAAAAATAAAATATTGTTAATTCCGATATAAAAATGGTATTGCACCTTCAGTCAGAAGCTTAAAAGAAAGTGAAGGAGACATTTCCGACCCTACAAATCATATATATTCTTGATCAGCATCAACAGGCGAATCTTTCTAGCTATATCTGGGCGAAAAAATTTTTTTTCAGAAATTTCCCATTTTCTGAAAAAAAGGAAAGGGGTTACATCATGAAAATTTGCAAAACTCGGCAAAAAATTCACCCTTTAAATGGAGTATGCAGTTTTATTAACCTGCTAAAAATGAACAATGGAACGCTTTCCGAATTGAAATTAATGCATTTTTGGCTTAGTTATGAGATTTTTAAATTTTGATTTGTCGTAAAATTTTAAAAATAAAATATTGTTAATTCCGATATAAAAATGGTATTGCACCTTCAGTCAGAAGCTTAAAAGAAAGTGAAGGAGACATTTCCGACCCTACAAATCATATATATTCTTGATCAGCATCAACAGGCGAATCTTTCTAGCTATATCTGGGCGAAAAAATTTTTTTTCAGAAATTTCCCATTTTCTGAAAAAAAGGAAAGGGGTTACATCATGAAATTTGCAAAAATCGGCCAAAAATTCAGCCTTTAAATGGAGTATGCAGTTTTATTAACCTGCTAAAAATGAACAATGGAACGCTTTCCGAATTGAAATTAATGCATTTTTGGCTTAGTTATGAGATTTTTAAATTTTGATTTGTCGTAAAATTTTAAAAATAAAATATTGTTAATTCCGATATAAAAATGGTATTGCACCTTCAGTCAGAAGCTTAAAAGAAAGTGAAGGAGACATTTCCGATCCTACAAATCATATATATTCTTGATCAGCATCAACAGGCGAATCTTTCTAGCTATATCTGGGCGAAAAAATTTTTTTTCAGAAATTTCCCATTTTCTGAAAAAAAGGAAAGGGGTTACATCATGAAAATTTGCAAAAATCGGCCAAAAATTCACCCTTTAAATGGAGTATGCAGTTTTATTAACCTGCTAAAAATGAACAATGGAACGCTTTCCGAATTGAAATTAATGCATTTTTGGCTTAGTTATGAGATTTTTAAATTTTGATTTGTCGTAAAATTTTAAAAATAAAATATTGTTAATTCCGATATAAAAATGGTATTGCACCTTCAGTCAGAAGCTTAAAAGAAAGTGAAGGAGACATTTCCGACCCTACAAATCATATATATTCGTGATCAGCATCAACAGACGAATCTTTCTAGCTATATCTGGGCGAAAAATTTTTTTTTCAGAAATTTCCCATTTTCTGAAAAAAAGGAAAGGGGTTACATCATGAAAATTTGCAAAAATCGGCCAAAAATTCACCCTTTAAATGGAGTATGCAGTTTTATTAACGTGCTAAAAATGAACAATGGAACGCTTTCCGAATTGAAATTAATGCATTTTTGGCTTAGTTATGAGATTTATAAATTTTGATTTGTCGTAAAATTTTAAAAATAAAATATTGTTAATTCCGATATAAAAATGGTATTGCACCTTCAGTCAGAAGCTTAAAAGAAAGTGAAGGAGACATTTCCGATCCTACAAATCATATATATTCTTGATCAGCATCAACAGGCGAATCTTTCTAGCTATATCTGGGCGAAAAAATTTTTTTTCAGAAATTTCCCATTTTCTGAAAAAAAGGAAAGGGGTTACATCATGAAAATTTGCAAAAATCGGCCAAAAATTCACCCTTTAAATGGATTATGCAGTTTTATTAACCTGCTAAAAATGAACAATGGAACGCTTTCCGAATTGAAATTAATGCATTTTTGGCTTAGTTATGAGATTTTTAAATTTTGATTTGTCGTAAAATTTTAAAAATAAAATATTGTTAATTCCGATATAAAAATGGTATTGCACCTTCAGTCAGAAGCTTAAAAGAAAGTGAAGGAGACATTTCCGACCCTACAAATCATATATATTCTTGATCATCATCAACAGGCGAATCTTTCTAGCTATATCTGGGCGAAAAAATTTTTTTTCAGAAATTTCCCATTTTCTGAAAAAAAGGAAAGGGGTTACATCATAAAAATTTGCAAAAATCGGCCAAAAATTCACCCTTTAAATGGAGTATGCAGTTTTATTAACCTGCTAAAAATGAACAATGGAACGCTTTCCGAATTGAAATTAATGCATTTTTGGCTTAGTTATGAGATTTTTAAATTTTGATTTGTCGTAAAATTTTAAAAATAAAATATTGTTAATTCCGATATAAAAATGGTATTGCACCTTCAGTCAGAAGCTTAAAAGAAAGTGAAGGAGACATTTCCGACCCTACAAATCATATATATTCTTGATCAGCATCAACAGGCAAATCTTTCTAGCTATATCTGGGCGAAAAAAATTTTTTTCAGAAATTTCCCATTTTCTGAAAAAAAGGAAAGGGGTTACATCATGAAAATTTGCAAAAATCGGCCAAAAATTCACCCTTTAAATGGAGTATGCAGTTTTATTAACTTGCTAAAAATGAACAATGGAACGCTTTCCGAATTGAAATTAATGCATTTTTGGCTTAGTTATGAGATTTATAAATTTTGATTTGTCGTAAAATTTTAAAAATAAAATATTGTTAATTCCGATATAAAAATGGTATTGCACCTTCAGTCAGAAGCTTAAAAGAAAGTGAAGGAGACATTTCCGACCCTACAAATCATATATATTCTTGATCAGCATCAACAGGCGAATCTTTCTAGCTATATCTGGGCGAAAAAAATTTTTTTCAGAAATTTCCCATTTTCTGAAAAAAAGGAAAGGGGTTACATCATGAAAATTTGCAAAAATCGGCCAAAAATTCAGCCTTTAAATGGAGTATGCAGTTTTATTAACCTGCTAAAAATGAACAATGGAACGCTTTCCGAATTGAAATTAATGCATTTTTGGCTTAGTTATGAGATTTTTAAATTTTGATTTGTCGTAAAATTTTAAAAATAAAATATTGTTAATTCCGATATAAAAATGGTATTGCACCTTCAGTCAGAAGCTTAAAAGAAAGTGAAGGAGACATTTCCGATCCTACAAATCATATATATTCTTGATCAGCATCAACAGGCGAATCTTTCTAGCTATATCTGGGCGAAAAAATTTTTTTTCAGAAATTTCCCATTTTCTGAAAAAAAGGAAAGGGGTTACATCATGAAAATTTGCAAAAATCGGCCAAAAATTCACCCTTTAAATGGAGTATGCAGTTTTATTAACCTGCTAAAAATGAACAATGGGACGCTTTCCGAATTGAAATTAATGCATTTTTGGCTTAGTTATGAGATTTTTAAATTTTGATTTGTCGTAAAATTTTAAAAATAAAATATTGTTAATTCCGATATAAAAATGGTATTGCACCTTCAGTCAGAAGCTTAAAAGAAAGTGAAGGAGACATTTCCGATCCTACAAATCATATATATTCTTGATCAGCATCAACAGGCGAATCTTTCTAGCTATATCTGGGCGAAAAAATTTTTTTTCAGAAATTTCCCATTTTCTGAAAAAAAGGAAAGGGGTTACATCATGAAAATTTGCAAAAATCGGCCAAAAATTCACCCTTTAAATGGAGTATGCAGTTTTATTAACCTGCTAAAAATGAACAATGGAACGCTTTCCGAATTGAAATTAATGCATTTTTGGCTTAGTTATGAGATTTTTAAATTTTGATTTGTCGTAAAATTTTAAAAATAAAATATTGTTAATTCCGATATAAAAATGGTATTGCACCTTCAGTCAGAAGCTTAAAAGAAAGTGAAGGAGACATTTCCGACCCTACAAATCATATATATTCGTGATCAGCATCAACAGACGAATCTTTCTAACTATATCTGGGCGAAAATTTTTTTTTTTCAGAAATTTCCCATTTTCTGAAAAAAAGGAAAGGGGTTACATCATGAAAATTTGCAAAACTCGGCAAAAAATTCACCCTTTAAATGGAGTATGCAGTTTTATTAACCTGCTAAAAATGAACAATGGAACGCTTTCCGAATTGAAATTAATGCATTTTTGGCTTAGTTATGAGATTTTTAAATTTTGATTTGTCGTAAAATTTTAAAAATAAAATATTGTTAATTCCGATATAAAAATGGTATTGCACCTTCAGTCAGAAGCTTAAAAGAAAGTGAAGGAGACATTTCCGACCCTACAAATCATATATATTCTTGATCAGCATCAACAGGCGAATCTTTCTAGCTATATCTGGGCGAAAAAATTTTTTTTCAGAAATTTCCCATTTTCTGAAAAAAAGGAAAGGGGTTACATCATGAAATTTGCAAAAATCGGCCAAAAATTCAGCCTTTAAATGGAGTATGCAGTTTTATTAACCTGCTAAAAATGAACAATGGAACGCTTTCCGAATTGAAATTAATGCATTTTTGGCTTAGTTATGAGATTTTTAAATTTTGATTTGTCGTAAAATTTTAAAAATAAAATATTGTTAATTCCGATATAAAAATGGTATTGCACCTTCAGTCAGAAGCTTAAAAGAAAGTGAAGGAGACATTTCCGATCCTACAAATCATATATATTCTTGATCAGCATCAACAGGCGAATCTTTCTAGCTATATCTGGGCGAAAAAAATTTTTTTCAGAAATTTCCCATTTTCTGAAAAAAAGGAAAGGGGTTACATCATGAAAATTTGCAAAAATCGGCCAAAAATTCACCCTTTAAATGGAGTATGCAGTTTTATTAACCTGCTAAAAATGAACAATGGAACGCTTTCCGAATTGAAATTAATGCATTTTTGGCTTAGTTATGAGATTTTTAAATTTTGATTTGTCGTAAAATTTTAAAAATAAAATATTGTTAATTCCGATATAAAAATGGTATTGCACCTTCAGTCAGAAGCTTAAAAGAAAGTGAAGGAGACATTTCCGACCCTACAAATCATATATATTCGTGATCAGCATCAACAGACGAATCTTTCTAGCTATATCTGGGCGAAAAATTTTTTTTTCAGAAATTTCCCATTTTCTGAAAAAAAGGAAAGGGGTTACATCATGAAAATTTGCAAAAATCGGCCAAAAATTCACCCTTTAAATGGAGTATGCAGTTTTATTAACGTGCTAAAAATGAACAATGGAACGCTTTCCGAATTGAAATTAATGCATTTTTGGCTTAGTTATGAGATTTATAAATTTTGATTTGTCGTAAAATTTTAAAAATAAAATATTGTTAATTCCGATATAAAAATGGTATTGCACCTTCAGTCAGAAGCTTAAAAGAAAGTGAAGGAGACATTTCCGATCCTACAAATCATATATATTCTTGATCAGCATCAACAGGCGAATCTTTCTAGCTATATCTGGGCGAAAAAATTTTTTTTCAGAAATTTCCCATTTTCTGAAAAAAAGGAAAGGGGTTACATCATGAAAATTTGCAAAAATCGGCCAAAAATTCACCCTTTAAATGGATTATGCAGTTTTATTAACCTGCTAAAAATGAACAATGGAACGCTTTCCGAATTGAAATTAATGCATTTTTGGCTTAGTTATGAGATTTTTAAATTTTGATTTGTCGTAAAATTTTAAAAATAAAATATTGTTAATTCCGATATAAAAATGGTATTGCACCTTCAGTCAGAGGCTTAAAAGAAAGTGAAGGAGACATTTCCGACCCTACAAATCATATATATTCTTGATCATCATCAACAGGCGAATCTTTCTAGCTATATCTGGGCGAAAAAATTTTTTTTCAGAAATTTCCCATTTTCTGAAAAAAAGGAAAGGGGTTACATCATGAAAATTTGCAAAAATCGGCCAAAAATTCACCCTTTAAATGGAGTATGCAGTTTTATTAACTTGCTAAAAATGAACAATGGAACGCTTTCCGAATTGAAATTAATGCATTTTTGGCTTAGTTATGAGATTTATAAATTTTGATTTGTCGTAAAATTTTAAAAATAAAATATTGTTAATTCCGATATAAAAATGGTATTGCACCTTCAGTCAGAAGCTTAAAAGAAAGTGAAGGAGACATTTCCGACCCTACAAATCATATATATTCTTGATCAGCATCAACAGGCGAATCTTTCTAGCTATATCTGGGCGAAAAAAATTTTTTTCAGAAATTTCCCATTTTCTGAAAAAAAGGAAAGGGGTTACATCATGAAAATTTGCAAAAATCGGCCAAAAATTCAGCCTTTAAATGGAGTATGCAGTTTTATTAACCTGCTAAAAATGAACAATGGAACGCTTTCAGAATTGAAATTAATGCATTTTTGGCTTAGTTATGAGATTTTTAAATTTTGATTTGTCGTAAAATTTTAAAAATAAAATATTGTTAATTCCGATATAAAAATGGTATTGCACCTTCAGTCAGAAGCTTAAAAGAAAGTGAAGGAGACATTTCCGACCCTACAAATCATATATATTCTTGATCAGCATCAACAGGCAAATCTTTCTAGCTATATCTGGGCGAAAAAATTTTTTTTCAGAAATTTCCCATTTTCTGAAAAAAAGGAAAGGGGTTACATCATGAAAATTTGCAAAAATCGGCCAAAAATTCACCCTTTAAATGGAGTATGCAGTTTTATTAACCTGCTAAAAATGAACAATGGAACGCTTTCCGAATTGAAATTAATGCATTTTTGGCTTAGTTATGAGATTTTTAAATTTTGATTTGTCGTAAAATTTTAAAAATAAAATATTTTTAATTCCGATATAAAAATGGTATTGCACCTTCAGTCAGAAGCTTAAAAGAAAGTGAAGGAGACATTTCCGACCCTACAAATCATATATATTCTTGATCATCATCAACAGGCGAATCTCTCTAGCTATATCTGGGCGAAAAAATTTTTTTTCAGAAATTTCCCATTTTCTGAAAAAAAGGAAAGGGGTTACATCATGAAAATTTGCAAAAATCGGCCAAAAATTCACCCTTTAAATGGAGTATGCAGTTTTATTAACCTGCTAAAAATGAACAATGGAACGCTTTCCGAATTAAAATTAATGCATTTTTGGCTTAGTTATGAGATTTTTAAATTTTGATTTGTCGTAAAATTTTAAAAATAAAATATTGTTAATTCCGATATAAAAATGGTATTGCACCTTCAGTCAGAAGCTTAAAAGAAAGTGAAGGAGACATTTCCGACCCTACAAATCATATATATTCTTGATCAGCATCAACAGGCAAATCTTTCTAGCTATATCTGGGCGAAAAAATTTTTTTTCAGAAATTTCCCATTTTCTGAAAAAAAGGAAAGGGGTTACATCATGAAAATTTGCAAAAATCGGCCACAAATTCACCCTTTAAATGGAGTATGCAGTTTTATTAACCTGCTAAAAATGAACAATGGAACGCTTTCCGAATTGAAATTAATGCATTTTTGGCTTAGTTATGAGATTTTTAAATTTTGATTTGTCGTAAAATTTTAAAAATAAAATATTGTTAATTCCGATATAAAAATGGTATTGCACCTTCAGTCAGAAACTTAAAAGAATGTGAAGGAGACTTTTCTGACCCTACAAATCATATATATTCTTGATCAGCATCAACAGGCCAATCTTTCTAACTATATTTGGGCGAAAAAATTTTTTTTCAGAAATTTCCCATTTTCTGAAAAAAAGGAAAGGGGTTACATCATGAAAATTTGCAAAAATCGGCCAAAAATTCACCCTTTAAATGGAGTATGCAGTTTTATTAACCTGCTAAAAATGAACAATGGAACGCTTTCCGAATTGAAATTAATGCATTTTTGGCTTAGTTATGAGATTTTTAAATTTTGATTTGTCGTAAAATTTTAAAAATAAAATATTGTTAATTCCGATATAAAAATGGTATTGCACCTTCAGTCAGAAGCTTAAAAGAAAGTGAAGGAGACATTTCCGACCCTACAAATCATATATATTCTTGATCAGCATCAACAGGCGAATCTTTCTAGCTATATCTGGGCGAAAAAATTTTTTTTCAGAAATTTCCCATTTTCTGAAAAAAAGGAAAGGGGTTACATCATGAAAATTTGCAAAAATCGGCCAAAAATTCACCCTTTAAATGGAGTATGCAGTTTTATTAACCTGCTAAAAATGAACAATGGAACGCTTTCCGAATTGAAATTAATGCATTTTTGGCTTAGTTATGAGATTTTTAAATTTTGATTTGTCGTAAAATTTTAAAAATAAAATATTGTTAATTCCGATATAAAAATGGTATTGCACCTTCAGTCAGAAGCTTAAAAGAAAGTGAAGGAGACATTTCCGACCCTACAAATCATATATATTCTTGATCAGCATCAACAGGCGAATCTTTCTAGCTATATCTGGGCGAAAAAATTTTTTTTCAGAAATTTCCCATTTTCTGAAAAAAAGGAAAGGGGTTACATCATGAAAATTTGCAAAAATCGGCCAAAAATTCACCCTTTAAATGGAGTATGTAGTTTTATTTACCTGCTAAAAATGAACAATGGAACGCTTTCCGAATTGAAATTAATGCATTTTTGGCTTAGTTATGAGATTTTTAAATTTTGATTTGTCGTAAAATTTTAAAAATAAAATATTGTTAATTCCGATATAAAAATGGTATTGCACCTTCAGTCAGAAGCTTAAAAGAAAGTGAAGGAGACATTTCCGACCCTAAAAATCATATATATTCTTGATCAACATCAACAGGCGAATCTTTCTAGCTATATCTGGGCGAAAAAATTTTTTTTCAGAAATTTCCCATTTTCTGAAAAAATGGAAAGGGGTTACATCATGAAAATTTGCAAAAATCGGCCAAAAATTCACCCTTTAAATGGAGTATGCAGTTTTATTAACCTGCTAAAAATGAACAATGGAACGCTTTCAGAATTGAAATTAATGCATTTTTGGCTTAGTTATGAGATTTTTAAATTTTGATTTGTCGTAAAATTTTAAAAATAAAATATTGTTAATTCCGATATAAAAATGGTATTGCACCTTCAGTCAGAAGCTTAAAAGAAAGTGAAGGAGACATTTCCGACCCTACAAATCATATATATTCTTGATCATCATCAATAGGCGAATCTTTCTAGCTATATCTGGGCGAAAAAATTTTTTTTCAGAAATTTCCCATTTTCTGAAAAAAAGGAAAGGGGTTACATCATGAAAATTTGCAAAAATCGGCCAAAAATTCACCCTTTAAATGGAGTATGCAGTTTTATTAACTTGCTAAAAATGAACAATGGAACGCTTTCCGAATTGAAATTAATGCATTTAAAAGAAGCTTAAAAGAAAGTGAAGGAGACATTTCCGACCCTACAAATCATATATATTCTTGATCATCATCAATAGGCGAATCTTTCTAGCTATATCTGGGCGAAAAAATTTTTTTTCAGAAATTTCCCATTTTCTGAAAAAAAGGAAAGGGGTTACATCATGAAAATTTGCAAAAATCGGCCAAAAATTCACCCTTTAAATGGAGTATGCAGTTTTATTAACTTGCTAAAAATGAACAATGGAACGCTTTCCGAATTGAAATTAATGCATTTTTGGCTTAGTTATGAGATTTATAAATTTTGATTTGTCGTAAAATTTTAAAAATAAAATATTGTTAATTCCGATATAAAAATGGTATTGCACCTTCAGTCAGAAGCTTAAAAGAAAGTGAAGGAGACATTTCCGACCCTACAAATCATATATATTCTTGATCAGCATCAACAGGCGAATCTTTCTAGCTATATCTGGGCGAAAAATTTTTTTTTCAGAAATTTCCCATTTTCTGAAAAAAAGGAAAGGGGTTACATCATGAAAATTTGCAAAAATCGGCCAAAAATTCACCCTTTAAATGGAGTATGCAGTTTTATTAACCTGCTAAAAATGAACAATGGAACGCTTTCCGAATTGAAATTAATGCATTTTTGGCTTAGTTATGAGATTTTTAAATTTTGATTTGTCGTAAAATTTTAAAAATAAAATATTGTTAATTCCGATATAAAAATGGTATTGCACCTTCAGTCAGAAGCTTAAAAGAATGTGAAGGAGACTTTTCTGACCCTACAAATTATATATATTCTTGATCAGCATCAACAGGCCAATCTTTCTAGCTATATTTGGGCGAAAAAATTTTTTTTCAGAAATTTCCCATTTTCTGAAAAAAAGGAAAGGGGTTACATCATGAAAATTTGCAAAAATCGGCCAAAAATTCACCCTTTAAATGGAGTATGCAGTTTTATTAACCTGCTAAAAATGAACAATGGAACGCTTTCCGAATTGAAATTAATGCATTTTTGGCTTAGTTATGAGATTTTTAAATTTTGATTTGTCGTAAAATTTTAAAAATAAAATATTGTTAATTCCGATATAAAAATGGTATTGCACCTTCAGTCAGAAGCTAAAAAGAAAGTGAAGGAGACATTTCCGACCCTACAAATCATATATATTCTTGATCAGCATCAACAGGCGAATCTTTCTAGCTATATCTGGGCGAAAAAATTTTTTTTCAGAAATTTCCCATTTTCTGAAAAAAAGGAAAGGGGTTACATCATGAAAATTTGCAAAAATCGGCCAAAAATTCACCCTTTAAATGGAGTATGCAGTTTTATTAACTTGCTAAAAATGAACAATGGAACGCTTTCCGAATTGAAATTAATGCATTTAAAAGAACCTTAAAAGAAAGTGAAGGAGACATTTCCGACCCTACAAATCATATATATTCTTGATCATCATCAATAGGCGAATCTTTCTAGCTATATCTGGGCGAAAAAATTTTTTTTCAGAAATTTCCCATTTTCTGAAAAAAAGGAAAGGGGTTACATCATGAAAATTTGCAAAAATCGGCCAAAAATTCACCCTTTAAATGGAGTATGCAGTTTTATTAACTTGCTAAAAATGAACAATGGAACGCTTTCCGAATTGAAATTAATGCATTTTTGGCTTAGTTATGAGATTTATAAATTTTGATTTGTCGTAAAATTTTAAAAATAAAATATTGTTAATTCCGATATAAAAATGGTATTGCACCTTCAGTCAGAAGCTTAAAAGAAAGTGAAGGAGACATTTCCGACCCTACAAATCATATATATTCTTGATCAGCATCAACAGGCGAATCTTTCTAGCTATATCTGGGCGAAAAAATTTTTTTTCAGAAATTTCCCATTTTCTGAAAAAAAGGAAAGGGGTTACATCATGAAAATTTGCAAAAATCGGCCAAAAATTCACCCTTTAAATGGAGTATGCAGTTTTATTAACTTGCTAAAAATGAACAATGGAACGCTTTCCGAATTGAAATTAATGCATTTTTGGCTTAGTTATGAGATTTATAAATTTTGATTTGTCGTAAAATTTTAAAAATAAAATATTGTTAATTCCGATATAAAAATGGTATTGCACCTTCAGTCAGAAGCTTAAAAGAAAGTGAAGGAGACATTTCCGACCCTACAAATCATATATATTCTTGATCAGCATCAACAGGCGAATCTTTCTAGCTATATCTGGGCGAAAAAATTTTTTTTCAGAAATTTCCCATTTTCTGAAAAAAAGGAAAGGGGTTACATCATGAAAATTTGCAAAAATCGGCCAAAAATTCACCCTTTAAATGGATTATGCAGTTTTATTAACCTGCTAAAAATGAACAATGGAACGCTTTCCGAATTGAAATTAATGCATTTTTGGCTTAGTTATGAGATTTTTAAATTTTGATTTGTCGTAAAATTTTAAAAATAAAATATTGTTAATTCCGATATAAAAATGGTATTGCACCTTCAGTCAGAAGCTTAAAAGAAAGTGAAGGAGACATTTCCGACCCTACAAATCATATATATTCTTGATCATCATCAACAGGCGAATCTTTCTAGCTATATCTGGGCGAAAAATTTTTTTTCAGAAATTTCCCATTTTCTGAAAAAAAGGAAAGGGGTTACATCATGAAAATTTGCAAAAATCGGCCAAAAATTCACCCTTTAAATGGAGTATGCAGTTTTATTAACCTGCTAAAAATGAACAATGGAACGCTTTCCGAATTGAAATTAATGCATTTTTGGCTTAGTTATGAGATTTTTAAATTTTGATTTGTCGTAAAATTTTAAAAATAAAATATTGTTAATTCCGATATAAAAATGGTATTGCACCTTCAGTCAGAAGCTTAAAAGAAAGTGAAGGAGACATTTCCGACCCTACAAATCATATATATTCGTGATCAGCATCAACAGGCGAATCTTTCTAGCTATATCTGGGCGAAAAAAATTTTTTTCAGAAATTTCCCATTTTCTGAAAAAAAGGAAAGGGGTTACATCATGAAAATTTGCAAAAATCGGCCACAAATTCACCCTTTAAATGGAGTATGCAGTTTTATTAACCTGCTAAAAATGAACAATGGAACGCTTTCCGAATTGAAATTAATGCATTTTTGGCTTAGTTATGAGATTTTTAAATTTTGATTTGTCGTAAAATTTTAAAAATAAAATATTGTTAATTCCGATATAAAAATGGTATTGCACCTTCAGTCAGAAGCTTAAAAGAAAGTGAAGGAGACATTTCCGACCCTACAAATCATATATATTCTTGATCAGCATCAACAGGCGAATCTTTCTAGCTATATCTGGGCGAAAAAATTTTTTTTCAGAAATTTCCCATTTTCTGAAAAAAAGGAAAGGGGTTACATCATGAAAATTTGCAAAAATCGGCCAAAAATTCACCCTTTAAATGGAGTATGCAGTTTTATTAACCTGCTAAAAATGAACAATGTAACGCTTTCCGAATTGAAATTAATGCATTTTTGGCTTAGTTATGAGATTTATAAATTTTGATTTGTCGTAAAATTTTAAAAATAAAATATTGTTAATTCCGATATAAAAATGGTATTGCACCTTCAGTCAGAAGCTTAAAAGAAAGTGAAGGAGACATTTCCGACCCTACAAATCATATATATTCTTGATCAGCATCAACAGGCGAATCTTTCTAGCTATATCTGGGCGACAAAATTTTTTTTCAGAAATTTCCCATTTTCTGAAAAAAAGGAAAGGGGTTACATCATGAAAATTTGCAAAAATCGGCCAAAAATTCACCCTTTAAATGGAGTATGCAGTTTTATTAACCTGCTAAAAATGAACAATGGAACGCTTTCCGAATTGAAATTAATGCATTTTTGGCTTAGTTATGAGATTTTTAAATTTTGATTTGTCGTAAAATTTAAAAAATAAAATATTGTTGATTCCGATATAAAAATGGTATTACACCTTCAGTCAGAAGCTTAAAAGAAAGTGCAGGAGACATTTCCGACCCTACAAATCATATATATTCTTGATCAGCATCAACAGACGAATCTTTCTAGCTATATCTGGGCGAAAAATTTTTTTTTCAGAAATTTCCCATTTTCTGAAAAAAAGGAAAGGGGTTACATCATGAAAATTTGCAAAAATCGGCCAAAAATTCACCCTTTAAATGGAGTATGCAGTTTTATTAACCTGCTAAAAATGAACAATGGAACGCTTTCCGAATTGAAATTAATGCATTTTTGGCTTAGTTATGAGATTTTTAAATTTTGATTTATCGTAAAATTTTAAAAATAAAATATTGTTAATTCCGATATAAAAATGGTATTGCACCTTCAGTCAGAAGCTTAAAAGAAAGTGAAGGAGACATTTCCGACCCTACAAATCATATATATTCTTGATCAGCATCAACAGGCGAATCTTTCTAGCTATATCTGGGCGAAAAAATTTTTTTTCAGAAATTTCCCATTTTCTGAAAAAAAGGAAATGGGTTACATCATGAAAATTTGCAAAAATCGGCCAAAAATTCACCCTTTAAATGGAGTATGCAGTTTTATTAACCTGCTAAAAATGAACAATGGAACGCTTTCCGAATTGAAATTAATGCATTTTTGGCTTAGTTATGAGATTTTTAAATTTTGATTTGTCGTAAAATTTTAAAAATAAAATATTGTTAATTCCGATATAAAAATGGTATTGCACCTTCAGTCAGAAGCTTAAAAGAAAGTGAAGGAGACATTTCCGACCCTACAAATCATATATATTCTTGATCAGCATCAACAGGCGAATCTTTCTAGCTATATCTGGGCGAAAAAATTTTTTTTCAGAAATTTCCCATTTTCTGAAAAAAAGGAAAGGGGTTACATCATGAAAATTTGCAAAAATCGGCCAAAAATTCACCCTTTAAATGGAGTATGCAGTTTTATTAACCTGCTAAAAATGAACAATGGAACGCTTTCCGAATTGAAATTAATGCATTTTTGGCTTAGTTATGAGATTTTTAAATTTTGATTTGTCGTAAAATTTTAAAAATAAAATATTGTTAATTCCGATATAAAAATGGTATTGCACCTTCAGTCAGAAGCTTAAAAGAAAGTGAAGGAGACATTTCCGACCCTACAAATCATATATATTCTTGATCAGCATCAACAGGCGAATCTTTCTAGCTATATCTGGGCGAAAAAATTTTTTTTCAGAAATTTCCCATTTTCTGAAAAAAAGGAAAGGGGTTACATCATGAAAATTTGCAAAAATCGGCCAAAAATTCACCCTTTAAATGGAGTATGCAGTTTTATTAACCTGCTAAAAATGAACAATGTAACGCTTTCCGAATTGAAATTAATGCATTTTTGGCTTAGTTATGAGATTTTTAAATTTTGATTTGTCGTAAAATTTTAAAAATAAAATATTGTTAATTCCGATATAAAAATGGTATTGCACCTTCAGTCAGAAGCTTAAAAGAAAGTGAAGGAGACATTTCCGACCCTACAAATCATATATATTCTTGATCAGCATCAACAGGCGAATCTTTCTAGCTATATCTGGGCGAAAAAATTTTTTTTCAGAAATTTCCCATTTTCTGAAAAAAAGGAAAGGGGTTACATCATGAAAATTTGCAAAAATCGGCCAAAAATTCACCCTTTAAATGGAGTATGCAGTTTTATTAACCTGCTAAAAATGAACAATGGAACGCTTTCCGAATTGAAATTAATGCATTTTTGGCTTAGTTATGAGATTTTTAAATTTTGATTTGTCGTAAAATTTTAAAAATAAAATATTGTTAATTCCGATATAAAAATGGTATTGCACCTTCAGTCAGAAGCTTAAAAGAAAGTGAAGGAGACATTTCCGACCCTACAAATCATATATATTCTTGATCAGCATCAACAGGCGAATCTTTCTAGCTATATCTGGGCGAAAAAATTTTTTTTCAGAAATTTCCCATTTTCTGAAAAAAAGGAAAGGGGTTACATCATGAAAATTTGCAAAAATCGGCCAAAAATTCACCCTTTAAATGGAGTATGCAGTTTTATTAACTTGCTAAAAATGAACAATGGAACGCTTTCCGAATTGAAATTAATGCATTTTTGGCTTAGTTATGAGATTTTTAAATTTTGATTTGTCGTAAAATTTTAAAAATAAAATATTGTTAATTCCGATATAAAAATGGTATTGCACCTTCAGTCAGAAGCTTAAAAGAAAGTGAAGGAGACATTTCCGATCCTACAAATCATATATATTCTTGATCAGCATCAACAGGCGAATCTTTCTAGCTATATCTGGGCGAAAAAATTTTTTTTCAGAAATTTCCCATTTTCTGAAAAAAAGGAAAGGGGTTACATCATGAAAATTTGCAAAAATCGGCCAAAAATTCACCCTTTAAATGGAGTATGCAGTTTTATTAACCTGCTAAAAATGAACAATGGAACGCTTTCCGAATTGAAATTAATGCATTTTTGGCTTAGTTATGAGATTTTTAAATTTTGATTTGTCGTAAAATTTTAAAAATAAAATATTGTTAATTGCGATATAAAAATGGTATTGCACCTTCAGTCAGAAGCTTAAAAGAATGTGAAGGAGACTTTTCTGACCCTACAAATTATATATATTCTTGATCAGCATCAACAGGCCAATCTTTCTAGCTATATCTGGGCGAAAAAATTTTTTTTCAGAAATTTCCCATTTTCTGAAAAAAAGGAAAGGGGTTACATCATGAAAATTTGCAAAAATCGGCCAAAAATTCACCCTTTAAATGGAGTATGCAGTTTTATTAACTTGCTAAAAATGAACAATGGAACGCTTTCCGAATTGAAATTAATGCATTTTTGGCTTAGTTATGAGATTTATAAATTTTGATTTGTCGTAAAATTTTAAAAATAAAATATTGTTAATTCCGATATAAAAATGGTATTGCACCTTCAGTCAGAAGCTTAAAAGAAAGTGAAGGAGACTTTTCTGACCCTACAAATTATATATATTCTTGATCAGCATCAACAGGCCAATCTTTCTAGCTATATTTGGGCGAAAAAATTTTTTTTCAGAAATTTCCCATTTTCTGAAAAAAAGGAAAGGGGTTACATCATGAAAATTTGCAAAAATCGGCCAAAAATTCACCCTTTAAATGGAGTATGCAGTTTTATTAACTTGCTAAAAATGAACAATGGAACGCTTTCCGAATTGAAATTAATGCATTTTTGGCTTAGTTATGAGATTTATAAATTTTGATTTGTCGTAAAATTTTAAAAATAAAATATTGTTAATTCCGATATAAAAATGGTATTGCACCTTCAGTCAGAAGCTTAAAAGAAAGTGAAGGAGACATTTCCGATCCTACAAATCATATATATTCTTGATCAGCATCAACAGGCGAATCTTTCTAGCTATATCTGGGCGAAAAAATTTTTTTTCAGAAATTTCCCATTTTCTGAAAAAAAGGAAAGGGGTTACATCATGAAAATTTGCAAAAATCGGCCAAAAATTCACCCTTTAAATGGATTATGCAGTTTTATTAACCTGCTAAAAATGAACAATGGAACGCTTTCCGAATTGAAATTAATGCATTTTTGGCTTAGTTATGAGATTTTTAAATTTTGATTTGTCGTAAAATTTAAAAAATAAAATATTGTTAATTCCGATATAAAAATGGTATTACACCTTCAGTCAGAAGCTTAAAAGAAAGTGCAGGAGACATTTCCGACCCTACAAATCATATATATTCTTGATCAGCATCAACAGACGAATCTTTCTAGCTATATCTGGGCGAAAAATTTTTTTTTTCAGAAATTTCCCATTTTCTGAAAAAAAGGAAAGGGGTTACATCATGAAAATTTGCAAAAATCGGCCAAAAATTCACCCTTTAAATGGAGTATGCAGTTTTATTAACCTGCTAAAAATGAACAATGGAACGCTTTCCGAATTGAAATTAATGCATTTTTGGCTTAGTTATGAGATTTTTAAATTTTGATTTATCGTAAAATTTTAAAAATAAAATATTGTTAATTCCGATATAAAAATGGTATTGCACCTTCAGTCAGAAGCTTAAAAGAAAGTGAAGGAGACATTTCCGACCCTACAAATCATATATATTCTTAATCAGCATCAACAGGCGAATCTTTCTAGCTATATCTGGGCGAACAAATTTTTTTTCAGAAATTTCCCATTTTCTGAAAAAAAGGAAAGGGGTTACATCATGAAAATTTGCAAAAATCGGCCAAAAATTCACCCTTTAAATGGAGTATGCAGTTTTATTAACCTGCTAAAAATGAACAATGGAACGCTTTCCGAATTGAAATTAATGCATTTTTGGCTTAGTTATGAGATTTTTAAATTTTGATTTGTCGTAAAATTTTAAAAATAAAATATTGTTAATTCCGATATAAAAATGGTATTGCACCTTCAGTCAGAAGGTTAAAAGAAAGTGAAGGAGACATTTCCGACCCTACAAATCATATATATTCTTGATCAGCATCAACAGGCGAATCTTTCTAGCTATATCTGGGCGAAAAAATTTTTTTTCAGAAATTTCCCATTTTCTGAAAAAAAGGAAAGGGGTTACATCATGAAAATTTGCAAAAATCGGCCAAAAATTCAGCCTTTAAATGGAGTATGCAGTTTTATTAACCTGCTAAAAATGAACAATGGAACGCTTTCCGAATTGAAATTAATGCATTTTTGGCTTAGTTATGAGATTTTTAAATTTTGATTTGTCGTAAAATTTTAAAAATAAAATATTGTTAATTCCGATATAAAAATGGTATTGCACCTTCAGTCAGAAGCTTAAAAGAAAGTGAAGGAGACATTTCCGACCCTAAAAATCATATATATTCTTGATCAGCATCAACAGACGAATCTTTCTAGCTATATCTGGGCGAAAAATTTTTTTTTCAGAAATTTCCCATTTTCTGAAAAAAAGGAAAGGGGTTACATCATGAAAATTTGCAAAAATCGGCCAAAAATTCACCCTTTAAATGGAGTATGCAGTTTTATTAACCTGCTAAAAATGAACAATGGAACGCTTTCCGAATTGAAATTAATGCATTTTTGGCTTAGTTATGAGATTTTTAAATTTTGATTTGTCGTAAAATTTTAAAAATAAAATATTGTTAATTCCGATATAAAAATGGTATTGCACCTTCAGTCAGAAGCTTAAAAGAAAGTGAAGGAGACATTTCCGACCCTACAAATCATATATATTCTTGATCAGCATCAACAGGCGAATCTTTCTAGCTATATCTGGGCGAAAAAATTTTTTTTCAGAAATTTCCCATTTTCTGAAAAAAAGGAAAGGGGTTACATCATGAAAATTTGCAAAAATCGGCCAAAAATTCACCCTTTAAATGGAGTATGCAGTTTTATTAACCTGCTAAAAATGAACAATGGAACGCTTTCCGAATTGAAATTAATGCATTTTTGGCTTAGTTATGAGATTTTTAAATTTTGATTTGTCGTAAAATTTTAAAAATAAAATATTGTTAATTCCGATATAAAAATGGTATTGCACCTTCAGTCAGAAGCTTAAAAGAAAGTGAAGGAGACATTTCCGACCCTACAAATCATATATATTCTTGATCAGCATCAACAGGCGAATCTTTCTAGCTATATCTGGGCGAAAAATTTTTTTTTCAGAAATTTCCCATTTTCTGAAAAAAAGGAAAGGGGTTACATCATGAAAATTTGCAAAAATCGGCCAAAAATTCACCCTTTAAATGGAGTATGCAGTTTTATTAACCTGCTAAAAATGAACAATGGAACGCTTTCCGAATTGAAATTAATGCATTTTTGGCTTAGTTATGAGATTTTTAAATTTTGATTTATCGTAAAATTTTAAAAATAAAATATTGTTAATTCCGATATAAAAATGGTATTGCACCTTCAGTCAGAAGCTTAAAAGAAAGTGAAGGAGACATTTCCGACCCTACAAATCATATATATTCTTAATCAGCATCAACAGGCGAATCTTTCTAGCTATATCTGGGCGAAAAAATTTTTTTTCAGAAATTTCCCATTTTCTAAAAAAAGGAAAGGGGTTACATCATGAAAATTTGCAAAAATCGGCCAAAAATTCACCCTTTAAATGGAGTATGCAGTTTTATTAACCTGCTAAAAATGAACAATGGAACGCTTTCCGAATTGAAATTAATGCATTTTTGGCTTAGTTATGAGATTTTTAAATTTTGATTTGTCGTAAAATTTTAAAAATAAAATATTGTTAATTCCGATATAAAAATGGTATTGCACCTTCAGTCAGAAGGTTAAAAGAAAGTGAAGGAGACATTTCCGACCCTACAAATCATATATATTCTTGATCAGCATCAACAGGCGAATCTTTCTAGCTATATCTGGGCGAAAAAATTTTTTTTCAGAAATTTCCCATTTTCTGAAAAAAAGGAAAGGGGTTACATCATGAAAATTTGCAAAAATCGGCCAAAAATTCAGCCTTTAAATGGAGTATGCAGTTTTATTAACCTGCTAAAAATGAACAATGGAACGCTTTCCGAATTGAAATTAATGCATTTTTGGCTTAGTTATGAGATTTTTAAATTTTGATTTGTCGTAAAATTTTAAAAATAAAATATTGTTAATTCCGATATAAAAATGGTATTGCACCTTCAGTCAGAAGCTTAAAAGAAAGTGAAGGAGACATTTCCGACCCTACAAATCATATATATTCTTGATCAGCATCAACAGGCGAATCTTTCTAGCTATATCTGGGCGAAAAAATTTTTTTTCAGAAATTTCCCATTTTCTGAAAAATAGGAAAGGGGTTACATCATGAAAATTTGCAAAAATCGGCCAAAAATTCACCCTTTAAATGGAGTATGCAGTTTTATTAACCTGCTAAAAATGAACAATGGAACGCTTTCCGAATTGAAATTAATGCTTTTTTGGCTTAGTTATGAGATTTTTAAATTTTGATTTGTCGTAAAATTTTAAAAATAAAATATTGTTAATTCCCATATAAAAATGGTATTGCACCTTCAGTCAGAAGCTTAAAAGAAAGTGAAGGAGACATTTCCGATCCTACAAATCATATATATTCTTGATCAGCATCAACAGGCGAATCTTTCTAGCTATATCTGGGCGAAAAAATTTTTTTTCAGAAATTTCCCATTTTCTGAAAAAAAGGAAAGGGGTTACATCATGAAAATTTGCAAAAATCGGCCAAAAATTCACCCTTTAAATGGAGTATGCAGTTTTATTAACCTGCTAAAAATGAACAATAGAACGCTTTCCGAATTGAAATTAATGCATTTTTGGCTTAGTTATGAGATTTTTAAATTTTGATTTATCGTAAAATTTTAAAAATAAAATATTGTTAATTCCGATATAAAAATGGTATTGCACCTTCAGTCAGAAGCTTAAAAGAAAGTGAAGGAGACATTTCCGACCCTACAAATCATATATATTCTTAATCAGCATCAACA
Organism: Drosophila serrata; assembly: GCF_035046125.1. NCBI lineage: Eukaryota > Metazoa > Arthropoda > Insecta > Diptera > Drosophilidae > Drosophila > Drosophila serrata. The sequence goes on along the minus strand of NW_028257232.1, from coordinate 363,582 downwards.
GGCGAATCTTTCTAGCTATATCTGGGCGAAAAAATTTTTTTTCAGAAATTTCCCATTTTCTGAAAAAAAGGAAAGGGGTTACATCATGAAAATTTGCAAAAATCGGCCAAAAATTCACCCTTTAAATGGAGTATGCAGTTTTATTAACCTGCTAAAAATGAACAATGGAACGCTTTCCGAATTGAAATTAATGCATTTTTGGCTTAGTTATGAGATTTTTAAATTTTGATTTGTCGTAAAATTTTAAAAATAAAATATTGTTAATTCCGATATAAAAATGGTATTGCACCTTCAGTCAGAAGCTTAAAAGAAAGTGAAGGAGACATTTCCGACCCTACAAATCATATATATTCTTGATCAGCATCAACAGGCGAATCTTTCTAGCTATATCTGGGCGAAAAAATTTTTTTTCAGAAATTTCCCATTTTCTGAAAAAAAGGAAAGGGGTTACATCATGAAAATTTGCAAAAATCGGCCAAAAATTCACCCTTTAAATGGAGTATGCAGTTTTATTAACCTGCTAAAAATGAACAATGGAACGCTTTCCGAATTGAAATTAATGCATTTTTGGCTTAGTTATGAGATTTTTAAATTTTGATTTGTCGTAAAATTTTAAAAATAAAATATTGTTAATTCCGATATAAAAATGGTATTGCACCTTCAGTCAGAAGCTTAAAAGAAAGTGAAGGAGACATTTCCGACCCTACAAATCATATATATTCTTGATCAGCATCAATAGACGAATCTTTCTAGCTATATCTGGGCGAAAAAATTTTTTTTCAGAAATTTCCCATTTTCTGAAAAAAAGGAAAGGGGTTACATCATGAAAATTTGCAAAAATCGGCCAAAAATTCACCCTTTAAATGGAGTATGCAGTTTTATTAACCTGCTAAAAATGAACAATGGAACGCTTTCCGAATTGAAATTAATGCATTTTTGGCTTAGTTATGAGATTTTTAAATTTTGATTTGTCGTAAAATTTTAAAAATAAAATATTGTTAATTCCGATATAAAAATGGTATTGCACCTTCAGTCAGAAGCTTAAAAGAAAGTGAAGGAGACATTTCCGACCCTACAAATCATATATATTCTTGATCAGCATCAACAGGCGAATCTTTCTAGCTATATCTGGGCGAAAAAATTTTTTTTCAGAAATTTCCCATTTTCTGAAAAAAAGGAAAGGGGTTACATCATGAAAATTTGCAAAAATCGGCCAAAAATTCACCCTTTAAATGGAGTATGCAGTTTTATTAACCTGCTAAAAATGAACAATGGAACGCTTTCCGAATTGAAATTAATGCATTTTTGGCTTAGTTATGAGATTTTTAAATTTTGATTTGTCGTAAAATTTTAAAAATAAAATATTGTTAATTCCGATATAAAAATGGTATTGCACCTTCAGTCAGAAGCTTAAAAGAAAGTGAAGGAGACATTTCCGACCCTACAAATCATATATATTCTTGATCAGCATCAACAGACGAATCTTTCTAGCTATATCTGGGCGAAAAAATTTTTTTTCAGAAATTTCCCATTTTCTGAAAAAAAGGAAAGGGGTTACATCATGAAAATTTGCAAAAATCGGCCAAAAATTCACCCTTTAAATGGAGTATGCAGTTTTATTAACCTGCTAAAAATGAACAATGAAACGCTTTCCGAATTGAAATTAATGCATTTTTGGCTTAGTTATGAGATTTTTAAATTTTGATTTGTCGTAAAATTTTAAAAATAAAATATTGTTAATTCCGATATAAAAATGGTATTGCACCTTCAGTCAGAAGCTTAAAAGAAAGTGAAGGAGACATTTCCGACCCTACAAATCATATATATTCTTGATCAGCATCAACAGACGAATCTTTCTAGCTATATCTGGGCGAAAAAATTTTTTTTCAGAAATTTCCCATTTTCTGAAAAAAAGGAAAGGGGTTACATCATGAAAATTTGCAAAAATCGGCCAAAAATTCACCCTTTAAATGGAGTATGCAGTTTTATTAACCTGCTAAAAATGAACAATGAAACGCTTTCCGAATTGAAATTAATGCATTTTTGGCTTAGTTATGAGATTTTTAAATTTTGATTTGTCGTAAAATTTTAAAAATAAAATATTGTTAATTCCGATATAAAAATGGTATTGCACCTTCAGTCAGAAGCTTAAAAGAAAGTGAAGGAGACATTTCCGACCCTACAAATCATATATATTCTTGATCAGCATCAACAGGCGAATCTTTCTAGCTATATCTGGGCGAAAAAATTTTTTTTCAGAAATTTCCCATTTTCTGAAAAAAAGGAAAGGGGTTACATCATGAAAATTTGCAAAAATCGGCCAAAAATTCACCCTTTAAATGGAGTATGCAGTTTTATTAACCTGCTAAAAATGAACAATGGAACGCTTTCCGAATTGAAATTAATGCATTTTTGGCTTAGTTATGAGATTTTTAAATTTTGATTTGTCGTAAAATTTTATAAATAAAATATTGTTAATTCCGATATAAAAATGGTATTGCACCTTCAGTCAGAAGCTTAAAAGAAAGTGAAGGAGACATTTCCGACCCTACAAATCATATATATTCTTGATCAGCATCAACAGACGAATCTTTCTAGCTATATCTGGGCGAAAAAATTTTTTTTCAGAAATTTCCCATTTTCTGAAAAAAAGGAAAGGGGTTACATCATGAAAATTTGCAAAAATCGGCCACAAATTCACCCTTTAAATGGAGTATGCAGTTTTATTAACCTGCTAAAAATGAACAATGAAACGCTTTCCGAATTGAAATTAATGCATTTTTGGCTTAGTTATGAGATTTTTAAATTTTGATTTGTCGTAAAATTTTAAAAATAAAATATTGTTAATTCCGATATAAAAATGGTATTGCACCTTCAGTCAGAAGCTTAAAAGAAAGTGAAGGAGACATTTCCGACCCTACAAATCATATATATTCTTGATCAGCATCAACAGGCGAATCTTTCTAGCTATATCTGGGCGAAAAAATTTTTTTTCAGAAATTTCCCATTTTCTGAAAAAAAGGAAAGGGGTTACATCATGAAAATTTGCAAAAATCGGCCAAAAATTCACCCTTTAAATGGAGTATGCAGTTTTATTAACCTGCTAAAAATGAACAATGGAACGCTTTCCGAATTGAAATTAATGCATTTTTGGCTTAGTTATGAGATTTTTAAATTTTGATTTGTCGTAAAATTTTAAAAATAAAATATTGTTAATTCCGATATAAAAATGGTATTGCACCTTCAGTCAGAAGCTTAAAAGAAAGTGAAGGAGACATTTCCGACCCTACAAATCATATATATTCTTGATCAGCATCAACAGGCGAATCTTTCTAGCTATATCTGGGCGAAAAAATTTTTTTTCAGAAATTTCCCATTTTCTGAAAAAAAGGAAAGGGGTTACATCATGAAAATTTGCAAAAATCGGCCACAAATTCACCCTTTAAATGGAGTATGCAGTTTTATTAACCTGCTAAAAATGAACAATGGAACGCTTTCCGAATTGAAATTAATGCATTTTTGGCTTAGTTATGAGATTTTTAAATTTTGATTTGTCGTAAAATTTTAAAAATAAAATATTGTTAATTCCGATATAAAAATGGTATTGCACCTTCAGTCAGAAGCTTAAAAGAAAGTGAAGGAGACATTTCCGACCCTACAAATCATATATATTCTTGATCAGCATCAACAGACGAATCTTTCTAGCTATATCTGGGCGAAAAAATTTTTTTCAGAAATTTCCCATTTTCTGAAAAAAAGGAAAGGGGTTACATCATGAAAATTTGCAAAAATCGGCCAAAAATTCACCCTTTAAATGGAGTATGCAGTTTTATTAACCTGCTAAAAATGAACAATGGAACGCTTTCCGAATTGAAATTAATGCATTTTTGGCTTAGTTATGAGATTTTTAAATTTTGATTTGTCGTAAAATTTTATAAATAAAATATTGTTAATTCCGATATAAAAATGGTATTGCACCTTCAGTCAGAAGCTTAAAAGAAAGTGAAGGAGACATTTCCGACCCTACAAATCATATATATTCTTGATCAGCATCAACAGACGAATCTTTCTAGCTATATCTGGGCGAAAAAATTTTTTTTCAGAAATTTCCCATTTTCTGAAAAAAAGGAAAGGGGTTACATCATGAAAATTTGCAAAAATCGGCCACAAATTCACCCTTTAAATGGAGTATGCAGTTTTATTAACCTGCTAAAAATGAACAATGAAACGCTTTCCGAATTGAAATTAATGCATTTTTGGCTTAGTTATGAGATTTTTAAATTTTGATTTGTCGTAAAATTTTAAAAATAAAATATTGTTAATTCCGATATAAAAATGGTATTGCACCTTCAGTCAGAAGCTTAAAAGAAAGTGAAGGAGACATTTCCGACCCTACAAATCATATATATTCTTGATCAGCATCAACAGGCGAATCTTTCTAGCTATATCTGGGCGAAAAAATTTTTTTCAGAAATTTCCCATTTTCTGAAAAAAAGGAAAGGGGTTACATCATGAAAATTTGCAAAAATCGGCCAAAAATTCACCCTTTAAATGGAGTATGCAGTTTTATTAACCTGCTAAAAATGAACAATGGAACGCTTTCCGAATTGAAATTAATGCATTTTTGGCTTAGTTATGAGATTTTTAAATTTTGATTTGTCGTAAAATTTTAAAAATAAAATATTGTTAATTCCGATATAAAAATGGTATTGCACCTTCAGTCAGAAGCTTAAAAGAAAGTGAAGGAGACATTTCCGACCCTACAAATCATATATATTCTTGATCAGCATCAACAGGCGAATCTTTCTAGCTATATCTGGGCGAAAAAATTTTTTTTCAGAAATTTCCCATTTTCTGAAAAAAAGGAAAGGGGTTACATCATGAAAATTTGCAAAAATCGGCCACAAATTCACCCTTTAAATGGAGTATGCAGTTTTATTAACCTGCTAAAAATGAACAATGGAACGCTTTCCGAATTGAAATTAATGCATTTTTGGCTTAGTTATGAGATTTTTAAATTTTGATTTGTCGTAAAATTTTAAAAATAAAATATTGTTAATTCCGATATAAAAATGGTATTGCACCTTCAGTCAGAAGCTTAAAAGAAAGTGAAGGAGACATTTCCGACCCTACAAATCATATATATTCTTGATCAGCATCAACAGGCGAATCTTTCTAGCTATATCTGGGCGAAAAAATTTTTTTTCAGAAATTTCCCATTTTCTGAAAAAAAGGAAAGGGGTTACATCATGAAAATTTGCAAAAATCGGCCAAAAATTCAGCCTTTAAATGGAGTATGCAGTTTTATTAACCTGCTAAAAATGAACAATGGAACGCTTTCCGAATTGAAATTAATGCATTTTTGGCTTAGTTATGAGATTTTTAAATTTTGATTTGTCGTAAAATTTTAAAAATAAAATATTGTTAATTCCGATATAAAAATGGTATTGCACCTTCAGTCAGAAGCTTAAAAGAAAGTGAAGGAGACATTTCCGACCCTACAAATCATATATATTCTTGATCAGCATCAACAGACGAATCTTTCTAGCTATATCTGGGCGAAAAAATTTTTTTTCAGAAATTTCCCATTTTCTGAAAAAAAGGAAAGGGGTTACATCATGAAAATTTGCAAAAATCGGCCAAAAATTCACCCTTTAAATGGAGTATGCAGTTTTATTAACCTGCTAAAAATGAACAATGGAACGCTTTCCGAATTGAAATTAATGCATTTTTGGCTTAGTTATGAGATTTTTAAATTTTGATTTGTCGTAAAATTTTAAAAATAAAATATTGTTAATTCCGATATAAAAATGGTATTGCACCTTCAGTCAGAAGCTTAAAAGAAAGTGAAGGAGACATTTCCGACCCTACAAATCATATATATTCTTGATCAGCATCAACAGGCGAATCTTTCTAGCTATATCTGGGCGAAAAAATTTTTTTCAGAAATTTCCCATTTTCTGAAAAAAAGGAAAGGGGTTACATCATGAAAATTTGCAAAAATCGGCCAAAAATTCACCCTTTAAATGGAGTATGCAGTTTTATTAACCTGCTAAAAATGAACAATGGAACGCTTTCCGAATTGAAATTAATGCATTTTTGGCTTAGTTATGAGATTTTTAAATTTTGATTTGTCGTAAAATTTTAAAAATAAAATATTGTTAATTCCGATATAAAAATGGTATTGCACCTTCAGTCAGAAGCTTAAAATAAAGTGAAGGAGACATTTCCGACCCTACAAATCATATATATTCTTGATCAGCATCAACAGACGAATCTTTCTAGCTATATCTGGGCGAAAAAATTTTTTTTCAGAAATTTCCCATTTTCTGAAAAAAAGGAAAGGGGTTACATCATGAAAATTTGCAAAAATCGGCCAAAAATTCACCCTTTAAATGGAGTATGCAGTTTTATTAACCTGCTAAAAATGAACAATGGAACGCTTTCCGAATTGAAATTAATGCATTTTTGGCTTAGTTATGAGATTTTTAAATTTTGATTTGTCGTAAAATTTTAAAAATAAAATATTGTTAATTCCGATATAAAAATGGTATTGCACCTTCAGTCAGAAGCTTAAAAGAAAGTGAAGGAGACATTTCCGACCCTACAAATCATATATATTCTTGATCAGCATCAATAGACGAATCGTTCTAGCTATATCTGGGCGAAAAAATTTTTTTTCAGAAATTTCCCATTTTCTGAAAAAAAGGAAAGGGGTTACATCATGAAAATTTGCAAAAATCGGCCAAAAATTCACCCTTTAAATGGAGTATGCAGTTTTATTAACCTGCTAAAAATGAACAATGGAACGCTTTCCGAATTGAAATTAATGCATTTTTGGCTTAGTTATGAGATTTTTAAATTTTGATTTGTCGTAAAATTTTAAAAATAAAATATTGTTAATTCCGATATAAAAATGGTATTGCACCTTCAGTCAGAAGCTTAAAAGAAAGTGAAGGAGACATTTCCGACCCTACAAATCATATATATTCTTGATCAGCATCAACAGACGAATCTTTCTAGCTATATCTGGGCGAAAAAAATTTTTTTCAGAAATTTCCCATTTTCTGAAAAAAAGGAAAGGGGTTACATCATGAAAATTTGCAAAAATCGGCCAAAAATTCACCCTTTAAATGGAGTATGCAGTTTTATTAACCTGCTAAAAATGAACAATGGAACGCTTTCCGAATTGAAATTAATGCATTTTTGGCTTAGTTATGAGATTTTTAAATTTTGATTTGTCGTAAAATTTTAAAAATAAAATATTGTTAATTCCGATATAAAAATGGTATTGCACCTTCAGTCAGAAGCTTAAAAGAAAGTGAAGGAGACATTTCCGACCCTACAAATCATATATATTCTTGATCAGCATCAACAGACGAATCTTTCTAGCTATATCTGGGCGAAAAAATTTTTTTTCAGAAATTTCCCATTTTCTGAAAAAAAGGAAAGGGGTTACATCATGAAAATTTGCAAAAATCGGCCAAAAATTCACCCTTTAAATGGAGTATGCAGTTTTATTAACCTGCTAAAAATGAACAATGGAACGCTTTCCGAATTGAAATTAATGCATTTTTGGCTTAGTTATGAGATTTTTAAATTTTGATTTGTCGTAAAATTTTAAAAATAAAATATTGTTAATTCCGATATAAAAATGGTATTGCACCTTCAGTCAGAAGCTTAAAAGAAAGTGAAGGAGACATTTCCGACCCTACAAATCATATATATTCTTGATCAGCATCAACAGACGAATCTTTCTAGCTATATCTGGGCGAAAAAATTTTTTTTCAGAAATTTCCCATTTTCTGAAAAAAAGGAAAGGGGTTACATCATGAAAATTTGCAAAAATCGGCCAAAAATTCACCCTTTAAATGGAGTATGCAGTTTTATTAACCTGCTAAAAATGAACAATGGAACGCTTTCCGAATTGAAATTAATGCATTTTTGGCTTAGTTATGAGATTTTTAAATTTTGATTTGTCGTAAAATTTTAAAAATAAAATATTGTTAATTCCGATATAAAAATGGTATTGCACCTTCAGTCAGAAGCTTAAAAGAAAGTGAAGGAGACATTTCCGACCCTACAAATCATATATATTCTTGATCAGCATCAACAGGCGAATCTTTCTAGCTATATCTGGGCGAAAAAATTTTTTTTCAGAAATTTCCCATTTTCTGAAAAAAAGGAAAGGGGTTACATCATGAAAATTTGCAAAAATCGGCCAAAAATTCACCCTTTAAATGGAGTATGCAGTTTTATTAACCTGCTAAAAATGAACAATGGAACGCTTTCCGAATTGAAATTAATGCATTTTTGGCTTAGTTATGAGATTTTTAAATTTTGATTTGTCGTAAAATTTTAAAAATAAAATATTGTTAATTCCGATATAAAAATGGTATTGCACCTTCAGTCAGAAGCTTAAAAGAAAGTGAAGGAGACATTTCCGACCCTACAAATCATATATATTCTTGATCAGCATCAACAGACGAATCTTTCTAGCTATATCTGGGCGAAAAAATTTTTTTTCAGAAATTTCCCATTTTCTGAAAAAAAGGAAAGGGGTTACATCATGAAAATTTGCAAAAATCGGCCAAAAATTCACCCTTTAAATGGAGTATGCAGTTTTATTAACCTGCTAAAAATGAACAATGGAACGCTTTCCGAATTGAAATTAATGCATTTTTGGCTTAGTTATGAGATTTTTAAATTTTGATTTGTCGTAAAATTTTAAAAATAAAATATTGTTAATTCCGATATAAAAATGGTATTGCACCTTCAGTCAGAAGCTTAAAAGAAAGTGAAGGAGACATTTCCGACCCTACAAATCATATATATTCTTGATCAGCATCAACAGACGAATCTTTCTAGCTATATCTGGGCGAAAAAATTTTTTTTCAGAAATTTCCCATTTTCTGAAAAAAAGGAAAGGGGTTACATCATGAAAATTTGCAAAAATCGGCCACAAATTCACCCTTTAAATGGAGTATGCAGTTTTATTAACCTGCTAAAAATGAACAATGAAACGCTTTCCGAATTGAAATTAATGCATTTTTGGCTTAGTTATGAGATTTTTAAATTTTGATTTGTCGTAAAATTTTAAAAATAAAATATTGTTAATTCCGATATAAAAATGGTATTGCACCTTCAGTCAGAAGCTTAAAAGAAAGTGAAGGAGACATTTCCGACCCTACAAATCATATATATTCTTGATCAGCATCAACAGGCGAATCTTTCTAGCTATATCTGGGCGAAAAAATTTTTTTTCAGAAATTTCCCATTTTCTGAAAAAAAGGAAAGGGGTTACATCATGAAAATTTGCAAAAATCGGCCAAAAATTCACCCTTTAAATGGAGTATGCAGTTTTATTAACCTGCTAAAAATGAACAATGGAACGCTTTCCGAATTGAAATTAATGCATTTTTGGCTTAGTTATGAGATTTTTAAATTTTGATTTGTCGTAAAATTTTAAAAATAAAATATTGTTAATTCCGATATAAAAATGGTATTGCACCTTCAGTCAGAAGCTTAAAAGAAAGTGAAGGAGACATTTCCGACCCTACAAATCATATATATTCTTGATCAGCATCAACAGGCGAATCTTTCTAGCTATATCTGGGCGAAAAAATTTTTTTTCAGAAATTTCCCATTTTCTGAAAAAAAGGAAAGGGGTTACATCATGAAAATTTGCAAAAATCGGCCAAAAATTCACCCTTTAAATGGAGTATGCAGTTTTATTAACCTGCTAAAAATGAACAATGGAACGCTTTCCGAATTGAAATTAATGCATTTTTGGCTTAGTTATGAGATTTTTAAATTTTGATTTGTCGTAAAATTTTAAAAATAAAATATTGTTAATTCCGATATAAAAATGGTATTGCACCTTCAGTCAGAAGCTTAAAAGAAAGTGAAGGAGACATTTCCGACCCTACAAATCATATATATTCTTGATCAGCATCAACAGGCGAATCTTTCTAGCTATATCTGGGCGAAAAAATTTTTTTTCAGAAATTTCCCATTTTCTGAAAAAAAGGAAAGGGGTTACATCATGAAAATTTGCAAAAATCGGCCAAAAATTCACCCTTTAAATGGAGTATGCAGTTTTATTAACCTGCTAAAAATGAACAATGGAACGCTTTCCGAATTGAAATTAATGCATTTTTGGCTTAGTTATGAGATTTTTAAATTTTGATTTGTCGTAAAATTTTAAAAATAAAATATTGTTAATTCCGATATAAAAATGGTATTGCACCTTCAGTCAGAAGCTTAAAAGAAAGTGAAGGAGACATTTCCGACCCTACAAATCATATATATTCTTGATCAGCATCAACAGACGAATCTTTCTAGCTATATCTGGGCGAAAAAATTTTTTTTCAGAAATTTCCCATTTTCTGAAAAAAAGGAAAGGGGTTACATCATGAAAATTTGCAAAAATCGGCCAAAAATTCACCCTTTAAATGGAGTATGCAGTTTTATTAACCTGCTAAAAATGAACAATGGAACGCTTTCCGAATTGAAATTAATGCATTTTTGGCTTAGTTATGAGATTTTTAAATTTTGATTTGTCGTAAAATTTTAAAAATAAAATATTGTTAATTCCGATATAAAAATGGTATTGCACCTTCAGTCAGAAGCTTAAAAGAAAGTGAAGGAGACATTTCCGACCCTACAAATCATATATATTCTTGATCAGCATCAACAGGCGAATCTTTCTAGCTATATCTGGGCGAAAAAATTTTTTTTCAGAAATTTCCCATTTTCTGAAAAAAAGGAAAGGGGTTACATCATGAAAATTTGCAAAAATCGGCCAAAAATTCACCCTTTAAATGGAGTATGCAGTTTTATTAACCTGCTAAAAATGAACAATGGAACGCTTTCCGAATTGAAATTAATGCATTTTTGGCTTAGTTATGAGATTTTTAAATTTTGATTTGTCGTAAAATTTTAAAAATAAAATATTGTTAATTCCGATATAAAAATGGTATTGCACCTTCAGTCAGAAGCTTAAAAGAAAGTGAAGGAGACATTTCCGACCCTACAAATCATATATATTCTTGATCAGCATCAACAGACGAATCTTTCTAGCTATATCTGGGCGAAAAAATTTTTTTTCAGAAATTTCCCATTTTCTGAAAAAAAGGAAAGGGGTTACATCATGAAAATTTGCAAAAATCGGCCAAAAATTCACCCTTTAAATGGAGTATGCAGTTTTATTAACCTGCTAAAAATGAACAATGGAACGCTTTCCGAATTGAAATTAATGCATTTTTGGCTTAGTTATGAGATTTTTAAATTTTGATTTGTCGTAAAATTTTAAAAATAAAATATTGTTAATTCCGATATAAAAATGGTATTGCACCTTCAGTCAGAAGCTTAAAAGAAAGTGAAGGAGACATTTCCGACCCTACAAATCATATATATTCTTGATCAGCATCAATAGACGAATCGTTCTAGCTATATCTGGGCGAAAAAATTTTTTTTCAGAAATTTCCCATTTTCTGAAAAAAAGGAAAGGGGTTACATCATGAAAATTTGCAAAAATCGGCCAAAAATTCACCCTTTAAATGGAGTATGCAGTTTTATTAACCTGCTAAAAATGAACAATGGAACGCTTTCCGAATTGAAATTAATGCATTTTTGGCTTAGTTATGAGATTTTTAAATTTTGATTTGTCGTAAAATTTTAAAAATAAAATATTGTTAATTCCGATATAAAAATGGTATTGCACCTTCAGTCAGAAGCTTAAAAGAAAGTGAAGGAGACATTTCCGACCCTACAAATCATATATATTCTTGATCAGCATCAACAGACGAATCTTTCTAGCTATATCTGGGCGAAAAAATTTTTTTTCAGAAATTTCCCATTTTCTGAAAAAAAGGAAAGGGGTTACATCATGAAAATTTGCAAAAATCGGCCAAAAATTCACCCTTTAAATGGAGTATGCAGTTTTATTAACCTGCTAAAAATGAACAATGGAACGCTTTCCGAATTGAAATTAATGCATTTTTGGCTTAGTTATGAGATTTTTAAATTTTGATTTGTCGTAAAATTTTAAAAATAAAATATTGTTAATTCCGATATAAAAATGGTATTGCACCTTCAGTCAGAAGCTTAAAAGAAAGTGAAGGAGACATTTCCGACCCTACAAATCATATATATTCTTGATCAGCATCAACAGGCGAATCTTTCTAGCTATATCTGGGCGAAAAAATTTTTTTTCAGAAATTTCCCATTTTCTGAAAAAAAGGAAAGGGGTTACATCATGAAAATTTGCAAAAATCGGCCAAAAATTCACCCTTTAAATGGAGTATGCAGTTTTATTAACCTGCTAAAAATGAACAATGGAACGCTTTCCGAATTGAAATTAATGCATTTTTGGCTTAGTTATGAGATTTTTAAATTTTGATTTGTCGTAAAATTTTAAAAATAAAATATTGTTAATTCCGATATAAAAATGGTATTGCACCTTCAGTCAGAAGCTTAAAAGAAAGTGAAGGAGACATTTCCGACCCTACAAATCATATATATTCTTGATCAGCATCAACAGGCGAATCTTTCTAGCTATATCTGGGCGAAAAAATTTTTTTTCAGAAATTTCCCATTTTCTGAAAAAAAGGAAAGGGGTTACATCATGAAAATTTGCAAAAATCGGCCAAAAATTCACCCTTTAAATGGAGTATGCAGTTTTATTAACCTGCTAAAAATGAACAATGGAACGCTTTCCGAATTGAAATTAATGCATTTTTGGCTTAGTTATGAGATTTTTAAATTTTGATTTGTCGTAAAATTTTAAAAATAAAATATTGTTAATTCCGATATAAAAATGGTATTGCACCTTCAGTCAGAAGCTTAAAAGAAAGTGAAGGAGACATTTCCGACCCTACAAATCATATATATTCTTGATCAGCATCAACAGGCCAATCTTTCTAGCTATATTTGGGCGAAAAAATTTTTTTCAGAAATTTCCCATTTTCTGAAAAAAAGGAAAGGGGTTACATCATGAAAATTTGCAAAAATCGGCCAAAAATTCACCCTTTAAATGGAGTATGCAGTTTTATTAACCTGCTAAAAATGAACAATGGAACGCTTTCCGAATTGAAATTAATGCATTTTTGGCTTAGTTATGAGATTTTTAAATTTTGATTTGTCGTAAAATTTTAAAAATAAAATATTGTTAATTCCGATATAAAAATGGTATTGCACCTTCAGTCAGAAGCTTAAAAGAAAGTGAAGGACACATTTCCGACCCTACAAATCATATATATTCTTGATCAGCATCAATAGACGAATCGTTCTAGCTATATCTGGGCGAAAAAATTTTTTTCAGAAATTTCCCATTTTCTGAAAAAAAGAAAAGCGGTTACATCATGAAAATTTGCAAAAATCGGCCAAAAATTCACCCTTTAAATGGAGTATGCAGTTTTATTAACCTGCTAAAAATGAACAATGGAACGCTTTCCGAATTGAAATTAATGCATTTTTGGCTTAGTTATGAGATTTTTAAATTTTGATTTGTCGTAAAATTTTAAAAATAAAATATTGTTAATTCCGATATAAAAATGGTATTGCACCTTCAGTCAGAAGCTTAAAAGAAAGTGAAGGAGACATTTCCGACCCTACAAATCATATATATTCTTGATCAGCATCAACAGACGAATCTTTCTAGCTATATCTGGGCGAAAAAATTTTTTTTCAGAAATTTCCCATTTTCTGAAAAAAAGGAAAGGGGTTACATCATGAAAATTTGCAAAAATCGGCCACAAATTCACCCTTTAAATGGAGTATGCAGTTTTATTAACCTGCTAAAAATGAACAATGGAACGCTTTCCGAATTGAAATTAATGCATTTTTGGCTTAGTTATGAGATTTTTAAATTTTGATTTGTCGTAAAATTTTAAAAATAAAATATTGTTAATTCCGATATAAAAATGGTATTGCACCTTCAGTCAGAAGCTTAAAAGAAAGTGAAGGAGACATTTCCGACCCTACAAATCATATATATTCTTGATCAGCATCAACAGGCGAATCTTTCTAGCTATATCTGGGCGAAAAAATTTTTTTTTTAAAATTTCCCATTTTCTGAAAAAAAGGAAAGGGGTTACATCATGAAAATTTGCAAAAATCGGCCACAAATTCACCCTTTAAATGGAGTATGCAGTTTTATTAACCTGCTAAAAATGAACAATGGAACGCTTCCCGAATTGAAATAAAAGCATTTTTGCCTAAGTAAAGAGATATTTTTTAAAATTTCCCATTTTCTGAAAAAAAGGAAAGGGGTTACATCATGAAAATTTGCAAAAATCGGCCAAAAATTCACTCTTTAAATGGAGTATGCAGTTTTATTAACCTGCTAAAAATGAACAATGGAACGCTTTCCGAATTGAAATTAATGCATTTTTGGCTTAGTTATGAGATTTTTAAATTTTGATTTGTCGTAAAATTTTAAAAATAAAATATTGTTAATTCCGATATAAAAATGGTATTGCACCTTCAATCAGAAGCTTAAAAGAACGTGAAGCAGTCATGTCCGACACTATAAATCATATATATTCTTGATCAGAATCAACTGGCGAATATTTTTAGCTATCTCCGGCCGAAATAATTTTTTTTAGAAATTTTCTATTTTTTTGAAAAAAAAAAAAAAAAATAAATTGGCAAAAATCGGCCAGAATTCATATTTTTAATAGAGTATGCAGTTTTATTAACCTGCTTAAAATTAACATACGAACGTACAAAAGAAAGATCAGGTTCATGTAGCAAATATTTTATTTGTTTAGTTTCAAACAAAAAACGAAATTCGTATTAGTTGCGTGTTCAACATTTGATTTTCTGTCCCGTTCTATTCAGATCTGAATATTGTTTGAAAACCGTTTTAGTTGTTAAATGCATGAATTACATATTGCATTAAGTAGTACTCTATGTGTTCTATATTATGTAATTAATTAATGTGGCAATAAGTGTCCTGCTGTGGCTCTTGCTGGCTGTGTGCAAGCATGATTGATTGGATTGTTATAAGGATTTCGGAGGAGAAGCTCAAAGTTAATACATTTCTTGATTGGTTTTTGTGTTGTATAATTTACGTTTATTTTCGTTAGCTGTCACAAACTGCAGCCATTCAAGGGATGGGAAAGTATCTTATCTGTGTATGGTTTTGTATAAAGTGGGAGTGTTTTACAACATTGTTTTTATTTTTCTTTGTTTTTGTATCTACGTTTTTCGTTATAAAAATGTTGGTTTTGTTTGTTTACGTTTTAATTTAAGTATGTATAATAGTTTATATAAAAAATAACAGAGAAATTATATAAAAGAAACATTAAAGATTATCGTTTACTTTGCTCATCATCTTCACCTTCCTCCGCTTTCTTCCCTTCCTCATATTCTTCCGCCATCGCTTTTGCTTCATCTAATAATTAACGCGTCAATTGCCCGAGTCCTCTCCATCTAGGGATTCATCCTGCACCGATGAGCTGTCGTCTCCACCGCCGCCGCCGGTGCGCTTTGATGAAGGTGTGCCCGTGAGCCTGCTGGAGCTGAGGCCCATACCGCCGGTGCGTCTGGGAAGGGAAAGACCGAGAAGCAGAATTAGTATCTGGGTTTGTTTTGAATTCCGGGTGAACGTGCAGAGTGCAGGGGCAACATATAAAATAAAACGGGACAAAACTTTCTATGTTCTATTTTGGAAGGAAGTTGAAGGAGCGGCATTATTTGCACGTTTCGGATTGGTTTGGTGTGGTGTTCTGTCTTTCCTAACATGCTGAGAAGAGACGATGGTAGGGTTAGGTTGACATTCACTGGATTCTGCGGACTCTGTCAATCTAGATCAGCAGCAGTTACAGCACTTACAGCCTACGAGAAGGAAACGAAGCGAATTGAAGCGAAAGGAAACCTAATGCAGACCCTCACAATTCATAATGAGTGCGGCATCCTTTTTGGGCGAGTAGGCCTTGGCCTTTTCGGTCTCGGCCACTTGTATGGAGCTTGAACCAAAGACAAATTTCAAAACAAAATAATCAAAATGCAACCCCAAAGAGACGCCCAAGGAGAAGATTCCCTCCATCCAGCTCCGGCTCTAAAAAAATGCCTGCCAAGGGGCTTCACTCACCGTAATTTCGTTTTGAGTGAGTTAATCTCACGGTTCATGGCCTCCTGCGATTCAATCATGTCCTCGCACTCCCGCTGGTACTTGCGCTTTTGCGTCTTCTCCTTCTGCAGTTCCTCCTCGGTCTCGTCCAGATTGCGTTTAAGTAGCTTGATGCGGCTATTCAGCTGTGGAACCGGAAAGAAACCACCTTTTCATTTATATCTTGCTAAGAACCAGATTTTGCACCGCTTACCTTATCCATTTGCTCCTTGTGCTGGTCGACGTGACGCCTCTCGTCCTCGATGTTCATCGTCAGCTCCTTGATCTTCTTGTCCATCTTACGGTTGGCCTTTTGCTGCAGCAACCGCTCCTTGCCCTCGTTTTCCAGTTGCTCTTCCAGGTTGGCAATCTTGGCCTCGAGCGTGGCAATGGTGGCCTTCACCTTTGTGCGCTGCGCCGTCTCGATTTCGGCCAGCTTTGCCTTCAGCTCCTTGTTCTGACGCTCGAGAAGGGCACGACCGTTCTCATTCTTCTGCGAGTTAGACTTCTCGTTCGCCAGCTCGGTGGTCAGCTGCTCGATCTGCAGCTGCGCCTTCCGGCTGCGGTCTAGCAGTACTTCCGAGTTGGACTGCTCCTCCTCCAGCTCCTCTTCGAGCGTGGCAATGCGGGTCTCCAGTCGGCGCTTTTCATCGATCATTAAGGAACCCTTGTTGGCATTGTTCGCAATCTCCTCGGCCAGTTCGTCGCGTTCCGTTTCGGCAGCGCGGCGCGCCCTCTCCGAGCTGGCCAGATCCTCGGTGAGTTGTAATACTTCTGCCTCCAGGGCCTTGACCTTTCGCTCGGCCTCCTTGCTCAACGCCTGCAGCTCCTCCTTGGCCGCTTTGGCCTCCTCGGCATCCCGCAGTGCATCTTTGACCTGCAACTGCAGTTTCTTTGCGTGCTTCAGGGCATCGTCCTTCACCTTATTATGCATCTCCATGGTGGTCTCGATCTCCTTCAGGTCGCCTTCAAGCTTCTTCTTAGCCGCCACAGCGGCGGTGCGTTGCTTTCGCTCCTCATCCAGCTCGGCCTCCAGATCGCGCAGCTGCTTGACCAGTCCGCGGCGCTTCTCCTCAGCGCCCTCCTCCTTGGCCTGCAGGTCGCGGTCGAACTGGGAGCGCAAGGCCTGCATGTTGACCTCTAGGCGCAGCTTGGCATCTTCCGTCAGTTGCAGATCGTCTTCCAGCTCCTCGTTTTGTGCTTTTAACTCTGCCAGCTGCGACTCCAGCGCTCGCTTCGCCTTCTCCAGCTCGTGCACGTTCTTGTCGGCGGTGCCCTGCGTGTTGGCCAGGTCGTCGAGTTCGTTCTGGAGCTGCTTTCGCTTGTTCTCAAGGTCTTCGATCTTGTCAAAGGCCTCGTCCAGCTCGCGGGACACCGACAGCACCTTGGTTTCCTTCTCGCGTGCCTCCCGCTCGGCAGTGTCGCGCTCCTGGGCGATCTGCTCTGATATGGCTTTCTCCTCGGCGAGGATCTTGTCGAAGTTTTTCTGCTTCTTCTCCAACTCGAGCACCTTCGTGCGCTGCGCTTCCAGCTCGATGGTGGCGTCCTCCAGCTCCGACTGAATCTTCTTTTTGCTCTTGTCCAGGCGGTCGTTCTGGGCGATGAGCTCCTTGACCTGCCGCTCCAGGGCCTCGATGTCCTTGTTGAGCCGCTTTTTGCCCTCCTCTAGCTCCTTGGCCAGGTCGGCGTCTTCCTCGGCCTTCTTCTTGATCTCCTGCATTTGAGCGGTGACCTCGGCCAGCTTGCGTTCGAAATTCCGCTTGGCCTCCTCATCCTCTTCAAGCTGTTCCTGCAACGCCTCTTTTTCGGACTCGATCTGGCGCAGCTTGGAGCTGAGCCCCAGTTTCTGACGCGTCTCCTCCTCCAGCAGCTGCTGGGCTTCAGTGAGCTGCGATTCCATGTTACTGGCCGACTTGACTGCAGCGGAGGCCTTCAGTTCCGCTTCCTCCAGCTGGTTGGTGATGTTCTCCGCTTCTTGCTGCAACTTTGTGCACTTCTCCTGTAGCTCCGAGCGGGCGCGTTCTATCTCAGCTAACTTAACCTAAGGATTAAGTGGACGAAATTAGTGCCGCAGCCGACCCGGTCAAGTAGCCAGTCAGAGATTAAAGCCCCCCCCCCCAAACAACGAAGCAAAATTCAACCTGGAAACGTTGTACTATGTATAATGGGTAATGAGGACTCACCTGCAACTCGGCAATCTGCGACTCGGCCTGCTTCCGTCGGCGATCGTTCTCCTGCCGCGAGCTGTTGACGCTACGCAATTCGGTGGCCAAGTCTGCATTTTCCGCCTCCAGGGTGCCCTTGGCCTTCTCGAGACCAGCCTTGGCCTTCCGCAGGTTCTCCAGCTGATCATTAATGCTGTTCAGCTCCTGGGAGTGCTTGTGCCGCATATCGGCCAAGACACCCTCATGATTGACGGTCTCCTCCTCGAGTGATTTCTTCAGCGTGGCCAACTCTTGCTCGCGCTTGGAACGCAGTTCTTGCTGGGCTGTTGTTCACAATAAACGAAATATTAAGTTAATCGTAATCCCGCTAGGAGAAACTTGAAGACTTACCGGCTGTGGTGTCCAGGGAATCCAGCAACTCGTTCTTCAGCGCCTCTAGCTCTTCGCTGAGGTCACGGCGCACCTTTTCGGCCTTGGCACGGGCTAGCTTCTCGGCCTCGAGATCCTCCTGGATTTCGGCCAGTTGAGACTCAAGTTCGCGCTGCGCCTTCTGGGCGGTGGCCTTGGTGGCAGACTCTTCGTCTATGCGCATCAGAGTCTGAGTAAGCTCCTCCTCGCGTTTGGCCAATTGGGCTTGCATCTCCTCCACCTGGACGCGACGCTCGTTGAGCTGTTCCTTGAGGTCGGCGACCTCAGTCTCAATCTTCCTCTTGGTGCGATCAGACTCCTGTCGCACCTGCTGGTCCTTGTGCATGCGCTCCTCAAGCTCGGCAATGGTGGCCTCGTGCTTGGCCTTCAACTTGGCTAGGTGCTTAGCCTTCTCCTCCTCTTCGGCCAGCGTTTGGGACAGATCGTTGGCACGCTCCTCCAGAAGCTTCTTTTCCTTGAGCAGCTTCTGGTTCTGGTCGTCGGTAATGGCATGATCTTCTTCGTGCTTCTTTATCTTGGCGTCGAGCTGCACCTTCTCCAGCTGCAGCTTCTGGCGTGCGGCCTCCTCCTCCTCCAGCTGTTCCTCCAGATCCTGAATATGAAGCTCGAGCTTCTTCTTTTCGCCGCCCAAGGCAAGCACGCGCTCCTCCTCCTCTTCAATGCGCGTCTCCAGCTCCTGCATCATGTCCTCGAGCTCCTGCTTGCGAGCCATCAAACGCGAACGCGACTCCTCAGCCTCGGCGCACAGCTCAATCTCGGCCTGTAGCTGCTCCG
Source organism: Drosophila serrata (assembly GCF_035046125.1). Classification (NCBI taxonomy): domain Eukaryota; kingdom Metazoa; phylum Arthropoda; class Insecta; order Diptera; family Drosophilidae; genus Drosophila; species Drosophila serrata. The sequence continues at coordinate 344,097 of NW_028257232.1, read as the reverse complement.
CCAGCGTGGTCTTTTCCACCAAAGCCTGCTGGTACTTGCGCTCGTATTCCTGAGTGTTCTTCGCCAGCGTGTCTAGCTTCTCACGCACCTGCTTCAGCTCGTCCTCCTTCTGGACGAGCTTCTCCTCTTGCTTAGTCACCTCCAGCAGAGGCTTCACCTTTGTGTATAGGCGCCACCACTGCCAGTTGCGGAGCTTCAGATAGGCGGCGCAATTGCGTTGAATGATGCGGATGGCGTTGAGCTGCTGCAGCCGCTTTTGGTAGTTGCGGCGGGCCAGGAAGCCTCGGCAGAAGGCCTGGAAGTTTACAATCAGGTCGGAGATCTTGAAGTCTCTCTCCTCCTCCAGGTGGGCGAGGACGCCGGCGCGGAAGAAGATCTTCGACTGACCCACTCGATAAAGGTTCGAGTCTAGTTCCAGCGCCTGGATCATCTTCTCGCAGGCCTTCTTGCCGTCCATGAAGCCCTTGGGAATGACGTTGGGCGTGAGCAGTTCGTAACGCTGGCGGAACTCCTGGAAGGGTATGCGATTTGGGAAGCCCTGGCGACAGATGCGGATGCCCTCAAGGACGCCGTTGCATCGCAACTGGTCGAGCACCAGAGGGGCATCGATCTTGCCGGCGCGCTTCTCGTGGTTCGGTATGATACAGCGCACAAAGTTGGGGTTCGTGTTGCGCAGCGTGTCCATCAGTTTGGCCAGCTGCTCCTTGTACAGATGCGACACGGTGCGGAACATGCCCTTGCGCGTGCGGGCCCCGAACTGGGTGTCGGTCAAGGCCTGCTGTGCCATGCCAACGATCTCCGCATCCTTCCAGATGTTCACCACGAACGGATCCTGCGAGCCCTGTAACAGCGACACGATATTCTCGTTCAGCGGGTCCATGTTCTTCATTAGCCACTTGGCAGCCGAGTAGTCGACGCGGCCGGCATAGTGGACGATGGCGAAGTCCGCCACGCCTCGGAAATCCGTCTTCATAAACTTGGGATGCATGGAGTGGGCAGAGACGAGCTTGTCGACAAACGTCTTATCGGTGGCCTTGGGGAACCAACACTCCTCATCCAGCAGGGCCATAATGCCGCCGGGCTTGTCGATCAGGTCGATAGTGGGCTGCAGGTCCAGCCCGAAGTCGATAAACTTCCACTCGATGCCCTCACGCTGATACTCCTCCTGCTCCAGTATGAACATGGTGTGGTTAAAGAGCTGCTGCAGCTTCTCGTTTGTATAGTTAATACACAGCTGCTCGAACGAGTTGAGCTCAAAGATCTCGAATCCGGCCATGTCGAGAATACCGATGAAGGAGGCGCCCTGCCGCTTAGTGCGGTCCAGTGAGCGGTTGATGCGGTTCACCAACCATTTAAACATGCGCTCGTAACACGCCTTGGCAATGGCCTCCACAGCGAACTCCACCTGTTCCTTTGTCTGGGCCTTGGTGACAAAGTCGCGGCCCACTTTGATCCGCGGCGTGAGGAAGGCTCGCGTCATGTCCGTTACACTGAGGCCGAGCAGGTGGGCGATCTTCTGGGCCACCGTGTTGTCTGGGAGCGTGGCCTGGTCGTTGTTGCGTTCTTGGCGGAACTTCATGCTGCCGAATAGTAGAACGGCGCTCACGATGCGGAATATCGAATTAAAGTCTTCGGATGTCATGCCCATGATGTTCATCGACTTGACTGTGGCCTGGAACTCGGCGTAGTCGTCCACGCCGGGGACGGGCAAGCTGCCGTTGGACAGGAATGCATACGACTTGACGTCATCAAGTATGAACTTCTCGCGCTGCTCCGGGGAGGCGCCCGCCAGCAACTGATAGAAAATATGGAATGTTCGTTCGTCTTTCGCTTGACGAATGGCACGCGATTTCTCCAGCAGATAGGTTTCGATATTGGCCCCCGAAATGAAGCCGGAGGCATCGAAATTAATCCGGATGAACTTGCCCTGCAAAGCGATTAATGAATGAATACATTCTCTCTTTCTGTTTGAAGCCATTTCGAGTCAGCACTTACGAAACGCGACGAGTTGTCGTTTTTGACAGTCTTGGCGTTGCCGAAGGCCTCCAGAATGGGGTTCGCCTGCAGCAGCTGTTGCTCCAGCTCGCCCTGTGGGTGAAGAGGAATGAGTGTGAGAACAATTGTTTTACATACTTCTAAGCTTACGGGGTTAGCGACAAATAAAAATAAACGAAGCGATCTACACACAAACGGACGAAGACAGGGAGGGGTACATCACAAGCATTACTAAGATTAAATATTACTGTACGGAAACATGCAGAAAGAGAAGCCAAAGCCATGCAAACAAAACGAAACGGAACACAGGAAACTCAATTCTAAACACTGGACGATCTCCTAAAGCTTGGCACGGTCGATGGTCATTTGGAGTTTACCTCTGGACAACTGGAATTACCAACTTCCAGCATCTTCAAACTATTGACTACCTCGATGGACGACTCACTCTGACCCTGGGTCACAATCTTGACCCTAATGTACTTGTTTGTGTTCACGGAGAAGTTCTGCAATTAGTTGGGAACGGGATTACAGGATTACGGGATGCGGAATGGGGCTTTTCGAGCTTTCCTCGGTCAGATCTTTCACTCCAGTCTTGATATAATATATGTACAAAATATGTGGCTATTTTCCGCAACAAAATAAAATCAGTTTAAAAAGGAAAACATAAAAGCATACGCAACCATCATATATATACATGGTCTATACTACACATGGTACGTTTGGGTTTTTTATTAGATGAAGATCGTAATCGCATACATTACCGCAAATGTCTCTTGATGACTACTCTAAAATGGCGTTGGCATATGGAGTACAAGGAGGGAGCAGAGCAGAGCAGATCGGATCAGAGCAGAGAGATGAGATTGAGTAGAGGTTGGCTTGGGTGGTAGGACAATAAAGGAGACACGAAACGAAGAGGGGGAGAGTTCATTTGGAGTGGGTTAATACTTAGATTCAGGGCAGAGAGTTGATGGAATGGGAAAGCATAAAGCCAAAGACAATATAATGAATAACTTGCATAACGCGCATAGACTTAAACCAATTTTTCTGCAGCTCGAGAGCCAGATCGAAAAAATTCGGGTGGCGTTACTCACATTGTTTATTATATTAGGGACAAAGACAAGGAAAAGAAGGTACGAGTTAAACAAAGAAGGAACTTTTCTTTTACAAACAGAAATCATATTAATTGGGAAACATAAAACGGGATAACATTGTCAGAGGGTCATTCCTCGAATACTTACAATGAGCACGGCGGGATTCGGCACCTGTCGGAGTTGGTGGTTTGTTGTCAATTGTAGTGTTGGAGGTTTTGAGGTTCAAATCGGTTTGGATGTTGATTAAAATATACATATATATGTATATATTTATATATATATATATTTATGTATTTACACCGTGATAAATATACAATACGATTGCATTTAAGGATATTTTGTAGCAGAATTCAGTTGAGAAGTGGAGACAGCAACCAAGGTCCAATATACAGTGTGTGTGTGATGTGTTGTGAAGTGTGTGCGTTTATTTATGGGTGTGCCATAGTTGGGTGGTGTTTTTGTGTAGTTGGACATGAAAATAAAGAAGATCCATTAATAATAATAATTAATATATGCATAACGGAGGCAAATAGTTTGGCTTATGACCCCCAGCTCAAAGCAGAAACACCAGAAAATGGAAAAAACAACTAAGAAAGATACGTAAAAACACTCATAAACAAATGCAAAGTTATATTAGTTTCTTTTCCCCCATTGCTCCTGCTATCTTAACTGATAAAAGGTATTTTTCGCTTTACACAAACTAATTTCTAATCACGCCGAAGCCAATTCCCTTCGTAGCGACAACTTCCGATGATTCAGTGATAGCCGTCGCTGTTTGCTTTTGTCATATATCACCTATCATCAGCGTCTATTTATGGGAATTGAAATTACGCAAGTGCTGAGCCCAAGCACTTGTAATCAGTAGTTTCCATTTACCTAATGGGTTAACCGAGCTGGAATTTGTAGTCTGCCTTTATCTTTGCAAAATAAAAGAATCAAGCTCTTAAATTTCGCATAAAACAAACTCCCCGAGTATATATTTGGAGCTTATCACCTTCACAGCTGCCAAGTTAACATACTAAGATCAGCACCAGGCTCATATATGGCAGTAAACGCATAAAACATAACGAAAAGTGTGTTTGGAGCTCAAGAGCAGCTTGTTTGCACTCACAAGGATTGACTGGGCATGTCCAAAAACAAAAAAAAATACACTCTGTTGGCTTTTTTTGTGAGTGTCCCCAATTATGGATATGGCAATCCCAGCACAGTAGCGAAGAGCGAGCTGTTCCCCAGAAAACTCATCGAAAATGTCGCAAGCTTTGCGATTTAATTTCAATTTTTTGTTTTATCAATTGCCTTTTGTCAGCAGCAGCAGTTCAATTTCAATTTCAGTTTCTCTTTTTTATGGTGCTTATTTTATTGCTGTAAATGACAAAAATTTGTCAGCAACTTATTGCTCTTGATTAATGAAGTGTGCTCTGCCCCTGGGTCTGGGGCTCACCCTACAGCCACAACCAGCTGCGAAATGATCGCTAGTCAAATATTAAAGCGTAACCCTCCGCCATATGGAAAGCATTATCGGCGGTTGCTGCTCTTTTGTATCTAGTTCTACATGAGGAATGGCATCGCAATCGCTCGATCAGTGAATCCAAAATAATGGTAGGAAATGAGGGAACATTTGTTCAGCACTCCCACGAAAGAAGTCAACGGCTCGCAGGCGTATTAAAGGCAATACGCCGCCGCATTCGATTTTATATAAGCCACAACGATGGTCGCTCGTTTGTCTAATTAATTACAATATATAGCGATTGCCAGCGGCTTGCGTGTCATTAATGTGAGTTTAATTAGCAATGTACGGACCACGAACTGGTGGCCATACGATGCATTTGCTTCTATACCTTCTCAGGGAAATGGACGCATTTCGCGCTCCTGCCCTTGCCCACTTACCGCACCCGAGCCCTTGGGCTTGGAGGCTGCCACATAGGCCAGAAACTGGATGACCTTCTTGGTGTTCTCCGTCTTGCCAGCACCCGACTCGCCAGTACACAAGATCGATTGGTCTTCGCGATCTGCAAAGGGAAAGGGGAAAGAGTGTGAGTAAAAGTAGGTAAGAGGGGATAATGAGGGGGCCAAAGACACAGTTCTGCAACGCAATAGTTTGGCTGAGCCATCCAAAAGTAAAATGAAAATGTTAAAAGCCAAGCTCAGCTTGAAGTTTCTGTTGACCCAAATTCGAGCAGGCAAAAACAAAAGGCAAAATAAAATAAGAGACGTTGAGGGGAAAAATGAGACATATATACATCAATTGAAAATGAAAACAAAAACTGTCGATTTTTCAGTGCCTGCGTATCTAAGAGATACACAGAAACGGCAGGCAGCGGCAGTAAATTGCTGTAGCTATTGATATGGCGCCAATAATCCCATCTAGAATACGGCGAACTAGATTTGCACTGTTCTCCGGCACCCGGCAGCCTCGTCATCCGATCCCAGCATTGAGCTAACCACAAACTCGGGCAGCAGCCAGTAGATATATCCCCACTGATTGCCAATAGATTTGGAGGCATGAAGCAACATCACGACCCCGTACTTATTTATTATTATGGCTAAAGCCGGTCGCATTTTTATACATACTACATTCAATATCCAACCATAAATGGGCCGAAATATCTATCGAATATATCTTGACACGTCATTTAATGGGTATTAATCGATTGTTTTTTTATTGTACTCTGTGTTTTTCACTACAGTTTAAAATAGTTTTATGCAATAGATACTTGATCATTTGAAGATAGCAATGAAATTGTAAATAGATTTTTTATGAACATTATAGTTATACATTATAATCTTGGAGGATGATCTTAAATAAAATCATTTTTATTCACCTTTTACTCTTGTGTACAGTTATACAGCTACAGTCTTGGAAATAATAACGTCTAGTCTTATAAAAAAAAAAAAAAAAAACAATCAAAATAATCACATCTACACTACTGTACGTAGGGGAAGCCATAATAGATTAAGAGGAAAAACTAATAGATCAACTTATCTTAGTTTATTTGGGGTAGTCAAAGTTTGAAGACCAACATAACTGTGGCATTAATTTCAATTCGGAAAGCTTTCCTAAGCTAGATATTAATGGGTTAACAAATCTGTAACTGAGTTTCTGCATACTGAGAAATTTCAAAAACCTTATTTTATATTTTCAAATTTTGACAATTTTAAATTTTAAACATGGCTGGATCGGCCTAGTTGTTAATGCTGAGGGTCAAAAATGATTCCTTCACTGTGTTGCCAGCATATAATTTCTGTTCACTAAACAACTGTCAGAAAGTAAATAAAAGCAACAACATCTGTCCAATGCTAACAGTATTTATATAAATATATAAATATATTTATATTCACCATGCAAGTTAAAAATATACTGCAATAACAAAGCCAAAGTCAAGGCGTGTCACTTTATCTCTTGTGACTTTGGCACATTACTTTGAACATAATAATATGCCATGGAATGGAACTGGAATGCCAAAAACTTGCAGTTTGCTGGAATCACGAGATTTTACGGAGATGGTGGCAAATCGGAGATTTTTGAACAGATAAAGGTGTTGTCCAGTTCCAGCTTGGATCATATTGTGGTGCGTGTTCCAGCGCAATGGAGTCAGAGGTGACTTAAGGCTTAAGGCTTAAGGCTGCTCGCAGCGTTATAAATCAAAGAAACTGCTGCCACTCCCCAAAGGGAACGGGTGTTGCCTTTGCTCATAACAAATATTCAAGGGAAATACAATCGGGCAAATGTGCATAAACAGAAATTTATTAAGCGGCAAATATGGTGAGCCAGCGGAGACTGAGTGAGGTGACGATTTGTTTAAACTTTTCAAGCCCAGACGATGATGATGATGGGGCAAACAAATGCCTGCTGTCCAAGCATAGCCGGCCTGAGTTTTGAATCCATATATGGCCATCACACGTACACGCAGTATTAGTTGGCTAAACTCAAGCCTGAAGCCTCGACCAGGGAGCGCGCTCACGGGAAGCATATATAGACACAACAGCAAGATGTGCCTGGCCTCGGGGCTGAAGTTGCTCGCGGGGTGAGTCATCTCCCGGCGCGGCGCGACGTTACGCTTGGAACGGACATGCAAACCATCGAAATCCAACTACAGCTATGGAAACGAAAATGAAATGGAAATGCAAGCGCTGAAAGAGGAAACCAGTTTATTGGGCTCATACTCAAACTGATTAGAAGCGTCTACTCAGTCCCAGGAACACATTTCCAGGTGACTCAATCACCGGATTTGTTCAGCTGAAATTTCAGGAGGTCTTGCATATGTTTTCTTTCTTTTAAAAAAGCAAAAATGGATACATTTAGCGGAATTCGTGGAAATACACAGCCTGAGAGCAAACTTGGCCAAACCTTATCTTATCTGCAGTGCGCCCTCCCGGGACTGGGTAGCTGGGTTCCCGCTTGTTTGTGCGCAATGGAATTTTCGATAGCGTAGAGAAATCGCAACTCAGAGCCACCAAGAGGCGGAGGAGCCGAAGAGGACACACTGCAATCATCATCCCTCCGATATCGGGGCTCTGCAGTAAGCTCCAAAGAGAAAAAGGGAAAGTAAACGAGGATATTACTCACCACCCAACATGTTTCTATAGGCACTATCCGTTATTGCAAATACATGCGGAGGCACTTCGTGTCGCTTTATGCCCTTGTACCGCTCCATTATCTTTTCGGTGTAGATGGGCAGCTTCTTGTACGGATTGACCACAACGCAGAAGAGACCGGAATATGTCTGAAAGAAGGGGATGAAGTTTACTAATCAGTGTTAAGACTAATACTATAATAAAAAATAAATGCTTTAATAATACACCCACACTTAGCATAAATAACTTGCACTCCTGGAATACTTTTTAGGTGGAGTTGGATCATGATTTATTAAAGGGAATGGATACCACATATCAAGGGCATTTATAAGCTTTTTAATTAAACATTCCCATTGAACATACATCGGGGGAAACCGCATTTGCAGGATAATCATGATCAAGGGGCATTTGTTGACCATTGTGTGAGGCTGTGTGTTTGGGATAACGACTGCCTCCGACCGGCGACTGCTGATCTTCAGTGGCCTAGTTAATGTGGCCCAAAACGCACACACACAACGCGCACGCCCGGCTATCTGGCTAACAAGACATGTGCTTTAAAGTTGGCCAGCACCATAAACAGCGAACGCATGTAGCTGTATCCGCTGCTGAATCTGTATCCGAATCCGTTGGTGGTAAGGTATCTATCGAGCGGCAACCTACATAACTGCTATTGCGATTGGAGCTGGGGCTACGGCGTGGGCACTAAGTATGCGGCTTGGCTGTTTGTTGTACCATTTAAATATTCAAGCGAGCATTAAATGCGAATGCTGCAGACTTGGCAGGGAGCCTCGGAGGAGCGCGGCCCACACAGATCATCGAAATGTACTCAGGCTAGAGAAAAGCTCTTCAACCCCGCCAGCCAGGCGGGAAGGGAAGTGACTCAGGCTCGGTAGCCCGGAGAGCTCTTTCGCCCCAAAAATCAACAACAAAATCACGTCTTGCCAATCAGCTACGTTGTGTGTGTGTGCGTGTGTCAGGCACCTAAAAATGGTATAAGAAATTGTTTGCTTTTTTCAGTTTCTGTTGTTTCTTTGCTGTTTTTGGCAATCGCTTAAAAGTGGCCGTCACTCGTGACGCCATTTGCCCCGCTCGCTCCTGAGTCACCGCCTGCCTCTCTGCCCCATCCCTAAATCTCTGATTCTATGTTGCTCTGAGTCATAATCCTGGCGAGTGGTGCATCTGCGCCCGTTACACATCATCATTCACAACGGCCTGCCCTGATCTTGAGCCCCATATGGTCAGATTGCGATATTTATACGAATTGACGCCGGTGCAGGGCAAGTAAATGAACAGAAACAACCGGGTTGAGCCTTGGGGCAAACGTCCCAGGAGAAGGGCTCAGCTTTAGGCGTTTGGAGAGGATTTCGGAACTGGAACTCCATTAGATTGGCAGCCATTCTAGCCAAATTAGTCGCCAAAAATCTCAGGCATTTTGTGGATCCGCTTTCGGACTCGGCTTTCGGGCCTTATGTGGTCAGCAGAACGCGTTGCAAGCGGAGCAAAGCAAACAAAGGCAAACGCGACGACGACAAAAAAAAAAACGTAAAAGCAAAGGCGGCGCCTTTTATGTTAATTACGTCGTGCCCGAAGACACCTCTACTGTCCGGTCCGCTCCGTTGCCCGGCAACCCCTTTGGCGCCGGCTATTAGTGCCAATATTTGTGAGCAAATTGGCCGGCTGATATGCGGGAATATAATTTATCTGCCACACAGTGCACGCATCATGTGGCAGGCGGCACACTGGCACCCGCCCGTGGCCGACATTCGAATCTGGCCGAATCTAACTCGAGTGCCACAGCAATCCCGCATTAATCTGCCACCCGAGTTGCCGTCCGCATCGATTCCCTTGCCATTTCAATTAGCGAATCCCAGTGGCAGTTAGAATTAGAGAATTAAGATAGCGCGTCAGACAGAGCCCCCAGCAGCTGCCAAGTCTCAAACGTCATCCGCCTGTCGCTGCCGTTTTCTGGCATCGAATATAAATATTAAACATCTAGGTTATATTATTTTCCGGTGCGAAATTGTAAAAAGAAAATCACGTTTCGAGATAACTGTAACTTGCAATTTAGTTGTCGGTAGCATTAACTGCAAGATACGCGAATTGTTAATAAAAAAAAAACAGTCTACTAAGGTCGTTAAGAATTAAAGTCCATTTAGCAAACCCTTGCAGGAATTATAAGGAGTCATTTCCGACACCATAAATCATATATATTCTTGACCAGCATCAACAGGCGAATCTTTCTATGCATTTAGGAAAGATAATAAATTTTTTTAAAATTGAAAAACTTAGTATGCAGATTTGTTAGACGCCTAAAAACTGGTAGAGAAAAGCTTTCAGAATTAAAATTAATGCATTTTTGGGTTAGTTATGGTATTTGAAAATGTTAGTTTACCCAAAAAATTAGCATATAGAGATATCGATTTAATATACCTTGAACAGTATGTTTGTTTAGGTTTACAAAAGCCAAGAAGCCAATGATTGCCAAAAGACATAATATATATGACTTTCGTTTTGTCATAATCAATAAAGATAATAAAGGTAACTCATATTTTTAAGAAGTAGCTTTCTTTAAATGTGGATTGGTTTGAATTTAAGATAAATACGAACCCTTATGAGGCCTTGAATTTAATATTTAATTGAATACAAATGTCTCATTTCACGTACTTTCAGTTAATTGAATGCAGAATTACGGTATTTTGCGCCTTGTCTGCACTCGAGCAATTGCACCCAGTCACTCATTGGACGTAAATCAATTAATTGCACCAAGAACGGCCAACAAGTTGCAAATGTTTTGTGGAATATGCATATTTCAACCCCAATTACGCTGGCAATCGAACGGAGCTGGGAGTGAGAAGGGGGCGGAGGACTGGGATCATAATTTCTCGCCAAAATCAATATTATATTTATATTTTTCGTGTCAAAGAAATTGTCCCTATTTGCTGACAATTTCGGCCAATGATTGGCCAACCAGTTAAGACGTTGGAGCAGTGAAAACTCGGTGTTGCGGTTGGTAAAGATAGCCCTAGGTCTATTCCTTTGAAAAATAATGGAGGTAGCTGAAGCTAAGTAACGTCCTTGACCAACATTTCTGACCTATTCAATTAGGCAACCAATAACTGGGGTTTCCTTTAGTTCCCTGAACCGAGTGCCCACTGTGCTCAAGGGTGTTCGTATGCGTGTGTGCGTCTCGGTGCAATAATCATTCTTCTTGCCGACGACGCATATTAATTAAGCTACATGCTACCGGCAGTCGGCAGCTGCCGCGCGAATTAATTTAAATGAAATTTAAAAGTCGAATTAGATGTCAACAAATTATAATAATTATGCCGTTAAACGCATCGCCCACAGCTCTGACGCCGTCTCGCTCCCGCTCCCGCCCCCGCCCCTTGTGCCCCTCCCACTTCGAAGCGGGCCGTGCAACAAGTTAGCGGTTTGGGCGAGAGCTCGTCAGCAACAATTGGCAAGCGAATTAAGTGGGGCAGTGGGAGAGAATGAGGGAGAGGGCGGTAGGAAAAGAGGGCGAACAGAGTGCGTGGCATGATTGTGTAAATTGTAAACTGGCGCACAAAATTGGCCGACAACAACAAGCAACAAGAGCAACAGCGGCAAACACAATGCTAAGTGCGCTGGAGCATAACGGCCAACAACAATGTAAACAAATTTAAAGCAGTTTGCGCCCACATCAAAAAGCAACAGCAGCAACAACAACACCCGTTTGGGCATTAAATTAAAACTCCCAAAGCGTCGAGAGTGCGAGACAGCGAGAGGGAGTTAGAAAGAGAGACGGCGATAAGTAGCAGACGCAGTACATAAACTATGTAAAAAAAAGCGGCACATAATTTGTTAAAAAACAATAAAAGAAAAGGAAAAGAAAATGGAAAACAAGCCGCAAACGAACCTGCCACATGGCGGCGGCGAATGACAGAAGAGGCAAATGAAGAAAGAAGGCGCATAGGCGCATGGGCGCAAAGGGGAGCAACAAACACCCACGGGCACAGCGAGCGAGCAGCACCAGCTAAAGCCAAGTAGTTTGGCAACATATTTGGCCAGCAACATGTTGCCATATTTCTTCGGTTTGGGGATATGCATGGGGACGAAAGAATCACACAACAGATCTATTGGGTTTCATTTAAACCCTAATTATAACTAGATACTAACTAACGACTATCTAAGTATTATAACTACTAAGCCTAAAACACATTCATTTCAATTCGGCAAGCTCTTCTGTTTTGGTTTTTAATTAATTTTGTCAGAATGGCGACCGCTCTGCATAGATGACTTAAATTTCCGCCAGTAAGCTCGAAATGCTCATTCTGATAAGTTGAGGCATCTAATTTATCACCCTTTTGGGGGAAATAAATTATGTGACCGGGTAAATCGAAATCAATTGGAGCTGCAATTGAAGACGCTAACTTAATGATTTATACACCGAGAGTGAAAGAAAACAAGGAGAAACAGTGGATGGAATTTATGGATACGAATTCAAATGCGTCGCATGAAATCGGTTTCTCATCGGATTCGAAATGAACTCGTTTGCTGGCTTTCAGTATTTGGCGAATTGTGTGGATGTGTCCAAAGGAAACGCTTTTGGCATGCCAATTAGCAGCAGGAGATCCAGAGGAGGAGGAGAAAGGGAAGTCATAAATCCCATAAGCGAATGCAACCAAAACAGAGCTGATTGAATGGCTTCAGAGTGTCAAATATTTGAGCTGCCTTTTGAATAAATATACATTCAGATGTGGAGGAATACTCTCCTCCGCCGACTTTTTAAAGGGAACTCAAATGTTTATTTAGCGCCATTATCAAGCTGTATACGCTTGCCGCGTCACATTGCCGGCAGCTGGCCCAGCGGAAACTTTTCCGGCGGCCAAGACAAACATTCCCAACTTACGGCTACTAATTCATATTACTCACATAGATCAGGCCAGAGTAGTATCTGTCCTTGATGTTGTGCAGCACGGAGGCCTCGTTCAGGCACGTCAGCTCGGCCATGTCCTCGACTTTGTCGAACTTTGGCGGATTCATCTTCTGTATGTCGTCGCGTAGGATCATCACCCGCTTGCCGGTCTCGGCCAGCTCCACTTCGACCTCGTCGCCATGCTCCCGTTTAATGCTGGCGGCAACGAAGCCCTGCAAAGAAAGGGAAGAATTCAGAAAGGAGTTGGTTAATTTTATATTATCTGGGATCTGGGATCTGTGATCTGGGGTTGGAATCTGGGTCTGGGTCTGGAGAGGGAGCAGTTCGCCTGTGTGCCATTTGTTCAGCTCAGCGGGTAGGCGATAAACACAACAAGTGCAACACCAGATATTCAGATTCCGATTCTGATGGCGTTGCATGCGCTGCATGAGTCAAGCGCCAGAAGAAGAGCCACTCAGCCTCGCGCTCTCCGAGGGCACCACAACTGCACCCAGTCAAGTGGCCAAGGCAGACAGAAGCACCGAGCCAACAGAACAACGGGAGGCAGATGCAACTGTCTGTCTGCCTGTTTGCCTGCCTGCCAGCCTGTCCCCTGCTCATCTGCCTATGTTCTTCTCTATTCCCCAGCCAGTGTCTACAATTCGCAGCAAGTTCAAGGCGCTGTATCTGACTTTAAGGTGCTTAGCACAACGTTTTCGGTACTAAACTTTTAAGACCGCTATGAAACAATAACTAATTTTGCTAGTGAATCCCCGTAGGGATTTCTTGGGAATTTCCCCTGCCCAGAAATCTGCACTGCTCTCCACGAAATTCAGCGAAACACAAACACACATCTTAGGAAAGCTGTGTCAATATTGGAAGTCTTCAATTAGAAGTCAAGTGAAACGGCAAGAACAACAATGGGTAACAGGGAGCATACTGCGTGCAGCATGCAGCCCGGTGCAAGCGGCACATTGACATTAATCAAATCAGGGGCAACCCGTAATTCAGTCATTAAAGGGTAAAGAGTGAAGTGCCGCTGCTGGAAACCAGAAATGCATTAAAAGCAACAACTTTACTGGAGAGCTGCAGCGGGAATACTAAGGGAACGGGGCCAGCGATAGCAGCAGCAGGAGGAGCATCTGTAACGCATCCCAGCCCAGACCGGGTCCATTAAGTTAAACACGCACACGCCCCAGCGATCAGATTCGGAAAAGCCGCGACGTGCTCTTTCCCCCGACGGTTTCTTGGCCTGAGGGCAGGCTGTGTGTTGTGTTGTATTATCTTAGCGTTTTTCCGGTACCAGAGGATAAACAGTCATAAGAAAGTCGTTATTCTCGGGACGGATATGACGGATGCGTAGCGATTTGGACTATGTAACGAGTGCATTTAAATGCCCAGCAATTAGGCGTTCAATAAACACACAAACAGTCTCATCCCTCACCATAGCGAATTTTCCTTGGAAAAGTTTAACCAAATGACGGACAAAAGGGGAATCATCAAGCAGTAAATCCCTAGTATTTGAGCGCCTTTCCGCATTTACTTTCGATGTACCAAAACTTATTTTGGGGCTGTTTCGTATCCGCCTCCGCCTGCCACTAGTTCCCAGCTCACAGCTCACAGCTTGCGGACTGCTGCTGTCAGCCCCGTGGAGCATTTGTTTGACAGTTTGAACACACCTCATACAAGACTATGCGCCGGCAAAAAATACGTCAAATCGATGAATAGGAAAATGGTGTAACTGCTCCGCACAGATCGATTCATGAATCACGATTTCGGAATCTCCACATAAGATGAATTGGAGTTATTGAGCCAAGGAAACTAGCAAGAGTCAGTCAGTAAAGTCAAGCGGCAGCGAGGAGGAGAGCTTGGCCATATGAGGTCATCATTCTCGGATTCTCTCGCGAGCATCGAGCATTCCGGGCAATCGGTGGAGCGAAACCAAAGAAAATACAAAGCAACACCTACGAGAGCAATTGATGATGGGGCCACAGATGGGAACTGAGAGACCCAAGGAACACAGTCAAGTGTTGTAGCCCTCAACATCCCGATCCCCGTTCGACTAATTCGCAACCTTGAACCTGCCCAGGGTTCCTCCAGCGACAGCGATCTATATTTGCACTCATTATTTACCCTGGCGAGCGAATGGGTTTCGCCAACTCTGCGTGTTTACATTTAACCGAAAATGAATAACTGGAATGGAATGAATAATGAATACGCTCCTCCTGCCTCTCCTGCAGTGTTGCCAGGTTAGCTTATTATAAGCTAGTTCTAGCATATTTGAAACTAGAAAAGCTTGAAAAATTTCCATCTAGCTTATAGCTTGAAATATAGCTTATTTTAAAATTCATCTAGCATATTTTAGCTTTTTATGTATTTTTGACATCCACGGAATGTTTTTTACGAAAAATTTGCTTTATACCATGAAAATATTGGAGTTTGTTCTTTTTTTCCGATGGTTATGTGCATTTTATGTGATCGTGAACTTATTTCTAATCGAAAGTGTCATCGGAGATCGATTTGTTGGCTGAAGTGTTACCACCAATAATTTTGTTGTGTTGTGAAAATAGGTAAAGCGTGTCCTCAAAATGCCGAAAGTTATATATAAACAGATTTTTCGGGATGCTTGGCTCCAAAACAACGAATTTAAGTGCCAGGAGAAGGAACCAAAGCATATTGTTGCTACTGTAAGTCGACAATATCAGCCAAAATTTTTGAAATCAGGCAGCATGCGGCATCGAAAAAGCACATTTTATCAATGAGATCAGTTGCTGAATCGCAAAAAATAAATTTTCCGGCTAAGTGTTGCAAGACTCAGGATCAGGAAGCAGCGCTTTGTTTGTTCATTGCCGAACACTCGGCGACGAACAACATGAAGGAATTGATGAAATATTAACTAATTTGTTTTAAGTGCTTACTTTAAAAACATATTTTTAAGACTTTCTTTAATAATAACATATTCATATAATATAATAATATATATTATATGTTTCGTGTTTTCTCATACTTGGGTGTAGCTTGTTTTTTCGCATTTTTTAAAAATTGTTTAGCTTATTCTAGCTTATTTTTTTTTTAAATCTAGCTTATATGGGCGCTCATCACCTGGCAACACTGCTCTCCTGACGCATTCCAAAGGCGAACGAGATAGATTGTATTTACATACGTGTGTATGGGATGACCATAACAATTTGTTACTCTTTTATTTTATTCCTTCGCTTAATCGATCAACGCATATTCATGTGAGAGGGTAAGAAATGTATATTACACATTCGACATACGCGATACGAGATACGAGGAGCAGGTTCGTTGACCGTAAACCGGACGGTTGAGAGTCGAAAGCTGGCTACGTTTGTTGTCGTCGTAACCGAAAAGACACACACACATACACACACATGCCAGAACCGAGACCAAGAAGCAGGAGGAGCAGAGCAGCGTTGAGCAGAGCAGGGAGAGTGGGAGTGGGAGTGGCAGTGGTCACAAACAAAGTCCAAAGTGGTTTCTTTTGGTTACAAATACGAGTAAGACACAGACACGCTCGGATATATCAACAAGCGATATCTTGTGCGAGTGTGGGTGTGGGTGTGCGGGGCAGCGGACGGAGCAGCGAAGACTCTTAATGATCGCCGGTCGTTACAATCGATTCGATTCCCTGGGCATGACGAAGGTTAAGCCGACTTCAATTTGGCTAACAATACGAACAGTTTCGAGTCTGCTTAAGGGGATCAAGAGCTGGGGAACCGTCCCATAAAAATTAACCCCCAAGATAAGACGGGACTTTGGGGAAAGCCAGAGAAAATATATATTAAATAACCGAAGCCTCAAATATCGACTCGAATCTTTGTGCAAATACTGCCATGAATCATGGGGCTGAAATATCAGTCCCACATGACTGAGAAAAGTATCACTGGTGATCAGTAAACAAAACTTGGTCACCAACAAAGGACGCCTTGTTGGCTTGGATCGCGACACGTACGGCGGTCTGGCATCCAGCGAATTCCCCTTGCATTGCACAAGTTGGAACAGTTGCTGGAAGCGACCGAACCAAGTGTTGACACAATTGGCGAATACCCTTTTGGCCGCGTTCGAGTTCGAGTTCGGGTCCGTTCCCGTTAAACTGTAAATGTGGCTGTGTCTGTAGTATCTGCCTATGTCTGTATCTGTATCTGTATCTGCTGGGCATTCCAGTGGAGCAACAGTTTGTGTGCTATATGCAAATTTCTTTACATTTCTGCCTGTCTCATGTGTCAGTCCCTCAGCCTTTTCGTCTTTCTGGCGGTACCACCAACTGGCGGTACCACCAACTGGCGGCACCACCGATCGACTGACAACTCATGACAATCGAGCGCGTTTGCGAAGCCGTGCCGTGCCGTTTCGTATTTTGTGTTTTTTTTATTTCTTGACTTTATCTCTGGTGCTGCTGCCGCTGCCGCTGCTGCCTTTCTATGAGATTCCATTGTAAAGCAAATGTCTGTTTAAGTGATCGCGTAATTACACAAAAATGTGAAGTTGTTGGCTTTGTTTTCGTCGTTCTTTTTATTATGTATTATGTGAAGTCACCCAAAAGTGCTACCATTCTATTATCTCTGGCAAATAAAGCAATTACCCAACTGCCAGAGTCGGCAGAGTCGAGGGAAGGGGGCAGTCCCCAGCCGTGGCCGCTAAATTTATCTGTTTAGCTTTACGGCCCTAGAATTAGGCTTGAGCGAGAGGAATGCAGTTGAATGACACCTGAAAGAAGTCATCTCCATTAACAACAAAAGACGGAGCGGGGGGAAACAATCAAAATTAGCAAAACAAACGGCCAGCTTTGTTATCATCTCGCTGCCAAACGAGCCTCACAAGCAGCCGCAGCAACAGCAGCAACAGCAGCAGCAGCAGCAGCAGTGGGCGCAGAAGTCTCTTTGGGCCAATCTCTGCTCGCTTCCACGCTCGGAACGCTGCCACACACACGCAGATCGAACACACAAATACCCGGCCAGAGATTAAAAACTTGTTTGGCCCGTTCCCGATTCCCACTCTTTCGCTCTCGCTCTTCCTCTCTCTTTCTCTCTCTCTCTCTCTATATATCCCATGTCAAGAGTGAGTCAGTGAGTCGCTGCTCTGGGCCGGGTCTTGCTCTTGGTCTGCATGCAAATTGGGAGTACCGTCGCGGATTTGACCAATTCAACCGTTAAATCCCCGCTGGCCAACTAAAGCGGTGATTTCAGCATCTACGCATGAATCAGCGCAGCGTCGGTCGTCGTCGGATATTTACTCAATTTTATCACCGCGGTGTGAAAGTAATGAAAATTCGAAGAAGTTGTTTTAGTTAACCGAATTTTATAAAAATAAACCCCATTGCAATCGTGATTCATGCCCCAATCGATGACTGAGGCAGCCTCTGCGATAAGAGCTCGAAGCGGTGGACAAACAATGCGCAAACTGATTATAGATACGGGCGAACTTCTTTAGCTGGAATCTGCCACAACTAATTATTATGTACCTGGCTAGTATTGTTTAAAATAATATTAACTGGGGCAAATTATAAGACTCTAAGCTTTACAATTAAAATTTTTTTTACATTTATCCCAAGAGCACTTCATTGTTTGAATCTGATCGAAGTAAAATCAAGCCTAATCACCTACAGAGGTTCCACTGTACGTAGCCTCTGCGCTCACGTACAGCGGAGCTATCAATTTGCTTTATGTCAGGTAATTTAGGGTTCGGGCGTGGTTCCCGCACTGAATCAGCCACTAGGGACCGGGGTGGAAATCCCGAGCGAGGATCTTCTGCTGGATGGCTGGCAGATCTACAGGTCCTGCTGAAGGGAGGGGAGGCAAAGGCAAGGGCAGAGCTAGCGCAAGGGTAACTCACCTGATTCTCGTGCGGCACCCACACCAGACGCTTCTGTGTCCACTCGGCCTGTGTGGCCGGATCGTTGAACTGGTTGCGCTCCACCGAGAGGTACTTGAGCTCCGGATCGTTGCGATCGACTTCTTCCGACATTTCGGCGGCGGTTGGACCTGTGGCGCGGTTTAATTAGTCTTTCTGCTCGTTCCTTTCCGTAGCGTGGTTGTTTCTTGTTAGTTTGCGGCTTGTACTCGGCGCTACGGAGGCTTCACACACTTTTCTGTCGGACAAAACAAATCGATGAGAACAATGAGTACGCTGTTTCCAACTCAATTCGGCTTTTCCACTGCGAACAGCAACGGCAAACGCGAACGGCGGCCATTCAGATACAATATTTCGCATTTATCTCGGGAGACGCGCGTTCTTTATCTTGGAAGTGCGGCACAAAACGGAGGCGGCGAGAACAGCGGCGCGGCGAGAGTTTCAAAAGGGAGAGCGCAAAAGAAAGACGGAGATGGAGAGAAGGAAAAAAATATGGCCACACATTTTCTTAAGCCAACGCTCGGTTACGGGGCCAAGGGGAGGGGTGGGAAGAGGAGCAGAAGGGGATTTAGCGGAATCTAGCGTTTCGTTACGTTACGTTACGTAGTTAACCAGTTTGCATTTCTGGCTACTCCAAATTCGGTTTATTTCGGAGCAGGTATAAGCGCGGCCATCATCCTCCTTTCCTTCTCTCCTCTTTCTTTCTTCGCCGTCTTCTGTGCGCTGCTGTTCTGCAACACCGACACACTTGCACTCACACACACACGCGCAACGAAGTTTTCGCATATTTCGCACATAAATGTAGTTTTTATGCTCCCATTTCACCGCGTCAGCACCGCATTTATACAATTTCAGCTGAGTCCGTTGTTGTTGTAGTCGGCGTCGCCGGCGACTTTTGGGCGTTGAGCCTGGGAAATTATCCAGCGCATCCCTTTTTTCCACCGTTTTCCCGGCTCCTCGCCGGCGGGGGGCCCCCTTGCGATCAAACTATGTGGTTATTATTCGCCCAAAGCGACAGCTGCATTACACACACACTCACAGAGACACGGTCGAAAACACGTCCGCTCGATGCAACTTTTTTTTTTAAATAATTGAAATTGTTGGTCGCTGCAAATGGCAGGGTTTTTTGTTTGACTTTTTGCGATGTCTCTGCTTTGGTCACACTGAATTCCGAAGCTGCTGTTTAACATTTTACGTATAGACGTTGTTGACACGTCAAATTCTTATGTAAAATGTAATATTCGTAACATTGCCGCTCTCTTCTCTCTCGGATGCTGTCGGGTGGATGTTAGTTCACAGAATTCTCTCTCGTCGTTTATGTTTCTTAAAAATATATTATATCACATAATACCAATGTAGCAATATGTATTTCTGGTCACTCTGTGTTCAGAAGCTGTTATTTAACAGCTTCCACATCTAGATAACATTTATGTAGATTGTTACATGTAGAAAGTAAAATACATTAACAGACCTGCTGTCATTAAAAGAATTATCTCTGAGGGCTGTCGGGTGGATGTAAATTAACAGAACTCTCGAGGGTGCTGTCGGGTGTCAGGTCGTTTTAGGTTGTTGAAAATGTATCAAATTACCAATATATCGATAGATTATTTTGGTATTGCTTATATTTTTTTTCTGGTCAGTCAGAATATTGAAGTGTCTTAGAATGTTATTTAACATTTCACATTTTACACGTTTACAGATTCTCATGTAGGAATTGAAATTCATTAACAGCGTAAATTAACAGAACTCTGTTTTTGGACATCAAATAAACAGTTGCCAGAACCAGATTTTTTTCGTGATATCATACATGTTATTTACAGTTTTACATTCACCGTATTGCATTTTCCACTATTTTTAACAATAGTTTGTATGGCAGCTATTTGATATAGAAGTCCGATTTTCATAAAATTTTACACGAAATTGTAGAATAGTATAAAATGGCTATATCTCAAATTTGATAAAAAACTGTTGAAAACATGAAAAGTTACAATTACTTTTCTAAAAATTTTCCGATCCTTCCTATGGCAGCTATATGATATAGTCGGCCGATCTGGCCCGTTCCTTTTGACTGAACTTATAATACCCTGGAAAGAACAATTTACGTGTGGTTTCTACATTACATTCTACATAACGTTTGTCATGTCGTAAAGCATCTTTCAACTTTGAAAACAAGGGGGCGGTATGGTGCAAATTATTAAAGGTAGGCGGTATTTCATTTTGCACTTCTTTATTTAAGTGCGAGCGAGAGGCAAATAGTTTAAAGTGGCTGTTCGACAGCGTAACAATACTAGAAAGTTGGATGGCATTAGGAGATTTCCGACGGCACACTTTTAGTATTTCTGGAGCGGAGTGTTCTCAACCATTTTGCTCTTGCTCTCCCTTGTAGCTGACACGGTAAATATAATTAAATTAGTTAAGGCAAATACAATGTTTCGGAAGAGAAATAGAAAAGTTAAAAAAAAAAAACGGTCAGTAAAGTGTGACCCGTCATTTACCCTTAAAAAATGCCAAAGAACTAGGGAAAGGAGCAGTCACACCGCAAAGATTGATAGGAAAAACACCACCTGGTCTCACCACTTTGTAAACGTTACAAAAAAAATTTCGACGGAAGCGGTTGTGTTGCGGAAAATCACAGGTTCGCGGTAAAAATTCGAGCTTCGAAACGGAAAGCCAAGTGCGGTGTGTTTCAAAACTGATAGAAACGTGTATTTAAGGCGAGTACCTGTGCAACAACGTCGGATTTCTTATTTTGCCATTTTCTGATTACTGACTGCGCGCGTTTTCCATTATTTGTGCGACACTTTACTGTTAGATGAACGAATTTCGGGAATAAGACCGAGAACAGACAAAACTGAATGTATGGCTGGCGCCAGCCTAAATCGCTAATTAAATCGCAATCATTGCTGGCGGCTTTCTGGGAAAACAGTTTGTTATGCTGTTAAAACAGCAACAAATAATAAGAGCACAGGACGCGCGCAGCATCCTTGGCAATGACGTCATTCGTTTGCTGACCAGTTCTGCGTGTGCTTGTGTGTGTGTGCAAACTCGTATGCGTGTGTGTATGTGTTGAAATTAGAACGGTAGCAAACTGTGCTTTGGATTTTAATTCGCGAGAATCGTACGGCTATATAATCGCAAAAGTCTCATGTTTGCTTTATGATTTCTCGATTTCAGGACCACGAGTGTCGTCGGCCACCTGTGAATTTGGAACTAGGAACTATTATTCAGGTAAGCAGCTGCATTTCCCTTGCCCTCGCCACAACTGGGTCAGAAAGCGGATCCGCTCCATTTTCCATTGAATCAGGGTCTCCGGCTCTCGAAGTGAACGTAAACTGAGCCGACTTTAAATTCCCCAAAAAGTGCTCCGGAACTGGGGGCTTTTCTGGCTGTCTTCGGGCCAAATAATGCATTTTTAATGGGTGCTAAGAAAAGCTGAGCCAAAAGTACCTCCTTGCCAGTGGGGAAAAGTGAGGCAAACGCACATAAATTACGTTGGAAAATTCTTCAAAGGCAACCATTTTTTTTTTTGGGAGGCTGTAAATAATGAAGAAGCAGACGGGCAGCAAGAGGTCTCGGACTTGGAGGGAATCCGCTCTCTGTCTCTCACAGGAATACCAGAGGATATAATCAAAGGCTTTTATTGTGAGGACGCCGGCTCAAGTGGCGACCCGGGGTGGGTTAGCCTCGGTTCGGATAGGGGGTTGGAAAGGGGGGGAAAGTCAGCCGGAACCCTGGCACAGACAGTTTTCCTGCTCCGGGAGTCTCGTGACGGGCACGTTCGACCTAATAAGCATACGTTTCGGGACCTTTCTGACTCCGGACGGCGGCAAGTGCTTCCGTGTTGCCGGCAAAGGAGGGGAAGAATCGATTTTCGATGTTAAACGATTTGAATACACTGCGAAATCGACAGGAAAGGGGAGCCCTACGCCAAATCCGCACTTTGAGGCCCACAAACTCCGGTTGAGAACAACTCCAAGATGATTTCTGGATAAGCTTTCAAGCGTTTCTATTGCCAGGGGACGCAAATCTTTCTTTCGTCTCGGTTCTGCTCGGTTCGGTTCCCTGCCATAAAAACATGTTTTATTTACACAATTCTGATGTTTGTGCTTCGCTTTGATAGCTTAGTGATTGCTCCCCCCTCACTGCCTCGTTAAAGCCTTGCGTAGTATTATAAGCCCGGTCAGAAGTTTGAAACGTAGTGAAGGAGTCACTGCCGACCCTATAAATATAAATTAATTCCTTGCAAAACCTGTCCGATATAATGCATTTTTGGCTTAGGTATGATTATGATTTCAAAATTAGGCCCCTGATCCAATTGAAAATTGCCAGGGTGTACAAACTTCGACCTGCCTTGTCCTAAAGTAGATTTTGGTCGCTCTTGGCTAAATGTTATGTGATATCTTCCATTCAACAACTCTGTCATGATATTTGGTATTTTCGGGCCGTTTACCGCTGCCTGCGTCTTTATAATCGCACCTCATTACCGGGACATACATGGCTATGAATTTGGATCGGGAACATGTGGAATTCATTTGAACTTCCGCTTTTCCCCGTTAAAGAGACTTTCGATATTAAAAATTTCTGCGACGCGACAGTAAATGTTAATACCCATCGGTATTTCAAATGTTCTTAAAACGTCTGACACACTCACAGGCACTTCGGTGGCGGATACTTTGGCCCGAACTGGCATTGAAATGGCGCCAACTTGGCGTTTGCTTGGCTGACGGCTCCTGGCCTCTTCTTCGCCCTTGTCGCCGCCTTCCTGGGTTGCCCTGAACGGGTGGGAACCTTATTTGACGCACGCAAACAGCTGGGCCAGAGGGCAAAGGACACCCGCACGAAAACAAACAAATGCTCAAGGAGCAAAAACGCAAAAAGAAGGACGAGATGAGAATGGGGCTGGCAGGCAATTGTCTGCTTGAGCTGCCAAAGGGGATAATGAAAGCTCAGTCAGAAGGGAGGACGAAGAAGTAGATTGTGAACCAAAGTCGACAGATAATTCGCCCCGATGTCGTTGCCCGAACGCGGATCCTGCTGAAGGTCGCAGGGCTCGAGGCGGTGCACGGTGAGTCATCCTTGCTTTCCATTTGTTGTCAGCTCTTTATGGCCCCAAAAATAAAAGAAGAAAATAGGAGGCCTTGGCAGTAGCAGCAACCCGGGGGAACATCGTAAATATCCCATTACCAGCAGTTGTTGATTATGAAATTTTATTCGCCGCTCAATTAACTCTCGCAGAGCACGCGATGGCCCACATAGGCGGCAAAATGAGACTCCAGGAGACACTACTACTCACTCGCGTATGCAGATATGTCGCCCAGCTGGCTTTCATATTGCGGTAGGTTGCCTATATTCCCGCCTTTTTCCTCCGACCGAGAATGGTGCATTTAGTCCTGGTCTGGGCTCGTTGGGAAGACCTTCAAGCCCTCCCAAAAATGAAAATCGATTTGGCTTTGATGGACACCAGGCATGAGAGCGTGAGAGGTCGTGCACTCCACTGCCAGAGGTCAACTCCAGTGGTGTTGATAAGTTTCTAGTTTTGTTAGGGGTTGCCGTGGCAAAGGGTTATACCGAAGGGCTAAAAGAGTGGGGAAAAACCAATGGTTTATTGGTCGTTTTGTGTGGCATTATTCCTCCCACATCCCAGCTGAGCAATTCTCAATTTATTCAATTCCATTCAATGCTGCGCTCCGTTCAGCTATCAGCCATCAGCCTAAACTTAACTTAATTGGAAATTTTGCACACAAGAGGAGCAGCGTGTCGGCGTGTGATGTCATCAAATCGAAGATTGATATTGAAATGTTTGCGGGACCTTGAGCCACCTTCTCCTGCCTCCCCGCTTCCAGCGGCGCCTAGTGATTATGAGTCAGTCGCTCATTTATTATTTCTATATGCTCGTGTATGTAAAGAACCTGAATCGCCTCCTTTTATGGCGTTTATTCTCCGGCTTGCTCTTGAGGTGGCATCTTGATTGGATTAAATTGGTGGATATTGGATGATGATTGGGACTGGGCCCAAGGTAGCGCGAGTTGTCGCAAAAGCAATATCTGACTTTCCTCATAACTTAAGACTCCAGAAAGTGGCAAATAGTTGGAAATCCCCTAATCATTAGAAAAGCGATGGGGAGTCTAGTAATGAAGGATAATTTATGCGCTGATTCCTTATTCACCGGAAGAATTTGTCACGGTCTGTCGACTCAGCTCGCCGTCGTCCGGGAGCAGGGATGAGCAGACGCAATCTAGAGCGACTGGCAGACTCCAGCACCTGATGCCCCTAACTCCATAACGCCAGTCAAAACAGACACCTTTGGAGAATTCCGTGAATGAATCACGTTCGCTGGGATTTCGTTGTCGACTCCGACTTCTCTCCTTTAACTCCTGTCGACTGCATTGGAATGAGCTGAGCGTGAGCACGGCCCTGTGAAGGAGATCCAGATGCGAGCTCAAGGATGGGGACGAGGACAGGGACAACGATGACGCGCCGAGACAAGTACGCAAAAAAAGAAGCTATGGAAAATGCGAGGACGATGCCTGCGAGCCAACTAACAGCGGCAGCTGCTTCTTCTTGTGGCATTGTCCTCCGAGGCATCCTTGTGTGCTGCGGTGCCACAGAGGGGTGGTTTGGCTCAGTTCTCGACTCGGTCTGGTTTCGGTCTCGGTGTCTGGCCCTGCTTACAGCATTACACGTTCTCGGGCCCGTGCTTGTTGCCACTCGCAAATCGTGAATCGAGGCTTCTATTTTTCGGGCAGCGCGCATCCTGCAGACGGCAACTGGCGAACTGGCAGACAGGGGGTTGGCCCTGGCATGCGCTTATTTCGTTATTTTATTATTTTTCTATTTCTATTTCATTCCCTACTACGCCTTTGTTGTTCGTCGTCGTCCTCTATAATGTTGTTTGGTGTGCGTGAGTCGGAAAGTTGAGTGAAAACGGTCCTCGGATTGAGCACAGTGGTGGCCATAATATTGAATACGTTTATTTTGTAGCTGCCAATTGAAATGTTTTTCTCGGCGACTCCATGGGAATTTCTTCTGCATTTCCTTTTTGCTGGGAGACTGGAGCCAACACGAAAATTGTCCCAGGCGTTCTGTGAATTTTCTGGTGTTTGCCATTCCGCTGCGACTCCCATTCTCAGGCCCCAAAAGCCACAAATGTAATGCAAACACAATATAAGTAGCGCCGCAGGCGCCCATTTGCCGCAAACCGCACGTGTCCCGTTCCAACTCTTGGAACTGGTGCTGATCCTGATCCCGATCTGATGGCATTGGTGCCGGTACACCCGTAGCGCGGCGCCCGCCGCCAATTATTTCAACTTTCTGTAAACCAACAAAGCAAACAAAGCGAGGCACATAAAATAAAAATTAATTTCCACAGTGAAATGGTTATTTGGGCCGACATTTCTCCACGCTTATACTGCGGCGCTGGTAATGTGGAAACCACCCCGCAAAGGACCTTCCCGGCTCGCCGCTCCGTTGTGATAAATTTTGAAATTGCCCACATTGTTGTCGGACTTATTGGCTGCGCTTCGGGGGCGGCTTGGCTGCGAGTCACCCTTCTTCGATTAGGGGAGAAGTCAGTCCCATGGCCTGCATCCTGGCCATTAACATACTCGACACTCTCACACTTCCTTCTCTGAAGTGGCTTGCGTGCCTTTGAAATCGCTCGCTGCCGCTTGTTGCTGATTCTGAAGAGTTTATGGTTTTTTTCTCAAGTGCAAACAGTTTAGCTTTCGCATAACTCAATGTGTTGTTGGGTCTGGAGGAAATATAGACTTCCTACAGTTCCGAAACCTTAAGTTTCCCATCAATTTTTGACGTGAAGGTTAAAGACACCTTTCGCCCGCCACTTTGGGGCACATTCGACTCGACTATTACTTCCAGCATCGGCAATGAAAACCCTGCCGGCTTTGTGTGGCTGCGCAATTCAAAAGCGTAATTCAGAGGCCGACTTTTCACTTTCCTTCAGGGGTGAATCCTGCAAGGAAGGCAGAAAGTAGAAAGGAGTCGTCGGCCAGAAATGTTAACGCTAAATTTAAAGTACACAAAAGCTCCCTCTGTGTGTATGCACAGCTGTTGCCCGACGGAGTAGGAGTTCGAGTGCGACTCCAGATTGAGGTTCAAGTCCAGACCCAGACGCAACCTGGAGCAGACCCAGTTCATGCGCGTCTTAACCCACCCACACAGACGAACAACGAGAGCCCGAGGCAGCGAATTCGATATACCCGAGTACAGCCTCTGCCTCCTCCTGCTCCAATCCGACCCTCTATTCTTGCTGAATTGCATTTTGCAGATGAAATTTATGAAGCCGCGACCAAGGTGAGCCCCAAGACTCGATTTGAGTTGAGGCAGCTGCTGATAAGAGAACCAGCTTAAAGCTACCCCGAAAAGGAGCTCTGGGTCTGGGTCTCTGGGAACACGCCTTCCAGATCCCTTACGACCCAGGGACAGGCATAACGAGCAGGACTTGCTGGGTATTGGCGATAAGTGCTTGACAACAACAAATGCCAGAAGAGTGACAGCACAACATGGACAAGGAAAATGTCCCGGGGACAATGGAAAATCAATAGACGGTCTCCAATAGCGGCTACTACACGCAGTTTGGATGGAGGACTATTCCCAGTCCGTTCACGAGTCCCCTGCTGGCTGGTGTAGGCGCCATTTCATGTCAGCAACTGTCCTGTTTGGGCTCCTGGCCTGCCACTTGACACGCTGTTCTGTCTGTTGGGTATGTCGTTGTTGCAAATTAAAGGCACAGGTTACATAACTCTGCTATACAGACCGTTCTCTCTCCCTGGAATAGGGCAGTCGCTCTGAACGTACCAATTTTCCATGTGGCTAGCCGCCAATTGTTGCTATACGAAAACTAGGCAGGGCCAAGAGTCCTGCCAGCCTGCCAGTAATTGGCCGGGTTGCCAGCCGGAACTAGGGGTCTCTCCTGGCTAATGGACTGGGTCACTGCAATTGTGTGTTATTGATTTATGGAAAGCACTCGAGGAGAGGGGATAGCTAGCTGATTGAATTGCTGGCGAGGTCGACGGCAGACACCACAAATCAGAGTAGAGAATTCCCTTGAATCTGCTAATTCTATATGGACGTGTGGACCATCAGCACTGCACACAACGGGTCTTATCGTGCACTTTGTCATTCTGCCTGCTCAGCTGCTTTTGTCAGCTCCACTCCAGCGTTGACTCCCGCTCCAGCCTCGTCCCCAACCGGAGAGGACAGGAGGAGGGTGTCGTGTCAGATGTGGTGTGCCACATTTCTAAGCGTCTGCTGCGGACATTTACATGAGATCGAGGACTGTTTTCGGAGAGCTTGCTGTGCGGTGCTATTTCGAATTCCAGCAAAAAAACAGAAGCTGGAGCACACACGAATGTCGTCTGTCGGCTCCAATTAAAATGCCGTTTGTCTGATTCCGGGGTTTGTTTGTCCGGTCTGGATGTCTGAATCGCTGAGCAGCAGTGCAGTGTAATAATGGACTTCCTCTGGCCTCCCCCGAGCAGTGCAAGCAACAAGTATGGCGCCAAACAATCAAGCCAAGCATCTGCATCTATGCTCGACATACGATACGCGGGCGTATCTGCCATCTGTAATTATACTTTCGGAGTGGCGGCCTACACCAATTATCGGCACAAGAGGGTAAGACCATAATATATGTGAATACTTCTCTAGAGGGTTCCATCTACAGGCTTTAAGGTGCGTCACTTCAAGATTGACCACAAGTCCAGCCCCTGCCCATCAGTCGACAGTGGGAAAGACCTGACCTCAAAAATATGAACTCTTCGCACCTTAAATGGCCAGCCACGACTCGTGGCGTTTCATCGTTTACCTGCAACATTATGGCATTTTATGGCCTGGCCATTAAAAATACCTGTGGTTCCATAATTAATTAGCAAATATATATATTTTATACTCCTGTAAGTTGACGGCCATAGTCATTCATTATAGGATATGGGTCACGTCACACTCCCATCATTGAGTAAGGGGGACTTATCCGAAGGGCTTCCTATCTTCACATCGTTGACCAAGCCGGTAGTTGCATTTCCCTTCCATAAGCCCCGATTTCCTCACGGCGGCCTCTTTGTTCTAGCGACTTTGCGGAACTCTTTGCCCCTCCTGAGTGGCCCCACGTGCAGCGAAGATTACGCTTGTTGACTTTTAGCAGTAAACTGGTTTCGTCTTACCTCTGGGAAGCAATGGCCAGTACCACATATGCCACAAGGCATACCCATCCTGCACCGGGTGGAGGAGGTGTACTGCCGGGGAGCCGCTGCAATTAGTCTGGCTCAAGTCGTGCCTAACGGTAACCCACTTTCCACGTCCCGCTCCTCATAACTATCACTTTGTTGTACTCCAATCTCTAATCTCATCAAGCTCGAAAGATTTGGCGTCGATAGTGTCGGCTCAAGTGATAGATTACCAAGTGGAAGCCGCTTTGGTCTATCAATGGATTTTTCAGTTTTGTCTATCTTATGCGGTGGCTGCTTGCCTGGGAGGGAATCTCACCTTTAATGGCTTTTCAATGTTTCGCCTGTTTGTTTGTTAATTAACATCATCTCGCATTCAAAATAATAAAAATACTTATAATACATTTTGCTGTCTATTTGCAGATTAATTGGCTGGAGTGCAGTGCGCATAGAACTGACTGGTGAGTTAATAATACTTTACTCCACCTGGGCTAGGATGTAGTCATCCAGCCGACTCCCTCGAGTTCCCTGCCATTGGAACTTGTCTTTTGATTTGTTGTACAATGCTTAGCTTCGGCTGCCATAAGTACGTTGCAAATCCATTTACGGCTGGTTTCCAATACTCCTTCTGGAAGTGGACCTGCTGCTGCAGCACCTATTCGCAACGTTTATGAGTAAACACCGGGTAAACATGGGGGGATCTGGGGTTGCGGCGGTTCCTTACAAGGCTCGGGAGTGAAATATGCGTGAATCGACGTAGTGCTGCTTACATAACTTGAGCAGTCAATTAGGCGGTGCCGGGTATGGACTTAAAACGACTTCATTACCATCAATCTTAATTGAAAAATCATCGGAACTGCTTATAAATTCAGTGAGAAGATGCCCTTCCAGCATCGTCTCTGGCGATGATTTGCGATGCTCTACGGCTGGCCGTGGCTGCGCCACAACTTAAGTGGCCAGAGTTATGGGACAGGCTGCCAACAAACAAGTCGCACATAGAGACTGCTGCCCATAAAGTGGCTGCGATCCAGCGCTTGTATCTGCCTCTGCCTTTTGCATATCTATCTGAGGCGGGATATCTGCATCTGCATCTGTATCTGGTTCTGGTTCTGCATTTGCATCTCCGTTTGACTGGCTCTCGCAGCCTCTCCCTGGCTCGTTTCTGTCGTGTTTTGTGCTGAGCAAATTGTGGGCAATCATTGTCAATTTACAGTGCACATGGCAGAATGACTTGGCCCCGGCGGCAGTGCGCCCTCTGTGAGGATAAACTCCGCCTGGCACAGCGGAGCGCTGTTCCCGTCAGCCAGGCCCCACTGCACCCGCATGCCACTCATCTCCAGCGCACCTTGAACTACAACCAGCAGCGGTGGCGACGTCGTCGGCTACTACTGGCTCTGGCATGACGACGTCGTCGCTGCTTTCCTCTTTTTGTGGGACACTTATCCGAGCTGTGAGATCAGCCCAGGCTTGGTCGCTCCGTTGTTCCGGAGGTCGTTGGGTTTGTTTACCTTGTCTGTGAATTGGCGAGCCCTTGCTCCTCTCTCTCTGCTTTCAGTTTGGGCTTTTTTTACTTAGTTTATTTTGTTGGCGCACAAATTTGTATTTTTTGTGTGTCTGCTTTTGGCGTTTACTTATTCGTGCATTTGTTTTGAGCACCCACCCCGGTCGCAACAACTTTTATTGCTTTCATTTATGGCTATTTGTTTTGCCGTTTTCGTGTGCGAAAATAATTCAAATTGGTCAAATAAATTGGATAGTGAGGCAAACCCCAAAAACGACGGCAGCCGGGCTTGTGATTAATTTACACAGAGTGTCGCCTTGCATTTATTTATTGAGATATACGTTGTTGTTGGTTTTCAATCGCAATAAAAGCATTATCATCTCTAGAGCCAGCTAGCTTCTTGACATCGGGCAACAGTGGCTCTAACCCACTGCGAACAACCAAGTTGTGCTCTTTAATGTGGAGTAGGGAACATCGCTTATCGCGTTTAACGCCCCGTATCACCCAAGGTGCACCTCAGCACCACCCACGACTTCTAGCTCAAGAAACCAGTGGAGGAGGAGCAGTTACAGGCCATTAGGTGCTCGGTGGCATCCATGGGATGTTGTCAAACGATGTCATCAGCTGGCAGTGTGCGATGTCGATGACAAACATGGAGCGTCGGCAATTTCATTTCATTTAATGTCAAGTGTCTGACACACATTTTTGCCTTTGTAGCTCATATCTGGCAGATCATCGGCGATTATGGCGGTGGCGAACCTTAATTAGAAATGCAGTGACTTCACAGAGACCCAATTATATAATTACACGCGGCGGGCGGGCGATCTGCAATTGCAGCGGGCACTGGGAGCGGAATGCTTGGGCGGGGCCCGAAGGAGCTCCTCCGTATTCACCTGCTGACCAGGCCATTAATGGCCCGAGTCGGCATGACTCTGCCACTTCAATTGCTTCCATATTTGTGCTAATCGCGCTCTGCATTCCCATTGTGCAACGGGGTGAGGCAAATTGCTTTTGACTTGGTCGGGGCAGAGCACTTTTCATTTTCATTTGCATTTGCTGAGCTCCTGCAAACCCCACTCTCAAGCTTGCCATATATTATTTGGAATACTATATATATAGAGTCTACCTTTTCTAGATTTTATTTAACAAAATTTGATGATAGATAGGCAAATTTTAATGGTGCTGACCTCACTGACGGATATGCTCCATAAACCCCACAAACACGAGAGACACGGAGCTCAGAGACGCACATTAAACTAACTGCAAACGCGAATTAAATTGCCAGAAATTGAAAGTGACACTGAGAGCTTGAATTCCACTGCAGGCCATTCAGAACCTAAAAATGGAAACGTTCTTCTATTATAACGAATTGCGACAGATATACATTGCAAAACTGGAGCAAAAGCAAAAGCAAAAGCAGACTTCCAGCGAAGAGGGCGCTTGGCTAACGAGACCAGAGATGGTAAATTACCAAAGCAGACGGGGAGAGGGCTTAGCCTTAACGAAATGCAAATGCCAGCTAATTACTGAAAGAGACTTAACCGGCCAGGCAGGCCTCCTTTGGCCGGAAGTATCAAGTGACAAATGTGGGGAGTTAGTGCTCAGGGCGACGATATTTCAAGGGTCCCCTTATGAGTGAAGTGCCTGTTCTTATGGGTATTTTAATTAATTTACGAATTGGAATTCAATAACAGAAGGCTGCCCTGATTGAGAAACGAACGTTTTGCAGCCTACATCCATGGCTTTTGTTTGTATTTGCTGGCGGAATTTGTGTCGAAGGCATCGTCATGTCATCACTGGGCCTTTTTGAGCGATGTTCGATGGTTATTGATGGCCCCTGTCAGAAGTCATTGCCAAGAGCTAGGCAAACACACTTGTGGGAGACGACGACTTTGGATACGGATGAGCTGCTGCCACATCCATACAGTGTGTACATTCCATCTATAATGAGTGCGGCACGCGATATGGCAGTTAGACAGGTCTGGCGGTCACTGGTGCATCTCGCATCCCAGTGCAAGCTGATCTCTGGATGTGCGTAACCTAATGCCTCTCCTCCTGTCAATGAGGTGCTAATGGAGGCTCCTCCGCGTGCCGTCGCGGCATGCTGCGTTCCATGCTTCACTGCCTCAGCTTCAGCTTCAGCTGTCGACCGGAGCCTAGATGTACAGTTACTAGTTGGTGTGGTAGCCACAGTCGCCGCACTCTGAGTTATGGTAGAAAATTGCAACCACTTCCTTCTATGCTCTTGTTTTGGTCGTAATCGGAGGAAGCGAAAATCTGTGATGGGAGCTGGAGAAGATGTAGTGCGGTGGGCACTGATACGTGAGAAAACATTTACATTTACACAAGGGGTCGGCAGTAAAACAAGTTTCCCGGCTAGATGTACAACTAGTACTCAACATATTCCATATCTAGCCCCATTTTAATAATTAATTAACCAAATTGCAAAATAAACGGCAGCTGCCATGAGCAAAAAGTGCCGGCAAAGGCCTGGTCTGCGCCAAAGCTAGCTGCCTGACTGGCTGTCGTGCTCAACAATAGATACAGATAAGCTCCGCTCACGCAGCTCATACTGCTGGTGGAAGAACAATACTCGAATACACAATTTGGAGATACATTGTGTGCGGTAATTACATTCTTTGGCTCAGTTTCTAGTCCCCAAACTCGATTTATGAACAAATGCTGACAGATGCTGTATTTATTCCAGCCTAGGAGCGGGCAAAAAACTGTAGTTGGACACTCGTATAGTGCTTGAAAGCCGGCAAAATGACGCCATGAAGATAAATCGAAAAGCGAACAGAACGGCCCCACAAGCGACCTTGATATTCATCATATTTAATGGGCTGTGATTTACATAGACACCAGACTCGGGAGAGATTATTTGAATACAGAGCCCAAGATCAATCAGATCAAATCACTTGGCAGAAGAATCCCCAGCTTCGCCCAAGTTGCAAAACCAGTTCAAGCTGAGTTTTCACTTCATAGCTTTTGGATTTTTTGGCGGTAACAATTTGGGATCAGCACGTGGCTGGCTAGCTGGCTGGCTTATAGAACGCTCAGCAGTACCGGTTTTGAACTGTTTTTTTGCTCTGGTCTGTTTCTATAGTGCTGCGACGATGACGTAGCTCCAAGCGCCCGGAGCACATGTGGTCTGTTCTCAAACGGCCCATGACCAATCGGGGAAACTGCGCAATCCAAAGTGGGGTCAATGTTTTCACCGCCAGCACAGGGAGGGAAGCGAGCGGCAAAGAATCTAAAATTCAACTAACCAGAGAGCCGAAATTGCTTTGCCTGGAGATTGGAGTGCGGCGCCCATGGCGGAGCATTGCGCATTAAATTATTGAATTCAATTAGTTTGCCTTCAAGAGCTTCAAGTGGCTTTTATCTAGTACCTTTACTTGGGTCGCCGCTTCGTGCATAATTAAAAACCAATTATAACGAATTACTGTCAGATGAGGCCCTCTCCTTTGGCCTAGCCTTGTGCGGGGATTGGTTTTCCATTCGGTTCGGTCCTCGATATGATGCCATATATCTGAAGTGTCCATCAACGAAATTTATGTCCACATAGTAGGACCATTCCCAACGTTACATTAAACATTGCAACAGATTTAATTGGGACAAGACTTCGATTTTTACAAGTTTATTTTACAGAAGAAATAATGAATGGATTTTGATCAATTATGCGTTTTTTAAACATTTTTCACGCTTCAATTGCCTTGAATGCCGCCACTCAGAGAGCTCTAAATTAAAACTAATGACAAATTTATTAAGCATTACGAATTAATTAATTAGCCTCTCATTCGTTTGCCTAATTTCGATTTTATTAAATATTTCCCTAATTTTCTCATGCATTTTTAGCCCATTTAGTATGCGTATTTTCGATATTTCAACATTTGTTTATTTTTTAAATATTAAAACTGGTTTAATTTTTAAATGAAAATTTATGAGCTCGAAATTTGCATCTCGAATACTAAAAACTTGATAACTTCTGAAACCCAATTGAAAGCAGGGTTTGATCAAACAAAAACCAGTTTAATATTGTATAATCGACCAGTTTCTAGCCTCGACTTGAGCCCAGTTTCCCAGCATTATGGGAAACAATAACACTTTGGACAGTCGCTCAGTCTCCGTCAGGTGGTAATTAGTGGCTGGGCGAGGGAACAACACCCTCTACCTGGTAGCCTATCGAGTGGATCGATCGATTTGTCCATTAAATTAATTGAGTGTAGTGGAAACGCTTTGCAAACATTGTAAATTCGAGCCGACGAAGGGCTCTGCTCTGTCCAGCTCGGAGATGGGGCACAACTGCCTCTACCTGTGCTGTCCATTGTCACGTGCCTCCCGTGCCGACTGCATTCGATTTAATGGCCTCACCAGCCGGTCTCAACTCGGTAGCTGGCCTGCTCCAGACGCCCTAATTGATGCAACATGCAAATGGCCAAATGGTCGCTTGCTTGGGGACTGGGTTTGGCCTGGGGCTGGGGTGTGAAAACTTTGGGCAGGGTTTGCGTCATACGCAGCTGCTTAAACATCGTCCGTGGAATTATTCTGTGTAGTCAACGTATGAAATATTTCAGAAATCACGCGTTAATCGACCCGTCCCTTAGGGGAGAACGGGGGGATTACGTAGTCCATTTAAGAATAAATATATTTTTCAAGAAATAACAATATTTTGTGAATACATAATTCCCTCAATGGTCCCGTAATCACTGACTAGGAGCCCCGTAGGCCATACCCTGACGGGGCACGTGTTCTCTAGAGCGGTCGCTTAGCTCTGCTTACTTGTGGCTGGCCGGGATCTTTAATTAAGTTAACAACTGATTTTGTAATGCAGCCGTTTAGTAATTTCCCTCAGTCAGTCTCGTTTGTTGCTTTTCGGACACCAAAAAGACCGACACTGCCAAAAGCCAGCTGGCTTGGATGTGTTGAGTCGTGCTTGGCTTGGACTCAGCACTGAGCTCGGACAGGTAGCACGAACAGCCGATGGCGCTGCGTGGGAGGAACACTGACTCGGCGTCACCTGCTGCCATATGCCAGATCGCTTGCAAATTAAAACCCCAATAAGCAATTATAAGCGAGAAGTAAGCGATCAGATTTCAGTATTGATTAGAGCTTCCCTGCCGGACGGGTCAGTCAGTCAGTCAGTCAGCGAGTGGGAAATGCCAGAAAGAGCTGCACGCAAGCCGAACTATCAATTAAGTCTCCAGGGAAATGGAAAAGCTCCAATTGAGGTGAAATAACTCCAGGCGAAATTGCGGACGTACATATTTTCCCCGGCTTGCAAGCTGCAAATATTTACCGATGTGGAGTAATACCATTATTCAATCAGCTTTTAATTAGACCAACAGAAAGAGAGTGTACTGGGTAGTTGTATAAGATACAGTATACATGGCTTCGAATGCATCAGTAGCTATCTCCGATTTGTGGATAATTGCTTAATTAATGTGAATTGATTTTGTAAGCTTATGTTGTCTCTATTAGTCTGTAAATTCCAGTACTGAATGAGCGAGATTTTAGGTCACTCCAATTCTTTCACAGCCGACCCATGAACCGCAAGACAATTGCACTTCAAGAGTCTTACGGAAAGCTCTGATTTATTGCCTAGATTGTGAAAAAATGAAACTTTAATGTCCCGCAAGTAATTGAATTTTCCTGACCCCTAACTCAAAGAATGGGGTTAGCTGTTATTCATTTATTTCGGCTGCATTCACATGCTCATTTCGAGACAGCATCACGTACCGGCGTTTGCCGGTAAAAGTTTGCAGGCCATTACGGTTTTTTAATGGTTTTCTAATTAATTTCTGTTTACAAGTATTTCAAGGCGAGTGCACTGAACCCTCGACACTTGACTGACGATAATTCAAAGTTGGCGGCGATGTGAGAAATCAAGTGTTGAAACGGCCGAACGCCGGATCATTGTAATGTCAAAGTCAAAAAGCACGGTGGTGCCCAATTGAGCTGATTGAAGCGCGGGTCCGGGCCCTCATAATGGGGTTGAGAATGAGAATATGAATATATGGGAATGGGAGTGGCCTGGCTTGGTACAGTAACTATAATTCATATAATTCATAGGCACTGGCAGCTGAAGCAATTGTGTGCAACCTCGCGTTGCACATGGGCATGCGAGCATGAGCAGCGGAGGGGCAACAACTTGTTGCAACTCTCGTGACCATGAGGGTCAGAGTCAAAGTTCAATAAAATCCAATTAAAGCGCCACAAAACCCGCAGACCTTTCGCCAGCCCTGCTGCTCGTAAATCTAAATAAACCTGCAACCTGCAGAGGCAACTGAAAACTAGAAAGCCCAAGACAAAGTTGCAAGCCATGTGATTTAATAAAAGGCCACGTGAACTTTCACCGGCTCTCGCTCTCGCTCTATCTCTTCCTCCTCGACTCTCCTCCGGCTGGATCAGATTCCGCTGGCAAAGAGCTCAATTGAATTAATGCAGGGTGCAGGGAAGGAGCTGCAACTATGTTGGGCCTTAAATAAAATATTTATCCGCCGCCGCTGCCTTTGCCTTCGCCAATTTGCGGGGTCTTCGTCCGGCTATTTTTAG
Organism: Drosophila serrata; assembly: GCF_035046125.1. Lineage (NCBI taxonomy): Eukaryota > Metazoa > Arthropoda > Insecta > Diptera > Drosophilidae > Drosophila > Drosophila serrata. Next base: position 307,431 of record NW_028257232.1, on the reverse strand, counting down.
AATATTTATTGCATGCGCAAAAACGGGCCAGCAATGCGGTCGGTCGCTGGGTGACCAGAGGTCAATTTATGCCTCGTAATGTGGATCTCCATAAACTGCTCCCTCCTCCTTTCCCGGCGGGGCAGTGTTTTTATGACAGTTGCTTCCGGCATTGGGCGGTGGAATGCAAAGAGCCATTCCTCGATGCCGACTCAAGTGGCAAGAGCTGTGCGTCACCGCAGAATAGCTTAACTGGCTACTCCCCAAGTTCATCCGGAAGGAACGAATACCAGCTCGTTAAGAATAGTGCAGGGTTTCAAAAGACTCGCTCAAGATCTGAAGAACTCTTGTAATCTTGTAATGCTAAGATGCCCTGGCCGGAATAATGCCTCAGTGTCAATGTTAGCAACCTGGTCCATTACTCAAGAGTCGTCGGAGCGAAAGAACCGCGCGAGCACAAAGCCATAAGCTAGCTGCCAATGCCCCTCCTTCCACAGCTCCAGAGCTGCTGCTCCCATGCATTATTTAAATTTTGACTCGCGGCACTTAAACTCCTGACACTCGAAAGTTACTTGGCCCCGGCCAACGGTTGGTCGTCCGTCGCTTGTCGCAACTTCGCCCGGGCTCTTTGCCTTTGAAACACTATCACAATAACACATCATTTGTCAGGGCAAACAAATGATGTTGCATGTAACCTTATCATCTCATATCCGTTGCAGACACAGTGACTTGAATGCCGGACACCTAGGGTCAGGCGAATCACCTCGGGGAAAGCTGGGGGCGCCGGGAGAGCTTACAGAGTGCGACACAATGGAGCATGGCGTAGACGAAGACACTGCCGACGTACGGCTGTTGTAGTTGTTTGTACTTCTAGCCGCATGTCCTGCATGCGGTGTCCTGTTCACAATGCTTGCTAATGAATAAACATGGCGTCCGTCGCTGCACCGAGCCTTTGTGTCCCGTCCCTCCTGCGCCTTCCAAAAATGAAGTTATAAAGTTACGTATACGCCGTGTGTCCGCACGAAAGTTGAGCAAACAAGCGACAAATTTATTGGGAACACTCTCCTCTCGAGGGAATAGCATACAGACGAACAGCGTGTCCATGCCCATGCCCCTACCCTAGGATCGAGGACAGGTCTGTGTGATGGTGTCGGCGACATTGATGCTATAATGATAATGACTGGGGGACGGTGGAGAGTCGAGTTTACACCGGAGCCGGAAAAGCTGTTTGGCGCAGACTCGCCCACTTGTCCGAGGAAAAACAACAGATTGTTTATAGCACTTTAAGCTTTTAATGGGACGCCCGGGGTAAAGACTCGAGAGGCGACCATGTGAACTTCCGTCATGTCTGGCTGGTACAGCTCATTCGGGTGGGGAAGGATATTTTGGAGACAGACGGTTTGTATTGTTGCGGGGAAGTTATTTCAAAGTCACTTAGAGAACTTTTTGTGCAAAGCGGTAGCTTAATTTCCGGATTTACACTTTGTCAAGTGGGCAAGGCAATATACCAAAGTAATTCCTTCTCTCTGTTTTATTTTGCAGATCTTTTCCCACCTCATCTGGGCACCTAGTGGAATGACTAGAGTCCCGTTCCAACTACATCGAAGTACAATCAGCAGAATGGGTTCTTCTAGTCGTTTAATCGGCTTCAGCTGCCTCTTGGTCCTCATCCAGGCACTGGCTCCCGCGCACGCTGCCGTGCACTCTGTGTTCACCCACAAGAACGCCTCCTCGTCCCTGGGCCAGCTGGTTACTTCGAGCACACTGGTCTGGGAAAGCTACGACCCCAAGGACACCACGCAGTTACAGTTTGCCGTGGAGGGCGGAAAGTACATCACCGAGGATGAGCATTATCCCATCTACGTGTGCCGTGTGCCCATCGATGGCTTCCAGGTCTCCGGCCACACCGAGAAGATCATGCAGAGGCATGTCTGTGTAGCGGCCCACTACAAGCACGGCAAGTATGACAACTTCGACGTACTCATGAACAAAGGACACTTGGGAAAGGTTGGCTGGCGCCATTGGCGAAAGTTTGATGCCGGAGTGCCGGTGGGCGCGATCCGCATTGGAGACGACTCCTACATCGGACGCCACAGGGCCTCGCATGAGCCGAATAAGGATGGCATCATCACACACTGGGGAGCGGACTTTAACCTGGGTCACTTGGAACCCGAGGGCCTCGGAAAAATCCGGGTAATTGAGAATGAGCGCGAAAAATACTACGTCGATGGCGAAGTTCTCGTCGAGACAGAGCCCTTTCGCTACGAACTGAGGGATATTAAGCTGGACCGCTTACGGACCGAAAGACGAGAGAATCTCACGGAACTGGGTAAGTCTTGGACTCTGTTGTGATGTGAGCAAATTAATTGAGATTACATTTCTTCTACAGCCACCAGGAGGCTGGAAAATCTGGGAGACAAGTACAGCACCGTGGAGACCGTTCTAAGCTACAGCTTTGACTACAAACAGAATTGGGGAAATCACGAGGGCGTGGCCCGGGGTCTGCCCACTAAAATCTTCGAAAAAGATGTACCCATCCCAGCTGAAATCAACTGGGGACTTAAGCACGGCGAGAAACGATCGGAGAACAAGGCGGTTCATACGAAACTTTGGCCCGGCACTGCTATCAATGTTACCCTACGCGGCAACTATGTGACCCTGGAGGCGCCGTACAGTGGCAAGCTCTTTGCGTTCTACTACGGCAGCGACGAGAGTGTTTCCCGGAAGATCAGCGCTGAGGCAAATACTTAGTCCTCTAGTCGAGTCAAGTTTTAACGTATTTTCACTATTTATCAGGTCAGCAAGAGCTACTTGAAGGACGTGAAGCTGGAGTTCAGTCCCGTCTACTGGATTGAAAATGGAACTCTTGTGCCAACAACGACAACAACAACGACAACATCCACATCGACAACGACACACGCCACCACGACCAGCACCAACGAGCCCACGCCCATCCACGAGCCACCGCTGGTGCATATGAAGGATCAGGGAGTGCAGCACTCCGGTCCCGATACGTTGGAAAAGACCCTGCACGACTCTCCCTCCAGCAACGAAGTCAACTCGCACGAGGCGCCCGAGAACATGTCCTCGAATCCCGGAAAGGACGTGGCGCTGGCAGGATTTGGGGTGAATGCAGCAGACTCGATCACCGCTGCTGGCACGGCTTTCATGACGCTATTTCTGTCGGTTCTTCTGAGTCTGTAGATGCGATCGAGCTCCGGGCTTAGCATAGCGTTTAATTGTTGTTGTTGTACCTGTTGTACCCGTCTTGAGAGCAAAAAAAAAGTGAAAAGAAGCGCAGATAGGCAGAGCGAGGAAAGAAAGGCATATAGGAAATAGTAACCCCTAGAACTGGGAAGATTTTGGCGTGAGAGCGGAAAGCAAAAGTTGATATTTTTATACTTGTCCCCAGGCTTCTTCTATTATACACATGCAGTTAGCGAAAGAAATAGGAACGATCAAGAAGATAAACGTAATACATTCCTAAAAAGAATCCCTCACGAACGGAAATGAATCAAAAGTAAAAGTTAAAGAAACAAGTATATATATATATATGTATACTGCATTCGTGTAGAAATATTTTAAAAACTTATCATTTGCAATACAGGAATTAATGTTCTATGATTTCGAATGGCTTCTCATTTTGCTAGTTCATAAGAGCCTTAATTCGTAACAAGTAGAAAAGGTACTAAAATTGAATTGACCATTGTTTTAGGGGTGATATTATAAATCGCGCTCTATAATACGATGTATTGTATATGTCTAAAATGTAAACCTATGTAAAACATAAGTACGAGTATATGTATGATATTGTGTAAGTGAAACACTCCAAATATGTAAATTAGAAACCCCTTGAATTTAAATATAATTTGCTTTGTGTGCTCTTTTGTTTTTAGCCGATTCTTGATCCAATTGGCTACAATTTGAATTAAATAACTTCGAATGAGCAATGAATCTCCTTCCCATTTCGTATAAAAAATAAAAATAAAGCTTGTAAATTATAAAATGACAAACAACTCAATTGGTTTTTATTAGTTGCCAAAATTGTATTATATGTATTAGTTATTACCCCAAACCTAGCGATGGTTGGGGAAGCTTTTTTCCCTTTCTATTTTAAATCCTAAATAGTTTTTAATTTGTAGTCCACAATCATTTAACGACCAATTTATGAATCTTAACAATCAAACGTGCAGCTCAGTGGGGCTTCGAACTGAAGTTCAATCAATCTCATGATGTATTCTAGGCACAAAAACCTTTACAACCAAATTTGCTCTACGAGTGACACCTGCGCTTACCTTTTATTTAATGTACCTAGCGAGGTGACAGTTACACACACATGGCGGGTGAAAATAAATAAAATAAAAAGAAATAAATCAAGAAAGCCAGTTCCCATCCTGTTCAAGAGTCGGGTTGGATCACTCGCTGACTGGTTTTAAGTTTAAACATCTGATAATTAGCCAGTGGTGGCCATGTTATTTGTATTCTTATTTGATTTTTGTTATTTTGTTATGTCTCGTCATTTAAATAACCAATTAGCATATGAAAATGCCAGGCAGTCTGCCGGACTGCCGATTAAAATGCAAAGCATGATACGTCGAACCGCTGTGCTAATGAAATATATGCCCAGATTTGGTACACATGAATTCCTCTGCCGTTCTGCGCTACTGGGCCGCAGACCCCAAGGCGGTTTTGAAAAAAACAAAAACACAAAAAGTGGTTTCGCAATGAAGCTCTTAGCCTGACATTGTTGTTCAGTTTGCGATATATTTAAAGCGGATACCTAAAGAAAGTTCCATTATCTTTATAAATTTTTTTACAGGTAACGTCAATGGCAGATGTACCATACAGTATTCCGATTTTAATGGCATAAATAATTAAAATTTTAAATAATTTGCACTGAATTTTGGAAATATATATATATATTCAAAGGCCCGCTATAATCCATCGATATTAGACCGAATGTGTTGTGTCGTAGGGGTTCGAGTGTAATATGAATATTAAATGTGGCCAATATCACCATGCGATTATTGAATGATTTAGCACCTTTCGGGCCCGAGGCGGGTTACAAAAATCATCATAAATATGGCATGCAGTTTCCCTTAGGAAAGGCCTTTCACCTTCACCATCTCATCCTCGACTGTTGCTCTGGTCTGCTGACCAGAATTTTATGCATGGGCAACTGCTGCAACCCTTTCCGATGCAGCATGCCGACAGGTATTTGCCGTCTATATCGGCGTGCAATCTGCCGTCCGTCCTCCACATCCGCACTCCTCCTGCATTGAAGCGTGACGTGGGTCAACCCCACACCCTGCTCGGCAGGGTCCACTGACGTAGGCATATGATATGGCGGCAGCCGCCTCTGCGTTTTTTGTGCATTGCTCCTGCTGCATTAGCGGATCTGTTTGCGTGTGGTGGTTACGTTTAGCCTTTACGCTTCATAATTTCCAGTTCTCGGTGCTCGGAATTTGCATAAATTTAGCTTACACCGGCAGTCGACCGTCGGCGGTCGCCTCGCTCGACGGGTGGGTTCAACTTCGAGCCACCCTCCCGTCTATTTGGTTATTTATTATTTTTGGGACATTCGCTGACACCGAGAGCCAATATAAGCGGGATTTTAAGTGTTACCATTGTAGTTCACTTCAAATAAAGTATATTTAAGTTCTATTCGTGCATTTTGCGTTCGTTTTGCAAAATTATATCTTTTCCAAATTCATCAGGCGACAGGAAATTTAATTGAAAACAGCTCTGCCCTTCTGTACTGTTGCCAGTAAAAATATCAAGTGTCGCATATTTCAAAACTTTTCAAGTTTATTATGCCCCCAACGCCTGCGAATTCACATCCCTCCTTCGCTCCTGCCTTAGTGGCCACAGTGCGTATGAGCAACTCGCATTTCCGTCTCCGGTTCGCCTGGCTAACAGCTCCGCTGAGAGCGGCGGCATATGGCGAAGAGCGCAGCAGAGCTGAAACCAGACTCTCTTTGATTAGTCCCTAAGAGAGTTTTGAACAGTGGGCTCAGTGCTTCATAAACTGGAATTATAAGAGAAACATTGCTAAATGCTTTGATAAAAAAAGGCTTTAAGAAACAAAGTACAAAGGTGAGTATATTTTTAATTATTTATTTTGTATCTAAAATCTAAATATTATTCTCTTCCAATTAATTTTGGAATTTATATATTTATTTTTAAACCATAATTTCCAACACAGGAATGCCAAATGAAAAGAAATATATTTATTTCCAAAGAGAGCAGCCACTGTGCGCTTGCGGCCACTTGGCCTGAATCCATATTGGCCTGCCAACTAGTTATAGTGGCCGTGTCCTGCAACCGCTATGACGTCATCACCTACATAAGCGGCCTGAAAAAACAGGACACTCCACGCGCAACAGAGAGCCTGAAAGTATGCCGCCCGCAAGAGCAACAGTTGACACATGGCCATTGGTCGTTACCCGAGCTCGCTCGGCTGAGGTATCCGCTTCGGTCCCGAGAGAGAGCTTATCCGTGAGGCCGCTCCGGGTATAAAAAGTCGGGTCTCCTGGCTGGTGGTAAGCAGTCGAGCACACGACTTCGTGGGAACGTTTCCGGGCAAAGCTCTCTGGGAGACACATTCGCGTCGCGTTGGCGTTTCCGTTACAGTTTGAATCATCCGTTGCATACTTTCGGTTGCGGAGCCGCTGATTTGTGTCGATCTTGTAGCCGCGTTTCACAGCTGAGGGAGCAGCAAGGGGTAAACTCAATTACCAGGGACTTTGCAGTTGATTAGCTACAAGGAGGCCTTCCACCCACGTCCTCGTCAACCATGCAGGCCGTGCACAAATCTGCGCTCAGCAGCAAGCGGCTAATGCTGTTGCTCGCGATGCTGCTCAATGCGGTAAGTCCGGGGATTATATTTTTCAATTTTGAAAATTTTCCAGCGCCATCAGCAGCATTCGTTCTTTGTGTGCTGGTGCTTGCTTCGGAACGATTGCCCGATTCCAGTCCGCTGCCTGCACCTAAATTTATCTTTTTATGCCTTAACATGTGCGACGGTGCATGAATTCGGTGAAATTCGGTTGTGAGTGAGGTCCCGAGGAATAGAATTGAAAACGGAATAAAGTCCTGCGGCAGAGCTAAGAAGATTTCCGCAATTTAAAAAAGATAATAATAGACGTTGACTTGAAGTCACCGTCAGTGTAAATCTATTGCTCCAGCAATTGCATAGAGTGTCTCGTCCTTTACTCACCATAAATTATGTTGTCACAAAGTACGAAATTGTCGCCAGCTGCCGCTAAATTATCCTTCATTTTTCAAAAGCCCACGCTTGGGCAGCCACGCCCATTCTGCGGCTGACTTACTGCTGCAACAGTTGCGCTGCGGTTGCAACATCATCAGGCAAAAGCTGACCAGTTCAAAAAAGGATGATAGCACATGGGGGAAAAGTGCAGTTTTCAGCTCGTTTTTCACTTATTTTCCACTCTTGTTTCCCTTTTTTTTTTGACTCTTCTATTGTCCCTTCTGACATTCGCTGACATTTTCACATATTCGTGCACCTTTCACTCCCCTGACAGCTGTTCATCATAGCTGTCGGCCGGCGCACTAAAACCACTTTGTCAAATTGTGATTTCATATGCTCAGCAGAAGCATTTTTTACCCACTCCCCTATTAAATTTGCAGCAAGAATTAATTAAAAGTTGAACAAGCTTTAGCAAACATTGTAAAACAAAGATTTTAGAAGTTGAGAAAGTCTCACGTTTCGCAGATTCTAATCTGCTTTCAACGTCACAAAGAAATTACGGAAATTGCGGTCGGAGTAAAAAGTAGTAATAATCCTTAAAATAAGAAACCGCACAATGGTTACTTTGAGAGGACAAAAACATGCATAGAAATTTGCATTCAACTTGACTGTGAGGTAAAGGAATTACATAAACGAAATGTCCCTTGACTTGAGGGATCTGAAAAGTCTTTAATTCTGTCCAATTGAACAACTGATTGAATCGACCTAATTTCCTGCAGTTCCAACTGCTCTTCCTTTGACATGGCTGTAAGGATATTAGTGCAACGTCATAGGAAGCTGCATCGGCAGAGTGACAACTGGCATGTCGTATTGTGGGGCGTATTTGTTGTAACTTTACAATCGTAGCTCTGTTTGGCGACGAAATAGTGCAATATAGTGAGTCAGCTTTCAAAGGCGGAATGACGGAGCAAACAATCGAAGCGAAATGGATGGAGTGGCACTAAAGCGTGAGTTTGCATCTTGCTGGCAGCATCCGAGATAAGGCTCGTCATTGTCAGAGCTGTTAAATGAGCCAGAGATCAATAAATACCCGCGCAAGTAGCTGCTTTATATGTAAAATACATGTATATTCGTACCAGACAGAATATCACGTATACGCACCGCTAAAATTTGAATGGGATAAAATGTAAGTATTAGTTTCCTTAAGCAAAGTTTTGGGATCCAACAATCACGGCCATGGTCAGGGCCTTTTTGAAAAAATTTAGGGAACAACAATAAATACTCCTCAAATGTAGCTGCTTTAAATGTAAAATACATACAAAATATCACGTATACGCACCGCAGCAATTTGAATGGGATACAATGTAAATATTAGTTTCCTTAAGCAATGTTTTGGGATCTACAAATCAAGGTCACTACAAAATTTTACCGACCATCAATAAATAATCCTCGCGAGAAACTGAATTTAATATATGTATTTTCGTGCCAGACAGAATATCGCGTATACGCACCGTAACAATTTGAATGGGATAAAATGTAAATATTAGTTTCCTTAAGCAAAGTTTGAAGTCCAATTATCATGGCCATGGCCAGGGCCTTTTTGGACAATTTTTGGGACCATTGGTTGAGGTCGAGAATTGTTTCACAAACGTCTGAAAACTTTTCGCCTTGGACATTGATTAAGTAAATAAGTTTGTCTTAAACATACTTATCTTTTTCTTTGCTAAATGAGGTTCCATATCTTGAAAATCTGATCTTTTTAAACACATCTTTGTTTGGATTCCTGAGCAGATACGATAAAGATGCGGAATTTATTATGTCGAAGATACAGCCAATAAGCGAGTTCGAGTTATATGCAAATAAGAAAGTATGAACACGAGCATAATTCAGATATATATCAATGACGTGTGCCTTGTTTCCATTGATACGCCAGTTGTGAGCGTACATTTTCATTTAAATGCCAGCAAGTCAAATTGATTTCAACGCGGGCACAATGGTAATCAATTCCCAGTCCCACGCATAAAAGCGGGGCTGTATGCCATTACCCCTCGCTGGTTCTGTTCTGTTCACTTGTTTGCCTTCCCCTTCTGCTCGCTCTTTTTGTGTATACATTGCCATAAATGAGAGGGAAGGAGTGTATGTAGCTGGGAATATCCATGGCAAGGATATCAACAATTTCTATGATGTATCGAAAAAGTTATGCTGTTTACATGCTTGATGAGAAGATACTTTTAAAAGCTGCTTACCAAATTTACTGTCTATGCGGTTTGCATTTTAAAGTGCTTTGGAAATGTACCATTTCTGGTTGTCTTAAGTTCCTAAAAAGAGCTTATTCCTAGTATATATGGTGGGCTTCGACTAACTTTACTCGAGTGTCAGTAATTCTGAAGTAATAAACATTAAGCGATTGCTGCACCTCCTCCAACCCCTATGCCTGGTAATCTTGCCCACAAAGAGGTGTACAAAAAATTAAGTTACACATGGCTTTCATTGCGTACATGGACAATTACACTTAATAGAGGCATTTTAACCGGAAATCTGCAATGGACACATTTGAATCTGAATGCCAGTTGGCCGTTATGGGCTATGAAGCTTTAGTGTAATGACCAAGAACATGTAGATGGGATCCAACAGCAGGCTTGGAACTAAAGGCTGGCACTTGGATTGATGCAACTTAACAAATTAATGCACATTCCCTGTAAATTCCTGCTGTTGCGTAAGAGGAAAATTCCTGCTTTGCCTCCCGGGATCCCTTGAAGTTACTTTCTAAAGTATTATAGCTGAAATTTGGTACCTTTTCCCGACTCACCTTCCGCGCCGAGCATACCAACGACATAAGATGCCTTGTCTTCAGATCTCAGACATTCCGAATTCCCGCCCGGGTAAGGTCAAGCACTAAAGTTTTAATATTGTGCTGAGAGTATTTACTTAAGTTACGGGAAAAAGCAACAATGTGCGCCATTAAATTGCCTTGTAGCCGTAGGGAAAGTATCCTCTCGATGAGGGGAGAGGGCGAGGCCAACCGTCTGCGATAATAAAATTTGCTTGCGGCGAGCTCAGGCGACGTTAGCAGCTCAACGACCAAGCAGAGACAGAATCATCGGTTGCTGGTGGCCCGAGGCACAAGGAGGATGAAGCAGGAGGATAGGACTTTGTCCCATCCTATCGGCTACTGGCCATACGTATGCTGCATAATTTCACTCCCAATTAGCCAGTCAAGATCCGAATCCGATTCCATGGCCATCTGGATTATTGCCAGTGTCCTGACGCATCTGTCCACTGAAATGAACGCAGGGAAAGTTTAATTAGGTTCCTTTTATTTGCTTATTGATTTTTTTCCGTTCTGGGTGGGCTTAAACTTTAATTGGACTCACTTTTAATTGCGGCCGTGTTACGGCTGTAATTTCATTTACCGCATTCTCGGCCGAACGAGTGTTTTGTTGTCAGACGCAGATATTAACTACAAAAGTGCTGAGTGCTCTCTGGGCCGTGGCAAAAGGTATTTTAATTAAGGCTTACAATGGTCAGGGAATCCCTTAAATTTCCGTAGAATGTGCACAGTTTCCAGAAGAAGTGATAAGTTATAAACAGAATGTACAGCGAAGTTTCATAATTTTAATAGTCCATAAATTTCAAATATTTTAAGCTTTTCCTCGGACCCTAAAATCCGTGATGAAAAATTAGCGTAATGGGAAAGCAACCGCACAAATTGTTGCGCAACATACAAGGCTGCTGCTGCTGCTGCTTTCTGAATGAAAAGCTCGTCTATGCGGCTCCTAGTCATAGTCACAGGCCTCCGCCCACGCAGCACCAGAACATCCGCCCCAGCATTTAACGTTTTTTTGCCTGTTTGTTTAGGAAATGCTGGTGACAAGAGCTCCGTTTTCGGACAACAAATTCTTAAAGCCTCAGTGGCATAATTTAATATCACTCTGAGTACGTCATGGGGTGGTATTTCAAAATAATGTATATACTTTACAGGCAAGCGGAAACATGAGTAAACTGTTTCATTGTAATTGATAAGCTTTTGTTTACTTGCTCCGATTCCCCAAAACAAATAACATTTTTCACCATTTTTAGCATTGTTATTAAACGGAATGTTGTTTGTGAGCCAGATTTATGGTCAAAAACAATATGAGGGTACGCCATCTGAGGCATGAGAGCTACGATATGTGAAGCCAATACAAGTTCATTCAAGGAGCAGTTGACTTGGCAAACACCTTTGGGTTGTTATTTTATGTGCTAATAAGGCAGAAAGTCACTCTGGTATGGAGCAACCAAGAGATTGTCAATTTCTATGCGAGATTTACAAGCTCCAGCCAGCACGTCTTGCGACACATCCTGAGCGCTCTTCCTTTCGCCATTTGTTCCATTCTCTCTCTGCAGGCCAGTTATTAAAAGCGGAAGCATTGTCTCCTGGCCCCCTAGGCGCTCAGATGTTGGTACGGAAGGAAAGCATCTGAGCACACATGTTCTCATACTCCCGAGACAACCACGAGCTCAGAGTTCCTGGGACTGGAATCATCCTTTCGGTTGAGCACACTGCTTCGACCTGTCTGCCACTGTCATTGTGTACGCTGAAAGCTAAATATTATGAGTTCGGCTTAGTATTCTGGTTGCCCGGCTACACACATACACCCATTCACACCATACTGTACCGTAAGGACTTAATTCTGTTGCCTGTTTTCTTGTTAAACACTACTTTGACGTTAACTTGAAAGGTATGAAAATCGACGAGGGGCTCCCCAAACGAGGGGCTCCAGAAACGAGGGGCTCCTCAAACGTGTTGCTGGCCATTCGCTTGGAACTAGTGAGTGCTCTATTGCTGCCTCTGTGGAACACACTTCAATATCCTAATGGACTCCCATAAGTAGGCAACAATAAAGTAACTAAGTAAATAAGTTCATGGACGAGCATTTCGAGGATAAATCGGAAAATTTATGACCTTAGAAGCCCCAAAAATACGTGGGTTCGATGGGAGAAAACTTTGAAGCGGCGAAGTAGCGAAAAAGCGCTAAGTGTCAACACATTTCAAACTCAATTTAGTGTAAATGATTGCGGCAATTAAGTGGAAGACAATGAACAGAGACATTTCCCTTTGAGAAGCTGGTTTCTTCAGCATGAGCTCTCCGGGAGAATGGCTTAATGCAAAAAAAATAGATTATTGATCCGGAGCATTATTGAAATATATCCCTTCCGGCTTTCTTACATCGCTCCGTACTCTTCCTTCAACTTTCAGGGCATCCAGCCACGCTCCTTCACCGTGAGCGCCACCGAGGATGTTGCCAATGTGTCGCCCTGCGAGATGGAGTCCATTATAAATCAACTGATGAACCCCAGTCCTGAGTACCAGCTACACGTAAGTCACCTTCTGCTGCAGCATCCGTATTTATCCCAGACGTGAAAGGATTTATTTCTTCCGCCGATGTTGGAGGGCAACATCTGCCCGAGCTTTGAATTTAAATTGCTTTTTGCCTTTCCTCCATTCCAAAAATGTCTTTGTCCTTAGGCCTCCGCCTTGCGCAATCAGTTGAAGAACGTACTCCGTGAACGCCAGCTGGCCGTGGGCGAAGAGCAACCGCTGGGTGAGTACTCCGACTATGTGGAGGAGGACAAGCGCTCGGTGGCCGCCTTGGCTGCCCAGGGGCTTTTAAATGCCCCGAAGAGGAGTCTCGCCACCCTGGCCAAGAACGGACAGCTGCCCACCGCAGAGCCGGGTGAGGACTATGCCGATGCGGACTCTGGCGAACCGAGTGAGCAGAAGCGGTACATCGGCTCGCTGGCCAGAGCCGGTGGGCTGATGACCTACGGCAAGCGAAATGTGGGCACTTTGGCTCGCGACTTCCAGCTCCCGATACCAAACGGAAAGCGCAACCTGGCCACCCTGGCCCGGCTGCAAAGTGCTCCCTCCACGCACCGCGAGCAACCCAAGCGGAATGTGGCCGCCGTTGCTAGATACAACTCTCAGCAGCATCATAATCAACGGGCCAGCGCCGAGAAGAGAAACCTGGGCGCCCTAAAATCCTCCCCAGTGCACGGAGTCCAGCAGAAGCGCGAGGACGAGGAGATGCTCCTTCCCGCCGCCGCTCCCGACTATGCCGATCCAATGCAGAGCTACTGGTGGTACCCCAGTTATGCTGGCTATGCCGATCTGGACTGGAACGATTATCGTCGGGCGGAGAAGCGTTTCTTAGGTAAGTATTCTATGCCAGCAAGCTGGAGGAGCGCGATGAGTTCAGCCGCTCATCCCCGCAAGACTGCACAATCTTCGGCTGGCCGAGGATATGTTTTTGATTCCCGGACACGAACTTCATTTGAACAACTTAACTCAGCACCTGCACCTTAGCTAGCGGCTATGCGGCACCTTTTTAGCACAGTTCTGTACATTCGTTTACATATAATTATTTTATTACACAAAAGACACCTCCAAGGATCCCGAGTTGTTCGGCATCGAGCATGGTAACGATGCCAATGCCGCAGTCGCTGTCGTCGAGGAGGCGGAGTTGCAGCCCGAGGAGCAGTTGCCAGCACCGCAGAAGCGCCACATTGGTGCCGTGTACCGCTCCGGATTCCTGCCCAGCTACCGCTACCTGCGCAGCCCAACCATAGGAGGCGGCGGTGGCTACGGCGGGGCCGGGGGGCGTTTCAGTCGCTCGGGACGTGACGCCAGGCAATTTGTATGAGTAAATGGCGATGGTTCGATGTGTGCTGCACTACTTACTTTTGTTTTCTTTATTTCCTTCCTCTCTGTTCTCTGTTCTCTGCTTCTCCATTTATCTGTTGTGGACTCACTATACTCGTATGATTGTGTTCTTGGCCTGAGTTGAAGTTTTAGATATAGTTATAGTGCTTTCGGAGGACTCCTCTGTGTGACCCTCCAGAGGTAGTGAATGTACTCGTCCTTAGTTGTCGGCGGTTTTGGATTCGGAAATAGCATGGTACTCCTCAATGTTCATTTCTAATGTGAGAATTGCTAAATTGTGTTGAGTTTTTATTATTCCAGCTTGGAAAGTGGCGTGGCTCGACCTCTTTTAACTGAATTATCCTTGCGACAATCAGGAGAATCGCTCACGTTTCCTCCAGCATTTGAATGAATTTTTCTTTCATTGAAACTGTTCTCGGAAATTTGATTTCCGTACATTTTCCAAAATTGTGCCGTTTGCTTAGGGTTTTCCGGCTCTTTTCTGCACGAGTCTTATTGCGTGCTTGGGATAATCGGCTAATTTCCGGCACTTTGTCTGCCCCTTAGCTTTGTTGAGCTTTAAAATAAATCCGTATAAGTCCTACATGCCTCTTCTGCACTAATGTGGGAGACAAGTTGCATTTAAATAAGTCTGTTCCATCCGGTATACATTAATTTCATTTAAAGCAGCCGAAAAGTTGGCAACACTTTGACTCAGTTGTCGCTAGGTGGCTCCATAAGAGTGATGTAGATTCAATGCATTCAAAGAGACCCTTAAGGAAAACTTATTTCTAAAAAAATAATACCCTGAAAGGGTGTAAATAAATAGATTCTTTTATCAATAACGAATGTATATAAAGCCCGAGCCATCACACACATGTTTGTGGAAAATGATTATCTGTACACATATGTATTCAAATTCAATTAGAATAATTTATAAATTCATTTTGTTTGTGGTGTTACTACTTATAATCAGTTTGCATTGGCATGTTTACCCTCATTGGCATGATGTGGTCCTACTATGGAAACTTTAACTCTATTTGATTTGGTCATTTTGTGTTACTTAAGCCTCTTTTTCGTAGTTTGGCTCTGACGGGTTTTTCGCAAGAATCGACTGCATCCTGCACCTACCATATAGTGTTGACTGAGGGTCCATTCTGTCTAGCCGTAGAGAACTCGTGTGAAATGTCCGTTGGCGATTAGGTGAAACAATAAACGTTCTCTCCCACACACAGGTCGGGTACTTCCCCCAACACGAGCGACTGCGTCAACCCACCGCAGCCGTTTGTAAGCAGTGTTTCATTCCCAACCAACCGATGATCAACTGGAGCGGAGCTGGCATACGCGGCCGACTGTCCAAGTACTACGTGGACCCGGAGGGAGTGACCAGTAACTCGCTGCCCACGGGAAATGCGAGGAGTTCTTCGTCCACTCGGTCGTTTGTGCGATCTGGAGCTCCTGCCTATCCGCCCTTCCACACCTGGGGCACTCCGCCGCGTATCACAGCCCTGCACCGACGCGAATTTCGACGCAACTTGGACAATTACGAATACTAAATATTGACAATATTATGCTAAATTATACGGTACCGATTACACGGCACCGGATTAAAGTAAAGTTTCAGTATCCGTTACCGGAATGTAGGACAATGCAGTACCACTAAACTTATTAAATGTAGATCCCGCGTTATCGAAGTTATCAAAGTCACACACAACACCTGCTGCACCCCCGACCGACACATGGCCCGAGAGTGAGCAATCGAGGGCCGCAGTCGGAGGTGCCACTCTGTATCGCTGTAACTCTCAATGTATAAACTATATTTACCAAAAACTGAAGTAACTGATATCAGTGCAAAGCATAGGAACGACTAACGATTAATATCATAGCCAGTCATATCGTCTCTATAATTTAAAAAATCGAGGGTATCATCAAGTTAGTGCCAATGCCGTACCTTGCTCGGAGAACGAGAACCCTTACCTTTCCTTCGTCGCTAATAGTGTACTAATACCAGCTTAGGTTCCTTTTCCTCAAGGTCTTTTATGTGTATATGACAATAAATATTTACTAACCCTAGTCCAAAGCTAAGTATTGCCACCAACGATCATGAATAAATATGAGAGTGTTAACAAACTGCGTCAAAGACAATAAAATTTGGTGACAGGAAAACAAATATCGATTTACATATACATTATTATACTATATATATATATATATACAAATATGTATTTCCGACAATAAACAATAAATACTGACAATAAAGTATATAAAATATTAATCAAGGGTATCATGTATTTCATTACAAGGCATATTTGGATTGATTTTAGCC
Source organism: Drosophila serrata (assembly GCF_035046125.1). Lineage (NCBI taxonomy): Eukaryota > Metazoa > Arthropoda > Insecta > Diptera > Drosophilidae > Drosophila > Drosophila serrata. The sequence goes on along the minus strand of NW_028257232.1, from coordinate 291,234 downwards.
CTTTCAAATTACTAGAAAAAGTCCTTGTAATACGAAAGAAATTTAAATAAACATATTCACTGTGTGTAATAATAAGTCTGATGTTGTCAATAATTAACTTAAACGATTATGTATTTTCAAATCAAAGTATTCAAAATGCTAAAACACATCTAATTATTTACTACAAAATATTTACTTCTATTATATATGAAAATTATCTGCGCACGCGTGCATGAGATTGAGCTTCGAAGTCACGAACGGAGCTAGTACTCGCGCCGAAATTATCCACCAATTATCAAAGTTATATATATCTGTGTACACACTATGTATATCTTATAAAACTATTGCAAATATATACACATATTACTGGTTTGTTCCTACAATACAGGATACGGCTTTAATTGGGGACTTACATAGGGGTTCTTAATTCACCACCAAAGAAAGGTTGCAACGACTCTTGATTAAACTATATTTATTATTTCTTTGATTAAGATTAAATTTCATGTATCTAGTTTGTTGAACAATATAGTCTGAATCTAATAAATATAAATATATTTACATATATCGGTTCAAATGCTGCCAGCCTTAATGCGCCTCTGAAAGCCATGTAATGCCCAGGCAGTAAGCAAAGTAATCTTAAATTATAGCCAAGCCGATACTTTCCATATTCACGTTTCAGGAGTGTAAATAGTTACCTAACACTCTATACGTCTCAGCCTCTGCCTCAGCCTCTGCTGATAATTGAAATGCATGAAACTAACACGAAAATCGATAGGTTACTACTCTACGACTTATGACCAGTACTTGGCCTGGCCCTGTGCCGGCAAGGGGTGATTGTGGTTGTAGGCAGCCGCCGCTGCTGCGTTCCCGTGAGCCGCTGCAGCGGCATAGTCGTTGAGCTGGTGCTGGGCCACATGGGCATTGTAGTTGGCCGCGGCCACCGCCGTCTGGTTCAGATGGTAGGCGGCCTGCGACCAGTTCGAGGGTGACTGGGACTCCAGCTTTGAGTAGTCGCTCAGGTGCAGCGAGGGCGAGATCTTGGAAACACTGTCGGCGGTCAGCTTGGAGAAGTCATCTATTGACAGTTTAGAGTAGTCTGTAAGGGGATAGGTGGAATAGGTTATAAAGACGGAAAGGTTAATCAGTTAAGAGACAGGACTTTTTGACGAGGGAGTGTCTCCGGAAGAAACCTAGTATAGGTCACTCACCTTGATGGTAGTAGTTTTGACTGCCAAAGTGTCCGGGCTGTGCGAAGCCGCCTGGGAATCCGTGCTGGGCCGCACTCTGAACCAAGTCGTAGCCTCCCATCTGAGTGTGGTGATGCGCCGCCGCAGCAGCCGCTGCTGCACTGTGATGGGAGCTAGGGGCGTGAGCCGTATGATGCACTGCCTCGTTCATGCCTGCTCCGTTGGCGGTGGTTCCTGGTGCCGGGCTGTAGCCCGCCATGGAGCCTACTCCGAGGGGGCCAAAGCCCAGAGGAGCAGTGGCTCCGCTTGGACCCACCCCGACACCCACGCCCACACTGGAGCTGCCGCCACTGTTCATGGGGGAGAGACCAGAGCTTGACCCACCCGAGTGCTTGCGAAGACGGGCCCGGCGATTGGAGAACCAGACTTGGATACGAGCCTCGGTGAGGCCAGTGGTCTGGGCCAGCTCCTCTCGGGTATAGACATCCGGATACTGGGTGCGGGCAAAGGCCCGCTCCAGAGCCTCCAGCTGCTCGGCGGTAAAGGTGGTGCGGGAACGGCGCTGCTTGCGCTTCAACGGAATCCCAGGCTCCGACTCCGTCTCACTCATGTCCGAGTCGCGGCCTGCAACGATGGGAAAACGATTCGGGTTAAATTAAAGGCATTGAGGGGAGCTCTAAAATTATTAACGCCTTGTAAAAGGCCATAAAATTCTCCACACCCCTTGAAAATAAAACATATTCGGCGACTTGATCTCCGGATTCAATGAATAGGGGCCACCGACGTGGATCGCCGGCGATCGTGTGACCCCCGATCATAGTCCCATCTCCATCTCCATGTGAATGGGAGTCCACTTTCAATACGCGCCATTGCATATTAATTGAAACGTCAGGGAGCGCAGCAAATCTGTCAAAGCCACCGACGATCCCACAGAAGGCACTCTACTCCAGGGACTCCGGCAGTTATATAGAGAGGGGGCGTTGCCGCAGGCAGCTCGTAAAAGTCACAGCATTGACAAGTGACACAATATATCACGTTACACAAGAAGATGATCGGCAAGTTGTCAGCGGCCATGGGGGAGTGCGCCAATTAACTTCGGCATCTGCTTACGAAAGGGAACCCGGGAAAAGCCGCTGTCATTGGCAATCGGGCTTGAAGCGCGGCGTGTGGCGGCGGCGGCGGAGCCACACTACAAGGAACACGGCCATGCCAAATTATTTGGAGAGCTCATTACACAATAAGCCACGGGTTCGGGGCGGAGCGGAGGAGTCGCAACCCTTAACGGCTTGGGATCAAAGCGGAGCAGCAGTCGCCTTTGCGGGAATTATTCAACAAGATCACAAACTCGTTTTTCAAAGGACTTCGTTTAGGATTAGGACCCAGCGCGTCCAGATCCCGCTGTGACCACTATTTGTGGGACTTCTGGCGAAGCGGAAATACTACGGCACTTGATTAAATTTATCGTCCCTTCGTGGGTCTGTGTGTGGCATAGGGTCTCCTACTTGGGAACTGATATTGCGGTCAAAGTATTGGCCTGTTAATCTTTTCCGGTCTTTCAGGCGATATTATTAATTGACATTACGAATTATATGATTTCCGGTTACCTGTTCTGATCTGATTAATGGGAGTTTTATCAAACGGAACTGGCACTGGTCTAATCCCTGAGCCATTATCAATAATAACCTGGCCCTCATGCAAATTATCGGAATGGGATTTGCAGGGTATTTCATAATTTGTTGTTGGCGCGGTTATGAGCTTAGGCGACGACCCACAGGCCACACCCAAAATCCCCTTAAGCGAAACCTCACAACGGAACGGAGCTCGGAACGCCCACTTTTTAGTTGGACCTATGGTCCAATAAAGAAGTCGATAAATTCACATGTGTATTAAATGGGATGGAATTGAAATGGATGAATCTGAATGATAATATACAGAAGTTCGACTATTAATCTTTCAACACGCGAAACAATAAAACTTAATTATACGATATAGGGGGGTCGGTTCGGATCGGGTTCCTGGAGCATCGAAGACCCATTGGAGCCGGCCCGCGAGCCGTGGTAATTCGTGAAGACAAAGCGATGCAGCGGGACAGGGAAACGACAGAAGAAAAGGTGGAAGGCAGAAAAATCAATTAGTTTTTAAATGTTAAACATTTTATTAATTTGTTGCTACTTGCCCATCCATGCCAAGGGAGCGGGAGCCAGCGAAAGAAAGAAATCAATCCAGCGGCGACCCAGACAAAGGCCTTTTTATTTTGGCACCAACTCCAACCGGCAGGGTACCACTTTGGCTACTGTGGAGCCGAGCTACGACTTTGAATTTCTGGGCTTTCTTTTCGGTGACCGGTGACCTGACTTCGGTGGAAAACCGTTTGAGGCCCTAAGCTTTGATAAATTACTGCGGTTTCGTAATCTGGGCAGGTATTCCATCATCTCCGATGACGTTCAAGTTGTGTTCCCGAACAGCAGGTAGGCGCTGCCTTGTGTGGCCCCGGCCCCAAAGGTGGCAAAGTGCAAAAGGCAAGCGGTCATTTCCCATGCCGTTGAGTGTGTGTGTGTGTGCTTATTTTTAGAGTCCAATCACTTTTGATGGACAATTGCTGCACAAAAATCAATCGGTACTCTGTCCATTATCTTACTGGGGGTCAATATAAGCTGGAAACCCCCAGCACTGTCATCAATCAACAGTCCTGACACCGAATCTACGGCCTAAATTGATGCATTTAATGCAATGCGACCAGCAAATGAAAACGCATTTTCGATTGGAGCGGGGAAGAGGTGAGAAACCCTTTTTCCGCGGGAGAACACGGGACCGACCGCCTGTCAAATGTCAGTTTCGAGAACGCGCTCCCTGTCTCGGAGCCGCAGGTTTGGGATTTGACATATCTTGGGCGCGAATGACACGTACCTGACCAAAGGGGTAACCCCAATTCCAGTCCCAATGCCAAGCCCGAACCGAAACCCATACCCAAGCCCTCAAGCTCAACGCGGCTCATTTCAGTTCGGCGCGACTCAGCCGTATGTTATTTCTTAAGTCTTAAGATCCATGTCAGCATAAGGATTACAGGAGCTTTAAAAGTAATGCCGCTCACATGGGTTAGGTTTAACAGCGAAGGAAAAGCATGTTATGCTGCCAGAGTCTTAACAATTTGGCCGAAATATATTATTTTTGAACAATACATGATGGGGGAGAAAAGTATACTTATGTCAGAAAAAACCATTTTGCTCTGCACAAATGAAAATTTGTGCAAAGCGCTGCGGTTTTGGGTTAAAACCAAACATTCTATTTACTATCTCCCTTCACTATCCTTAGTACCAACTCCCTCTTTGCACTTATATTTTTATAGCCTTGCAGGGTATTATAATATCAGTCAGAAGCTTCTAACGCTCTCAGAAGTCATTTCCGTATGCAGATTTATAAGCCTAACAAAAACTTGCATAGGACAGCTTTTCGAATAAAAAATAATAGATTTTTTGATTATGAGTTTTTTAAACTTTAATTTATTAATTAATTGCAAGCTCTAAGGGTATACACACTTATTGTTTGGCATTCAAATGGCTCGTTCTTTTTTTACCAAAGTAAATGATAATGAAAATACAACGCATATTGGGTTTATTATCCCCCCTCTACTAGTCCTAAGAATGGAATATTTTAAGGGCCATTATAAAGATTCCGAGAGCGAATTTATTTCAGGAAATCGTATTAGTTTACCGATAAAAAATTCAAACGCCCTCGCAAAGGAAAATACAAATGAGAAGACCACTAAATACCATGTTTAAATTAAAATTAAATTTCCCGCCGAGTCCCATTTAAACTAATTTACAAAAGTCGCCAAGGCTTTCATGTTGGGTACATGGTAAAGAGGCCGAAATTAGTTATAATCATAATCCGGCGGCAGAAGAAACGTAATTATTGGAATCGGGGGAAATCGGAGGAGTCCGGGGTCGTGCCAGAATGAAATGAAACTAATTTAAATAACAATGCACACAAACACTTGATCAAAACAAATCCCAGATGAACAGAACGAAAGAGAGGTCAGGAACGAGGGAAAGGAATGCCCAGAGGAAGCGGGACGGAACGGTGGTTAAAGTGTGATAATACGTTAATAAAATATTTTGTAGCTCATCAACAAAAACGACTCCGGCGCAGATCCAGGCTCAGGAGGGGCTGTGCAGCAGTGCATTGAAGGCGGTGGAACGCATTCACGAGAGTCGGGCCGGGCCACAATGAGATCAAACGGAACGCTCCAGGACACCCTGGTGGGCATTAAAGACGCCGCCCCGGATCGGTGCATTTGAAGTCGAAGCGATGCTTTTGTTACGTTGACACTTTTTTCGGGCATGAACGATTTTAATGGGTTTTCGAGTCGAACAAATGAGCCAGCCACTGGATCAACGGGCCATATGTGTGAGATAGGGTCACCTCGGGAGCGGGCTCGGTATTCGGGCCTCGGAGTCGGTGCTGATGTTGGCAGGGTTAGAGACCACTGCACGCACATGCAAGGATAGCGCACTACAATTTTGCGCAATCACTGCCGTCGAAGGCAAGGGCCTTCGGCAGTCATTTGTCATGTGACACTGCAGGAATGCTCTTCTAGTCCTCTTCTCTTCTCCCTATATCTCTAGCTATCTCTCTTCGACATCTCCTTGCGGTTGCATTAGAGGTGTGAACTGCCAAAACAGGATTACTTGCCTTCGCCCTTCGGCCATTGCATAGTAATTTTAATTCGGAAAGCAGTCCTATGCTTGTTTTTGTTATGCTAATAAATCTGCATAATTCATTTAAAATTTAAAAAATTAAAACTTTTGCCAATTTTTACGATGTAACCCCTTATAAGATTTTGAAAAAAAATCCATAAAAATTGATTTCCTCTTATGCATGCCTAGAAAGATTCGCCTGTTGATGCTGATCATTGATATATATAGTTTATAAATGTGAATTTTTGGCCGATTTTTGCAAATTTTCATGATGTAACCCCTTTCCTTTTTTTACAAAAATGGGAAATTTCTGAAAAAAAAAATTTTCGGCCGGAAATGGTTTAAAAGATTCGCCTGTTGATGCTGATCAAGAATATATATGATTTATAGGGTCGGAAATGACTCCTTCACTATCTTTTAAGCTTCTGACTAAAGGTCCATTACCATTTTTTAACCGAAATTAACAATATTTTTATATGAAATTTTTCGACAAATCAAAATTTAAAAATTTCATAACTAAGCCAAAAACGCATTAATTTCAATTCGGAAAGCGGCAGTATGTTAATTTTTAGCAGGTTTACAAAACTGCATACTCCATTTAAAATGTGAATTTTTGGCCGATTTTTGCAAATTTTCATGATGTAACCCCTTTCTTTTTTTTCGAAAAATGGGAAATTTCTGAAAAAAAAATTTTTTCGATCGGAGATGGCTTAAAAGATTTGCCTGTTGATGCTGATCAAGAATATATATGATTTATAGGGTCGGAAATGACTCCTTCACTTTCTTTTAAGCTTCTGACTGAAGGTCCATTACCATTTTTGTACCGAAATTAACAATATTTTTACATGAAATTTTTCGACAAATCAAAATTTAAAAATTTCATAACTAAGCCAAAAACGCATTAATTTCAATTCGGAAAGCGGCAGTATGTTAATTTTTAGCAGGTTTACAAAACTGCATACTCCATTTAAAATGTGATTTTTTGGCCGATTTTCGCAAATTTTCATGATGTAACCCCTTTCCTTTTTTCCGAAAAATGGGAAATTTCTGGAAAAAAATTTTTTCGATCGGAGATGGCTTAAAAGATTCGCCTGTTGATGCTGATCAAGAATATATATGATTTATAGGGTCGGAAATGACTCCTTCACTTTCTTTTAAGCTTCTGACTGAAGGTCCATTACCATTTTTTTACCGAAATTAACAATATTTTTACATGAAATTTTTCGACAAATCAAAATTTAAAAATTTCATAACTAAGCCAAAAACGCATTAATTTCAATTCGGAAAGCGGCAGTATGTTAATTTTTAGCAGGTTTACAAAACTGCATACTCCATTTAAAATGTGATTTTTTGGCCGATTTTCGCAAATTTTCATGATGTAACCCCTTTCCTTTTTTCCGAAAAATGGGAAATTTCTGGAAAAAAATTTTTTCGATCGGAGATGGCTTAAAAGATTCGCCTGTTGATTCTGATCAAGAATATATATGATTTATAGGGTCGGAAATGACTCCTTCACTTTCTTTTAAGCTTCTGACTGAAGGTCCATTACCATTTTTGTACCGAAATTAACAATATTTTTACATGAAATTTTTCGACAAATCAAAATTTAAAAATTTCATAACTAAGCCAAAAACGCATTAATTTCAATTCGGAAAGCGGCAGTATGTTAATTTTTAGCAGGTTTACAAAACTGCATACTCCATTTAAAATGTGATTTTTTGGCCGATTTTCGCAAATTTTCATGATGTAACCCCTTTCCTTTTTTCCGAAAAATGGGAAATTTCTGGAAAAAAATTTTTTCGATCGGAGATGGCTTAAAAGATTCGCCTGTTGATGCTGATCAAGAATATATATGATTTATAGGGTCGGAAAGGACTCCTTCACTTTCTTTTAAGCTTCTGACTGAAGGTCCATTACCATTTTTGTACCGAAATTAACAATATTTTTACATGAAATTTTTCGACAAATCAAAATTTAAAAATTTCATAACTAAGCCAAAAACGCATTAATTTCAATTCGGAAAGCGGCAGTATGTTAATTTTTAGCAGGTTTACAAAACTGCATACTCCATTTAAAATGTGATTTTTTGGCCGATTTTTCGCAAATTTTCATGATGTAACCCCTTTCCTTTTTTCCGAAAAATGGGAAATTTCTGGAAAAAAATTTTTTCGATCGGAGATGGCTTAAAAGATTCGCCTGTTGATTCTGATCAAGAATATATATGATTTATAGGGTCGGAAATGACTCCTTCACTTTCTTTTAAGCTTCTGACTGAAGGTCCATTACCATTTTTGTACCGAAATTAACAATATTTTTACATGAAATTTTTCGACAAATCAAAATTTAAAAATTTCATAACTAAGCCAAAAACGCATTAATTTCAATTCGGAAAGCGGCAGTATGTTAATTTTTAGCAGGTTTACAAAACTGCATACTCCATTTAAAATGTGATTTTTTGGCCGATTTTCGCAAATTTTCATGATGTAACCCCTTTCCTTTTTTCAGAAAAATGGGAAATTTCTGGAAAAAAATTTTTTCGACCGGAGATGGCTTAAAAGATTCGCCTGTTGATGCTGATCAAGAATATATATGATTTATAGGGTCGGAAAGGACTCCTTCACTTTCTTTTAAGCTTCTGACTGAAGGTCCATTACCATTTTTTAACCGAAATGCCGAATGGCCGATTTTTGCAAATTTTCATGATTTTCATGAACCCCTTTCCTTTTTTTCAGAAAATGGGAAATTTCTGAAAAAAAAATTTTTCGCCCAGATATAGCTAGAAAGATTCGCCTGTTGATGCTGATCAAGAATATATATGATTTGTAGGGTCGGAAATGACTCCTTCACTTTCTTTTAAGCTTCTGACTGAAGGTCCATTACCATTTTTGTATCGAAATTAACAATATTTTATATATGAAATTTTTCGACAAATCAAAATTTAAAAATTTCATAACTAAGCCAAAAACGCATTAATTTCAATTCGGAAAGCGGCAGTATGTTAATTTTTAGCAGGTTTACAAAACTGCATACTCCATTTAAAATGTGAATTTTTGGCCGATTTTTGCAAATTTTCATGATGTAACCCCTTTCCTTTTTTCCCAAAAATGGGAAATTTCTGGAAAAAAATTTTTTCGATCGGAGATGGCTTAAAAGATTCGCCTGTTGATGCTGATCAAGAATATATATGATTTATAGGGTCGGAAAGGACTCCTTCACTTTCTTTTAAGCTTCTGACTGAAGGTCCATTACCATTTTTGTACCGAAATTAACAATATTTTTACATGAAATTTTTCGACAAATCAAAATTTAAAAATTTCATAACTAAGCCAAAAACGCATTAATTTCAATTCGGAAAGCGGCAGTATGTTAATTTTTAGCAGGTTTACAAAACTGCATACTCCATTTAAAATGTGATTTTTTGGCCGATTTTCGCAAATTTTCATGATGTAACCCCTTTCCTTTTTTCCGAAAAATGGGAAATTTCTGGAAAAAAATTTTTTCGATCGGAGATGGCTTAAAAGATTCGCCTGTTGATGCTGATCAAGAATATATATGATTTATAGGGTCGGAAATGACTCCTTCACTTTCTTTTAAGCTTCTGACTGAAGGTCCATTACCATTTTTTTACCGAAATTAACAATATTTTTACATGAAATTTTTCGACAAATCAAAATTTAAAAATTTCATAACTAAGCCAAAAACGCATTAATTTCAATTCGGAAAGCGGCAGTATGTTAATTTTTAGCAGGTTTACAAAACTGCATACTCCATTTAAAATGTGATTTTTTGGCCGATTTTCGCAAATTTTCATGATGTAACCCCTTTCCTTTTTTCCCAAAAATGGGAAATTTCTGGAAAAAAATTTTTTCGATCGGAGATGGCTTAAAAGATTCGCCTGTTGATGCTGATCAAGAATATATATGATTTATAGGGTCTGAAATGACTTCTTCACTGTCTTTTAAGCTTCTGACTAAAGGTCCATTACCATTTTTTAACCGAAATTAACAATATTTTTATATGAAATTTTTCGACAAATCAAAATTTAAAAATTTCATAACTAAGCCAAAAACGCATTAATTTCAATTCGGAAAGCGGCAGTATGTTAATTTTTAGCAGGTTTACAAAACTGCATACTCCATTGAAAATGTGAATTTTTGGCCGATTTTTGCAAATTTTCATGATGTAACCCCTTTCCTTTTTTTACAAAAATGGGAAATTTCTGAAAAAAAATTTTTTCGGCCGGAGATGGCTTAAAAGATTCGCCTGTTGATGCTGATCAAGAATATATATGATTTATAGGGTCGGAAATGACTCCTTCACTATCTTTTAAGCTTCTGACTGAAGGTCCATTACCATTTTTTAACCGAAATTAACAATATTTTTATATGAAATTTTTCGACAAATCAAAATTTAAAAATTTCATAACTAAGCCAAAAACGCATTAATTTCAATTCGGAAAGCGGCAGTATGTTAATTTTTAGCAGGTTTACAAAACTGCATACTCCATTTAAAATGTGATTTTTTGGCCGATTTTCGCAAATTTTCATGATGTAACCCCTTTCCTTTTTTCAGAAAAATGGGAAATTTCTGAAAAAAAATTTTTTCGACCGGAGATGGCTTAAAAGATTCGCCTGTTGATGCTGATCAAGAATATATATAATTCATAGGGTCGGAAATGACTCCTTCACTATCTTTTAAGCTTCTGACTAAAGGTCCATTACCATTTTTTAACCGAAATGCCGAATGGCCGATTTTTGCAAATTTTCATGATTTTCATGAACCCCTTTCCTTTTTTTCAGAAAATGGGAAATTTCTGAAAAAAAAATTTTTCGCCCAGATATAGCTAGAAAGATTCGCCTGTTGATGCTGATCAAGAATATATATGATTTGTAGGGTCGGAAATGTCTCCTTCACTTTCTTTTAAGCTTCTGACTGAAGGTGCAATACCATTTTTATATCGGAATTAACAATATTTTATTTTTAAAATTTTACGACAAATCAAAATTTAAAAATTTCATAACTAAGCCAAAAACGCATTAATTTCAATTCGGAAAGCGACAGTATGTTAATTTTTAGCATGTTTACAAAACTGCATACTCCATTTAAAATGTGAATTTTTGGCCGATTTTTGCAAATTTTCATGATGTAACCCCTTTCCTTTTTTTACAAAAATGGGAAATTTCTGAAAAAAAATTTTTTCGGCCGGAGATGGCTTAAAAGATTCGCCTGTTGATGCTGATCAAGAATATATATGATTTATAGGGTCGGAAATGACTCCTTCACTTTCTTTTAAGCTTCTGACTGAAGGTCCATTACCATTTTTTAACCGAAATTAACAATATTTTTATATGAAATTTTTCGACAAATCAAAATTTAAAAATTTCATAACTAAGCCAAAAACGCATTAATTTCAATTCGGAAAGCGACAGTATGTTAATTTTTAGCAGGTTTACAAAACTGCATACTCCATTTAAAATGTGAATTTTTGGCCGATTTTTGCAAATTTTCATGATGTAACCCCTTTCCTTTTTTTACAAAAATGGGAAATTTCTGGAAAAAATTTTTTTCGGCCGGAGATGGCTTAAAAGATTCGCCTGTTGATGCTGATCAAGAATATATATGATTTATAGGGTCGGAAATGACTCCTTCACTTTCTTTTAAGCTTCTGACTGAAGGTCCATTACCATTTTTTAACCGAAATTAACAATATTTTTACATGAAATTTTTCGACAAATCAAAATTTAAAAATTTCATAACTAAGCCAAAAACGCATTAATTTCAATTCGGAAAGCGGCAGTATGTTAATTTTTAGCAGGTTAACAAAACTGCATACTCCATTTAAAATGTGAATTTTTGGCCGATTTTTGCAAATTTTCATGATGTAACCCCTTTCCTTTTTTTACAAAAATGGGAAATTTCTGAAAAAAATTTTTTTCGGCCGGAGATGGCTTAAAAGATTCGCCTGTTGATGCTGATCAAGAATATATATGATTTATAGGGTCGGAAATGACTCCTTCACTTTCTTTTAAGCTTCTGACTGAAGGTCCATTACCATTTTTTAACTGAAATTAACAATATCTTTATATGAAATTTTTCGACAAATCAAAATTGTAAAATTTCATAACTAAGCCAAAAACGCATTAATTTCAATTCGGAAAGCGGCAGTATGTTAATTTTTAGCAGGTTTACAAAACTGCATACTCCATTGAAAATGTGAATTTTTGGCCGATTTTTGCAAATTTTCATGATGTAACCCCTTTCTTTTTTAAAAAAAATGGGAAATTTCTGGAAAAATTTTTTTCGGCCGGAGATGGCTTAAAAGATTTGCCTGTTGATGCTGATCAAGAATATATATGATTTATAGGGTCGGAAATGACTCCTTCACTTTCTTTTAAGCTTCTGACTGAAGGTCCATTACCATTTTTTAACCGAAATTAACAATATTTTTATATGAAATTTTTCGACAAATCAAAATTTAAAAATTTCATAACTAAGCCAAAAACGCATTAATTTCAATTCGGAAAGCGGCAGTATGTTAATTTTTAGCAGGTTTACAAAACTGCATACTCCATTTAAAATGTGAATTTTTGGCCGATTTTTGCAAATTTTCATGATGTAACCCCTTCCTTTAAAAAAAAAAATGGGAAATTTCTGGAAAATTTTTTTTCGTCCGGAGATGGCTTAAAAGATTTGCCTGTTGATGCTGATCAAGAATATATATGATTTATAGGGTCGGAAATGACTCCTTCACTTTCTTTTAAGCTTCTGAGTGAAGGTCCATTACCATTTTTTATCCGAAATTAACAATATTTTTTAAAGAAATTTTTCGCCAAATCAAAATTTAAATATTTCATAACTAATCCAAAAAATCATCATCAAATCAAGCAGCCATGTGATAGTTTTTAGGAGGGTAATAAACCTGCATACTCATTTTTAAATGTAAAAAAATCACAATTTTTGCCAATTTTAGCGATGTAACCCCCTATAAAATGTTGAAACCTTTCCCTAAAACATTTTATACATCCCCTTCATATCGTATCGTATCAGTACTGGATTTTCTGTAAATAATTGAACCTGTTTTGCACTCGCAACGATTGCAGGATCAGCCAGGACCCTTCGCACTGCTGCCGCATTGTCTAGTCCTGGGCCGTATTTATCGGGGAGAGTATTTTGAAAATAGCCATGGCCTTTCCCACAGCGGCTCTCTTGATGCCATTGTTCCGGCCACTAATTGCCACAAGTGTTCTGCTCGGTTTTTCTTTCTCATCGGCTCTGGGTCCCTCGTTGACTTCTTCGTGCCGGTGTTTTGGCATTTGATTTCTTTGTGTTGCGTCACTTTCTTCGCTCCCTGAGTGGGCCGGACTTGGACCTGCCTGAGATCGCACTAAATAAAACAAATCGCATGCGTATTTATCAGTCACGGTCCCGAGATCCGAGTCAGACAGCTTGGCTATTGTCAGACGTCTCGGTGGAGGCGTTCCCTGCATTTACCGGTGTGTTTGTTGTGCCTTCAAGGGGCGTGGTGACCAGTATTTATCAGTATCAGTACTTATCAAGCTGCAGGTTTCGGAGAAGTGTGGACGACGTCGCATCGGATTCCGAATAATTTACACGATGCCTTCGACCCACTCTAGAGAGAGGTACGTAGGGAAGCCGATCAAAAATTGCCAGATCTGAATCATAATTAGCTGGCTTTGTTCCCTCACCTTCTTCTTCCACAAACCACCTTTAATTATTCCGATATAATACAGTTTAAATTGGTATTTTTAGGTGGGGATCTCTATCGGGGCTGACGCTGGGGCAGGCATCTGTCGGAAGCTATCAATGCTCTTAATAACATCATTATTGTCACCCAACTTATTTCGTTATATTGGTAGCCCCCACTCAATTTGCTCTTTCTTTTTTGTCGGGGTATATTCAGCTATTATTGGGTATTTCATATATTTCCAGCGTTTTTTCGGTATTTGCGAGATCAAAGTGAGCCGACGACAGTGGGGGCTTTGTAGTTGGGGAAGCTGGGAAAGAGTCTCCGAGTTGGACGTGGACGTGGATGTGGACGTGGAGGTTGGTCGGTTGTATAAATTGTACAAAATCCAAATCAAACGAAATTATACGCGAAATATAAGATGGAGGAACATATTTAATAATGCATAATTTCAATTTCGGCCTCCACAGGTGAGAAGGGGCAGGAGTCACCTGGTCGCCGGCAAAGAAGGCGTTGATTACAGGCAACGGGCACCGACTTTGTTATCCCGGGACCCAGTCCCTCAGTCCCAGGTCTTATATCTCAGATCCCAAAGATTCCAGCACAGCTGGGGTTTCGGATGTGTCTCTGCGCAACCTTTCCGTTTGGGGTTGTGATTGCGACCTAGCCGCCACTTCTGGCCAGCCACAAGGCCATAATGATGGAGCAGGAAGGGTCTTTCTGTCTGCGAGCACGCGGGAATCAATGATGATGGGAGGGCGTTTGCTTATTATACGCTTCGACAACATAATGAGTACCCTTACTTGGGGCATATACATTTTATATTTGTACGATTTCAGCCCGGAGTTAAGTAGCCCGAGCGTACAGGTGCTTCACGTCGGCTTAACGTGGAGCCTGGGCAGGTCAAATATTCTGCTCTTACTCAACTTCTTCAGGATTTTCACCTGAAAGTGCAATTTTCGCACACGAATTTTGAATAAAAAAGAGAAAGGAACAACAGGACACATGACTTCCTTCCAAGGGCGAAAGACCTAAGTATTCGTACAGCATACATTGATCGAATGCAAGTCAGAGTCATTGTCGGCTTGTAGTCCCACACAAAGAGACAAAGTCAAGGTGACGTCTATGGGAATCCCCTGCGGGCCATTGTGAGGCGGGATCTGTGTTGTGACAGCCCGAGGTCGGCAAAATATCAGAGGATGTCGGCAAAAACTGACAATTGCCAAAAAAGAGGGCATAGCAAAGTATATCGATTGTCGATCCTAATTGAAAAAGCCAAGTACAGTGCGAGGGATCATACAAAACAATTTCCTAACCAATTTTCCAAATGCCGAACTCTCTGGCTTTGACCCCGCCGGTCGTTTATCGGATGACTATGCATATTTAGTCCGATTATTGGCTCCGATCATGGGACAGAAGAGCGGTCGAGGTTCGAGGTCTCACGCAAGACAGAGGAAAGCAGGGTTATTAGCTCTGGTTGAGACTGGGCAAAAGAATCTCAAACCTCTAGACCCGAGACTCGACTGGTGTACTTTTGATTCTCAGGTGTCATCATCTACACCTATTTCGGCCGTAGTGTATAGCCAACAAGCGATCGAGATCGTTATCGTATCGGCCAGAGATCCATTGTAGTCTTTTTCTTTCTCCCCTCGTTTTCCATTCCGAGCGGCTTTTATCTAAGTTTAAGTCGCTGGTTCTAAGACGATCAAAGCCATATTGCCGCCGCCACCAGCTCAGTTTGTTGATTTGAGCTACAAATGATTTGATGATGATTTTCCGAAATGATCAAATAAATTATCGGTGAATTTCACAGCGAGATAGATTCCCTTGTTCCCGGTACCCGGTACCCTGTACCCGGTCCTCCGTCTCCTCCCCGACGCTTTCCAATGGGCGTTGCTTACCTCCAAGTATTCCGTGTATGGTGTAGTCCTTCCGACCATCTTCGCTGCCGCGGTCGTTTCCGCGCAACAAGCGGCTGATAGACGACGTCGAAGGGGGATCCGCAAAGCCCTCCTAAGAGAGAAAGTTTTCTGATTAGAAATGGGTTTATAATTCGGTTTTATCTTAAATCGATTCATAGTCTAACATGAACCAGGTACAGTTAAGATAAGGCGGATGCCTCTGCAAGCCTCTTCTGAAGCTACTGTTCCCATAGGGGACAATGCACTTGGAAAGCTCTGACATTAATGCCACAGAGACCTGGCAGCTGTTTGTGTTTGGACAATTTACATGTAGCGTTTCCCCTGCCTCCGTTGGTTGGTAATCCAATTAGGGAAATGTCAAGCCGAGAGTTAGGCCATGGATGAGATTTATCTCTATCTGGCGTTGGCCCTTGTCGCGTGTTGTGTCAAGAGGCGGGACAAGTGCTGAGATGCTGAAGAATCAGCTACGGGAATGGAAACAAATTGCAAGAAATGGCATGACGTGAAGTTAAGCTTCCACATGCAAAGTTAAGCTCTTTCCTTTGACTCGCTGTACAAGGGCTTGACCTCCCGCTCAGCACCTAATGGCGCTTTCCGGGCAGAAATTAAATTAGAATTAGAAATTAAAGAAAAACACTCTTAAGCCCGATCACCAAATCAATCCGCACAGCGATCATGGAAACCCTCTCCTTCAAAACCGAAAACTGTCAGATTTCATTAGAGTGACATGTCGGCTTCCAGAAACTGTGCGACACGAAGTCATCTCTCTGGAAGTGAGGGCCCAGTTCTGGGCACTGGATGCAGTCCGCGTATGCCGCAGACAGTGACCCAGAGTGTCAGGCGATACTCAAATGGACTGGCATGTGCCGCAAACATTTTCATGATTAATAAAAAATTATTTTTCCACTAACGAAATTATCGTGGAGCGACGGGAAAGGGGCTGTGGCTAATTCCCCGATGAACAAAGGTGGCATAACTGGCACCTCATAGACAAGACAGCGAGACCAGACAGCTTGAGACGCCGGCCACGGAAACCGAAACTGACATTTTGTCCAGACTGGATTTGGATTGGAATGGATGCTGGCTGGATGGCTGGGTGCGCTGTCTAGTTGGTCTTCTACTGGCTACTGGCTCCTATTTCTATTGAATGTGTCATGGGAACAACAACAGAAATGTGTTTTGATTTTCAACTGGACTTTGTTGGGTTATTTATGACCGCAAAGCTGGAATGGGGGCTGAGCCGGAGACCGGTTGCTGCACGGCTGCTGGAATGTGTGACGGCTAATCTTGGGGAAACTGACAACTGGATACCAATTCCAATCCCGACCCAAAACTGTTCTGAGGCGAGCCCCCGACTGTGAGGTAAGGTTTCTGCCTGCGACTTCTGGCTTAACAATTTCAATTGAAATTTAATTAATTAGTTGACAGTCGGATTGACACTTGACTGCGCTTAAACTTGACCAAATCGCTGTGGATTTTGTTAACAAAATGTCGACCCCTTTTTCGGTCTCTGCTAGCTTTTTTGTTTTGTATAATTTACAGGTGCCTCTTGTGTTTTTTAATAATTAGGTTTCCTGGAAACAGTTTGTCAGCGG
This sequence comes from Drosophila serrata, assembly GCF_035046125.1. NCBI lineage: Eukaryota > Metazoa > Arthropoda > Insecta > Diptera > Drosophilidae > Drosophila > Drosophila serrata. Next base: position 274,149 of record NW_028257232.1, on the reverse strand, counting down.
GTCATAAATATTTTAGGGATTAAGACTGAGACCCCAGGATAAGCTAGAGTGCAATAGCAGCGCCTGAAATCAATCACGATCGTCGAACAAGATGTATCTGCATCGATTGGGAGGAGCCATGGCCAAGACGGCTAGAATGGAATGGGTGGAAGAAGGCCGTAAGGGGCTCACAGCATATCCTAATTAAGCGTGAAGCGCACCTGGGGCAGTGTTCTGCCCGGACAGAGCGATGAGCACTCTTCCGGCTATGATAACTATATATATATAGTATATATACTGGTCGATCGTATCGATGGTCTTCTGAATCGTATCGCCCCATAAAGTGTGGCTAATTGAGGCTTCAAAAAAAGAGCGAGACGATAGCCGCCAAAAGGGGCTGGCGCATGAATACACGATCTCTTGTCCTCGTATTCGCGGAGATCACCCGCCTTCTCGAATCTCGCCGAAAGGCTAAACAAGCCTTATCCATCCATATATGTGGCTAGGAGGAGCTGATCCCGACAGCTGGCCGCTCAAAGTTGGCGTAGGTTCAGAACTGAGCTCGAGCCCCATCTCAACTTTCGACTTTGTTTTTCCCACTGATCCGATGTATCTGTGTACTCTCATCTTTCTTTCAATTCAAGGCTAATAATACATAGGTCGGTGTTGTCGAATGTGAAAAGCTTTTTGACCGGGGTTTTCCCTTGTCTCCGAAAAGTAACTGGATGTCACAAAACTGGCTTTGTTGGTTTCACAAATCGTCCATTAAAACGTGACTTGTATTAAGTGCATCTGGTGGGAAGTGTGGGCAATGTTTTTTTATCCCACTGGCACCAAACATTGTCATATTTGCTTTTGCCTCTAAGTTGCATGTCAAACAGGCGGTTTGGAGCGATGTCCCTAGGGAACATAAACATATATTCTCTTTTTGCACCTTGTCGCCGCCTCAAGGATAAAACACAATCGATGCCGATGCCGACACAGGCAAGACGACAACAACGACGACTCTTTATGGTTTAATCGATTTCTTAACGGTTTGGGTGGCAAGCAAAATTTGTCGTCGCCGTTGTACAACAAATTTGTCAATGAGAGAGCGGCTAAGTTCAAAATCGGTCCTCGGTCCTTGGTCCTTGGACCATTTTTGGGCCATCTGGCCAGCCGGTAAATGTATGCAAAAAGGACCGGACCGGTGTTAGTGTCGGAAGCGAAGAAGTAGACAACGTGCCATAACAAAGCCAGCGGGTGGCCAGAGTCTGCCACGTGACTTTTCGGAAAACGGAAGTAGGATGCTGACGAACGGAATCTCTGGTTTGCATGGCATTTTCTGTGTCTGAAAATAATGGCATGCGGTCTCTGACAAAGCCTCCTTTGTTTTGGCACATTTATTGCTTCCTGCAGTTTTGCCGGTGCGGCTGCGATTGCAACTGGCTACCCACCTTGATCAGCTTCTCGCGTATCTCCCAACTGAATATCCCGGCATTTTCCTTCCGCAGCTCATCAATACGCGTCTCGATCTCCGGTGAGGTGACCTTCGGCTTAGATCCACCTATTACGCCCGGCCTGATGGAGCCCGTCTCCTGGTAACGGTTCAAGATCTTTGACACACAACCGTGGGAGACTCGTAACTGACGGGAAATCACACAGGGACGAACTCCACTGGCCGCCATTTCCACGATCTTCAGGCGAATGTGATTGGGCAGCGGGCGACCATTGATAAAGACGCCCCCGAGCTGGTTGACGCGACCTTGTCCTGTAACAAAAATTCATCATGAAAAAAATTGTGGTACTTGTTACTTAGACCAAGATCTAATTTAATTACCAAACCATTGTCGTACAATTTTAAGAAGGATTTGAACAGGAGAAAACATACCTTGAAAGGGATAACCTGCGAATAGGGGTCGCAACGAGTTGGCGCTGGACATATCCATTGTCCGGATCCAATCTGCTTCCCGATAACTTAAGAACTAAACTGATGCCTCACTTTAGGATGAACTGGCTTTGGTTTTGGCTTTGAACTAGTGCCTCAGAGTCGATATAGTTGCACAAAAGATGGTAAGTATTCTCTACAGTTAATCACTTGGAAGCTGGCCAAAAGGCTCCACTCCATCACGCTTCCGACGGAAGTTCGCAACTCCGATCCCAACCCGACAGGCAGCGGCGACAATCGAACTCGGACGCAGCGGGATTTTTCTTGGAATTACGCGCGCTTCGGCGATCAAACAGCACGAGACTTGCAATGCAACTAAAGAGAAGCGCGAGCATAAATTAACGAAGGCCGGCCGGGTCCGGGCTGTGTCGACGACTACTCCACAATGAGATCGCTCCATAAACTGGTTTCCGCGGCAACCCACCACCACCACTGTCGAGCTGGAGTCGTAGATGCTGGCTTCGGATGAGGAGAGCGAGAGCAGCTTTCGCGCCCACCTCTCGGTGGTTGATAGCGCCACGCCGCTTCAGGTATAGATACTCGGATACCCACATACAATATGGCACCGATCAAACTTCGCTGCGCGACAGAGAGGCAAGAGCCGCTCGAGAGAATCCCGGAGAGAATCGGTCTTTCTCCGCGTTTTAATCAAGCTAATGCCACGCCCGAGGAGAGGTCTGATTGGCCAAGCCAGTTCGGGGCGGTTCTTCACTGAATGCTTGATAGCGAAGCGCATCCGCATCCGAGTCTGAATCCGCATCCATAATCCGTCCGCACGTCAACCCCCCGTCGAAATTTGCCCGATCACTTTGGCTGTGTGTGTGGAGCGTGCAGCTGTCTCGTCCTGAATTGTATGACTTTTATTTTGTCGCCGGCAGCCAATTAAAGCGTGAAGGCTGCTGTCGGCACAGGGCACAGGACACAGGGCGAGAGCCCAGACCAGGCCCAACACCATTACCCATTACCCATTACCCAGACCAGGACGCATTATCAATCGTTCCGGTTTTCGCATTTTTAGCACCCACAGTTGCGTGTGTCGTGTGTCCCAAATGTATGTTTATCCCATTCTTCCGCTCCCGACCTGCCTGCAGCATCCCTTCTTCCCAGCTATTTAGACCAAGTCTTTGTCAGCGAGGTTTATGAGTTGTGTACGGGCTTTCTTTAGCTTCTTGGCTTAGCCAGCTCTTGCTTGTTTGCTTCGATGGAACCATGCCTGGGGTTAGCCCAAGAAACTGCAATTGATTTATGAAATTTAGTGTAATAATGCAGCCGTATGGGGATTAGCTTCAAGCTCATTAGCTGACTGCCTACTACGCAGCACTGAGGGAATACGTGTCCGGAAAATAATTAACAAGCTGGTAGGCAGCATCAAAAAGTCTACATGGGAGTGCCAGAGCCAAGACTCCCCCAGAAACTTCTACCCCGAACTGGAAAAGTCATTTGTCGATATACAAACATAAAAATCTATCAACAGCCATTAATGGCAAACGAAAGTCACACCTGGTACTGTTCGGACGGTCTGCAGTTTTTGAAAAATTGAAAAACCAACGAACAAAAGCGAAAACAGCGAAAGGACATCATCATGATATAAAGAATTAAGCGTGAAGTTTACGCATATTAAGGATACGCACATGCAGCCTGCATCTGGCTTCCACACAGGATCAGGAAAGGGACAGGGGAGGGAGCGGTAGATGGCTTCAGAGCCAAAATGGCTGTTCCTCGCCCTTTGAGCGAGTGTGTATGGAAGAGAGTCGGCTCCTGGCAGCAGGCCGCATGCAAATCTTTAAGCTATGAAAATATTCAAAACTCCAGAGCTGAATCGAGCGGAATGAGCTGGCAAGCTGAGGCAACACTACCACTAGGTACTCGGGCCTATGTCCTATGAACGTACTAATAAGCTGGGCCGGGAGTCCTTGAGCGGTAATCAGCATTAAACTGGATGCTAATGAAGCGTTATGCAAGGACTTCGCACTGAAAGGCACTTGAGTGCAATGGAATGCCTCATCTGCACGGCAATGCAAATGAGCCAAGGAGAACATGCTTGCCTGGCCAGGGAATTAATTGATTGCGTCTCCGCCCATTTCCGTGCTCATGCTGAGACCATAGGCACTTGGTCATGATAACATGACAAATTCCCTAATTTGCGTATTGACAGTTTTCAATTATCGGAGCTCCTCATGCGTGGCAGCGCCAGAATCTCCGACGTTTGATAAGGAGCCAAGGCGTCCTTTTAGTGCCTCGTGAAACGAAAATTCGTCCATAAATGTGGTTGACTTCCTGTTTGGGAGTCTGAGGTTAGAAAATTTAAAAGTGTTTGGGCAGGACAGGACTTCAAAGTCAAATTAAACATGCCAAGGCTCAAAAAAGACAAATAAGTATAAAAAACAGAGCTAAAGAGGTTCGAATTGAAATTGCTTAAAACCCTACATCTCTGAAAAGTTGAATGTATTTAATAAAGCAAATTTTAAATTCTTTTTGCAATGGTATTAATATACGCATTATTTGAACTGACATTCAATCTTATTTTTATTTAAAAGTTTGTTCAACTAATCAAAGTTTAAAAAACTCATAACTCCGCCAAAAAGCACTAATTTTAATTCGGTAAGCAGTCCCATGCTAAGAAAAAGATTAAATTTTTTGTAAATTTTTGACAATTTAAAATTTTGAAAAAATTGACAAAAATTTATTTTCTTTCCTTTACGCCTAGAAAGAATCGCCTTTTGATGCTGATCAGGAATATATATGATTTTGAAAATCGTGTTACAGTTCACACTTTATGGGACATTTCCTAGTTAATAATTCGCCAACAAAGCCCCAATTAGCATCTCATAAACGGAATTTGGACTCAATAGCTACTGCCGTAAAGGAGCATAGAATCCTTGAACAGACTTCGAGGTTCCTGAGCCACACTACTGATACGGTTTTATGGTTCCGCCGTCTTATCCTGAATCAGAGCACATGTTGGCAGCACTACACACTACAATTGTGATTTACTGAAGGCTGTAAATTTTGTCGCCAAGAGCAGACATAAAACTTGCTTTATAGATCATTACGAGGGGCCGTAAAGGGCCGGCTTGGATACAGTCAAATTCATTCAAACTCACGAGATCGTAAACCTCTTTTGAATGGAAGTGCGAAGCAGTCTTCAAAATTATTATTATCTCCCTCTTGAAGCTGAAGGCTGAAGGCTTCTTAGAATGGACCTCGGGCATTTGGTAAGAACTAAGGCTGATTACTACCGAATTCAAATGCGAACTGTATTTCAAATTCCAATCTAGCATCGACACTCGCTGTGCAAGCAGCTCCTGCCTGGCACCCCGCCGTTGTGACACCTCCATCGTCCTTGCCACTACCACCGGGTCTACTGTCTGGATGTGGCAGGTCCGGCGGGACCAACGACAGCGTTTGTTTGCCTTGCAAATTTAGCATGAAGGAGTGAAAACTGTTTGACAACTGTCCTTGCTGGAAGTGCTAGTGAGTGTGAGTTAGGTGTTGTGCGCGTGTGTGTGCCTAATTTTACTTGTCCTACTCCAGATGGACGAGCTATCTGTCATATCTGATTGTTCAATATTTGCCGGCTCGCCAGGTTGTTTGTTTTGCCTTCCGTTTGGTCAACAACTCCTAGTTTTAGGGGACCAGAGACTACTGTGTGTGCCCAGTCCCAGAGTTCCCGAGCATCCGTTGACAGTTTTTTGATGGATCAGTTAGCGGAACCTCATTATGAGTCAGGAGGATGTGTTCCAGGAAGGAAAGGGAGAACTTACAGGGAAGAGTCCTGCTGAAAAGAGATATTTTTAGAGCTCAGTTGGATAGGAAACAATTTTAATTTCATGCAAAGAATTAGTTTCGAAACTTTCAGAGTCTCGTAAAACCGACAGACATTCCAAAACAGCCAACGACGACGACTTTAATGAAACCGCCGCCGGTCCAGGAAAGTTTAGCGTGTTTCGCTTAAATGAAGTACCAAAAACTCAATTTATTTGCAATTAAATTGTGAAACAAAACTGCACGGGGCACGGGTCGAGGACGGGGCATTTGCATTGTCCGGCCACCAGAGACACTTGGCTCGGACTTGCTCGCAAACTATCTGCGTCCTTTTCCCAGTTGCAAGTGCGTATAGGCGGCGCAAGCTTTTGATCTCACTCGTTCACACGGATGGCCTCCACTCCTCGCCACCCATCACCATCTCATTTGAGAGCTCTAAGGCGCTCTGCGACTGCGACTCCGACTGCGACTGGGCTATATGTCATTGTAACATAAAAGTTCAATTTTAATTGCCGCGCTTGACGTGCTCAAGGTATTTGGCTTGGCATTTTTACGATCACTTTGGCAAATGTGCGCTTCAAAGCCATTTCAGTCAGTTCCGAACTCCGAACTCCGAGCTGAAGCGCACGGATCTCCGACCGACTTTTGTCGGCCACTTTGTCCAGTCACTGTAGAGACCTCATACTCATCCCAGTCCATCCCATCCTCTGAGGCTCTGTGTCAAGTCGTAAAACACATCAACATCAGTCCCAGTGCTCGTCCCCAGCTCAGTCTCAGTCCGAGTTGTCGCTGTCGAGCATGAATTTTACATATGTTCATTTGTTTATATGACTGGAGTTTGGAGCCGGCTCAGATTGGCACTCAACTTAAGCGATGGCAAATCCGTAACTCATTTCGTCTGTGTTCCTCGTTTTGGCTTGTCCGTTAACTGCTCATGCAGAATTTTGAAGTGCAACCTTCACCGAAATTTCGCATGTGCATTTGCATCTGCGCATTTTTCCCACACACCTTTTGCCTTGGGCTTTTACGGCCGCTAAAACGTTGCTTTTGGTAAAATATTTAAATTTCAAAATGCGAACTTGATAATTTGTTATGAGAGTCTTTGAAATCCGCAGGCTCAACCGAGTCTCCCCATTTCCCTCAGTGCCTTTCATATATCATTCGCATCAATAACATAAATTAAGAACGCAGCCAAAAAGCTAACTCCCAGCGGCATTTGCTTTGAGCAAGCTGCTGACACATGCACCTCCTCCTTTGCATCATCTGGCCTGCCGCCGTGATCCTCATCCGCGGAAACTGCAGACTGCGTGTCGTCTCCCACATGGAGAGGGCGCGAGCTCATCGGTGGCGGGCAGGGAGCAATTTGTTGGCGGCGGAGTCCATTCCGCTCAACGTCTCAGGGGCTGGGTTCGTTATAATTTATTTAATGGCTAGCCGGCCGTCCTCCGCCTGCTTCCCCAGCAGCAGGTCCAGCTCCTCCAGCTGGCCAGCTGTTGAGTAATTTGCTAAACATGAATCCTTTCCCCGGCAATCGATGGACCGGGACCGCGCAGATTTTCGCAGATTTATGAGCCGAGCGTATTGTATTGTCTGCGGTGTTTATCGCCTGGCATTGGCTGTAAAGCCGGCTTATACGCTGCCGAATGCGTTTTTAAACAGTGCATGCTAAATCAAATATCTCTGTGGCCCTGTCTATTTCCGGCGAAAATCGCGTGTAGTCTCAGGAGATAACTAAATTACGGGCAACGCAACGACCACAGGAGTCATAATTGCGGTGGGCGGAGTATCAAGTATCGGACGTAGGGCATTGGGCATTGGACGGGAAGACAAGGACTAGGACAAGGACAAGGACACCACCGCGTACTAACAAACCATTAACACCCGAACCGCAGACTGACGGCGCGTATAGATGCTACATTTGCCCAATCGGCTACCTGTTTTGCTGACGCGGCGGTAGGTCCTGGCGGGAGAACCTCTTCCTCTTTTTGTCGCATGATTAGAGGCCATTACAAATCGTAAGTGTTACGCTCCGGCCCTGTCCCTATAACAGGCGACTCTGCGTCTGGACTCGACCAGACCGAAACGGCCGGTGGTCCAGAGACTTTGTTTAGCCCGGCTCGGCACGGTTTTGTTTCCTGCTTTACGGACCTGTCTCTCTGTCGGCCAAATGGACTTGTCAAACTGTGCCGATGATCGATTTGACACGCCAACTTAGTCAACTTCTGGATACGGCCTACATCCTGCATGCCACTGCCACTGCCGGCGTTGCCAATCGCTTTAGCAGCGCTTTTTAGCCTAAACGCACAAACAGCAAATACGGGTGTCTGGTATCTGCGAGCGAGACGATCTGGAAGATACGCATCTGCCAGGTTGTTGGTAGGCGTCGACACCCGAAAAAGGTGTTGCCAAATTATGGTAATTAAATTAGAGACTTGGAGTTTTGTGGATTTTTGACACCGAGCCGGGAAATTAGCATAGAGCGGCAATAATCATAATGAAGATGCTGATGCCTTAAGTGTTAATCGACCTAAAGACGCTTAGATGCTTATTGAAAATTGATTTGGACGCCCACTAAAGGCAGTGAGTTATACCTAGAGACGCAGATATGGATGGTAATTAAAATAGCAGAAAAACCTCTTATCTGACCAGAGCGGTGGCGGCATCTTCAAAACCAGCTTGGTAATAATCTCTGATTCCAGGAACCTAACATCAATTAAATGCGCAAAATGGCGCAACAAATCAAAATCTAATTAAATCAACAGAAGATAACATGCAGCTCAATTTTCCACACTCGCCGAAACTAAGGGAAAAGTGCAGAGCATTGAAAGCTGCAATTTGATTTGGAATATTCGGCACGAGACCTTACAATAGCTGCCCTAACGGGAACTGGACATGAGGCTCAAATCATAATCGCGGCAAGTTGGGAGCTATAAGACCCTGTACTTTGACATGTGCCGACGCATGGCCTCACCTAGAAATAATTGAGAATCACGCTGGCCAATTGTCACTTTTGGGAAAAATCAACAAAGTCAAAATTGTATCAAATCGATTTGGAGATGCAACTGGAACTGAGGCATGGCTGGACATCGGGAAATGCGTTTTTAATTAATGGTAGAACCACGATCTCGGCGTTTAATGCCTCTGGAGTAAGCCTTTGAATAATTACTTATTTTCCATTTTCACATGGACCAGCAGCGACTGACGATAATTTCGAAGATCGGTGGCGGAGCCGAGTGCATAGCTAAAATGCATTTCGAATGCATTTATATTTACTATGGTAAATAAATCAAAACCACCGAAACCAGAGGGAAAATATCTGCTCTGTAGATAATGTTTTTTTAGATTTTAGTACAAAATTATGCCCTGAGCTGCATCATCCTCAAACGATTGATGGCGTTTCGTGATTATTTCTTCTACGGCTACATATTCAAGCGGTATCTGGTTGGGGCTGGACATCCTAATATTTCAATGTCAAATTAGTTATAATCGTAATGTGATAAAATATGAATTATTTCCTACCACGGATGAGGTAGGATGCAATCGAGCTGCATCGAAAAGACATTTGTGACGAAAACCTCAGCGGGTCGGGTCACAGTCTGGAATCGCCCAGGTTCCAGATATCGCTGGGAAGGCCTCTCGCTTGTGGAGAGTGATACGATCATGACCACCGATTTAGCCGTATCGAGCTGAGTCGGCGAAACCCTTTTATTGGGTAATATGCGCAGGCGTCATAATTACAATCATTGACATCGCACCTTTCGGTGCCGCCGCTGCAGGTGCTAAACGAGTTTATGGCTTAACGCCGAACCAAGCGCTAGCTGACCATCTAAGATCTGAAATCGGAGCAAAGGAATCGAAGCAAAGGAATCGAAGCCATATCAGAAGGCGACCGGTGTGTGATTCGGGATCAGCTCGGAATTAACAGGAATGCGATAAACGAAGGCGCTACGCCCAAGTCAATTAGGCAGAATATTCCTTCATCTTCATCGCGATCAGCATTCGCTCTTTGAGATGCAATGGATTCAGGGAATCCGTACATTTCAGCAACTGTGACCGAATCCCGAATGCATTATTTACGACGGCACCGCCGACGCGGGCTGTTAGAATTCACACTTCGATGGTGGCGGCAGCGGCTTGGGTGTCCGTATCCTCCCCTAACTCCCTCACACCAGTCCACTCCATTCCCCTGCACGGTTCTGTTCACACTTTTGCCGACAAAGCGCCGCAAGCGATGCTGCGCGCGAAGTGGAGGGGGAAACCACAGATCATGCACATAATGGCCTTCTTTGTGCGCCCAACCAGAGTCAAGCGGTCCTCGGGCAATATCCTTTTGCATCGTCATCCCTCACAACACTCCTGATTGGCTGGCTCAGCTCTGGCTCCGAAGTCCTTCAGTGACTCCGTTGCTGGACTCCTCGCCAACTGGCATTCCGCGTTTCTCGGGGCGGCATCGGATCACACATTATTAATTCATTTTTAACCGTTCCGAAGGAGTGATATATTTGTACATATTACTCTTCTCACCTCTGTGGCGGCGACCAACTGACCCCGATCCCGATCCCGATCCCTATCCCGATCCTCTTCTGCCAAGTAGCCGCCTTAATTAATCATCTCTGTTTCTGTTACTGGGATTTGGCTTTCAGCCTGGGGCCAGGGCAAGCCGCCCCTTTGTGGCAACATTTGCTGTGTAAACAGTTGCGGTTGAGTTTTAATTTAGTTTTCTTGTTTCGCTGCCACATCTGTTGGTGTTACCCTGGGCTCCAGCTCCAGCTTTGGCCTAAGCTGACATATGGGCGTTAGTGGTAATTTCTCAGCGGAATTTATTGGGAGCGTTTTGGGAGTCATTAGCCGAGCGTTTCGGACGGAGTCTTCATTACACACTAATACACGACGCTTATGAAAAATTATGCCCGCCGTTTGAATAGTGGCATATATCGATACGGCAGGCCCCCTTCGAACGCCTCTCAAACGCTTTTTGGCCGAAAAAAGTAAAGAAATGCTGTAAAAATTGAATTCCACAGCATTTTAGGGCCATCACTCACTTTGGCCGCAGTCAGCCGTTTGTCTGCTTTTTCCGCAAATGAATTTTCCAGCTCGAACTGATACTCGACAGCTAGGCAAATACATTGACTCCCCCATGGTTCTCTGTCTGCCCTGCTTCTGACTTACGAAAAATATTAAAAAATTCCCACAAAAATGCCAAAGTCAACGGGGAGAAAAGTATGTCGTCCTCGACTGATGCTGAGTCTGAGGCGGGGCCATTTATTTCCAACAAATAATGTATATAGAAAAGCTGGCAACTCTCGGATATGGTCCAGGTCAATGCGAAAGCAATATACATAGCTGTAGATATATGAGAGAATAGCAGTCAATGCAGATAATAGAGCCTCCGAGCGAACACTTGCCGATCGAATTCCAGTGTTCAAAACGGGTACAGATTCATCATTCCCGCTGACACACACGGTCCGTATTTGAACAGAATCCGACTTCGAGTCTGCTTCGACTTTGCCAATCGCACAGTAGCAGTTTCAGTTGTCAAATGATTTGAGCGATTGCCTCGAGCGAAGCCACACACCGAGCGTGGCGGCCTGGTGTACAATAGTCCCGCAATTATTGCCAAATGGCATACATTCAGCGCTCAACGTCGCACCCACGCCGAAAGTATCTCAGAGATACAGATACAAATACAGAGACAACTTGCCCCAACCAACAAACAACAGCAGACAACCGACAACCAACAACAGTGGCAACAACTCAGTCCGTATCCACACATTGTTCGCGTCCCTACACTAGCCTCGGCTATGATGCCGCATAATTTCAATGCTCGCACACGCGGCGTATACGCAACATGGCCAAAACTTCTTTGATTTTGGCCGACACTCGTGGCCGAGAGCACTCGTACTCGCTGGAAATTAACCAAAAGTCATGCACTCGGAAATGGAGTTTACTTTTTCTTTTTCCTCTTCCTTTTTGCTCGTGCGAAAAGGTTTTTGTCAGCTTCCCACTGTACGTCCACACATATTAGTGGTCGTTCCGAGTTTCTTTCTCATGAATATTAATTTTGGCTTTTGTTTCGGCCCAGAGTGTGGGTATCAGTATGGGTGGCCTCTAATTAATGTAAGCAAATAGCGACGACTCTGCTTGCCACGATAATTGAATCACAGCTGCGAAATGAACTTTTAATGAAGCGTGTTGCCAAGTTAAACCATAAAGCATAGTGCCGGAATAGAGTTCTTTGTAACTGGCTTTAAGGCAGTTGTGCTTTCGAATCAATTGAACGGACTCGTTTGCCAAATGAACAGGAAAATCCCGCAAAAAAGGAGTCCAGACACGTGTACCTGAGCCCCAGGCACCGCCACCCAGTCCCAAGGCCACTACGAAGGCTTGCCGCCAGTATGGAATGCAAACAAAATGCGTTTCATGGCCTGTCTGGGCGAGATAATGCAGCAAAAGAGTTCTGAGGGCTTAAAACTTTTTTCATTCTGCTTTTCCTGCCACCGTACAACCATTCAGAGCCTTGAATTGAGCTACAGTGTTCTCCGCTCTACGGATTCCATAATAAAAATCTATTTCTGTGCCGGGGCGAGGGGGAAAACTGTTTGTTTGCGAAGGTGGCAGCGGAAATTGTGCTGGTAATGTGATTACGATATGCGCAATCAACTCGGCCAGTAGTTGGTGCGAATATGGAACATAGGAACTCCATGGGACTAGCATAACTCCAAATTAGAGGAGAATAAAATAAATAATCAGCAGCTCTAACCCACTCGACTCGGAGTTGCGCAAGAGCCGGGTCAGGGAGGAATACGAGTCGAAATTCAGCTCAGTTCTCTGAAGGCGGAGCCAACGAAATTGCAGCCATGCTGTGAAAACCCTCACTCTCGTTCTCTGTCGCTCTGGTTCGACTGCACTGCTCTGGCACACACACGGAGCCGGAAGAGTGCTGCTCTGCTCTGGCCAACTGACAGATCACCACCTCTCGCTCTCGCAACTGCTCGCAGTTCCACCCTCGCCGCACTGGTTCTCCAGGCTGACCGAAAACTGGTTTTCCCAGACCCGGAGAATCTCACGAATTCGTTTTAGTCTTGCGGCTGACCGTCTCAAAATCAGTTTCGAGCTGTCAAGCAAACGAGCAGCATCACCTCTCATTGCGCATTCGAACATATTCTGACCTGCGTGCATTTCGGCAAACTGTGTGTGAATATCGTACAAGAAAACTATACGAAGACAAGAGTTTAGCTAGCGCTATCCAAGACGAACCAAGGATTACCCCAACTCGACACAAAAAGACATGGCTGTTTCGGCTATCAACATGACACCCTACTTTGCCGGATATCCCTTCCAAGGTAAGCACCTACGTACATATATAGATAACGAAGGCAGATTGTAGATAACAGATCGCAGATCGAAGATCCATAGATCACAACGATCATTACCAATTACCACAATTACGAGTACAAAACGTCAGGCCAATGCGGAAAAATGCTGGCTCATCATTCGGACAGCGCTTTCGCCCGCTGTTTTCAAACGAGAGATCATTACCCGTCCGGCAGCATGATCAGCTTTTATTGATTGTGTTTGTGATCCAGGCCCAGTCCCAGTCCCAGTCCCAGACCCAGACTCAAGCTCGGACTTTGCAGACTTTTTGGCGCGACCAGCTCATGGCTCGTCTCTTGCCCCGGCGGCTTTGTGGCGCTGGGCTTTGATCTTGGAATGACTCCGATCCCGGGACCCAAGACTTGGGTATCACGTAGCTGACAACGTCTGCGCCCCAAACACCAGACCCTGCCTGCACATGGGCTGGGACTTTATTTCTCTTTTCGGCTTTTGGCCGTGTTGTGTTTGGTGTTTTTGGGGTCGGCACAGACACACTCTTGTGCTCATATTAGCCGTCACAGCTGGGCGTCTCTGCAGCGCTTATGGATTATTAGTTTGATTTCATTGCATGAGCCGGCTTTGGATGCAGCTGCATTCCCGGCCAGATCGGCTTTCTATTCTCTCGACAAAAAATAGGCCTACGCAAATTGCCAATTTGCGTTTTGTTGTATCTACAAATGGCCAACGAATCATTTGTGTCCGTTTGCAACAAAAGATCGTGCCAAGTGATCCTCGGGCTTATCCTGCTCAGAACGATCCGAACGCAAGCCAGCGAAGTGGTCACTACTGCTCAATTGGGCACGAACAAAAAAGTTAATTGAAAGATCTTCGGGGCGAAAACAAGGCCACCAGCAAGCGCACTTGAGCCGTAGTAAGAGGATCACAGAAAGAGGGATTACCCCAGATCTCTGCCTGTTCACATGTACTTATCTCGATTCCATCTCCTCTTTTTATTCTAGGACAGGGTCGCGTCAACCAGCTTGGTGGCGTCTTCATCAACGGGCGTCCCCTGCCTAATCACATCCGCCGTCAAATAGTGGAGATGGCAGCCGCAGGAGTTCGGCCTTGCGTCATCTCCCGCCAGCTGCGCGTGTCCCACGGCTGCGTCTCGAAGATCCTTAACCGCTTCCAAGAGACTGGCTCCATCCGACCGGGTGTTATAGGCGGCAGCAAGCCGCGCGTGGCCACTCCCGACATCGAGGCCAGGATCGAGGAGCTGAAGCAGTCGCAGCCCGGCATCTTCAGCTGGGAGATCCGCGCCAAACTGATCGAGTCCGGGGTCTGCGACAAGCAGAGCGCCCCTTCAGTGAGTTCCATTTCACGCCTGCTGCGCGGACCCTCCGGATCGGGAACCTCTCACAGCATTGATGGCATCCTTGGTGGAGGAGGTGCTGGATCTGCGGGCAGCGAGGACGAGAGTGAGGATGACGCCGAGCCCAGTGTGCAGCTGAAGCGGAAGCAGAGGCGCTCTCGCACCACCTTCTCCAACGACCAGATCGACGCCTTGGAGCGCATCTTTGCTCGCACCCAGTACCCCGATGTATACACTCGCGAGGAGTTGGCCCAGGGCACAGGACTAACGGAGGCCCGTGTTCAAGTGTGGTTCTCCAACCGCCGTGCTCGTCTGCGCAAGCAGCTGAACACTCAGCAGGTGCCCGGATTTGCTCCCACAGCTGCTTCATATGGAGCCACTTCATCCACCGCCTCCGTCGCGGCCGCTGCTCCCAACATGGGGCTTTACAATTCCCAATCATGGGCGACTTCGGGAGCTGCCTATGAGACCCACCCCGGATATGGAGGCTCGGTTGCCTCTATGTCCCCTGCCAGCAGCACCTCTGGCAGCAGCTCTGCCGCCCACAGCCCGGTGCAGTCGCAAACCCAGCAGCCAGGTGCCAATGGCGACTTCATGAACCCCACCTACGGCATGGGATCAGGCAATGCCCCCTACTCTGCCGCCAGTGCCTCTGCCTATTCCATGTCCAGTGCTGCCACAGCAGCCACATCTGCCGAGCAGCTTCGTTCCCAGTTCGCGTCCGCTGCCGCCTCTGGCTCCCACCATCCCTCCTCTTGGGACAGCTATAACTTCGCCGGCTCATTCTTCCCGTCCTCGGCAGCCGCACCCAACCACATGGGTGGGTACCACCATCAGGTCGACCCGAAGAGCTCCATGATGCCTGCCCCCACCTATCCCTACTTCGGATTCTAAGCGCTTCACCTTCTTGGTAGTACTTTTAGGCTACATATAAGTCGTCATCTAAAGACCTTAAGACTGTTTAAACCTATTTCGCATTTTACTTTAAGGATCATGTTCTTGTAGATTTAAAAAGAGGAGCGACAATCAAAGAAATAAAAGTTGAAATTAAAAATTTAAAAAACTTTGTTTTTCATATTAATTTGGGACAGACAAATGCCTTCATAAACTGTGGTCTAAATCGCAAATGAAACCAAGAAGAAACATTGCCAACAATATATTAATAATATTTAAAATGGTTTTTTAAAATATTCACGTTATTCACTTCTCGAATCTACAGCTCTCGACCAATTTTAAATCCACGAAGAGAAACCCACCCTTATTCATGATTTTTCAAATTTTTTAAGATCTTTAAAACGCCAGCTTATATTATCCCCATACATGGCACACATTCCCAAACAAAAATTTAAAATGGGATTTAAAATGGGATTTCGTAGGGGTCGCTTGGGCATTTGTGACATTAAATTGATCCCATTATTGCATTGAGACACAATAGAGGCAAACCGCTCACACTCCATTAGAGTCTAATGACATTGTCTTCGAGATCTTGGACCACACACAGGACCTGTTGTGGCCATGTACATGCAGCGGGCCTTCTGACAGGTTCACACAAGCAAGCACAACCAACTATAATCCTTCAAAATAGTTCAGGAAAATGTCGCTGAAATGACAGGAAGACAATGTACTAACATGCCGATCGCCCAGCGATGCGACTCCTTGTCGTGACTGGATGGCGGCGGGTTCTGGCAAGGGCGGGGGCACTCTGCTCTGACATGGCCAGACAACAAGCCGACTCATGATCTGACAATTAAACAATTACAGACAAAAACGGCAAACATGTTCAGTGGTTAATTCGATAATACAAAAATAATTTGGGAACTGTGCATTGTACTGGGAGCCACACACATCGCTGGCAGCCAAATAGAGCAATTGACAATGGGATGCGCAAAATATGAGCACCGGACTCCGGCGACCACCAACGTCAGGACTTTAAAGATGCCGTCAAATGTGGGCCTGACCGAAGATGAGAGGACCCGAAAAGGCGGCGAAGTGCACACGGGAGTGAACAAAACCATTGACAAAATGACAGCAAGGGAGGGCCGGACCTACTTGTACGTACAACTAGCCCTTCCCCATGCATCCTGCACTAGTTACGGCCGATCGAAGTCTTTGGTGGTGCTATCTGCAAGCAACAGCCTCAGGTAGGAAGATCTCGAATCTCGGTTCTTGGGTCTCGGTGTCCTTTCTTCAGGACCTTCCCGCTGCTCTCAATTATGTGTGCTCAGCGGGCGTCGCACTTACCACCTATAAGGAATACGTTCTCCGGCCGTCAGAGAGCCAGAAATGAAAACATCAATTAGTTCATATCTCGGGATCCGAGGATCGGAGAGTCCCGTCCGGGACACGACGACAGGTTCGTGGTTCCCTGTCTCCCTTCCGCACACAACTCAGGGGCGATAATGTGTGTCAGCTGTGACAATCATAATTGATCTCATCTTGTCCTGGGGTGTTCCATCCTGCCTGGCCTGTCCTGTTTCCACTTTGTCATTCCCATGCCACACAGTAGCCTGCGGCTTCGTTTGTCCCGAAGACAACTCTTATCCTGGGCTGGGTCCCGGTGTCAGGCCCACCGACTTGGATATTTTTATACACAACTTAAATTTATTTGGCCAGTCAAGGCCCAAGTGAGAGTTCCGCAGCGGCACTTTGACAGAGCTGTTGAAAGGCCCTCCCGACATAGCATGATTTATGCGTCTTCGATAGACAAAGATCCGAGATGAAGGCATGCGAATTTTGATGCCTCAAACCAGACTTCCTGTGAGGTCAATGAAGGTCCGGTAGCTGAATTCGCTTTGAGATGGAATTCTGTTTATGATTGACGATCTACCGAGCTACCAATGTTACAAGAAAATTTTTAATCAAATTGGGACTTAGATTTTCCGCTAGATCTATTCCTTCCTGCCTTAGAACTGCATATACAAAACAGAAACTACATCTACTATTAATTGCCACCAATCAGCAGCGTTAATGCATATTCCGCAACAAGACGCCACAGTTCGTCCGCTGATGAATTATAATACAATTTTCAAGTGTTGACTCTTTGGGAATTTTCCGCCAATTTTTCACACACTTACATACATATTTGCTTGTTTGAAGCCGCACGCCGAACAATATATGTATATCATATATTCATTAAAAATTATTTACGTATTAAATGGCGCAGCCAGAAAGCAACAACAACCGTGCCTAAAGCGGCAGCGGTATGTGTATGTGCGAGTATTCACGTTCACGAGCAGCGAGCGTTGATAAAACATCAAAACCAATCTGATAAGGAACGCTTTAAATTCCGTTACGTAACGCAAATTTAGAGCATATCTCTTGGTGTGTTGCTTCTGGATCGATGTGTGGCATCGAGAGGGCTGATTCTAACTCCGCACCGAGCTTGAACGCGGATTGTCTTCCTCTGAGAGTAGGGTGCAAGTGCTGCTTGGAAATCTCTGCAGAGCAATAGGGCGTGCATTTTGATCGATTCGCGTTAAAAATTTGATAAGCCGAGTGTTTGAGTTACACATGTGAGCTTTTAATCAAACCGCAACAGTCGTCGCCCTGCCTGAGGTGTCCGTATGTCTATATTATTGAGGAGCTCCCTTTTAAGGCAAGTGTCTCCCTGAGATCCCTTCTTACGGCTCCTAAAAGCCATCCAATCATAGGCCTCCTCCAATGTCTTTATACTTTACTAAAAGCATCACAACTATTGCCTGGTCTGCTTCCACAATCTGCCGTCGGCGTCTGAAAGCCACAATCGATGACGTCGATGGAGAAGCAGCAGGGGCACCCGAAACAAAATAACATTACAATTCAATAAGAAACCCCAGACCAGGAGGAGCCCAGGACCAGGCCCAGAACTTCGACTGTATAATGGTAGTGCAGCTGCGAGTCGATTACGATGTCGACCCGGGCCAATTGGAATGCACAGAAAAAGAAAAAGTGCAGTGTAAGTTATGAGTTTTTTAAACTTTGATTTGTTGAACAAATTGTCATATAAAAAAATATAAATAATATCGACTCAAAGAACTGTATTATAGATTTAACCAGAAGCTCGTATCGCTATGAAGGAGTTATTTCCAACCCCATAAATCATATATATTCTTGATCAGCATCAACAGGTGAAACTTTCTAGACATGTATGAAAAAAAATCAATTTTTGTCGCTTTTATCAAAATTTTATAAGGGGTTACATCGTTAACATTTTTAACATTGTTGTTATTTGCCACCACTGTTTTTCGGTGATTTCGGCGGCTCCACCTAGCGGATAGCTGAGAAAGCAGCAGCAGCAGCAACAAGAAAAACAAAGGCGAACTGCTGTTGATTTTGACCGCCGCACGAATATTTGTTTGTTTTTGGACAGCCGCTGTCTCTCGCGGCCTGCCGCCACCCACCCTCCCCCCTTTTTACCTGTTCTCTTCAGTCTTCTGTTTGTGATTGCGTTAGGCCAGAATGGGGGCATAAAAGGAGAAAGAGGTCCATATTACTTTGCACAAATTATTAACAATTTTCACAATTAATCACTAAAAACATAACTTCCAAGTGGGGAACGAAAGAAAAACCGAACCGATCGCGCCGACAATTTTTTTCGTTTGCAAAATGGCAAAATATGGCGAAAGAGAAAATCCCCAAAAATCGAGAGACGTAGCAGAGAAAGGAGCAGAGAATCCAGGACAGTGCGACAACGACGCAATGAGTTAAATCAACAGTGATGGCTAATAAAAAGCTATATTACGAAAGCTCAATTTGTCCCACAAATATTCTTATATACATATATATATTGTTATTCTTTTAAAAAATAAATCCATATACACAATTTAGTTTATTATTTTTGTCTAAACTGAACGTTATCTTTATTATTTAACTAAATCCTGATATAAGTCAATGGTACATTTAGCTAAAACAAGGTACTAGGTGACAACACTGAGAAACCGCCAAGGCAGATTGAGCGCCAAAAAGTCTGCTCGAAACTCTGGACATTCAGTGGCGGCTAAAGGGGGATCAGACGGGCAGCATTGCAGCAGAAGCCACACCAATAGATCGGGAATATAATTTATTTCATGTTATAACAACCATAAAATAATGTAATTAAAATTATTTGATTCACGATCCCCCTCAATAAGAACTCTGTATACGCCCCTGTGGTCATTTTTTAAAGTCTGAGCGCGATTGCACTATTCTAACGGTGCATTCGGAGAGCGGAAATACTGGCCAAAGGAAAATAAGGTAGATACCGCGTTTTTTACGTATTCGCTCTGAAAGTCCGAGAGAGAGAGAGAGTAATATTCTAATTATGCTCCGGGAGAGCCGAAACAACGACCAAAAGCAAATTAGGCTTAATTCGCGCGTTTTCCTCGAAGTGAAAAAAATTAAAATCAAAATAGTACATTAATTTATTAGAAAAAAAACAATATTAATGCATTATCGGTTAGCTAAATCTCTAGGCAGCGTATGTAGTTCTGATTTAAGATATGAACGGCCAATTTAAGCAATATAAACAGTTTTCTTACGCCTCAACTGCAAGTGGAGTTTTACATCTGAAATTCAATGCAGATTAAAGTGGTTTAATAAAACTAAATAAAGCTACTCCACACGTGTGCATTATAATTATTAGCAAACAATATTTGCCTGGCTGTTTTTTATTAAGAAGCCGCCGACGCAGGAGCGCCAAGATGTCTGCTCGAAACTCTGGCCATTCAGTGGCGGCTACAGGGGGCTCAGACCATGGCGATCGGACCCCCCGCCCACCAAAAGAACGTAAATATAATTGTTTTTATTTTTTAACAACCATACCATACTGTATTGAGAATTTTGTTATCTACTTTGACCGGGCCCCCTTCATAAGATCACCGTTCACGCCCCTGTGGTTATTCTCAAATTATGAGCGCGATTGCACTATTCTAACGGGGCTTTGGGAGAGCGAAAATACTGGCTAAAGGAAAATAAGGTAGCTACCGCGTTTTTTTACGTATTCCTTGTGAAAGTGCGAGGGAGAGGGCACTATTTAAACGATGCTCCGGGAGAGCCGAAGCAAGGGCCAAAGGCAAAATAGGCTTAATTCGCGCGTTTATCTCGGTGTGAAAACATTAAAATCAGTGAGTCGTCGGGCTTAATTGCAAAATAATACCTTCATTTATTAGAAAATAACAATATTAATGCATTATCGGTTAGCTAAAGCCTTAGGCAGCGTATGTAGTTGTGATTTAAGATATTAACGGCCAATTTAAGCAATATAAACAGTTTTCTTACGCCTCAACTGCAAGTGGAGTTTTACATCTGAAATTCAATGCAGATTAAAGTGATTTAATAAAACTAAATAAAGCTACTCCACACCTGTGCATTATAATTATTAGCAAACAATATTTGCCTGGCTGTTTTTTATTAAGAAGCCGCCGACGCAGGAGCGCCAAGATGTCTGCTCGAAACTCTGGCCATTCAGTGGCGGCTACAGGGGGCTCAGACCGTGGCGATCGGACCCCCCGCCCACCAAAAGAACGTAAATATAATTGTTTTTATTTTTTAACAACCATACCATACTGTATTGAGAATTTTGTTATCTACTCTGACCGGGCCCCCTTCATAAGATCACCGTTCACGCCCCTGTGGTTATTCTCAAATTATGAGCGCGATTGCACTATTCTAACGGGGCTTTGGGAGAGCGAAAATACTGGCTAAAGGAAAATAAGGTAGCTACCGCGTTTTTTTACGTATTCCTTGTGAAAGTGCGAGGGAGAGGGCACTATTTAAACGATGCTCCGGGAGAGCCGAAGCAGGGGCCAAAGGCAAAATAGGCTTAATTCGCGCGTTTTTCTCGGAGTGAAAACATTAAAATCAGTGAGTCGTCGGGCTTAATTGCTAAATAATACCTTAATTTATTAGAAAATGACAATATTAATGCATTATCGGTTAGCTAAAGCCTTAGGCAGCGTATGTAGTTGTGATTTAAGATATTAACGGCCAATTTAAGCAATATAAACAGTTTTCTTACGCCTCAACTGCAAGTGGAGTTTTACATCTGAAATTCAATGCAGATTAAAGTGATTTAATGAAACTAAATAAAGCTACTCCACACCTGTGCATTATAATTATTAGCAAACAATATTTGCCTGGCTGTTTTTTATTAAGAAGCCGCCAACGCAGGAGCGCCAAGATGTCTGCTCGAAACTCTGGCCATTCAGGGGCGGCTACAGGGGGGTCAGACCGTGGCTATGTTATAAGTTTTCAAACTTCGATTTGTTGAACAAACTGTCATATAAAAATATTAATAATATTGACTCAAACAACAGTATTATAGATTTAGTTAGAAGTCTTTAGCTCTGTGAAGGAGTCATTTCCGACCCCATAAATCAAATATATCTTGATCAGCATCAACAGGCGAATCGTTCTAGGCATGTATGAAAGAAAATAAATTTTTGTCGATTTGATCAAAATTTACATCGTTAAAATTGTCAAAAAAAATAAAAATTTTTTAATTTCTTTTCATTTTAAGTGGAGTATGCAGATTTATTGGTTTAACAGAAACTTGCATAGCACAGCTTGCCGAATTAAAATTAATGCTTTTTTGGCTAAGTTATGAGTTTTTTAAACTTTGGTTTGTTAAACAAATTGTCATATAAAAATATAAATAATATCGACTACAAAATGGTATTATAGATTTAGTCAGAAGTCCGTAATGTGTGAAGGAGTCATTTCCGACCCCATAAATCATATATATTCTTGATCAGCATCAACAGGCGAATCGTTCTAGGCATGTATGAAAGAAAATAAATTTTTGTTGATTTTATCAAAATTTTATAGGGGGTTACATCGTTAAAATTGTCAAAAAAAAAGAAAATTTTTTTAATTTCTTTTAATTTTAAGTGGAGTATGCAGATTTATTGGTTTAACAGAAACTTGCCGAATTAAAATTAATGCTTTTTTGGCTAAGTTATGACTTTTTTAAACTTTGGTTTGTTAAACAAATTGTCATATAAAAATATAAATAATATCGACTAAAAAATGGTATTATAGATTTAGTCAGAAGTCCGTAATGTGTGAAGGAGTCATTTCCGACCCCATAAATCATATATATTCTTGATCAGCATCAACAGGCGAATCGTTCTAGGCATGTATGAAAGAAAATAAATTTTTGTCGATTTTATCAAAATTTTATAAGGGGTTACATCGTTAAAATTGTCAAAAAAAGAAAATTTTTTTAATTTCTTTTCATTTTAAGTGGAGTATGCAGATTTATTGGTTTAACAGAAACTTGCATAGCACAGCTTGCCGAATTAAAATTAATGCTTTTTTGGCTAAGTTATGAGTTTTTTAAACTTTGGTTTGATGAGCAAATTGTCATATAAAAATATAAATAATATCGACTAAAAAATGGTATTATAGATTTAGTCAGAAGTCCGTAACGCTGTGAAGGAGTCATTTCCGACCCCATAATTCATACATATTCTTGATCAGCATCAACAGGCGAATCGTTCTAGGCATGTATGAAAGAAAATAAATTTTAGTCGATTTTATCAAAGTTTTATAAGGGGTTACATCGTTAAAATTGTCAAAAAAAAGAAAAATTTTTTAATTTCTTTTCATTTTAAGTGGAGTATGCAGATTTATTGGTTTAACAAAAACTTGCATAGCACAGCTTGCCGAATTAAAATTAATGCTTTTTTGGCTAAGTTATGACTTTTTTAAACTTTGGTTTGTTAAACAAATTGTCATATAAAAATATAAATAATATCGACTAAAAAATGGTATTATAGATTTAGTCAGAAGTCCGTATTGTGTGAAGGAGTCATTTCCGAACCCATAAATCATATATATTCTTGATCAGCATCAACAGGCGAATCGTTCTAGGCATGTATGAAAGAAAATAAATTTTCGTCGATTTTATCAAAATTTTATATTTTATCGTTAAAATTGTCAAAAAAAGAAAATTTTTTGAATTTCTTTGCATTTTAAGTGGAGTATGCAGATTTATTGATTTAACAGAAACTTGCATAGCACATCTTGCCGAATTAAAATTAATGCTTTTTTGGCTAAGTTATGAGTTTTTTAAACTTTGGTTTGCTGAGCAAATTGTCATATAAAAATATAAATAATATCGACTAAAAAATGGTATTATAGATTTAGTCAGAAGTCCGTAACGCTGTGAAGGAGTCATTTCCAACCCCATAATTCATACATATACATAAATGATCAGCATCAACAGACGAATCGTTCTTAGAATCTATGAAAAAAAATTTATTTTTGAGAATTTTGTCAATATATTTTTTTTTTGTTAAAATGGTCAAAAATAGTTAATTTTGTTGCATTTTAAATGAAGTATACAGATGCATGTAGGAAAGATAATACATTTTTGTCGATTTTTTCAGCGTTTTATAGGGGAATGCAAAAATTGGCAATAATTTTAATATTTTGACATTTTAAATGAAGTATGCAGATTTATTAATATAAGCTTAATAAAAACTCGCATGGGACAGCTTTTCGAATTAAAATATATGCTTTTTTGGCTTAGTTATGATTGATTAGAAGCTCGACCGCAAATCCAATGACAAACTGCTGGAGTATACAAACTTCAGATTCCCGAAGTTAGCTTCCTTTTTTTTTTAAGAAAGAATTCGAGTAATTTGAAATATTTCAGTTAATTTTACACATTTTTTTTTTTTGCCGTGCAGCGCTGAAGCAGCAGCAGCCAGCCTGTCTGCACCGGCAATGCGAACAAATTGTTGTTATTGCCGCCGATGTTGGCCAGCAATTGCAGAAATCATCAGAGCGGCCTGGAACATGTAATTTTCATCTCCGATGGTGGCAGTTGCACTGTTGCCAGTGTCGGGGCGGACGGTTGCCCCGACGGCGGTTTCTTTGAGCTCTGAGCGGGGCACTCGGCCTTATGCACTGGGCGCACTCGGCACTTGGCCATTTTAAGCAAGCGTAAAAATATGCTCAAGCGTCAGTCACAAGATTCGGAAATGTGGATCGCAGAAAAATGTGATTACAACGGAGTGCTTTGATTATTTATTAAATAATGCCAGGTCATTCCAGTGATCATCGAAGGGCGATCGGCGATCAGTCTGAGACTGAGCCTGGGTCTTAATCTGAGCCCAGTTTGATCAGGTTGCACAAATTGAATGTTATTTTAAAAAATGCGCGCACGTAGTTAGTATACGTGCCATTTGGTATGGCGACTGGCAGAAGATGACCAATCCCGGCCCTGTCTAGGGGAACCGATGGGTTCGGAGGCAACTCTGCGGAGTGGCATGGCGCGCGAAGATTCTTTGATCATTTTACGCTCATTTGCCGGCACATACACTGGCAAAGCCACTGACACCCGATGATCTTTAGCATATTTTACGCTCAACTTGTGATCAAACCGTAACTTTGGTGTCGTACCTGCTCGGCAGGATGGCACTGCGGGGATGTCCAGTGGGGGCCACCAGAGCGGATGAGTCATGAACCATTCGGCTGTACTATCCATCAGGGTAACTAGCCGGCTATGATATATTTGCATACTAGCATTGCTTGGGAAAGTTGGCGAGAGCAGTTCGCGGTGAACTCCGGCCTGGCTTTGGTTTTGGGAAGAGATGGAGCTGGAGCTGAAGCTGTGGCTGGAGTTGGAGTTGGAGCTGGAACTGGCGATGGCATTGCTATGCTTCTTTTTGCCGTTGTGTCTGTGCCATTTTTGCTGAACATCACTTTGCCTTGGCTTATATTTTATAATTTTTATTTTTATCTTTATTGCCATTGTTATTGTGCACGTTGGCAACGTTATTTTCTGTGTTATTTCCTAGCGAGCACAGCTTTGTGCTTCGCTTTGATCTTTCGCCGAAGCCGATGCCGATGCCAATGCCGACCCGGCCAACTGGCATTAGTAATTGTAATTGTAGCTCCGTATTGTGCTCGTACTCGTACTTTCGAGCTGATTCGCTTACAGTTGTCTTCGGCTGCTTTTCTATTGGAACAAAAAGTGAGACAAGCGTTTGTTATTATTTCAATTGTTGGTAATTTCTATAACTCAAAAGCTCTCTCCCCCCTCTGTCTCTCGCCCAACACGTTTCCAGCCTGAAATTTCCCAATTTGCTACGATAAATGTTCGTAAAAAGTGTTATGTCCAACTCGGAGCTCCGTTCCAAAAAAAAACCTTTTGTGGAAACTACGATGCATTCGAACTATTTAATTTGGAACACCCCCAAGCATTACCACTACGGAATATGCATGACTTTGTGAACGAGTGGAAAAAACGAATTTCCACGACTTCCCTTATACAAACAACCCAATCATTTAAATGAATTATATTTCGCGCCACTAAATGTGATTCCCATGCCAGAGAAGGGTCGTGAACAATGTGCGAAAGGATGCAGCAGTTAATTCCAGTCGCCATCGAAAAACTGGAAGGCATCTAGCTCGGGGTGCGATGCAAAAGGAGCTGGGTTCTAGGACAACATAGCCACCACCACTACTGCCATCAACTAGCTGATAGGCGCGCAAATTGGCGTGAAGCGTACAGAAATCACGGGGAAAAGGACAAAGACGGGAGCATTATTTTTCAACAGATCTAAAATGAAACATTTTTTGACACATTCCCTGCTGCCGGCTCCCAGCTGCCCTAGGCCTAGCCCTACCCTGATCCCGCCAAGGGGAGGTCCTGGCAGACCATGCGCCCAAGTGTCGGAACGGGACGAGGCGACGGGAATGGACGACTGCAGCTTGCTTAGCGGAAAGATGGATTATTTTTACGCTTATTATGCTTCGATCTGCTCGGTGGATGTTTGCCTTTGGAGGTTATAAACGCTTGGTGTGACCGAGCCCAGCCTGAAATATTCCCAGTCGGAAGTACATCCATTTGGTGGTTGAAAAAATCGCACTCCCTCTGCTCCCCGAGGCAGCCATCATTAATTGCAGCAGTCCTTGCCAAAAAGGGAAGTCCGGGAATTGGCAGCCATTGAAGCCTCTTTATTAAGTTTTTACTTCTATTCTGGAAGCCCAAAAGTTAACGAAATGGGTGTCGAAAGCGGAGTTTTAAAGACCATATAGCTTTAATTCCATAACCAGGTATTCGTCACTAATAAGGAAATCGGTAATTAAAATTCGGCACACATCTCACTGTTAAATGGAGAGCCTCAGTGGGCTTATCCTGGCCGGATTGGGTGGCTGATCGTTGATAATTTGAAAATGGCCAAAAAATGCGACTACAAGATGATCTGAAAGGTGGCAGTAATAAAACGGCCCAGAGTAATGCCGCATGACCAAGTGGAATTGGTTTCGCCCACAGAGGTGACCGGGAAAAGGTACTTGGGGAGGGCCTCACATTATGTTCGTGTGCCTGCTGGCAGATTCACATCTAAGATTGTGCAGTGCCCAGAGCCTAAGCTGAAAATCCAATAAAATCTAATAAATATTGCCAAACCGTGCAGGAAAGGATCAAAGCCCGATCTTGATGTTATCCTGCGGAGATAAAGGTGAAAGAAATTGTGTCAGTGCCTCGCTTCGCAAATCCTTTCTGGCACAACATGACATGACTTTTGCCGAGTAGGCGTTTACCCGTCTTAGCACCCTCTCGGCCAACTAATCCGCTTTCATTCGGTTTGCGGCGGGCGATCGGGATCAGTTTCTTGTCGGTTTTGAGTCCGTCTAAGTCTGATGAGTTCATCTCGTTGTGGTCCTCCTGCGGCCCTTGAACTTGGACGTTTTTAAATTTCCTTGCTTTTGTCGGCTGCGGTCTGTAGTTGCTGTCGGCGGTCTTCTACGAGTATGTGTAACAAGTGCACAGGGATAATCCGTCGCACACGCGCACCTCTCGGACGTATTTTCCTGCCTCCAACTCGGAGTCCTTTTCCCTCGTTCCCACTCGCCGCTTGGCCAAATAAATAAATTATAATCTGCTTTTGTGTTTGATTTCAATCAAAATGCAGCCACGCCCCCGTTGTCTTCGTCGCTTAACTCATCTCTGGCCTGGGTCGCGGAATCCGGTCGGAGTCGGGTGCGAAGTCCCATCATAATCTTGGCCTGCGGCTGAGTCAACTCAACGTTTGACAACATGCCGTTTTCTTGTCTTTTTTCGCTCGCTTGTTTTTGTCCGCTGATCGCGCTGATCTACATAAGCGGATATTCGGATATACTGATTTCGAAAGAATTCCAAAGACACTTCCAAAGACGCTGCTCCGCGGGAAGTGGCTTAGGCAGGTCAAGAAAATATTTTGGTTGATTTTTGATTTTGGGACAATTTATGGATTAACTTTGTGATCGGCTTGAGCCAGGCCTCATATTGCTTGTGAATGAACTATTGCAGAGGTAACAAGTACAGCCTCTTTGAGCACAGGCCAACTATCAATAAAGGCCTTTTCTGAGGCCTAAAACATTATAGAAGAGTTCGCTTAGCGAACTGATTTAGAAGATCATGATCACAGCGATTGCGGTAATCGAGGAGATCACTGACCAGGCTGAGGAGAAACCAAATGCCAAGCTAAATTGCCGTTAGTTATCGCTTTGTAGTCGAGCCGACAAATCAGCGCAATGCACGCCCATTTATATTTATATCAGCGAGCAATCGACATGATCGCCATCGCCATCAACAGCCCAGAAAAGTGCAGCAGGAAAAGATCGCCCCGAGAGAACACTGGCCTATGAATCACTCTCTCGCCAGCAAGTCGGATCAAATAACATATTCATGAGACCAGGACTAGCATGTAGCCGCGGCCTCCCTAAGGCCAACACAGGCAGCATCGAATTATCCGTGGGATTACACTGATCCCCCACAGAATGAAGCACTTTGCTAGATGGGAGCAGGTCAATGGGAAACCTGGATCTCTATGTCAGTACAGATATCGAATTTAGCCGTGGCAATTGGAACAACATTGTTAGGAAGGCCTGTGGCGCAAACTGACTTCCGAATGGCTGTTATTGAAAGTATCTCAAATACTTATATACATATATATATCTTTTTCATAAATATCATACATGATTGCAATGGTCAATCATTAATTTTTGTTATATCCTTGCTTGGTTTTATAATTTAAGTTTGGAGCATGAAACGCAGTGAAGGAGTCATTTCTGACCCAATATTAATGATCGGCATCAACAGGCAGATCTTTCTAGGAATGCAGAAAAGAAAATAAATTTTTATTGATTTTTCCAAAATTTTATAAGGGGTTACATCGTTAAAATAGTCAAAAATTAACAAAAATTTTAAGTTTTTTACATTTTAAATGAAATATGCTGATTTGTTAGCATAACATTAGCAAAATGGTATGGAGTCATTTCGGACCCTATAAATCATATATATTGTTGATCAACATCAACGGGAAAATCTTTCTAGTCTTGTAGGGTATGCACATTTTGTAAACTAACATAAACTATTATAGAAAAACTTTCCGATTGAATTTTAATGAATTTTCTACTGAGTAATGGTGTATTTGGTCGGCAAGGGTATACAAATTTATATTTTCGGAAGATAGCTTCCCTTCATTATTTTTTGTTTGTTTCTAAAATATGATATTTTTATAAATCTTTTTATCTTGTACTAATTTATGTATTTATATACTTATTTTTTATTTGAATACATAGTTCAAATTGTTTAGTGTCATAAGCTCTTCAGAACTTGTTTTAATGTAAAATTGTATTCAATGGTGACCTGAGCAGTACAGAAATAGAAATAGAAATAGAAATCTCACAATGGTGACACACACAGCAAACCCACTGGCTAAGTCGGATCCAGTTCAGGTCCGTGCCGAGAGCTGCTGTCGAGGCATGGGGGATGATCGGCACACATGACTCAGTTAGCGCATAACATCGCCATTTTTGCGCTGTCCTCTGACAGATCCTTGTGAAGATCTTCCTGTCCCTCGATCGCTGGATACGGAAGCAGAAAAACGCTGCTGAAGTAAACTAAATCATAATATATTCGCAAGGAGATCTGACATTTTCTCGCTGTCCTGCCACTCTTCCGAGATCCTTGATTGGATTTTACTCCACACTAAGGAGAAGGAGGGTTGCAGAGATCGGTTTTATTGTTTCCCCAATTCGTTCCGATTGGGAGAGTAGGCCTGGCGGTGTTCATGGAGGATATGGAGGATCGGAGTCCTCAATAGCTGCAATGCATTGCAATGGAGTGCGCCGTGTTACTCATTTACAGCAGATTAGCGACGCCTTTGGTGATCGTATTGTGGCTTGGACTGGTCTGGCTGAGTCGTCAGTCGTCAGCCATCAGGGAGATAAGCACCGAGAACTAAGCCACATCTGCTGCCCGAGCAATTGGATGCGGCTCGATGGCATCGCCTCCTTCTCCACATTAGCACGGTGCATTGTTTTTTGTCGTGCGCCTATTTATTTATGGCCCAGAGCCGCCCGACCAGAAAAAATCCTCTCCTGGCTGGCTGATGCGGGGCGGGAACAATAAATTAGTTTGAGTATTCGATCATGTGTATAAGGAGTCGATGCTATCGGTCACATCAATCCGAAAGCAACTAAAATATGTATCGATTTCAAGTCCCTCATTCTATGTATGTTTATATAGGTATAGGTATAGAATCACTATTGGGGGTATATGATTCATAAAAAACGAATTATTTTTCAAATGTCATTTATAATCCCAGTCGCTTTTAAAATCTTAATCAATGTATGTAAGCAAAGAGAAAATTGCTCATAGATTTGCAACCTTTTTTAGCCGTTCGCTGTAGGAATTCGTCAAATGAATGATTATCTCTTAAATTGTGGAACCAATGCAACATCGGGTCTTTTTGAAGAATGCAATTGCTGTCCCTATAGCAATTCCATCGTGTCTGCTAAGGTTAATTGCCCTTTTATACGAAATGGGAAAATAAAAATTTATAAAAGTTAAGTAGACTTCCATTTCTTTTACTTCACACAATATAATATCGTCGTTGGCGACATCTAGTGCTCAGAAGCTGTGTAAGGACCTCTTATGGGCAGCACTTTTGAGCGGCAACATGCTGTTCCTTTTCAAAATCCAATTGGAAATTCAATAATTTGGCCCGAAAAAAGGGATACGTTTAAGTTGATGACCCCATCCATTTCTTCCCGACTTGCTCTGGCCACGGCTTCCTTAAAACAGCGGCCCTCGGACAATATAATAATTTTATCATGAATGCTCAGTGCAACGCCCACTAGCGACACGCCCCTTGTGCCCAAAGCCCAGAGCTAAATAAAAAAAAAGGAGTGCGGCTGCTCCTCCAATCTTTGAGAGGGGGAACCCAGCTCGAACGTGCTGTCATCGATTGCCAAGGGGCATCGGAGGTCGGCGCAAGAAGAGAAGTTAGCGGAGCCAACAGAGCCAGTGCGGAGCCCGAGAATCGAAGCTCCGTCAGGTGATAGGGCCGCAACAGTTTGAGCACAAGAGTCAGAGCCGAAGCCCGAGCCCCGAGCCCCCGATCTCCCGACTACATGCCCTAATGTGATTACAGACTTTAAGTTTATAAACATCGAATGGAGCTGGGGCTGCTTTGGTTTGCTCCTGGTGCAGGCATTCGCGGCCCTCCTGTTGCGTTGCAATTACGGCGCGTGCAGGCGACGCTTGTCCACTCTTATGCCCTTCATCCTGCTCCGTTCTCGTCCAGCGTCCACCTGGGGGAGTTACTCCTCTGCAACTCCCCTTTGCTGATCGCCGCTCGCCGCTCGCATCTCTCTACCCACTGCTGCGGCACATGATGAATTCTTATTAGCTGTCGTTGGCCGCGGCAACTTCAACCGCTCGGCTTCCTCATAACTTGTGCTCTATTTCTCAGCTCTCTGCTCTGCATGCCTTTGGTGGGATCAAAATCTGGATCTCCCTTGAGCTGTCTGCGGTCCGTTGTCAGTTTCTGCTGCCGCGCTGTCTGCCTTGTCGATGCCCAGCCACGTATCAGTTGGCTGGGATCAGGCAGGGTTTCGTGTTCCTTCACCTGGCCAAGGGCACGCGCAAATCCCTAATGGAATTCGCCCCAAAATGGGCATGTGAGAAGCGAGGCCAGATTTTCTTCTCTGCCATCGAGAAAGCCCAGACCATTCGTTACAGACGATAATTAACACTACCTAAAACACTGTTTAAGGTATAGATAGATACATTATATTTTAAACAATTAGTTCATTAATAATCGCAAGCCATTACAATCACTCGTTGAGGTGGACACCTTCGCCATTCACTTGAATAGTGATTTGGTCACTGTGGCCGCTTCCATCGGCGTCTCTCGCCCGGTGAGCCTGCTGGGGGGCAGGAGCATGCCTGACCAGGGAGCGCAAGGAGATCTCGTCGCTCTCTCGTCTTATAAACCGACGCCGCGTCCTGGCAAAGTCGAAGGTCTCACGCTGCCTCTGCCGGGATTGGGCGTAGGAGGCGTCCGTCAGCTGCTGCAGGGTCTGCGAGGAGCTGGTGCGCCGCATCTGGGGGACATCCACCACCGTCTGGTGCTGAGACTGCCCTTGGACAGCAGACCCTTGGACAGAGGGCTGGCGCTGGCGGCCACCAAAGCATCCCGTTGAGTACCGCCCATCTGCAGAACGAGAGCGCCGGTGACGGGCGGACTCCCGCGCGCTAAGAAGTTGCTGGAAGAAGAATTAAGTCACGGAAAACAAATTTTAACCTTGTTTTAATAGAGCATAGCCTACCTGCTGCATCTCTTCCTTGCGCAGACGTCGCAGACCCTGCTGTTCCTCCAGTTTGTTGCTCATCAGGCACATCCAGTCGCGGGCTTGCCTCAGCGACAAGGAGCTCTGAGATCGCTCGGGCAATCGGCTGGGGAAGAGCACTTCACGAGCTCCTACCACACTGCCGGTATCCATGACAAATACTCGAGGAAAGTCGATTACAAGATCACGACTCCGAATGAGATCCGCTAGAGCTCTGGGCCGAACTGGAGCTTGTCCGGACACGGGCTCAAGGGCAGAGGCGCCTTCTGCATCCACAATTGCCACCCGCTCTGGCGGGTCTGGCTGGTATTCCAGGATACTCTCCTCACTGCCTAGAAACTACAATAAGAAGTGTCCTTCTATTTCTAGTTTGTCAACAGGTAAAAGGTGATACGATCACAAGCGACTTTAAAAGACAAGGAAGCGGCGACTCTAAGAGATAAAGAAGAGGCGACTCTTAAGCGTTTTCAATTTACAGAATTCAATGTTTATTTTTGGTTGCTTCTTATAAATGTTTGAGTCCACAATTCATTAAAGGGGCTTAGCAAAGATAACCTGTGTATTTTACTGTTGTTCTAACTGATCATCATGGTCTTGTTATACGGTTTATGATAAACTACGTAAACGAAACATACAAAATAAATTGCGGAAAATAACCAAAAACAATAGGTATTAATACAAATAAACACAGAAAACATTATGTGACTACAACTAAATTCAAACAGAATTCTCTCTCTCGCTTTATTTCATTTGAACAACTAAAAGCAAATACTTTGGCACCTTTGATAAAACTTTGATAAAAACTAAGGCATAAAGTGCGCTGAGTGTGCTATTGGTTTACATTCTATTTATGTTATGTGTGTGTAATCGGCAGAGTTTCTGAGCTTTGACTAGCAAAAAAGTCGCGGATTTTGCTAAAACTTATTGAATTCAACATTATATCTCTGCTACAGCTATATGATATAGTCATTTATAATTATTGGTATTGTTGTAGTATTTTAGGTAGGCATAGTTATTGTAGTACTAGCAAGGTTTTTCTCTCATCAACGATTATCGACAATCCGTACTCTTATATAGACCTTAAACATTAACCTTAAATCCTAAGCGATTCAAGTTAATTCAAA
Organism: Drosophila serrata; assembly: GCF_035046125.1. Taxonomy (NCBI): domain Eukaryota; kingdom Metazoa; phylum Arthropoda; class Insecta; order Diptera; family Drosophilidae; genus Drosophila; species Drosophila serrata. Next base: position 241,076 of record NW_028257232.1, on the reverse strand, counting down.
ATTCCGTTTTCAAGTTAAACTTCTAGCGGTTGCTTAATTACATATAAATGTGCGTGGGGTCTTGTAAAACTAAAATTAAAGTCTTCATATCAGCACTGTTAAGTACACAGTTGTAAAGTTTCTGAGTTTATATACAAATGAGTGAATATACCATGTTCTAAAAACCCTTTACGTTACTCTCGATCGATCAACACTTGTTCTTTATCTATTTTGGAGCACATTGTGTGAAACTGTTGTCCCTTATGATCAGCCATTAAGGCCAGGATCAAACCAGCCATTGCTTTCTCAGTCAAGTCAATCCACGTTATACTGGGAAATTGAATCTACGAACGTAAGCATTACCTAAATTCACACAGAGTATCTCTCCCAGTTAAGAACACAATTCAAATAATATTCATTCATCGGTCATGGGGAACCTCAACTGGCTTCGATGCAGGGCCTTGCCGAAGCAAGGTGAACATTAGTCTGGTTGCTAGATTCTCGAATCTAGTTGGGGGCTATAACCTACTATACTGCTCCGTTTCGAATACAGCTGTTAGAATGTCGTATCTTAGACTTAGACGTACTTGGGTGGCTTGAGATATTCTAAACATCAGTCACCTGATGGCTGGCAGTACAAATAATAGCATGCGGCATTGTGGCGGGAGCGGAGTTGCGTCGGCCCCGCTCCACCGCAGCCTGCTGCTGGTTATGCTGATGCTGATACGGAAGCGGCTGTAGCTGCTGCTGGTTACTACTGCTAGGACTACGACTACGCGGGAGGTAATGACTAGGAGCAAGGCTACTGATGGTGCTGGCCTGCAGTTGCTGAAGGGGCTGTGGCCCCTGGCCCTGCGGCAAGGCCACTACAATGACTGGCACCACCTCCTCGATGGAGGGTTGTTGTTGCTGCGCAACAGCCACGGCGGCAATGGGGGATGTGTGCTGCGGGCTGGGCGTCTGATAGATTTGGTCACCCACCACATATCCATAGAACTTTAGCACGTCGAGCTTGCACATAGGACAAGTTCGGTGCTCGATCAGCCACGGATCGATGCAGTTTTTGTGGAACTCGTGCCTGAAAGGATGTTTTTGGTTAATGTAGCTCTACTAAGAGATATATAGCTAGTCCCTACTTGCAAGGTAATATTCGAATGGTGTCTGTCGGCTTGTAGGCTTCAATACATATAGCACAGCAGTCGCTATCCAAGTCCTTCTCGTCACTGATCTTTCCCGTCTTCGTTGGTATCTTCATGATGGCCTTTTTGGTGACAGAGCATAAATTGCGCTGCGAATTGAAAGGAGGTCATAATATATTTTCAAGAAAAGTTAGTCAGCTCCCTTACCGACTGTTGGTCCTTCGCCTGCATATAGCGGAACCGCTGGATATAGTAGAAAATTAGCCAGACCAGCGAGATAATCATCAGCACAATAAAGGATATGGACACGAAAAGCACTGATGTTCTAAAAACATAAGGATATAATGTTATAAGTTAAATTTGTCTCAAAAGTCCTTAAAGCAGAAAACTTGAAGAGATTTTACTCTGAAAGTTTAGAAGATTTTTAATTTTTTAAACAAAATGGGAGTTTTTCAAATCCCTTTCCTAAAATAAATAAGGTCATAAAAAGCAAACCCAAAAGATATATAATTTCAAAACTTAATATACAGATTATTTACCCTTTAAATACTAACACAAAAAAGCTATCCGAAATTAAATTGATGCATTTTTGACTGTGACTTATAAAAAAAGCATATAAATGCACATACAATTCTTGTATTTATTTATTTTATTTTTTTTTTATTCCCATTATTTTTTACATATTTTACAAATTTACTCTGCTTTAATTGAACTGCTTGGAAACTCTACAAATTTTTCAATATTTTCCCCTTTGTTCCCGACGACCGTGTGCACTGCCATACCGACTACCAATGTACTGCTATACCGACACGTATTCAAGTACAACGTTTGGCCGCAGTGTCGCCGCCAGGGGACGTAGCTCAGTGGTAGAGCGCTCGCTTCGCATGTGAGAAGTCCCGGGTTCAAACCCCGGCGTCTCCATCTGAGCAAGGATTTACTTTTTTAACTAAAAAAAGTTATACTCGAATTTAAATTATAAAATTTATAGTTATTATTTTTAAGCAGTTTCAAAACTTTTGCTTGTCTGACTTTAATTATTATATAATATATATTAAAGTATATAATATATATGTTTAATAATTCAAAACCCATAGTAAAGGGCATACAAGATTCGGTGAAAAAATATTTTACTACAGATAAAACTTCCACTTCCCTTTACATAAAAATTTGGCACTGGATTCGAACAAGGGGACGTAGCTCAGTGGTAGAGCGCTCGCTTCGCATGTGAGAAGTCCCGGGTTCAAACCCCGGCGTCTCCAGTGCGCAAGAATATTCCTTTTTTTTTTTTTTTTTTCTTTTTCATAATTAAACATAATATTATTATTATTATTATTATTAAACAAATATTTTCCCAAATATAATAATAATTAGATTTTGTTTTATAAATGCAAGTGTTATTTAAAAAACTCTGTTTGACAGCACTATTTTTGATAGGAATATTATGTGTGATTATTCGCTAGACCAAAATAATTGTAGAATAATTTGAATCAGGATAATTTAAATTTGCAATTGATGATTATGCCAAATTATCATACATATTGAACAATTACGTTAAACCCACGGGAGTCTATGGGGACGTAGCTCAGTGGTAGAGCGCTCGCTTCGCATGTGAGAAGTCCCGGGTTCAAACCCCGGCGTCTCCATGTCCACAATAGGGAATAATCGAATTTTTGCCTTTTGTTATCTAAAAAGAAAATATTCTTTACTTTCCTAACAAGATAGCCATATCTAACTGATAAGCAAGAATGCTCTACGCAACCCCCAGGCTCATCAAAAATAAAAATAAAAACAAAATACATAAATTCCATGAAATACATGCATACCAATGGATGAGGGATAATATAATCTTAATTATTTGTATTTTGATAACTCACCGATTTAAACTGCTGACGGTACGAACGCCCCGCCTGCCCTCGATGATGGACATTGTCACGTTATAGCCCTGATCGAGCGTCATGGCCAAATCCTGTCCAATATTCTGATAAGTTATGACCGCAGCTATGTTTCCTGCAGAAGTGGTAATTCACTTAATTAGTAGCCCCAGCTAAACCAGCAGGACAATGACTAAACTTACTTGTCTTGCCCTTGATCTGCATCTTCTCTAGCTGCATCACCTGCTTGTCATTGTAGATAATGACTCCGGCGGCGTTCTGTTGGTAGACATGCTTGACCTTTTCCTCGAAGGTGCAGCGTCCACGCCGAACCAAGGCAATCCAGGTCACGCCCTTTTCGGGTGTGGGGGCTCCCATAGTGCCCCTGATGTAGGGCGTGCAGGCAAAATCGTCGTTGACATTGTCCGTGGCGCTGATGTGCACCAAACGCCCGGTGATGTTTAGCACCTTACCCTCGCCGTAGCGAGCCTGCTCCTGCGGAAAGTCCATGCTGCACAAGATGTTGCTGTGGTCCACATATGACCAGTTGAGAAAGGCATAGTTGTAGACGTCCACTGCAATACGGTCCTCGATGCCGGCGAAGCTGAGGGTGCCATTCCCCGGCCTAAAATAGCGCTCCAAGTCCTGGTTGGCGATGGACATAGCAGCCACAAGAGTGGTGGTTGTGGTGGTGGACGTGAGGTGCGGAAGACCGCCGGACAGCAGCACCAGGCAGGCCATCAAAAGCATTTCCCGTAGATACATGACGCGGGCGTGGATGGGGTTATTTCCGACTAATCGCAATCCCTCTTTGTCGTGACTGAGCGAGTGTGTTTTTGCACCTGAAACCAATGGGTAATGTGAGTGTTAGCCAAATTATTGGAGGGTTGCAACTATCGCCGCACCGATAAACTTCGGTTCCTATATTCACAAGCCAGTCCGGTAGTCATTTATGAGAGTTTATTTCAATACTTTTATGATGGGGCTGTCTAATCCGATAAGCACCGTATCGCTACTGCGCACCAGCTCTGATAATACACAGCGACAATTATAGTTCCCGCTTACCCTTAGTATGGAATGATAAGAATGATAAAATATGTTTTCCATATTTAAACTCGTAGTAAATGACATATCCAGGGCCAGAAATGGCACACATATTGCGGTTCTTGAGCTCTCCGAGGTCCGCAAAACCGAACATAAGGCCAGGATGGAGCGTGGGCGAGCGACTGACATTGAAAAGTGGTTCGTTCGTTGGGACATGAAACGCGAATCTGGTTCAGACAGCAAATGACTCTACCTCCACGTCCAAGTCGGAATACAAAGGGGACAATTTGCATATGGATATTCTTTCACTGAAGCCCAGACATGGCCCAAGACACCTACTCAGATTTCACTTTTGGCTCTTCAAGGTACTGTCGTAAATAACATTTTATGCACATTCTGTTTATCATCCATAACTAGAGGAAAGATTAAAAAAGTGCATGTCTGCATGAGCCACTGTAAACAAGAGTGTATACGCGAAACGTGGGTGTGCCGTTGGGGATTCATCCCGTAACTACTTTGATACGGAGCCAATATGTGAGGGACAGACGAGGGAATTGTCCACTAATCGGAACAGCTTAATCATTTGATTGCAGTTTGCTATTGAAATTCCTGGTGCTGACCTTGATGCAAGAATCCAGCGAAGTTAACATCATTATTTAAATTTTTATTTCTTATTTTATTTGTCCGTTGTTCGCGCTTAGGTGTTTTTGTTTACTTTTGAATGGACAATCAATTCGGTGGCGCATGTTGCGGCTATTGCACTTCTGTTTATTTTTAAAATTCCGCTTTTATTATTTTGGCCAATTGCCAGCGTCCAACGAAAAGCCTTTGCATACAAATAAATAAGCCAGAACAGTTCACAATGGAATATATACATACACCCACACACACTTGAGGCGTTTATACTTTTTTTTGTGGGACTCTAGCCATTTCTAATAAATTTCTTTGTTTACTCTCACTCAAGCAGATCCACAGGTGGTGGCTGTAGCTCTTCTGAGTGTATATTTTATATATTTTTATATTGTTCGTAGCTATTACGAGTGCGAATTTCACAAAGAAGAGCACACAAAATAGACGCAGCACATAACATAGAAGACAAAAAACTATAAATATAAATAAAGATAGAGCTAAAAAAATAGGCAGACACGACGAGATTTGCATTTTTATTTGTTTCCTTTGCGAAACGTGATCCGCTTAAACGTGTCTCGAGTGATAATCGCATAGTTATATTTTATTTATGTTTATTAGTAGCGGCTGACCAGAGGGTATGGCTTGAGGTAATTGTGTCTAGAAAATACGAAATATTTCTAACAGAGAACGAGGAAATGCAAAGGTAATTAGTTGACTATAATTGTGTATGAATTTACCAGGGTATTGCTTATAAAATGCTTCTAAAAATAGGAATATTTAACAACGTCTGCATATGTATTTAGTAATTTGTCTAATCACAAAGTTTATTTATTATGATAAAAAATAGGACGGAAGCGGAATTGAGAAATCTCCATAATATTTCAATACGATTAGATCGGTATTTAAGTTCCTTGAATGCCAATTTAAGTTTGGAACTTTTCTTGTTTTGCGACAATGTGTTTGCTTTGGTATAACTAATTTATTTCTTTCAAATAAATCAAACATAATTCTTACGGTATTATGAATGATTTGATTAATGGATTATTGAGAGATTTGCTAGACTAGGCAGACCTACCTATTGTTATTGTTTTAAAGCAACAACAACGGAAGTTTTTCCACATTAGCGCATCTATCCAAATGTAAACAACATTTGATTTAACGTGTCAGTGACTTTGATGCATTTCAATGCACTCTGATGGGTCTGGAGCATTTCGCTAAACTTCAAACCGACTGTACGGTTTACTCTGAATGTGGAATACTTATTACAATGGAAACTCACAACAGGTGCGTGTAATTGTTAGGACAACTGTAATGGCACGGCGATATGAAACTCGTACCGCAACGATTATGGGTTTAATTTATTCAGCCCGATATTGTAGCTGTATTTATTGTTGGGCATACACAATGACTATTACAAAAAAACAGCAATGATTGCAATTATTGTTGCAAGTGAACAAGAGATGGAGGAGGCATCATGCAAACGCCAAAGAAAAATGGAATGGAACAGCAATTAGCATGTTGAAAGCAGACCGAATTATCCAGAGTTTAATTAAATTTGCGTCATTTAACGTCGCAATTGGAGCAGACCCGCCGCTCAGACTAAACCATATAGAAACTTTCATAGAATTATTCTGGAGAGCTCGATCCATGATCTTGTACTTATTACTTTCAATATGAAACTGTTCTAGTAGTGAAATTCTCAATTTATCCCAGGCAACGTCTATATATACAAAACCAGCAATTGCCTTATCACGGCTGCACGGAAAACAGTTTCCCCGATCTGCTACAGAATAGCGACAGGCAAAATGAGCAAGGTGGTGGGAGGCTGTATATGTTCGCTCTCTAATATGTTTCAAGAAGGAAATGATGCAGCCTGTCGGAGTCCGAAGCACACGACACTCCACTTCACCCGCATCTGTGTCTCTGAACAACAAGGGCACCCTGTACTCGGTGACGTTGCTGGCGGTGGCTGCTGCCTCGCTTGTTTGCAGATTGCAACATCTGTGCAAGCGAGAGCCATTTAAAACATACGCCAGCACATGTTGCCACAAACATTCTGATATTCTTTTTTGAACACGAAGGTATGTGTGTATAAATAGTGGTATGCCTGTGTGTGCGGAGCCTCCCACACAACGACGAGGGTCTTAGTCCTCCTCTTTATATGCTTCTAAAAATATTACTCGCCACACATTTTTGACTCCTCGGCGGGATGCTTGAACTTCAATTTGTCGTTCCTCGAGCTCCCGCACATAAATAATTTACCACACTGTCTACCTAATTGCTCGAATATTTGTCACTTTGCGTTTAAGTTCTTTCCAGAGCGTTTTTAGAATTTATTTAAGAAAATGTTTTATTGAGCAAGGCGCAAAATATATTCCTTCGAAGTCTGGGGCAAAAATATAAAAATAAAATAATTATTTAAACGTAATAATACTATAAGGGAAGAGCTCTCGACCAAGAACGCAACTTCTTAAATTGCTTATTTAATTTTGACCCAAGATGAAGTGCCCAAGGCCCAAGGAAAGCAAATAAAGTAAAAGTTCAAATGGAGCTGTTGAGAGTTCATCTTGAGTTGCCCGAACTTCTTGACTCTTCGAGCCTGTGTGCGACTGATGACCACAATTCATTTTCAGAGAAGTTCAAAGCAACGTCATCGATAGAATTGCCTCACATTCTCCGGGTCGGGTGGCTGCGCCCCTACCCAGGCAGCTTCTAATTACTTGCCAGCTGTTAAGAGAATTTAGCCATTAAAGAAGCCCCCGTTCTCTCAATTTCCTCACTTTTGCTTTCAATTGTTTCTGCTCAGAGGGAACGGGAGGCTCTTGTCTCTTGGCCGTCTGCCCAATTGGCAGTACTCATTTCCACTTGGCAAGTGCATTTTAATGTCACTCTCGCTGCAAATTATCTTGCTGCCATTCATCAGGGCTACACAATCCAACTACCAATCTGCTATTTCCATGTCATCATCGCTTTCGCAAGCCGTAAATGGTCCAAAATGGATTTTGTTCCAAGTGCTAGCGCAAGGGAACTTCAGAGGCATCGCATGGCTCATGCTCTGCTCCGCTACTCAGGGAAAGGACGCCAGAAAAGTAGCACGGGTTAATGAGCCAGATTTCTAAGGCCTTGGCCAACTCATTCGTCTTGGGCATGAATACGTTTCTGTTACATTTTAACTCTTATTGGCATTCTGTGTAGCTTGGGACTGAAGCCAAAAATTACTCTTTAGAATTGTTTAGAATTGCCATAAAACTGCTGCACAGTGGCTGCCAGTCCAGGGACGGGGGAAGGGGAAGCCTTCTTCGGAAGGCATGCTTCTAATAAAATAATGCATTTGGCTGGCTGGCCGCCTGGCTGCTCGAGTGCAGGTATCAATACAGACACGACCATAAAAATATTAACACCCGCTACTTGGGGGCCACGAGGCTCCCCAGAGTCACGTTTCTGGGCGCTGGAATGGGTGGAAAGGTACAAATAAAGCTGCAATGCACTATCGAGTTGTTATTTCTTTTGTGTTGTGTTTGTCGGGAAGGCAGAGAACATGTGTAAGCCAGCGCCGGCAACGACGTCATAAATCTTTACACACCTTCGCCGTACTGTCCACCCACGGCCTACCAACCTCGTGTCCCCTTGGCCACATGCACCCCTTTCGCTTGGTGCCGGACGGAAGCAGACTTGGGTCGGCATTTTTCTAGCCCCTTTTAGCTCCTTCCTGTTGGCCCCAGTCTACCATTCATTAGCCACTTGAACGTCAGCAGTGTTAAAACGTGATTTCCGCTATTTGCTGCTGGCACTGGCTTTGTACAACTATAATTGTTTAGACCGATATCGGTTTGTTTGGTGTTTAATTTGGCCCAGAAGAGCACTACTTGGGCGAGATTTCTCAGTGACTGAGATGTGTTCTGTTTAAATTTGTACTAAAAGTATCTATATTTATTATACCCTTGCAGGGTATTATAATTTCAGTCAGAAGTTTGCAACGCATTGAAGGAGGCACCTCCGACTATATAAAGTATATATATTCTTGATCACGATCAACAGCCGAGTCGATCTAGCCATGTCCGTCTGTCCGTCTGTCCTTCTGTCCGTCTGTCCGTCTGTCCGTCTGTCCGTCTGTCCGTTTCTACGCAAACTAGTCTCTCAGTTTTGAAGCTATCTCAATGAAACTTTGTAGTTAGTCTTTTATATACTCTCACTCGTATATATGTCGGAACGGGCCGGATCGGACGACTATATCATATAGCTGCAATAGGAATGATCGGAAAATTTTTACAAAAAAAATTATAGCATTTTCAGTTTTCAACAGAATTTGATCAAATTTGATATATAGCCATTTTATTATACTCTACAATTTTGTGTAAAATTTTATGAAAATCGGACTACTATATAATTGCCAGAGAAACGGTTGTTAAATGTAGAGGATCAGTAAGTATCTGTCAACAGTAAGTTCCTATGAACAGTAAGTAACTATGATCCGTAAATATCAATGAACATTAAGTAACAATGTTTAGTTAGAATCTATAACCAGTAAATATGTATGATCAGTTACTAACTTTGAACGCTAATAAACATATATATATTTATATTGTATTAATTCCTAGTGATCAAATTTTTGTTATGATGAACTGAAATTATGTAAATGTCCGTCGTTGTTTTTGTTGTTACTTACACTCTCTCTGCAGGCTTGGTGGAGTACCAGAAACAAGGCAACGGTGTTGGCAAACTTTCATTTAACACAGATTTTATAATAGTCAAAGGTTGAATTTAAACTCAAATTTAATTAAAATTAAACTGAACAAGAAGAAGAACAAAAATAATTGTGTTTGCTACGGTGCTTAAGTACAGCGGTTGAGAATCGCAGAGGAGGGCACTTTTTTGAGAGAGAGTGAATGCGAGGAAAGTATTATTTTTAAGAGAGAGAGTAAAAGAGAGGCAGACACAATATTGTTTTTTGAGAAGCGTAGGGAAGGTCTCATTGTTTATTTTTGAAGAATGAGAATTTGAGTTAGTAAACAAATGTGATAAGTCCTTAAAATTGATCAAAAATATAACATATTAAAACTCAAATTTAATTAAAAACTTTAAACTGAACAAGAAGAAGAACAAAAATAATTGCGTTTGCTACGGTGCTTAAGTACACTGGTTGAGAATCGCAGAGGAGGGCACTTTTTTGAGATTGAGTGAAAGCGAAGAAAGTATTATATTTGAGAGAGAGTAAATGAGAGGCAAACACAATTTAGTTTTTTGAGAAGCGTAGGGAAGGTCTCATTGTCTCATTGGAAACATTAAATGTAAAGGTGAATACAATCAAAGCAGGCATTTCTTTATTGTTTTTTAACACAAATATATATAATTTATATTGTATGGATTCCTAGTCATAGAAGTTCTATCTGCAAGGGTATATAAACTTTGGCGTGCCGAAGTTAGCTTCCTTTCTTGTTTTTATTTATATTTATTTATATTTGATTTGCTAAGGTTATATCGTAAGTGGGGATCACTGCCTGAGACAAAATAAGAATAATATGAGATATTGTTTAGGAAACAAATACATCAAAATTTGTAATTTCTATACTAAGCCCAGATACTTAATCATCATCTTTATCGTTTATATAGTAACATTCATTTAACTGCTTGTAACTCGTATTCTAGGATGCAAACTGACTTCCTTTGTTTACATTTAATAGCAATGTGTGTAAGATCAACAGGTCCCTTTATTTGTATTGTCAGTGCCCTGACTCTGTGTGTGTATATGTATGTGTCTCTTCCATCCTCTATTCGCAGAATTAGCGCCATCTTTTGCCCGTCTCGTGGTTTTTGCGTATTGGAATTCCAATAGAAGCTGAAGATTTATCTCTTATAGAGTGATATCCATTAGTTTGTAACTGCTTGTAACTCTAATTCCTTTGCAAGCTGATTTGATTTGGTTACCTTAAATTAGGAATGTGTGTAAGATCAACAGGTCCCTTTGTTTGTATTGTCTGTGCCGTGTCTCTATGTGTGTATATGTATGTGTCTCCTCCCTCCTGTATTCGCAGAATAAGCGCCATCTTTCGCCTGTCTCGTGGTTTTCCACTTGCCGTTTTTTAACTATCGATAGTGAAAGCTCACCAAGTAGGAAAAGCTGACTCGATATTGTCATTAATCAGTAAATTGACATCTCTAAATTCGGACATTTTGTCCTGATCGTGAAAAAATTATGTGTTCTGTGTTTTTCGATGTAAACTGCATATGTGTTATTAAGTGCGCGAGTTCGTTTGGTGTGTGTTGTTGTTGTTGTTTGCGTGCGGACTGCTGCACAATATTGATTTGTATAGTTCGCCCGGGTATTTAATCATTCTCAGGAGGAAGCCCTAGTTGGTCTGCAAACCAGCCACTCCCCCTCCCCCGCTTCCTAACGTTTTCGTAAATACGTATTGGAATCCAATAAGAGGTGCAGATTTACGTTTTATAGAGTGATATCCATTTATTTGTAACTGCTTGTAACTCTAATTCCTTTGCAAACTGATTTGATCTGTTTACCTTAAATTAGGAATGTGTGTAAGATCAACTGGTCCCTTTGTTTGGATTGTCTGTGCCGTGTCTCTATGTGTGTATATGTATGTATGTGTCTCCTCCCTCCTCTATTCGCTGAATAAGCGCCATCTTTCGCCTGTCTCGTGGTTTTCCACTTGCCGTTTTTTAACTATCGATAGTGAAAGCTCACCAAGTAGGAAAAGCTGACTCGATATTGTCATTAATCAGTAAATTGACATCTCTAAATTCGGACATTTTGTCCTGATCGTGAAAAAATTATGTGTTCTGTGTTTTTCGATGTAAACTGCATATGTGTTTTTAAGTGCGCGAGTTCGTTTGGTGTGTGTTGTTGTTGTTGTTTGCGTGCGGACTGCTGCACAATATTGATTTGTATAGTTCGCCCGGGTATTTAATCATTCTCAGGAGGAAGCCCCAGTTGGTCTGCAAACTAGTCCCTCCCCCTCCCCCCGCGTCCTACCGATTCCGCCAATGTGACATTTATAATATTATTAAATTCCAGACTTGTGTCTACGGTTTCTTTACCTTGCCTCTGTGTGTATGTGTATGTGTGTCCTCACTCCCCCTTGCCAGGAATTGGCAATTGTCTTTGCATTGCCTCTGTGTGGATGTATATGTGTCTCCACCCTCCTCACTCTCCCTTGCCAGGAATTGGTGGGATTTTTTGTCCGTCTCGTGGTTTTGCACTGTACGTTTCGATTAATTCGCATTTTGTTTTGTTTTCCATTTGTAGCTGCTTGTTCCTCTAACTCTGGGATGCAAACTGACTTAACCTACATACATATGTACATACATATGTATAATAAGCAAGGTGGGTAAGATCGACTGGTAATTTTTTTCGCTGTGTGTGCGTATATGTCTCTCCTGTCTCCTCACTCCTCCCTTCACTGACTCTTCCATTCGCAGTTTTCGCGACATTTTGTGTCCGTTTCGTGGTTTTGAACTGTTTTATAATTCGCACTTTGTTTTTGTTCGTTTTTAGCTGTTGATGTTGTTATTGTTCGCCAATCTCTAATTCTGGGATGCAAACTGACGGCTTTACCTACAATTAATAAGCGAGGTGAGTAAGGCCAACTTTTTGGTGGGAACTGATTCGTGCGTGGGGGACAACTTGACTTCGTTGTTCTTTTGCGAGAAGAGAACCGAAGTTCCTCGCATAGTTTTTCCCGAAATGTCTATTAAGCCGACGCGCTGTCTGGGCGGGAAGACCTACTCCCACAATCAATACTAATTTACCTTCTTGGCGCGCTGCTTTCCAGAGGAAGAAACAACAAAGGGAGATAAATATTTTGTTAGGCCAGACTAGAATATTATTATGTACGGATCTACAGATTTTAATGGGCTGTCTTGGGAAAACAGAGACATATATACAGGACCAAGGCGAAAGGGGGAACTGGCGTCGGGGCGCCCACGGATAGTTTCCAGACAACGCTTAACCATTTGCTGCCTTAATTAACTTGGCGCTCTTGCTGGGACTTGGATACGGCGGGATCTGCATGCACGGGACAGCTTTCCGAATTAAAATTATCGCTTTTTGGCTTTATTATGAATTTTTTAAAATTTGATTTTTAGGCAAAATTGGCGTAAATATAGATAAAATATGGTATTATAATTTTAGTTAGAAGCTTATAAAGCAGTGAAGGAATCATTTCCGACCCTATAAATCAAATATATTCTTGATCAGCGCCAACAGCTGAGTCGATCTAGGCATGTCCGGAAAAAATTAATATCTATAAAATTTTTCCAGTTTTTGCAAAAAAAGATAAGATTAAAATTGTCAAAAATTGGCAAAAAATTCAATTTTCTTAAATTTAAAAGTGAGTATGCAGATTTATTAACCTAATAAAAACTAGCATAGGAACGCTTTCCGAATTGAAATCAATGCATTTTTGGCGTAGTTACGGGTTTTCTCTAATTTGATTTTTACAAAAAATTGGCATAAAAATATACAAAATACCTACTCAAAGAATGGGATTATAATTTCAGTCATTTCCATTTACATACATTTTTCTTTGAGAATACAGATTTGTTAACGTGATAAAAACTGGCACGGGACAGCTTTCCGAATTAAAATTAACGCTTTTTTGGCTTTGTTATGAATTTTTTAAAATTTTGTTTTTAGGAAAAATTGGCGTAAATATAGATAAAATATGGTATTATAATTTTAGTCAGAAGCTTATAAAGCAGTGAAGGAATCATTTCCGACCCTATAAATCATATATATTCTTGATCAGCGCCAACAGCTGAGTCGATCTAGGCATGTCCGGAAAAAATTAATATCTTTAAAATTTTTCCAGTTTTTGCAAAAGAAGATAAGATTAAAATTGTCAAAAATTGGCAAAAAATTCAATTTTCTTAAATTTAAAACTGAGTATGCAGATTTATTAACCTAATAAAAACTAGCATAGGAACGCTTTCCGAATTGAAATCAATGCATTTTTGGCGTAGTTACGGGTTTTTTCTAATTTGATTTTTACAAAAAATTGGCATAAAAATATAAAAAATACCTACTCAAAGAATGGGATTATAATTTCAGTCATTTCCATTTACATAAATTTTTCTTTGAGTATGCAGATTTGTTAACGTGATAAAAACTAGCACGGGACAGCTTTCCGAATTAAAACGTTTTTTTGGCTTTGTTATGAATTTTTTAAAATTTGAGTTTTAGGAAAAATTGGCGTAAATATAGATAAAATATGGTATTATAATTTTAGTCAGGAGCTTATAAAGCAGTGAAGGAATCATTTCCGACCCTATAAATCAAATATGTTCTTGATCAGCGCCAACAGCTGAGTCGATCTAGGCATGTCCGGAAAAAATTAATATCTTTAAAATTTTTCCAGTTTTTGCAAAAAAAGATAAGATTAATTATCAAAAATTGGCAAAAAATTCAATTTTCTAAAATTTAAAACTGAGTATGCAGACTTATTAACTTAATAAAAACTAGCATAGGAACGCTTTCCGAATTGTTGGTTACGGGTTTTTTTCCAATTTGATTTTTAGGAAAAATTGGTCTGAAATGACTCCTTCCTTCTGACTAAAACAGTAATACCATTTTTTGATTCGATATTATTTATATTTTTAATGCTAATTTGTTCAACAAATCAAAGTTGAAAAAATCTCATAACTAAGCCCAAAAAGCATTAATTTTAATTCGGAAAGGTGTCTCATGCCCTCAAAGCGAATTGTATACGGCGAAGAGAAGAGTGTCGTGGATTTTTAATTTTCGTGTTTCAAATATATATTTTTCCCCATTCATTTTGTCCTGTATCTCTAGAACTATTTACTATTCGGCTCTTGGGCACTTGTGATTGTTGGCTGATAGTCTAAAGAGCCTTATGAAAGCGTTTAAAAAAAGTAATTATGAACTCGAGGGGACAATTAAAAGCTATTCTCTCCACACACGTTCGATAAACAGGCACCAGCTGTGCAAATGCGGGGACAACTGACTTCGGACCGAGTCACTGGCCTAGGACAGACTGCGTTAGACGAAGCTATTTGGACGACGAACTTGCTAACACTTTTCGCCAGCCACGGCGCTTGGCTCAGTTCCCTTCCCCAGCACGCGTTTCTAATTTGTCTGCCAAAAGTGTTGTCGTCGGGTCGTTTGACAGTGATAACTGCTAAGTATATTCTTTGTCTGCTTTTCAAACTGGACACATATCATGCAGCAGGTTTCAGACACTCGAATTTACTGTTATATTATCTGTATTATTAACGCTATTATTTATACTCGTATATGTTGATAGAAGATGGAAGGCCATAGAAATGTGGTTCATGCGGTTTGTTAACTTGTCGCTCGAGGCGTTTGAACTTTTAACGCTTTCCACGCTTTATTCGCATTCACATTCGCGTTCCCATTTTGTTGTTCTCTGTCTAAAGTTCATTGTTAAATCGCTTTCCCTCTCAGCTTTGTTCTTTGTCCATGTTCGGGCCAGCTTTAGCTCAGTGATTCTACTCTGGTTTGTACTCGGCTTTGTAGCCGAAACCTCGACGGGAATAGTCGAAAACAAAGCCACATTAAAGTCGACTTGCCATGATTTGTGGCGTTAGAGGAAAAGCAATAAATGTATCCAGATGCGGAACTTTACATTTATTTTGACCCTAAGTATTATCCAGTACTCTACTTTCTCCCCATATCGGGTTAATAATTCTCCGCAATTCTCCTTGAGGCTTGCTGCTTTTCACTTTCATTTGACGAAAGCGCGTGGATGGATAAACGGTTATTTAATGAGTGACAGCAATCGGTCGGCAATTATGCCATAAATGTTTGCCAATTAACATCATTTGCACTTCATCGGGCTTGTGGGAGTCTCAAGCTAAAATTTCTCACTTCTTTTTCGCCCCCAGGTAACTCTGTCACTCCAAGACAGGGCCCTTAGCCCGGACTGGTTATTGTTCAAGTTAGGAGACTTCCTGAGTAAACTCTTTTGGAAGCTAAAGTTTGGGTAACGACTGTAAAAAATCGCCCCTAATTGCTGTTATTAGCTTAATTTTGATGTGGAGTAAGCATTTGTTTACTTTGCACATATTTTTTATCGTCGCGACGCCTGTTTAGGCCTAATGAGTCACTGGCATAATTTGTAATTTTTGTATTTCTCTTTCGCGACATGTAGCACTCAGAGTGCCGTTAGGAAAGTCGATGATTAATGCCGAGCAAAGCGCCAGCTGATTTCACTGGATATTTGCGTGATAATTATCCGCAAAAGACTAGATCTAGAGGTCAGGGAACTGTGGGCCAAGTGTTTTGGCAATTGGTATTCAGTACGGCTGTTCTTCCAATTGGCAACTAGAGACAGAGATCTTCTAGGAGAAATCTGGCTTAGCTAGTCGACTTCCACTGTCCCCTACATGATTGTTTGACTGTAAAGGTCTTGTGCCGAAAACTTCTACGCTTATAATAAAACGTGTTTAAAGCTTAGCTCAAAAACTAACCGGTTATGTAATGCACTTTGGTTGAGAAAAAATCTCGGCTCAATGACATTTGCACCCTCTGTCAGGGCTAGCAGCAACGGCCCTTGCCACGATCATAAATCAAATTTCAGGCACAATCAATGCAGACTTCGGCCTAAAGCAACGCGTCGCTTTAAGTGCCATCGAAAGCACACTCTTGAGGGCCAAACAGATCTTAGGGCCGAGAAAAGTTGTGATTGGCGCCAGTCAGATACCAGCTGGGTAAACCTTTTGGAGCAAATTAAGAAATATATTTATTTGGGATTTGTTTACGATGCGATACCAGATGTAAGTGCCTGGGACTGCCCCTGCTGAATCTGAAAAGCAATTAGCAGAAAGTCCCAGGCTGATTCCACTCAATTTCGCGCAGTTATTGAACTAATGCAATAAACAATTTACGTTCGTTAACAGTTTATTAGAATGAACCGGTCGCAACTTGATTTTTTGTTCGTCTCGCTTTGGGACATTTTCACGCTTAAAAACTCGGATGACAACAAAGCTGTATTATTTAATCATTAATAAAGCAGAACGTGACTGCGACGTTGCCCACTTGCTAGTGCCAATTCGCCGACTACTTCAGGTTCCAATAAGGAAGCTGCTTGCTTACCAGTTCTCAGCCGGTCAGATCTCTAGCAGTTCGACGCGTGCCTTGTGCCTTTCACTGGCATTGGGTGGGTGACGACGGAATTCTAGTTAAAAAGTTCCTGTATCAATTAAGTCACTAGGGGTCAGGGATCCTCGAATCGGAAGTCTTTATATTGTATTTTCTTTGGGCAAGCCACTTCCCCTCGCCTTGCTCTCGAGATTTGAATTGTTTTCTGTTGTGCTGTTAAAACCTGACCTTACTACTTGCCTTATAACTTCACCCAAGCATGTGCAGATTAAAGCGCTTTTTTTAGCGATGTGCAAACGCATTACCCTCGCAGGGAAGGGAGCGCAGTGCCCGGCGAGGGACCACATGAAACCAATTACCGGGACATGCAAGCTCTTGCGAGGGACATCGCGATTAATGTAATTAAGAATTCACATACACACGTGTGATTTAATGTGGAATCGCCCCAGGCACCAGGGTGGAAACATTTTCCCACTATGCAGCAGCTGAAGCTGGAGCTCCACGATAACTCAAGCACTTTGTGGCGATTAAAAAGTTGGGCAGATTTCCCAGGACAGTAGGAAAATCGAGGCTGTGGGCAAATAGATAAGGTAGACAAGTGACACAAGCAAGAAGTGGCGGGATGTATGTAAGAATGTAAGAAAGATGGTAAAATGTCCTGACGAACGATAAATATATTGATTGTTCTCTTATGTTGCCGGGCTGAGTAATTACCAGTCGAGGCTGTGCATCTTGTCAGAGCCCAGAGAAAGCAAGAGAGAGGGAAAGTGCTGCCTGCCTTGAATAGCAAACTTCACTGGTCTGCAAAGATCCATTTGAAACTCGGGAACGATTTAATTCTTTACTCTTAATTCCCCAGATGATTGCCACCAGAGTTCAATGCACTTGCAGACCAAGGCGAAGCCTATCCGAGTTGGTCGTGTGGTATGGGTTTTGTGGGGATGATGGGAAAACAACGGGCGATAAACATTGAAAAACTTCGTATACAAACAGAGCGAGATATCAGCGACAAAGGAACGGCGGCCCCAAAATATCGGCATTGGCTAATTGGGAGTACGACGTTAAATTATAGATTAATTTTTACGGCTTCGGTCCATGTCGACGTCGGTGCAAAAAAGACTGAGACAGAGGGAATTTATAAATGTTTGCAGATGGTTTGCCAATCTGCAGGTAACACAATGCGGAAGCATTGTCATTTCACTTTTCCTCGCTGCTCCATGCATATTTACATTGCGACATTTCCCTTCATTTCGCATGCGGCTTTCGCTTTTCCACCGGCGGTATTGCACACAGCAAACAAGTTTGTTTTTGTATCTATGATAAAAGCATCCGCCTCAGATGTTGGTCAAGAACATTATTTTTGAGTGACCCACTTAGACAGGCTTTTGGGGGAGTAGGGGAGCCACAGTGCAAGCCTTTTACTGATACCGAGAAGCACCCAAAGCTTTGGAAAAATGATGGAGGGATTTCGACATCCTTAAGTTCAAGTTATATGCATAATCATTGAGCTTGTTTCAACTCCTATCTAACATAGACGTACCCAATGCAATTGCTGTGTGCTGTTCTTTTCAAATGAGAAACTCGTTTTCCACGTCGCTTTTCATTTGCCTCATTAGTCTGGTTTACGGAGCTATCGGGGAGCTTGCGGGTTGGCTGCTGGTGTAGTGCAGCCAAGTCCGAAGATATACATACAAGCGACACAGTTCGTTGCCAAAAATGCAGCTTTAACAATAGACAGTGACAACAATAACAATAACAGTGAGAGAAGCAACAAACATAAGCCAAATGGAAGCGTGAATTCTGGTTGAAGGCAACTGCACATTGAAAGAGAGCCGAGGAGGTCCTCGCGCCTGCGCGAGCCATCCCTCATTTCTCCCTCAACATCACGTTGTTTTTGTTTTCGTTGACATCCAGAGATTGGAGACTCACAGAAAATCCAGCAGAAATATTTGCTGCCCTCTAGACTTGGTTGCCGATTTCCCTTTTCGCCATATGGCAGTGACTCTCGCAGGACTGCTGAAGGGGGACCATCGTCCGAATGAACTTAACACCGGGAGGAGTAATTGGCAATAGGCATTGACTGCATTTCAGCGAGATCTTCCTTGTCCTCTTTGCTTTCCAATTAGAACCAAGTTCGAGTCGCTCAAGGAGTTTTCCGATTTGCTGGCGGACGGACTCCTTTATGCCCTTATTCGACGAAGTGCGATGAAGGAGCGGCAGCCCCAGCTCTGGGGCCACTGCTCTCGTGCGTTTTTATTGATTTTTCCCAGGTCCTTTTCCCTGCTCACTGCTCGGTTGGTCTACGACTGCTATAATGCCGTAGCTCCGTTGCCGGGAGAACTATTCGTGCTGCTCTAATGGAAAAGGAACCTGTACTTTATGAAGGAACCTATTTTTCAGGGTCTAGCCCTATGTCTTTAACTCGATATAAATTTAATTGGGAGAGATGGGAAGAGGCTCCAAGAGGTCTGTTTACCTGTTGCATAAATTACCAAATAAATCTAATTGATGCAAAACAAATACTCCCTGTCGTATTTGCCGCCACTATTTGCTTTTCTGTTTTTTTTTTTTGATTTTCTACTCCCTGGCTTTGAACTCTCGTGCGAATCCAGAAAGTGCGTTGTCAATGTTATCAGTCTGCGCCAACAAACACAAGTAGTCGCCCTCGGCTTGCCATTTTGTTTCAGATAAACAGAACGAACTCTTGACGAAATAACGATTTCGTAGAAACAGTAATTAACTTACCTGACGACTACACGAGAAAATGTTCAATATTTGTTGAGAAAAACACGGGGATTTTCAGAATTTCAGAACTGTTGTCGCTGGCGGCTGCTGAAGAAATTTATTCAACGCTTGGGATATTCGCGGTTGTTGCTTTTGTTGCCCCCACAGCTGTTTGTGCCCCCCACTCACACACGCACAACATAAATAAACAACGAATACTTTCTTCGTTACGCTGCGATCGAAATATATATTTGTGCTTCTTTATTTCTTAAATTCTGGGCGCATTTTCGTAATAATTTCTGCTGCTCTTTTATCTATTCTTTTCTGTTTGTGTTGGAATATTTGCAGGTATTTATATTTCTCTCGCGAGATACGCCGCTGCCTGTGCAGTTTTCTCTAGATATATTTTCCTCAGTCAAACTGCAGCAGACGCGGGTTTTCAGTTCCGATACTATTATTTATTCACTAAACAAACTGATTAACGAAAGCAATTATTACAGATCCGCAGATACGCGCCGCTCGAGCGCGGTTGCCAGCCGACGACGGAGATATCCAGTACCAACTCGCTGCAGGTACGAGAAAAGACTGATTCCGCCGGACCGAGAATTCAGAGTGAGAGCCGTTCGCCGCGCGTTTCAAACGAGAAAGACAACTAATTTTGGGTAGTCGACCTTTGTACACCCTTGTAGGCAATACATATTGCTGGTTGTAAATAACAATTTATATACTACACATAGACGCTATGCCCGTTTTACCTCATTGCCATATAGCATAGGGCCGCTTTCAATATATATGGCTTCATTTATAAATGGTAAGCAAATAAAATACATATATTATATATTAATATTATTAAAAAAAGTTTTCATTTTTATTGTCGTTTTAGATTTCCGATCGTTCTCCTGCGGCAGCTCCTAACACATGGAAACTGTAGTCTGCAAAAGGACAAATGCATACTTCGAAATGTAAGTACACTCCTTAAAAATGGTTACTAAGTGTTTCATAAGTCTAGTTATGTAGAAGTGGAAATGAAAGAATGCATACATATACTTATTAGATCGAAGCCACTTATTCACTGTGTTGCTAGTTCCTGATTAAAAAAATAGTATTTGCTAGGGTATCACGACGCACGCGTACTAACAGAGAGTATTTCGCCGCAGAGCGCGCTCTGTCACAGCCACCACCAGCTGAGTGCAGTGGAAACAAGAAAACAAAGTCGAGTTCGACTAGTCGGGTAGTATTGATACCCAGTAGTTTAGCATAGAGACAGGCCTCTTTCAACACACCCACATTACACTACACCCACATTAACGTATAAAGTACGAAAGGATTTTCAATGCTAAAACAATTTGAAATTAGAGTTGAGGGTTTCTAAAGACACAAATCCAACATCCCATAGAACCCGCCTCGTAGCGGGTATTAGAATGTCTTCTCGTCTAGGAACACTTCCACTGAGGGCTTAGCCGGGTATTTTTAGAACTCGGCGCCCTGGCACAGAGCAGCAGCGATGTACATGTCACATGCCCGCGCCTATGTCCATGCACTTTCCTCGTCTTGGCCGCCTGATTCGGCAATGTGACCATCTCTGGGTCATTTGGCCACCTAATTGCTCCAGGTTAGACGATGCCGACTTGGATTTGGGTAATGATTTCAGCGACTCTTCACATTTTCCATATATGTGTATATGTGTGCAGTTTCTCTGCTGAACCTTCTCAGGTAGACCCAAGTTGAAATCAAAACAACGCGAAGTCAGCACGTGAAGATAATCTTAGTCATTGGTGATAATGCGTCTCGGTATAATATTGTCAGACAGCGCAGCGTGACGCAATGTGAGGCAAGACTCGCGACTTTTATCAGGCGGATATTTGGGAACTTCTCAATGTGAAATACATTAAAACTGTTTGATATTTAAAATGGGGATGATAAAGTCAAGGCCACATCCCATTCGCATTTTTTTTTCTTCATTTACATGTTTTATACAGTCAATGTAAGGGGTTCTTCTGTAGCACAAGCTAGCATTCCTCCTCTAAGTTGTACTTACTTAATTCTCAAAAGCTTACTGCAAGGTCGAAAGGCTAAACAATGCTTTGGCGCGAGATCTAATGATTCATTGAGAGTGTCTTGGGTTCAGTGACCAATGCTATAGAGCAGCAGCAACAATAATAAGATTGCAGAGTGCATTAGCATGCGAAAAGTTGCGATAAAGTCCCGACTGAATGGACTCTCAACCTTGTGGACTAGCGATAAGGATGTCCCGTAATTTTGCGAATTTAAATCGTGTCGTATGGTTAATCATACTATTTGTTTTTGTTTTCCATGAGATAAACTAATTGGAATTTAATACGACACTATAGCGCCATCTTCAAATGAATCTATAATGAAAAAGAACTGGCTGCTATGACACTTTTTAGCGCCATCTACTGTTCAATTCGTCTTCCTACATTTTAAAAGTTTACATATTTTCTACGTGAACATATGTAAAATACACAATTATTAAAATGTACAGTAAATAAGAGAAACTTAAGAAAAACAGGAAATGGGAAACATTTTATTGTAAATGTTAAAAAAAGGCATTTAGGAAAGTAAGTGAGACTATACTCAATATATAGAAGTACAACTTAATATAGCATCATATATCTGCCTTACAAACTATCGTTGTGTGTAGAGAATAATATATTATTTTTTCGCGCCCTGTTTGGTGAATTTAATTTCCTTTTTCCCCACGCGGCTCGTTAGGTGAATTTAACTCGAATTGCGGAAATTTCAGTGCTGGCAAGTTGTTAACTTTTGTTCACGTTACACATCACGTTTTTCCCGCGAACTTTAATTTTCAAAAAGAATCAATATAGAATCATTGATTTTCTTATGAAGGTTTATTAATTTGATTGCTTCAGTGCGCTTAAGTTTTCCACAACCATAATATCGTGAAAGTGCATGAAAACAAAGATAAAATGCACTGTATTTTGTGTATTAAAAACTTAGGCATTTTCCCCTTTTCGTTTGCAATTATCGCATAAAATAGAATCCATCATTTTATTTAATAACTTTTACTATTTATTGTAATGCATATACTTGATTTCTCATTTACTTACATACATAAGTTTGGGTTGTAATATCTAATATTAAAATATTTTATTTGAGCTTATAAATTATTAACACTATGCGCGGGAAATATGTCGCCTCATCACCTTGCAATCGGTTGGTTGTGGCATTTTTCTTTTTTACAAATCAGATTACAAAACGGAATGATCTGCTGGGTTCCTTGAGGTTGGCTGAGATTTACAAAGCGTCTTCTACATTTAACTAGGAATTTTGCATCGCAAGTCGGGAGGTTGGGAGCTGGGTTGGGAAATGTGCACAACTATAGGAGGAATATCGGTGCAGATGTTTTCTATACAAATATATAAATTGCCTACGAGAACACTTACGACTACAGCTAATGTTCGTTTTCGTTTTTTTTTTTTGTTTTAATTTTTGTTTGTTTTTATAAAATAACATTAAAAATTTTGGTACAGTCATCGGCAATGCATCGGTCGATATATGGATATCAATACTACTAATTGCAATGTCTAGCATTACGAACTATATCCCACCCGAACTGAACGGCATAAATCCTGCCTGCCTTATGTATTTACATTACCTCCTCGTTCTCTATCGAAACCCCCTTGCATTTTGATTATATACCGTTCAATAATACAGTGCGTAATAGATACTGTTGGTGTATTGCCTCAAATGCTTTGTAAGCTTTGTCATATTCAATTACTTAAGTAAAATAAGTCGCAAATACTAAAAAATTATTGGGAGTAGGAACTAAAAGCACCAGCACAAAATATACACAATTTTCTTTGCTCAAACAAAAGAAATGGTAGTCACCCTAACTCAAATATTGTCCTTCATAGCCCCTAAACAAAACATAAAATATACAGGAAAAAACAACTAAAAGTATACATATTGCATCCATGTTCACGTTCACATTCAAGTCCTTAGCGGAGGCAGCGTGTGGCTGGCGGGGGGACGAGCGGCAGGAGAAGCGCTGGCTGCCGGCTCCAGTGCCTCCATCTGCGCCTGGAGCTGGCGTTTTGCCCGAAAACGCTTAAGCTTGCGCCTGGGCAGAAACAGATCGGGCTTGAAGCTCAGTTCACGGCAGGCTATCTGGTGCAGGGCGGGTCGCGACGAAAGGGTTCGCTGGGTTGGGTTCTGCTCCTGGTCCAGCTCGAAGGCCGAAAAGTACATTGGATTGGCGTTGGCAGCCCCGGTTGCCCAATCCCGCCACAAATTTCAATCCTGCCCTGCTCCCCCATTCGACTGTGTCAGCGGAGGTCCTGTCGCGCTCATCTCTCGCCGGTGTTCCAGCGACATGGGCATCCCGGGTCCCGAGTATTCGTCGTCCAGAGATGAGGATTGTTTTGATCCCACCGACTTGCAGTCCTCGTCCATAGTGACGCCCAGGTGGTGCATAGCAGCCGCCGCATGGTGGCGCTCTGACGGCGGTAACAGGTTCAGCATGCTCAGTGGGAGGCCGGGAAAGCCGCCCGCAAAGTCTGGGTAGAAGCCCTGCGGGTTGAAGGGATTAAAGAGAGCATTCGGTCCGCTTAGCAGATCGGGCTCTGAGCTGTTGCTCCTCGGACCACCTGGCGGGCCTAGTGGTAGGCCAAGCTCTAGGTCCAGCGGCCCCAGGGAACCCATTTCACTGGGATGCGGCATGGAAGGACCATTTCCAGATGACTGGCTTCCGCCGCCACCTGCATTCGAGGCTCCTCCGGAACTGTTGTTGCCCGCCGAACCTTTGTCCTTGTCCTTCTCTTTGCGTTCCTTGTTCTTCTCGCTCTTGCTGGAACTGCTGCCACTTCCCCCGCTGCCACCGCTGATGCCCATCTGGAGCATCTCAATGGGGGGTCCGCTGATGCAGTCCTTGCGCAGCTGCTCCAGTTTCAGGCTTTTTCCGTACTTGCCCCGCACGTACATGAGCAGGGAGTTGTACGGGATGCCAAAGATGCGTGAGGCCTGCGACGTGGTCATTTTCTTGTTCCATACATGCTGCAGTGCCTCCGTGAGCTCTGTGTTGGTCCAGGAGCGAGGTGGCCCACCGCGCGGCGCCGAGTGCTGTCCCTTTGGTCGTGGCACTGCAAGGAGAAGACGGGTAAAAAATTGAGGACTTGAGCTTCTCAGGGGACAAAAAAAGGAGAACTTCGGCGCCATGAGCTCGAGCACGAGTACCAGCTTATCGGTCCGCTTACATCTGCTAATGTTTCAATCTCTCTTGGCCTCATATGCTGCTGCCTAGACAAATTTGCTGAAAAGTCACCCATTGTCTGGGATCTGGGCCGTTGCCTCAGCTCGTACACACCCTGCTACGATTCTTTGTGTGGCACCTATTGGGGGACTGGGGAGAGCGATCGTTCTGCACTGCAAAGGCAACGGCAATGGCAACGAAGAAAGGCGGACGCTGTGGAGGTTCCCATCCTGACCCGGCCCCGGTTTTCCTCTGTATGCAAATTACGAGTGTGCAGCGGCTGTGGCGTCACATGCGCCGCTAAAACTCAATTTAGATCCTCAGATATCGCCCGGCATCTGCACTGGCACTGGCACTGGCACCAGCGTCAGCGAAGCCACAGGTTCCTTTCAACCTTTGCCTATTTGCTCGACAATAAAGGCAAAGTGAGAGAGGAGGAGGTGGTGGTGTCTGTGAGGCTTCGGCTAACTACTAATTCCGCGGTTTCCTCGGTCTGATCATATGAATTTTCCTTTATTTGGGAGGTTAGAAACCGGGGTCTGCACCTCCAGTTGCTGGGTCACAAGCAAGGCCTGACCCTTTGATTTCGGGGAAAAGGTAGATACAGAAAATACCTGGTCGTTTGGAGTATGTAGCCAGGCTAATGAAGTTCCAACAAACAAAACTGTTAGTCGAGTTAGCCGCATCGGGCTTTCACATAAAAGAAATTTGAATTTGGTACAAATCGCAAATCACGTTTCGCAGACAGAGCTCAAAACAAAACCAAAAACCAAAAACAAAAAACAAAAAACAATCGCGAATGAACAAATGAATGTGAACAAATCAGTTAATCACACCCACACGATTGCGGCCACGGAACACGAGAGGGATCGCATTCGCATCGAAGCTGTGAGTGTAGAGCTTCCTCGGCTCGTACTCCTGCTCCCGATTGGTATCAGTTTGAAAACGGGTTTTGCAGATTTGCAATAAAGAATATCGTGCTATACGCCAGATTTGCGTTTTAGTTGCCGGCTTACATTGTTGTAATTGTGTTTGTAAATCCGACGATCGACGTCGCTCAGCACGCTTAAAGATACAGATTAGATAACACTTGGTCGATCATCCCTGGATGTTTTTCTTCCCCCCTAAGCCCTGAATGATATTCCCAACATATGATCACGATGCGGGCATTGTTATTGCCTCGATTGATGGTTTATTGAGGAGCAGAAAATTAAGCAATTAACTTGGAACGACGCTTGTCAGACGAAAAAAGAGTTTACATTTTGAAAGTTCCAAGTTTTCTAAATCCCATATTCTCCATGATATCTCGCGAAGCTTCGGCCTACACGCATCGGATATTGAAAATGTTACTAAATAACAGACAGTAATAGCCAAGCACTTAACCCATCAACGCCGCTCATGTGTCGAATGAACTGTAAAAGCAAATGGCTCACATGTAGATTATCTTACACCGTTTTTCGATTCCTTCACTTCTCATTTATCGATCAAATCAAGACAATGGATTTCTGAACCACATTTATACAAAATGTGAAATGATTTCCCCAACAGACATATGTATATGTATGTACGAAAAAAAACTTCATTAACTCTGAGGTTTCACGGGCTGCCGCAGGTGAACTGGCAGAAAACGCTGCAAGTGCCTCGACTTCCCATCCTGCACTGGCCTAGCCCCGCCTCGCCCATTTGTCAATCAGAAAAAGCGACGTTTACATTGCGATATGCATAGGTGCACATGTTGCCCCATTCAAGAAACCAGTAAAGAAACAAACAAACCATTTCTCGAACGAACGATTCAGCGATTACATTGACGCACAGGAAAACCACAGAAACAAATTTGCCGCCTCACATGATCGCACGAGTGATCAGTGATCGGTGATCGCATCTGGAACGGATTGGAGGATGTGGAAGGAGGTGAAGGCATAGAATGCGGCAAAACGAACTTAATGCCTGAGTTCTTCTGCCAATGGTCGCTTTCGAAAATGGACTTTTGAGGAATCCTCGAATAAATTTGATTTTATAACATATCTTGGGGTAATACAATAAGTTAATGTTTAGCCCGGCGACTTACCGGACTAAGACTAGCTATGACCCTTTCTATTTGCTCTTCAATTACCCACAATTGATCCGGATTCCGGAGCCCAAAGTGTTTTCCAACCGCTCGCCCCGCTCAAATACGTGAGCCAGAGTGCAGGAGATCAAATGCGAAAGGCACAAAGGTAGAAGACGCGGCCTGAACTCTGCACCGAGATCAATCAGTCAGGTGTGAAGTATTGCAGCCAGGCACGGAACCGATCGATCGGCCTACAAGCTCGACTGCCTCAACGTGATCGACGCCAATCATGTCGAAATGATTTCGAACCTTTTCTTGGGAGGCGGGGAGGTGTTGGCTGCTGGCTGTGTGCTGGTTCCTTGGTTCCCGAGGTTCGCAATTGTTTTTGGGGTTAATTAGTTGTTTGCTCGGCTCGACTCGGCGTGGAAAGTTTGTTCTTGCGCAACTACGATTACATTTCTGGGGCTACTTGTACTTACTTTTCTTTTTGAGAAACGGCGGCGGTCCACCGGGCATGTCCCTCGGATCGCTCATCTCCATCAGAGGGTTGTACAGCTTTCCGGGATCGATTCCTGGCGGAAACAGTCCCAGTGGCGAGTCCAGGCCAAACACTGCAGAAGAAAGAAGACATTTCGATTAGTGGGGGCGCATAACTTATTTTTTAAAAACACACTGCACTGCCTTATATAAGAGTCACTGCAGTCGTGAAAATCAGCATAAGCGACTCATTTTCCAACCCACTGAAGCTGATTAGCCTCCAAGACAATAGACGCGAGCACACTCCGAGACGCGGCTCCGACCGGATAGTAAACAATGGGAACTCGTTATTCTATTAATATTTTACGCTTGGAGTGCACTTCTCCACATGAGTGAAACAATTGGTTCGCTGATGAGGCGAGCCGAAGGCTGAGGGATAAACCAAGCAGGCCGTCCTCCAAGGAGCCTGAGCCAACGCATAATATTGACATTGTGCTGAATGATTTCATAAGTCGCGCCGCGGATTCCAAGATGCAAACAAACCCATCAACAGACGAGCTCACATACAGACAGCGGTCGGGGGGCGAAGACAATGCTCTCGAGCATATGAATAAGACACGGATACATCCCTTGGCTCTATCCGTATCTGTGTCTCGAGGATGTGTTGTATCTGCAGCATAATGACACAAATAACGAGCGCACATTGTTTGATTCTGTGTTCTGAAGTAGACATTACAACACGCGGCGTATACGTAATATGCTTTCTTTTCTCCCCACTTCCTTTGACGGCGCCCAAAATTAGTGGATTTCTCTTTCAAATCCTGAAGGGTCTGAAGCAGATAGACTCCACCGCCCCACCACATGTCACAAGCTATTAGTTCAATGATTTTCACGCCGAAAATATTTCAGCAGAAAAAATAAATCACATTCTTCATACAGACGACGACCGGTGAACGGCGAACGACAAACGGTGGTAAATCTCTACCAGGTCTGTCTGCCAAGGTCCCGGTCAGGGATGTGGGTCTCCTTATAAACCACACTGGGTAGCATAGGTTATAGAAAAGTCTTTTGCCTATCTCTATCTAAATGTTGTATTTTAATGAATTTAAACCATAATAATTCAACATAAGCTACTTTGAGTCTCAAATTTCATCATATATGTATATCTACTAAACCTTAATTTGGCTTCTGTATTTGATTTCTGATTCACAATTTCATATTTTTTAATAATTGATTTACTTTTAATTGTATCGCAGACGTTATACAAGAATAAAATATCTGGGGTAACACACAGTCGAACCCTACAGCTCCTTGCCCACCGTATCCTTCGCTGGCTCCTTCATTGCCTGCAGCCTGTTTATGCAGTAGTTAGCGATTTGCTCGAATACGACTCGACTTTGGTGCGCTTTGCTCGCTTCACCCATTCCGCGGCAGTCTCAGTCGCAGTCATTGCTCTGATATGTTGGCTGAAATTTTTGTCGCATTAAAAGGTATTGCGCTTCCTGCCTGACTTCCACTCGGCATTTTCGTACAATTTTTCATATTTTTGTGCCTTAATTTATTTTATATCCTGTGTGCGCGTCTCGCCTGCATTCGGCCGCCCCGCCTTCTCCAGGTGAAGGTCCTGGTCCTTGGCTGTGGCTCTGCTCGGCGAGGGCCTCCCCAAACGGATATTATTAATATGAATATCGCGCGACTTATATGCAAAACTTGGGTGAGGGCACAGACTGGGGTGAGGGCAGGGCTAGGGCAGGGGCCGGGGCAGCCCGGCCACGAGACGTCGCCTTCGTATTTTTATTTATGCCGCCGACGCTGCCAAAGTTGTTTGCCAAAAGGTTTAAGTTGTGCGCGCTTTGGCATACTTTAAACACAACACATGGTCGAAGGAGACGGGCGCAGGGGGTGCTGGGGCGCAGCCAGGCAACTTAAAAGTCATTTCGCTAAACGTCTGCTGACAGTTTGAACTCAAACCGCTCCGGAACTTCTCCTCACATGTTCGAGGAGACACAACATAAATTTCTTGCGCTTTCTGCACGCAACGTCGGAAGCCAACCCAACCAACCAACCGCCCTCTTTCCGACCTTTGCACCTCAATTTGTGTTTGCGTTTGTTTCGCCTGACTCCGGGTGACATGAATATAAAAAATCATATAAAACGCAATTGAATTTACTTCGACTACCACTGCAGTTTCAGCACGGGACACAACCGCAACTGGCTCTAGCCGGGCCCTTCCCAGACGGAATTGTCTGTTGGACAGATTTCAGCAAGAACGGATAACAAACTGGGGGGGGGGGCTGCCAAACTGTCAAATTATTGGGATACCCATTGCCTATGCGATTGCATTTCCATATTTCTTATTAGCTGTCAGCAGCGCAAACTTTTTATGACTTAATTAGTAGATAGAATGAGCACTGGGAAGGTTCGGGAGCATTTCAATCCCTATCCTGGCTCCCAATAAATGTCGTCGAAACGCGGTTTGAGGTTCTCCACCAGTGGGTCTGTCATATGACATTGACGATGGGGGCATAAGGAGCCTTAATATGCTTAGGGGCTTTGCGACAGCTTTGGAAGCGTAAAAATGCAAGAGTCCTTCTCCAAGGATACTTGACGACACTTTGATGTCGCACAGAGGCCACATGTTGCATTTCGTCGCCAGCTTTAGCAGGAGGGACATGCAAACATGTCAAAGAGACGCAACTCCTCGTTAGGCGGAAACGGGAATGAGGATGAGGACTCTGGAACGTGAGCATTTGGAAGTTAGCTGGCGTTATTAAAGACTTCCGTTGGGCGGTGAGTGGAATTGCATAGCTCGAAAGGCCAATAACACAGTGACCTCTTGGGTGAATTCAAACGAAATTAGATTCAAACCGGCTGTGGCTACTTACTGTGCGGCGGCGTTAGCGTCATCGCCGAGGACATGCCGGGAAAGGGCAGCGGCGAAGGCGGATGCTGTGGTCCATCCGGCGGATTGAAGTGTCCGGGCAGACTCATCGGGGACGCTGGGGCGAATTCCTTGCCAAACTCCTTGCCGAAGTCTTTTCCAAATTCCTTGCCGAGCTCTTTGCTCAGTCGATTCATGCTCTCCTCGAGCCGTTCGTGCGCCGCCTGGCCAGGACATCCGCTTCCTGGACCACTGCCCGGAGGTCCTCCGTTGGGTCCCCCGAACGGGGGCATGCCCATTGGGCCCAGCAGGTTGCTGGCAAATGCGTTGTGGTCTCGAGGATCGCGGGCATCCCGGGGGTCTCTCTGGTGCATGGCAGCTGCTGCCGCCGCTGCTGCTAGAGACATCTCCATCTGGTGCTCCATGTGGTGGAAGGGATGCTCGCCGGCCCCGGCAGCAGCTACGGCTGCAGCGGCAGCAGCGTGCATCTGTGCTTCCAGGGCTTCCATGTGGCAGGGCGGGCTGTCCGGCAGTCCGGGTGGCCGCATACCGGGCGGTGGAAAGCTTAGCAGGCCGTTGTTGCCACCGGAGCAGCTGGTGGGCGTGTGGATGGCCGTTGGGTTGGGATTGGCGTTTAATTGGCGGATGTCCTTCAGGGATAGCATGATGCGCTGGTTGTTGTCCTGTAGTTTGCTGCTGTTGTTGTTATTGTTGTTAGATTCGCAGTCTGAGGAGTGGGCACCGCCAGCGTTCGAACTGTTTCCATCTTTGTCCTTCTTGGTGGTGCAAAGGTCCTCGGGTCCGTCGCTGGGACAGGGCGAGGGGCTGGGTGACATAGCAGCTGCATTAGCAGCAGCGACAGCAGCTTGTCGCCTCAGCTCGTTGGTCGTGTGAATAAGCTCTTCAATATCCTGCTCCTCCTCCTCTTCCTCATGATCCTGTTCGTCGTCATCGTCATCGTCTAGCTCGTGGGGCTGATCGGGTCCCTCTGGTTTCAACTGGTGCGTCTCCTTGGCTTGCTCTGTCGTCGTTTCCGTTGACGTGGCTCCGTTCTTCTCCGCCTCACTGTGGCTCTGATTCTGATCCAGATCGCGTTCCTGACCATTTTCCTCGTCGTGATCCCTTTCCGCTCGGTCGAGGAGTTCGTGCTTGATCACAGTTTGCAGTGGCTCCGCCTCGGTCTTGTTCAGGGCAAAGTCGTGTGGAACGTCGCCGGAGCGACGGCGTGGGCGGGCTTGCTTTCGGCGTGGCATTGGCGAACTGCCTCCTAGTTCCTGGTCGCTCTCCAGCTCTCGGTCGCATTCCTGTTCCCGCCTTCGTCGCAGACTGAGTGCCGCCATGGTGTTTGTCGCGCTGCCGAAGAGGCGGGCCGACGACATCATCAGCTTGCCGGCTGTCGATGGGCGGACCATCGAAGGCGACTCGTCCTCAAAGCTGGAGGACAACATGGAGGTGTCCAGCATTTCAAAGTCATCGGGCGAGGCTGCCGGAGTGGGTGTGTGCTCCGGCACAGAGCTCTCGACAAGACCACGCACCTGCAGCGACTCGCCAGCCTGGATAAGGGTCTGGAGACGCTGCTGAGGCACGCTGATCTCGCCGCGGTACATGAAGTCGACGATGGCCTGCACCACCCATCCGCGGAAGTCCTTGAGAACGATCACGGGGTGCTTGCAGGGAGTTTCCGCGAAGACACGCTGAAAGAAGGGCGAGCAGGCGGAGAGTACCATTTTGTGTGCACGGATCGATGTTTCGGCGCAGACCAGGGTCACGTCCACCAGCGTCTTGGTCTGCAGCAGGGCATCGAAGGCTCTCAGAATGTGGTTCTGGTGGTTGTTCCATCGGAGACTGTAGTGATCCTGCGGCGCTGCGTTGCTGCCAGTTGCTCCTCCGGTGGGCGGTGTGGCTGGTGGACTGTGACATGGTGGAGTCGCCGCTTCTGGCGCTGCTTCCGCTGCCGTCTGACTCATGTTCAGCGGCAGGGGCGGAGGCGTGGGCGGTGTCGTGGGTGGCGTAGAGTGCATGGGGGCGTGGTCGTTGCCCGGAGTCTTGGCCAAAAGCGGCAACGGCATGTTCATAGGCAACGGCAGAGACAGGGGCAGCTGAGCGGGCGCCACCTGTCGGGCGAAGTCTGTCATGGGGAGCGACGTCAGCGGGCGGCGTTTAATCAGCTCCTGGTCGGCGTCCTTTAACATGCCCCGTTAAAGTCACGTGCAGAGCGCCCCGCTTCTCTGAAAGAGCGAGAGAGAGAGAGAAAGAAAGAGGGGACATTAGGCGGGAGACGAATAAGCAGAGCTTAGAAATAATGCCTGGCATAATGTATTCGTATTCATGACATATGCTGCGAGGTATATCTGAAGTGTGTGCCGTGTGATAATATGTTAATGAGTCGCGACATATATCATTTTTCCAGTTGTGGGCCAGAGCATAGCTGCAAAAAAAGACAAAAGCCGGGCAGGAAAGGAGCTGGCGACGAACAAGGATAACAAAGCCAAGGTGTAGCAATCACAGTAGCTACGTGTCGTGTCGCATATCCTCGAGGATATCACATGCAGATGTGTGATGTGTGATAATGGCTCATTCCCATCTCCCATCATACGCAGCGTGCGTCTGCCTCGGCTTTTGCTTTGTTTTGCTTTGCTTAGCTGTGGCACAGTGGGATAAAATGTAAAGGATAGAGCTTGCTTCTCCAAGATCGCTATTAATTAATCGACAGACCTTTTTGCAATCTTTTTAATAATATTTAGAAAAGGAATCAAATTTATAATATAATATAATTCCCAAACTGAGACAATACTTCTTAGGTATGCCATTTCCAGTCGTCGTCTAATTAATTCAGCCACTGTCTGGCACCCCTGCCTTGAAATACGCTAAGGTCCTGCGTGTGTGAATTTTAAAAAGAGTCACCAGCTGCCTGACTGCGTCTACAGCAACCCAGGAAACTTCCGTATCCCTCGCCCTAATATCATGGAGCAAAATTAAAAAACTTTGCTAGGAGCTCAGGCAAAATAAACATTTTTATTTGCCGTACTTGCTGCATCTTCCGCTCGTCCTGTTCGCTATCTGCCGAGTGGTTGCTTTGGGAGCTGGAGCTGGGGCTGGAAACCGCATATTAACACATGCGTCTCCACTCCAGGACCTGCTGGTGTTGAAGGCACCGAGACCAAACCAGAGCCAAGGATAACTACGCTCGAATGCAACAATGTGCAATTAGCAGGGAACTGCTAGGCGTTCGGGTTTGGTTTACTCCTTTTCGCTATTTTTTGCTTTTTTGCTCGTAACTCATTTGCGGTTTGCGGCAGCTGAGACAACATTTTTATTTATTTATTTTGCTTTAGAGTGGCGACAGGTAAAAGCAAGTTAGTGGAACGCCGAGGAGAGAGACTGTCAAGTTTTTTAATTAATGCCAAAGTAAGTCAACTCAGTGGAAGGTGGCTATGGATCGCACATTGAGCAGTTACGTCCGGATGGATTTAAACAGTTTGCATTACCATAGCCAGGGGCTTAAACAAGAAACTATTTCACTCACATGATTCTCAAATCTAAATCTTACATACCATTTGATGTCACCAAATATCAAGTTATCTCAGATATCCGTAAAAAAAGTTCTTTCAACTTTGTATTATTTCGTTTGCACTCGCACTTCCGTTCTTTTTTTATGTTTGCAGCCTTCACTTTAATCCTTTTTGCAAAAATCGGGGATCACAAAAACATTAATTTAGACATTTTATTGCAAATGAGTCTGATTTGTCACTGCCGTGTAGCTCTGTCGATCGCAACACGTTCCTGTCGAGGGTTTGCAACAAACTGAACCAGATCTATGCAAATAAATGCACCTATGAGCGAGCTGCCCTCAGCACACACCACACACCACACACCCCGCACAACTCACACATTCACCCCTCATGTGCATGTGTGTTTCGTGGTGGGAGCGACAGGATCTGCTCGGTATCGTGTCGTTCTCACAGTGCCTGGGTTCAGCCTTCGGCAGAACCCAAAGTTCCCGACTTGGTCGGCCTTGCAGGTGATAATCAGGTGCGTGATCGTGTCTGTTGACAGACACACACATACAACAAATAAACAGAAGAAGGTCCTGCAGGCCAGTTGAGAAACAGGTAGATCGCGAAGGGCCACATATTTCTCTCCTAAAAGGCTGCTGACAGGTCAATTTGCAGCCCATTTGTCTGTTTATACTGCTACGGCGATCCTTTAATTTGGCAATTTTCGAAGAACTCTATTTGGATTCATTTAAAAATGTTTTGCACATGTTTATTTATGATAGGCGCGATGTCTGTAGCAGAGAAAACTCAAAATATTCGGTGTAGAGTTTATATGACCATCGTTAACTGGTTAATGGTCAAAATATTTTATAATTTCAAGTACAAAACTTAAATATTAACTTAAATATCGAACGGAAACTATTTCAAAAAGGGGTTTTGGGAAATGAAACGAAAGTTTAGAGATCTTTTCCGTTTTCCGTTTGATTAATGCCCCACAAAAAAAAAAACGACAAAATGTGAAAATTATTCTAAAATATAATTTATTATTTGCTTTATCGCATCTTTTTTCTTCTTTTGTTGCAAAACTTTTATAATTTTGGAAAATTAGTAAAACTTTCTGTAAATCGCGAACTAATTCTGTAGGTTAAATGTCTTTTATAAGCAATAGGTAACCCTTAATTTCTTTACATTATACCGTCATTCACATGTGAGGATTTAATGGATTAACATACTTTCCGATCGGGTTAAAAGTTAGTTAAATAGGCGGCGGTGTTATTAGCGACTGCTGAACATCGTAAAGGCTAACGGGTAACGGGTAACGGGTAACGGGTAATGTCAAGCTTGTGTGTGGGTCGCGTGTATGTCTCGAACCGTTCAAACGTCACGAAGCGACTAATTCAAATGATGTCGGCCCGGCCGAAAAAACACAGCAACTGCGCCGCAGCTAACGGTAGCGGCAGCAGCAGCAGCAGCACCGGCGACGGCGACGGCACATACGCGCTGCTGCCCCCCACTGCCACCCACCCACACCTCACCGGCAGTAGCCACCCCCATACGCGCACACTTATGAGCAGCGGGCCACAAACAGCCGGAGCAACACATGAGGAGGATGCTGCTGCTGTGTTCCGTTCGGCAGGACGAAGCTCCGTCGGATCGGGTTTGCCAGAAACTGGCTGCGGAGCCCACCGAAGCAGTGGAGCTGGCAGAGACGCCAGCGTCCTTACTCCTTCATCATATAAAATATATATTTTCGCTTATCACAGCAGCAGGAGAAGAAGCGAAGGAGCGGGCGAGGATGTTCTCGCACGTCACGTACACCGAAAAAAATTTATTATGTATATGTGTATACGAAATACATTTGCATACATATGCGTAGCCGAAGACGAGGATGAACCGAGCGACACGAGGCGACCCGAAGCGACACGAAAGGAGCAAAAAAGAGCACGAAGAGCGGAAAACACACGCACACCAACCAAAGTCGTCCCCCTTGCACATACACACACGCACACACACACACTCATGTGGAGGCTCGGAATGCCCGTAAAGAGTAATAGCCACCACCAGACAACAACAAAAACAACAACATAAAGGACTTGAAAGGACGCCACCCCGCGGTTCTTCACTCACAGCTCACAGTTGTCACACGTTGGGAGCCAAACTGCGCGTGAGTGTAACATTTTTTAACGGGCCCCCCTCAGTCAATGTCGGCATCTGCGTCGGCGTCGGCGTCAGCGTCAACGTCGCCTTCAACATATCCCTTTTTTGTCAGCTTATGGAAATTTCAAAGCTGCGAGTTGAGTTTTTCCCGCTGTCGAATGGGGAAAGTGGCACACTGAGCCACCGGGTGAGCGGGAGCGAAAGAGAAGCCAGCAGAGAGCGAGACGGAAGATAAGTCAGCAAGACAGAGAAGGAGAGAGTACGAGACCTAAACAACGTACGTGGGGGTGTATCTGTACCCACACATGGACAACTCTTCTGCTGCTCATCTGCCCAGGAAAGCCGCAGCGCAGCTTTTCAGGCTTTTCCAGCAGCGCTGCCGGCTGCACTGTCGCAGCGCCGTTGCCGTCCTTGTCGCATGTGCTCAGTTTTTAATATGTTATCTATTTCCACGCCATGCATGCGAGCTGCCTTTTACATAGGAGCTCGGAGAACGGAGGGTGGAGCGCCAGGACCACGACGTTGGCGCAGTGCCACAGGAAAGAAAAAAATCATATACACAACATATTACACACACATAGCGCACGCAGTACATACATATGTCTCTCCCTCTCGCCGGCATGTGAGCGAAAGAGAAATGGAAAACAAAAAAGTCTGTATGTCTGTATGTACGAAGTTCGGAAAAACCAACCCCTGGCTGAGCGCTATTTTTGTGGAAATCGGAAAAGCGGTTGCGGGAAATTCCGAACGCCAGGCTGCAGGGAGGGTGACTGTGCATGTGTGTGCCCTGCCCTGTTATTGTGTGTGGGCCATATGAGCACGTTTTTGCAACATTTCGATTTGTTGGCGCAAATCTCTCCTCGCTCACCAATACACACAGTACATAGGACGGGGCAGGATACGGCACACAGAACACGCGTGTATATACACACGCCCACATATGTGCTCGGATGGATTAGTCGGGGTCAGCCGAGGCCAGACATTGGTCGATGTCGGGCTCCTAAGAGCGTATGACTGCCGGGAAAGATGGAGGGATTGTGTAAACCCTACATGCCATCCCGATATTCCATAGAAATTCACAAGACCTTCGTACCCTTTGCTGTATATTCGATCCCAGCAGAACAGATATGGCTACACTTCCCTAAGGGGCTCTATGTCCTATTTTAAATCCTTCTAGAGTATTACCATATTTTCATATCTCTTTCGTTTTGTGTAGCCAACTCTCCGCTTTTCTGTTTGTCTTCTTTGCACTTAACTCTGTACTCTCTTTGATAGTTCATTTGCATTTTATGATTTGTTTGCCTGCCCTTTGTTTCCAACGCTCCGCTTTCGGCATAAATTTTAATTGTCTTTCTTCGATTTTTACTTTGCGCCCTTCTTTGCCTGTTTTTGTTGGTGGAGCCTGGGAAGTGAAGGCCCCCTTGGTTACGGTGGCGCCCACCTTTGGTCTAGGCTCTGAGCCAGTCACACCTTTGTCTCGGCAGCTCCGCTTCTTTCCTGCCTCCCGTGTTTAAAGGGATGACCGAAAAATAAGTTATTGTTATATATGTAGGTCGGTTATAAAATGTATCGTTTTAAAGAAAACTATAGGAGCTGCCTCGTTGTTTCTTCTTCAGTGTGGATAACGTCTCTTGATGATATCAATAGCAATATCTCAATAACATCCTGTATATCCAGGATTCACTATTTAAGTCGAATGGTGTTTTCTATTTACAAACGAAAGATCATATTGCAAATGGGAATATAATACCAAAAGGTCTTAGAAGTTTAGTCCTGATCGCCGCCAAAGAGTAACTAAATCTCAGTTTCGCCATGGTTTTTATTAAAAAAGTTTATGAAAAAACCATAACCCTGAGAGAACTATAACAGACAGTATAAATCATGAAAACAAGAGTCTGATCCATCGGAGATCTACGCGTATATCAATATAAATATGCAATACAGAGTTCTGAAATATGTCGCTAACCCATCCATGACGAAATTATATCTGATCAATCTAAGGGGTAGAAATCATATCGTATTGCGAACAAAAAAAAGAAACCAAAACTGCACGCATGCGCGCATCGATTATGCAAATGTCAGGATTCAACGCACAAAAGTGCTGCATTTCATATGCAAATGCAGTTCAGACAAAGGGCAAATAAAGGATACGTTTACACATTTTTTACACCTTACAACAAAAAAAGAGAAAGGGAACTGATTCAAGGGGTGGCACAGTCCGGGCCGGGAAGGGGATGCACCTCTTTGCTGCGTTCTTGCTAGGGGATTTATTAGGAAATTATGCAAATTGCGTTGCCAACTATTTCGATTTTCAATCCGAGTGAGTAGAGTTCCGTGCCTGCCTGCCGTTCCTGGTGTTCCAAAGTCCTAGCCGCCATATGCAGCGCGTGCCTGCCGTGGTCTGCTCGCAGCAGCGGCTGATGCGGCTATGTCTCTGCCTCTGCCTCCGCCTCCGCCTCTATCCGTGTCTGTGTCTCTGCCAGGATCTCTGCCTGCGTGGGGCTGGCTGCAGGAACCGAGTGGAAATTTACATTTTCATTGCCCGAGCTCGCGCTTTCCACTTTTCGCTCCCACCCCTTCCGCGCTCGTTTTCCGCGTCACACGTGCGCATGTCTCCGGCCCAGGACGCAGCTATATTTTCTTTTTTCCCGTATTTTCCTTGGTTGCT
Organism: Drosophila serrata; assembly: GCF_035046125.1. Classification (NCBI taxonomy): domain Eukaryota; kingdom Metazoa; phylum Arthropoda; class Insecta; order Diptera; family Drosophilidae; genus Drosophila; species Drosophila serrata. The sequence goes on along the minus strand of NW_028257232.1, from coordinate 202,635 downwards.
CAATTTTTCACGCTCGCGAAAATGAGCGCGCTTGAGAGGAGCGCTGCAGTGGCAGGGGGAGGAGATGGGCCCTTTCTCTCTCTGTTCGTCCACTTTTCTCTCTCCTTCGTTATCCTTTGGCCGCCCGTGCACATAGACGATTTTTCTGTTGGAAGGTCCTTGGGGGTGTGGTGGATAGCAGGAGCACCGAGCGCGTAGCGCTTGTAGGTGCGCCTGCTTGTGATAAAGGGGTTCTTGACTCGCCTGATAATTATGAAATGTATGAAATTCCCTTTGTATGGGTTATATACGAGTCCCGCCAAGCGAAGAAGCTTTCTGGTCTGTTTGCCACTCGAGATGTTTTGTGGAGGGCGTGGGCGGTACATTGCGGACTGCGGAGTGCGGAGTGCGGAGAAGGCAGCACTGGAGCCGCCATAATGGCCAGCATTTACTAATTAAGAGCTCACAAGTTGGCCGACGTCCGCTGTCCTCTGTCCGTTGCCAGTGGCTCGGCGGAGCGTGTTTCGAGAGCTTCTATCTGCGAGTAACTTCTTAAGCGCCAAGGGGCTAGGGAACGGGAACGGAGGCAGGGGATGATGCTCTAGGGATTGGGTCATTATTGATGCATGTTAACGAGATATCAGGTGGCCACGGTATCTCAACGGGGCCCTTTATTTCTCGTGCCCCACAACCCTTTTTGTTCAAGTAATTTTCAAAGGCAAGCTCTTTTCCTTTCAACCCTTCTCCAAATCTTTCATGAAAGACATTGGTGATCAATCTTATACTTCATACACGAACAGTAGAAACCCATATACATTTGAATATGGTTTTAAACTTGTGGGCCATTTCGGAAAAAGTCAAAATCTCAAAGTGAAGACATAGCTAAGAAGAGAAAGGGGACACAGACGCTGGTCATCCGCCCTTTTTCTTGAAACATCGCCACCTGCCAGCCAGCTCAAACGTCTGGCCAAAAGTTGACAAGGCGAAGACAACGGCAGAAGCAAGAAAAAATGTCTGCAGAAGCAAACACATAAAAACAAAGCCCTTAAAAAACAAAGCCATTACTCACGGACAGTGCCAGAATAAAAGCGAAGAGGAGACTGAAAAAATCAATGCGCTACAAGTGTAAATACAACTTGACCACCAGTAGAGGCGACCCGACGCGGCCAAGACCCAAAGAACACAGTGGCTGAGATGGCCGGCCAAGTCCAGCGGTGGAACAGGCGCCCAGAAAGCAGCAGCAGGTTGCTCTGCAGCGCCGAGAAAACGCGCCAGAAAAGCAGGCAAAGAAGATGAAAAAATGGTGGAAAAAACTCGGGCCCGAGAATGGAAAAGCTAAAAAAATTAAATATGATTAAAAGAAAATAAAAAGGAAGCCGGCAGTGGCGGGCAAACGGGAGAGACAAAGACAGGGCCAGCCAGGGAGCGAGACGGGAAGCGCGAGAAAACTTTGCCCAAGAAATACGCCGGGGAGTCAAAAGCAACAAGCGAGCGATTCGCCGGGTAGTAAGTGATGGCCTCCACAAGGCAAGGGCGAAGACGAAAAGGGGTAGACAGGAGAGGGCGGGATTTGGGGCTGCACCGTGGCTGATGCAGCGCAGGCACGTAGACCCCCTCCACCTTTCCTTAGCTACCAGTCGGAGAAAACTTTCTGGGAGCGAGTCCTCCTCCGTGTGGCTCAAGTGGACGCACCGATGCCACCTCTGACGTTCGCGCCAACAGCTGGTAATAAGGATATGCAACAGCAACAGCCATAGGCAAGAAGGAAAAGCCTTAAGTACGCCATTGTCAAGTATCTCGATTAAGTAATATTCCGTACTTAATTTACTAAGTAATTATGAGAACGAAAAAATTTAAATTTATTTAGAGTAAATGTTCATTTACAGGTCAGGGCTAGATATTTTGCTTTGTTAATTCGAGTTAATTGTTAATAGTGCTATTGTCATGTACACAATATTTCGTTCCTTACTGGGTATAGAAAGTCACTTGTTGTTGTCGCCGTCAACGCCATTTTCATTTTGAAACTGTTGACAATGCCGGTCTCCGCTACGAGCCTGGTCAGAATATTTTTAATGTGGTCTGAACCAGGCTATGGCTAGAAATTGAAACTGACAAAAACAGAAATGGCTAATAACGCTTAACCGATTTTATATGAAGGTCTACACATACTAAATAACGATAAAATGGGAGGCATATGGGCTACGAGATTGAACTAGATGTTATGTCCTTCGACCAGTTATTTTCGTGTTATCACTTTTTAGCCTTGTTCCCTTTCTTTATTAAATATATTCATTCTCTGCAGTGCCCCTTTTCTCTACCGTGTCAACTGAGCAATTTTGCCAGACAGTTGGCATAGCTGAAGTTGTTTCCATTCGCCTCTCTGACGCTGCTTCTCCGTTCCAGTATCTCAGTTTATTCATTAATATTGTTTACCAAAGCATTTTTCGTCCCGAGAGCAGCTGTCTTGCTCCTAGCATTATCCCTGGACGGCATCTACTTCAGAACCGTAGCCCGTTGCTATGGCCATGCCCATGTCCATGTCCATGTCCGTGCTCGCAGCGTCGTCCCCAATTCCCCCAACTACGCCCCTGTCATGTCCGTCTTCCTTGTTTGTCTTAAGTTGAAATTTGAGCTCAAAAGACAATAGCGAGTTTTTTAAATAACTTCCTGGGCATGGAAACAAATAACGATTTAGTTGGGGGTGGGTTAGGGATATGTGGACATTCGCGGAGCTCGGTGGTTGCTTTCTCCAAACCTCCTTTCTCTGATATTTTCATTAATTTCTTCTGCCGAGGATATTTCAAGTTCTGCTACTTCTTATTAGCCAACTCCAGACATTCTTTGTACTTCGTCTCTGAAGGAAAGGGGATGGAATTATTTGGAGCGATTGCGTAGCATTTTGAACTGTCGCTTTGTTGGTTCCCCTGCCATCCTTCGTTCATCTTCCATTCCATCAGTCTTCATTAATGAGTTCGTCTTTCATTTTCGCTTCCACTTCTGTGAATATTTTTTCGGCTTTTCCTCCGAATTTGTCAAGAATCACAGTCCGGATATGCCTAACTGTGCCTTTCCTGTGTTAAGAAGCCACCAATATTTGGCACTACTCTCGAATGGGGTTCTGTTCCCTTACATTTGGTTCCCCTTGAGCAATATTATCTGTGTAATAAACTGCCTCTTAAAATTCTTGACTAAGTTATTCCGATTCAGGCTCCTTGCGCTGCCCAATTCCCTGGTCGGACCCCGTTGCAGCCCCTATCGCACACTCCTCCAAGTTAGTTCATTACGAGGCGTCAAAGGAGGGAAAGTGAAAGTCGTTCCCCCAGAAGGCTAAGAAAATACGCGGTTGTTTTAAGGGAAAACTTAAGACTTTCCCATCGATGTACTTGCTGGGCACCACAAGTGTTTTCGGACTCATCGGAGGACGCTGGGTTCGTGGCCAGCACTCTCCAACCTCTGCCTGGCCATCGAGGCTTTTCCAGGACAGTTTCCCCACCATTAATCAGGGACTGGCGCTGCGCACACGCACATACACACTCGTAACCGTTCACGGCTACTCCCCCTTTACTCCCCTTTCAACCCCAATCCCCAAGCATCGTATCTGCTCGGCGTCGTCGTCATCGTTATCGTCATCTATCACGCTCCCGCGTATGAGCCAAAGTTTTTCCACGGGCGGTGTTTTCCTTTTTTCCCTCGTTTGCCGCCCACACGAAAAAGTTCGTCGTTGTCGCTGCTGATTTTCCACAATCGGTACACGCAGAGACACACTTTTACATTGCTATATATACGTATATAGTACGTAGGAGGTCGCTCGTATTATCGAATGTTTGCTTATATATATGCACACTGATAAAAAAAATGAAATAAATAAATTTTTCATGGTTTTTTCACATTCCCAAATGTTGATAGAACGATGGGATATAAAACGAAAACTGTTTTGATGGCATTAAGTAAGATTTTAAAAATCCTGAATGAAGAATACTATTTGGAATACTTTTATTAATAATGTTAAATTAAAAGCAGAAGAAATCAACCAACGTTTGGCACATTTATTCTACCAGTGTATGTACGCACATAGCCCATATATGTACCCGGTGGTATTCATATAAGAGTTGAACGCCCATCCGTACGTTAGCTCACTCGATGCCTGGTCCCCCAATGGGCTCCGAGTCTCTAAGCCATGCCCATCCCCCAATGGGGCTTCAGTTCCCCGTCTCCTTGTGACGAGTAGCTTATATACTTCTATGTACCCAGGCAGGTAGGTAGACAACGATGCACTGTTGTTGGCCTGGCTAACATATGCAGAGCACCCATTATGGACTTGAGCTGATAATGCAAATAATTACTACTCCTTTCCAGTAGTTAAGGAGAAATGTGGCAGTCTTGGTTTAGGCTAGGCATGATCATTCACACACATTAACCCCGAACGCGCTGGCGCATTCAAGCCTGAGCATTACTTATACAGTTAACTACGCATTCCCATGGTCCCACACTATTCTGTGATTACTAGTCCAGTTCCACTTCCCCCGCAGCTACCACTCGCACTCGATCCGAACTCAAATGTGAACACATTTAAGAACTACAAAAGGAAATCTTTAAGTTTTCACACAATTCAAGGGGTTTTTTCACACGCTTAAATTATAATTCCAGTTAGTTTCTTATTTCGGGTGTTCCCCGTCGTCCCATATGCCTGCACATGAGCATACATTTCGTGGCGGGGACGCAACAAAACTGCTGTCTGGGCTAATTTAAATTTTCGTCTTCCCTTCAAGAAAGTTGACCGGGCCGTGACTTGTGGGCTGGCTCATTAACTTGGGCACATAGTTCCGTGTTCCCCGGCCAGGGCGCACCGCCCGCCCCCGCCCTCCGCTTTCTTATCGCCGAGATAAAAATCGATTCGCGCGGTCGTCGGCACCGCCAACAAAACTGACCACCACGGCGTCGGCGGACAACTTTCCTAAGTTAACCTTTATTGTCCGAAAGTTGTTCTTCTTATTACTCCGGTATTTTCTTTTGCTTTCCTCCATTTTCTTGCAGTTTTTTCGGCTTTCCTATGGCAGACGAGAAAAAAAACGTTTCGAGGTGAATTTACATTCTGTGACTACCACGAGCGGCCTTTAAAGTTGGTCACTCGTCGACAGAGTCTCCGGCGTCGCCATCGTTCGCTTTAAGCGATGTTTATCTCTGTCATAATATGCGCTGGGAATCACCTTAAAGTGATATTATCGTTGCCCAGTTCCACTTCCCGGGAGAGTGCCCTGTCCACTCGAATTTCTTTTCACATCGGTCGGGGGAGGAGTTCTTGGGCGTCATCTTTCAGCCGGAGTTCCTCTTTATTTGCGCTACTGTTGTCTGATTATAATGTCTTTCTTTTATTCTATTATACCAAATGGTACAGGTGGCTGTCTCCTATTGGACTTCCTATCTTGCATTTTAGTTATTCTCAGTTATTTCTCTTTTGGACAATGGTCACTCATTGTTTTTAATTACAACTCCGTCCCCTAAACTCGTAGTCGTAGCTGGGATTTCACTGAACCGAGATGCAAGGAGATATGATTGATTTTGGCATTTTCCCAAATTGAAATTAAAATTTCCTTCTTCTCATGGGAAATAAAATCATTTGTTAACTCGAAGCAATTAATTTATTTACACAAAAAATAAACAAAAATTAGAAATAAAGGTAGATAGGTTAGAAATAAATAGTTTGATTGTTTGGGATTTTTAAATTAAGATTAGTTTAATAACTTGAAACGAACCTCTAAGTCCGAATAAATTGCCACATCTTCATAAACTCTTTTACATAAAGTTAGCTTCGTAGAAGAAACTTTGATTGCTCATACAACTAATTGGAAATACGACTGGAAAACTTTTAATTGACTCATATTTGTAATTAGCAAAATGCAATTAAAGTTTGGTCTTCAGCTTTAGAAGCACTTGAATAATACGTAGGAAATAAATAAAGGTTCCAACTTTATGATTTCAGTTAATCACTGTATTTATGTGTAACATTTTGCCTGCTCAGATCTGTCGGTCAGATTTGCTGCAGGCACTCTTGGTTAACTAAATGTTTTCCCCACAACATTCACCAAGGCGCCGCCTTACTTTTCCGTTTTGTGCCAAGGCTGTGGGGTCTCGCTATCAATAGCAAGAATGGCCACTCCCCAGCTCCAGCTCCAGCTCCAACTCATATGTGAGGCACCGTTTTTATGCCTGCCACACGTGCAGCGAGCTGCAAACAATGGATCCCCGCCTGGGATCGGGCAGATGTTGGACAATTGATGGCTCTGTTAGCCAACAAAGAAGAGCTATGCAAATGCCAGGCTCGGCCTAATCGTACGAGTATGAAGAATGAATTAAAATAAGTAAAATAATATTTATTTATAGCCACGGCCCCTCAAATGGCTTTATTGTTTGTATTACATTATTGAAATCGCTGCTCAGCCAGCTGCATGCCATCGACATCGACGTCTACATCTACATCGACATCGGGTTCGACTTCAATATTCAGATGCCCAAGGCGTCATATTCTGTGAGATGGGAGGGGAGGTGATGATCGCCGCGTTGGATGTGGGAACTAGCCAGTTTCTTTGCCATATTGGTTGGATCACGATCTAATCACGAGTCCATCCCTAGGCCACACCAAAATCTGAGACCTTAACTTTGCTACTTGGCTAGTGATCCGGCCAGCCGAATCTCTGACTGTCGCGGTGTGGTCCATTGTTTCTCCGTTGTTAGCCGGGGGCAGTGGAAGACTTTTGCTGACCTAGAACTTAGAAAATGGCCAAGGGTAATCTCTACTGGCGGGTCACATGTGGAACGGCGCTGGTCAATCACAGTCATTGCATCATCACGGTCATTTGGCAGATCGCAATTGGAAACAAATTATGCTTATCGAGATGCCTGGCGCAGACCATTGTCTAGACTTGTGACTGAGCCATGTCTAAATAGAGGATTATCCTAGCGCCAGGATTAGCCAGCCTGCGCCGTGACCCGGCCGAGTGTGCATTGTCCCAGTTCCTGCTGCAGCCCAGACAAAAGCGAAATCAAATAAACATTAGCAGCATCAGAGAATGCAAAAATCCTTTAGCAGCAAAAGTTAAGATTACCATCGTCTAGCCCCGAGGTAGGCAAAGTCGCTTTGCAGGACATTCGCCTCGGGCCCAGCCTGTGGTTTCAGTCGAGCAGCGACGGAACTCTATTAGTGACCACAAGACAGGGGCGGCTAATCCCCCTACACACCGAAAATTAGGTCAGTCTGCTGCGGAGATGCGTCGGCGAGAGGAAGGTGCTTCTGTTTCGGAAGCGCCGGATTATCATCAAAATTAGGCAAGATCTCAGGGATAACGAAGCTGGTCGTCTCATTAAGAGATCCTGTCTGTTATGGGTGCCTGGCGTTTGATAGGCATCTAGAAATGGTGCCTAATGATTATCCCGAGGTCCTATCACTTTTTCGAACCTTCAAAATGGGGAACACCTCGGAAAACCGAGTCTTTCCCACAATTGTCATCACTTTAAGCTGACCCATCTAATGCCAACCCCATTCGAGTATACTCGAGCACTTTCACTGTGCAATAAATTTATGCACGCCCCCAGGACGGCCCCTTCAACACGTATCTGGAGTGAATCTGCCTCTCGCATCGGAGGTTGGCTACTGTTTCTGGCCGACTCCGGTCGACTCCGGCATCTGCAGCGGCATCTGGCAAGTGGACAAAAAACTGGGAAAGCTAACCAAACCCACTATCAACATGTCGTATCCTTAGCATGTCCCTGGGCCACAGAAGCGGCGGCTAAAACAGAAATCCAAAGCGAATGCCGGCGCTTGGCTTTTATTGCTTCATTTCGCTGTGCGATTTGTTTTGATTTCAGCAGTTTGATAACCTTTTTGTGTGTTGCTGTTGGTTTTTATTGTTTTTGTTATTAGTAATTGTTGCCAATTCCCTGCGGATATGATGTCTTATGCTATCCATGTCTGGTTCACCCGAACTCGCATTGTTCGCTTTGTCGATGTTCCTACTCCTTCCGCCGCCGCCGCCCTCAGTCGTCCTCGGATTCAACCTTATTTCTGGACTTCGACATTTGCTGTCATGGCAGCCAAAAGTCTATTTTATGGCCACCACCACCAGAGAAGAGGTTTAGCTTTTTGGCAATTATCTGGGTCTCTTCAATGCAAATACTGGTTGACGTGTGGGGGAATATGGGAATTCGTAAGTCTCTGTCCATGGCATTATAGCTTGAGATCTTATAACCATTTCAAGAATTTAGAAAAGTGAAACCCAAGGATGGTAGCTTGTATTATTGCATTAAATCAGTCGTCCGCCCACTAATTTAAAATATTCGCAGCTCTGGCTTGCGTGTTGCGCATATTTTACGACAGAAGTTTATTGTCAGGGACACAGTGCAGAGAGACCCGAACTCTTAACCTCTTAGGCACAACTAATTGAACTTACCTTCGAGTTAAAAAGCCGCATAGAATACTCAAGAACTGGCCAAGTTGAAGGTGCTCATTCTATCATCGACACGGGGGTCTTAAAGCGCCAGGGCCCATTAAGATTCAATTAAGAAGTATTTATAAATTAATTTAATTTGAGTATGGAAAATTACTCGCGATTCTTATTATCTATCTATTTGCGATGTGAACTTATGCAAATATCGCAAATATTTCAGTCGGTGGCCCTCACAAAGACACACGGGGCGTTTCTGGCAATTTTTCCCAACTTTTTGTTGCTCACTTTTAATTACATTTCAATTTATTAAATGAGAAATGCTAAATTCCAAATTCAATTCAGTGTTAGCCCAGCCAACGTTCAAAATGTAATATTTGCATTCGCGTGAGTTCGAAGTTAATTAATTTCTGGGTTTCAGGGGTGTTCAGCCGGTGTTGCGAGCTCCTAAAAGCCCCTTGGATTAACTTTTAGTTGGGCATTATAATAATTCTAATTTCCCAATTGCACATGATCGTTTTTTGGTTAGTTTATGGATGGTTATGGATTTCCGACGGCGCGTGAACCTTCGATTCTGTTACGATATTGATCACATTACGACTCGGGTCGGTTCCAATTGGACTATGCGCCTGCGCGTCAGGTTAACTTCGCGTTTGGACAGCAACTGACTTTCTTGGCTCGGCTAAATTCGACTTGAGCTACTCGACAAGTTCGTTTTGAGCAGCGACCCGAGCTTTCTGTGTGGTTCTTGTGTGTTTTGAGCGGTTTTCGAGATCTCTGGTTGGTTGGCCAATTTTCAGGGGTCTCGGAACTGGTTTCGACCACATGGCAAATGGCTCGAAGCCTCTCTCCGCGATCGCCGCTCTCACTCTCTCTCTTTCGGGTCTCCTATTGACTTGGTCGTGGTTTATGTTTTGTTGGCCTGACTAATTGGTCAGCGGTCTTCCCCGTTGGCTCTTGAGCAATTAGTTTTCGTTCTAATTGGTCAGAAATATATTATGACCGACATTTGCCCCAACAGATCGGGCGTCGGGCAGCCAACTACAGCAAAAACAGCAAGGAGCCATCTGAACTGGTTTTTGTGGCCGCTGTCAATGCCCAGATTGCGTCTTGGTCGAATTGGCCATGCTATTTGCCTCTTTTTGTGCGACTTTTTGTACGAGCTTCATCTGATTTCAATTGGATTCTATATGGAGGCTGAATGCTAATTAGATTTCCATCTGGTTTTGGATGAGCAATGATGCGGAAAGGTTGTGGAATATTTGATTTTCATTAACAAGGCTGTAATTTAGTAGTTAAAATTTAGTTTTGCATGCAATTAAGGCCGCTGAGATTGACTCCATTGTTTTAACGTATTGTCATACGGTGCGTTATACCCAGAAGTATATCAGATATTTGGAAGAGTCGAGATGACTTTCTCTCTGTATTGTAAACTTCTGACTACAAATTTTGATTTATATCATATATATTCTCATATCATCCGCTTAATAAGCTCTTGATTTAGCCAAGTTGAGACATCAGCTATCCAAGCAAGCAAGCCTTATTTCATTCTTTAAATTGTACCACTACTTATTTTCTTGTTTTGAAGAAAATGACATACAATTTGAGAATTTGACCTTTTATTTAGATTATTATTTCTAATTTATGTTGTTTCCAATAAGCTGAAGAGTGAAAAATAATCAAAGTCAGTTAAAACTACCTGTTTAAAACCTAATTTGTTTTCCATCCAAGTAAATTATTGATTCCCCATGCTGACAAAGTATAATAAAATTGCGATCAAGCTGCACAACGGGAAAAGTTTCGGGATACAAACACATTGAATTGAAGCTGCGGCAGCAGAAACGGCAACAGTTGCTGTGGCTGCTGCAACAGCAGCAGCAACACGCGGGGTATTTAGGCCCAAACAAACAGCAACCAAAACAGCAACAAGAACAACCACTTGAGCCGCAACAATGCAAGGCGAGCAAATAAATCGTGATCACGTGGTCAAGAGGGCCAGCCCCTGAGCGAGAGAGGATCGGGTGGCGAGGAGCGGTAGTGCCTCGGTGTAGGTGGAGTTGGTAGTCCGCGAGGAACTGCACTGAACTCCACTCCTGCCCAACTCCGACTCCAGCTCCTGCAGCAATAAACGTAGCGCTTGTCTCGACTGATAAAGCCACACAAAGAGCGAAGTGATCTACTAACAGAAACAGCCACCAGGAGAACAACAACAACTGCCGCAACAAGATCATGTTTGTCGTGTCATACGAAAAGGAAAATAGTACAATGAGAGAAGGGAGCCGTGCTCTGGGAGCTTTTGGGGCTCTGGGAGCAGAACTCGGAGCCAACCGATCGCATACACAACACGCTCAGACGCTCCTCCTGCAGCAGTGGCCCTGCTGCCCCCGATCATCCCCAGCGCCGGGTACGCCCAATCATCGTCATCATCTTCATCGTCGTGGTGGGGCATTCAAATTTGGCGCTTGAATTTGTTGCAAGTTCAGAGTTGAAGCTGCAGCTGCCGCACCAGGGAGTCGTCGCCAGCGAAGGAACAGCACAAGCACAAGCAAAAGCACTAGCAGCAGCACTAGCTCCGGCGACCAGACAAGAACCCACCAACAATGCATGTCGCTGAAATCGAAATCAAGATCAGAACACAGAAACTAGGAGATCCGAATCAGCAGCATCATCGGCCACGCCGACGTATCAAAACGAAGGGAAAGGGAGTCGACGTCTCTGCCTCACGTATGTGAGTGTGAGTGTGAGTGAGTGGAGCCCCGAATACCGAGTAGAGTCGGGGCCAAGATCTCGATCGGGGGCCGCATCGTGACGCACAATGTGGTCATGGCCAGCCTTCCTAGTTAGATGAGATGCAGATGCATCCCCGGCCGGAGCGGGCACCCAGCACCAAATTTGATTCTAATTGTCGGCGCTGGTCTCCCCCAAGGTTCGTCAGCTGGTGCCTTCATCATGCCACAGCCGATTTGTGATCCCAGATCAGGTCATGGTCTTTTGCCGACCGTTTGGCGCTTTACTCGCCTATCGGACTCGCTTTATCGGCGCATCAACATCAAAATGCGTTTGAAGCGAGTATAAGGCTTTTAGGAGCAGCTCGCCCAGAAGAACCCCGCAAGAGCATAGCCAATATAAATAGAGAAGGGACCAGATCGCAACAACTGATCCCATTTATCCCAGACACTTTTGGCCACTCTCTGCGGTGTAGGAGGAAAGTAACTGACACACATTTCTCGCCATTCCAATCTCCAGCAAACAAAGGTCCAGCGCAACAAGACTTAACCACCGGTGAACCCTTTGTGGCTCTGCGGCATGTTGCACGCGTGATTAGCGGCTCAGGAGCACAACAACAACGGCCACAAAGACAAAGAGCAGACGTCTCCCATCAGACATATGCGCTGATCAAAGCTCAGCAGAAACTAATCGAGCTTAACAGCAGAGCAATGGCAAACAACCGAAACAGCCGAAAACGCAAACGATCCCAACTGAACTCGAAGTGGTTTATTCGGACGCTCGGACCGCTAAGACAACAGCCGGCCTGCGGCTGCACAGGGCTCAGCATGTGAGCGCTTTCAAATTGTTTCAAGTGTGAAGATCAATTTCATGGCACGTTACCGCGTACTGGTAGTGAGATGGACCTGGAACTGACACTGAAACTGAAACTGGAGCGGGAGCGGGAACGGGAACGTGGTATGGCTTCTTCTGATCTTCCTTTGCCGGTGCTGCTGCTCCCCCTCTGAGGGCGCTGCCCATTTGCATGAATTTGAATACAATTGACGAATCGTAGTTTGGGCATTTGTCTGTTTTGTCTGGTCTTATAATGTGTCTATTATATTTTCTCTCATTGTTGTTGCTGGGAAGGCGGTGCGGGGGAGGGAAGTTAGTGTGAGAAGTTTTCGAGAACTGTGTGTGAACGAAGCGTGGAAATGAATCGCTTGGAGCGATGCTATCTACGTATCTGTGGCGTGCCTACTATTGATCCATCATCGGATCTGGCCTGAACTTTAGCCGGTAATTAGACAGATTCAAATGTCAACAAAAAGTTCAACGTACCGCGCAGAGGAAAGGGATCTCATAATCGCCGAAGATAATTTATTGTTACGCGAATAAGTTTCGACACTAAAAGCTGCTTGCTGGTTCCTCAAACTAATCAGATTGACCCAGTAAACCAGTTGACCGACTGGGCTGGCTGGCTGGGATTTCGGTTATTCGGTTATTGGGATCGGGTCCATGCAACCCGTCAACATTATTATTTGCCTTGTTAACTTGTCTGCACGAAATGACATTTTACAGCTAAATTTGCCGTCTGGACAAGATTTCCCAAGACAACGGCCCTCGAGTTGTTCGGCTAACGAACCAGCGGAGCGTCGAAGATGTCCAACCGCTGCTCGCTAGTGCCAGAATCGATTTTGCTAGCTGCGATCTCGGAGCAGTCGGCTCTCAACCCCTATCCCTATCCCTAACCGTATCCCTGTTCATGTGAAGCTCCGTGTTCATCTCCATCTGCAGCTTCTGTTTTTGCTCATTTATTCTCTCTTCGATGGCACTAACTAGGTCTCGCTTGCTGGTGCTCCAAATAAATCATAGTCCACTGAAAGTGATTCCCTCTCTGAGCGCAATTCTTCGCTGTCGATGGTGATTCGTTGCTAAGACGTGAGTGCCCAGGCTCGATTTCCTAAGTTCAAATGGTAAACAAATCAGTGCATCATTAGCAAATGAGTTCACACAAAATAGTGGCTATTTTTTCCCTAAAAACGTATTCAATGGGGCTACGAAATGGCAAATTCTGAAAAGTCCAAGCGAAACAGCTCCGTTTGATCCATCTACCGGAGAGCACAATATTATCGCCAAAGTCATAAATTAAACAATTTACTTGAACGTACCATAGAAAACGAAATTCTGAGCTACGAACTTTCGATTTCGCAGCGACTAAGGCTATACTCTAGCGATTTGACCAACTAGGAGACGGGATCCTAAGGCATATGGTCATTTGGAATGTCACTATCTTCGCTTTATAGCCAAGACCTAGCTCAGGCTATACCCCTTTACAGGGTATAGAAAAAGGGTGAAGGCAACAAATTGCTGTGCGGTGCAAGAAAACACCTCGCCATGCCTGGGAGCCACAGAAAATGTGGAAAAGTGCAGCACCGGCACCGAAGTAGGTGGTAACCCTTGCTAAACGATCAATCGTCGCAATCAGAGGCACGTTTGCGGCTCTTATTGGTGTGGGCGGTAAATAATACTCACTGTTTGGTGATATGGATATGGATTATTACTATTACATAAGTATGACGAATCATTACCTGGGCTATTCGGGAATATTTAGTGTTTACTGAGTATCTATGAAACTACTAGTGCTTAATTATCGAATTTGTGGTTGGAAAACTACTCATTTATAAGGCCAAAGAAAATGGCAAAGATTTCTGGCCGAACTTTAATCATTTAATTAATTGTTCGAAACAGTGGCGACCTGTGCGGCATCCAAACATTTTCACATTTAATTTCGAGAAATGAAAAATGTCTGAAATTAATTTGCCCCAAATGCCAGGCTGATTGATTTGCATAGCACAGGTCGAAGGAACGGGACGAGAATCCTCCTCCATGGCGAATGACGATAATGATGTTTTAAAGTAAAATTATCAATTAGGCCTTTACGACCTGGAGATGAAAAGTAGGATGGCTGGGTGGTTTTGGGTAGCGGGCACATTGATTTGTGTAAAAAATCACTGAGAATCATTCAAAGCCTAAAATAGACAACGAAGACAATCATCATTTAAAGGTTAAGCGAGGGAGCGAGTCAGGTGTAATGACTGCGAATAAATTACCAGAATTAAGGGTTAATGCTGTTGCCAAATATTCGGGTAGCTACGAACGCTTTAAAGGACTCTATGCTGACTTGGACTCCGTCTACCCAACATATCAGCTTAAATAACCAAGAAAATTAATCAATAATTCAGACAAGAAAAGTTCAACGCTTAACTATCTGCAAGTGCCAAAGGAGAAGGGATAGCGGGGGTGTTTGGAAAGATCACAGGTTTTTAACCCTTTCACTACATGGCACATAAGGAATCGGCAGATAAATAAACGCAGAGACCGACTCAAATCGGGCACTGATACTGCTCAAAAGTCACTCAAGTCGCTGTTGTAGCTCCTCTCTCGCACGAGTGCGCGGTGTCTCTCTGAGCCAAACTTGAGTGCCTTTTCCCCACAGACAGAGCGTCGTCGTGGTACTTCCACTGAGTCTCCGAACTGGAATGCGCTCCGAGCAGAGTACCTTTCCCGCAGCTCCTATTCCACAGAAGCTCTCCCGTTCTCCGCTGACATATTTTGTTTTGTGGATATTTTGTTTCCTCTTACAAATGCACAGATTTTCGCCATTCTTTTTGTTGCGCATTAAGTCAGATTTTTAATTTATTTTCTCTCTGCCTCCCCGTGTCCTCGCGTCCTGTGGCCTGTGTCCTGCCTCGGCGAAAAGGGCTCGCTTCGCCTAGCTTTTTCCTCCGTCTCGTTTGGCTGTTGGAAACATTTCCGTTTTGTATTTGCGCAATTTGCTTTCAGCCGGGTTTTGTCGTCAAAAAAAAATCAGCATGAAAAGAAGGCGGCGTATTTTGTATGCATATTTTGTAAAATTATAATTTATTTATTAGTCTGATTTTGAGAAAAACCAATTGTATTAAAGATTTATTACATATATTTAATAAAATAAGGGTTTAAGAAGGCATTAGCTTCAAATTCTCTTCTTCGCTTTTTTCGAATATTTTATTTAACCGCTTTGGAACTCCTACAATCCTTCTAAACCGTAAACCTTTAATTTAAAAATTCAATCTGAACCTTTATATTATCCGAATATTTTCCATAAAAATAACACACTCATTTCGAATTTTAAAGTATCTATATTTGAACTTAATTACGACTCCCTGAAGCTTTTCATTATATAGAAAGAAAAACAACTCACACTTTAATGTTAACTAATGTAAGCCCCTTTCTAGGGACCACTTCCTACAGTTCCAAATGGGTAAGGGTGTTCTTTTGCGCTTCCTTTTCCATCATTTCATTAGGGGTTCCACTTGCCCCCTTCGCCGTACGAGTCCACCCCTTCGGCAGCAATAAATTGAAAACGCATGCACCTCCCCATGATATATGTAACCATGGATGTACATATATTTGTAGGGCGCATAGAGGTACATTCGTATGTAAGCATATTTACCCATGTACGAATCAGGCATCGTCATCATCTCCGCTCCGTTCTCAGTTCCATTGCCCCCTCTTCCCGCTGGATCCTTCTCTGGATCCGAAGTTCGAGCTCCATCCACGTATGAGTGTGTATGAGAGTGTGCAGTGCGAGTTGTATTCGTCATACACGCTGCGTCGACGGCGACGGCGACAGAGGCTGAGGCGCCAGCAGCGCTGCCGACTGCGCTGCTCGGCTTTGGCTCGGTATTCGCTTCATTTTTTTGCTCCCCACTTTTTTCGTTCCAGAGAGAAAGAGAAAGAGAGTGAGCGCCAACGACAGAGAGAGAGAGAGAGAACTTCTCACATATAGATACACACATATACATGCGCGTGTTGTTGTTGTTTAGCTGCACACGAGTTGGCGCTTTAATACATATAGAGGTATATATGTATGTTTGTGCTGGCGGGTGTGTGTGTGTCTGAGTCTTACATGTTTTTTATTTCCTTTTTCAGCTGACGCAGTTGCCGTGCTGCTGTTGTTGTTGCTGCTGTACTTGTTTTGCTCCCCAGTTTTTAGACTCCGCCTTTTTTGTCGTCTGCATGTCTCTGGTTGTGTGTCTTCTCCCCATTTCCATTCCCCCGTCTTTCCTCTTCTCAGCGGAATTCCATTCCCCTTTCTGCTTTCCACTGTTGTGGGATTTTTAAGCGACGTCGTCGTCGCTGCTGATATTAGAGAGAGAGAGAGAGGGGAATGGGGGCTGTGGATGGTGGGTGGCGTGTGACGGTGGGCATAGGGCTGATGCTGCCTGGTGAAAGAGTGAATGTGTGTGTGTGAGTGTGTATGTAAGCGACTGTTTGGTACTGTGCTTCGGTTTCGTTTCGTTCCATTCGCATTTCTTGTGATTTATTCTCTGTACTCGTTGCGTACTTATGCTCACTTGTCCTGTGTGTGTGTGTGTGTGTATGTGTATGTGTGGGGCTCATTTTAACTCTCATCCATTCGCTTTGAACTGAATGTGTTGCCGGGTCTCCCAACGAAGCGACGAATGGGAAACGAATGAGTTCTCTGCCAGCATGTTTAGGTTTATTTAGCACACAAAATTATACATACGACTGCATCCTTATGTACTCGCTCGTACCTTTGCCCTCCCACATTGCTTATGTAAAGGCGTGTGTATGTAGGTATGTACATTCTGGAACATTGCATACAAATGTATGAGGGTTCTCTGGCACGAATGATATTGAATGGATCGGCTTGGACATGTGAGCAGAATGTCAACACTGCGTATGAGTTATGTATATGCTCGAAAAATTGCGCATACGACACGTTGGCTCAGAATGTAATGCTCCAATGTAAATGGTAATCGGAGCCTTTAATTGACGTTACAGCCGCTAGACACTCGACTCGACTCGACTGTGCCACAACTCAAAAGACTTTTCGAAAGCAGAGAGATCCCCTTCAGTTATGATGTTTGCCCCAAAGCTCCCAAAGCCTTCTAATTATTTAAAAGTACTTTGGAGTAGGGGACCACTTTACTTACAAAAAATATGACAGTCAAAGGTAAAGGCAAGGGCTGGACGACAAAGGCAATGCAGTTGGCAATCAAATAATGGGAAGAAAAAATGTTAGAAATGGACCGAAGGAAAGTTTAACTTAATTTAAGTCAAGGCCAAGTCCTGGTCCAGGCAACGGGGAAGCTGAAGAGCGGGAGAAGCCAACTCGGCCACAATGTGGGGCTGGAAGCGGGTCACTTTAAGGTCATTCACACTTCTGGCCAGGTCCGGCACTGACCTCGCGATGGCGGCTACTTTATTACTTTAAGATTTCGCCTTGACTTTGAACAACAGTTCGCCTGGATGGCTTTTTTCTTCGGTCTCCTCTGCGCCTCGCCGTCTTGCCGGCACAATGGACTCACGGAAAAAAGAAAAGCGCAAGTTTTCCCAAGGTTTTTTATATTTTCATTTTCGTTCTTTACCCTGTGCTGTGCGCTCGGCCATAATGACCAAAAGCCACGTGAAGTTTGGGCGAGACGCTGCACATAATGACCAATTTCCGGCGAATGTTGACAACTTTGCGAAAGCTCACAGCCAAAATCAATTGACAGCTCTTTTCGGATATTTTCTTTTATTTTAGTTTATACAATATTTTGAAAAGTTGCACTTTTCTTGTATGCTTAAGAATATTATTTAATTTTCTTTCTTTATTTTATTTCAGATCAAATTTTTACATTTCCATTAGTCACGTGCCTGAGCTGAGGCGCGTGTGTCGGATTTTCTCTGAAGGGCTCATAACTTCAGTTCCACGGTCTAAACTAAAGTGGGCGCACAATGGCTCTTTCAGGCTTTCAAGGCTGTTTCCCTTATGCTATTTGGGAGGCGACAGCAAGCCGTCCCAGACGATCTTCACTCTCGTTTGGAAATCCGTGAAACACACGAAAACAACGCCAATTAATTTAAGCGTCAGCAGCAGCAAAAATGTGATATTGCTAAAAGAAATCAAACATGTCGCGACCAACATAAATATCGTTTTTTTTTTGTATACCCTTGCAGTTAAATCAAAAGATTATTAACTTAATAAATCATCTTTATTTTTGATCAGCATCAATAGCCAAGTTTAATTAGCCACCTTAGGCAAACAAAAAATGTAGCGATTTTCTCAAAATTTTATAAATTATAATATTATATTTACATTTGATACAAATTTTTATTTTTTAAACTTTTAAATTGAGTTATGCAGGTTTAATAACATAAAAAAACTAACATTGAAGATTTTCCGAATTAAAATTAATTTGTTTTTGGCTTAGCTATGAGCTTTTTAAACTTTTGTTTGTTACTTTTTGCTTTGATTTGTCGAAAAATTTGTCATATACAAATGCGAATTTTGTAAACTTAATTATGATCGATTTTCGATACTATCCTATAATTCAATTGATAACTGCAAGGATATATCAACGTGAGTTTCCTGAAGTTTTGTGTCTGGCATTGAAAATGTTATAAAAGAAGAAAGTGAAGAAAGTGTTTTTTTTTCTGTGTTTGCCTGGTCTAAGTGAAAATATGAAGTAAAATAACCAGAGTAATTAGGTTTTTTTTCCTTTTTTTTGTGTGTCCGGTGTAAAAAATACCAAAGCAAGAAGTGAAATGAAATGAATAAGAAGCAAGTCAAATGAAGGAAAGAAGAAGCAAGTCAAATGAAGTCAAGAAAAAACTGGAAATAAGGTTGGGTGAGTAGTTTTCCATGTTACTTCTATCCATATATTTTTGTAATAAGCAAATTAATTACTCTGCCCCCGATGTCTGATCATAAAAACGAACCTATTGCGATTACCAAAGAGGTCTCATAACCACATACAAAAATGTTGAGCTCCAATCCCACCCCCAACCGCAGTCAACTGAGCAGCAGTTGGCTGCCATTAAATATTCAATTGAAATTCTCATTGCTCTCCCTTCATCGAAACCGACCCGATCCGCCCATTCACCACCGCTATCCGCCTTCCGGTTTCGATTTGTATCCAAATGTCATTTTTTATTTGACATCTTTTGCATTTTATTTGCTACACTTGCAAGCAGCAGCCGCCAGCTTTCACTACAATATACATATACCGACCGGGATAGACACCGATATATATTTATATTTACATCTATATATATACATATATACATATATATTTATATATATATATATATATATATATGTGTGTGTGTGTGTGTGTATATACATATATAAACGATTATGTGTGGATGATGCTGTAGCTGGGGGCTGCCCATTTGGATACGCAACTCCATTGACAATCCGCGTTCCATGTGTTGCCCAACGGCCAATGAGAATCCGCCGAGCTGTCGAAGGACTCGGCGCACCGCCGGATTTAGTTCTCAATTTTTCCCATTTCTTTGTCACTCATGCGACGCACGAGTATGGTACCGTTGGTGCTCCAAGTGCTGGGACAGCGTGGAGCTTGGAGGCTTAGAGGCATCGGGGTTGGACTGGGAATAGGAATGGGATGGGAAAGGGGAAGCCGATGGGGAGGGGAAAGGGAAAGGGATTGGAATTACGGATGGAACTGGGATTGGAATGGATGGTGGGTCGTGGGCGTGAGAGTTTTCCTCGCTGCCATTGGGAAAATAAAAAAGTTTTTTCAATTGATTTTTTTTTGTGCTATTTCTCTTATTTTTTTATTTCCGCCTGGCACGTATTCCTTTTTTTCTCCATTTTTCTTTCTCCTTTGGCAGAGGAGTTTGAGAAATTGGTTGAAATCAATTGGATTTGGTGGCAGGAACTTTTTGAGCGACAGCAGGCCGAAGCTGGACGCTAGGTGCCACTGCCATTAGCATTTTCAATCGACCCAGCAACGATGCGGGGGTGGGCTCCAGTTGGACAACGGACGCGGCTGCACATGGGCCTATGGGTTCTGGCATTCCTTTCTTCCCGGTTATCGGATGAATGGAGATTAGCATAATACTGAGTGACTGGAAGTAACTACCGAGTTACGAAAGATGCGGCGATGAAAACTTATCCTCGGGAAAGCGATTTACTCTCGAACTAAATAAATTGAGTTCGCTTAATGTTAATTGCTAAATTAATCCGCAACTTTCTTGCGCTGCGTTTAAATCACTACCGAAAAACTATTTATTAAATAGCATGTCATTAAGTCGGAAAGGTATTGAGCTGAATTAGCTGCAATTACGATTACCTTTCCCTTAGTCCAGTCCGCTGCAGGCCTCTAATTTGATCGAAGTTCGCGCAAAATGAACATCCCTTTCACAACCGCCTCCTCCGCCACTCGCTGCCGATAGAAATATATATTTCCTTGCTTATTCTAATGCAAATGCGATTGAACCGCTTATCAAATATTTCCTGGTTACCTTGAGCACCAAGGACGACGACGACAATAACAACACAAGGGCCGAGTACAACAATGGCAGAACCACGAAATCACAACACCACTAAATCAACAACCACAACAAGCCACCCTCTCCCGCACCCACCGCACACGGAAGGAGATCGGAAAATTGGCAAACTCGGAAAATGAGCTACGCAGGAGGAAAAATTTGCAAGCCGAAAATCAGATTGTGTAAAGTCGAGTTAAGTATCCTTTATGGGGTTCGTTGAGCAGGGCGCGGGATTAGGATATGGGTAACATGTTTGCCTAATACTTGTTGTGTCACACCCCTCGGCCTCGGCAAAGGCCTCGCAGCTCCTGCATCCTCCCCTCTGTCTCCACCCCCGCCATTGTTGCCGCTGATTACGTAATGGCTTGGCACTTGATGATTGTTCTGCGGCGGCATGAAATTGATGTTTTTGCCAATTTTGCAATTGAATTGCAATCAAAGCGATGACGGAAAATAGAAAACCCCTGAATCGCAGGGGTAGCTGCTCACTTGGTCGGGGCAAGTGGAAGGGATGCCAGAGAAAGTCCCCCTGTTGTCTGTCGTCCGCCGCTTGCCAAAAACTCAGAATATGAAAGTGAAAGCCAAACTAAATTAGGGTAAGCCCGATTCTTTCCTTTACAGTTTTTTTTTTGCAAACATTGTAGAACCAAGGGGGGATGGCTCGTCGTTTAGTTTATTGGCTGGCTGTTCCGAGGACGAGGCGAGGGTGTATGTTTGTTTACGTGCAGCGGGTGTGCGAAGCTGCGTGTCATAAATTCCTGTTCCCAGAATAAATTTGCACGCCGGCAAAGTAGAGAGTTCTCTTCCTACGCCCCGCCTCCTTGGGGCAGCATGCGGCGCTTGTCAGCAGCTCAGGGTTATAAAGGGAATTGCGCTTGTATCTCGGAGGTATTATTATCTGATTGTCATACAATCCGGTGCTTTGAAGGGACCGAGCCCTGGTCGGGTTCGTCTTAGGCTTCATGTTGTATAAAAATCGCAGGAGACGGGCTCAAGGATCGGAATCCATTACGCCTATTAAACATTTTGTCAACGACACCAAGCAGCTCACATATTAAAACATTCTCATTGAAAACGTCAAAAAAATTGTCTGCCTGGCTAAGGGCCAACGAAAGTGCCGGAGGTTCGTGTTAACACCGCTCCCACACCGATGCGACGAGGCCAGCGCGATCGAACCTCACAGTCAGACAGACGGTCTGTTAACCTGGCCAAGTGGCGCTACACCGACATTGCCAAAGTGCTCCGTTCGAGACCCCGCTCCCACTGCAAAGCCTAAACGATTATCATCCATTATGAGTGGTTTCCATGGCGAACAAAGCTTACGTATTGCATTCTTATAAAATGTTTGTTTTACTACGTGACCGATAATTCCATCCCTCGGCTGCTGCCGCTGCTGATCCTCCAGCTGTGATACACACGCGAGCTGAGGAGTGTGAGGGCCAGCTTTTATTCTCGTTTCCCTGTCCAGATGATCTACATGAAGGCTAAGGCTGAGGCCGAGGTTCAGGCTCCGGCCAAGTCACCTCCACACTCCTTGGTCGCAGAAGCAGTACGTTGGGCTGCAAAGTTCAATTAAGTTGACTTCTTCGCCCCTTCTCCTTCGGCTCATATGAATTTGCATTGGTCACGTTCTGGAGCGTGTAATATTTTAACCTTTATTTCGCCTGCACTTATCTTTCTTATTTTACAAATAAGTACAAAGTATTAAGAGAAGGGTGGGATTTCACACGTTTGGGAGTGAAGTGGAGTTTCTGGTACTTAGATATATGAAAATCAAGAAAGGGGCCAATAAAATATTTTATTCACTTGCAAATTATTATCAATTTGATTTTTGGCAAAGGTATGGCAACTTTTTATTGTTGGCCAACCCCAGGCGAGGCTCTAGGAATCTAAAAGCAAGCATTTCCGCTTGTTTCCGGATGCTTAATTTAATGGCTGTGCTGATTTTGCAGACTTCCCAGTCTGGTCTGGAATGTGACCTAGGTCAACCTGCTAAAAAGCCAATGAACTGAACCGTTGCCAGAAACCGGTATGAGGCTGTTCGTTTTGATTGCCCCCTTAATTGATTTGCGACCGCTGCCAGGAGCAGAGCGAACCCAACAACAGGCAGACCCACAACAATTCTCAGTAGCCAGCCATCCCTCCGCCGACAGCGGCACTCACCCCTACGTAAAATCGACACCCCTTTACGAATGCTTTTTTATTATGATTGCCCACCTTTTGTTGCTACTGCTACTGAAAACGAAAACGACACCGAAACTGACCTTTACCGCCGACCCGTGTCCGTTTATTTGTTCGTGCGGTCAGTCTGTTGTCGCTCGTCGGCTGCCCGAAATCCGTCGTCGTCATAGACATTGGGTGACCTTTGCCTGTCAGCCTGTTCCCCCCGCCTGTGTGCCCGCCACTGTTGCCCACTGTTCGTTTTTGAATCGCACTCGTGTTGTGGGTCAATTTCTGATTAAGTCGTAATTTGTAGAGGAAATAAAAGTGTTAAGGAGAGGGTCCGAAACCGGTTCCATAAGAAGCACGGCTCTCGGATGTGAACCGCTAAGTGGTGTTAAATAGCCGCTGATGAATAGTGAATAGTGGTTATAAGAGCGGATTGTGGATTTTTAAGGTCTCAGGAACATAGCGCGAATACCCCAATTCGAAACGAGAAATGCTGGACATGCGAGAAGTTCAGCGAAATGACTAATTTCAAAGCGGCTATGAGGCTGATGGGACTGCAAGGGTCGACAGGGAATATTTTGTACCCATCAACAGCATGGCTCCATTCCAATTTGCACGAAACGTGCAGCGTGGCAACAAAGGTCTGTGTAGCGATTACACCGTATAATAAGGCCTGATCTAAATATACATCGTAAATTGTGCGGCTACAAAGGCCAACAGGTTAGTCAAAGTGAATTACTTTGCCTTTGCTGGTCTGGCTGCCCGTGCATATGTGTGGCATATGTCGGTAATTGTGTGTTGCTAAATCTGGCCGTATCTGTTTCTGGCCCCGATCTTGTGACTGTGGCACTCGCCACGTCCTCGTCGGCAATTGCATCTGGGTACGCAGCGAATTTCGTAAATCTTTAATAGCTCGTGAAGACAAAGTGTACGTGAAAAAGTTAAAATATTGGAGTCGGGAAACTCAAAGCGCCAGAAGATACATTATTTGCATGCAGTTGAAATTTATTGGGGCACCCCTCCTTCTCTCAGGGCTCGAGCCCGGGCTCTCCTGCCCCTGGCCTCGTCTCTTCTTCTGGGTTGACAAAACCCACCAAGTGTCATGTTGACATTTGACAGTTTAGCAGAGTCGCATGGCAGAAACCGCTAACAAGGGTGAAGGCAAACACCAGCACAGCGTTAGCATCAGCACAAAGAAAACAGTTTTTCCAGTGGTTTTTCCACGACATTGCGAAAATTTGCAAAATCCCAAGCACACGTCAATGGAGCGGGGGAGGATGACGATGGTTGGGTGGTGGCTTGTATATGATCAGATTTTGGTTGGCTGAACACACCATCGTCCCTTCTACTGGATGCGAAGCGGGATGGAACCCATGGCCAGCAGCCAGGGCCAAGGACGCACGGCTCTCCCCTTGTTGCCCTTTTGCCAAAATGTTTTTATTGGAATTTTATTTTATTTCATTGGATTTTGATGGTTTCATTGTCTGTCCCGGGGTACGCCGTAATGGAGTCACTACGGCCAGTTTACTCCGACTGCCTTCACGCAGCGATGCAGGCGAAATGCGTATGCAAATTTTGCTCTGACTTTTCCAAGGGTTTTAGCAAATGCTTCAGAACATGGGGGTGTGTGCTCCAGTCCCGAAGGGGTGGGTCCGGCCGGATGGGAGGAAGGACGTAGGTGGTGGGAGGAGACCGCTGGCGTTTTGTTTGTTGTTATAAAAATTACACACGCACTCTCCATGCGGTGCATTGCTTGACGTTTACTGCTAATGAAGTCAATTGCTGTCATTTATCTTCGTTCTGGGGCTAAGAAGTAGGATGAGCTCCGTGGGGTTGGTGGCTCTACCATGCACTGCACGAATTGGCTGCGACTTGGATGTGGAGGAACATGATCCGAATTAGCTAAGATTTGCAATCGCAGCAGCAGAATGAGTTTAACTCTAGTTGGGAAGTTAATATTTGGAATACTTAATTACTCGTTACCTTTAATTATTTATATCTATTTCCATAGTTTATTTAAAAGAGCCGTAACATACTTTACGGCGATACTATTACTCTCCCAGATGATACAAATTATATTCATTAAATTAAGTCTATATATTTCAAATATTTTTTCCTAAATCCTGAAAACATATTAGTCCCTTCTTAGTATTTATATGCATATTCTATACCAATTTGAACTGTTCACCTTTTATATGTCGTTGGACACGCTGGGCTGTAAAACATACACCAATTTCTGCGGTCTTTGCCCCATTTCCGTACACCCTTTCATTTCCCCACAGTTTCGAATTTCCTCTATATTTCAATAGACCTATGCTCTACGTGGGCGTGAAATTACCAATCACTCGGATTAATTGCACACTGATAGCCGAGGTTTGGAAACTACTAATAGGCTCCAGGGCCTCACTTTGTGGGTTCAAGTGCGCGTGCTCAAATAAATCATTTCCATGACTCAAGTGTCTGATCCATTGGCGATCTCATTTCAAGTGCAAAGTGCCGCAAACTAGGAACTGGACTGGGTAGCCCAATTGTGGGTGTTGCAGAAACTGCAGTCAGCCAGCTAAGTGCCACTAGCGAAGTACTGCCGAAGCGGCAGAGCTCGTGGACCAGCGGAATCAAGAGGAATCCCCGTAGCTGGAAATGAATCGTATGTGGTTGGCGTTAGCTGGTCAAAGTGAACGCCAAAGTCCAGGTTTTGATACAGACAGGCTTTAGCCGTTCGTGGCAGATAGAGGTGCAAAGGATAAAAATTCAGACACCGGAAAACATTGAAATTGACTGCGCTGGGCTTTGGGGCCCAGCCATTAGGTGGAAAATTTTTATAGAAGTTCTTTTTCTGGCGCTGTCCAGTTATCAATAAATAAAGTATAAATATTAGCTACGGAGTGCGGTATTAAGCCAGAAAGGGGCTGCCAGATTATCGAAATAAAAGCATACTTACGTTTAATAATAAATATATACTCAAAATGTACACCTATTGATTTAAATCATTTCTCAGAAATCAAAATTGTCTCTTAATGATCGAGATTTGTGAAATTTGATTTCGGTGTTATATATATTATACGTGGTCTCCATATATACCTCGATCTAAAACTTCCAGAAAGACTATAAAATTATGAGTTCAGCGATTTCCGATTCAAGACGCTTAGACAACCCTGGCAGCGAGTGCTTTCAAAAGCCAATGCTAGCCTTCTTTCTTAGAGCGGTTGAATCACTTGCGAAGTGTTGCCGAAAAATACCTCACGAACACGTCGAATTACATTTAAGAAGCTAAATGACCCCAGGGCTCCCCAGCCAAAGTCCCAACGAGCATATGATGGACATGGACCTGGACCTGGAGTTACTAGCGTTCACAACTCAATGCCTGCTTAGGCCATGATGATGATAATGACGATGGTGGAAACAGAATAGGCCCCAGCCAGGGCAGCTCCGACCTAACAAGCCTTTCTGCAACTGCTTCCTACGACTCGCCTTCCAGCTTTTCCTGCACTTCCCACTCTTGCAACTCATTGGCCCACGGACCGCATGTGCCCATAACGCATACAAATATTAAACTTGAGGCTGGCGAGTTCATGTTTCGTGCCAAGCAGGCATCGATGTCTGCGATATCATCGCCATCCGAGAACGCCAACTGCGCATGCGCAACTTCCACTTGCAGCTCTCGTGAAGTTGCAAGATGCCGGGCTTGGGAGCAGTCGAGTTAGGATATAACTGCGTAGCTCTGGCCATGTCCGTCCGACGCCTAGTACTTGAACAGTATACCAAGTGTCTTGGCAAATTCGTTAAATTGCACGTGAGATTCGTCGATAAAATGTCGTTTAATGTAGAATTTTCGGTTTACTGTCTGACGATTTCCCTTAGTGGTTCGAACTAAGTTAGAATTGGTCTCTGCATTTCAATCATATTCTGGTTAGTACATGGAATCCTAGTTCGTTCGGAAAGAGTAAAAAAATCCATCCCAACTCTTAACTTGGACCTGACTCCCCCCTTCTAAACAATAGCTTTGTTTACATGCAATAAAATTTTAGGTAAATGAAGAAGGATCGAAGTACGTAGATGAAAATAAATTGCCATTTGGAACAGTGGGGCACACAGCAATGCAATAAACTAGGTAGCATTGCCGCTGTATCTGAGCAATTCACTCCACGGTGGCCCAATTGAAAACAAAGGGAACGAACGCGTTTAGTATGGGGGCAGCAGCGAAATTGAAAAATCCTTCACCTTCGCTTTATACAAATGACGCCCCGAGAGACCAGGGAGAAAGCCGTGGTCCTGAACACGCTCCCAACAGCAGCTTCGGGATAAGTTTTAAAAAGTGTACATATATATATATATACATATACATCTACAGCTACATCTAGAGTGTGTTTGCACAGAACGCGGCAGCTCAGCGAAGTGTGGAGGCCGAGGAAGAAATCATTTACATGTGGCTGCGACATTACAGAAACGCGAAGGGATGATTATTAAATGGGTGGCATGTTTAACTATAAAACGCACGCGACGAGGATGAGGCCAAGGGTGGGTTGTGGGCTGTGGGCTGAGGACTGGGTGCGAATGAAGGACAGCCGAGGTTTTGCATCGGGCATCCGGCAAGATGCTGTCGGGGAATGGGTACAGACAGAGGGCTTGTTCGAATGGATGGACTTGGACACAAACAAGGACTCCCGGGCAGTGCGTGAGGGTGGCATGGCCGGAGACGTTGGTGTGACAGGCGGCTGCCGGGATAGAGGATGGAGACTGGAGGATAGAGGATATACAGAGGGGGAGGAGGAAGTAGCCCCTCAAGTGGGTCTGAAGAGGCACAAGAAAAAGCAGGCACTGAATTATGCAAAAGATTTACGCGCTGCCTTCCGACGGCTCAGAAACTTTTGGGGCGTTGGCAGGCTTCTGGCCAAAGCTGGCTGACACTGTATACAATTTTTTACCCAGACACCGCAGTCGAAATAGCGTATGACAGTCGTACTCGCCTATGCGCTACCAGGTGGCCGGAGTTCCAGCATGATGAGGTGCATTCTCTCAGAACGAACAAGCCGCAAATTTGTAGGCTACAAAGCCTTGGGATTACCTCGAAAAGTGCTCAGCAGGCCTTTTGGCCAAGGGACAGGCTGTGAACGACATTGGGTCACAGCTTATGAGGCAGTAAATCATTTCATGGGGACCACGATCCACTTTAAAAAGCAGTAAACTAAATAATAAGCTTTATACAAAGTCTCTAGTTTATAAATGGCTTTTAGATATGAACTATTTATACTAACGCTACGAACTTTATACTTATACTTGAATACTCAGCCGTTAACGAAGAGGGAGCTCACATTTTCATCTAAGCTAATCAGGCACTGTTCACGATCCTGCCTCTGAGACCCAATAATTCGCCTTCTAATATTTGCCTCTTTAATTTTCTCATATCAATCGGCTGGCTTTTCCAAGACCAATAATCACTCAATTTAAAAGCAATATGGCGCCTAGCGGTCAAAAGGCAATAAAAATCAATATTAAACTCCGCACACAACCGGGGTCTGAGGCTGGGACTCGTGAACCGAAATTCGTAGGAAATAAATCGCATGCGATAGAAATGAGCGTTGGATTCTATTAAAAGGAGGCAGTCGGCAAGAAGTAATCCGAGAGGAATATGCAAAAAGCTCTTTGATCGCAGCCGCATGCAGAGAGGCATCCCCTTTGATCCCGAAGACGGACACACGACGGCAGGTAGAAGAAACCACAGGGCGAAAATCGTTGAAATATTTCAATTAACTTAAAGTGCGCCGCCTCGGCCGCTTGCAAAGGAGAGAGTCCGGAGAAAAGGTGTAACCGGCGATGTGGAGTCGATCTTGGGCCACAAGACCGTCCGAGGATCGGGACTTGGCGTCGACAATAAACAATGTTTTGACAAATCGCTGAAAATTGAGTGCGCAAAATTATTATTTTCAATTTAAAAATCAAAAGCGAGCGGGAGGTGTGCGCGGCCGGCGTCCCCGGAGCACTTTGGATCCGCGAACCGTGTGTGTGTTGTATAGCAGCCCACAACGATATATGGGTATTAAATTCTGCCGCCTTGACTTTGCTTGTGGCGAGGGCTCAGTGGAGAGTCGAGTGTAATGGAGACCCCATAAAGTAGTAGGAGCACTGGATTGCGAATATCTGGCTGCTCCTCACCTAGTTCGTCCCCTGGGCACTGCCTGCCTGCTGCCTTTTGCCTGCTCCTGCTCCTGCTAATGATTCCAAATTAAGAATTTAATATCGCCAGATTGCGAAGCTGCCATGTGAGTGTGTGGGTTGATCACGTGGTTATAAATTCGATGGAAAACTGCATGGTCAGCCCGGATAGGCTGGGCTGGGCTGGGCTGAGCTGGGCTCGCAGTGTGGCCCATTAGAGTAAATCAGCGAAAACAATTCCCAGAGCTGGTTAACCATTAGCAAGTGTAAGGAACTCTTTTAACTGGCTGACCTTTGGAATAGTTTCACGCCTGGCAGGCAGCAGAAGTTACTTTGGCAGTTTTGCTGCGGCTACGCCCACTTCAATCAAATTTTTTGATTGGATTGTTTCGGAAGCAAGTCGTCATTAAATCAAATATCATAATTATATAAACAGCTAACGTGCGGGAGAAAGGTCTTTCGGCTGCTCAACGAACCAGCAGCAGGGGCTACGATCTCTAGCTCTGACCAGAAACACCTCGGGGTTTTGATTAAAATCGAGTGTCTGAAATCTTCTGTATTACTATCTGCGGAGCATTCGGCAACTGAAAAGCGCTCTGCGGAAACTGAGCTCCGAATGTTCACACATTCACTGAGCAGGAACCGTGGCAGAAACCGAGGCCGCGATAGGAGTGACTGCCAAGTGGCAGCAAATCAGAAGGTAAACTGAACGTTAACGTTAACCTGATTACGGTTATTAGAGCCTATAAGAAAGATGGCATAGAAGCCATAGTGGCCAGGCCAGGCCAGAGCTGCGTCTTTCCATTCTTACTACGCATCGGTGCCACAGGGCAGGGAGGGTCCATTACGGGCCGGTTCGGTCCAGTCAGGACGAGCACAGGCTCCAGCCCAAGCTCCACTGATCCGTGGCGTGAACTATTGAAGTGTAAGAGAGTACACATTATGCTGATTATAATCAGCGATGCCAGCAAAGTTGAATGATTACGTCCGAGCGAGTCGGAGCACAAGTGCAGCTCATTAGCTTGTAACGGTAAAGAGCATTGCGACCCATCCAGGAAAATCGATAAAATTAAAGGAAGAAAGCTGAGAAGAAAACTGCCTCCACCCCGGCGTTTGCCCGCTATCCGTTTTCCTTCTTTCTTACGCCGAGCACATGCTAATGAGTGGAATGAACTCAAAATCCGGATTGTCCCGAGTCCGACGACTCCATCTTAAAATTGAGAGAAAATTCAGCCAAAAAGAGAGGAGAGCGCTTTATAAAATTAGTTTAAAAATCTGTATATGTACTCCCAAAAAAGAAAATTACTTTGAGGGTTGCACACACAAATGTTTGGGAGTGGGAAAACTTTTCTCGCCGAAACGTAGAGTTGTTGAGGCTCTTATGGTGCTCTGGCGTACTTCAACTACTCTAACGTACCCTATATAAAGTATATTAACACAAGTTAAGACAATTAATGCTTGATTATTTGATTATGAACCAAATATACAGAGTTTTTTAACCAGCATGCAATTTATAGGTGAAAATATAAAAATACGAATGAATATTTATTAAGCATATTGTCACTCACTGCCATTCTGTCTCTCTTTCCCTTCTGTGTGTGTACACTGTACGATGTACATTGTTCGTTAGAAATCAAAAATTGTACACTCCACTGTGTATGTGAGTGCGTGTGTACGGTTGCGTAATAAACAAATATCGAGTAAAAAGTGCCATACACAAAAAAGGAAACTGCGTCCCTTTGGTAAAAGGGCGCACACAAGCAATTCGTGTGTATACTTTTGTCTGCGTAAAAGAGGAAAAAAATTACGGGCTGTAATTATGCAAATTAGTCCTGAGTCCTGTGCCCCGAGTTCTGTGTCCTGGGTCTGTAGCCCGTCGTGGGGCGAATGCGCGATAGCTAAGAGCGAGCTAGGTCTCGGGGCAGGAAACCAACTACAGAATCTCCGAAAATATTCCTTTTGAATATTTACAGAGCACAACACGCACACTCATTAATTTTCATCAATGAGCAAGCGAACCTAAGCCGCAGCTTAGAGCGGCGAATGTGAATTTTGTTTCTATATATTTTTTTTGTTTTTCTTTTTGCATACTTACATATTTCCTGCATATCCATCCCAGCCAATGACAGCGGGGACTCGCGAATGTGCCCCGCATCATTAATTTTTAGAGCTTAGCCAGATGACAAGCCCGAACAACAGCCACAACCAAAGCACCCGCCCGAAAGAAGTATCAAATCGATCCCGAGCTGATACTCAAAGCCACAATAGCTATGTATATTGCTATGGCTGGGGCTTCAACGCTCCACTGCCATTTGAATTAATTTTTTTTAAAGCAAACGGTGACAACGAGAAGCAGAAAAACTTGTAAGCATAGACATACCAACTACGAAACCAAAATCGTTAAAAATGAACGAGGAAATCCAGAGGCAGGACAGGCAAGCTAAGCCGATCCACCGAAAACTCAACCATCAAGACGCGGATTCCAAAAACGGAACACAAAGCGAACAGTTTGGAATATTTATGATTTTCAAGGATTTGTAGTTGACGTTTGTGAAACGTAGAGCAAAATCAAAATTTAAATGAAGTAAAGTAGGAAGGGAAGTGATTTCGCCAGACGAGAAGATTTTAAGAGGTTTTGTGAATGATTCATATTCATTTTGTTTCATGTAACAAAAATGAATAAAAGCGAGAAGGACTAACTTCGAGCAGCCGATATTTGTATACCCTTGCCGTCATGGGTTTCAATTTGCAATCGATCATAACTAAGGTAACATATGAGAACGATTCGCCTGTTGATTCTGATCAAGAACGTATATAGTTTAAAGGGCAGGAAACGACTCCTTCACAACTTTACAAGCTCCTGACTTAAACTTTAATACCATTTTTTGAATCGATATTATTTATATTTTTATATGACAATTTGTTCAACAAATCAAAGTTTAAAAAACTCATAACTAAGCCAAAAACGCATTAATTTTGATTCGGAAAGCTGCGTTGCGCAAGTTTTTGTTAGGCCAATAAATCTGCATACTTCATTTAAAATGTTAAAAATTAAATTTTTTTATCGCAATTTTTGGCAATCTTAACGATGAAAATTTGGAAAAAATAAAAAAGAAAATATTTTCTCTGTTACATGCCTAGAAAGATTCGTCTGTTGATTCTGATCAAGAACGTATATAGTTTATAGGGTCGGAAACGCTTCCTTCACAGTTTTACAAGCCTCTGACTAAAACCTTAATACCATTTTTGAGCCGATATTATTTATATTTTTATATGACAATTTGTTCAACAAATCAAAGTTTAAAAAACTCATAACTAAGCCAAAAACGCATTAATTTTGATTCGGAAAGCTGCGTTGTGCAAGTTTTTTTTAGGCCAATAGATCTGGATACTTCATTTAAAATGTTAAAAATTAAATTTTTTATCGCAATTTTTGGCAATCTTAACGATGAAAATTTGGAAAAAATAAAAAAGAAAATATTTTCTCTGTTACATGCCTAGAAAGATTCGTCTGTTGATTCTGATCAAGAACGTATATAGTTTATAGGGTCGGAAACGCCTCCTTCACAGTTTTACAAGCCTCTGACTAAAACCTTAATACCATTTTTGAGCCGATATTATTTATATTTTTATATGACAATTTGTTCAACAAATCAAAGTTTAAAAAACTCATAACTAAGCCAAAAACGCATTAATTTTGATTCGGAAAGCTGCGTTGCGCAAGTTTTTGTTAGGTCAATAAATCTGCATACTTCATTTAAAATGTTAAAAATTAAAATTTTCTATCGCAATTTTTGGCAATCTTAACGATGAAAATTTGGAAAAAATAAAAAAGAAAATATTTTCTCTGTTACACGCCTAGAAAGATTCGTCTGTTGATTCTGATCAAGAACGTATATAGTTTATAGGGTCGGAAACGACTCCTTCACAGTTTTACAAGCCTCTGACTAAAACCTTAATACCATTTTTGAGCCGATATTATTTATATTTTTATATGACAATTTGTTCAACAAATCAAAGTTTAAAAAACTCATAACTAAGCCAAAAACGCATTAATTTTGATTCGGAAAGCTGCGTTGTGCAAGTTTTTGTTAGGCCAATAAATCTGCTTACTTCATTTAAAATGTTAAAAATTAAATTTTTTTATCGCAATTTTTGGCAATCTTAACGATGAAAATTTGGAAAAAATAAAAAAGAAAATATTTTCTCTGTTACATGCCTAGAAAGATTCGTCTGTTGATTCTGATCAAGAACGTATATAGTTTATAGGGTCGGAAACGCCTCCTTCACAGTTTTACAAGCCTCTGACTAAAACCTTAATACCATTTTTGAGCCGATATTATTTATATTTTTATATGACAATTTGTTCAACAAATCAAAGTTTAAAAAACTCATAACTAAGCCAAAAACGCATTAATTTTGATTCGGAAAGCTGCGTTGTGCAAGTTTTTGTTAGGCCAATAAATCTGCTTACTTCATTTAAAATGTTAAAAATTAAATTTTTTTATCGCAATTTTTGGCAATCTTAACGATGAAAATTTGGAAAAAATAAAAAAGAAAATATTTTCTCTGTTACATGCCTAGAAAGATTCGTCTGTTGATTCTGATCAAGAACGTATATAGTTTATAGGGTCGGAAACGCCTCCTTCACAGTTTTACAAGCCTCTGACTAAAACCTTAATACCATTTTTGAGCCGATATTATTTATATTTTTATATGACAATTTGTTCAACAAATCAAAGTTTAAAAAACTCATAACTAAGCCAAAAACGCATTAATTTTGATTCGGAAAGCTGCGTTGTGCAAGTTTTTGTTAGGCCAATAAATCTGCATACTTAATTTAAAATTTTAAAAATAAAATTTTTTTTATCGCAATTTTTGGCAGTTTTAACGATGCAAATTTGGAAAAAATAAAAAAGAAAATATTTTCTCTGTTACATGCCTAGAAAGATTCGTCTGTTGATTCTGATCAAGAACGTATATAGTTTATAGGGTCGGAAACGCCTCCTTCACAGTTTTACAAGCTTCTGACTAAAACCTTAATACCATATTTTGAGTCGATATTATTTATATTTTTATATGCCAATTTGTTCAACAAATCAAAGTTTAAAAAACTCATAACTAAGCCAAAAACGCATTAATTTTGATTCGGAAAGCTGCGTTGTGCAAGTTTTTTTTAGGCCAATAAATCTGCATACTTCATTTAAAATGTTAAAAATTAAATTTTTTATCGCAATTTTTGGCAATCTTAACGATGAAAATTTGGAAAAAATAAAAAAGAAAATATTTTCTCTGTTACCTGCCTAGAAAGATTCGCCTGTTGATTCTGATCAAGAACGTATATAGTTTATAGGGTCGGAAACGCCTCCTTCACAGTTTTACAAGCCTCTGACTAAAACCTTAATACCATTTTTGAGCCGATATTATTTATATTTTTATATGACAATTTGTTCAACAAATCAAAGTTTAAAAAACTCATAACTAAGCCAAAAACGCATTAATTTTGATTCGGAAAGCTGCGTTGTGCAAGTTTTTGTTAGGCCAATAAATCTGCATACTTCATTTAAAATGTTAAAAATTAAATTTTTTATCGCAATTTTTGGCAGTAAAAAATAAAAAAGAAAATATTTTCTCTGTTACACGCCTAGAAAGATTCGTCTGTTGATTCTGATCAAGAACGTATATAGTTTATAGGGTCGGAAACGACTCCTTCACAGTTTTACAAGCCTCTGACTAAAACCTTAATACCATTTTTGAGCCGATATTATTTATATTTTTATATGACAATTTGTTCAACAAATCAAAGTTTAAAAAACTCATAACTAAGCCAAAAACGCATTAATTTTGATTCGGAAAGCTGCGTTGTGCAAGTTTTTGTTAGGCCAATAAATCTGCTTACTTCATTTAAAATGTTAAAAATTAAATTTTTTTATCGCAATTTTTGGCAATCTTAACGATGAAAATTTGGAAAAAATAAAAAAGAAAATATTTTCTCTGTTACATGCCTAGAAAGATTCGTCTGTTGATTCTGATCAAGAACGTATATAGTTTATAGGGTCGGAAACGCCTCCTTCACAGTTTTACAAGCCTCTGACTAAAACCTTAATACCATTTTTGAGCCGATATTATTTATATTTTTATATGACAATTTGTTCAACAAATCAAAGTTTAAAAAACTCATAACTAAGCCAAAAACGCATTAATTTTGATTCGGAAAGCTGCGTTGTGCAAGTTTTTGTTAGGCCAATAAATCTGCTTACTTCATTTAAAATGTTAAAAATTAAATTTTTTTATCGCAATTTTTGGCAATCTTAACGATGAAAATTTGGAAAAAATAAAAAAGAAAATATTTTCTCTGTTACATGCCTAGAAAGATTCGTCTGTTGATTCTGATCAAGAACGTATATAGTTTATAGGGTCGGAAACGCCTCCTTCACAGTTTTACAAGCCTCTGACTAAAACCTTAATACCATTTTTGAGCCGATATTATTTATATTTTTATATGACAATTTGTTCAACAAATCAAAGTTTAAAAAACTCATAACTAAGCCAAAAACGCATTAATTTTGATTCGGAAAGCTGCGTTGTGCAAGTTTTTGTTAGGCCAATAAATCTGCATACTTAATTTAAAATTTTAAAAATAAAATTTTTTTTATCGCAATTTTTGGCAGTTTTAACGATGCAAATTTGGAAAAAATAAAAAAGAAAATATTTTCTCTGTTACATGCCTAGAAAGATTCGTCTGTTGATTCTGATCAAGAACGTATATAGTTTATAGGGTCGGAAACGCCTCCTTCACAGTTTTACAAGCTTCTGACTAAAACCTTAATACCATATTTTGAGTCGATATTATTTATATTTTTATATGCCAATTTGTTCAACAAATCAAAGTTTAAAAAACTCATAACTAAGCCAAAAACGCATTAATTTTGATTCGGAAAGCTGCGTTGTGCAAGTTTTTTTTAGGCCAATAAATCTGCATACTTCATTTAAAATGTTAAAAATTAAATTTTTTATCGCAATTTTTGGCAATCTTAACGATGAAAATTTGGAAAAAATAAAAAAGAAAATATTTTCTCTGTTACCTGCCTAGAAAGATTCGCCTGTTGATTCTGATCAAGAACGTATATAGTTTATAGGGTCGGAAACGCCTCCTTCACAGTTTTACAAGCCTCTGACTAAAACCTTAATACCATTTTTGAGCCGATATTATTTATATTTTTATATGACAATTTGTTCAACAAATCAAAGTTTAAAAAACTCATAACTAAGCCAAAAACGCATTAATTTTGATTCGGAAAGCTGCGTTGTGCAAGTTTTTGTTAGGCCAATAAATCTGCATACTTCATTTAAAATGTTAAAAATTAAATTTTTTATCGCAATTTTTGGCAGTAAAAAATAAAAAAGAAAATATTTTCTCTGTTACACGCCTAGAAAGATTCGTCTGTTGATTCTGATCAAGAACGTATATAGTTTATAGGGTCGGAAACGACTCCTTCACAGTTTTACAAGCCTCTGACTAAAACCTTAATACCATTTTTGAGCCGATATTATTTATATTTTTATATGACAATTTGTTCAACAAATCAAAGTTTAAAAAACTCATAACTAAGCCAAAAACGCATTAATTTTGATTCGGAAAGCTGCGTTGTGCAAGTTTTTTTTAGGCCAATAGATCTGCATACTTCATTTAAAATGTTAAAAATTAAATTTTTTATCGCAATTTTTGGCAATCTTAACGATGAAAATTTGGAAAAAATAAAAAAGAAAATATTTTCTCTGTTACATGCCTAGAAAGATTCGCCTGTTGATTCTGATCAAGAACGTATATAGTTTATAGGGTCGGAAACGACTCCTTCACAGTTTTACAAGCCTCTGACTAAAACCTTAATACCATTTTTGAGCCGATATTATTTATATTTTTATATGACAATTTGTTCAACAAATCAACAACAAATCAAACTCATAACTAAGCCAAAAACGCATTAATTTTGATTCGGAAAGCTGCGTTGTGCAAGTTTTTGTTAGGCCAATAAATCTGCTTACTTCATTTAAAATGTTAAAAATTAAATTTTCTTATCGCAATTTTTGGCAGTTTTAACGATGAAAATTTGGAAAAAATAAAAAAGAAAATATTTTCTCTGTTACACGCCTAGAAAGATTCGTCTGTTGATTCTGATCAAGAACGTATATAGTTTATAGGGTCGGAAACGACTCCTTCACAGTTTTACAAGCCTCTGACTAAAACCTTAATACCATTTTTGAGCCGATATTATTAATATTTTTATATGACAATTTGTTCAACAAATCAAAGTTTAAAAAACTCATAACTAAGCCAAAAACGCATTAATTTTGATTCGGAAAGCTGCGTTGTGCAAGTTTTTGTTAGGTCAATAAATCTGCATACTTCATTTAAAATGTTAAAAATTAAAATTTTCTATCGCAATTTTTGGCAATCTTAACGATGAAAATTTGGAAAAAATAAAAAAGAAAATATTTTCTCTGTTACACGCCTAGAAAGATTCGTCTGTTGATTCTGATCAAGAACGTATATAGTTTATAGGGTCGGAAACGACTCCTTCACAGTTTTACAAGCCTCTGACTAAAACCTTAATACCATTTTTGAGCCGATATTATTTATATTTTTATATGACAATTTGTTCAACAAATCAAAGTTTAAAAAACTCATAACTAAGCCAAAAACGCATTAATTTTGATTCGGAAAGCTGCGTTGCGCAAGTTTTTGTTAGGCCAATAAATCTGCATACTTAATTTAAAATTTTAAAAATAAAATTTTTTTTATCGCAATTTTTGGCAGTTTTAACGATGCAAATTTGGAAAAAATAAAAAAGAAAATATTTTCTCTGTTACATGCCTAGAAAGATTCGCCTGTTGATTCTGATCAAGAACGTATATAGTTTATAGGGTCGGAAACGCCTCCTTCACAGTTTAACAAGCCTCTGACTAAAACCTTAATACCATTTTTGAGCCGATATTATTTATATTTTTATATGACAATTTGTTCAACAAATCAAAGTTTAAAAAACTCATAACTAAGCCAAAAACGCATTAATTTTGATTCGGAAAGCTGCGTTGCGCAAGTTTTTGTTAGGTCAATAAATCTGCATACTTCATTTAAAATGTTAAAAATTAAAATTTTCTATCGCAATTTTTGGCAATCTTAACGATGAAAATTTGGAAAAAATAAAAAAGAAAATATTTTCTCTATTACACGCCTAGAAAGATTCGTCTGTTGATTCTGATCAAGAACGTATATAGTTTATAGGGTCGGAAACGACTCCTTCACAGTTTTACAAGCCTCTGACTAAAACCTTAATACCATTTTTGAGCCGATCTTATTAATATTTTTATATGCCAATTTGTTCAACAAATCAAAGTTTAAAAAACTCATAACTAAGCCAAAAACGCATTAATTTTGATTCGGAAAGCTGCGTTGTGCAAGTTTTTGTTAGGCCAATAAATCTGCTTACTTCATTTAAAATGTTAAAAATTAAATTTTTTTATCGCAATTTTTGGCAATCTTAACGATGAAAATTTGGAAAAAATAAAAAAGAAAATATTTTCTCTGTTACATGCCTAGAAAGATTCGCCTGTTGATTCTGATCAAGAACGTATATAGTTTATAGGGTCGGAAACGCCTCCTTCACAGTTTTACAAGCCTCTGACTAAAACCTTAATACCATTTTTGATCCGATCTTATTAATATTTTTATATGCCAATTTGTTCAACAAATCAAAGTTTAAAAAACTCATAACTAAGCCAAAAACGCATTAATTTTCATTCGGAAAGCTGCGTTGTGCAAGTTTTTTTAGGCCAATAGATCTGCATACTTCTTTTAAAATGTTAAAAATTAAAATTTTCTATCGCAATTTTTGGCAATCTTAACGATGAAAATTTGGAAAAAATAAAAAAGAAAATATTTTCTCTGTTACACGCCTAGAAAGATTCGTCTGTTGATTCTGATCAAGAACGTATATAGTTTATAGGGTCGGAAACGACTCCTTCACAGTTTTACAAGCCTCTGACTAAAACCTTAATACCATTTTTGAGCCGATATTATT
The DNA here is from genome assembly GCF_035046125.1 of Drosophila serrata. Classification (NCBI taxonomy): domain Eukaryota; kingdom Metazoa; phylum Arthropoda; class Insecta; order Diptera; family Drosophilidae; genus Drosophila; species Drosophila serrata. Next base: position 163,760 of record NW_028257232.1, on the reverse strand, counting down.
TATATTTTTATATGACAATTTGTTCAACAAATCAAAGTTTAAAAAACTCATAACTAAGCCAAAAACGCATTAATTTTGATTCGGAAAGCTGCGTTGTGCAAGTTTTTGTTAGGCCAATAAATCTGCATACTTCATTTAAAATGTTAAAAATTAAATTTTTTTATCGCAATTTTTGGCAGTTTAAACGATGAAAATTTGCAAAAATATTTAAGAAAAATATTTTCTTTGCGATACGCCTAGAAAGATTCGCCTGTTGATTCTGATCAAGAACGTATATAGTTTATAGGGTCGGAAACGACTCCTTCCGTTTGTTGCAAGCCTCTGACTGAAATTATAAAACCCAGCAAGGGTATAAAAAATAGCAAATTTACAGTTAGGTTTGTTACTTGTAGTTTCCCAAATTCTGTTCATTAACTTAAATACTCATAATTTCTGAGCATTAGTTATCGAAAGTTTTCTAGGCTTTCACATATCGACCTAAAAATAATCCGTTTCGACCTCAAAAATCACGCATTTCCGGCACGTATGGCACTTCCGGCCAAGCTCATGTCGAACAGCATGTGCTTCCGTCTTCTTTAGCTATACTTATGGCTCCTACGCTTTGCCATGTCCAACTAAAGCTAAAATGTTAACTCATTTGCTGGGAAAATTACTTTTTAATATGCGACACACTTAGGCGACTGTATTTGAATATTTATTACAGCCCGGACTCGTAGAAATACGCATGAGGGTCCTTGAGTTGGAGGCCTCGGCGGAAGTGCGCAGTGGTCATTAGGCTTGGAATTATATCGTAGTCCTGGAGACGTGTGTCAACTACGAGCCCGCTAAATGGTCAAGTAGTGGTCTTTCACGTTTACCACATGACTTCAGGGTAATGCACGCCATGAAACTAGGATTGGAACTTGTTCGACGTTGTTAATTATCCAAGAATACGCCGTATATTAGTAGTGCCGCTAATTTACATAAGTGTAGTTGTGTGCCAAGTGGATGTGGTGGGTGGTTAGAAGCCCAAGAATATTAATGAAGAATAACGCTGTTTTAGGCACATAACTGGTTAAGACTGAAAGGCTCACATTCACTTGGGTTCATAGTTATAGCAGAAATTAGTTTCTGATGGCAAACGGAAACTGGCTTACAAATGGTCAGAAAATAACAAGAGTTGGCTCAGCTATATAGCTACAATCCAACAACAAAATTTTAATTTAAGGATTTATCGAAAATACCCTTTGAATTTAAAGTAATTATCATCTAGTCAGCCTTGATCGTTTTTCTTCCATCTGTCAAATGGGTGTACGACTTGTCCTGCCTTATTTATTTAGTCTTACACCGGCATCAAACCCGACAACATCAAAAATATCTTGTTAAGTGTTCAATTTTTTGGCTTCCAATTATCCAGTGAGTATTAAAAGAAAAAATATATAAATACATTTTATCTTACATTAATTTAAAACATATAGTCATGTGTAAAATAAATACATTTTTTCCTACTTTAATTTAAATCATATAGTCATGTGTTGCGGACCTTGCTGTGGAACCTGCTACTACCCATGCTGCAGCCCTTGCTTCAGTGGTCGATGTTTTGGACCTAGGTGTGGGTTCTATAGTGGACCCTGTGGACCTTGCTGTGGCGGTGGCTGCTGCAGTAGCTGTGGACCCTCCTGTTAAGACGTTTCAGAAAATTGAAATTTAGACAAGGGCACGATGCTTGGACACTTAAAAACAGCTGCAAACTATGTAATGTCGGGGCCTATTATACTTGAAGACAAGATCAAGTACTAATAAAGGTGCAAGACAAGCTATTTGTTTGTTGTGCAGGGTCTGAGCCTTCTCCTTTTTTGTATTAATTTGTATCGTGCCTTTATACGCACATCAATTACAATGCTAATTGCCCAATGACCGCTATAAAATCCCCCTATGTGGTGCCCTTTTGTATAATGCTAATTTATGCACTGCCCAAAGCCAAAGTCAAACAATCGCTATACGGCAGGATAAACACTTCAGGAGTCAGCTAAAAACCAGTTGACCCGACTGACCGCTTTGCACTGGGCTGGCCTGGTCACTTCCTGTTTTACACCCTCCTACCCTTGTCCAATCGCCAGTGGTCAGTGTGAACACGAATTAACGAGCGTGTTATTAGGGGTCGAGTGACAAGGCAAACATGACTTGAATCACATTATCAATTCAAGTGGCAGTAATTAGCCCTGAATTGGTGGTAGGGTCCCGAGGGTCTATGAGCCTTTTCAGCTTGACCGTTGTTTGGATTGATTTCAGAGATTGGTCATAGTAATTAGTATTAACAGCTATAACGCATATATTCATATGTTAATTTTTGTGAAGGCACTTATTGTCTGAGTTTTTTGTCCCATACGGGAAGATTATCGCGTTGCTGCAGCGAGTAATAAAACCAGCTGGTCCAGCGCCCCGTCCATCCCCATCATATTCAAGTCCGCGAGTCGCGTCTGGCGGCGACAGGGGACACATTATTTTAATTTTCCACCGAAATTTCTTTTCTTTTACGCAGAAAAATACCCCAAACTAAATGTACCCGAAGAGAACAAAAACGCATTTGAAGGGTGGCAAGGAAAAGCCAAAATAAAAATTGAAAATCGTAAAAAAGCGATGCTTCTCAGCGGCACATTAAATGAGTCTAAATAATTTACGTAGAATCCAGAGTGTGGCTTGGTGGGTACAGGTTGCCGTGAGGAGGGATTGATGGCGTTGGGGGTAGTAAGCGATGGGAGGCAACACCCAAAGCGACATGTACGGCATTAAGACCGTCCCAATGCTAATTTTTTAACGTTGGTCCGGTGCATTTTTTGGGAAAATAAATTGTTAGGGAATCGAATTTTTGAATATCCTCTTAACTTAGCAGAATGTTTTTACTAAGTAGTGTAATTCCTAATGCCATTTATTAATTTTTAATTTGTTTATATGTTATTATATATATATATATCTTTTTATGTCAATTTATTGACAAACACAAGGGTTTTTTTATATTTATCTATAAAGATAGTTAATCGACTCGACCCTATCTCACATGTACAGGGTACCATAAGAATCAACCCCTGCAGCTAGTGTAGGTGGAGTCCTTGGACCTCCCCAAAATCCGAAACATTTTTAAATATCCTAGGCTTTTTTAAGGGCATGTGTCTGTAAATTGTGTGCGTATGTGTGTGTGGGTCGCTTATGCCAAGAATTAATATTTGTTCTCTGGGCCCTTGGCAACGCGCCCTTAACGCATTTTTTAATGCCTTCTTGGGTATAGCGTGTGTGCATGTATGTGTATTTGCTCATTAAGCAAAAACAAAGTTAGGGAAAAGTTTTTTACCATCTTTAGACATTTCTTTGTTTTCCGTTTTACTTAAATTTTTCTCTTGCCTATGTCGTTGCTTCTTGGGGTTCTCTTTTTTCGCTATGCGTGTGGCTATTTCTAATGGACCAACAGAGATTATCATTCCTTTGGAACCTGATATTTTATTCCTAAGTTTCCACAATCCAAGAATAGGCTTGCAGTAAGTTAGCAACTTAGAAATAAACAATTTTTATTTATTTTATTTTATATTTTCTCTCTCGTAAAAGGTTCCTTATTTCTCTACGAGTTTATTTTCAGGTAATGTTTTGAACCCTCGATGTTGTTGTCTGAGAAATATTTTCCTTTTAAAAAATCTTTTATATACGAAGTATTGGAACTTAACACTAATAATGGATCAATGGATCAAGGATTATTTTTTATTTCAATATTGCTTTCTCATTTAAACTATCCTTCGGCTAAGGTTAGCCGCACATCCCTTTCCATCACGGCACGACTTAACTGACCACATCATAAGTCAGACCGTCTCCCAGCACGTTTTAATAATCTTAATAACAGCTATGCCTATCGTCCGCCATTATGGAAATTAAAGCCAATGGATACAGATCCACGGCAGCATCGTTGCTCACCGCAGCACAGCTGCGGCAGCGGCAACATCGCATCACCAGCGGCGATGGTGACCAACAAAAGTCAGCAGAGAACTCTGCGGAAATTCACAGCATTTCATTCGAAAGCCGAGTAATTACGCATTCAAGTAGAAAAAGTTTATCTCTTGTCGAAAAATTGAAAAATTTTCATTTCATAAAATGAGATTAAAACGCGAGTTCTCTGGTTGCCGTTGATGGGCGAAGATGTGGCTGTGCGGACGCTGTAGCGCAGGAGGGGATTGGGGTTGTGGAAGAGTTGACTGGGAAGCGCCGTAAAGCAGTGCAAACCGCAAAACCTCGGGAATGGCTTGAAAGGATGACGGGGGCTGAAGCGGAGATGAAAGCTCGCCGGGAAGGGCTTAAATCTAGAAAGTTTACTGCCAAAATATTTTTAAGAAAATTACAATAACGTCGAAGAAAGCGGCGAGGAGCAAAGGTCCCCGGGGGGTGGAGCGGCCAGGTGGTGGTGGGCGGCAGGTCCGAGGCCAGGGAAAGAGCTCGAAAGGAAAATAATGGCCGCCGACGCGGGACAGCGTCTGTCAAGAAAAGGGTTTTTGGAATGAGACGACGATGATGCTTGGAGCGATGAGGCCGCGATGCCAGCGATGACAATCTGGCAACGCCGCGGAGAGTGTGTGTGTATGTGTGTTGTAAGGGTGTTTGTCCTGCCATGTCCATACGCACTTTCAACCCTTTTTGCGCTGGCGGGGAAAAGTTGCGTAAAGTGCAAAATTCATTGCTACGTGCTCTGCTCTGGCCGTTTCTGTATACGGGTGCTTATACACGCACACACACACACACACAGCCTGCTACATTATGTACTGCGAGAATGTTTCAGTTTACGATATATACTCGTATCCCACTCCCCTCTCAAAAGTAGATAGCGACTAAAAGGGTTGGCTAGAAAACGTTTCCTTTTGGCAGTTATTGGATTTCAAAATGAAATCCATTTGATGGCAAACGAAGCTTTGATATGTGGGGTAAACGCAGCCTTAGAAGCTTGGTAGTTAAATAAATTAACAGCCAGCGACCAGGATCGGGAAAGGGATGAGTAATATAGTTGTCACAAGGGGTTTCTGTTTGCATTGACTTATGTGAATTAATAATTTAATTTGAGAGCGCTAAGAAACCCGTGGACCTGGAGCTACTTGCTTAAAATTTAAGGACTGGATACTGGGAGGCCTCTGAATAATAATGTATTGCAAAAGAGAACGCAGTTTTTAGTTGACTAGCTCGCTAACTTTTGATTAAGAAAACATTTTTCCAAGTAGATCATGTAAAGTTCTACTTTTATTTGAACAGTTCTTTTCGTCTTAGTTATCCGATTATCCAAGCCAAATCATAGAAACCAATAACTCAAATGGATGCCGACGGCGAAATGAATAGCTCAATTACCAAACCCAAAACAGCATCTCAGAAAGAGGCAGCTGCATCCCGAAATAAAAAAAGAAAATCCAACGGGGTACATAGACCCGAGGATACAGGAGAGTTTTGAAAATTTGCATATATGAAACCAATTGATGAAGCGGGAAAATCGGGAAGCTGGTGCAGGATGCCGTGGCGGAACGATGGCAGGGGAAGGTCGCTTCACATAACAGACAATCTGAAAGCGAACATTGGATTGAATCATTTAGCGAACAAAGGCAGAAAGGTGCCAAATATTAGGCAGGACGACGGAGAGAAAAAATGAATCGCTTTCATATGCAAATTCAAGTGCAATTCGAGCGAGTTGAGTGAAACCCATAATGGGAATCTGATTTTGATTTGGCACGTAGCCTACAGCCAGATAGAGACGGTGGTGCCCCGGTTCGTCCTTTAGTGGCGCTCTTAAGGGCCTCCCCTGCTCTGGCGCTGCTGAGGCTTTTCCTTTTGGACCCTCCGAAACCCTTGCTAATCCCTTCTAAATGAAAAGCAGCGTGCGTCCTGCAAAGTGTGTAGTTAAGTTCGCTTTCCCCTCTCGCTCCGTTGTATATGTGTGCTTATAAATTTCAGCGTGGAAGACAAAATGGCGGAGCTTCTCGAACTAATCCAATTTATTACAGCTCCATAACTTTTTCCTATTTGCGTTTTCCTCGGCGGCTTGCCTTCCCTTCCACACTCGAGACTGACAGACGCTAAATGCGTCTTATTAGATGAGCTGTGTGTGCGTGGGTGTGGGTGTGTGTGCCATGTTTACCCTCGCCATTCCAGCTCTACTATATTTCTATTCCCAGCGAACTTTGACTCTTACTCTCACCCCAGCCCTTGAAGGGGTCGTCTGCTTCAATTTCAAGCTTCTATCTTTTTTTGTTTTTTTTTTTTCTTTTTATGATAAATTGCATTTAGCAACCACCGACGCCGAAGATACCGCGATGGTGGTGCCACCACCAACCAACCCACGCTGCCACCCTCTCCTAGACAAATGCAATGGGGGGAGGGAGTGGTGTGAGCATGCGTTTCCATTGTTTTTGTTAGGATATGGACACACTCGTGTAAAGGATTTAACATTCGATTAAATCTAAGGCGCTTCACCCCCGGATCGATTCTTGAAAAATGGCTGATGGCGTCGAAAAGGCTTCCTTTTTTTGTACAAATTATTAGTTTAAACTGAATCGATCAGCACTAACTAACTTATTAAAGGTATTTCCAAAAAAGATTGTTCACATTTACATTAAGGAAGCCAAATATGGTAATTTTAAAAGCCTTTTTTGGTTGGTTTTATACAGATTAAAAACTGCACATCGAAAAGCTTCCTTATATTAGTTTTTTAACCTCATGGCATAAGAAGCTGTTGATTAAAACTATAATACCCTGAAACGGGATAATTATGGCTTGTAGATCATTGAAATTGTATTGGGATTCGCCATTAAAATCAAAACGGTCGACATGATTGTGATGTTCTAAACTTATTTAAATTCTCTAAACATATTATACAAATTTGTTTTCATTTATTGCACTTGCCTTGTTAGTATAAGGTCCATCTATCCGAGCTCAAACCTCTCTTCCGACAACAAATTGCGTAAAAATCTGTTTGTATTTCTTCCGCGAGGACATCGGGCCAACTGAGAAATGTTATAGATTTTGCTGCATTAAAACGAAAAATATTTACTTGCGCTTCTGAAAAGTTTATCAAGAGGATAAATGTCTATATGCAGACAGGGTCTACCGAGAACTTGACTTGGCTCCATTTTCAAGCTGATTTCTCACTGACAAATATCGCGTGTTTGTCCTTGATCCCATGGAGCGTTAAGTGCATCCTAGCGGCAGCTCCTTTCGTGTCTGGGAAAACAATGAAAAATTCATGCAAATGAAAAATAAATGCACACAAGCCAAAAAGGATAATGCAGCGAGGAGCTCCTCGGTGCCGAGGGAAGATAGAAACACATTTCATGCAATTTCGGACTCGGACTCGGGTGCTCGGCTCATGGTTTTGGTCCCGCTTCGACTCCTTTGTCTGTGCCACGAAATTTCAATAAATTATGCAAAAATTTTCGTGGTTTTCGCGCTTTACTCTTGGTTGTTTCTCGTCCCTTTTATGCAACATTTTACTTGCTGTTTTATTCAAATTTGTGTGCATTTTTCATTTGCTAGAAAAACAACATTTTACGCGGAACGAGGAAAGTGGCAGGAGAAGGAGTATCATCAACCCTTTTCGTACCGACGCAGCATCCAGCTGTTTGAATTAATCCCTTTTGTGGACGATCCTCAGCATCTTTGTCTACCGATATTGTGTGCTTACCTGAGCGGTACACACATATGCAAATAAGTTTGATTAAAAATTTAAATGAGGTCCCTGCGAGGGGACACCTTTTTCCTGAAAGGGCGAAAACATTGACAGCTGCGTTTTCAATTCTCGAATTCGTGGATCGTTATTTAATTCACCTTTTGAACTCCACATTGAATAGCACGGACAGATTGATATTAGTTGAGAGCGCATTTTCGTTAGGCCTTCATTCTCTATTCGGCCTTACAGGGAATGGGTCGATATCGCGTCTGCCATCAAATATGATGATCTCTGTGTAGTTGGATGCAGTCAAGGCCCACTCTTCGCACATATACAATTTTCAATTTTTCACTGTTACCCAGATAACTGTGATTCGACCGATCACAGCTTGGTAACTAGAATGAAATTACTACTAGAACCGAGGCACGAGCGAGCGTCCATAGCCTGCACCTGAATGCGCCATGTACTTGCTAGCCGTGCCAAGCAGCAGCCGCAATACAAATGATTATGTTTATACTATTAAAGTAATTTACTAAAAAATGACGCCCTGCCAAAACAAGATAATCCGCTGTGCGCAGAGTCGCCGTCGCCTCTTCCTCTCCCTGCCAGCCAGAGCTAATCGTCAAAGTCAACCGCTTTAGCTGGGGGTTAAGTAGCTGGCTGTCTACTTAAGCATAATCGAAGTGCGGCAGGGGGATCGGTAAGGCGATCAAACGGCGATTTCGCTGGAGGATGGCTGGCTTTATCACAACATTTTGCCAAGAAGATGGATAAGTGTGGTCTAGTGCAAGCTGCTGATGGGGGCATCGTGGCAGGCGGGTTTCCCGATCGCATGATTGTTCTCCGCTTGCTAGCCGCGCTGGTAGCCGAGGTGCGAGATCTGCAAATAATGTGGCCAACTCCGGCAGAGCTGCATCTGCGCCCGATCTTTAGCAGCTGGAGGCAGCGAGGCAAAATGGGGGCCATGTGTGCTGCTGCCTCACTGGCTTTCAACCGGGCGATCGTTAGCCCGAGCCGCCTCCTCCGCGACCGGTTGGGTACAGCTCTATTAACCCCTGCCGCTGATTTGGTGATAACGATCGTAATCGTAGCGGTACTCTAGGTGCAACACATGTTGCACTTTCCACGACTCCCATCCACCTGGTTGCGCGCTATATTATTTTCCTTAATTTAGAAAATGATTTCCCTCGCTAAAATTAGAATGATTCAATAGTCGCTTTTACCCTACGTCCTTGTTAAAAATACTTCAGTCCACGGACCTTGTCAGAGGCCAAATTACACCTTGAGGGGGAACATGTGTTTTGGCTCCTATATGGCTTTGATCTGTCGATCAGTCTGTCTTTTGAAAAATCTGCAGAATTTAAGTATAATATTTAGCATTGTGAGGTGAAGTTTTTACTGCCAGAAGACTTTTTCAGCATACAACACAGCCGCCGGTGGTAGCTCAAAGGGTTGAGACGACAAACACTGGAACCCGTAGCACTACCGGTCCGGGTTCGAGTCCCGGTAGTAAGTAGCATGGTCACCCCCGGACCTTCCTTCCATTTTCCATTGAACTTCTCCCCTCACTATTGTAAAAAAGTTGCTATACTACAGTAATTGTACAATAATAAAAAAATTCAGCTCACTAAAAAAAAAAAAAAAAAAAAAAAAAAAGCATACAACACAACATAAAAGCTATGTATTTATATTGAATATCTGTATAACAAGGAACTGGTGATTGCTGCTTGGCTATTGGTTGTGTTTCATTGATCCGTGGGTGTAGCAACAAAACAAAACCATCAAATACTGAAAGAGTTTCATTTTACGTAGGTAGACCTGACAGTGACTATAATCAGACAAATAAATACAAATGTTTATTAAATCCATACTCATAAATATGCATGGGTCATGGGAATGGGTCCTCTAATTACGCCCAAAAATGGGGTTCGGCCTATTAGAATAAAATCAAACGTGACGCTATACATACATTCACAGTCCTTGAAATAAATACTCTTCGATTCCATTCTTTCGCGTAACAAAAAAAGTGAGCGACATAAATATGCATGAGAAACAAATATACGTTTGTACACATACTTTTAAAAAGAAATGGTATCCCTAGCAGAATTTAACCCCTGGAGAAAGTTGCAGCTGAAAGCTGTTTGCATAGTTGCCGTGTCTAAACAAATACGAAAGCTATTTAATGAGTCGCGCAGTATAAACGGAAAAAGGTTTACAATTAAGAGAGAGAAAAACTGTTGTCTGTCCGCCCGCCTTCATTGGATGGAATTTTCATGTATTTGACTTTGCGGTTCATTGATTAAAATCCAACTGTTTATAAGGGGTAGAAAACCTCCCCGCCTAAGGACATGGATATTTATAAACACACGTAGAGCGAAGCGATCACAGGTCTTCCTCTGTTTGTTTAATTATTTTTGTCGTGCTCCGCTGGTTTGTCATTCTTATTAGAGGAGAAATACGAGTGGATACGTCTGCCCACCTTAAATGCTATGTTGTATATTTCACAAGCTAACACAACGTTTATCAATCGCCATGTATCATTTATTCGTCCTTTTATCGTTCTGCCACAGTTGCGGCGAATGATTTTAATTTTAGATTAGTCAAATGAAAAGAATAACAATAAAGTCCTTGCCTTTTTCCCATCACACACATCATCCCATCGACAGGCATGTCAATATGGCTTAATATTTGGCTTGCATGGCTCTGGTTACTTAATTTAAAAGACACCCAACGATTATTGGTTTGAAATTGCTTAGAACACGCGAATACGTTTTTGCAGTTTTTTCTGCCTCTGCGAATGTTTTCTGTATTTGCACGGTTGAGTAAATAGGTAGGCGTTGATCCAGAAAATATGCTATTTTTATCGTTTATTGCCACAATGGGGTTAGCGATGGGTGGCCCGCATAACTTGTATTCTGCCATTGGTCTCGTTCCACAAACTTACATATTAGTCATTCACAAAGTCAAGCTGTAAGTGGTCGTCAGCTCTAGAGTGCCATATGTCCCTTCTAAACAAGGACTCCACTATATCTGAATGCAGGCCGAAATATAAATCCATTAATCTCTTGAATGCCGGCATCTCGCCTGCACATTCTCATTGCCCAGTCCCATGCAATGTGGTGCTACTTGTTGCGGGTTTCGCTGGTGCTGAAGCTGCTGCTGATGAGGAGGCGGTGTAAAGAACCATCCTGGGTGTTGCTGTATCAGGCCGCCTCACCTTTCACGCGGTGCGATTTGCATAGCGTTTAGGCTGCCACGTCGCCATCGCGTATTAATATATTTAAGTCATAAATGCGCGCTTTCCTTTCAAGCCATGTTCGGTTACACATCTCTTATCCAAGCCATTTGTGCCACGGTAGTCCTCGGTAGCTCTGTCGGTACGGTGCAGAAGTGGCATCCGCGGCGATTCTCACGTGTACACGAAAATCTTTTTTGTGCGCAACAAGTTCTTAAACAAAGTTCTTAGCTGATAAATGATATTGGAAACTGTTCCTGACTCGATATGCATAGAGTTGCGGCTGCTGGCCATTAATAATTTCGGTGGAACGGCAGCTACACTGTTGGTCTGCAGAGCAGTGTGCATTGTTATATTCGCCTTTGTTTGTCGGTGCTGGGGCAAAAGTTAAGAATCTCGGAATGAAATGGCCAGCTCATGAGCCTGCCATTTATGACACACAAGTTTCGTCTGCTATCAATATCCATATATGATAGCCAGGACCATTGTATGCATCCCCAACATCCCGATCTCGATAAGCGATCTGTGGAGCTTCCCAAAAGCTTCCACAAGTTGCCACTTTCGGAGGACTGATGATGGATTATTGGTACGTGTTGCGAGGCTGGTGTCGAGGATGTAGAATAGGACGGCCAGCAGCACGAGAACACGAGACTCATTAATCCTGGTGGCAAACGGGCCGTCGGGAGTGGGACCGGGACCCGGGACCTTTGGCTGCCTTGCCACGACTCATTTGTGCTAAAAACTTGCCAGCTTGATAAATTGCCCGACACCCAAGCAGCACACAAGCTAGCAGCACACATTTCGCTCATCTTACCACTTGGCCCGGGGCAGAGTCCCGAACCGTGCAAAGTTCAGCCAGAAGCTGTGGCTTCTACTTACTGCCTTTTGCCTTCAACTTTTTCGATAGATAAACACTTAACACGTTTTTGCGAGTGATTTAAATACTTGCCCCCCTCCAGTCGGCCCTATATTTACCAGCCATTCAATCACTTTTGGAGAGCCCTTCTGCACATCCCTTTAGCGTTTTGATATGCAAATACTTTGCACAGGTTTTCTCCATTTTTCTCATTTGCGGCGTTTATTCCTTGTATTCCCTGTCTGTCTGTTTGACAGTCTGCTACCGTCACGTTATGTCAAATTTATTGTTTGGTTTGTTTTGTGCGATTGTCACGTTTTTGTTTTGATTACTTAATGCGTTAAATGTGAGTCCATAGATTCCCTAGGGCGGATGTACAATACCTTTAAGAAGCACACGCTTAAATTTTATTTAAGTTAATAGAAACTTTAATTATAATGAGTATTCTTGGGGGCTGTCAGTCTGTCTCGCTGTTAGTATTGGTGGTATTTTCCCCAGACTGATCATCTTCCAGGTCCGTGTCCTCCGATTCAGAGCACGTCGGGGTGGGCGAGCTGCCCTCGGAGCTCGGCGCTAAACTGTCTGCCGAGAGATCATCATTTTCCTCGTCGCTATTCGACTCCTGATCGTCGTTGCTGTCGCTGCCGGATTCACCCTGATCCTCGTTGTCAGAACTGGCTACGAACGACGAGCCCGAGTTATTAGGAGACTCTCTTTTATTCGGTCGACTTTTCTGTGTGAGGGAATTCTACTACATTTACAATGCCCTGATGGCGGTGGCAAACTTACCAAGGTCGTAGCTTGATTCTGGTACAATACCTGGGCATCGTTCAGCTGCTTGAGCAGGGCGTTCCTCTCCATCGAGTGATACTCGCGTTGGAGATGACACTCCGACTGAAGTTCGTGGTTTTCCGTTCGCAGGTTAAACATATCGCTCAAGATCTGGTGCTGCTTCTCAACTAAGGTGGACACCAGATGTTCCAAGTTCTCAATGGTGACCTCGTACTCGCGCAGCTTCTTCTTCAGGAGCCAATTTTCCGCTCGACAGTCGGCTAACTCGGAGGCCGACACTGCAGAACTTGCACCACTCTCCTGTGTACATTCTTCGGGTTCAGCACTGAAAACGATTCGGGTAGTAATGTCCCCATGGTAATCAATAGAATGCTCACCCTTTTGGGGAGACTGCTATTGAAGAGTCGTCGTCGTTGGTTGGCAATGGAAGCGGCGTAAGGTCTTTGGGGCTGTCCACACCTGGCGTATGAAATTCGCAAATACAGGACATTTTTTGTTTGGTTTTGGAATCATTTACTAGTTTGATTGCACAGTCAGAGGTGACCAGTTTATGGGAATCCAAAAATTCATACTTTCCCTCATTTGCTCTGCTCCGCTCAACAACCACCTTGGCTGGCTGGACTGAGGCTCCTCTCTGTCGATGCGATGATACTCCTGCCAGTCGCAAAGTAGACTATTAAATTAAAACTGCCTTCGCAGATAAGGGAGTCGAGACGACCCACGTCCACGCAAGTACTCCACTTTGCAGACTGCTCCCCGTGCAGACTCCCTTCGAGGTCCTGGGCAGTGCACACTTTACGACTTGACATTTTCACACTTTGTTGGCAACGTTTTGGATGCTTCCTACACACTCCATCCTACAGACAGGGCCACTGACTTTCGGGTCGTCCTTGGTGCCGCGTCAAAGTCGACGTCGATGCAGGCAAGGATTCGGGATGTGCAAATGTGTGGCTTCAGCCAGAGAGCAGACGATTGGCGGAGTGTGGGACTGAGTACACTTTTTGTGTGCGTCGGTGGATTGAAGTGCAAAATTGGTTTAAGTGTTTGCTAAATTGGCAGCAAAATGGCTTTTTCAATTTATACTCAACGTTTATGTACGGATCCGCAGATGGTGGAGTTGCCCAAAAAGTTGTACCACAAAAACTAAACACTGCTTCCACATTATTCCCTCCCCCCCGGTTTTTTTGTTTTTGTTTTTTTTGCAATGAGTGGCGCCTTGCGCAGGGTAATTGATATTTGGAACTTTGACATTGGGCGGTGACCCATGACCCTCCTTACTGCTCGCAATTATAGTGGCTTACTATAAATAAATGCGATTGCCGGCCCTAGCACACACCATACTCACCAGTTAATTCACACGATCGCTATAGACACTAAATGGTCTCCTCCGGAACTCAATTTCCTCGCACATATCATTTATAGAGAAGATAATCATGACTTACACCCAGGCTAGATACACATATACGAGGGCTCGTATTTTACGGCCTATTTGCGCCGACCCAAACAGCGAGCCACAATGAGCGCAAAGGCCCGGCTGAAGTGAAATCATAATCGTGATACCTAAACAACGCCAAATTACATACTAGAGGGCGCTACGCAGACCATGTTAACATAAATTTCTTGCGCCTCCTCAGTTTGTAGGAAAACCACCACCTCTAAGCCCAACCTCAAGTCAGACAACACATGCAAGCGCACATTTAAAAAGGCATAAGTCATACGTGGCTAATAAATTGATTTGCTAAAGTGGATTAGAGTTCATTGCTATGACATATACAGGATGCTCCGGGCCTGAAAGGTATTCTTGGCCGGTCCAGAAGGAGCACACTGGCCGCGATGGAGCCCCCTGTACGCCCGGCGAAAAGCCAACTATTTTTAACTCAAACTTTGTGAGCATTTGGGAGAAAAGTCTTCTGCCCACCGAGAGAGGAAGGAAATTACCAAATCCCCAAAACGCTGGCTGGACTCCTTGTAGCCTCAGTCGCACACACTCCGCACAGAATCGTTGGCTGCGAATAAAAAAAACGCTTAAAATGCCAGTTTGAAGTCTATTATTTGCTGGACACGAGCATATATTGATTGCATCGCAGTCGCCCTGGTCAGCCCCGAGATTCAGGAAAGCAAATTGCTTCAGCAAATACTCGTACTCTTGCCCGTACTCCTGAACTCCTGCGCGCGGGCAAGGGGCCTGGAGATGGAGATGTGGCTATTGATGTCGGTGGAGTGGCAGGGGACGGTGGAAATCACATGGTAATCGGTGCTCTGCGAAACAGAAACCAGAAACATAAAAAGCAATCGAAGTCGAGTTTTGGCAAGAGGTGTTCCACACCATACAAACCCGTTTGCAGGCGCAAAGTGCAGATCCGTTGGGAGAGTTCGCCAGAGTCTTCGTTTGCTCGGTGCCTCGGCGGCTTCGTGTAGTGCAGCATTTAGCGTCTTGATCGGTTTATCACCGATTAATTAGAGTTTGATAAATACGCGCACGCCGTGAGTATATAAATCATAGCAGCAGACGCCGAGACAGTGCTGCGGAGTAACTAAAGCACCGCGAGATGAGGCATGGGTCCCGAAATACTCGTAATGGCAGAAAAAGGAAATTTGCATATCCACCCGCCCGCATGGAAAAAGTAGCAGTCAAATTGTAGAGGTAAACATGTTTTATTTTGCGCGCTTTGCCTCTTGATTTTTAGATTTTATTATTATTTTTTTTACCGCATTTAGCATTTTACTTTGTTTTGGGCTGTCGCTGGTTTTGACGTTGCCACACAAGCCCAGTATTTTGAAAGGCTCGGAGTTGCGACTTGTGGTATGAGGCAGCAGGTGGCAGCCGGCTTGGCTTGTGGCTGGTGCCAAGGGTGGTAAGGGTGGCTGTGCACACTTTGAACATTTTCTGTGCGAGAATTAATTATGAAAGAACCTCTTTTGAGATGCGCTTGACGGCCACAATGAGATGGCGACAGCGGCTCTGATGAACAGGAGTTTTATGAATGCTAATTTAAGGATATTTTTTGGGTTTGAATTTTTGAATTTTGGGGTTGCTTAGGCGGGCGAAGGCTCTTTTGACCCAAGGTGCTCCTTAATGCTTGCCTGCTGCATGCATACAACAAACGAAGTATCCTATCATAAAATGTTCGAGTTTTTTAACTATAAATTAAAATGATTTGAAAATGCATAAAGTTTGAGATCTGCTTTTAATGTTCAACATTTCTTAAGCCCAAATCCATATATTCCCATAGACGGAGAGGCGACATAGCTCGGTTTAACTGGATATAATTCTGCACTGACTGCTCATTTTAATTTGGCCTTTCACTGCCACATTTACGAGAATATGCCACGGGGAATGTCTTATGGTTTATTACCAAGAGCGCCAGAGCACTACCGCCACCCCTGCCACTGCCACTGCCACTGCCACTGCCACTGCGACTGCTAAGCAGCATACAACAGAAACTAGGATGGAGGTTATTATTATTCGACGAGTACTCGGCACCATGATTGCTACCTTTTTGCTGCACTGCATTGCATTTGTTGGGCGACGTCTTTTATTCTTGCCCATGGCAGTGGCAAAAATGTTGACCACTTTCTGCATGGTAGAGTTTTCACTCCACTTCAGCCTCGGCCTCCACTTTCCGCTGCCCGCTCTCCGCCGCCCGTTTTCCTCGCACAGTTTTCAGTTTTTGTCGCACTGAAATTGCTCTCGAGATATCTTCGTTACGGAATGAATGACTACTTGGGGCTGGTGCTTGGCTCTTGTGCCGGACCCAAAGTATTTGCGGTTTTTTCTTCACATCCTTTTGCACAATTATCCTGATTTCAATATTACTGCGTCATAAACAAAAGCCAAGTCTGACTTCTCTCCCCCGCAAGTTGTGCAGAAGGGGGGTGGAGGAGACCGAGACCAAGGATTGTACACAAAATTATTATTATTTGCTTGCTCAGGAATTTTTAGTTGTTCTTGAAGTTTCTTATCCCGGCCACTGGACACTGGCCCTGTCCAGTGTGGGTTTCTTGTGAGCCCAAGTTTGTCGCTTCCATTTAGTTTGTTTGGTCTGCTTGAAAAGGATTGAAAAGAAGTAACAGGAAATTATGTGGAGAATTTATTTTTGAAGTATAAAATAGTTTAAGCTTTCTATTTATTTATTCATGCAACTGTGTTGATAAATATAATATATTCTCATGGGTATTTTTCCTCATCGCACACATTAAATGCTGCGAAATAAGCTGCTCATACTGCCATAGTCAAAAGATTGGCTTAATTTGTTGAAAGTGGCGCCCTAAAGTCACGGAAAATATCCCCGGGCAATGTCGGCCAACTTTTCTGCAGAGCCATAAATAAAATCTGTACTCCAGTCCAACAAACCCCCCCCCCCCCAAAATGCCTCCTTTTCATGCTGTTTTTCTCACAAGGCACACGCGCTGACATTTATCAAAAATTCAACTGTCATTTATTGCGTTTGCGGTGCGTATTTAAATGCCTTCCGTTTTTTGCACAAAGCAATTGAACATTCATAAGCCCAGATCTCCATTACCTCTGAAACCCGCAAAAGTAAAAAAAAAAAAATACAAAAAAAAGTATAAGCCAATACTTGGGAAATTGGCTGTCGGAGAAATGCAACTGGGGAGGATGTAAGCGCTCCCACCACTCGTTTGCGAATTTTCCGACTGGCGAAATTTTCCAGAACAAAGCACTCAACGGAACACGTGACAGTTGTTCTTGTTTGCGCGCCTGCAAAATAAGGTTTCGCTTTCCATTTCCCATTTTCCACCTCCCACCACCCAGTTTCCCTATTTCGCGATGTGTCGATGTGCCGAACGTGTGTAGCTGTCGCAGTCAAGTGTGTAATTTGCGGTAGCTTTTAAAGAGGGTTTGAATAGATTACTTCATTTAGATTGACGCCGGCAGGTGTGGGAAACGCGAATGGGGCGCTTAATCGGATGTAAACTTCCTGCGTAAGTGTTTATTTACTAGGTAAATTATTGTTTCAATTATGACAGCAGTTTGAATTTAATTTTCTTGTTCTATGAACGATTTCATTAGGTTTTTTTTCTTCGTACAGGAAGAGTATAAGTTCCCCATTTCGATTTATTTTGCAATTAAAAACGACTTTCTCGCATCCTGTGTAGATTTTTCTCCAGCGCTTGCAATATTCAAGAGGAAATTGCACAGGGCCTACCGACAGTGAATGGTGAAACCCTTTTCGTAAGAATAAAAAGTACAAGTTTATAATAAAAGTAAAAGACAGAGCAAAGGCGGATACTGGATCCTGGATTTCTGGCTTCTGGATTCACAGAATCCAGGCTCGTCCTGTGGACTCAGCCGTAATGCATTTGCATGGCACAGTTGGCATCAAATTATGAAATAAGTAAGAGAGCACTCCATGCATTAAAAACCTTTTAATTTGCTAAATCGCCTTGCCAGACATCGTCGCTGGAGCTCAGGTCGGCTGGATCCCATCGTGGATAAGCGGGCGGAAGCGGATAAGCGGAGTCTGTGCACATTTTTGGGATTCGTAGACACCTAGGAGGGCAGCCCAGCCTACGCCCCTCAGAGTCTCACATAGACACTTGTTTCAGCGATTCTTTTCGTTCCATTTTGCAATGGGCAAAGTTGAATAAGCCATGCAAACACTAGAGGCAGCGAGACTGCTTGAGTGTACTTTCATCTGCCATCGCCTCCTCCGTCTGGCGATAATTTTCACTTTTGTGTTCGGAGCTAACTTCGAATTCCAGCGGGCGTGTGCATGAGGCTCCTTCTAGCGCACAGAAGTTCAATTTTGTTTGTTTTTGGGGCTCCGTACTTAATTTTTTTATTGTGCCAAACTTATGAGTCATGAATAGGCGAGCTGGGCGGGTTTTTAAAGCGACTTGAAATATAAAATTTGTATTTGCCTTGTATTTTCCTTCAATCAGTTCAGGCCGCCTAAAAGCAGCCAACACTTCGGCTCCAACCCCACACATAAAACTGCGCACAGATGCTCGCTGCATGTAAATAAGTAATTAAACTTGGTCCGAACCACCGATTTCATACCAAGCCAGTCTCTCCGCTCCAGCGATCGAGTGCGTGTCACTGGTAATCAAGTAATGTCATGGCATGACTCTGCCAAACCCGGGGACCCCAGGCGACGCACGAAAAAGAAGATGCGTAATCGAAATTAAGCAAAGTCTCGAACTCGACCGAAACGCAGCGTTTAATTTAATTGACAGCTCGCGGACAGTGCTTTTCTCTACGCCCCAAGGGCTTTCTTTTTCAGAACCCATGCCGAATCCTGTATTTCTCATTAAAAGCATATTATATATGTAAGTATGGAGATGTACCTGGGTAAATGTCTGCCGTGTTCCCAGTAGATTTTTGTCAATTCATTACAAATTATTTGCAATGCTGGAAAAAAACACAGACGCGAAAATAAATTGCAGACTCATTCGTGAAAATCCAAACTTTCTGGGGGACCAAGAGAACTTTATTTAAATTCGATACAAACGCAAAATTACCAAATCAGTCAGGCAAAAACATTGAGAGCCTTCTCCAAATGCCACAAAGTTAGGTTTAATGATTTTCGTAGACGATTTCCGCGACCGCTTCCCCTCTTGCGAACCTAGACAGGCCTTGACAGGATCCAGTGGTTAAATCCTGGAACTGTTGTCGCAGATACTTTTTTGTTTTTGTAATCGCCTCTACACTCAATTTAAATGTGTCCATAGAAACCTGCCAACGAACTGCTATTCCGTCTGTGGTTATCTTAGCTTTATTTTTGCGAAAATTTATAAAACATGAACAGAATTAAAAATATATATATATTTATTTTAATTTACGTTGAGATATGGCAATTTCTTACGATTCAGAGTTTCTTATTTTTTTAATGTTTATAAGCTTTAATAAAAACGACATAGAGAGATAAATAAAATATACCCCCAATAAAAACAACAAATAATTAACGTAAAATTAATGTTTTTAATTTCATTCAAATTTATAACTTTCTTCAAGCACAATTTACACCATATCATAGTTTTTGTGTCTAACAAAAAAAAACTTTAAATGCTGAAACCATTAAAGAGTACTCCAATTTTAGGTTATTACTCGGTGGCTTAAAACAAAAAATATGTGTCCGACATGTGCATTAAATGTTTAACATGATTTTTCACTCATTAAATTTGAAGCGGAGAGAAAAATGGCAAAACGCACGGCAGTAGGGTTGGCTTGTGTTTTTGGCATAATTTATGCGCATTTATGATTTCGGGAAAGTGTGAGTGCAAGCTGGAGTGTGGCGAAGTGTTAATTTTGAGAAATGTAGAAAAAAACAAAAAAGCAAAGCAATCTGCGAAAGCCGAAATTTGTATACCCTTGCAGTTAGCCATAGGATTATGGTTATCATAACTAAGCCAAAAATTCTAGTGTGCAAGTTTAAAGGTTAACAAATTTGCATAGTGAGCTTTAAATTTAAATGGCAGTTAAAATTGTCTAATTTTCCATTTTCGAAAATTTTTTGTCTACTGGACATGGCTAGATCTACTAAGCTTCTAATGCTGATCAATATTGTTTTTTAGGTCAAAAATGATTTCCTCACTACGTTGCAAGCTTGGGACTAAAGTTATAATACCTTGTAAGGGTATAACAATTGGAGTGGAATTAAAAAAAAAGGCAAGTTGGGGTAGCCGAGCGTGCAGTTCGTTTACTGCGATTCGCACGCGTTTTGACGCGTCACAATAACGCCCGCACTGCGCTGAGGATACCTTTTCCCATGGTCTACTAACCGACAATGGGAACGTCAAAATCAGCGCAGAACCCAGCCGAGCCAGAAAGCCAAAGTGCAGACCAATGGAATGTGACTCGACTACCGATTTTAAAGCCGAACTGAACCCATAATTCATATGCGCCACAAAGTCTGCAGCTATCACAAGAAGGCAGTAACAGACAGCGAGATGAATACCCTCCCCGACCATCTGATGAAACTCGGTATGCTTTTTCCCGCCACTTAGGACAGCAAAGTCGTGAAGCTCTGTTATAGGGTAGAGTACAGCCTCTGAATGTTTTTGGGATTGATTTTCCCTCCGAAAACTAAAATCCGAAATACAAAATACGAAATCCAAATCAGCCAACGCTGGGCTCCTCTCACAAGTACAAGTCAAAGGCCCAGTCACAGACTCGGTTGCCATCAAGTCCAAACGACATAATTGCAGCCTGTCTGCGGTGGCTAATGCAAACAAACATGGGATTATGAGATCGAGCAGTCTGGGCGAAATTGATGATGAGGCTCGCTCCCTGCCTGACCCGTAACAAGTAGCTGGCGAAATGCTAACGAATTGGGTCTCTACGTGTTGCCACAGCAACGCACCGATCGATCTATTGGCCAGATCGTGCAGATAGCATTTTATTTGCTCCGCCGCAAATTGTGCTGAACTTAGGGCTGAACTCTAATGCATTGGATAGACACAAATGCATTAAAACTGGTGCATTCCGGTCATGTGCATTGCGTTTTGCGAATCGATTGGCCACGCTCCAAAGCCAAGCATGTTGCTTTCCAGTTGCACGAAGTTATTATTCCACCTTCAACAATTCGGCTCCCGTTTTCGGAACTGCCGTTCCTTCATCATCAGTGCATAGCCCTGTGCAAATTTTTCATGGGAATTACATACGTGATAGATTGTTTTATTCTGAACTGCAGCCATCTAAGCCCCCACCAGCTGTGGAGCTGTGTTGATTGGTTTTCTTGCATTGCCAGTGATTGCCATGCTCTTCATCGTCATCATATGGGACGTGACTGCGTTAAGATTGCCGTGAACACCCAAACGTGAATGCATCGGAGAAGTACGCATGGAAATGAGTTGGTCTCAGTTTTCTAAGTATAAGTGTAATTGCCTTTCTGGCTCTCATACTTAATATGTGGAGGCTTCAGTGCAAGTCTTACAGCTCAAAAGTTCAGTCGCCTTTTATTCGTGTTCAAGTAAGATGTGGCCACGGAGATGACTTTGGAAAATGAATGTGCTCCCATTAAATAGTCGATGGTCATCAAGATAACAAGCTGCAGGAAGAGTTGCATCGGGCGCCCCCAATGTGAACATGACCCCGACTAGAGGCTCAACAGGTGGTATCGAAACCCGTCGTCTGTTCTCCTATTCAGCCGGCTAACACAAGCCATTTTTTCAGCCCACATGTTAGCACATTCGGCAAATTGTGGAACATGGTAACTAAAAATACTGAAATATTTCTCTCGGAAGCTCTTATAGGTAAAGAAACTGCCTTTTTATTCGACTATATCCGATATCCAAATTGGTCCGAGGACCAAAGGGAAGAAAACTGATTGTCTCGGGTAATAGAGTCGTGATCAATGACCACGAAGCTCTTAGCACATGAGCGATAGTCGGTAAAGTCCATCTCGTGATTCTGGCAGGACCCTGACCACCTAGAAATGTTGGATTTCGGGCCCCCTCCGCCGGCTTGTTGTTGTTCAATTAAAGTATACGCCAATAAATTGTATGCAGTAAGTCGTTTAATCTAAATTAAGCGCCAGGTTTTGTTCCTCAAAGGATAACCGCTCGAGCGGCAATCTCTATCAACTGCATCATGTGTCATAAGCAAGTTGTAAGGCGCCGACAAGAGTTCAGGTTCATCCAGGGATGAGCGCGTGACACAGCGTTGGAGTACGTAGACCCCCGAAATATCTAAAGTCGTGTTCTTCCCAGAAGATTTGCATTTCACTTCGGATCACGCGGCCATCGATAGCCGACAACGGAGTTTCCAGCGCAGACGCAGATTCAGTTGTAGATGAAGTCTGAGTTGCAGTTCTCCGATTTTCATGAACGACACCACTGAGCAAAGGCATTGACTGGCGCCCGCCTCCTAGTGGCAAAGATTTTGTCTACAAAGCGTAAGCAATTTTTATGCTCATGTTGCTCGTAATCACCGCGAGCCGCAGGTGGTAAAAGGCGTCGTGGATAACCTCAACCCGTCCACGTCTGAGGCAGGGCCGGGGCAGACAACCGAGCGCATCCCCCCAGAGCGGCGCTTCGCTGATTAAATTGCACTAATTGCGAATTAAAGCTCAGCAGTTTGAAGGGAGCAAATTGCATGGGTCTCAAAATTGAATTGTGGAATCTATGCAATCCTTACTCAAATCTGCCCCCGCGCACCCACTCCAGGTGTAACCCTCGGCAGCTACTAATGAACGCTGCCCACTCCCATGGCAGCTTGTTTGGCTTTTATTTCGCTTAATTAATTGGCACCGCCAAATGTCTAGAGTTTACAAAAAACGTCCACGACTGTTGCTGGAAAGGCAAGGCAAGGCAAGGCAAGGCAAGGGAGCTATTTTGAGCTGAGCTGTCAGCAGGCAATGTGGCGGTCCCTCGTTTTTGGCTGCAGCTCCAAAAGGCAACAAGAAGCCGAAAGTCAAGTGTCCTCAGAGAATATGTGGCTGCATATTGCAATTCTTTCATTTTTCGGCAGTTTCTGCCAAAAAAAAAGAAAAAACTAATTTTTGTTCTTCCGGCTTGTTGTTTCATATTTTTATTTTTAGATATACGGCATGAAGTGGTTTGCACGGTGAGGGTAGATGGGAGAAAAGGCCCTTTTACATGTTGCTCATGCAAAAGGGTTAATTATAACCCCCAAATTATTGCAAACGAAGGATGCTTCAAAAGAAGTTCAAGGGGATATATAAAAACAAAACACAAAAAGAAAACAAATACGAACAATATGCATTCAGGCTTAAATCTTGCACAACCACAAGACATGTTTTGTTTCTCATTGACCTTAAAGTCTTAAGTCTTATTTGTATAAAATAACGTACATTTTAAATATTTTTCTTTGCTAGTGGTCAGACCTGATAGAGTTAAAGAAAACTTCTTTGAAAAGGAGTTCAATTTATTTAAATTCATGAGTATCTTTCAGTTGAAAATAATTTTTCCAAAGCGTATGCACAAAAGAAGGGTTGCTTTGGAGTTTAAGTAAAAAAATTAAAAAATATAATGTTTCCTTTTACTGTGCTCACGGGCAGGTAAAAAATCCCAAGTATGAAAAGTACCACGAACAGAATAGACTTTTCCCTAATTGGCCGTTCCAAGCTCACTAGTGCTCCTGGTCCATAATTAACGAAACAAAGCAATGCCAAAAATATAAAAAGGTAAAACATTGAAAAAACATTCTTCCTATGGAGGTTCTCGCATTAACAGACGAAAGGAGAAAGGCACAGACAAATG
The DNA here is from genome assembly GCF_035046125.1 of Drosophila serrata. Classification (NCBI taxonomy): domain Eukaryota; kingdom Metazoa; phylum Arthropoda; class Insecta; order Diptera; family Drosophilidae; genus Drosophila; species Drosophila serrata. Next base: position 140,033 of record NW_028257232.1, on the reverse strand, counting down.
AGTAAAATAAAATTAATAAAAGGATTTAAAAAGCATTAGGGCTTGTACGAAGGTGAAGGTATAGACGTATACTGCTTCGTACATATACATGTTATACTGATACTTGCCGCTCAAAAGATCGAATACTTTAAAAAAAAGCTTCAACATTTCCCTTTGGGACCCGTAGTTACATCATTAGATACTTGATTTTTTATTAAAGTAAATTTTATTTTTACCTTTTTCTAGATGGTAAACTAAAGAAGCACTCGCACATGGGGTTTGCACTTCTCCACATAATTCACATATCCCATAATTTTTCATTGAGTTTTGGGTCAATCTGGCGCCATGTACAGCTACACAAATCATATTTGGCTCCTTTCATTTTTTTAATCATGCATGAATAGCTTATTCGGGATCTGGCTCAGACCGGACCAGCAACGATTTTCCAATTTTCACATGCGAATTATCTGGTTGACTCCCCCTGCATCTGTTACGCTCTGCTCCCTACGCGAACTTCTAGCCGAAACATTATCCGTGGCCGCAGTGAGCAGATACGAAATTTGAGTGATTGATAGCATGTTATGAGTTAACATGCTATTATTAGGCCGCAAGATGCTACCAAACAATAGCAACAGTGGATAAAAGGAGCCAGCTCCAACCAAATGTTTGCTCACGACTTTTAGAGGAGGCTCTCAGGGCTTTTTTGACATATTTGCCAAAAGTGGAAAATTGAGCAAGAGAAATTGACTTCACATGATTTACGTGCAGATTTTTCCAACTGCATGTAATGTTGATTGTTCTCCTACCGATGCTGTTCGGTGTGGCCGTTTTGAGAATCACAAATCAATTTTCGATTGTACCTCAAGAGATAATCGCATGGTAGTGCCTTGTGCTTGTTAGCCAATTTCAGAGGCCGCCCGTCAGTCGCGCACTGGTATATTGAACGAGATTAAAAAAAATCTAGTCTCAATAGCTTTTTGACATTAAAAAGGTTATAGAAATGATGACAAAAATCTGCACAGTCATTCGGCAAACCAGTTTGCATGCAAATAAGATATATTGGGTGTGTAAGCCACTTGTCAATTGCTTAGAAAATATCTTTGGGCAATGAAAGTGTGTCATTTCGCTTGATCCATTTCAGCATGTTCCAGTTTGAAGAGCCTCTTCCCGCCAATGACTCCTAACGAATAAGTCGTTAGAGCTCTTCCCCTAGCACTGAACGCCTCGGGCATACAAAGAGATTCCAAAAAGTGCAATAGCCCCAGTAGACACGTCGGATCAAAACACCTTTTAAGGCGATAACTCAATTTAAAGTTTATAAATTTCCAGGCCGAGCGCCGCCTTAACGAGTAGTACATTAAAAAGTGAGAGTCTAGCGTCTACCTCCAAGCAAAAGTTAAAGATGATCTGAGAGAAATTATAACAGAGTTCCCACAATTCGGCAAAGCTGTTGAGATAACTATGCATAAAATACTGGTTTTCGCCTCGGCTGAGGTTGTAATAAGATACTAAGGAGTTGACAAACCGAAGCTCTTATGCCCTGCATGTTGGCTCTTAACATGCAAACTTTTATTGTAGTCTCACAAGTTCCTTATAATACAGTCACATCTAAAATATATACATGTATATTGATAACATCATGCGATCCCACGCCTATCAACAAGGCAATGGTCCCCTTCCTAGGGTGAACAAAAATGTCTTTTTAAAGAGACTTTAAGGCAGCCGACATTGACGTAGTCATACTTGTCATCGTCGTCTGGGGCCCGTCGCGCGGTTGGAGCTGCTGGAGCTGCGGAGCGGTAAAGCTGTCGATGGCCAATACTCGATCGCTCGCTGTCTGCTGGCCCACTCGCTTAGCATGCGCATGCGCTACCGTTTTCTTGGTCAGTTGTATTTTGGCCATTAGCACGTACGGAGCTGCGCCCGCGCCTTGAGTCCGCGCCAAGTGTGAAAAACATATAAATGCGTCGAGTTAGCGCAACTTAACTTTATAGAAACTAAAATTGAAGTTGTTTTTAACACACTTTCGTCGCTTGTTGCACGAAAGCGAAAGTTGCGTGTGCGAGTAGAGTTTAATGCTTGTTGTTTACAATCTCCCAAATCCGAATCCAAATAAAGAAGCAAACACAGAGGTAGTCGCAGACTCCAACAACGAAATATATTAATAATTTAAAGATAATCCAACGACAAAAGCGTGCGAAGTCACAGACCACAAAGCTGGTCAATAACAACCTTCATTTCAATTACGTTTCCTGAACCGATCTTCGTGCCAAGATGCCAGCAGCCAGCTCACATCCACGACTCTTCTTCTATATACTCTGTGCTGCCTCTCTCTTGGCAGTCTCCAAGTCGGATACCGGTAGTACAAAGAACTCTTATTTTATGTCTTACTTCTACTACTTAGTTATTAACTTTGTTAATCCCTTCGCCATGCCGATATTTTATCGCTTTGTAAAGGTTTGCCTAACGTAAAAAGCTGTACAGAGTATCAAATAGTTTGTTGTTTCCCTGATGTCGAATTTTCAAAAGTAGCTCTCTAAGAGCCCGTAAATGTATGCGATATAAGCTTGTACATATTTACATATATATATTATATTATATTAGAGCATTAGATAATGGATTGTGGAAGAGAAATATATTCCAAGAATACAGATCAAGATCTTGTCCTGAAAGGAATTTGTGATACTCGATAAGAGGTACTTCGTTAAGCTGTATAATAAAAACAATTACCTTGTATATTAATGCGTGATGGTGTTTTATTTATCTTATTTTGTATATTTTTTGTTAAACTTACTACAAAACCCCTTTGCTCTGAGAATTACAATTGAACTAATTTTGACGGTGAAAAAAACTATGGTGTTTTTTTAATATTTAAGTTATTGAAATGATTGTTTATTGTTAACTTTCCAAGAAATCTGGGAAAAAATTCAAGAAATTTAATAAGAAATTTTACCGGTAAACTTGATGAAAGCTCGTACAATTTAATATTGTAAAATAATCACAAATTGCAGGCGGAGACGTGCCGCCAATTCAATGTCATCTTGCAATAATAGACCCAATAACACGACCTTTTGAAGCCCATGAAACCAAACCTCTGTCTTACAGAGGCATTCCTCGTTCCCGGTATATCCAATTACTATATATTTGATGTGCCGTACTTCTAACCCCGTAGTGTACCATATGCAACTTATATGGAGAGACTTCCAAGCCGATACCGATATTATTCGTTTTCTCTCTGCTCTCCACGTCCGCTGTCCATGATCTTGACCACCTATCTCTTATTATGCCCAACTCGTTTAGACCGCTCCGACGGTTTCATTGACATCAAAATTCGCTCCTATCTTCGAGTCTCACAACTTGTTTGTGCACCCAAGGTTAATAGTTGAAACTGTTAGACGCTCGCTGTGACTTGGCTCGCCGGCTACGTCAGTTGGCTGATGCGGAACTGATTAACATAATACACGGAAGTTCGGCGTGTATGATTTGGCAAGTTTGTTTGTTTATATTTTTGTTACTTTTCGTTCGCTTTTTTTAATGCATTAAAATACTTGTGCTACTAATCTCGATTTAAAACGGAAGGAAGTTTTTGGTGAAAGAATTGTATATATATTACCTTATTTTTGCTGGAAGATTTTGGTGAAAGAGTGTAAATATTTATTATTATGTTACTAAGGGAACATATGTGTCTACTACTAAAAAACAACGAAGCCGATGTATTGTTCCCTGTAGTAAGCTCAACTGCTAATTGATGTGATTCCCTCATAGTGCCAATGCAACCGCCAAGCGAAGACTTGGCATATGATGCTGCTTTGCAGCTTGGATTACTTAATCACCGGCTTAATTTACTCGCGCATGAGGAGGAATCTAGGCAACTTAGTTTGCCCAACATAACACTAAGCAACCTGGTTAATCGCATTCCCTGTACTTGTGACACTGGACTGTGCAAGTGCTGTGCTGGTGAGTTCGCTAACTGTGGATATATAAATCTATTACTTATGTGATCGAGATCACAATGTCTGCTCTTAGGCTTCCTTTCGGTAATAGGAATGAACAGCTGCACAGAAGTCGCCTATCGTCCTGACGAGTTTTCCTTCGAGTTGCGTATGCGAGTCAATAACAATATTTGGTTCCGCCGGAAGGTGTCCGGCCAAAATCCGCCTCCGTTCTGCTTCAGGCCGCCACGCTTTAACTTTGCCAGGGCCTGCATACAGTTCCATGACATTTGGTTTGTGGGTCGCAATATGCATGTGTGCATGTTCATGTCGGGGGAGTTTCAGGGATTCGAGTTGTTTGAGAGGCAAGTACTGAGATAATGTGGGACTAGGGGTTAATTATCACTTCTACCCGCTTGCAGAAACTTTGATTGCCTTTTGTTTGGTGATCACGGCGTCAAGATCGTTCCCCCAGAGCAAGGATATCCCACCAGGCCGAATGACGTAGACATTGACGATGGAGACGACGAGATTGAGGACTACGATGAGAACGTAGTCCGCAGCTTAGCAGAAAAGATGATGGGTTAACCCCTTGAGACTAACTTATTTATTTCCCTCTTCTATAAATACACAATTTAACTTAAGTAAAGTCACTTTTGGTGGTTTTCAAGGCAAAGCTCGTTTAACTTGTCCAACTCAGAAAGTGGGAGGTAATAGCCGGCCACTTCCAACGTTTCCTTGTTCCAAAGTTCAAGTGCGAAAACTGCAAAAATGACGTATTGCATCCCTCTAGTCCTATACCTTGCCCGTCCATGGCACTTGCAGCCAGCCCATTCAAATGCGAATTCAGGGGAGAATCAAAACAACCGACGATTTGTAAAGGATAATGCAACCTGGGGCTGCGCCTGCACCGCATGTGCAACACCTCGAGGAGGGGACAGGGGCCTTGCGGACGAGGACGGGGCAGGACCTTTATTCTGCATTGAAATGCATATGCACAAGCACGTTGACTGTTGCACTTCGTTTGACTCGCAGTTGACTGTAATAAAGGACTTTTAGGCTGCAAGGATGCAATCCGCACAGGCAGCTGCAGCAACAGGACAGCAACCGACAGGCCCGGAGGAGGGTAGGAGTGGAGTATTATTTCGCACTTGACTCCTGAATGCGAGTCGAGCTGCAGTCAGCAGTCAAGTGGTGTGCAATAAAAGCGTGTGTTCCCTCACGGCTTTTAAAAACTTATGGGCTGCTGAATTCAGGTGCTGTTATAATAAAAACAAAGAGGTTTCGAGTAGGACAGGGAGATAAACAACGTACTTGTGGTACAATATTGGGTCTGTTTATTATAAGCTTCACACTAATTAGCTGTATAATAATTAGCTTCAACGTGTCTTCAAATAACCAGTCTATAAATCAATTTAAAACACATTTAAATAACAAAAAAACATAAAGAGGTGTGAACCGTAAGCTGACCATAAAGCCCTTCCAGGGGAATGGGTCTCATTTAAAATTCAAATGTGAGTGAGGGCTCGTAAAATGCATTTAGCGTCGGTAATTGATTTGTTTACACAGCACACACGCGACAGTCGCACATGAAAGCTGACCATCCCATTGACCATACCAGGGCACAAGGTCCAGCACGGGTTGATTTGACTCACAGGGGAAGTTGACCAGAGGGGAGGGGCGCGTCCACTGTCCAGGACGACCCTCTTTGTTTGCCGTTGATTGTCCGTTGCCCGGCGCAACAGATAGAGACTCAAATCACTTAGGGCACTGGTCAGTTGATGCGATTTTCCATGATACCACCTTTTCTCGGTGTTTGTTGTCCATTCCCCGGGGCCAATTATGTTATTTCCGGTTTCATGTGGTCAACGGGCAGGAAAAATATTTATATCACGGTCAAGTGGTTAGATCCGTGGCAAAATGCACCCCAGGCAGTAAACCGGATTGAATGTCGCTCTTAAATCTGATTAAGCAATAAAAATAGATACATACATGTAAGTGAATAGGAAATTTTTTGAAACGCACTTTGTGGACTGATGCAAGACATTTGTTGCATGTTCCAGTATTTCTCTATGCGCAGTTGAATTGTATTTCTTTCTTGTATTAAGTACTTTTAAACCAGACTTTGCTAGAAAAAAATTAGAAGCGGAATTTAAAAACTACCCCCAAAAGTAATTAAAACACTCTGTCGTTTGCTCCAGACGAAGACGGTGGCTGCCTCCACCTAGCAACGAATGTTAATCAAAAGGAATATAGAAAAATACGAGAAGACAGCATGGACAGAGACCCTGTCCTTGGGGCTTAATTTCTTTTACATTTTTACATTTAGCTTAGAGCAAATGTGGCAAGGAAATAAAAAGCTTTCGACTGCAGAAAGGCAGTGTTCAAATCATCATCGCACACCAAACCTTAAAACATTAGCATTTTAATTTGCAATATTGATACAGTCGCACGTTTCGGAAAGGGAATACTATAGGTTTAAACTAAGTCGTATATACTACACTAACCAAGATTAAATATTCAATTGGCACGGGTACTAAACCGATGACTTGACGGACATATTTCAGAATTAAAATAAAGTGTTTTCTACTGAACCTGATAAAGTTTATGCCACATATTTTCCTTATGATAAATTTTAATAATTTTTCATTAAATAACATTGGCAAATCTAGTCTCGCTAAGCTTGGGGTATACTCACCATAATGTAGAATAAATACGCACAGGACCAAAGCCAATACAACGATAAAACACAAGCACAGATACATACATAAAAGTCTACATAAACGCGATTTTCATGCGTGATGAGCGGGAAATTTCCCCTCTTTGGCTTGTACATAAGCAACTACATGAGCAAACACGAAAAGTCTTCCAATTTTCGGGGTGGTAATGATTCCAAAGGGTTAAAATCTGAGCCTACTCGACTCGAGAAGCGAAACATGCGTGAGCTGTCTATGTGTGTGTGCCCGCGAAAACGGCGTTGCCAGCCTGTCGGCGGAATTACTTAGGAAGCCAAGGAAGAAGGCAACAATGCGAAGACTAAACAAAGTCATTTACATAACTAACGAAGTGGGTGAACAAAGCGCCAAGAGGCTGGGGTGGAAAGCCAATGTCACGTGGATGGGGAAGCTTGCTATATGAAAAAGAAAGGAGGTGGACGTGGTGGCGCGTGTTGGCAGTTTGCGTGGTCGAAAATTAAAATGGCCACCGATGCGCATCTAAAATTCTATGTATCAAATTTACTCTAACTCATAGTGTATTCTGGCTGCTTCCTATTGCCTCTTTGCTACTATAAAGTGTTTTAAATATAAATTTATATACTCTAGCCAATTGATTTTTAGGTATTTGACATTCTATCATTGGGTTTTTGTATGCACAAAAAAGGATAACTTTATTGATTTTTGACTGCGACCGCTGGCTGGACAATTCTTCTTTATAGGACCGTTCTGATTACAGTCTCAAACATTGTGCTGAAGGCTTGACTCGCAATTGGGAGATTTTAGCGACCATATCCTATGTAGCCATCACCAATAGGTGAGCTCCAGCTAACTCCGGACCCTGGAAGACGAACGCCTACTGGAACACTAACTCGGGGTCCCAAGCCAATTAACTGTAGTAGGGCATCGATATTGCCGAGAGCAAAGTCAGTCAGCAAAGCCAATACAATAGCCAGGACCTGTGGGATAAACTTGTATATTACTGTATGCAACCCTGTTGGAAAGCTTCTTACCAAAATGCGAATCATTGTGCAAGATTTAGTCAACTGCCTTAGTTAAAGGTTTGTTCTAAAATATTAGAAACTGTGGAATTATCCGACCTTATATAGCGTTGAATGCTCCTTATACACATGGTAATTAGGTCATAAAGCTGTACATATTCATTGTAGCTGTGGTTGCACAGGGTTAATTTGATAATTTCACAGGAATAAATTTACATAAATTATATTAGTATTTTTATATCTATATTTATATACTTATTATAAGTGGAAAGTCCCAAATCCAAAGGGTTTAATAAATATTTGGCCTTTTTGATTCTTCTTCAAGAAAATATTTGCATGTTGATGACTTTTTCTAGATCTTAAATTGGTTGCCCCATATGTACTGATCTATCTATATTTATTTTTACTTTCCTCTTCGACTTGCAAGTAGATTAGGATACGTTTAATGTTGCTAACAACCTAGTTTTTTAGTTCTACAGATAAAAATATATTTAAAATAAGGGCTAAAAAAGTAATTTTTTTTTTTAAGTTTAAACTAACAATAAACGTTTAAAAGTACGAGGAAAGAAACATGGTAATTTGTTTTTCTGTAAAGAGGGATACACTTTTATTTATAAAATGTGTCCAATATTTGTACAAACGTAGCATTTAAGCTTAATCAAGAGTTCATGCAATCAAAAAGCACTTTGATCAGAAATTATATACATATGTATATGAACATACTATTTCTTTACGAGCTCAGATGATTTTCCTCGAGATATATATAATTTTTAATTTTTAATACTTCATATATTCTTTTATTTTCCATTTTTTTTTTTTTTTTTAATTGATAGTGAAAGATAATTATCTTTTAATTCTGATTACCCCTCCATTATATAAGTTTACACGTTAAAATTTAGATTTCTTTTTTATGTCCTTGGGGAGAGTATATTTAAAAATTTACATACAAATCCATTATACATGAATCAGCCTAGCCCAAGTGCATATGTCTTAAGTCGTCTAAATCAGCGACCAACGTTAAATCCATACGAAAATCCTGGTGTAACCACAGGAACATCAAACCGCATACTGGGTCTACCGAAAATAAGATCCATCAGATGACCAATATCGCCAAGGACACTACCAGTTAGCAACGTCAACGTGAGCACAAGCATCTGTAAAGTAAAAACTTAAATTTTGGTATGAGACTTAAATAAAATAATCTATTCTCACCAGTATGCGCATCATTTTTTTGTTTTAGATTTCAGAATTGTATCTTCGTTAAAGGTTATCTCACGAATGACGGCAAAAAAATTAAAGCGATGCTATATAAAAGATCTGTAAAACATTTAAATGCAAATTCAAAATATGTTAAAATAAATCGTTAACATTTATGGGGTTTCTTTTCAGAAACCTGACACAAGGTTAATAGAATTTTTTCACGATAATAAAACCTTGTCTAATTTTCCAAATTATAAGTCACATTTTCAGACATTTTCCTTAAACTATTGTATCTAAAGATGTGCCCAAGCGATTAAGGTATCTTATTTCTTTTGTACTAATAGATTTAAAAGTAGGTTGAAAAACTGGATAGTTTTTGAAAATTATAAATTAATAATAAAATGTTTAAAAGTACATCTTTCTAGACATGTAAAAAATAACATTTCTTCAAAATTTTACATGGTTAAAATTATCAAAAATTGGGAAAAATTGTAAATTGTTTACATATTAAATGAAGTATGCAGATTTGTACGCTTATCAAATACTTGTAACAAATGACTGCTTAAAATTGTTGCTCTTTTGGCTTAAATATAGTTTTTTTAATCTTTGATTTGTTGAACAAATTGTCATATAAATATGTAATAATAGCGACTAAGAACTGTATTATATGTATTTATGTATTTATGCAGATTTATACGCTTATCAAATAATTGTAACAAATGACTGCTTAAAATTGTTGCTCTTTTGGCTTAAATATAGTTTTTTTAATCTTTGATTTGTTGAACAAATTGTCATATAAATATATAAATAATAGCGACTAAGAACTGTATTATTGTTTTAGTCAGAAGCTTGTAACGCTGTGAAGGAGGCATTTCCGACCCTATAAACCATATACATTCTTGATCAGCATCAACAGACGAATCTTTCTAGACATGTAGGAGAGAAAATAAATTTTTGTCAATTTTTTCTAAATTTTATAAGGTGGACTTCGTTAAAATTGTCAAAAATTGGCCAATAAAATTATTTTTTTTTACATTTTCAATGAAGTATGCAGATTTATTAGCCTAACAAAAACTTGCATGGGACAGCTTTCCGAATTAAAATTAATGCTTTTTTGGCAAAGTTATGAGATTTTTAAACTTTGATTTGTTGAACAAATTGTCATATAAATATTTAAATAATAGCGACTAAGAACTGTATTATTGTTTTAGTCAGAAGCTTGTAACGCTGTGAAGGAGGCATTTCCTACCCTATAAACAATATACATTCTTGATCAGCATCAACAGACGAATCTTTCTAGACATGTAGGAGAGAAAATAAATTTTTGTCAATTTTTTCTAAATTTTATAAGGTGGACTTCGTTAAAATTGTACAAAATTGGCCAATAAAATTATTTTTTTTTTACATTTTCAATGAAGTATGCAGATTTATTAGCCTAACAAAAACTTGCATGGGACAGCTTTCCGAATTAAAATTAATGCTTTTTTGGCAAAGTTATGAGATTTTTAAACTTTGATTTGTTGAACAAATTGTCATATAAATATTTAAATAATAGCGACTAAGAACTGCATTATTGTTTTAGTCAGAAGCTTGTAACGCTGTGAAGGAGGCATTTCCGACCCTATAAACTATATACATTCTTGATCAGCATCAACAGACGAATCTTTCTAGGCATGTAGGAGAGAAAATAAATTTTTGTCAATTTTTTCTAAATTTTATAAGGTGGACTTCGTTAAAGTTGTCAAAATTTGGCCAATAAAATTATTTTTTTTTTACATTTTCAATGAAGTATGCAGATTTATTAGCCTAACAAAAACTTGCATGGGACAGCTTTCCGAATTAAAATTAATGCTTTTTTGGCAAAGTTATGAGATTTTTAAACTTTGATTTGTTGAACAAATTGTCATATAAATATTTAAATAATAGCGACTAAGAACTGTATTATTGTTTTAGTCAGAAGCTTGTAACGCTGTGAAGGAGGCATTTCCGACCCTATAAACTATATACATTCTTGATCAGCATCAACACACGAGTCTTTCTAGCCATGTAGGAGAGAAAATAAATTTTTGTCAATTTTTTCTAAATTTTAAAAGGTGGACTTCGTTAAAATTGTCAAAAATTGGCCAATAAAATTATTTTTTTTTACATTTTCAATGAAGTATGCAGATTTATTAGCCTAACAAAAACTTGCATGGGACAGCTTTCCGAATTAAAATTAATGCTTTTTTGGCAAAGTTATGAGATTTTTAAACTTTGATTTGTTGAACAAATTGTCATATAAATATTTAAATAATAGCGACTAAGAACTGCATTATTGTTTTAGTCAGAAGCTTGTAACGCTGTGAAGGAGGCATTTCCGACCCTATAAACTATATACATTCTTGATCAGCATCAACAGACGAATCTTTCTAGGCATGTAGGAGAGAAAATAAATTTTTGTCAATTTTTTCTAAATTTTATAGGGTGGACTTCGTTAAAGTTGTCAAAATTTGGCCAATAAAATTATTTTTTTTTACATTTTCAATGAAGTATGCAGATTTATTAGCCTAACAAAAACTTGCATGGGACAGCTTTCCGAATTAAAATTAATGCTTTTTTGGCAAAGTTATGAGATTTTTAAACTTTGATTTGTTGAACAAATTGTCATATAAATATTTAAATAATAGCGACTAAGAACTGTATTATTGTTTTAGTCAGAAGCATGTAACGCTGTGAAGGAGGCATTTCCGACCCTATAAACTATATACATTCTTGATCAGCATCAACACACGAATCTTTCTAGGCATGTAGGAGAGAAAATAAATTTTTGTCAATTTTTTCTAAATTTTAAAAGGTGGACTTCGTTAAAATTGTCAAAAATTGGCCAATAAATTTATTTTTTTTTTACATTTTCAATGAAGTATGCAGATTTATTAGCCTAACAAAAACTTGCATGGGACAGCTTTCCGAATTAAAATTAATGCTTTTTTGGCAAAGTTATGAGATTTTTAAACTTTGATTTGTTGAACAAATTGTCATATAAATATTTAAATAATAGCGACTAAGAACTGTATTATTGTTTTAGTCAGAAGCTTGTAACGCTGTGAAGGAGGCATTTCCGACCCTATAAACTATATACATTCTTGATCAGCATCAACAGACGAATCTTTCTAGGCATGTAGGAGAGAAAATAAATTTTTGTCAATTTTTTCTAAATTTTATAAGGTGGACTTCGTTAAAGTTGTCAAAATTTGGCCAATAAAATTATTTTTTTTTACATTTTCAATGAAGTATGCAGATTTATTAACCTAACAAAAACTTGCATGGGACAGCTTTCCGAATTAAAATTAATGCTTTTTTGGCAAAGTTATGAGATTTTTAAACTTTGATTTGTTGAACAAATTGTCATATAAATATTTAAATAATAGCGACTAAGAACTGCATTATTGTTTTAGTCAGAAGCTTGTAACGCTGTGAAGGAGGCATTTCCGACCCTATAAACTATATACATTCTTGATCAGCATCAACAGACGAATCTTTCTAGGCATGTAGGAGAGAAAATAAATTTTTGTCAATTTTTTCTAAATTTTATAAGGTGGACTTCGTTAAAGTTGTCAAAATTTGGCCAATAAAATTATTTTTTTTTTACATTTTCATTGAAGTATGCAGATTTATTAGCCTAACAAAAACTTGCATGGGACAGCTTTCCGAATTAAAATTAATGCTTTTTTGGCAAAGTTATGAGATTTTTAAACTTTGATTTGTTGAACAAATTGTCATATAAATATTTAAATAATAGCGACTAAGAACTGTATTATTGTTTTAGTCAGAAGCTTGTAACGCTGTGAAGGAGGCATTTCCGACCCTATAAACTATATACATTCTTGATCAGCATCAACACACGAGTCTTTCTAGGCATGTAGGAGAGAAAATAAATTTTTGTCAATTCTTTCTAAATTTTATAAGGTGGACTTCGTTAAAGTTGTCAAAATTTGGCCAATAAAATTATTTTTTTTTACATTTTCAATGAAGTATGCAGATTTATTAGCCTAACAAAAACTTGCATGGGACAGCTTTCCGAATTAAAATTAATGCTTTTTTGGCAAAGTTATGAGATTTTTAAACTTTGATTTGTTGAACAAATTGTCATATAAATATTTAAATAATAGCGACTAAGAACTGTATTATTGTTTTAGTCAGAAGCATGTAACGCTGTGAAGGAGGCATTTCCGACCCTATAAACTATATACATTCTTGATCAGCATCAACAGACGAATCTTTCTAGGCATGTAGGAGAGAAAATAAATTTTTGTCAATTTTTTCTAAATTTTATAAGGTGGACTTCGTTAAAGTTGTCAAAATTTGGCCAATAAAATTATTTTTTTTTACATTTTCAATGAAGTATGCAGATTTATTAACCTAACAAAAACTTGCATGGGACAGCTTTCCGAATTAAAATTAATGCTTTTTTGGCAAAGTTATGAGATTTTTAAACTTTGATTTGTTGAACAAATTGTCATATAAATATTTAAATAATAGCGACTAAGAACTGCATTATTGTTTTAGTCAGAAGCTTGTAACGCTGTGAAGGAGGCATTTCCGACCCTATAAACTATATACATTCTTGATCAGCATCAACAGACGAATCTTTCTAGGCATGTAGGAGAGAAAATAAATTTTTGTCAATTTTTTCTAAATTTTAAAAGGTGGACTTCGTTAAAATTGTCAAAAATTGGCCAATAAAATAATTTTTTTTTACATTTTCAATGAAGTATGCAGATTTATTAGCCTAACAAAAACTTGCATGGGACAGCTTTCCGAATTAAAATTAATGCTTTTTTGGCAAAGTTATGAGATTTTTAAACTTTGATTTGTTGAACAAATTGTCATATAAATATTTAAATAATAGCGACTAAGAACTGTATTATTGTTTTAGTCAGAAGCATGTAACGCTGTGAAGGAGGCATTTCCGACCCTATAAACTATATACATTCTTGATCAGCATCAACACACGAATCTTTCTAGGCATGTAGGAGAGAAAATAAATTTTTGTCAATTTTTTCTAAATTTTAAAAGGTGGACTTCGTTAAAATTGTCAAAAATTGGCCAATAAATTTATTTTTTTTTACATTTTCAATGAAGTATGCAGATTTATTAGCCTAACAAAAACTTGCATGGGACAGCTTTCCGAATTAAAATTAATGCTTTTTTGGCAAAGTTATGAGATTTTTAAACTTTGATTTGTTGAACAAATTGTCATATAAATATTTAAATAATAGCGACTAAGAACTGTATTATTGTTTTAGTCAGAAGCTTGTAACGCTGTGAAGGAGGCATTTCCGACCCTATAAACTATATACATTCTTGATCAGCATCAACAGACGAATCTTTCTAGGCATGTAGGAGAGAAAATAAATTTTTGTCAATTTTTTCTAAATTTTATAAGGTGGACTTCGTTAAAGTTGTCAAAATTTGGCCAATAAAATTATTTTTTTTTACATTTTCAATGAAGTATGCAGATTTATTAACCTAACAAAAACTTGCATGGGACAGCTTTCCGAATTAAAATTAATGCTTTTTTGGCAAAGTTATGAGATTTTTAAACTTTGATTTGTTGAACAAATTGTCATATAAATATTTAAATAATAGCGACTAAGAACTGTATTATTGTTTTAGTCAGAAGCTTGTAACGCTGTGAAGGAGGCATTTCCGACCCTATAAACTATATACATTCTTGATCAGCATCAACACACGAGTCTTTCTAGGCATGTAGGAGAGAAAATAAATTTTTGTCAATTCTTTCTAAATTTTATAAGGTGGACTTCGTTAAAGTTGTCAAAATTTGGCCAATAAAATTATTTTTTTTTACATTTTCAATGAAGTATGCAGATTTATTAGCCTAACAAAAACTTGCATGGGACAGCTTTCCGAATTAAAATTAATGCTTTTTTGGCAAAGTTATGAGATTTTTAAACTTTGATTTGTTGAACAAATTGTCATATAAATATTTGAATAATAGCGACTAAGAACTGTATTATTGTTTTAGTCAGAAGCATGTAACGCTGTGAAGGAGGCATTTCCGACCCTATAAACTATATACATTCTTGATCAGCATCAACAGACGAATCTTTCTAGGCATGTAGGAGAGAAAATAAATTTTTGTCAATTTTTTCTAAATTTTATAAGGTGGACTTCGTTAAAGTTGTCAAAATTTGGCCAATAAAATTATTTTTTTTTACATTTTCAATGAAGTATGCAGATTTATTAACCTAACAAAAACTTGCATGGGACAGCTTTCCGAATTAAAATTAATGCTTTTTTGGCAAAGTTATGAGATTTTTAAACTTTGATTTGTTGAACAAATTGTCATATAAATATTTAAATAATAGCGACTAAGAACTGCATTATTGTTTTAGTCAGAAGCTTGTAACGCTGTGAAGGAGGCATTTCCGACCCTATAAACTATATACATTCTTGATCAGCATCAACAGACGAATCTTTCTAGGCATGTAGGAGAGAAAATAAATTTTTGTCAATTTTTTCTAAATTTTATAAGGTGGACTTCGTTAAAGTTGTCAAAATTTGGCCAATAAAATTATTTTTTTTTACATTTTCAATGAAGTATGCAGATTTATTAGCCTAACAAAAACTTGCATGGGACAGCTTTCCGAATTAAAATTAATGCTTTTTTGGCAAAGTTATGAGATTTTTAAACTTTGATTTGTTGAACAAATTGTCATATAAATATTTAAATAATAGCGACTAAGAACTGTATTATTGTTTTAGTCAGAAGCATGTAACGCTGTGAAGGAGGCATTTCCGACCCTATAAACTATATACATTCTTGATCAGCATCAACACACGAATCTTTCTAGGCATGTAGGAGAGAAAATAAATTTTTGTCAATTTTTTCTAAATTTTAAAAGGTGGACTTCGTTAAAATTGTCAAAATTTGGCCAATAAAATTATTTTTTTTTACATTTTCAATGAAGTATGCAGATTTATTAACCTAACAAAAACTTGCATGGGACAGCTTTCCGAATTAAAATTAATGCTTTTTTGGCAAAGTTATGAGATTTTTAAACTTTGATTTGTTGAACAAATTGTCATATAAATATTTAAATAATAGCGACTAAGAACTGCATTATTGTTTTAGTCAGAAGCTTGTAACGCTGTGAAGGAGGCATTTCCGACCCTATAAACTATATACATTCTTGATCAGCATCAACAGACGAATCTTTCTAGGCATGTAGGAGAGAAAATAAATTTTTGTCAATTTTTTCTAAATTTTATAAGGTGGACTTCGTTAAAGTTGTCAAAATTTGGCCAATAAAATTATTTTTTTTTACATTTTCAATGAAGTATGCAGATTTATTAGCCTAACAAAAACTTGCATGGGACAGCTTTCCGAATTAAAATTAATGCTTTTTTGGCAAAGTTATGAGATTTTTAAACTTTGATTTGTTAAACAAATTGTCATATAAATATTTAAATAATAGCGACTAAGAACTGTATTATTGTTTTAGTCAGAAGCATGTAACGCTGTGAAGGAGGCATTTCCGACCCTATAAACTATATACATTCTTGATCAGCATCAACACACGAATCTTTCTAGGCATGTAGGAGAGAAAATAAATTTTTGTCAATTTTTTCTAAATTTTAAAAGGTGGACTTCGTTAAAATTGTCAAAAATTGGCCAATAAATTTATTTTTTTTTACATTTTCAATGAAGTATGCAGATTTATTAGCCTAACAAAAACTTGCATGGGACAGCTTTCCGAATTAAAATTAATGTTTTTTTTGGCAAAGTTATGAGATTTTTAAACTTTGATTTGTTGAACAAATTGTCATATAAATATTTAAATAATAGCGACTAAGAACTGTATTATTGTTTTAGTCAGAAGCTTGTAACGCTGTGAAGGAGGCATTTCCGACCCTATAAACTATATACATTCTTGATCAGCATCAACAGACGAATCTTTCTAGGCATGTAGGAGAGAAAATAAATTTTTGTCAATTTTTTCTAAATTTTATAAGGTGGACTTCGTTAAAGTTGTCAAAATTTGGCCAATAAAATTATTTTTTTTTTACATTTTCATTGAAGTATGCAGATTTATTAGCCTAACAAAAACTTGCATGGGACAGCTTTCCGAATTAAAATTAATGCTTTTTTGGCAAAGTTATGAGATTTTTAAACTTTGATTTGTTGAACAAATTGTCATATAAATATTTAAATAATAGCGACTAAGAACTGTATTATTGTTTTAGTCAGAAGCTTGTAACGCTGTGAAGGAGGCATTTCCGACCCTATAAACTATATACATTCTTGATCAGCATCAACACACGAGTCTTTCTAGGCATGTAGGAGAGAAAATAAATTTTTGTCAATTCTTTCTAAATTTTATAAGGTGGACTTCGTTAAAGTTGTCAAAATTTGGCCAATAAAATTATTTTTTTTTACATTTTCAATGAAGTATGCAGATTTATTAGCCTAACAAAAACTTGCATGGGACAGCTTTCCGAATTAAAATTAATGCTTTTTTGGCAAAGTTATGAGATTTTTAAACTTTGATTTGTTGAACAAATTGTCATATAAATATTTAAATAATAGCGACTAAGAACTGTATTATTGTTTTAGTCAGAAGCATGTAACGCTGTGAAGGAGGCATTTCCGACCCTATAAACTATATACATTCTTGATCAGCATCAACAGACGAATCTTTCTAGGCATGTAGGAGAGAAAATAAATTTTTGTCAATTTTTTCTAAATTTTATAAGGTGGACTTCGTTAAAGTTGTCAAAATTTGGCCAATAAAATTATTTTTTTTTACATTTTCAATGAAGTATGCAGATTTATTAACCTAACAAAAACTTGCATGGGACAGCTTTCCGAATTAAAATTAATGCTTTTTTGGCAAAGTTATGAGATTTTTAAACTTTGATTTGTTGAACAAATTGTCATATAAATATTTAAATAATAGCGACTAAGAACTGCATTATTGTTTTAGTCAGAAGCTTGTAACGCTGTGAAGGAGGCATTTCCGACCCTATAAACTATATACATTCTTGATCAGCATCAACAGACGAATCTTTCTAGGCATGTAGGAGAGAAAATAAATTTTTGTCAATTTTTTCTAAATTTTAAAAGGTGGACTTCGTTAAAATTGTCAAAAATTGGCCAATAAAATAATTTTTTTTTACATTTTCAATGAAGTATGCAGATTTATTAGCCTAACAAAAACTTGCATGGGACAGCTTTCCGAATTAAAATTAATGCTTTTTTGGCAAAGTTATGAGATTTTTAAACTTTGATTTGTTGAACAAATTGTCATATAAATATTTAAATAATAGCGACTAAGAACTGTATTATTGTTTTAGTCAGAAGCATGTAACGCTGTGAAGGAGGCATTTCCGACCCTATAAACTATATACATTCTTGATCAGCATCAACACACGAATCTTTCTAGGCATGTAGGAGAGAAAATAAATTTTTGTCAATTTTTTCTAAATTTTAAAAGGTGGACTTCGTTAAAATTGTCAAAAATTGGCCAATAAATTTATTTTTTTTTACATTTTCAATGAAGTATGCAGATTTATTAGCCTAACAAAAACTTGCATGGGACAGCTTTCCGAATTAAAATTAATGCTTTTTTGGCAAAGTTATGAGATTTTTAAACTTTGATTTGTTGAACAAATTGTCATATAAATATTTAAATAATAGCGACTAAGAACTGTATTATTGTTTTAGTCAGAAGCTTGTAACGCTGTGAAGGAGGCATTTCCGACCCTATAAACTATATACATTCTTGATCAGCATCAACAGACGAATCTTTCTAGGCATGTAGGAGAGAAAATAAATTTTTGTCAATTTTTTCTAAATTTTATAAGGTGGACTTCGTTAAAGTTGTCAAAATTTGGCCAATAAAATTATTTTTTTTTACATTTTCAATGAAGTATGCAGATTTATTAACCTAACAAAAACTTGCATGGGACAGCTTTCCGAATTAAAATTAATGCTTTTTTGGCAAAGTTATGAGATTTTTAAACTTTGATTTGTTGAACAAATTGTCATATAAATATTTAAATAATAGCGACTAAGAACTGTATTATTGTTTTAGTCAGAAGCTTGTAACGCTGTGAAGGAGGCATTTCCGACCCTATAAACTATATACATTCTTGATCAGCATCAACACACGAGTCTTTCTAGGCATGTAGGAGAGAAAATAAATTTTTGTCAATTCTTTCTAAATTTTATAAGGTGGACTTCGTTAAAGTTGTCAAAATTTGGCCAATAAAATTATTTTTTTTTACATTTTCAATGAAGTATGCAGATTTATTAGCCTAACAAAAACTTGCATGGGACAGCTTTCCGAATTAAAATTAATGCTTTTTTGGCAAAGTTATGAGATTTTTAAACTTTGATTTGTTGAACAAATTGTCATATAAATATTTAAATAATAGCGACTAAGAACTGTATTATTGTTTTAGTCAGAAGCATGTAACGCTGTGAAGGAGGCATTTCCGACCCTATAAACTATATACATTCTTGATCAGCATCAACAGACGAATCTTTCTAGGCATGTAGGAGAGAAAATAAATTTTTGTCAATTTTTTCTAAATTTTATAAGGTGGACTTCGTTAAAGTTGTCAAAATTTGGCCAATAAAATTATTTTTTTTTACATTTTCAATGAAGTATGCAGATTTATTAACCTAACAAAAACTTGCATGGGACAGCTTTCCGAATTAAAATTAATGCTTTTTTGGCAAAGTTATGAGATTTTTAAACTTTGATTTGTTGAACAAATTGTCATATAAATATTTAAATAATAGCGACTAAGAACTGCATTATTGTTTTAGTCAGAAGCTTGTAACGCTGTGAAGGAGGCATTTCCGACCCTATAAACTATATACATTCTTGATCAGCATCAACAGACGAATCTTTCTAGGCATGTAGGAGAGAAAATAAATTTTTGTCAATTTTTTCTAAATTTTATAAGGTGGACTTCGTTAAAGTTGTCAAAATTTGGCCAATAAAATTATTTTTTTTTACATTTTCAATGAAGTATGCAGATTTATTAGCCTAACAAAAACTTGCATGGGACAGCTTTCCGAATTAAAATTAATGCTTTTTTGGCAAAGTTATGAGATTTTTAAACTTTGATTTGTTGAACAAATTGTCATATAAATATTTAAATAATAGCGACTAAGAACTGTATTATTGTTTTAGTCAGAAGCATGTAACGCTGTGAAGGAGGCATTTCCGACCCTATAAACTATATACATTCTTGATCAGCATCAACACACGAATCTTTCTAGGCATGTAGGAGAGAAAATAAATTTTTGTCAATTTTTTCTAAATTTTAAAAGGTGGACTTCGTTAAAATTGTCAAAATTTGGCCAATAAAATTATTTTTTTTTACATTTTCAATGAAGTATGCAGATTTATTAACCTAACAAAAACTTGCATGGGACAGCTTTCCGAATTAAAATTAATGCTTTTTTGGCAAAGTTATGAGATTTTTAAACTTTGATTTGTTGAACAAATTGTCATATAAATATTTAAATAATAGCGACTAAGAACTGCATTATTGTTTTAGTCAGAAGCTTGTAACGCTGTGAAGGAGGCATTTCCGACCCTATAAACTATATACATTCTTGATCAGCATCAACAGACGAATCTTTCTAGGCATGTAGGAGAGAAAATAAATTTTTGTCAATTTTTTCTAAATTTTATAAGGTGGACTTCGTTAAAGTTGTCAAAATTTGGCCAATAAAATTATTTTTTTTTACATTTTCAATGAAGTATGCAGATTTATTAGCCTAACAAAAACTTGCATGGGACAGCTTTCCGAATTAAAATTAATGCTTTTTTGGCAAAGTTATGAGATTTTTAAACTTTGATTTGTTGAACAAATTGTCATATAAATATTTAAATAATAGCGACTAAGAACTGTATTATTGTTTTAGTCAGAAGCATGTAACGCTGTGAAGGAGGCATTTCCGACCCTATAAACTATATACATTCTTGATCAGCATCAACACACGAATCTTTCTAGGCATGTAGGAGAGAAAATAAATTTTTGTCAATTTTTTCTAAATTTTAAAAGGTGGACTTCGTTAAAATTGTCAAAAATTGGCCAATAAATTTATTTTTTTTTACATTTTCAATGAAGTATGCAGATTTATTAGCCTAACAAAAACTTGCATGGGACAGCTTTCCGAATTAAAATTAATGTTTTTTTTGGCAAAGTTATGAGATTTTTAAACTTTGATTTGTTGAACAAATTGTCATATAAATATTTAAATAATAGCGACTAAGAACTGTATTATTGTTTTAGTCAGAAGCTTGTAACGCTGTGAAGGAGGCATTTCCGACCCTATAAACTATATACATTCTTGATCAGCATCAACAGACGAATCTTTCTAGGCATGTAGGAGAGAAAATAAATTTTTGTCAATTTTTTCTAAATTTTATAAGGTGGACTTCGTTAAAGTTGTCAAAATTTGGCCAATAAAATTATTTTTTTTTTACATTTTCAATGAAGTATGCAGATTTATTAACCTAACAAAAACTTGCATGTGACAGCTTTCCGAATTAAAATTAATGCTTTTTTGGCAAAGTTATGAGATTTTTAAACTTTGATTTGTTGAACAAATTGTCATATAAATATTTAAATAATAGCGACTAAGAACTGTATTATTGTTTTAGTCAGAAGCATGTAACGCTGTGAAGGAGGCATTTCCGACCCTATAAACTATATACATTCTTGATCAGCATCAACACACGAATCTTTCTAGGCATGTAGGAGAGAAAATAAATTTTTGTCAATTTTTTCTAAATTTTATAAGGTGGACTTCGTTAAAGTTGTCAAAATTTGGCCAATAAAATTATTTTTTTTTACATTTTCAATGAAGTATGCAGATTTATTAGCCTAACAAAAACTTGCATGGGACAGCTTTCCGAATTAAAATTAATGCTTTTTTGGCAAAGTTATGAGATTTTTAAACTTTGATTTGTTGAACAAATTGTCATATAAATATTTAAATAATAGCGACTAAGAACTGCATTATTGTTTTAGTCAGAAGCTTGTAACGCTGTGAAGGAGGCATTTCCGACCCTATAAACTATATACATTCTTGATCAGCATCAACAGACGAATCTTTCTAGGCATGTAGGAGAGAAAATAAATTTTTGTCAATTTTTTCTAAATTTTATAAGGTGGACTTCGTTAAAGTTGTCAAAATTTGGCCAATAAAATTATTTTTTTTTACATTTTCAATGAAGTATGCAGATTTATTAGCCTAACAAAAACTTGCATGGGACAGCTTTCCGAATTAAAATTAATGCTTTTTTGGCAAAGTTATGAGATTTTTAAACTTTGATTTGTTGAACAAATTGTCATATAAATATTTAAATAATAGCGACTAAGAACTGTATTATTGTTTTAGTCAGAAGCATGTAACGCTGTGAAGGAGGCATTTCCGACCCTATAAACTATATACATTCTTGATCAGCATCAACACACGAATCTTTCTAGGCATGTAGGAGAGAAAATAAATTTTTGTCAATTTTTTCTAAATTTTAAAAGGTGGACTTCGTTAAAATTGTCAAAATTTGGCCAATAAAATTATTTTTTTTTACATTTTCAATGAAGTATGCAGATTTATTAACCTAACAAAAACTTGCATGGGACAGCTTTCCGAATTAAAATTAATGCTTTTTTGGCAAAGTTATGAGATTTTTAAACTTTGATTTGTTGAACAAATTGTCATATAAATATTTAAATAATAGCGACTAAGAACTGCATTATTGTTTTAGTCAGAAGCTTGTAACGCTGTGAAGGAGGCATTTCCGACCCTATAAACTATATACATTCTTGATCAGCATCAACAGACGAATCTTTCTAGGCATGTAGGAGAGAAAATAAATTTTTGTCAATTTTTTCTAAATTTTATAAGGTGGACTTCGTTAAAGTTGTCAAAATTTGGCCAATAAAATTATTTTTTTTTACATTTTCAATGAAGTATGCAGATTTATTAGCCTAACAAAAACTTGCATGGGACAGCTTTCCGAATTAAAATTAATGCTTTTTTGGCAAAGTTATGAGATTTTTAAACTTTGATTTGTTGAACAAATTGTCATATAAATATTTAAATAATAGCGACTAAGAACTGTATTATTGTTTTAGTCAGAAGCATGTAACGCTGTGAAGGAGGCATTTCCGACCCTATAAACTATATACATTCTTGATCAGCATCAACACACGAATCTTTCTAGGCATGTAGGAGAGAAAATAAATTTTTGTCAATTTTTTCTAAATTTTAAAAGGTGGACTTCGTTAAAATTGTCAAAAATTGGCCAATAAATTTATTTTTTTTTACATTTTCAATGAAGTATGCAGATTTATTAGCCTAACAAAAACTTGCATGGGACAGCTTTCCGAATTAAAATTAATGTTTTTTTTGGCAAAGTTATGAGATTTTTAAACTTTGATTTGTTGAACAAATTGTCATATAAATATTTAAATAATAGCGACTAAGAACTGTATTATTGTTTTAGTCAGAAGCTTGTAACGCTGTGAAGGAGGCATTTCCGACCCTATAAACTATATACATTCTTGATCAGCATCAACAGACGAATCTTTCTAGGCATGTAGGAGAGAAAATAAATTTTTGTCAATTTTTTCTAAATTTTATAAGGTGGACTTCGTTAAAGTTGTCAAAATTTGGCCAATAAAATTATTTTTTTTTACATTTTCAATGAAGTATGCAGATTTATTAACCTAACAAAAACTTGCATGTGACAGCTTTCCGAATTAAAATTAATGCTTTTTTGGCAAAGTTATGAGATTTTTAAACTTTGATTTGTTGAACAAATTGTCATATAAATATTTAAATAATAGCGACTAAGAACTGTATTATTGTTTTAGTCAGAAGCATGTAACGCTGTGAAGGAGGCATTTCCGACCCTATAAACTATATACATTCTTGATCAGCATCAACACACGAATCTTTCTAGGCATGTAGGAGAGAAAATAAATTTTTGTCAATTTTTTCTAAATTTTAAAAGGTGGACTTCGTTAAAATTGTCAAAATTTGGCCAATAAAATTATTTTTTTTTACATTTTCAATGAAGTATGCAGATTTATTAACCTAACAAAAACTTGCATGGGACAGCTTTCCGAATTAAAATTAATGTTTTTTTGGCAAAGTTATGAGATTTTTAAACTTTGATTTGTTGAACAAATTGTCATATAAATATTTAAATAATAGCGACTAAGAACTGCATTATTGTTTTAGTCAGAAGCTTGTAACGCTGTGAAGGAGGCATTTCCGACCCTATAAACTATATACATTCTTGATCAGCATCAACAGACGAATCTTTCTAGGCATGTAGGAGAGAAAATAAATTTTTGTCAATTTTTTCTAAATTTTATAAGGTGGACTTCGTTAAAGTTGTCAAAATTTGGCCAATAAAATTGAACAATAAAATTGAACAAATTGTCATATAAATATTTAAATAATAGCGACTAAGAACTGTATTATTGTTTTAGTCAGAAGCATGTAACGCTGTGAAGGAGGCATTTCCGACCCTATAAACTATATACATTCTTGATCAGCATCAACACACGAATCTTTCTAGGCATGTAGGAGAGAAAATAAATTTTTGTCAATTTTTTCTAAATTTTAAAAGGTGGACTTCGTTAAAATTGTCAAAAATTGGCCAATAAATTTATTTTTTTTTACATTTTCAATGAAGTATGCAGATTTATTAGCCTAACAAAAACTTGCATGGGACAGCTTTCCGAATTAAAATTAATGTTTTTTTTGGCAAAGTTATGAGATTTTTAAACTTTGATTTGTTGAACAAATTGTCATATAAATATTTAAATAATAGCGACTAAGAACTGTATTATTGTTTTAGTCAGAAGCTTGTAACGCTGTGAAGGAGGCATTTCCGACCCTATAAACTATATACATTCTTGATCAGCATCAACAGACGAATCTTTCTAGGCATGTAGGAGAGAAAATAAATTTTTGTCAATTTTTTCTAAATTTTATAAGGTGGACTTCGTTAAAGTTGTCAAAATTTGGCCAATAAAATTATTTTTTTTTACATTTTCAATGAAGTATGCAGATTTATTAACCTAACAAAAACTTGCATGTGACAGCTTTCCGAATTAAAATTAATGCTTTTTTGGCAAAGTTATGAGATTTTTAAACTTTGATTTGTTGAACAAATTGTCATATAAATATTTAAATAATAGCGACTAAGAACTGTATTATTGTTTTAGTCAGAAGCATGTAACGCTGTGAAGGAGGCATTTCCGACCCTATAAACTATATACATTCTTGATCAGCATCAACACACGAATCTTTCTAGGCATGTAGGAGAGAAAATAAATTTTTGTCAATTTTTTCTAAATTTTAAAAGGTGGACTTCGTTAAAATTGTCAAAAATTGGCCAATAAATTTATTTTTTTTTACATTTTCAATGAAGTATGCAGATTTATTAGCCTAACAAAAACTTGCATGGGACAGCTTTCCGAATTAAAATTAATGTTTTTTTGGCAAAGTTATGAGATTTTTAAACTTTGATTTGTTGAACAAATTGTCATATAAATATTTAAATAATAGCGACTAAGAACTGTATTATTGTTTTAGTCAGAAGCTTGTAACGCTGTGAAGGAGGCATTTCCGACCCTATAAACTATATACATTCTTGATCAGCATCAACAGACGAATCTTTCTAGGCATGTAGGAGAGAAAATAAATTTTTGTCAATTTTTTCTAAATTTTATAAGGTGGACTTCGTTAAAGTTGTCAAAATTTGGCCAATAAAATTATTTTTTTTTTACATTTTCAATGAAGTATGCAGATTTATTAGCCTAACAAAAACTTGCATGGGACAGTTTTCCGAATTAAAATTAATGCTTTTTTGGCAAAGTTATGAGATTTTTAAACTTTGATTTGTTGAACAAATTGTCATATAAATATTTAAATAATAGCGACTAAGAACTGTATTATTGTTTTAGTCAGAAGCTTGTAACGCTGTGAAGGAGGCATTTCCGACCCTATAAACTATATACATTCTTGATCAGCATCAACACACGAGTCTTTCTAGGCATGTAGGAGAGAAAATAAATTTTTGTCAATTCTTTCTAAATTTTATAAGGTGGACTTCGTTAAAGTTGTCAAAATTTGGCCAATAAAATTATTTTTTTTTACATTTTCAATGAAGTATGCAGATTTATTAGCCTAACAAAAACTTGCATGGGACAGCTTTCCGAATTAAAATTAATGCTTTTTTGGCAAAGTTATGAGATTTTTAAACTTTGATTTGTTGAACAAATTGTCATATAAATATTTAAATAATAGCGACTAAGAACTGCATTATTGTTTTAGTCAGAAGCTTGTAACGCTGTGAAGGAGGCATTTCCGACCCTATAAACTATATACATTCTTGATCAGCATCAACAGACGAATCTTTCTAGGCATGTAGGAGAGAAAATAAATTTTTGTCAATTTTTTCTAAATTTTATAAGGTGGACTTCGTTAAAGTTGTCAAAATTTGGCCAATAAAATTATTTTTTTTTACATTTTCAATGAAGTATGCAGATTTATTAGCCTAACAAAAACTTGCATGGGACAGCTTTCCGAATTAAAATTAATGCTTTTTTGGCAAAGTTATGAGATTTTTAAACTTTGATTTGTTGAACAAATTGTCATATAAAAATATAAATAATAGCGACTAAGAACTGTATTATTGTTTTAGTCAAAAGCTTGTAACGCTGTGAAGGAGGCATTTCCGACCCTATAAACTATATACATTCTTGATCAGCATCAACAGACGAATCTTTCTAGGCATGTAGGAGAGAAAATAAATTTTTGTCAATTTTTTCTAAATTTTAAAAGGTGGACTTCGTTAAAATTGTCAAAAATTGGCCAATAAAATAATTTTTTTTTACATTTTCAATGAAGTATGCAGATTTATTAGCCTAACAAAAACTTGCATGGGACAGCTTTCCGAATTAAAATTAATGCTTTTTTGGAAAAGTTATGAGATTTTTAAACTTTGATTTGTTGAACAAATTGTCATATAAATATTTAAATAATAGCGACTAAGAACTGTATTATTGTTTTAGTCAGAAGCATGTAACGCTGTGAAGGAGGCATTTCCGACCCTATAAACTATATACATTCTTGATCAGCATCAACAGACGAATCTTTCTAGGCATGTAGGAGAGAAAATAAATTTTTGTCAATTTTTTCTAAATTTTATAAGGTGGACTTCGTTAAAGTTGTCAAAATTTGGCCAATAAAATTATTTTTTTTTACATTTTCAATGAAGTATGCAGATTTATTAGCCTAACAAAAACTTGCATGGGACAGCTTTCCGAATTAAAATTAATGCTTTTTTGGCAAAGTTATGAGATTTTTAAACTTTGATTTGTTGAACAAATTGTCATATAAATATTTAAATAATAGCGACTAAGAACTGTATTATTGTTTTAGTCAGAAGCTTGTAACGCTGTGAAGGAGGCATTTCCGACCCTATAAACTATATACATTCTTGATCAGCATCAACAGACGAATCTTTCTAGGCATGTAGGAGAGAAAATAAATTTTTGTCAATTTTTTCTAAATTTTATAAGGTGGACTTCGTTAAAATTGTCAAAAATTAGCCAATAAAATTATTTTTTTTTTACATTTTCAATGAAGTATGCAGATTTATTAGCCTAACAAAAACTTGCATGGGACAGTTTTCCGAATTAAAATTAATGCTTTTTTGGCAAAGTTATGAGATTTTTAAACTTTGATTTGTTGAACAAATTGTCATATAAATATTTAAATAATAGCGACTAAGAACTGTATTATTGTTTTAGTCAGAAGCTTGTAACGCTGTGAAGGAGGCATTTCCGACCCTATAAACTATATACATTCTTGATCAGCATCAACACACGAGTCTTTCTAGGCATGTAGGAGAGAAAATAAATTTTTGTCAATTCTTTCTAAATTTTATAAGGTGGACTTCGTTAAAGTTGTCAAAATTTGGCCAATAAAATTATTTTTTTTTACATTTTCAATGAAGTATGCAGATTTATTAGCCTAACAAAAACTTGCATGGGACAGCTTTCCGAATTAAAATTAATGCTTTTTTGGCAAAGTTATGAGATTTTTAAACTTTGATTTGTTGAACAAATTGTCATATAAATATTTAAATAATAGCGACTAAGAACTGTATTATTGTTTTAGTCAGAAGCATGTAACGCTGTGAAGGAGGCATTTCCGACCCTATAAACTATATACATTCTTGATCAGCATCAACAGACGAATCTTTCTAGGCATGTAGGAGAGAAAATAAATTTTTGTCAATTTTTTCTAAATTTTATAAGGTGGACTTCGTTAAAGTTGTCAAAATTTGGCCAATAAAATTATTTTTTTTTACATTTTCAATGAAGTATGCAGATTTATTAACCTAACAAAAACTTGCATGGGACAGCTTTCCGAATTAAAATTAATGCTTTTTTGGCAAAGTTATGAGATTTTTAAACTTTGATTTGTTGAACAAATTGTCATATAAATATTTAAATAATAGCGACTAAGAACTGCATTATTGTTTTAGTCAGAAGCTTGTAACGCTGTGAAGGAGGCATTTCCGACCCTATAAACTATATACATTCTTGATCAGCATCAACAGACGAATCTTTCTAGGCATGTAGGAGAGAAAATAAATTTTTGTCAATTTTTTCTAAATTTTATAAGGTGGACTTCGTTAAAGTTGTCAAAATTTGGCCAATAAAATTATTTTTTTTTACATTTTCAATGAAGTATGCAGATTTATTAACCTAACAAAAACTTGCATGGGACAGCTTTCCGAATTAAAATTAATGTTTTTTTGGCAAAGTTATGAGATTTTTAAACTTTGATTTGTTGAACAAATTGTCATATAAATATTTAAATAATAGCGACTAAGAACTGCATTATTGTTTTAGTCAGAAGCTTGTAACGCTGTGAAGGAGGCATTTCCGACCCTATAAACTATATACATTCTTGATCAGCATCAACAGACGAATCTTTCTAGGCATGTAGGAGAGAAAATAAATTTTTGTCAATTTTTTCTAAATTTTATAAGGTGGACTTCGTTAAAGTTGTCAAAATTTGGCCAATAAAATTATTTTTTTTTACATTTTCAATGAAGTATGCAGATTTATTAGCCTAACAAAAACTTGCATGGGACAGCTTTCCGAATTAAAATTAATGCTTTTTTGGCAAAGTTATGAGATTTTTAAACTTTGATTTGTTGAACAAATTGTCATATAAAAATATAAATAATAGCGACTAAGAACTGTATTATTGTTTTAGTCAAAAGCTTGTAACGCTGTGAAGGAGGCATTTCCGACCCTATAAACTATATACATTCTTGATCAGCATCAACAGACGAATCTTTCTAGGCATGTAGGAGAGAAAATAAATTTTTGTCAATTTTTTCTAAATTTTAAAAGGTGGACTTCGTTAAAATTGTCAAAAATTGGCCAATAAAATAATTTTTTTTTACATTTTCAATGAAGTATGCAGATTTATTAGCCTAACAAAAACTTGCATGGGACAGCTTTCCGAATTAAAATTAATGCTTTTTTGGCAAAGTTATGAGATTTTTAAACTTTGATTTGTTGAACAAATTGTCATATAAATATTTAAATAATAGCGACTAAGAACTGTATTATTGTTTTAGTCAGAAGCATGTAACGCTGTGAAGGAGGCATTTCCGACCCTATAAACTATATACATTCTTGATCAGCATCAACAGACGAATCTTTCTAGGCATGTAGGAGAGAAAATAAATTTTTGTCAATTTTTTCTAAATTTTATAAGGTGGACTTCGTTAAAGTTGTCAAAATTTGGCCAATAAAATTATTTTTTTTTACATTTTCAATGAAGTATGCAGATTTATTAACCTAACAAAAACTTGCATGTGACAGCTTTCCGAATTAAAATTAATGCTTTTTTGGCAAAGTTATGAGATTTTTAAACTTTGATTTGTTGAACAAATTGTCATATAAATATTTAAATAATAGCGACTAAGAACTGTATTATTGTTTTAGTCAGAAGCATGTAACGCTGTGAAGGAGGCATTTCCGACCCTATAAACTATATACATTCTTGATCAGCATCAACACACGAGTCTTTCTAGGCATGTAGGAGAGAAAATAAATTTTTGTCAATTCTTTCTAAATTTTATAAGGTGGACTTCGTTAAAGTTGTCAAAATTTGGCCAATAAAATTATTTTTTTTTACATTTTCAATGAAGTATGCAGATTTATTAGCCTAACAAAAACTTGCATGGGACAGCTTTCCGAATTAAAATTAATGCTTTTTTGGCAAAGTTATGAGATTTTTAAACTTTGATTTGTTGAACAAATTGTCATATAAATATTTAAATAATAGCGACTAAGAACTGTATTATTGTTTTAGTCAGAAGCTTGTAACGCTGTGAAGGAGGCATTTCCGACCCTATAAACTATATACATTCTTGATCAGCATCAACACACGAGTCTTTCTAGGCATGTAGGAGAGAAAATAAATTTTTGTCAATTCTTTCTAAATTTTATAAGGTGGACTTCGTTAAAGTTGTCAAAATTTGGCCAATAAAATTATTTTTTTTTACATTTTCAATGAAGTATGCAGATTTATTAGCCTAACAAAAACTTGCATGGGACAGCTTTCCGAATTAAAATTAATGCTTTTTTGGCAAAGTTATGAGATTTTTAAACTTTGATTTGTTGAACAAATTGTCATATAAATATTTAAATAATAGCGACTAAGAACTGTATTATTGTTTTAGTCAGAAGCATGTAACGCTGTGAAGGAGGCATTTCCGACCCTATAAACTATATACATTCTTGATCAGCATCAACAGACGAATCTTTCTAGGCATGTAGGAGAGAAAATAAATTTTTGTCAATTTTTTCTAAATTTTATAAGGTGGACTTCGTTAAAGTTGTCAAAATTTGGCCAATAAAATTATTTTTTTTTACATTTTCAATGAAGTATGCAGATTTATTAACCTAACAAAAACTTGCATGGGACAGCTTTCCGAATTAAAATTAATGCTTTTTTGGCAAAGTTATGAGATTTTTAAACTTTGATTTGTTGAACAAATTGTCATATAAATATTTAAATAATAGCGACTAAGAACTGCATTATTGTTTTAGTCAGAAGCTTGTAACGCTGTGAAGGAGGCATTTCCGACCCTATAAACTATATACATTCTTGATCAGCATCAACAGACGAATCTTTCTAGGCATGTAGGAGAGAAAATAAATTTTTGTCAATTTTTTCTAAATTTTATAAGGTGGACTTCGTTAAAGTTGTCAAAATTTGGCCAATAAAATTATTTTTTTTTACATTTTCAATGAAGTATGCAGATTTATTAGCCTAACAAAAACTTGCATGGGACAGCTTTCCGAATTAAAATTAATGCTTTTTTGGCAAAGTTATGAGATTTTTAAACTTTGATTTGTTGAACAAATTGTCATATAAAAATATAAATAATAGCGACTAAGAACTGTATTATTGTTTTAGTCAAAAGCTTGTAACGCTGTGAAGGAGGCATTTCCGACCCTATAAACTATATACATTCTTGATCAGCATCAACAGACGAATCTTTCTAGGCATGTAGGAGAGAAAATAAATTTTTGTCAATTTTTTCTAAATTTTAAAAGGTGGACTTCGTTAAAATTGTCAAAAATTGGCCAATAAAATAATTTTTTTTTACATTTTCAATGAAGTATGCAGATTTATTAGCCTAACAAAAACTTGCATGGGACAGCTTTCCGAATTAAAATTAATGCTTTTTTGGCAAAGTTATGAGATTTTTAAACTTTGATTTGTTGAACAAATTGTCATATAAATATTTAAATAATAGCGACTAAGAACTGTATTATTGTTTTAGTCAGAAGCATGTAACGCTGTGAAGGAGGCATTTCCGACCCTATAAACTATATACATTCTTGATCAGCATCAACAGACGAATCTTTCTAGGCATGTAGGAGAGAAAATAAATTTTTGTCAATTTTTTCTAAATTTTATAAGGTGGACTTCGTTAAAGTTGTCAAAATTTGGCCAATAAAATTATTTTTTTTTACATTTTCAATGAAGTATGCAGATTTATTAACCTAACAAAAACTTGCATGTGACAGCTTTCCGAATTAAAATTAATGCTTTTTTGGCAAAGTTATGAGATTTTTAAACTTTGATTTGTTGAACAAATTGTCATATAAATATTTAAATAATAGCGACTAAGAACTGTATTATTGTTTTAGTCAGAAGCATGTAACGCTGTGAAGGAGGCATTTCCGACCCTATAAACTATATACATTCTTGATCAGCATCAACACACGAATCTTTCTAGGCATGTAGGAGAGAAAATAAATTTTTGTCAATTTTTTCTAAATTTTAAAAGGTGGACTTCGTTAAAATTGTCAAAAATTGGCCAATAAATTTATTTTTTTTTACATTTTCAATGAAGTATGCAGATTTATTAGCCTAACAAAAACTTGCATGGGACAGCTTTCCGAATTAAAATTAATGTTTTTTTGGCAAAGTTATGAGATTTTTAAACTTTGATTTGTTGAACAAATTGTCATATAAATATTTAAATAATAGCGACTAAGAACTGTATTATTGTTTTAGTCAGAAGCTTGTAACGCTGTGAAGGAGGCATTTCCGACCCTATTAACTATATACATTCTTGATCAGCATCAACAGACGAATCTTTCTAGGCATGTAGGAGAGAAAATAACTTTTTGTCAATTTTTTCTAAATTTTATAAGGTGGACTTCGTTAAAGTTGTCAAAATTTGGCCAATAAAATTATTTTTTTTTACATTTTCAATGAAGTATGCAGATTTATTAACCTAACAAAAACTTGCATGGGACAGCTTTCCGAATTAAAATTAATGCTTTTTTGGCAAAGTTATGAGATTTTTAAACTTTGATTTGTTGAACAAATTGTCATATAAAAATATAAATAATAGCGACTAAGAACTGTATTATTGTTTTAGTCAAAAGCTTGTAACGCTGTGAAGGAGGCATTTCCGACCCTATAAACTATATACATTCTTGATCAGCATCAACAGACGAATCTTTCTAGGCATGTAGGAGAGAAAATAAATTTTTGTCAATTTTTTCTAAATTTTAAAAGGTGGACTTCGTTAAAATTGTCAAAAATTGGCCAATAAAATAATTTTTTTTTACATTTTCAATGAAGTATGCAGATTTATTAGCCTAACAAAAACTTGCATGGGACAGCTTTCCGAATTAAAATTAATGCTTTTTTGGCAAAGTTATGAGATTTTTAAACTTTGATTTGTTGAACAAATTGTCATATAAATATTTAAATAATAGCGACTAAGAACTGTATTATTGTTTTAGTCAGAAGCATGTAACGCTGTGAAGGAGGCATTTCCGACCCTATAAACTATATACATTCTTGATCAGCATCAACAGACGAATCTTTCTAGGCATGTAGGAGAGAAAATAAATTTTTGTCAATTTTTTCTAAATTTTATAAGGTGGACTTCGTTAAAGTTGTCAAAATTTGGCCAATAAAATTATTTTTTTTTACATTTTCAATGAAGTATGCAGATTTATTAACCTAACAAAAACTTGCATGTGACAGCTTTCCGAATTAAAATTAATGCTTTTTTGGCAAAGTTATGAGATTTTTAAACTTTGATTTGTTGAACAAATTGTCATATAAATATTTAAATAATAGCGACTAAGAACTGTATTATTGTTTTAGTCAGAAGCATGTAACGCTGTGAAGGAGGCATTTCCGACCCTATAAACTATATACATTCTTGATCAGCATCAACACACGAATCTTTCTAGGCATGTAGGAGAGAAAATAAATTTTTGTCAATTTTTTCTAAATTTTAAAAGGTGGACTTCGTTAAAATTGTCAAAAATTGGCCAATAAATTTATTTTTTTTTACA
This sequence comes from Drosophila serrata, assembly GCF_035046125.1. Lineage (NCBI taxonomy): Eukaryota > Metazoa > Arthropoda > Insecta > Diptera > Drosophilidae > Drosophila > Drosophila serrata. The sequence goes on along the minus strand of NW_028257232.1, from coordinate 106,226 downwards.
TTTTCAATGAAGTATGCAGATTTATTAGCCTAACAAAAACTTGCATGGGACAGCTTTCCGAATTAAAATTAATGTTTTTTTGGCAAAGTTATGAGATTTTTAAACTTTGATTTGTTGAACAAATTGTCATATAAATATTTAAATAATAGCGACTAAGAACTGTATTATTGTTTTAGTCAGAAGCTTGTAACGCTGTGAAGGAGGCATTTCCGACCCTATTAACTATATACATTCTTGATCAGCATCAACAGACGAATCTTTCTAGGCATGTAGGAGAGAAAATAACTTTTTGTCAATTTTTTCTAAATTTTATAAGGTGGACTTCGTTAAAGTTGTCAAAATTTGGCCAATAAAATTATTTTTTTTTACATTTTCAATGAAGTATGCAGATTTATTAACCTAACAAAAACTTGCATGGGACAGCTTTCCGAATTAAAATTAATGCTTTTTTGGCAAAGTTATGAGATTTTTAAACTTTGATTTGTTGAACAAATTGTCATATAAATATGTAAATAATAGCGACTAAGAACTGCATTATTGTTTTAGTCAGAAGCTTGTAACGCTGTGAAGGAGGCATTTCCGACCCTATAAACTATATACATTCTTGATCAGCATCAACAGACGAATCTTTCTAGGCATGTAGGAGAGAAAATAAATTTTTGTCAATTTTTTCTAAATTTTATAAGGTGGACTTCGTTAAAGTTGTCAAAATTTGGCCAATAAAATTATTTTTTTTTACATTTTCAATGAAGTATGCAGATTTATTAGCCTAACAAAAACTTGCATGGGACAGCTTTCCGAATTAAAATTAATGCTTTTTTGGCAAAGTTATGAGATTTTTAAACTTTGATTTGTTGAACAAATTGTCATATAAATATTTAAATAATAGCGACTAAGAACTGTATTATTGTTTTAGTCAGAAGCTTGTAACGCTGTGAAGGAGGCATTTCCGACCCTATAAACTATATACATTCTTGATCAGCATCAACAGACGAATCTTTCTAGGCATGTAGGAGAGAAAATAAATTTTTGTCAATTTTTTCTAAATTTTATAAGGTGGACTTCGTTAAAGTTGTCAAAATTTGGCCAATAAAATTATTTTTTTTTACATTTTCAATGAAGTATGCAGATTTATTAGCCTAACAAAAACTTGCATGGGACAGCTTTCCGAATTAAAATTAATGCTTTTTTGGCAAAGTTATGAGATTTTTAAACTTTGATTTGTTGAACAAATTGTCATATAAATATTTAAATAATAGCGACTAAGAACTGTATTATTGTTTTAGTCAGAAGCTTGTAACGCTGTGAAGGAGGCATTTCCGACCCTATAAACTATATACATTCTTGATCAGCATCAACAGACGAATCTTTCTAGGCATGTAGGAGAGAAAATAAATTTTTGTCAATTTTTTCTAAATTTTATAAGGTGGACTTCGTTAAAATTGTCAAAAATTAGCCAATAAAATTATTTTTTTTTTACATTTTCAATGAAGTATGCAGATTTATTAGCCTAACAAAAACTTGCATGGGACAGTTTTCCGAATTAAAATTAATGCTTTTTTGGCTAAGTTATGAAATTTTTTAATTTTGATTTGGTGAACAAATTGTCATATAAAAATATAAATAATAGCGACTAAGAACTGCATTATTGTTTTAGTCAGAAGCTTGTAACGCTGTGAAGGAGGCATTTCCGACCCTATAAACTATATACATTCTTGATCAGCATCAACAGACGAATCTTTCTAGGCATGTAGGAGAGAAAATAAATTTTTGTCAATTTTTTCTAAATTTTATAAGGTGGACTTCGTTAAAGTTGTCAAAATTTGGCCAATAAAATTATTTTTTTTTACATTTTCAATGAAGTATGCAGATTTATTAGCCTAACAAAAACTTGCATGGGACAGCTTTCCGAATTAAAATTAATGCTTTTTTGGCAAAGTTATGAGATTTTTAAACTTTGATTTGTTAAACAAATTGTCATATAAATATTTAAATAATAGCGACTAAGAACTGTATTATTGTTTTAGTCAGAAGCATGTAACGCTGTGAAGGAGGCATTTCCGACCCTATAAACTATATACATTCTTGATCAGCATCAACAGACGAATCTTTCTAGGCATGTAGGAGAGAAAATAAATTTTTGTCAATTTTTTCTAAATTTTATAAGGTGGACTTCGTTAAAGTTGTCAAAATTTGGCCAATAAAATTATTTTTTTTTACATTTTCAATGAAGTATGCAGATTTATTAGCCTAACAAAAACTTGCATGGGACAGCTTTCCGAATTAAAATTAATGCTTTTTTGGCAAAGTTATGAGATTTTTAAACTTTGATTTGTTGAACAAATTGTCATATAAATATTTAAATAATAGCGACTAAGAACTGTATTATTGTTTTAGTCAGAAGCTTGTAACGCTGTGAAGGAGGCATTTCCGACCCTATAAACTATATACATTCTTGATCAGCATCAACAGACGAATCTTTCTAGGCATGTAGGAGAGAAAATAAATTTTTGTCAATTTTTTCTAAATTTTATAAGGTGGACTTCGTTAAAATTGTCAAAAATTAGCCAATAAAATTATTTTTTTTTTACATTTTCAATGAAGTATGCAGATTTATTAGCCTAACAAAAACTTGCATGGGACAGTTTTCCGAATTAAAATTAATGCTTTTTTGGCTAAGTTATGAAATTTTTTAATTTTGATTTGGTGAACAAATTGTCATATAAAAATATAAATAATAGCGACTAATAAGCTATATTATGGTTTTAGTCAGAAGCTTGCAACGCTGTGAAGGATTCATTTCGGACCCTATAAGCTATATAGTGACATATTCACAAATTCTGTTATGTTCCAAGAAATATGAATCTGCAGCGTAGGCGATCCCACGCTGAACCAATGTAAACAATCCACATCCGGAGCAAGCAATGCTCCTTCTCAATAACATAAATAATTCTTCAATCAATATCCCAAGCGGGCGATCTCGCTCCCCAACTTTTGTAAACAAAGGGCAGTAGAAGTAAGATTTTTGTCACAATAATTTAGTCTTAAGCTGAGATCATTTGAATAAAGACGTGAAGCGGAATATTCGTTTTATTAATTCAACTTAGCGTTGTCCTTAGTCAACTGACGGGACATTAGTTCGACTCACAAAGCAGAAACACTTCACTGGCGCAGTCGGTAGGATACAAAAAGTATCCGAAAAAAAAGAACCTCGAGTGAAAAATAAATTAAATTTTATAATTCAGTTCTCGAACAATAATTACGCAAAACGTTTTAAAACACTTCAACTTGGATTATAATTCCAATTCGGTTGTCCAACAAAAAGTGGAAGAACAAAACAAAACAAAAACACAATAAGTCCAACGGCACCTAAAAGTTAATAACAACAAATAAATTTTAAGAAAATTAATTTAAACAAACACTTCAACTTTAAAAAGTGAAATCAAAAAATAAACTAAAATAAATTTTTATTTTACTAAAACAACAAATTTACTATAACAATGGCACAACCAGTTATCGCCGCACCCCAAATCGTTGCACTAAGCGACAACAACCTTGCTGAAGCTCGTCGGCAACTAAAAGACATCATGCCATTTAAGGGTGATCCAGAAACTCTCTACACTTTCGTCAGCAGAGTGGACTATGTAATTTCACTCTACCAAACTAATGATGTGCGACAACAAAGGATTCTTCTTGGAGCCATCGAAAGAAACTTGGACGGACATGTAACACGATCATTGGGCCTTCCGAACATTGAAGATTGGCCTACCCTTAGATCGAGACTAGTTGCAGAATTTAAACCCCAAACACCGAACTACAAACTACTGGAGAACTTCAGGGAGACACCTTACAAGGGAAATCTGAGAGCATTCTGCGAAGAAGCAGAAAGACGACGTCAAGTACTAATTTCGAAATTGCATCTAGAAGGTAACCAGCCAGATTTTCTTATTTATATTCAGGCGATTAAAGATTCCATTAAAATATTGATCAGAAAATTACCAATACAATTATTCACTATTTTGGCTCATCATGACATTGAAGACTTAAGATCATTAATCACTATCGCACAAAATGAGGGAATATATGAAGAACATGTTAATTTTGAATTAAATAAAATTCCAGAAAATCGTAATAAGAACTCATACCCTAATCAGAATTCTAAACCACACAAATTCAATACAAATACACAAACCCAATATCGACCAAGTTACCCACAATATTCTCAACCATTCCAACCTAATTTTAATCAATACACGCAATCATTTAGACCCACCTATACACAACAGATACCTAACAACCAAACTATGTGGCCAAATCATTTCGGACCCAACCAATACATGAACACACAACCATTTACTCACAAAAATCCTTTTCCACAATATTCAAATAAAATTCAAAATCCTCAAACAGCACATTTTAAAGGAAATACATACCCTCAACACCAACAACCCTCTACATCTAAAAATACTAACTTCCCGGTTACCAAACGACTAAGACCATCGGACAGTGAACAAACCAAAATGTCTATTGACGAATTAAGATTTCAAGACGCACACGAACACCAATACATAGAAATAGCATACAAAGGTTGCACATACAATTGTCTTATAGACACAGGATCCACAATAAATATGATCAATAAAAATATATTTTGTCTTCCTATTCAAAATACTATATGCGAAGTTTTGACATCAAATGGCCAAATTACATTGAACAATTTAATTATGTTACCCAGCAATAGTATTTTTAAAACAACTGAACCATTTTATGTACACAATTTTTCTAATAATTATGATATACTAATTGGCAGAAAATTGTTGAAAAATGCACAATCAATTATAAATTACAAAAATAGCACAGTTACCCTTTTTGATAAAACATATAAATTAATAACTTCAAAATCAGAAAAGAACCACAACAAGAAATAGAACCGGCACAAAACCAATTGCCTGCATTGTACCCTGAAATGCCAGCCCAATCATAAGCAACCCTTTTAAGGGGAGGGAAGTGACATATTCACAAATTCTGTTATGTTCCAAGAAATATGAATCTGCAGCGTAGGCGATCCCACGCTGAACCAATGTAAACAATCCACATCCGGAGCAAGCAATGCTCCTTCTCAATAACATAAATAATTCTTCAATCAATATCCCAAGCGGGCGATCTCGCTCCCCAACTTTTGTAAACAAAGGGCAGTAGAAGTAAGATTTTTGTCACAATAATTTAGTCTTAAGCTGAGATCATTTGAATAAAGACGTGAAGCGGAATATTCGTTTTATTAATTCAACTTAGCGTTGTCCTTAGTCAACTGACGGGACATAAGTTCGACTCACAAAGCAGAAACACTTCACTATATATATAAATAATCAGTATCAACAGGCGAATCATTGCAGGCATGTAGGAAAGAAAGTAAATTGTTGTACTTTTAATTTCGTTAAATTTGTCAAAAATTGATAAAATTATTGAATTTTTTTTACATTTTAAATGAAGTATGCAGCTTTATTAGCCAAATAAAAACTTGCATAGGACAGCTTTCCGAATAAAAATTCATGCTTGATTAAGTTATGATTCACATAAATTAAACTACCTGTCGCTCCAGCGAGCTGGTTTTTCTGCCTCTCTCTCTCTCTTGGATCGATTTTCCTTCCCCTCCTTGATTCGAAATTAGTTTCATCTTCTTGGCCATATCTTTACATTTGACTAATCATTATCTTCATTGCTTCTTCTCTTTTCAGGTGAGTTTCCTTTACATTTTCCGAAATGCGAATTGAACAATTGCAGTAGAGCGTAGGCGTAAGTAAGTGCAGGATAATTGCCAAGAAGAACTCCATATACTTCTAGCTAATTGAAGGCACTTGTAAATCTATAAAATGAATAGGGAACAATTTAATTTAATATTAAAGAGTTAAAAGAAAGTATATTACGGGTTTTAAAAAGGAATTTAATACATGCATTACATTAGTGAATCAGGGAATCTCTATAAAATCCATTTCTCCCATGATTTAAAATGCAAATATAGATTTTATATCATTACAAGAAAGGAAGCTAACTTCGGCACGCCGAAGTTTATATACCCTTGCAGATAGAACTTCTATGACTTGGAATCCCAACAATATAAATTATATTTATTTGTGTTAAAAAACAATGAAGTAATACCTGCTTTCATTTCATTCACCTTTACATATTATATTTGCAGTTTTACAGTCACAGATGTGCATTTTTCTCCACTTCTAACGATCGTTTGTATGGCACCTATATAATATAGTCGTCCGATTTTCATAAAATTTTACACAAAATTTAAGACTAATATAAAATGGCTTTACCTTAAATTTGATGAAAATCTGTTGAAAACTGAAAATGTTATAATTTTTAATTGTCTTAATTTCTCGATCGTTCCTATGGGAGCCATATGATATAGTTGTCCAATTTTCATAAAATTTTATACAAAATTGTAGAGTATAGTAAAATGGCTATATCTCAAATTTGATCAAATTCTGTTGAAAACTGAAATTGTTATAATTTTTTTTCTAAAAATTATCCGATCTTTCCTATGGCAGCTATATGATATAGCCGTCCGATCCGGCCCGTTCCGACATATATACAAGTGAGAGTATATAGAAGGCTAACTGCAAAGTTTCATTCAGATAGCTTCAAAACTGAGAGACTAGTTTACGTAGAAACGGACAGACGGACAGATGGACAGACGGACAGACAGACAGACGGACAGACGGACATGGCTAGATCGACTCGGCTGTTGATCCTGATCAAGAATATATACACTTTATATGGTCGGAGGTGCCTCTTTCACTGCGTTGCAAACTTCTGACTGAAATTATAATACCCTGCAAGGGTATAAAAATATAAATAATAGCGACTAAGAAGCTGTATTATTGCTTTAGTCATCAACAGACGAATCTTTCTAGGCATGTAGGAGAGAAAATAAATTTGTTTACATTTTTTCTAAAATTTATAAGGTGGACATCGTTAAAATTGTCAAAAATTGGCCAATAAAATTTTTGTTTTACATTTTCAATGAAGTATGCAGATTTATTAGCCTAACAAAAACTTTCACGGGGCAGTTTTTCGAATTAAAATTAATGCTTTTTTGGGTAAGTTATGAGATTTTTAAACTTTGATTTGTTGAACAAATTGTCATATAAAAATATAAATAATAGCGACTAAGAACTGTATTATTGTTTTAGTCAGAAGCTTGTAACGCTGTGAAGGAGGCTTTTCCGACACTATAAATCGTATATAATCTTCATCAGTAGCAACAAGCGAATCTTTCTAGGTATGTAGGAAAGGAAAATCATTTTTTTTTTAAATTTTTCAAGGGTTTACATCTTAAAATTGTCAAATTAACAAAAATGTTGGTATTTTATAATTTTAACTGCATGGGTTACATCGATACAATTGTAACTTCGGCTTCCCGAAGTTAGCTTCCTTCTTGTTATATTAAATGTTAATTAAAAGACATGTGACTTGTCACCTTATCGACAAAGTTGATAGCTCGAGCTATTACTGTTATATTATATTGGAGTTTTATAGAAAGGAGATGCTTCCTTCAGCCTGTAACACATGGTATATTCCTTGGATAAAGGGTGCCAAACTGTTGTGATGTAATCAAGGTCTAAAAAACCTTAAATGTCATTCATCGCACTGTTCGTGTCATTTATTTACTCAATTTTAAAAGTACTACTTTCTATATTTTCTTAATCTTGCCATATTTACAAATTTCTTAATTTTAATACTAACCAAAATTCGCTTGTGAAACTGATTTCAAATTACAATAACATTGTGATACGTTGTACAAATTGATTAACAATTCCCCCGAGCCACATTTTAAAATCACTTACAATTGGAATGCTGCTTAATTTTATTGATTGGTATTATAGCTACAAAGCTTGGCCAAGACAAATGTTAATTTTACCCCTACAGTTGTCGTTTCTTAGCACTACAAAAATTAAACCTAAGCGGTTAGGCGTCGGGTCCGTTTTTCCATTGCATTATCCTTTTCGTTGTTCTAACCCAACATGTTTATAACAGGTGATATAAGATGTCTCAAAAATGTTTTTGGTGTTGGTATAGAACCGCCGAGATCCAATGAGATTGTACCCTGTACGTTTCGGTCTAAAAGACCAGTGCGATGTACCTCCAGGTTTGATCTCAATCCGAACAAGCTTCCCAGGCCTCCGAACAGGTTTCCGAGTGGGGTGAAGATACCGAGAGGGTCCAGAATCCATGCAGGAAGGATGCCAGTACCAAAGAGGCCCTTTTCTCCAAATAAGCCAGTTCCGAATAATCCACCATAACGGAAGGGTCCTATGCTTGCTGAAATGCCATGCCCTGGCCTAGGGCTAGGACCTGAACCAGGACCTGAACCTGGTCCCATCGGACTTCCAGGGTTAAAGGATATTGTAGGAAGTGGAATTTTTATTCCTGGGAGTCCTGGTATTTGGAGAAAGCGTGGTGGTGGTCCACCAGGACCACTAGGGCCACCAGGACCACTAGGACTACCAGGACCACCTGGACCAAAAGGACCGCCAGGACCGAAAGGACCGCCAGGACCACCAGGACCACTTGGACCGCCCGGACCACCCTGACCACCGGGACGGAAAGGCCCACCTGGGAATCCTGGGAAATTGGGATGCCCTAATGGAGGCCTAGGCCAATGAGGAGAAGGATGTGTAGGAATTCCTAGTGGATTAAATGGCCCTGCATTTTTTATGATGGTTAACAAGTCATCTCCTTGGCCGACAGTTGTGATTGTTGGCCCGAGTCCAAGTTTACCTCCAAGACCCAGTTGGTGTGCCGCTTGCAAAGCTGCAGCCGCTGATACAGCTCCTCCAGCTCCGCCGTAAAAACCTAATCCGCCGGGATTAGTCCCTATGAGAGCATCCAAGTACCTCAATGGTGCTAGCTTGATGTCTGCCAAGCCCTGGAGTGCCGATTCGCCCTGGCGGGCCAACTCACTGAGGACAACGGTGGCATGTGAGCTGCCGACGAAAAGAATCAGCGAAAGGACGAGAATCTGTCAAAAAGCAATTAGTGGCTGTTCTTGGTCAGAAAATATTGAAGCTTCCCACCAATTGTCGCACCATGGCAAAAACTCTTTACAACTGATGCATTTGGCTTTGCAAATTTCTTTTTTATACTAAAGGCACGTGGTGATTATAATATAGATGAGACTTTAAAGTTCAGAAAGCGGGTCAGGTAAAGATTTATTATACCGTAGGAAATAGCTGAACTAAGTCTAAGCAAATGCATATTTTAAACAGATATTTTGATCTTTTATAAAACTGATTTAGGTGTTGCCTATACTACATTTTAAAACAAGAAAGGAAGCTAACTTCGGCCCGCCGAAGTTTAAATACCCTTGCAGATAGAAATTCTATGACTAGAAATCCATACCATATAAATTATATATATATGTGTTTAAAAACAATGAAGTAATACCTGCTTTTATTTCATTCACCTATACATATTATATTTGCAGCTTTATATTCACAGATTTGTATTTTTCTTCTACATCAAACGATCGTTTGTATGGCACCTATATGATATAGTCGTTTGATTTTCATAAAATTTTACACAAATTTTTAGAATAATATGAAATGGCTATATCTCAAATTTGATTAAATTCTGTTGAAAACTAAAAATGTTGTCGCCACCGCGATTGTCAGTCTTCCGACAACAGCCACCGCCATTCTCATTCCTCTCAAATTTCTCGATAGTTCCTATGGCAGCTATATGATATATTAGTCCGATTTTCATAAAATTTTACACAAAATTGTAGAATAATATGAAACGGCTATATCTCAAATTTGATGAAAATCTGTTGAAAACTGAAAATGTTATACTTATTAATTGAATTAATTTCTCGATCGTTCCTATAGGAGCTATATGATATAGTCGTCCGATTTTCATAAAATTTTACACAAAATTGTAGAATAATATTAAATGGCTATATCTCAAATTTGATCCAATTCTATAGAGAACTGAAAAAGTTAAAATTTTTTTTGTAAAAATTTTCCGATCATTCCTATGGCAGCTATATGATATAGTCGTCCGATCCGGCCCGTTCCGACATATATACGAGTGAGAGTATATAGAAGGCTAACTACAAAGTTTCATTTAGATAGCTTCAAAACTGAGAGACTAGTTTGCGTAGAAACGGACAGACGGACAGACGGACAGACGGACAGACGGACAGACGGACAGACGGACATGGCTAGATCGACTCGGCTGTTGATCCTGATCAAGAATATATATACTTTATATAGTCGGAGGTGCCTCCTTCACTGCGTTGCAAACTTCTGACTGAAATTATAATACCCTGCAAGGGTATAAATATGCTAGTCTGCCTTTGCCTAAGTGAAAGCCAATATAAACCTTGGCAGTTTAGATTCAGATAGATTGGATGTCCTTTGGAGCATTTGAACTACAAAAATAGTAACTGTAAGAAATGTTTCCCACGCCAATATGCCAACCCGGCTCTACCAAAATGTCAAGTTTGTCCAAAGAAAATATTTACAAGCACCTTAGCACTTTAAAGGATGCTTCACACCAACAAAAACGAAAGAAAAACCAAAAACCAGATCGAAGTTAACGAAAGTAAATAAAACGTTTCGCATCTGGCTGGGTGGTGAGTTTTTGGTTTGCTTTTCTAAGGATTTCCATTCTCAATACGAATAGCAGGGTGGATAGACCTTCAAGATGCAAAATATAATTTCAAAGAAGTGACACACAAAGTTTAGAGTTGAAGCACTTCACCAAAAATTCTTCAAGGTTCTACCCCTCTTTTAATAAGCGCGAACACCTTTCAATAAGATCCCGCCAGCTCAAAACTCCGAACTGCATCATTCAAATGTGTTTTTATTGACGCGCCCTCGAGGGTGTCCGGATGTGTTGTCCTTTGGGTTTTTCATTCCAATATCCGCCGGTGATAAGTTGAATTATTGACAAGAGTCTGTGGCAGGGACAACGACTGCCTTGGTCGTTGTCCAGCCCTCGGCATAGCGGTGTCCTTCCCAGTAGTCGGAACTCAGCCCCAGCTCCCTGTCCCGGGCCTGGTCGTTGATTTGATTTTGGTCTTTGGTGTTGCCATGTTCCCCGCATCAAAGGAAACCTTGATATCATTTATCTGATAATATTTTTTCAGACCGATTTTTATTGGCTTTTATTTATGCTGATTGACACAGAACTGTATGTTGCAGTTAAATATTGGTGCTGGGCTTATCGACCAAGTCGTTCCCTCCTCTCCTTCTTTCAAAAAGCTGTTTGTCGGTTTCGAAATAATGCTACTTCTTTAAATACAACTTTTACCTTGTGACAATTCCGTTTTGGGCGGTCAGACATTATTTCAACATGAACGATATCCCAACTAATTGAAAGCGGCCCAACATTGGCCACACGCATATATATCATAAATGTCAACCCATTAGGAATTTTTCTGGCAGGATGATGGCCAAAGTGAGAGAATGCGTGTCGTATGTAAATTAATACAAATAGAGAAATGGGATAATTTTGGCAAGAGAGGCCAACATGCAAAGGACATCAAAAGGGCACACGCAATAGTTCGAGCTCGAGTCCTCTTCAAGTGTTAATAAACTACATGCGCTTTCCGAATGCGCGTTTATAATTTATGTGGGCTAATAGACGACTGGATAAACATCATATGCAGGGAATCCATATCCTGTCTGTCCAACTAAAGCTATACGTATATTTATTTATTTGCGAGGGCTAGGGGCGCAAGGGTGTCACTACCCGCTGGGCTCTGTCGACGTCAACCCTTTTTCTTCGTTTCAGCCGAAAATTTATGGGACATATTTTATTGTCCTTTCGACCACTGAGTAGCCAGACCGGGAGTAGCAGCCCGACACTATCGTTTCTTGTAAATTTATACCGCCGACCTCGCTTATCAGGACAGGCGATATCATTCATATTCTCATGGTAAACAATTTACTCCTGCTCAAAACCAATTTGTTTGCTTGTTTGCATATCATCATGGCACACACACGAAATGTCCTTTCTTGTCTTCGAAATTTAATTAACAAAAGGGTCAATTGTCGCGCGTGGGTGGCTTTTTTCCCCCCCAAGTTCCCCTTCCGCCCTTGTGAGCAAACAATATTTTTGATTAATTTATGCATTTTCGTGTGAAATTTCTTGTTTTCTTTATTTATTTATGCCCGCATGAATCAACATTGCGTGTCGCACATTAAAGTTTAAGCACAGTGAGGGGACTTTTGGTAATTACTTTCATTATTCTTAAGCGTTTGTAATTGCACTATAAAGACATAACAGTGAATTGTAAAGTATTTACATTAGCAAGAATAGCTAAGGAAATCATAAACTGCTATTAGTGTCAACGAAGCCATATTAAATTTAACTTTTTCTCAACATTCCACATAGCCACTCTATAGAAATACATGTCGATACAAATGCTTTGGAATCAAATTCCCCATAGAACGTCTGACTTTCACAAGATGTCCAAACAATTTTCAAAATCAAATTAAAACGAAATTAAACATACATTCAGATGCCTCAAGCTCCTACGAAAACTTATTTACTATTTTGTGTCACAGAGCCCCTTTGAGATGACAAAAGTTTTATGGCCCCATAATAAAATCAATAAATGACTTGTGACTTCTCTCGCCTTTGTTTTGCATTGGGTTAGCTTTAAGTTGTCTATAGAGCGATTTGGTATGATTTCGAAATGGTGTGCAAGGTTTTTTACTTATTCCTAACCAAGCCATTGAATTTTCTAAACTCCCAGTTGAATTTAAGTCACACCACACTCCCGAAACATTTTTCGGCTTGCATGTTGCAAATCGGCATCCAGCCATGAATTTTTTATGGCTCCTTTTTAGCAAAACACTCTTTGGCCAAGGCGGTGCTCAGAGATAACTACTAACTGTTATTGCACGGGTAACACCGTCAGCAAACACTGCAGTCGGGCCCAGAAAAGATAGACCCTGGACTCGAGGACACTGTCACTGGAAATGTTTACTCAGTCGGTGTGGAGGCAGGACATGAATAATAAATGCCCAAGCCACGTCGAGTTGGAATATGTGCTAAACTGTCAGTAATTGGAGACGAGCAGAGCACTTAGGCACACACGGCTGTCTCACACCCTGCCTCCTATTATCTGGGCTCAATCCGAGGTGGACCCCTTCTTCTCGATATGAGCTTTCGCCACGGTAATTAACTTTACAAATCGCATGCGAGTCTGTGATTAATTATTCCAAAACCGGACACTCAAACTCGGCAGCCGGACAGTTAACCCATTTCGGCCTCGATAAGGGTTGCACAAACAGCTGTGGAAGAGCCGTGGCGGGGGTGTGCGCCAGAGTTTTTGACATTTAAAATTTCACAAGCACATTTGATGAATGTTTGTTCACAAGGCGTAAATTGAAACTATTCTTGTCCGTGGACCCAAAGTTGTGGCCCCTTGACCACATGCCACTTAGCACATGGTTTGCCGAGCAAACCCCAACCGGAGTTTACCCCTCACACAAGCACATGTGCTTCCCAAAAAGGGTTTTCCGACGGTCAGTTTTCTTATCAGAGTCAAAGTTTCGCATTAATTCTGACTTGGTCAACACTTCATTAATCACGGCCGGCCGGGTACACGTATTCAAATGTCTTGTGGTCAAGGACATGTGCGTATGTTGTGCAAGATGCTTATCGCAATATTGAAAATTTGCCACCGATGACCTTTTTGTTCAAGGCACGCACGCAGCATCCTGTTTAGGATTTCTAACCCTCATAATCGAGCATGGGATCGCTTCGGTATGCCTAATTTTGTATTCAAATTCACATCTCCACCGATCCTTGCTTGTATACCCAATACAGACAGACCCTTGGCATCATCCGGAACAGCTGTTTATTCCAGTTACACACTTTTTGAGGTGGGTGAGACTGCAGAGCATAAAGGGTTAGCCTACCATGGGGTTGTTGACCGTGACAGCATTGCCTATTTGCACATCAATTCAAGGTGAGCCCCCGCCACATACAATGAAGGTAAAGAAATTCTAATTCAGGTTAATCGGAAATAGTCAGTTAGCTGTGAAATATGTCATGCATACAGACTTACATCTTTTCAAGCGGTTGTTGCCCCGTGCCGAGAATATATTCAATTCTTTAATTTTAAAGACATTTTGTTCTTAAATAAAAAAAAAATAAACCTCTTTTAAAAACTCAAACAGTGTAAAAACTTGCTTTGCCCCGAGTGGAAAAGCGAGAAAAAACTTATTATAAGCACATAATAATATACGCGTATGTCTGCCTGCAGCCGCGAAGTCTTTTATCCTTCATAATTTGCAGATCTGTTTGTTGCTGCTGCTGATGAAGAGCCCTTTACAGCTGCAATGTGAACCCAGAGAGGAAAAAAGTATGAAAAGTTATATTTTCCTTCTGCATGCAAAGTCAGAGGGAAAGCCAGTGCCTTGGGTACCCATTTCCTTTAGTTTCTCCCAGTTGAGTGGCAAAAAGTTAATGGATTGTTAGCTTGCGGTTTCCTTGGTATCTGCAATTAAAACGCGAGGACATGGAGCTAGCCTTGGTGAAGGATTCTTACGTCCTCTTGTGCTTCGTTTACAGTTAATGAAATTGTTCTGAGTGTTTCTCAGAACCCACGGAATACCCAGGAAATAAATAAAATAGAACACTAATTATGCTTGTACAAAAAGTTTTTTCGCTTCTCAGAAAGGCGGTCGAACTTTTGCACATATGAGAACCCCCCGGAAAAAGTGAAGAAACATATTTTTTCCTACTGAAATAACTAAAATGTATGCAGCATTTTAAATTTATATGGATTAACTCTTTGGTAGGGGTATTTGGTTTAGAAGTTTATTATTTTAACTTTTCATGGCTTTATGTGAATTTTTTAACTCAACTTGGTCCGCATGGAGTAAAAAACCTAAGGCTGTTCTCTGAAGACTTTCTTTAATTGGTGCTCTAAGGGGAAGTACATTTTTTGTAATCAGCCAGCCGTCCAGTTCACGTAAAAACATGTAAGAAGGAAAAATCGATAACCTACATCTGAAGCATCTAAAAAACACGAGGCACAATACCCGAAGAACAAAGCAGAAACAACAATAATTAAAGACCCAAAATGAATAACAACCCCCAATTTTTAGAGAGCAAATTTTTTGCTCTGCATGTATGTTTTTAAACCTTTTACTCGGCCCACCCACAAGATGTAACAACAAGGCGCCAGCTTATCGTATTCTTAAAAAATAATGTATATAATTAATTGTGTTTTGATTATGTCCTCGTTTCAGTTAAATTTTTTAAGAAAATCGAAGGTAAAGCGCGGAAATGCTCAGCTAGAAGTCGATTTCTATACATTTTACGCATCTATAAATAAATACTTGATATCTTTGGGTATTTAATAGAGAAAGATATACAAGGCACAGAATAATGATTGTGCCACTGTTCTAAGCATGCAAATAAAGGTTCCTCATAACGTACATATGGGCACGTGTCTTGTTAAGCAAACATTTGAGAATGAACTTTCCTCAGTTGAACACAAATTTCTTCGGGCGAGTTTTCTCTTCAAACTGTCACCGTTCGTCCTTTCTGTCAACCCCAACCAAGTTGGCGCCCAAAAGGGATTTTGGGTTTCTCTGGTCACGCCAGACGCATATGCTAATTAAGCAATTAATATTTGTGGGCGAGACAACTTAATTTATTTACAAAGAAACCATATTTTCTCCTATGAAATGTGATATTGGTGCCCGGTCTTTTTTTTTTTTTTTGATTTGGGAGCGAGCTCTGGCGCCATGCGGCAAGACAATAAACTTATCACATGTTACCCATTGCCTTGGGCCAAAACTTTAGCAGCCAGTTTGATTTGCGGTCGTCCTGGTTTTGTCCCTTGCGTGTTCTGAGCTAGCCTGTCAGGACACTGATATGCGACTCAGCCTCCGCTTGTATATCTCATTCTCATGTTAGTGAAGTATTTCATCAACTTTCCAAGCTAAGTCAGCAATAATATTTTCTTAGACACATTTCTGAACTGCATATACACCAGGCACTGTTTTGCGGTCACAGCCGGTGGCTTTGTTGGGTATGTGCGAATCCTTAAAGACGTAAGCCAAGTGCATATAGAAACTGGAGCTTTATGTCTTGGGGCAGCATTTGTCAGACGAAAGGAGAAATGAGTTGAGTTGGGCTGCGGTTTTTCTGACAGATTTGATTAAGTTTGTTGGCCTGAATCGGATACCTACGGTATCCATTTTCTTAAAGTTATTCAGCTTTATTTTGAATACGAATTTCGAAGTGCTACCTATCTATTAGATAAATTATTTTATCTTCACAAAAATAACTTTGTTGGGTCTTAAGAATGCGTATGAAATGAGAATTATAATTATATTATATTTATTGCTACAATGTATTCATGTCACAAACGACATGCCAAAATAAAAAAGGAAATTATCTCAATCTGCCCCTCCGCAGTGGCAAACCACGTTCGTAAGTGTTGACAATTAGCACTTATATTTACCCCTCTTAAATTTTACGCAAGATTTAAACTGACCTAAGGTCATTCAGAAAGAACCGGTTCGATGCGTACCACGGCTGCAAGCCAGTTTTATATGCTTCCACCCCAGTCCATTGGCCATTTACAGTGCAACCACCACAGCAGAATTGCTCCTGAATGGAAGGGGCCGTCCGAATGGCACCAATTGGTTGCATGACATTTTTCACTTCCAGCTTGTGTTCATGGGGTACATTTTAGGATGGGGCAAATGCAACGCTTGACATCTTAGTGAACTTCCCAGGGGCTATACGAAATTGCATGCAGCATATGCAATTCGCAACACATTGCCAATGTTTTTTGTTTCGTAATTAAGTGTCGCATTAAATGTAGAAAATTTAAGCAAATTGTAAATCGGGAGTTTTGATTTCGACTTCCCCTACAGCTTCGGCTATTCCCCTTCCTGTCTGTGCATCCTTTCGCTTGATTAAGAATAGAAAGCTTTACAAAAAACGCCACCGAACCCTCGTTGAGTTGAACAAAAGAAGAGCCTTTGTACCTCGAACTTTGGAATTGCTGGGAAGCATTCATAGGGAAACCGATGCCTACTTGGTTTGGGTGCTTGTCGGCGAGTATCCGAAAAAAAGTATTAAATCAGCAGGTCCAAAATAAAATTGATGATTTTCTTCTTTTGCAACAAGTGCTGTTTGGAAATTAGAACGCTGGAAGGTAGTGTGGAGCTCCAACGATTTTTGGATTATTAAAATGTAACAATGGCATGGCGATGATGACGCCAACAAGTTCTTTCCAATGTCTGCAGGATGTTTGAATATTTTGACATTTCCTAAATTAAAGTGACTTGTATCTCCATCCATCCACCAAACTGCTGCTCCTTTTTATCCCTGGCACCTTTTTCATTACATATTAATTCATGCACGACTTCGAAAAGGGCGCGAAGTAAAATTACTTCAAGCGGCAGAAATCCTTTTTTTTTATGTTATTTTTTTAAAACGTTTAGGTCTGAATTTAATTGTTTTGTCGTATTTCAGAGATTTAAACGGTGTATTAGTAAAATAGAAGCGCGAATAATGTCTTTAAACTAGGAATTTATTTTAAATGCAAAAGAATGAAACGTTTTAAATATTCTTTCCATGGTTATGAAAATAAAATTAGCTGAATTTTTTTTATCCGTCTATAAAGGATAATTTACGCATATTATAGAGTATGTATTGTCAAGATTCGAAATTCAAAATAGTTATAAATATGGTTTAGGTCACCACTTACTAGTATAAACAAGCAGTGCGCGAAGGTATTGTTTGAGAAGCAGTGAAATCGATCAAGCAGTGTAAATGTTCTGATAAGAAGTAAAATAAACCGGAAATACTCATGGAAAATCATAGATAAGAACCTGGTTTAAAAACTCCGAGCGTTCTATGTTTGTTGTCGAGAAAGGTGACTGGTTTAAGACCCAGGTATGTGGTGGGTAATTAAAGGGAAGAGCATAGATCCAGCACACTGCCCAGGGGAACTCTGTCTTTAATTGGACAACTGGTTGGGTTTGACCTAAGAAGCGTTACGGGCGTCACCATGGACTGCACTTCTGGATAATTATAACAAATAACATAAAATAACCAACAACTTTCTATTTTTATTTAGTTAATTTATTATTTCGAACACGAATTGTCATTTAAGCTATAGACAACAGTAAAATAGTGTTGACAGCTGTAGCAACTGTCAGTTTTATGGCGGTAGCAGCATTACAGCCGAGATTATTTAAACTAACAAGGTACTGCGTTTCATCTGGAGTTTGACAAGTGTCAAGCGTACACGAAATTTCGCCAAAACTTTGGGCCTGAACGGAGAAAAATAAGGGGGGACAAGGCTCAAAATCGTAGCCAACACAAGCATCAGTAAGATCATAGCTATATGATCCCAAAGCTGTGGACTCGCAGGTCTCCTCCGGCCTAAGCGGCGCACTCTGGTTTCTGAAAGGTAATTCAATACTTCGAGAAGTGCAAACCGTGAATGTGATTTTACTGATAGGTGCGATTTTAAGGTACCGCATGCTCTGTCTGCCCGGCAAATATAAAGAGTCTAGTCGATAGAAATTTATAGTTCCCAAGCGAGCAAATTGTTCCAGGGAGTTGGTCCCGAACTCGGTTATAGCGCCGTTTGAATAACAGCGGGGGTTGGAGAGACGACGGGGAACTGCAAGAGTTTAGGCACTTTAATAAATATCGCCTTAAAGGACAAGACTCACCTTGACGAATTCGGGTAATGACGGGATCGCCACAGCTTTCGGGTGGCTTTTCAGTGTTTAGAAGAAACAAATCTTTGCTCGGGTTCCGAACAAAATCATGGAATCGTACGAGGGCCCCACCACCGTAGTAAATAAACTGCAGGTTTGGAAGGCGCCAGCGCAGTCTGTCCAGATACTGCTGGCAATAGTCATAGTCCTGCTCATCAACATAGGATATGGGACTTGGTACCAGAAGAGCGACTAATGATCGCCCACCAAGATTATCGGTGGCCCGTTCGGCATCGAGCAAATCCTCTACCCTGCGGGTTACCGTGTTTAAAATAAGCGGCAAGTTGAAGCCAGTCGGATCTATGAATGATATTTAACTCATAATTAAGCCAGCTTTGAATAAATATTCGACTTTCTCACGCCAAGAGTGTGATGTTGAGTTCCATTCTTCATACACGTTTGTAATGTATTCGGTAGTATTTACTATGACTGACGCATCAGAAGCTGCGAAAATGGTTACATTACTAGCGTATGGATGAATGTTGAGCCCCTGAAGAACGTAACTGTAAAAAATTAGATTGGTGAATTTTATATTAATTTTTTTCCATAAAACGTACTTACGCGACGTAATCAACAACCCAGCTGTATGGCCAATAAGTGTCGACAAACACATATATATTCGCTATAACGGTTGTCAAATTCGAAATGTCTGACCACTGTTGAGTCGGAAAATAGTCCATAATAGCTAAAATATAACAAAAATGCCAGCGTTAGTCAGTGTCTATCTGCCTGTTACACGATTAGTCATCGGGAACCACTCCGCAAATTTGAAAAAAAATAAATATAATAAAATGCAGTTCTAGTGGGGATATTTATTCGCTACGTTTCAATGTTTCACTGGAACATACAACTTAAGTAAGAAAAATTTAAGATTAATGTAGAACGGGAAAATAAATGTGCGGATAGGGGACGGGACGGGGGAGACATGCTTTGAACTCTGCCGCTGTATCACTTAGACTATGATACACTAGTCACCAATTACTGCAACAACCGCTGCACCATCAGGGCAAACAGAATTGTTAGCAAGCTGGCTGCCAGGCCGGAGACACCGCTGTAGCATCCCATATTGACCATGGACATGATGTAGCGCCATTGATCCGGTGTCTGGCAGGCATCATCATTGCAGGACGTTGTATTGGAGGTGGCTTGGACCGAGAAAAACAGGTCCGGGCACTGGGTGATAGTGTAATATCCCGAGCAAGCGCTTGAAAGATCGTAGCTGAAACTGCTTCCGCTTATTTGCGAGCAAGTCTGGTCTATTCCGCTTGTTGTGGAGCTCGTCGTGGAGTTCTGCTGGGGCCACGAATAGCTTCGCGAGGTGCAAATGTTATACGTTCCTCCATTCTGGGACTGAATGGTCAGATACCGGTTTGCTCCAGTTCCAAAGAAATAGTTTGCAGATATTCTGTAAAAGTTCACCTTTCCTGGTCCCACGTACTGGGCCGTCTGATCTGTACCCCAGCTGTTGGTGTACCAATTCGAACCACAACGAGGATTGATGACGCGCCGAGGAACTGGAAATAAAATTCTTATCAGTCAATTACTTCACAAAAACATTGCGTTGCGTTTACTTTGAATGATGCGCTTTGCGACAGGTCCCGCAGATGTGGCCACCGTACTGCCATAAGTTAGAGAGAAAAGATCTTGCGAGGGATCCCGAACAAAGCTGGAGAAGCGCTGAATGCTTCCTCCGCCATAGTAAATAAAGCGAAGGTCAGGAATCTGTTCTTGGATATATTGGATTTCCGTAGTTGCATAGCTTGAGTCGCCATCATTAATTGTTGCCTGATTTGGAATCATTAAAGCCACTAGGGAATGCCCACTCAAGCTTGAATTGGTCCTTTCCTCATTCATTAAGTTCTGCGTAAGGTTTTGAATAGTACGCAGCACAGTTGGTAGGTTGAAACCCTGATTATCTATTGGAACGTGATATTAGCTTCAGTCAATGTTTCGTAAAGGTGGCTTACATTGCGCCTGGGTAGTCACATTCCATTTCTGATAGACATCAGTGATATAGTTTGTAGTGTTCACGATAATCGAGCCATCCTGTGCCGAGAGAATGGTGACTGTGCTGGCATAGGGGTGAATGTTTAGCTGCTGGAGAACATACCTAAAACGTACATTAGATTAGGGATTTAGTTCTGCAATAACTCTGTGGGGACTTACACCACATAGTCAACAATGTTGCTGTACTGCCAAGAGGTGTCCAAGAAAACGTACAAGTTGGTCATTGGAGTAATGACATCCGTCAGGTCCAGGTTAGTGGTTGCCGTGCACGACACATCGTTAAGGGATTGTGCTAATAGAGGAAAATCGTAAGAACAAAGAAATCGTAATGCACACGAACACCAGTATTGGTATTTCACGGGACTTTTGAGTAGAAACCCAAGTTCTTTTACATTTGGCTTATTGATTTAAAAATATTTAAAATAAATAATTAAAAGCTGGACTAAATGCAGGGTGGTTCCGCGATAATGCAAATAATTGTGATTACTTACGCACATATGTCACCAGCGAGAGACTGGCGTTACCGGCAAACTCGGGAATACGGGGCTGGTCAATGGTGACCCGTAGTTGCATCTCACGCTCTAACACCTGAGCAAAGGCGGCCGTCTGAGCCTCCATTTCCTGTGATGGCGCCACGGTTGGGAAGAGACTCTGCCTGCTGCAGGCATTGATTCCGGAGCTCAGGACCCCATTCGTGGAGTAGTACATGCGAAGCAACTGAGAAAGTTTCAGATTAGATGCCTGCGTTCTCCAGTTGGCGACATTCTTGGCCAGAATCAGGCCATCAAGACCACCACGAATCTCGGCATCGGTCGCCTCAAGGTTGGTGCGTTGCGATAAAAAGTACCAATGTGGAAGCACTGTATCGTTCCATCCGCCAGTAGCTCCAACGGAGGCTGCATTTCCGCTGGACACAGGCACCTGGATCAATGCCACCTCAGCCAAGTCTCCGGCTATGGTAGCTGCCCACCGATTGTCAATGCTGTTGCTTGTCTGGGACTGACTGCGTCCCCGACCACGTCGCTGTGACAGGGCTAGCAAAGTATTTGTTTGAATAGTTTGCTGCTGGACACCTGCTGCAATGCCGGCAATCACGGTTCCTGCTGACACCGTTCCCCAGCGCGTACGAACAAGACCATCCTCCACAGGACACTGGCTGGTTCCTTCCGGGCCGGCATAGGCCCAGTCTGTTTCGTAATCGAGTTCTGCCATTTGTCCATATTTAGAGCTGGAGCCGGTAGACCCTCCTCGTTTCGGCCGGGTGTCAAGCCACTCCACATCGCCAATAAAGTTGTTACTGTCTTCCTTCCTTAAGGACCGCGGAAGCCGCTGAGCGCGGTACTGGGAGAGCTGATTGCAGACTGTGTTCTCATCGCCTCGCACTCTCGTATCAAATGTGCTCGAAAGCATAAAGTGAAGGGAGCATCGCTCTACACTGGTCAACGAACTGTTGGGAAAGCTATTGGCATTACCGGGGATCAAGCGTGACAACAAGATTCTAAACTTCGGAAACTGGAAGCCTGTGGGACTGTATGGTAAAACGCCATTGGCGGCAGTGATGCCAGGAGCCTTTTTAATACCATCTTGACGGAAGCGGTGCAGCAAGGATACGGCCACTGTTCGAATATCTGCCTGGACACCGGTCGTCGCGTAATTGTTTTCCACTTTTTCGATTAGCGAAATCAGTGTGTCCATGTTGGCAGGCAACCGGTTGTCCCGATTCATAAAGAAGGATGTGTTGTAACACTCGACCAAGGATGGTGGTATCTGCAGCATCGCATTCTCCTGCGCCTTTACGGCCCCTAGGATGAGGACCACACCCAGGCAGACGACTGCTGCCTTAAACTGCATTGGTAACATGGTTTGATGTTTCGTTTTCGTTGTGAAGCTAAAAAACGAAGTGATCGAGTCAGTAAATTGCTACATTTTTTTTAAATCCTAAATTGACCCTGACACGAATAGTTTTTGGACGGTAGTTACCACCTATCTCGTGTATATATACATATATAAGTATACTAAAGACTGCATGCACGCACACTGGCGGACTGCCTATCGTTGGGGCCTTATCACAAAACGAGATCCTAAGCTCTTCGGTGCGTCAATGTTTACAAAGTGTAAATGTCTTAGTATTGATCTTACTCCTTAGTCACTTCAAATATGGCTTTTTAATCACTATTAGGACTATTTCCGATTTTCAATCCGATAACATTAAATCTGTATGGTCTGGTATGAATCGATGAAGAATTATCCCACAATTCTGAAGAGGCTAATTAACTGTTAATTTATGAAAATTCACTTCCGGCAAACGTCCATTTTTAACACAAGGTGACGTTATTGGCAAATACTTAGTTATCAGTCCGAAAATAAAGCACTGTAAACGCTCATGAGTCAAGTCCACTCTTATATGGCTATGTACATAGATATCGTTTATCAGTTTATATGAAACCCGCAGAATACTGTAGTTGTGTAGTTTGTTCCATATAGATTGGTATTACTTGATAATCACAATTCTCTGCGATACGTGTACGATGTGCATACATCGGAAAATGAGTCAGGTGTAAAATACACAAAAGAACATTGTCGGCCCGCGCCCTAATTTATAAACTCGGTAAAGCTAACACATTAATTTAAGGCATTTTGATTAGATAACAAGCTTAGCACAACTCCAAATACGAGTAGCCATGCATTCTTAAAATTTTTATACTTTTCTGTACTTATGTCTATGTTGATTTTTCAATTGAGAAAATTTCGTTTTGTCAGTAACCTCTGTTCACAGGAATTTATTATTTTACGGTTCACTGATAGAAAAATATTGCAATCATCGCCACCGCCGCTGGCATTTAAACACTTTTCCAGCACTACCTTGTTTCACCTGCTAGTCTTTTCGTACTGATTGGTAACTTTTCTGCCCAGTTAGGGCCGCGCCTCGCCCATGTGCCGACTGAGGCCAGTGTTGTAATCTTTGAGACAATGCTTATCTATATTGAGTGATAAGATATAGGCCGTTGGGACTAGCCAAACAGGTTTCAGCCTTTTGTGCAAAATGTACTTTATTTGTATTTATTTTTTCATTTAATAACAACTTTTACGTTTTAAAAGATATATATAAAAGCATATTAAAATTTGCCACACATTTTTTAATTTAAAAAGCCGCGCATATATTTCGAGTATGACCAATATAGCTCTCAAACCTTAGTTAGCTTTTCTCAAAACCGGATCGAAACTTGGATAGCTTGAAACCAGCTTAATTATATTCGATTATTATAACTATCGCATTTCTTAGTACATCTACCCAGTCTCATCACCTTTATAAAACCACTGATATAGAAATATAAACGCTAGTAAAATTCTAGCCAGTTTTACAACCCTAATGATAAATCGATTGTCCCAACTATCGTATTGAAAAATATCGATATAGTGATATCAAGTTCTTGCAGCTCTAGGCAGTTTTCCCACCTCTATTAGCAAAATAAGTCTTAAATTGTTGATTTCTAAAAATTTAAAGAATAATCCAATATCAAGGAAATTATCAGCAGTCGCATAACGGAATATGTAAGCAAACTTTAAATGCACTTATATATGTATGTAATTATAAACCTGACTCTCGCTTCGTTCCGGCAAGGGGCAAGCACAGAACCGCACAGCAAGATGCAATATTCGTTGCATTTATGGAACGGCATCCAATCATTGCCAAAAACTACCTCAAGG
Source organism: Drosophila serrata (assembly GCF_035046125.1). NCBI lineage: Eukaryota > Metazoa > Arthropoda > Insecta > Diptera > Drosophilidae > Drosophila > Drosophila serrata. The sequence goes on along the minus strand of NW_028257232.1, from coordinate 81,723 downwards.
GCGACAAGCAAGCGGCGGAGGCAGCCTGGAAGCGATTAGCGAAGGAGCTGAATAGCGTTGGTCCTCCTGTAAAGGAGGCCTGCGAGTGGAAACGGGTGTGGAAGGATTGGAAGAGTTGCATCAAAAAGAAGATTACCAATAACCGCCTTGAGGACTCAAATGCCAGTGGCAAGGGTTCGCTGTACCAGGACACTCTCACCCCCCTGGAGGACGCGGTAGCTGTGATCAGCGACTTGTACGACATGGCAGACACTATTGTCGAGGCCCGGCCAAAAACCCGATCAGAAATGTCCCACAGCCTTTCTCTGCGCAACATAAAAACTGACAACGAAGACGCCCAGCAGACGGACAGTGGTAAGCCCACAAAATCCACAGACATCCACTATATTTTTGCGTCTGCAGAAGACTACGAGGAGGAGGAGGAAGAGGAAGACGAAGAGGATTGCAGTAACTCTATCAACGTGAAGGGCGTCAAGTTAGAGCAGAGTATGAACTGCACCACTCCACGGACGAGTCCTAAGAAACGAAAACTGGATGCCGAAGATTCTTTGCAAATTGAGCATGAGAGCTCCGTTCCTGTGCTAATTGACATCGCAAAGGAACTGCGCGAACTAAATAGGCAAACCCGCTTGAACGCTCAGCGAAGTGAAGCTAATACGGAGGCAATATTAGCTTTGGGTACGCAGATCTCAGATATAATGCAACAACAACTAAAAGAACGCAAGCGTCTCAATGTCATAATGGAAAAATTCGTACTCAAAATGGAATCTTCAGAATAGTGGCAGACATAACTAATAATTTCTCTGTCTTTAAATATATGTACACAGTTCAAGTCTGAGTATCTATTTGATCGTTTTTCTGTATACTGAAACTTTCTTAGGAACGATGATAACCTATTTATGTACATATATTATTTCTATATATATATATATATTCTATTTTTGTCGCGTGCGAACGCAGTACTTTTTAGTGAATATCTTGAAAACAAACAAGGGTTCAAAATCGACCTTAGCACCAATTATAGTGCTAACCAAGAGCTATACGTTTCAATTTTTATAAAATTAAAATAAAGTCTTGACACATGTATTTTTTTAGTTTGAATGCGTACGAATGTCGCATTCGACACCAGAGAATTGCCCATATATCTATACAACCGTTTGCATATAATTGAAACGATAACTATAATAGTAACAGGAAAATTATAAGGATTTACAAAACATCTTGCCCAATGCTATTATTATTTATATATTCTGTTTTTTTTTTTATTGGGAAATCAGAAAAATTGATTAATTGCCTTGTTAACTTTCTCCTATGATAAGAATTCTAAAATGCTCATATATGTTTATGTATGTATGTATGTATGTATATATTTTATATAAATCTTACTTAAGAGTCAACGCTACATGGTAATTTGTACATATTCTAAGAAGCGAGGGTATACAGGTTAGAATTAGCTTATAATTGAAGCCTCTGGCATTGGAGTTTGGTAAATGGATTTGCCTGAAGTCGGGTAAAGGATGCGGTCTTTCGCCCAGCGCATAAATCATGACAACTTTTAACTAATCTAAAAATGAGAAGAAATTTAGCAACGCGTGTATGCGTGTTCGTGTACGTTGCCCATCATCATCTCCATCATCGCTTTTGGTCATATTGTGGTAAATCCATTTAAGTTTTTAACTTGTGTTTTATGTACTTGTGCGCAAATTTGATGCCCGCACGCAATAGGGCATTTGTTTCCCCTCGGTTCCCTTTCGACCAACTTGAAAATCCTGATTCCCAGCGTCCAGCCATCATTTTATTGCACTTGAAAACTTAATTAGGCCAAAATGCGGTGTGAACGCCTATTGATGTAAGAGAGAATTTTCGCTTGGCCAGCTGTGCGGGATTTTTATTACATGCATCAAATGTAATTTGTTACAAATTTGATGTGTTTCTATCTTCTTGAAAACAGCATAAATAAAAAAGTTGCTTGTGGCATGAGGGTGGTTGGTGGAGCTTGAATTGATGCTGCTTGTGCTGATGGTCTGCCAACTGTTTTTTTTTTTTTTTTTTTTTTTTTCCTAAGGACCCCATCATTTAAATGCGCTGCAGGTTTTATGATCGGGCAACTTTTGATTCTGAGCGGTGTGGCATAACTATAAAATGTTCGGTTGTATTAAAACCATGAAGAAACTTTAGATGTATGTATGTACACGCATTTCTTTTCGACGAACTTCCCCGATTACCTCACACAACATTAAGGTACATACATATGTACATGTGTATATAGCTGCCTCCTGCGTGGTTTTATGTATTGACGTGCACTGGGTGTCAGGGGTCAGTGCGCCTGATTGAAGCATTGCAATCGACGATGGGTTGATAATACCTAGAGGCAATTACTTCTTTTTTTCTTTTTGAACTTGAACAATTCTTTTGTTTTGGTATTCATTTAACTAGATTTCAAACTATCTCAGATTTCTTTGAGTGTGCACGCCTTGCAAAACTATAAATGAGGGATGTTTAAATGCTTAATTTTCATTTATTACTATTTAATGTTTCATTCCACATAAGTCAGCAGCCTAAATGTGATTTTTCATTCAGTGATTTATTGTGTTAAACATTTCATTTGTACTTCGCTGCATTCATTCGTTAGGGATTTCATTTTCTGGCTTCGCAGTATGCGGTGGGGAAACACCATAGCCTAGGGTATTCTATCAAAGTAGGGTGTTTGCTTCGTTAGCAAATTGAGAATTTGCATCAAAAAATATAAACATTTTGTGTTTTTTTTTTTTTTTGTGATTGGTGTTGATGTTGTCCCCAATCTAGTTTTTTATCGTCCTGCCGCTTTTCTCGCAAGTTAAAAGCCAAGTATTTTTGGCTCTTGGGGGCGGTAGTCAAATTTATTATTCAAATTTCCGCAGCTGATTTGCTTGCCTTTGTTATTATTCAGAATTACAGCAGCATATTCGTCTTTGTTTTAATTCACTTAAAACTACATAAATTTAACTTTACATGCAAGGCGACACCTCACGTGCCCCTGAGTGGGGTCGGCGGCAAGTACGTTTCGTTTCTAATAGATACAACTGTGTCTTCGCTTGTGGACACCAGTGCTCATTAAAAGCGACGAAAATGTCGCGAGAGAGACTTAAGCTTTGCTTAATTCAATCAAAAGCACAATCCGAGACTGGGCGAATCGTTAGTCGATCGCTCGAGCGGAACAACTACGGTTCATAGCAGCCCCACATCCCGCAGCTCATCGTCATTTATTATTCAAACAAAGGCTACGCAAGATGATCCCCAAATGGTGTGGAAATCGATTTGGCTTAATGCTGCTGTTATTACTGGCTTTGTGCCAATTAATTTATGCCAAATTGCGTAAGTGTCGCCCAGCAAAATAGTTATTGAATAAGTTATTCTCAAATAATTATGTATAGCATCTACAATTAAGCCATGTGCTCGGGATGATCCTCACTTGGAGCGCTGCATCATCAATGCGGTCTACAATTTGAGGCCACTACTAGTCCATGGCAATCTTGGAGATGGCTATACAACCCCGCCCCTGGAGCCCTTGGCTCTCGATAACATCGAACTAGGTCGAAGTAGCCAGTTTCAAGCAGTGTTTACGGATCTCGAGGCGACCGGAGGGAGCAACTTTATCATTGATCGCCTTATGTAACTATATGAAAATTGAAAATAGTTGCTGCCAGTAATTATCGATTTTTTACGAAGAGCGAAACCGTTGGATATATCGTACGATCTTTGGATCACACTTCCACGCATTGACTTTAGGGGACGGTATTCGATGCACCTCAATTTGCTCCTTCTCGACATAAAGGGAAAGGGAAACATGCAGGGATATTGCGGTACGTCTATTTCTTAAATGAACAGAAGACCGTGACTAAATTTTATCACACACTAGAGAATGCAAAAGCATCTGTCAAAATGCGAGGCACTCGCTATCTGCGAAATGGCCAAGACTATGTTAAGTTCACCAAGATGACCATGCGGATCGAATTCAAGGACTTCAAATTGAATCTAGAAAACTTGTTTAATGGCGATCGGATTTTGGGAGAAGTCGGCAATGCGCTTATCAACAACAATCAGGACTTGTATCTGAATGAGATAGTGCCTGGTCTGGAGCATGGTCTTTCCAAAAAGTTTCTAGATGTGGCAAATGAAATCCTGGCCACTGCTACCTTCGATGAAATGTTTCCGCCAGGGAGGACCGTGATCAATCCCATTACGTTCCCTTCGCGGCTGCCACCGACGGGACTCGGCCCAGCTATTTTTGAACCGCCGTTCGTTTCAAAACATCCCGATGGTGAAATATTTGGTCAGTTAGCACCAAGAAAACACCAGACCACGTAGCGTTTATAATTTTTTAAGGATAAGTAGAGAGATTTTAAAATATTAATATATGAACTGACCAGATCAAAATGACAAGAAAAAAAACCTTTCCAGTTCGAACAAATTTTTCTTACCACAAGCTAATTTTCCTTAGAGCGCTTAATGCCTTACTCCTGTCGGCTGCGGAGGACCTGGAAAAACTTTTTAATCCGCCACGAAGCCTGGCCTGCTTTTGCATATTAGGCCTAAACTTTTTAAAATGTGTAGTCACCGCCTAACGGCACCGGGGGGACAGTTTAAAGGGCGCACATACACACACTTTTTCCCAGCATTACACCTGTTCAATGGGTCAGGGACCGCAGTGCTCTTTCTTTCTGGCCTCCTCTGGCTTGTGATTAATCACCGGCAGCGACAAAGATGAATTTACAGAGATTTTTTTCCGTAAAAGTTTTTACTTTCGCTGCGCGGGAGTGGGCAGTTAATTGCGTTGGATGGACTTGGCGGCCAAAAAAAAGTGTTGCCTCCCTAGTGAAATTCAGCTGGCTCTAATTAAATTCATGCGACGCAGCTGTCACAGGCAAGAAAAAAGCATTATCGACTTTTAGGCGCTTAATATTTCAAATGAAAATGTTTTTGATGTAAACAGAGGGAAGTCAAAGGAAAACCTTGGCAACATCTTCAACTTCCGCACTGGCCAATGCCTTGCAAAGTGTCGCCGGCATTAATTTCATTTATTAATTTTTAACTACGCCCGCGCACCGAAATAAAAGGAACTTGATAAATGGAGAGCTAGCAGGAGGAGGTGGCGGGTGGCGGGATGCGGGAGGCAGAGGGTGCAGTGGGAGGCGGTTTGAAATCTTTTTCTTTTCTTTCATTGTGCGCGTCCCCATTTTTTGTTGCTTCCTTTTACCATCGCTTTTCTTTTCCGACCTTTTTTTTTGTTAATTTTTTTTAATTCTTTGCTTTTCACTTGAAAGACGCTCGAAACGTGGAGATGCGCCGAGGCCCGCTAATGTCCTTTCTTTTATCATTAAGTAGAAAACGTGGGTGTCCTCTTTGGGGTTGGTGGCTGGGTGGTTCGTTTTGGGCGTGGCAAGTCCGTCTTTGTGACGCGGGTGGGGAACGATGGGGATACGCAGGTATTTTAGCGGCCATTAGAGAAAAACCTCATTCTGTCGGCTTAAAGTTCCAAAGTAGCAATTTTTCAACAGTGAAAGGACAACAAAGCTAATGTCAATGACAAGTAAATAGAATGTTAATAATTAATAAACAATTTATATTGAGCGCATACTTACCAAAAATGTCCCTGGAATGAAATTCACTTTTCCCCTGAAAGTTAAATCAATCCAATTTTATTGGACACAATAATACATCGTATCGTGTAGATATGGTTATATCTGACTAACAGTGGTTTCTGCTCTAGCAATCTGCTCGCAGTCACAGGTGCAGGCTAACTTGGCGTTAGGATAGAGGTTAACATTGGTCGGCGAGGTCAAGCGCTCTTCGAATGAGGCATAATGCCGGTAATGATGAACAAAGCCAAGACTAACTTTGTCATTGAATCTACGATGAGGCTTATCGCCGGCCACCTTGTACTTTTGAAACAATTCCCGCATTATTTCGTTCGGATACTTGAGATAGTTCCGTGGAATCGGATATGGAGTCACTCCAGTGTTGCATCGCATTGTGGGCTCATCCTGCACCACTGACACCTTTGCATTATCGTTCTCCCACATCCCCTTCTGGATTTGGCCTGTGTGCATATGATAGAAGACACCCTCACCGTTTTTATATCCACGTGCGAAGTGTCCTTCATAGCGGTTGCCATTAGCTAGTTTTTCAATCATTTAGTAGGGGAAGTATCGATTAAATTAATTGTCACTACGAACCATAGAACATGACCCCCAGGCCGTGTCGGAAATCAGTCTCCCACTCGCCCGCATAGATGCTCCCATCTGTGTACCACTGAATGCCGATTCCATGTCGCCGGTTTCTTAACCATTGGCCGAAGTATACGCACCCATCGGAATAGAATTGCTTGCCCTCGCCGCACTTCATGTCGTCGTACCATCTCCCCGAGTAAATCAGCTGCACATCCGTGCCACGCTTGCGTAACATTGATCCGACTCCCTGCCGTTTGTTCATCACCCAGTTCCCTTCGTAGACGAGCTGCCCCTCGGGCTCTTTTTTACCCGAAAAGTCTTTGGAGGTGCGCTTTGCAGTCTTCTTCACGCCCCAGCCATGGTGTTTGTTGCAAGACCAATAGCCGGAGTAGGTCCCACCACCGGGATAGTAGAAGGTGGCTCTTCTGCCTGTGCTGCACACAGGCTTGTTTGGGCAAAAATAACGTTCCAAGCAGGTACCCATGCTCTCAGTTAAAATTTAATCGGAAAGTTTTCGAAAAACTCATGTGTAAATGAAAATTTGTTTGACAATTCAAAACTGATTATTTTGTTGCATACTACTCATTTCGACATATTTTCAGTAAGCATGTTGCCGCCTTGCCTTTTAATAAACAGACCCTTTTCTTACAAAAATTTCATCTTTCCTGAACCCTCCAAATAGAGGAGGTATTGTATTATAGAGGACCTGTCCGCTTCACAGTTAAAAAGTTTTTGGGTTACGTATTGTGTGTGACTCAAGCATAAATACAAATCAACATACAAGATAAGAAGGTAAAGCTTAAAGTGTGAACTTCTATTGGGCCACCTTTTATCACCTGCTTGGTTCATTCAAATTTTGAAGAGGACCGTTGAGGGTCAGGAAATCAAATGCATTCACTTAAGGTTTTTTTTGGTTCCTAAATAGCCAAAGTTTGGTTGGTCGCATATTGTCGCCTTTGGTATTCTCAACCTATTTCTCGATGGAAATCGATTTAGAATCTGCTATAAATTCAACCCCTACCAAACAAATTGCTCTATTTCTATTCCATATCCCTTTTATACCCAACAATTTGCATAAGCTGCAGCTGCCAAAAAGAAATTTTACGTCTGCTACGGCGTACATAAATGACGTTATTTTAATATTCCGCTTTTTATGCAATTGTAATCGTAGAATGAATGAACTGATTATTACAAAATCTGCCCGTTTAATTAGCCGTTCCAATACATATGCTGACTATTATTAATCAATGAAACAGTTTGCTTTGTTCCTCGTAACTCTGCCAAGGCAACGGTTGATCGGTTTGGTTAATTTTTCTATTTGGGGCTGTAACTGAAGCGGATATCTGCCTGTGGGCAAAAGAATTGCAAGTGACAGGCGGTTTAATTTTTCTTCCATTTCGACAGCTTATATTTAGACCGGGACTGGGTTTCAATGTTTATGATAAACTTAATTCAGTGTAAATGAACGGCCCTATTGGTTAGCAGACGTGTGGGTAAAATTACATTTAGGGAACGTTTTTACCGCGGTTCTCATCGTCTTCTTGGTGATGTTAAAAAAAAAACAAATCAAAGAAGGAAAAGAAATATCTACAACTCAAAAAGGTAAAACTTTTTACGTTTTCGGTTGAATGAAATGGAAAATTTTAATTGCTCCGTGCAATGTGTATCCATCAAAGCTGCTGCTGTTCCTTACTTAATTTTGTGTTATTTTCCTTTTAACGACGGCGATGTTTATTTAGAGCTTTTAAATCATAGTACTGGCTGGAAACACTATGGTTATCGTAATCAGAAACCCAAAGGTATAACATTTAAAATGCGCCAAAGGCCCAAATCTTTCGCATAATAAGTATCAGCCCCAACTCGTACAAAGTTGAAATTATTGTAAAGCGCACACAAGCGAAAATGAGGACAGAATGCGACACGCACACGAAAGACGCAAATTGCAGATTTTTCTCATTAAGCTCATGTCAGATTAGCCGGGGACAGGAAAGCAGGGGCACAGGAACAGCGGCAAAGGGGAAAGACTTGGAGCTTGGTTAGAGCCAGGAGGCAGTACACACGGGTGCCATAAATTATTTGCCCCCGAGGCAACCCTTGGAAAACAGCGCGAACTTTTCTTTTACAAAGCGAGACGAAGCAAGGATGGCGCACAAGAACATTTGTTAAAAATTAAGTGATGGGGGTGCTCTATACGGCAAAGATGTGAAATGAGGCGTCTGGGAAGGGGGTTCCTATTGCAACCTCAGGCCGGCAACCCTGCGTCGTTGCTGGCAAGGGGATGAGGAAGAAGCAGCAATGTTATCGAACTGAAAAAGGCAGATTGATGTTAGTCGGCGCCGTAATACTCTTTATACTCACCCTTTCATAACATTGCCCAAAAACTTCGTGCGCCCAATGATCTATGAAGGATATTTGTTTTTCCGTGTGTCGGCCATTCGGTTATACCCTCTGTGAGTGGTATACATTTTGTAATGAAAAAATTTGCATATTTTACCGTGGCGCGACGTCTGCTCTTCCGATGGGGTTGTTTCTCGTCCCAACATCATTTAAAGCCTAAGCGAAGCTCATATATATAGCCAGGCCTAAGATAAATGCGGAGAAAGGGCGGGGGCAGCTCCGCTAAAAAATAATCAACATTAATGCAGGGGTGCTTTTCCAGCTCGTTCCAATGGCCGGCCGCAGTGGAAAATCGTTTGTTTTAGCATTTTAACCCTTTTAGTCTCACAACCCCTGCCCAGTGGGCAGTAGGCACGCAACCAATGAGGTTGCCGCTGCTTGATTAACCCTTTTCCTTTAAACAGGGGTGAATGTGGGGAGTGCCACTCCCACCCATCCAAAGTGAGGCCAATACCAGAATTTGGAAAAGTTTTGCTTTTCCCGCTTATTTTTATTTTATATTATTTTTTTATTCCAAAACTTTGATTTCTTTTGATTTGCATGCGCCAAAGTTTCTTCAACTGGAAAGAAAAACAGAAAACGAGGGCCAACCGAAATTTGTGCTTGAAACAAATTAACAGTCCAGTGATTATTGTCAAAAGCAAAAGACGAGGAAGCCAAAACAAGTGCCTATCGTACGCTCCTCGTGCTCCTCATACCCCCGTTCCTTCTGGCGACCAATTCAAAATTAGAAAAGGGCATAATTTTAATGAACTTTCTTGTGGAGTCCTGGCGGCCGCCCATATAAATACTCCCTGGTAGCCAAAGCAGCTGTCGAAAAAGGACTTACAAGTTTGCATTCTGCTTTGCCCACTTGTCTCGGCTTTTGAGTTGTTTCCTGAGCCTCTTTGATGGGAGTTTGTTTTTCGAAAAGAATTTCTTCGTGAAACTCGAAAATAAAAAGTTATAATATGTTGATCTCGGTTGGTTTAAATAGACGAGGGAATAGTAAGAAGTATCGGGAAGTGCTGGCATTATTTTAACGTCTTCTATGGCATTAATCACTTCCACTCAATCGATGTTGGAACGTAATTGCATCTCTGTTAGCTGCACGTTCCGTCCCTTCTGTACGCAACTGTAAACTGAAATGGGTCTCAAATTGCAGCGGCTGCAAGCCAAGAAATAGGGGACCACCTGCTTTCCTAATCTCTAGAATAATTGCTGGCCTGAGTGTAGATTCTGTTCCTTCAACGCTTGTGTGCTGCCAAATAAAAGACGACAATAAAAGACGAAACAATATCGAGCTGGTTATGCAAAATTCGATTGACGATACATAGATCTACTGAAAACGATATTTAAGTATGGGCTACGAGTTCTTATGCATTCGACCAGTTTTTTATTCAAAAGTAGCTGTGTGATGGCAACTTAAAAAGCTATAAGAAATATATATTTATATATATATTTAAAAATTTCTTCATCCATTCTGGTGGCCTATTGGTAAAGCCTTTTAAGAATTCATTAGATCTGCCTTTGAGTTTTTGCAGAAGGACAAGGCCATGGAAATCAAATAATGAATAGATTTTCATTGTCTGAATGGAAACAAACCCAAAATGATTGATTAGAGGCTGGGTTGTCCAGTCAGGTACCCATTAAAGGCCTCATCCAATAGGCTCCTAAACCCAATCTTGCCTAATATTTTACGCTCATTTAGGGTATTACAGGAACAGAGCTAGCGGATTGTCTGTAACGCACCCTCCGTCTAACAATGGCCTTAACTCTTGAGCGGGCCCGAAAGGAATTGCAACTGTGGATCAAAGGATCACAAAGGAGCGGATGGGAAAACTAAAACCAACGCCCGCTTGACATTTGGCTGCTAAACAAACAAATACGGCAAAAAACGGGAGAGTTGCCAAGGGACAGAAGGAAGAGGGACTGTCAGCCCGATAACTACCGATCCTGTGCGGGGGTGAGGTGCAGGTCAATCAAGGACCAAGGCCCGACATATCTTGGAAAGCAGTTGCACTTCGGGGTTACCTTTCCGTAACGAACAGGAATATGATGCTCCTTCTTTGGTAAAAAAATTGAAACTGAAATTGAAATTGTGTCATTTCATGCCAAGGGGGGAAGGGGCACATATACACCTGGTCTTCAAGCAGTTTTATGTCCTTTGTGTACCCTGCTTCCTCCTAACTGTCATTTTTAATTGTTTGCGTTTAACGGTTATCAGGCAGGCACCAACGAATTTGAGAGAGAGCACAAAATTATCGGAATTTTTTGTTTTTCCTTTGGGCTTTTTATGGCCTGAACTCTTGACGTGGCCAGTTGCCCATTAAGCTTACTTTTAAGTGCCATTCAGCCCCATTCTTCCTCGTCTTCTCCCGAGTCTTTCTCTATCACAGCGCTTTGCACTTGAAAAATTTGCGCATGCACAGCAATTTCTTGTCTTGCCTTTCACTTTGTTTCTCATTTTCATTTCCTCGCCTTCCCCGTATTCCAATCTTAATTTTTTGTTGATGCTTCTTTGGGGTTGAAAATAATTCATTTATGCAAATGAGGGGGTGTTTAAAATTAAGCAAAGAGCACGTAGGCCAAAAGTAGCGGTACCAACAACAACAGCAGCCTGGGACGGGAGCTGTAATGAAGGAGGTGACTGGATGACTGAAAGGCAGAAAGGAAAAGAGCTCGATTTTCACGAGGGCAGCAAGGGCATTGGAAAATAATAAAAACAAAAGGTTTTCGTCCGCCCCAAGACCACTCATCACTCACCCCCTTATGGGTCCTCCTTTTCCCCCGCACAGCTTCTCATATTTTTGTTCATGGATATAAGTTACAATTTGTAAGCTTTTAATGGCGGCTTTGGACAAGAAAGAATGAGAACCTGGCATACAGTTTGAAATTATGAAAATTATTCGCGGCAGTACGCCAAGACTTTTAAAATTAGGGCATTTTAATTTTAGCCAGCAAAATGTGTATATTCTGTGAAGGCCATAAAGAAATGATTGCATATATAAGTCTTAATTAATTAAGAATAAAATAACACTATTTAAAAATTTTAATACAAATTGCGAATAGAAATTAATGCATTTTTGCTATGTTAGGATCAAATTCTTTTCCCTGATCCACTTCCAAGCTACAAGTTAGCATCTTTTCTTGATCTCTTTCAATATTTATTTACAGTAACTCCTACTTCTATTGAAAAGTGAGGAAGAATAAAATTTCGAAAACCATAATCCGATACGGCTCTCCTTCAAATGGGTTAACTTCACTTATCTACCATCCATCTCAAATCAATACAAAATGTGCCTGGAATATCATCAAATAAACAGCTCATTTCTCCGAGCAAATTGATAAGGACAAGGGGTTCCGCTTTCCCCATACGAGTGTGACCCTTTTCAGCAGGAACAACAATAGCAATTGAAAACGGTGAAAGGAGTAGCTCGGCCTGATTCTGGAAAACATGACATTTATTACGCTCTATTAGCGATGAGAGGCGAGCCGGAGAGAAAGGAAATCGAGGGGGAAACTGCGAATCTCGTATGTGTGGTGTGAGGTCATGCGAATCCTTTCACCGTTCTGGGGGTGAAGCGTATGTGCTTACGCAATGACGGTAGGTGAAGGGCAACGATTTGTAATGCTTTTGGTGCGAGATTCCTTATGCAAATATGGCACACATGTGGATGTGGCCACAGGAGCAAGGCGGGTAAACCAGCACTAAATGTTGACGCGTGCTGCTTCCGCGGCCAACTCATACGCATATGTGACTGTTGGCTCGGAAAAGGAGCTGGGATCTGGGGTAATACTGGGGGAGCGCTCCGGTATTGCCCAGAGCAGTTGTTTGTGTTTTCTTGTTTCCTTTCTACCACTCTGAAAGGTTAAATGTTGCCACTGGGCACATAATTTTGTCAAGTGCTGTCAGGAGGTCTCACACTCCGCCTCTTACTCCGCTGCCACATGTTTGTGTAGTATCTGCTCCTTACGTGCACAGCCTATAGTGCTTAATGGGAAATTAACAACTTAATTAATTCCAATGCCATTTATCTTCAGTCTGCAAAGGAACTTCAACGGCACCAAAATCAACAAATTTCCATTGGTCAAACTTCAGCGCATCCCTATCCCCGTCGTGCTCCAACTGCCCCCGCAGCCTGCCTTCTCAAATGAGATTTATTTATGCGCGTGTTGCAAAGACAAATACGAAGGCGATGAGTTTGGCTTTCGGCCGGTTCCAGTATACATAGGTCCAAAGTGATTCTCAAAAAGTGATAGTTTTGTGTTGTGTAGAACTAATGGTATTTAATGAGTTTCTCGAAAATACTAACATATACATATATCAAATATATTTATATTTTTCTGATTATAAATAGTGTATCTATTTGATAATTTTCTTTAGAATCCATGTGTAGTTCATAAAATACACTTTATATTTGGCAAGGCAATTTAATTTTAATGTTATTTTATTTCTTTCTTTATTGTATAAGCCGAATTGAAAAATAATTTGTTAATACAGGTTTTTCTGTTGATACAGCAGACTCCCTCCGGCACCGCATATCGCAGCATCATGTCTCATATTATGAACTATTAAATATTCATATGCGTTTCCCTGTACCAAGGAAATACATTAACAAAATTTGGTTACTTGGACGGAAATGTCGTCGAACTTGAAGTCCTCGCTGACTTCCCTGGCACTCATCTAATTGCATTAGAAGGAACGACAGTATCAGGAACTGTCTGGAGAACACCCCAAAACGGGAAAATTGCAATTCCTTGCTAGGCATATGTTGTCTCATCGTCCTTCTGTCACCGTCACCCCTGCATAGCTTGTCTGTCGGCTGCTTTTCAAATTTTATGACATTTTTATTCGCCATGGTTCCAGGAGCCCACAAAAGATGTCAACATACCTATGCTTTTTCTCATTCCTTCTTAAAAGGCGGATTTTCGGCAAAACAAAAACATTTTTGTTTTATTTCCCTAATTTTAGGTGCTTGTGCTTTTATGAACCACCTTTTAAGTTTTTATATGCGCAATAATTGGCGTAATTGTTTTGGTAGTTTCTTTGAAGGCTACATCTAAAAGCTTTTCAGTGTCCGTTGCATACTTACATCGCAGGATATTAAATTTTTAAGTCAGAATATTGAAACTCTCTGAAAGAGTAATTCCCGACTCTACAAATCATATATATTCTTGATCAGCATCAACAGCCAAATCGATCAAGCCACCTGCAACGGAAAAAAATTCAAATTATTTAAAAATGTTATAACGGGTTGCATAGTTCAATTTGTCAAAAATTGGCAAAAATTTTAATTTTTTTAAATTATATTATTAGCCTTATAAAAACTTAAATATAACAGCTTTGATTACAAATGAGTTTTTTAGACTTTTATTTGTTGAACAAAATGTCAAATATATTATTAATATCGACTAAAAAACTGTATTATAGTTTTAGTCAGAAGCTTGTGAATGAGTCATTTCGGACCCTATAAACTATATATATTCTTAATCAGTATCAACAGGCGAATCATCGCAGGCATGTAGGAAAGAAAATAAATTTTTGTACATTTAAATTTCGTTAAATTTGTCAAAAATTGACAAAATTATTGAATCTTTTTACATTTTAAATGAAGTGTGCAGCTTTATTAGCCAAATATAAACTTGCATAGCACAGCTTTCCGAATTAAAATTAATGCTTGGTTAAGTTATGATTCACATAAATTAAACTTCCTGTCGCTCCAGCGAGCTGGTTTTTCTGCCTCTCTCTCTCTCTTGGATCGATTTTTCTTCCCCTCCTTGATTCGAAATTAGTTTCATCTTTTTGGCCATATCTTTACATTTGACTAATCATTATTTTCATTGCTTCTTCTCTTTCCAGGTAAGTTTCCTTTACATTTTCCGAAATGCGAATTGAACAATTGCAGTAGAGAGTAAGCGTAAGTAAGTGCAGGATAATTGCCAAGAAGAACTCCATATACTTCTAGCTAATTGAAGGCACTTGTAAATCTATAAAATGAATAGGGAACAATTTAAGATAATTTAATTTAATATTAAAGAGTTAAAAGAATGTATATTACGGGTTTTAAAAAGGAATTTAATACATGTATTACATTAGTGAATCAGGGAATCTCTATAAAATCCATTTCTCCCATGATTTAAAATGTAAATATAGATTTTATATCATTACAAGAAAGGAAGCTAACTTCGGCACGCCGAAGTTTATATACCCTTGCAGATAGAACTTCTATGACTTGGAACCCCAACAATATAAATTATATTTATTTGTGTTAAAAAACAATGAAGTAATACCTGCTTTCATTTCATTCACCTTTATATATTATATTTGCAGTTTTACAGTCACAGATGTGCATTTTTCTCCACTTCTAACGATCGTTTGTATGGCACCTATATAATATAGTCGTCCGATCTTCATAAAATTTTACACAAAATTTAAGACTGATATAAAATGGCTTTACCTTAAATTTGATGAAAATCTGTTGAAAACTGAAAATGTTATAATTTTTAATTGTCTTAATTTCTCGATCGTTCCTATGGGAGCCATATGATATAGTTGTCCAATTTTCATAAAATTTTATACAAAATTGTAGAGTATAGTAAAATGGCTATATCTCAAATTTGATCATATTCTGTTGAAAACTGAAATTGTTATCATTTTTTTTGTAAAAATTATCCGATCATTCCTATGGCAGCTATATGATATAGTCGTCCGATCCGGCCCGTTCCGACATATATACAAGTGAGAGTATATAGAAGGCTAACTGCAAAGTTTCATTCAGATAGCTTCAAAACTGAGAGACTAGTTTGCGTAGAAACGGACAGACGGACAGAAGGACATGGCTAGATCGACTCGGCAGTTGATCCTGATTGTCCTGAAAACTGTATTATACTTGTAGTCAAAAGGTTGTAACGCTGTGAAGGAGGCATTTCCGACCCTATAAGCCATATATATTCTTGATCAGCATCAACTGGCGAATTATTTTGGGCATGTAGGAAAGAAAATAAATTTTTGTCAATTATTTAATTTGCAGATTTTTTAACCTAACAAAAACTTGCATAGGACAGCTTTCCGAATTAAAATGAATGCTTTTTTGGCTGAGTTACGAGGTTTTTTAACTTTAATTTGTATACTAAATTGTCATATAAACATATTCATAAATGTCGATTTAGAGTGTGCAAATATTTAAGATTCGTTTTGAATTTCATGTGCATTAACTTAAATGAAGTAATCATATTAGACTTCTAGCCATAATTATATGAAAAGTGGTCTATAAACTAGAGTTGCCAAGAATGGTCTATGGATATACAGGAAGCGCCGACTCGTGTCTAGATACCCGAAATGCAAACGTAATAACAACGCTCCACAAAGAAAGTGCCGTGGGGAAACGTGTGCACAGACAGACTAGAAGGAGAAGGTAGATAAGTAGAGATATGGAGAAAATCCAGGGGCTCGTAATGAAAACGAGTCGAATGCAAATGAACAAAAGGCAACCCACATATATTTGCAACACACACAGGCCAACACTTGCAAATCGAGCTTCATCATCAACATCCTTGGCAGGAAAATCAAAGCAGCAAATGAGATAAAAAAAGAAAAAAAAGCCAAGCCAAAAACCAAAGCTAAGGAAACGCATTGAGTAGAAAAGAAGAAGAAATGGAAAAAGCGAAAAAAATTAAAATATCGATCAACATCGGTGGTAATGAACTCCAACCCCTTTGCTGGGAGCAAAATTGCCAAATGAGACAGTACCATGCGAAAGGGATTCGTTCTCGTCTTAACGGGGGGGGGGGGGGGGGGGACAGTGGTATGACACAGTATGGAAGGGGTCCTGGGTATCTTCTCGACGTGCGCTCTTAAAATTAAAAGCATGTTTGTTGAGTAAATTGAACAGGCATGTGAGAGCGTCTCGTTGTACCTTCTTAAGAAATAAGTTATCGACGAATCGGACTCTCCGACTTTCAAAAAGTGTTTAATAAAAACATTCCATTTTGACATAAGACTTTGTAATCAGATACACTTCCAACGGAAATACAGACTGGTTATATGGACCAAATATAAAAAAAGCTAGCATTTGCTTCCCTAGCGATTTATTTGCTTGAGCTTGGTCGACGTGCTCCAACATCGTTCGTTTTTCCTGCTTCTCATTTCGCTTAAGTTTATTCACCCTTTGCAAATGAGCTAGCACGATGGCAGGACAAACGTCGCGAGGGGAGCTGCGCCCACAAGGAGAAAAACACAATTTTCCACATTATCCCCCGACGCAGGCTGCGCAGTTAACGGCGGCGTCGGCGTGGGCGCTATTCAAATTTTCTACTCTTGCTTTACACGCGCGATTTTCGTTGTTTTCGCTTTTACATTTTTTAATAGCTATAGAATTTTTTTCTGCGCCTGCCTCGGCCGAGGGTGGCACATTTTTTTCAACTCGCTCACTACAGTGAGCTACAACCCTGCCAGCCACTTTGGCTGTGTGGGCTTGGCACTTAAAACGGCTGCCAGAAACTGAATTTGTCGCTGACGCCGTCGCACCCCCGCACCCATTCCCAAGCCCTCATTCCGATTTTCAATGCTACCAATACTCATCCGCACTTGCGGGTATTAAACTTAATGTTTATACTGTAATTTTATATTTAAAAGAAACGGCCAAAGAAGCTAAGGGTTGTATTCAAGTTACCAAAAAACGAGAAAGGAGTTACCAAGAAAAGAGAAGCCGATTGTATACTCCCGAAGTAAGCAATTGGATCAGAAGTCCAATTTTGAATCGTTGATATCCAAGTCATAAATGCATAAATTTCACTTAGGAAAGCTCTTTTACAGATATAGTTTTATAATTCAAGTATGGATAAATGAAGTTGACTGGGTGACAATTGGCCATGGTGTCCCTGAATGCTAAGGTATTCTGCCGCCGATGTCCTTATCCCTTCTACCACTGCCTTAATCAGAAATTACTCCATCGATTTTTTATTTTGCCATTTCCCCCGCTTGGTTTGAAGAGGCCTCTGGCAACAAGCGTAGCGGAATAAAAAAATGCTTCTGACGCTAACTTCCGATGAAGCCACCGGCAGCGTGCTTGGGCCTGCTAACGAATTTTCCTGGGACCCCCAGAACTTGGGCAAAAACCTTTGACACAGTCATTTTTTCAAGCAGTTTTTAAGGGTAGCTCTCCACAATTTTTTTCTTACCCACTGCGCATCCTTTCAAATCCTTGCTTGGCTGCCTAATGAAACGCCGCCGTCAATTACACAAATGCCACGCGTCTGTAAAAAATAAAATTACAGAAAAAATGGAAACTTGTAAAAAAAAAAAAAGAAAAACAAAAAAATATATCAAAAAAATAAAAATAAAACAAAAAAGCTACGACAAGAAGTCATCAAACACGGGAGACTCTTGATTGAAATCCTATGTAAGCAATTTTGTGAGGCAAATTAATTTTTCTGGGGAAAGAAAAAAAATGAAAAGACAATTAGAAGCTAGATACTATAAAGGATGCTCGAAGTCGTGTCTGCGAATAAAAGTTAACGCTTAGGTATTCGATGACACGATCATCAGCTATGAATGGAATCCCAGTAGTTCAGTAGGTTTTAAAAGGTGATAGGTAGGGTCTAGCTAAATAACTCCTTTGCTGCCAAGATGTTTCAGCATTTCAAATGATAAAGCATGTTTGCGATGGCGCAGCTGATATAAGCGTTTGGTTTGGATAGGAACACAATACCTGAAATAGCTTTATTATCGTGAGGCAATGTTAAATGCGTTCAGAATAAGCAACTCATATACTGCTTAGCCCAGCCACTATTCCTGGGCAAGCTTTCTGCTTTTTTTTTTTTGGCCAGGACCTTTTGTCTTCCTGCTGTGCACGTGTGTTTACCAGTTTTCAATATTTACCTCGTATGATGTCACGGAAGCAAGCTGATTTCTAATACCAACTATTGGGGCAAATGATTGGGGGCGGTGGAGGCTTGTGTGAGTACAATGTGCGGCTTGTTTGAACATGTGTCCTTTTCTCTTCGCATAGAGACCGCTCTATTTGAAAAAGGTATTTGGATGCGTATATGCTTGAAAGTGGCAAGGGTCAGCGGACGAAGCAGCACCGCAGGACATGGAAATGTCGATGGAATGGGCAGCTGTCAGTGGCAGGACTTAAGCCCGCAAGCCTTTGAGTTTTTTGCTCACCTTTCAGAACAGCTGTCTAAATTGCTAATAGGCGTAAATGAGACGCCCATTGAGACCGAAGAAAATCTTTAAGGAAAACTAATTTCCGCTACTCTCAGGGACGGATGCTTCCAACTACGGCAAAGGACGAGACGTGTGCCAGTCTCATTCTTTGCGCAAAATCCATGATGATCTTCATCTGCGTGTGCGGCCCCTAAAGAGGGATTATCGTCGTATGCAAAACGAAAAATTAGGGGCAGGAAAACTACGAACTGTAGATACGTTAGATACCGAAACCCTTTTCAAATTTCAAAATCCGTATCCTGTGTTACACACAGATCTCTGTGCTGGGGTATTTTTTTAACAGCCGGCATTTGCATACCGAAAAAAAAATAAATATTCAAAAAAACGACGCTGTGCCTGGCAGGACACACGACAAACGCACCCCTCATAGTGATTTTTTCTGTTCGTTACCCAGACAACATTGAAACTCCTGCGGCTGGGATAGCGACAACCCTTTTTTGCACTTTTAAAAAAGGGTTTCCACAACTTTTAATTTGCATTTTGTTGCTTTGTGTTGCTGTTGGGATTTGAAAATCAAGTTCTTAACTTACCCCTGAAGTTGTCGGCGTCAGGACCTATCCATAAAAAACAAATGCCCTTTTTTTGGTACAGTTTTTTTTATTCAGAATCTGGCAAGTGAATATTCAAGTAAGCTATGCAAGGGTTAAAAAACGACGACAGCTAGGGTATAGGTAAAAAAAAAACGTGGGTACTCCAGCATGTGCTCGGGCAGAATAATTTGGGTTGCTGTGGTAAGGGTAAAGAAAAAAATGCAGGCAGATGAAAGGGTGATTCCTGAAAGCAAAATTGTACAAAATCATAATTTCAGAAAATATATCAGGTTTCTGAAAATATAGTCACTTATTATATTTTTACTTAAAAAATCCATTTTGTTTTTAATAGAAGAACAATAAAACAGAAGTTAAAATATTACAAATTAATCCAAGTAAATGCTAAAAACTTCAATAATTAACCAAAAGAAGAATCCAAAAAGGCACAGTAACCTTATTTTTTTTAAATATTCTTCGAATTATCGGATTTAGCCTAGCTTTCCGAACCAAAAAAAATGTCCAAAACTTTTGAACCTATAAAACTGCTTTGCTAAAAGCGAATTACTTGAAATGCATCAAAGGTTACCCCTTTGAGCACGATGCGTTGCATGCAAAGCGAAAGTTAATCACAAAATACATTACGGGGGAAATAAAAAATAGACGAACAAAAAAATGAGGCAGACGCGTATTTTTTTCTACCGAGAGGGGTTAACTTAATTTATGCGCATCGCTGGGTTGGAAGCGTGGCAGAGACGTCGATTGCGGCAGTAGATGCCAAGCCGAAGCTGATTATGCAGTGCGCCAGCATCACGAAATGTTTTTCTTCTTCGTTCGATTTTTCTAATTTGGAAAATATGCTTCGCTTTATGGAAAACATAGCACGGTTACCACGTTAATGGGGAATGGGGTACTTCAGCTTTATTGGAAATTATTGATTTATGATTTTGCAATGTGATAAACATGACTTGCGATGTAGATTGTTATATAGTCCCATAGGCATGGTATACACCGACTACCCTTCCTTCTAAACCATGAAACTAACGAAACAAATGGGAAAATTAAGAATATAAGCTAATTTATAAATCTTTCTCAGGTCCAGAGTGTTATTTATCTTTTCGGAGTTCCGGAACTCTTAAACTAATAAAAAATGTAGGCATTTGCTGTTAAGCTTGCTCTTATTTCTCTGCACCATCTCTACCATTAGGCGTACTTCAAACTCCAATTAAAAATTATAAGCAGGGGTCCTTAAGTCAAAGGCTCACCCTTAAAGTACACGCCATATACATAATACCACCTTGATAAAAATTTTACATTAAGAAAAACTGCGTGGCCACCTGCGCAACTCGACGCCAAATGATGCCGTTAAGATGCTTATAGCAAACGAAGGGCGGCAAGTAGGGAAGCAAATACTTCAAAAGGCATTTAGAACAAAAAAAGAGAAAACCAACTCAAAATGAAAGCCAAGTTTCCCCACTGCCGCAAAGGGGGGTGGTTAAAAAGGGGTGGAAAACGAAATTAAATTTTGTACTTCGCATAAACTTAATTACTCGCCTGGGTCGGCTGGATGGGACGGGTGTAGAGGGATGTCCAGGACGAAGGACTAAGGAGACCTCGTCCATCTCCTTGAGAGAGCCTGCGCAGTCGCGAGATTCGCCCTCGCTCCGTTCATTAATGGATGCGCTTAATGGGAAATATTAAATTATGTCCGCACTGCAGTGTGCTGGTGTTGCCTTCATTTTGGGTCCTTTGCTAATTTAACCCTCCAAACGGCAGGATGCCTAACAGAGAAGCCTTTTGTCTTTCCAGTGGGATGCTTGCTTTCATTCGAGTGTCAAACAAAGTCATTTCCATGTTAATTGCGCGCCATTTTGTGCCTTTTGTCCTTGGCCCGGTTGATAGGCTGATTATCCTTTCATTTATGCAAAGTCGTAGCTGTTGTTAATTCGCTTATTTCGTAGCCGTTATCCTGGCCTGGTCTTGGTTTTTGTCTGCATCTTAATTAATGTTTTCCTTGTTGTTATGCAAAGGAGTCGCCTTATTAAATGGATATACCGTCAAGCCCTGCTTCTTGCCCGGCCACTTTGCCGGATATAAAGGTAATTAAAATTTTTTCATTTGACTGTTTAATTGCGTTTTGCATATTTTGTGGTGAAAGCCGTGGTTGCCTTTCGAAAACGCAGATACTGAAACTTACTCTGCTGCTGACTGTAGTAACTGAAATGTGTGGCTTTTATGTCGACCCGAGGACTACTTTTGGTCTCAGCCGTAAATAAGTTAAAAGGCTACCAGAACCAAGGCTCGCAACTTGCACAGGCTCTATGGTGGGTCCTTTCTTCTGTAAGCGAATTACAAATCCATTAGGACACACCAAAGGCCGTATAAGTAAAACTTGGGTTCTCGGAGCGAAGGTTAATGCAGCATTATTAAATAATAAGTGGTTGTCAGAAAATCCTTTTTGGTCCATATATGGGTTATAATTTAATTGGATACTAATAGAACTATACCATGCTGGCCAATTTCGATTGCCTTCATCCCCGTGCCCACACGCAAGCTGAAATGTATGCTACAGTTTTTATCCTTTGTACAAGGCACCCGCAAAATAGAAACAACTGTGCGAAGGAAAACCCACAACAAATCGCTTAAATCGTATCAACAGTTTGCCAACACGCCCTCTCCCACACATGCATAAGCAGATACGAGTGTGTGTAGTGAATGATAGCTTGTTGATAGCTCACTTTCCTTGGGACACAGAATGTCAACAAGCAACACTCCTCCCCCATCGACTCTCGCCCACTCCGGCACCAACCACACCATGCATATAATTTTCAAACGTTTTTTACTTGATTTTCTCTAAACAAATTTTGCAAAAAAAAAAAAAGGGGAAGAAAGGGTCTACGAACTCCCCAAGGGAGCAACGAAATCCTCGCCGAAACTCATGGAAATCGCGTGTGTAGTGGCTTTTTGCCGTTATTGTTGTTGGAAAATTGCCGTTTCCGTCGACAAACTCGTCGCGGTTTATGGATGTAAATTTGTCCAAAATTGTCGAAATTTGTGGGAAATAAAAAACATATGGGTGAGGGTGGAAGTTATCGCACTTGTCTAATGTTTATGTAATCATCAGTGCTTTTATCATAGAATTGGCATTATGGTAACTTGGGCGGTGCTACTACCCGTTGTAAAGAGATGCATTCAATGGAAATGAGAGGGTGAAAATAGTATGTTTATTTGTGAAGACCATATGTAGAAATGGAATTTAAAGTGTCGTGGGAATTCTGAATGCTAAGGGAAAACGTTTTTAAATAGCGGGTCATTGGTCGTCAACATGTTCTTCTTATTTAATTTGATTCTTACTAGAATCAACATTTCATATTCCCTAAATTATAACAAGTAAGGAAACGAACTTTGGGAAGCCGAAGTATATGAACTCTTTCAATCGAATTATAAGATCGAATCAGAAGTGGACCATAATTAAGCTTTAATATTGCATTCTCAAAATCGATAATTATAGATATGTTCATATGAAATTATCCCTAAATTATAACAAGTAAGGAAACGAACTTTGGGAAGCCGAAGTATATGAACTCTTTCAATCGAATTATAAGATCGAATCAGAAGTGGACCATAATTAAGCTTTAATATTGCATTCTCAAAATCGATAATTATAGATATGTTCATATGAAAATTTTGTTTCAACAAATCAATGTTTAAAATACTCATATTTAAGCCAAAAAAGCATAAATTTTAAAGCTGCATGTTAAGCTTAGTGTTTGTCAGATTAACAAATCTGCATACTCAATTTAAATTAAAAAAAATTTTTATTTTGCAAATTTTGGAGAATTTTAACGATGTAAATTTTTGAAAAATTAAATCCGTCCGGATGTGACTTGAGCGAAGTGGCTGTTGACTATTTGACGAAATATGACTTCCTCTTACTTAAATTAAAATACCCTGCAAGAGAATACCAGATTCGTATATTTTTTTCTTTTATAAAGCCGAATATGTCTAAATTAATTTCAGTTGGGAGCCCTGCGTTCTCCTTTCATTGCCTCCCTTCGTGGTTTTTTTCCGACATTAATACCATGAATAATATACGCTCATTTCTTTAGATTTTACGCTGGCGTTTTTTTATCCACTTCCTCGACTCCTTACATTTTTGTCCTTGCTGAGCTTCTAATTCCAAAGGGGTTGTTCGTAATTTTCTTTAAACAAAAATGTCTTTTTGCTTTTACGTTGCTTTTTCGTAAACTTCAGAGAGACCGAAATGAAAAATACAAAAGTAAAATGAGTCAAAGAAAGCGCCGAGAGCTGCTGCTTGGAAAAGCTTCTTTTTTTGGGAGTGCTATGAAAAGGGGGGACGAGAAGACAGAAAGGGAGCAGAGATGCAAAACGTCTCAATGAGTTTAACGCTCGCTGCTTGATAATGAGCAGCAAAAGGAAGCGAGTCAGCCGAAGACGAAAGAGCTTTGCCCCATCCCAGCATCCTGGCTGCTTGCCTGGCTGTGACTGCGTTGTTCCAGCATTAAACTCTTTGATGAAGGCAAAGGTGTAACAAAGACGCAAGCGTAGGCCACCCTCTCTTTCGCACACAGGCGCAGGTGGCCTATTGCCGCCATACTTCAAAACAACGAAGGTGGCGCGCGGGGTTGGTAGAGAGAAAGCGAAAGCACTTCGTATGCAAATGAGTTTTCCGTTATCGTTGCTGCGGACTCCGCTGCCACCGTCGCAGTCGCAGTCGCTGCCGTTCGAGAGGGTTGTTTTTCACTTTTTTCTTACCGTAATTCCATTTTGCCCCTTCTGCACTGTTCTGCTTTGCGTACCAGCTCGATAAGAGAAAGAGCAAAGCTCGTAATTTCCAAGCTGAAATGAGTAGAACTCTGAATGTGAAATTATAATGAGCGTTGTTCTCTCGTCTTAGTTTCTTCTATGGCACTTACAATTTTGCAACACGCTGCGCCAATGTCCGCCAACCTTCTTCACTTTCTCCATGACTGCGTGCTGTGTGAATTCTATTCTGGGCATTGTAGCAGAGTACCGATCTTGATGCCGATCCTGGCTAATTGTGTTTGCCAAAATTTGCATGCCCTTTTTTTGCATATCCCGCCAGGCGCTGCCGGGGGTAGGAGGAAATCGTTTGGTATAGTTTGACCCTTAGCGTGTGTATGTATTCCGAAGACCTTTCAAACCATTTGTCCTGTCTTCCGTCGTCTATTATATCTACAACTATTGTTCCATTTGTTTACTATTTTCTGGGACTCGGTCTGTTAACTACTCTGGCTTATTTTTGTGTAGTAAAGGATCTTTGCCATCTGACAAGAACAGACTAAGTATTTTTTTAAATTAATTCGCATATAAGAAGTTGGGAAAGCAATCAATAGAAAAATTCGATTTTCGTTTAATATACTAAATAATAAGTGAACATCTAAATTCCCATTAGCTTAAAATTAAAAGCACATAGGGATACGGTGTATTCAAAAAATGAAGACGGAGATGTCCAACACTTTTTCCATTTTCCATTCCACCGTCCATCCCCTTCAGGGAGCTTATTATAATGCCTTGCTTGGCTGGGCGCCGATTTCGGACTGGTCGAGTCTGAGCCCTCCTTCTCTTTCTCCTATTTAGACGAGGCGAGTCGCGGGTGAAAATCATAATTTTTCAATTTGAATAATGAACGGCAGTTGGCTACGTCGGTGGTTCGTTGCCAGCGAAGCCTTTAAAATTTGTTGAATGGCTTTTATTTTCTTAGGGTTTTCTTTCGCTTTCCCCACCAAAAATATCCTAACAGCCAAACACTCGTAAACTCATTTGAGAAAAAATTGTTCTGCCTCCAAATCCAAATCATTTACTGGAAAGCTAAAAAATAAGATGAAGTGGTGAGGGGAAGAAAAGCATGGATGGCTACACCTCAAACAATTTAGTGAACATTTTAATTTAAAATACACATCCATATTAATAGAGTACATATATGTATATAAAGAACTACATATTTAGAGGCTTTAAGTTATAAATTATTAACTTGCAGTCCCTGACATAAAACGTATCTTTTAGCTAAAGGCTCTAAAAGTATTTTTTCTGTGCATGCTGACAGCGTTCTCGGAGCTCCAAACGAAGAAAGGCTAAAATGCTAATAAGCAGCGCAGTACGCGAGCATTTGTCCTCCGTCTCACTCTTCTAGACCTCTCTATGTAAGCACATAAGACGCCCTTTATGTAATGCTCGTACATACTACCATTTTATATATAGCGAGCTGCCAGGATGAAGCCTTTTTTTTGGCTGTTGAAAGGGGCACAAAGAAGTGGAGGCGTCAGTTTCGCTGGAAGGTTGAATGAGGAGCGGCCGTTGAGGGCGGTTGGGCGGGTGGTGCCGCCTTCCTCTCGTGGCGTTGTAGTTGTTTGCTCTCTCGCTGGAGATTAAATGGGGAAAAACACTGTGACATTTTCAGGCTGCGCGGCGCGTTTTTTATATTCCTTTCTTTCTCAGCTGCTGCTGCCTCCAGACGAGAATTCAAATTCCGGGGAAGGGATGACTGAACGGGGCCGAGCTGAGGAGTAGGGTGGATGGGGCGTTGTGGCGACAGCATTAGTGGGGCGTCTTGTGGCAAATGTAAAATAATGCGAAAGGGCTTCGTTTGCATAAATTAAAAATTTATATAATGCTGTCCGTTGTCGCCTTCGAGCAGAAACGAGAAAAAGCGCTAGCTAATTTTCCTGCTTCGGATTGGATTCGGTTCTTGTCTTATTGTTGAAGAAAAGAAAAGATTCTGAATATTTTTTAACACAATTTTGTAATATATATTATTTCGCAGACATATAATTCGTTTATTAACATAATATATTTTAGTTTTAAAGTAATAAATAATTTTACAGTATGTACACATTTTTGTGTATCGAATGCATAGTATTGGCATTTCAAGCCTAAAAGTACAACAATAAACTAGGAATGATTATGACCACAACTGACAGCGCTGTTTACTGGCTATATACGCTTACAGAAATATTTAATGCAATCATTTTATTTATTATAATTTGTCTAGTTCATATTTCCTAATGCATTGCAGAAGGTATTTTATTTTTAACTGGCTAATATGAAAACTGGAGAATGACTCTTGATTACTGCTTAGCGTCGAGTATATTGGTTGTTTAATCATGCGATGCACAACTTGAGCTGTAGAATATTTACATAAAAATTGACTTTTTTATACTAGTTACATCTAAGGATTTAAACATACTAAAGATTAGCGTCGAGTATTAATGTACACAATTAATATGAAACATGTGTGAGGTCTTTCGTGCAATGCGCGGAATTTCAAAGGACTTGAATCCGCTTGCCATCTGATTTTATTTTTTTGTAATCATTTAATCTTGAGGAACTTGTATACCATACACTTGAATGAACAAAGAAAATTACACAATATTTTGTTGCATTTTTATGACTTTAGAACATACAAACTAAGGAGGCATCGGCAAGTTTGTTTGCTCATCGATGAATTGAACCAAAGATTGCACTAAAATTATTATGTATTGTACGTTTTTTTTTTTTTTTGTTATTTACAACCTAAATTAATGTTTATACCCATAGATATTATTTACATTTATTCATAATTTTTCTAATCCGCCAAAATCCTGTTTAATCCTAGACCCTTTAAAATATTCATCAAAATTACAATACATATAACTTTGTTGCTTTAATTTTTTGTTTTTATAATTTTTTTGTATATAAATTCAGTTAAATTGTACGATTGCCAAATTGTTGTATGTATATACTGTTCAGCTCACAACAATTTCGATACAAAGAGGTATTGGAGGTATTTGGTTATAGCATTTTCTTCCTGTTTACTTGGTTCAAGTCTTACAATAATAGTTATTATTTACGAGTATAAAGTTGAATGATTAATATACAATTTGGTTAATGCATTGAGCTATACGTTTGTTATGTACGAATGCTTTGGGAATATTTTTAAGGTTCCTAATAGTTCTACAACGATAACCAAAACTATCATTATGAAATGGAAGATGAATAAAGTCTAACAGGGCCAGGAGCCTATGCTATAAAATATTCTAAACTGTTCAACGAAAAAGCAAACATATAAAAATAAATCGATGTTCTTTTCAATTAATTTATTTTTTCTATTGCATGCGGCAACATTTTAACTAAATATAAATTTAAATTCGAATTAAAAGTGAAAATTTAAGATTTAGTTCAATAAAAACGAAATTAATGTAGTTATTACATACTAGATGATTAAATAATAGTACTAAATATTAATGGCAAACAAAACAATTAGCATAGAAAAAATTCTGTTTATTACTTTAACTTAAAGTTAATTTTGATTCATGATTATTGGCATTGCTTTCTTTAAGAATTCTTTTAAATTAAATTAAAAATAAGCTAAATTACTAAATAAGAGACGTTACTTAATTTCATGATTTTTTGAGTCTTTAAATTTGGTAATTCAATAAAAATTTTTGGAGCGCCGTATAATTTACAATTAGCAGCTGCATATGCTGGATATATATACAATTTTTTGTGACTTGAAAATCTAACGATATAACTTAAATTAGGATAAAGAATGGCACGACAATTTCGGTTCGATTTGGTGGGGTTTGGCGGCGATAAGCTTATGGCATGTTTAGCTACTTTTGTACAATTTTTGTGTTTTTGTTTTGATTTATGTGCTATTATTTCTCTAGTTTTATATATATATATATATGGTTGATCTTTAGTTACTTGTACTTAGCATTAAATTCCTGTTGCAAAAGTGTT
Source organism: Drosophila serrata (assembly GCF_035046125.1). Classification (NCBI taxonomy): domain Eukaryota; kingdom Metazoa; phylum Arthropoda; class Insecta; order Diptera; family Drosophilidae; genus Drosophila; species Drosophila serrata. The sequence goes on along the minus strand of NW_028257232.1, from coordinate 53,614 downwards.
CGCTCTCCACTTTGAAATGGCAAAATTTTCAATTTTGTGTGGATCATTTCCAATCGCTTTCATCTAATGAAAACTGATCATGGCTATGTACAATGGCGAGCTTGACTGATCTAGTGATGCTGTTGTCGCATATAAAGGGCTGCAGCATCATCCAGATCGTCCAAATCAATATCTTCGTTATGTTCGTGGGACTCGGCGGAACGGGGAGAATGCATGCTCAGATCCTCAGGTTCGGTTTGCTCGGGCATATCACTGGCAACATGAAGGATTTGAGGGGGAGGCAAGCGGAAAACTCTGCGAATATCCTGGGCCTTTCGCCGTGCAATGCTGCTGCTGCAATGTCCATCAACGGAGCTGGCTCCATCCTCTGACAAATCCAATGGGGCATCGTCCTCCAAAGGACCTTTCTCCAAGTCGACCGATTCTTCAGAGCCTCCATAGCTTGCGCACATTGCCGCAAATTTGGTGGTGGAGGACTCCAAAGCCATTGCGGTGACTGCCATGGGGAAGTCGCCGCTCATGGCTGGTGACAGAGCTGGAGTAGGCGGCGACTGAATGCCGCACTTGTGGTTCATAAGATGGTGGCGCCGTCGGAACTTCATGTGGCAACGTTCGCACTCAAAAGGCTTTTCACCGTTGTGCACCAACATATGGGATTTGAGTTGATTGGAGTCGCTGAATTTACCGTCGCAGATCTCACATGTGTACGGACGCTCTCCAGTGTGGACACGCAAGTGACGCCTGAGGTTTGCCACCTGAACGAATTGACGATCACAATGCGAGCAATGATATGGCTTCTCTCCAGTATGAAGACGCATATGGGTCTTCAAGTGGTGGTCCCGGGTGAAGCGTTTATGGCACTCAGGACATTCGAAGGGCTTCTCGCCAGTGTGGGTGCGCTCGTGGTTCTGCAAAACGTGCTTGTAGCCAAAGCTGCGGGAACAGATTTTGCATGTGAAGCTCTTGTCGCGAGATGGGTCCTTGGCACCTGCATTGCCACCCGCGCCCTCATGAGTGGAGTTGGGAGAGCTGCCGCTGGAAGGCGGAGAGATGGGACCACCGGGGGTGTGGTAAAGGTCATTTACACTCATGCTGATCTCTGTCTGAAACTCCTTCTTTACGGACAATTTGCGAGCCTTCTTTGCTGGCTCATGGTGCTGGGGGGTGCTGTTGGGGGAGCTCAGTGGATGCTTGCCACTGCCCAGAGGTGTGGACACCGGCGAGTGTGGACTAGCTGGCGGCGAATGCATGTGTGTGCCTTGAGGTGGCAGTGACTGCTGGGCGGCCCAGGCTCCAAACAACGCCGCGGGATTGTGCGGGAACAGGGTGTTGGCCAATGTGCTCATAGGTAGTTGCGCCATGAAGGCGGCAGCCTGCCGGTTGGCAGCCAGGAGCTGGGTGGGTGAGAGCATTCCAAAGGCAGAGGCAGCGGCTGCCTGTTGAAGACCCATTGCCGGGTACATGGCTGCGGCGCTGGTGGCTGATGTGTTGGCCGACATGGGTGGCGATAGCGACATAGAGCGATCAACAGAAGCCTCCTCTCTCTTGATGCCTGCCAATGCAGCAGCTAAGCCTGAAACAAAAGATAGTACAACAATTAGTCGGCTGTTCAAGTGCTCTTTAAAGGCAAGTTTGGCGGGCAGAAAAGGACGAGCGTAGCGGTTCTCAAGGATTCTCTGTGGAATGTGCCTCTCGCTACGAGCAGAAGCTCATAAGAGCAAAACTTTCACATGTGTGTTACATATGTGAGCGAAGCTCCATGCTCTCGGTTCTCTTCTGGCTGCTCTCTGGCTGTTCTCTCTAGCTTTTGTTTTGGTGGGTAACGAGTTAAGTGCCGGTTTCTGGCCAAACTTGTAAACAAAGCCTAATTGATCCAAATGTGAGCTTGTGTGTTAACAAGAATGTGTGTGTCTGTAAACATGGCGTCGCCCATTAGCCTAAAGACGTTTAGACGACGCTACTGTCGAACGAATTGGGTCTTGGCCCATTCTCTGACAAAATCGTTTAAGAACGAATATTTAAAGTCACAAAAACCAAGGGACGCCTAAGGGTTTTAAAACTAAGATTGCACACATTTTAAACAATACTTACTTCGCGTCTGTGCGTCTTGCAGCATTGATATGGCCATTGAAGCGTTCTGCTTTCTGTGTTTAATTCCTTCGTATGGCGTTCACCAGAGCAAATGCAATGTTGAGATTTGCTGATATATTCTTTGGCTTGATTTTCTTAGCAAATTTTCTCTCACTTTCTTGTAAGGATATGAATTATTTCGTTCACGCACTTTTGTACTTTGAGGTAGAGAGTTTCACTGATTTTTCCTTTATATAAAAGTTCACCGATTTTGCAAAATGAGGTAGTTGTAATTTGATTAGGTTTGTGTTATTCGCGTTTGTGTGTGCGGCACAACAAATTGTTGTTCCTCTCACTGACAGAGCCAAATCACGACTGATACAAATTCGCTGCGTGAGCTAACTATAAGTACGCTTTGCCGCGGCGAAAGAATCCCACTCACCCTCTCACGCACTCACATTACCACACAGCCACGCACTCAATTCGCTCTCCCGCTCACTCGCACACAGAACACGCATGCAGTGAGCAGGAGAAAGCATCAAGGCGACGGCGAAAAACGATCCCCAGACCCGAAGCAGGTAAACTGGAACTGGGCACTCCGTTGAGTTGAGATGAGCTGAGTTATTTTCATCGGTTCCTTTATTTTATTTTATTTTTTTCTTGTTTGTTACCTAAAAGTGCTGATTTTTCATATGCAAATTGGTGGGACAGAGACAGCAGCTGGTACATTTCAATGTCGAAGCCGTAGATGACTCTAGTTCCACAATCAGTGCCGTTTTTTTTACCAAAAACAAAAAATTATAGATGAGAAATATTCTAAGTTTGCGCACTACTAGGTTTTACGGCCTCTGCGTTTTTTGGTAGTCATAAAACATAAAAAATGAAAACTATGTGTTGCCCATGAAGAGGCCTTAAAAACTTATGACTACTTCCGCTGCTCCTGTGTTTTTAGAGCCTTCATAAAAAGTGCACTAGGAAGAGGCCGTGAGAGGGACCAGGATCAGATGCGAGCTCCTTTGATATAGGCTCGCGGCCAACGGACTCGCAAAAAACTCACTCGGATATCCCATGTCAATTTTTCCCTTCGGCGTGTGAGTTTTTTGGATAGCCACTCAACTGGCGAAGGGGATGAACGCCAAAGGAGAACTGGGCGAAAGGGAAAGGGCGAGAGCGAAAGAGCCAAAAGTCAGGAGAATTAGATGCCTTGGACGGGGTGGAAATTCAAGCGTGCGCCGTAAGAGTGAACAGGAAGTAAACAAAACGTCGGCTTGGCGAGACCCCAAAGCAGGAAAAAGGAACGAGTCCAAAAAAGGTATATGAGTGAGTTTTTTTCTGTTTCCCTTCAGCCTGTTGAGCGAAGTCACAAAAAAGTGGAAGTTCGGTTTAATGGGTAACTAATTATTGACACACGCCTAAAAACGAATCACCAATGCGGAACTAGTAAAAAACAGTCTCAGGTAGAAATAAAAATCAACAATCATAAAAAACAGTCGGTAGAGTTGGAAGATCGACTTATCTCAGCTTGCTTCAGCGTTTTCGGTGATATTTGCGGATTGACTTTTAAATGGTTTTATGTAGATTTTTATGGCAAGGACATGCTGTTCTGAACTTAGGTTGAAAATGGGTCTAGATCGGTATGCTGGTGTTTGTAGGTAGGACAAGGACGCGCAGGACTGGCTGAACTCACCGGGCGGTTAATGCGAACTACCGTGGATTTTCCGAAAGTGAAACCGAACAATAGCCGAAAGGGACGCGCATATCCTTGCTCTGCATAATGTTACGTAAAATTCGAATAGTTTTTGTCATCGAATGAGCATGCTTGACTTCAGCGAAAGATTTTAGCAAAAATAAAATTCGCAGAAGGCATTAAACAATATTTGAGAACCCAAAACTGACCCTATTGATAAGGATTTCTGGGGTTTCGGGCTGAACTGACCGGCTTGAGCATATTTTCGCTAATTCCCAGGTTTCGGATTAGTCAGAAAAAATTTCGGCTTGTTTGCTTGATAAGGAGGGAGTTCGACTTAGTATTGAAAAAGCAACTTAAGCTCAACTGATTTTATTCAGATCCGGGCACTATCTCCCATGGCTGTGCCGACAATCAGCAAACGAGACTATATTATCACAACGAGTGAAAGCAAAATATTCGAGATTTGGAATCGCAAATTGAACAGAAATCGTTCGAGAACGCCTTCCACACGTGCTACACAGTGTGCGTGTGTAAGTAGGGCAGTAGTGCGTAGAAAAGTGCGTATTGTCCGTTGATAAGGTCCAATCTTCGGAAACTAACCTAGGTTAACAAAGTGTACCAAATATTTATTAATTTGATAGTATTGTTCATATATTCTCCTAACGTTGTATATTAAAATACAATAGTTGCCTACGTCAGCTGCTAAGATTTCACTACTAGAACATATATATACGCTATACGCGCTTAGTTCATTCTAACCCTAACCCTCTGCTTTTCAAAAGAATATAACAAAAATATATATACTGCTGGAAACAAAAGCAAAGTTCAGTCTTTTTTAGGAAAAAAAGACAAATTTTGAGCAAATATATCGGATGAACACAAGGGCTGTCAACATAGAGACAATTGTTTTATTAAAAAAGGGGGAAAAGCAGAAATAAAATCGAAAGTGAAGGCTTACAACATCGAAGGCAACGCATGTGCATTAAAGCACCCCTACGATTGCAGCATAGGGGTTTTTTGTATTGTTTGGCTACCCATAAGTGTGCCCACAATTTTAAAGTAATTTGTAACACTCGATCGATTTTTTGCTGAGTTTTTTAAGGAGTCCAATTTCTTGATTTATAGTCAATCGTTGTGGTTGACAGTGGTTGAAACATCCACTAAATAGAGGAAGAAACCTATGTGGAATTCATTATTAAGTTTTATTACAAATTACATGGTTTATGTAGTAATCCGTGTACTTAAAGTCTGGACCGGGATTTAAATTGTTCTCGTACTTATCATTAACCATCCGCTAATCGTCTGCCTTAATCCACGGATAGAAAATGCGCAACCTTAAACTGACGTGGCCAAGGTTTCGACTCATTAAAATCCACTTTTTAATTCGATGGGAAATCCGTCGAACGAGTAACGCAGGAGAGAATGTGCGATTATTGCAAATCTAGCTGGATTAAGGACTAGCAAAATTTTATATGAGAATTAGCCATTTTTCGAATTTTCGTTACTTAAAAAACTTACTTTAAATCAACATTATTATTGTTGTAAAAACCTTTACCATCGAATTTCACCCTGATCCTGCCGCATCGCCTTCAGCAGCATCCCTAAGTCCAAATTATATCTCGTTTTTTACTGACATGGCGTGCATGCGGCACGCTTATAGAAAGGGATGGAATTTTTATATCAAATTAATAAGAGGGAACCCAAGGGGCTTCATTTCTTATCTTTATCGCATGCCAAACGTACGCCATTTCAAAAGCGGGTGCTGAGATCATTTTGAGGGCAAGGGTTAAGAAAGAGTAGAAGAATCAACATTTTCAATGAATTGGCTCTTCACGAGCATTTTTTCGTAATCCTGGTGATATAATCAGGAAGCCTTGGATCATAGGATTACCTAAGCTGGTCGCGGAAGAGTTCCTACACGGATTAAGATTAGGCTGCCACAGCGTTTGAAGACAGGATTATGGTCATTTCTAATCATGCATTTTGGCTCTGTATATAATATACTCATATTCCAGCCAGGCTTTGGTTACATTTAAGTTTCGTTCTAAATTATCAAACTCCATTCCTGGTATATTTTATGCATTTCTTAGCGAACGACAGTTGATAAACAATTTTCGCTAATTGTTAGAGAAAATAAAGGATAGGTACAAGAGCACTACATGTAAATAACACCCACGCAGAGGGGATTAGAAGGCTAATCCGCCTGGGCCAAATGACCAGAAAAATATGCCTTCCCAGACCCCGAACAATGACTATGAGTCGTTGCTTGGAACATATTTACTATTTTCGGTGGGCAGTTCCTCAACTAATTAAATTTGTAAGCAGGAAAGTCAGGGTAGAGGGTACATTCTATATGGAAGAGTACCGCATGTAGTTACATAGTTGGCTGGACCTCGATCCATGATTTATATAGTAACCTTCATTCAGAAGCTGCGGTGCATCGCCCCCGAGCGGGTCAGTTAAAAAACTCTAAACATCCATAAAATATCAGGTAACCGAACTCATAATAAAAAAAAGCATTAAAAAACGGAAGTGCCAGTAAAAAAAGTCAACCACTTGCATTCGTAAAAAAGTCAAGAATAGCATAAAAGGAGCGGGAAAGAGTGGGATGGCTGATTGAACTGCCATCGCCACCCAATGTGCGGCGAATTCATTTACGACACATGCAAATGATCAAAAACGCCGGACGGCACGGCCTTGTTTATGACGCAAGGATCCTACGACCTATGACGTTCTTAAGCCGGATTTAGTTCAGTTTTGCATATTTTTTGCATTGTTTTTCTTTTGCCCATTTTTTCTTTTTAAGCGAAATTTGACTTCTTAATTGCCGGCTAGCTCAAGGCTGGCAATCGCTCTACCTGTGACTCGCAGCCAGTCTCGGGCTCAACGGGCATAGAAGGAACCCACGCTTACAGGTAGCTCTGCTCCCTAGCTCTGCCGTCTGCCCTTAGTATATTTAGGAATTCCATAATTATGATCCTCATTGGGCCCAGAGGCCTGCGTTCTTGCGAATTAAAGAATACGAAAGAAAAAACAAAGCAGGCCGAGTCGCGAAAAAAATCGCGACGCGCTCTAAGCCGGAGATTAGCAAAGGGATTTAGAGGAAAATCCGTCAATATTACGCCCCTTTTGCAGGGGATCAAGCTTAATCGCCATGCTTAAGACTGGCTTATTTGTTTGAAAAAATTTAATCCGTTTCTGAAGGTAGACGTTACGTGTTTTTTCTATACCAGTCCAGATCCCAGCTGCTGGAAAGAGGTAAAACTCTGTAGTCGAAAAAATAAATTGAAGCAAATTTCTTTTTATTAGCATGCGTGCAGAAAAAGTTGAATCCCCGGATTAAGTTGAACCAGTTGGCGTATTCAGAAGACCTACGCAGGTAACTCACTTACTTCGATCCCGGAAAATGTTGCTTAGCTACTGATCCAGTGATCAGGCTGGGATTATAGTTAGCATAAGGAGCCCGATTAGACTTAATCTTCGATGCGGGGCAGGAAATTGTAGGATTGTGGTGCAATAAGTAAACCACATTTCCGCAGATCACGATTAATCTGAGGATTAAAACTGCGCCACGGGGAATTTCTTGTACGCTGGACCAAAGAATTTGAATGAAGGTAAACCATTGAAAACAATTGATTCAGCCAAATAAGTATATACCATACTGTTATATTTAACATACATTAAATCCAATTATTAGGTAAAATAGGAAGCTAAGGTGAAGAAAAAATGCAGTAAAATCTGTTAATAGTTGACTAGGTGCTTAGATCTAGATCGATTTGTGAGTCGACGGCATCCTCATCCATTGAATCATTTTATGAAATTGTTAAAATGTTTCTATCCGTTTTCTGAAATATTTTGGTCTTTATTTTCACAAAAAAAAATATTGAGAAATAAAGGCTGCTTACCCTTACTCATCAAATCGTTAGGCTATTGACCAGTTAGTTTATTGTCCAAAATTTCAACTTCCTGTGAGATTACTTAACGAAGCGAAGGCAGCGGCAATTATTGAATACCTATTGTTAGAATTGAAATATTTTTATGAAGTTGTTTTATTCTTCGTCCTGACAGTTATTTCCGACTTACTTTTAACAAGTGAGTTTTTTTTTCAGCTGTCCTTACTATATATTATATTTATATTTTGAGTATTAAAGGGGTATTAAAGATATGTTCTGATGCATCTTCAACATTTTACTGTTTTATCCGGCAACAGCAAATGCAAATCACTCCCAGATGTATAATTGGTGATTGAGTTTCGTGGCTTTTCGTCCCAGGCGTGGCTTTCCTTATCATTTCAATAGCGTTGCCCGCTGGGTCCATCACGCAACTTTCTGCTTATGAGCACTTGGTTTTCTTATCAAGGTTTGTCCCGCGATGCTGAGCTAAATTATATTAGACAAATATACCTATAAAAAAACCTTTAGAAAAAAGTAAGCATAAATTTGCGAGTTGAAACGCAGCGTCAAGATCAAGGATTTTGCTATGCTTATCAGTAGGTCGTACAATGCACCCGGAGCGCATTTTAGTCAACCAGTTTGTTATCAGCATCAAAGCTATTTATTTTTTCAAAGAACTCGCCTTCCTTTCGGTTTCAAAGAGTGGGGGAATCGTAGAATCAGTAGAAACGCTTGGCAACAATGTGCCAGGGATTGTCACGTAGGCAGTGAGGTGAACAATTAACATACGACCCAATCATCTTCCTTTTTATTCTCTTGCAAGGGTATTCTAATTTTAATCAGAAACTTGTAACGCTTTCAAGGAGCCATTTCCGACCCTACAAATCATATATATTCTTGATCAGCATCAACAACCGAATCGACCTAGCCATCTCAGGCAAATAAAAAAAATTTTTACATTTTTCAAAATTTAATAGGGGGGTAAAATTATTTAAAATGGTCAAAAATTAATTTTTTTAATTAATTTTTTTATTTATTAAAAAATAACTAATATAAGACATATTTCCGAAATAAAAGTAATGTTTTTTTGACCACGTTATAAGTTTTTTAAAGCTTGATTTGACGAAAAAATTGTCATATATAAATATCGATTCAAGGAACACAAATTTTTTCAGCTTAGTTATGGTCAATTCTCGATTTGATCCTAGAATTAAATTGCGAACAGTAAGGGTATATAAACTTAGGCTTCCCAAAATTAGTTTCCCTTTGTGTTTGAGATAAAAGGAAAGCAATACCCCTAATACTAAGGAATCCCTAAGCCTTGTTTTTTTTTTTTTAAATTTTAATATAAGCTGGTATGTTTATTTTTTCTTATATGTATACATCTATGAATAATATGACAAGAAGAGGTTAATTCATAATTTGTTTTAAATTAATGCAGAATTCATTAGAATATGTTGATTTCACTCCAAGAACGCAACTTTTTAATCTAGCAAGATAAGGTCCAGGTTTCAGTCATGGCCGTTCATGGCAAAAAACAGCGCCAAAATTGGAAAGGTGCAATAAAGATGTTGACATGATGTCACTCACATGTCCCCAAGTCAATCCAATTAAACAAAACCCCACAGTAGAAACCGCAAAAAGTTGAGGCGTGACAGGATAATCAGGCGGCGATTGTTTGGCAATTAGACTGAGGCGAAGTCGTAGAAAAGTCAGCTAACAAAAAAAGAACTCAAGACAGGCATTAAAACTACAAAAAGTATACAAGTATCGCATTTCACACGGCTGAGCAGCTTTTTAAGTCGAAACTTGAGGGGTGGCTGGTCGGGTCCTTTGTTTATTAGTGGTTGGCTGTCAGCAGTCCTGTTTCTACTCTTGTCACTTTTTTCGTAAAAATTTGCAAAAATGAAGCTGTAAATTGCACTGATTTTCCGTTGACAGCTGGACGACAATTGATATGACGAGGGGCTCGAATTAGGGCCACACGCATATAGCCGGTCTGCAAAACGCAAGTATTTGTAAGCATAGGTTGTCAACAAGCGCGCCAAATGGCAATTTTGAACAGCCAATCCTTTTTAGGCTCAAGTGGGAAACGATTAATCAACTGTAATGCCACCTACAACAAATGAAGGTAGTGCCGGTGAATCATTAAATCAAACTGCATGATTTATGAATGGCGAGGGAAGCAGCTCCTTTTCTGTCCCTGCCCCTGAAGAATTATTGTGTATGTCGCTGGCTCCGATGTTCTTTTTTTCTTGTCACTGGCATTTTAGCTTTGTTTAGATCTAAAATCGGGCTACACCATTAAAAATTTAACAACGACTCTCAGCCAGTTGGCTAACTTCTATTCCAGCAGATTCATTAATCATAATACAGGCATTGCCCACTTCAATAGACTTTTTACTTCAGATTATTTGACGTTATTCAACAAAAGACAAAATTCAAGACTACAGTTGTGGAATTTTCAATGCCCGGTGAAGTTGTTAGCTACTCCTGTGGCTCTCTTAAAAATCCTCGTCATGCGGTATCATATTAGTTAGTCAACTTTACAAAGAAAGGAGAACTGCAAAAGATCTTCTTCTATCTTTAGCGTGTTGGCACAATTGATTGAGAGAAGCAGATGTTTTAATTCATAAAAAAACACAGTTTACTGGCATATTGGTTAACAAAGTATTTTTACACAACTTTAAGAATTGAAAGCCAAAGATGCAGGGACAAGCCTTCCGGATATTTTTAGTTTTATATAGAGCTTACTGAAATGCCTGCGGAGTCGACCGAAAAACCTGTCAAACCGGCGCCTAGGCAACTGATGTGTTGGTCGGTATGAACTATCAGCACATATCCGACCGCGAGCAAGGATTTTTGGATTCATCTTTGCAAAGGGGACCGGTGCTTCTCCGTGCGGCGTTGTTAAGTATTTCACCATAGAGAGTTAACACGTTTCGACCTATTGTCCAGACAACCGATTGAGATGTCACCTTGAAGTATTAACATAAATCATCGATTCGTTGCGAGATTCTTACGTGATATTTCAGCAAATTAACAGACATTCAACCCAATAAGATTATCCTTTCTTTCTGTTTCTTTGATCTACCGCCCTATACATATAAGAGCGTGTGGGTTTTGTAAGTGTATCGAAAAACTTGTCCCTCTTGAGTGACACGCTGCTGGAATTTGGCATCAAACTCTTAATGCCGTCCTATATGTGCCTGCCATCCTTTTGGTTAAGGAATATGCACGTACTCTTTTCAGTTCAATTTGGGTTGAGCATAGTATGCAAAAATTAGGTTTGTGGTACGTAGAAACCATGATACTTGCATAACGGTTAAGAAAGTCAATTTTGAAAATGGAATTTACAAGAGCTCAGAGAACGGCACCCTTTACAGATAATTTTTTAAGGAAAAACAAATTTCAAGCCACGATAATCAGCAGCGTGTTTTTTACAAGAGTGATTGAGGGAAAATGACTGGACTCCGATGCGACTCGAGGGAACAATTCGAATATGATAACCCAAAGTCAGTCTGGTCAGTGATTGTCGGAGAAAGCAAATGCATTTCCGGCTATGTTTACTCAATTGCAATTTCAATCGACTGTCACCGACTAAGCGACTGATAAGAGTGAGAAATTTCCACGACTGGAGCGGGGAGTGTGGAGCCACAATGTATTTTTAAAATATTGTTTTGAATAGGCAAATTAAAATGTTGCTGAACTTGGCCTCTTTGTGTGTGGATGATGACAAGCCACGTCTTATCTATTTTAGAGGCGCTCCAAAAGTGACTGGACATTTGGTTAGGTAAAATGCTTATTTACGTTGTGGCGTCAGTCAAAAGGGGACTAATGAACTTGACCCAGCAAGGTAATAGAACTTTCAGTACCAACCTTAATGGGGGACGATAACCCCTGAACCCGAAAATAGATTATTTTTCCTTTTGGCTCATTAGTTCATGACCAAGGCAAGTCCTCTGCAATTTTGCCACTAGAAAATTCCAGTGGTCTAGAAAGAAATGAAAATAAAATACAATACTGACCCTAATCAGAGATGCCCAAGAAACCCACGCAAGATATGTGCAATCTTGCGCAAAAGGATAACAAATTTTAAGCATATGGGAAGGCAGGATATCGTTGGCTATCCTTCTGACCAGGGTGCCGTCCCGTTGATGAGAAACGCAGACGAAGAATGTGCGCATTGAGGCGAGCATGCAAAATGTAAGGCCGGCCTGTCCTCTTCGGCTAGGAAAACAAGTTCATGCGGTACAAAACACATATGCCTCGTTGAATTTTATTTTTCCACTTCTTGTTTGTTAAGCGAAGGTCCTCGTCCTTATCCCTCGAAGAGAAACCCGACACTTGGGTAACTAGGACATAAAACACAAATAAATCAGAGAGGCGCTCGATAAAAGTAAAAACCATTTCCGGTATCAGCGTGTAGTCCAGGCAACTTTCGATTTCGATTGTACATCGAAGGCAGGGAGATTTTCTATAATTTCCACGTCAAATCGAGAACAATAACAAGGAAAGCCCCGCCCCTGGAACATTCAAATTTCATTTCCGCGTAGGCAGGTCTTTGGGTAACGATTAAACGATCGAATTTGTTGACTGAAAGTAAAATCGGAATTTCCGGCCAGGTATTGTGTGGTTTCGTAATGATCGCTTATCATATTGCAAAAAAAAAAGTAAAAGTAGGCTTTACTTGGGAGTAGTTTGCGGTTTGATGCCTTGACATTCCGGTTTTTGTGGTAACAATTTAGAAAGAAAGCCCGCATAGTTCCCTTAAAATTAAAGTAGCATTACCATTGTGACAATTTATTTAGTTCATAGAGGCCCCTTCTATCCCACCCCTAATGACTGGACAATTTAACAGAGTCTAACTAAATATTTCCGCTCGTCGTTATTCAATTTTTCGTATACAAATTGCCCTTTGCAATATTCGAAAATACCCAATTTTACAAAGCCTAAAATCGATTTAAATATATCAAATAGATGCAGGCGTAACAATTCATTGAGGAGGCAAACATACTAAAAACTGTCGTTTATACACATTGAATAATTCCGCAGCCACAAGTGCTAAATTTAAAGGAAAATGGGGTGTAAATTGTTTACTTAAGATACATTTTAGATTTTGATCCATTTAAGAGTTTAAAGAAAGTTAAAATGTGTAACACAAGAAGCAATTTACCGTCAACTCTAGTGTGAACCTTTTTTCCAGTTCCTGGAAAAGATGTTAATCTCAATGGACTGCGTATCCCACGCCTATAGAACCATTTAATCACGATAAAAGTAATTCGATCAATACTGAAATCATTCCGCATTTGGAAAGCCTTTTTCGAATAGAGATTTTTATGATTCTGTGTACCTGTGTCTAAAGTAAAAATAAAAAGTATCAGGTGACTTGGTGTACCCATAAAAAAGGAAGGAATCTGCCACCGATGCTATCTAGTGGTTTTTAGTCACTAGATTCTACCAATGTTAATTGTAGAGATACATATAGATATGTATCCTTATATATAGTCACTACCTTAGCTCAATGTTAAAGTCCGTCTCCCGTATTTATAAGGCATAAAACTAATACGAAGAGGTTTTATTTTGAGCTCTAGACGTTCCCCTACCGTTAAAGGTAATCCTTTGTTCGGACTTCGGCTCGCCTTCAACTCCGTCTCGTCGTTTTTCTATTCCTTTTGTCTGCTCTCCACATTGTCCAGTAAAAAAGGTTTGAGAGTACAGTCGAAATTTCGCAACATGTTTCACATTATAAATGATGAGCCGCCTCGGTAAGAGGTCTTTAATTTGTGCTGTATTGCAGAATAGGGATCATATTGAGCATCTCATAAGGGATTTGGAAAACATGTCGGAATATTTCACCACAGGATATCGCTTAGAGTACACATGGCCTTGTATAATTGCGCTTGACCGGCGGAGTTCTTCTTTAAAATTAGTTCAGTTGGTCAAGCGTGAAGCGATGATTAATTAAGGTGGAATTCGATCATATGTATGAATAACCTACTGTCCTTTTTAGTATGCAGCGTAATGCAGAGGGAATCTAGGAGTGCGTTAAAGGATTTCTTTAGCAATGTGCTACAATCACTTTCCCATGACATGCATCCTTGCATCATGGCATCCTTTTTACATGTGTGGGAAACGAACACTTTCCTTTGCTGCCTGCAACACGCTGCTCGTCTCGCATTACACATTGTACATCCTGTGGCAACCTGCAAAGGATTGACACACAGCAGACAAGTGTCATTGTAGTAAATACTGTGTATGTCGTCTTGTAGCAGTGGGAAGAATAGATTCAGAAGGAAACACAATATTATACACCAACTAGAAATAGTAGCGGAAATAAAATCCAAGAAATAAAACCTAGTTGAGTGCTAAAAGGGATATTAGAGCCTAAGTGTCCTCGAATCGTAAAATGGCCGCTTAAGCCAAAAAAGCAATCCCATTGTACAAGACTCGATTCTACGTCGGAATTTGTGTACTCTTCTGCGGAGATCTAAGGATAATTCATTGCCAGTATAGAACTGTTTTTAATATTTGTTACCGCCACCGTCTTCAGCTGAGCACATTGGTTTCATTTGAAAAAAAAATTGAACTAGAATTTCTACCGGAAACTTATTCAAAAAATATATGTGCCCCAATATACGGCACCCAAACGCGAATGCAATTATTTGCAGACATAACAGAGCAATGATGCTGTCCTTCAATTTTTTTCGCTTACACGGGCAATAAGTTGCGTTCGTCCTGTGAAGCTACTACCCCACCTCCCAGGCCTCTGCTCCTCGTGCTTTTATGGCGTAGCATTGACACATCGGTGTGTTTTGGTGCAAATTAGCTGCCACCCTGCTATAAGTGGCGGTCAAGTCCAGTTTCTTAGCTTCCTGGGTTATTTTTTGCGCCGTTGAATGTTTTACGCATCTTGGGCGACATTAAGCGCACCATTATGTGGGCATATAGGATTTCTTTGAAATGGGTGGTTTGTTTTTCTTTATGGATTAGATGTGTAAGTCAGGGTACTTTTCTTGTGGCGATATCGGTTTTGCGGCGTGTTTAGAAAGGAATAATATAATTTAAGTGAGTTTGCTTGTGAGCAAGGTTTATTGTCTTCCTTATGTCAATTTCATTCTGGTTTTAAGTTGGACAATGTGTTCCCCTCGGTGATTAGAAATAATTCATGTGCCTTTATTTAATCGTAAGAGCGCTATTTTTGTCGGCAGTTCATTTTCTCATTCGGGTCTCCCCTCTGTTTAAATCAAATTCGTATCCGACAAGCGTGCTCAGCGCCTGCTGCATTTAAAATGTTAAAAAGTTCAAATATTTCCTAAAGAAACCCCAAGCAAATGTCTCATTTCCTGCAACAATTGTCTCCATGTGCTCACCACTTGGGGAAACGAATAATATTTTTTCTCGGTTGAGCGTAGGGGAGGAGCCAAGAGACGTAAAGAACTCTTCTTGCATAGGACAAAGCATATGCATACTCTCAGCCCTGCACATGGTCACCTTTGCATGACCTTCAGAGCGTGCTGGGGAAATAGGTATAAGGGGGGCATTAGGAATTTTTAGAAACATGTATTATCTTTTCGGTTAGCGAGTTTATGAATCAAGGGGAACAGCAATATTTTCTTAATTTTCTTTGCGTCCGTTCGAAAGCCAATTAAATACACTGTCCCTGGTATTTGTAGAATAGGTGAAATTCGGATTGCAGACCACAAACGGCTCATGCATTATGAAAGATAATCTTTTTGAGGCCGGACAACAAACAAAACCTAAACACCTGAACTGAGGAACACCTGTGCGAATGTTCAACAAAACGCAAAGGATGCGCAGAAATTGCATGAATCCAGAAACACGTAGAGCAAATACCAAGACGGAGAATTTGAGACCACTTAACTCAAACAAAAACCACAAGGATGCTGCCGAATTTATGAAACTGAGCTGAACAGCTCTATGAAGTGCATCCGTTTGCATTTTCACTTTCACAATGAAAACCAAAACCACAGCGAAAAAATAAACATGCTTGTGTATGTATGCACAGGATATGCTATTATAATGTCCTTGCCCTAGTGTCCTAGATTGAAATGAAAAACAATAAACCGGACACTGCGATCGTATTGCCAATGCAGATTGCTTATAGATAACTTAAATCGAAAACTGAACTTACAAACTACATACATTTGTACACTAGTAGACAACTTAGTATAGTAAATTCTTGTAACAAACAAATACCTTCATAAATTTTACACTTTTGTACGGCCGCCGCAACAGGACGTGACAGTTTCTAAGTCTTTAGTTCTTTGTTAAGATTCTTCTGTGTAACCATGGGAATTTTATACCCTTTTCTAGTTTCGGCAAGTGTCTGGAATCTATTATTCTTTCCCTTTTCAAATCCTCATTGTGTTAGGCTCCGTCACCTCGTCCCCAAGATAAAGGACAATTGCGGGCATTGTTTTCTTTTAACCTTTTACTTCATCAGAGTTGTGTTGTATACATGTGTGTAGGTTACAAGCCGCAAAGTCGAGGGACTTTAATCGAAAGGATTCTGACTTAAGTCCTTGCGCAAATTTTGTGATGGTATTGGTCAAATTGATTGTAAGATCTAGGAATTCTCTCCTACAGGTGTAAATGTATGTGTTACCCCATTGAAGTATTGAGACTTCTCTGAACTAAGCTTTGAATATCATACAAATACGCTGCGCCTTCCGTATTTTTATGTTTTCCCATTCAATAACGTGACCCCGTGCGAAAGGCATTCCACCTAGTTGGTGGCGGCAGCGGAAGACCTACACGTGCTCCATTGCTGTGCGCCCACCCATAACAAACAAAAATGGCCGCCAAAACAGAGACGGAAAACAACACGCATGTGCTCCAATTTAACACTTTCGCTCTCTTTCGCCCGCACGTGTCGCCCAATTTAACCCTTTTAATGCCGTCTCCGTCTGCTCAGCGTCTGTCGGCCATTGACTTGCGCTCTTTCATATGTGAAGCTCCATCTTGCTCTTTTCGTCTCTCCCCAATGCGTCTGCCATAACATATCGGTTCTCTCTTTACTCGTCACCATCGCACTGTGACGCTCTTCGCCGCAACCTTTTCGCTCAGTGAAAAGGGGAAGCAAGAATTTGAACGCTTTCTTCTACCCCTTCACTGAGAGCTCATGTGTTTGAGTGAGTTTTTTTTACGCGGTCTCTACTTCTCTCTTTCTCCGCGTTCTATACCTATGTATATGCATGTGTGTTTGTATTTACTATTGAAAGCGAAAGGATTTTGTACATTAAAAGGGTGAATGGGAACATTTGGGGTTGCTTATTCTTATCGATTTCTGAGTTCTCGCGCCAGTATATTAGTGCGGCGAATACACACATACACACACTCGTGCACGACCCTTTCATTGCCATTCGCTGTTTCCCTCTTAACTCTTTATTTAGCGTTCGTGCATTATTTTTATTTCGACAGCGTGAGTGTGACTTTGCATCTGTGTGTATTGCGATATATTGTCGGATGAGTCAGCCAAGTAGGCGGAGTTTGATCAATAATATTTACGAAATGGCGTCAACTCTTTGAATTTCCGGTTTTTAAATATATGATTAGCGCCATAAACTTGTAATATACCATTACAGATTGCTATATTTTTACGTCGGCCAGAATTAACTTATTCATGAGAACTACCATAATTAAAAGTTTACCACTTTTGAACAAAACCTACAAATTCTTTTAATAAGATTTATTATAATACAAGTCGAATGTTTTTTTATATATGGTACATTAATTTTTATTTAATAAATAAATAAAATCAAATATTTATTAAATAAAAAACGTAGGTATAAATAGGTTTTTTATTTATTAATGTACCTTAATTTTCTTGGAGAGGACTTTGAGGATTCCCTGTAACCCCTTAAGGTCTACAAAACGTTTAATACACAATTAAAAAAAAAAAGTTCAAATGTTGGGTTACTATATGGAGTTGAAATTATTAAACCAGTTTTAACCATTCTACGCTAATAGGGCCTTTTTCTTTCTTAAATTGTAAGTTTTGGGAGAGCATTTTGATGAATTGCCTGCTAATGAAGGCCAAGCGCTTTAACCAATATATAAAAGTCCATATAAGGCGTGAAACGGATGTTTCTTCGGTTGTGCCGAGAGAGGTGTAGTGGAGAACTAAATTTGAATGATGTCAAACTAAAATTAGAGTAGCCCTTAATATAGTGATTTCGGATATATATGTACATGTATATAGGGTAACATAAGAAGTATACAAGAGATCTGGCTGCCGCTAGTTCATCCACCTTATGCATTCTTATCCTTGGTCTACACATAACGTGTTCATTAATAACTAATATCCCGAAGCCACAATAACATTAGCTCTGTGAAGAGACGGCCCATTGTTGTTTTGCTTTTGGTTTTCAATTACATATGGGGCATGTAGCTTAAATGCCATGTGTGTGTGTTCGTCCGAGTCTATAGATCCATCGATGAAAGTTTGAAAGTAACACCAACAAGAAAGGAAACTAACTTCGGAAGGTCGAAGTTGATATTCCCTTGCACTTCGCAATTGAATAATAGGATCGAATGGGAAATCTATCAAACCGAGCTTAAAATATATGCTCGATATTTTATATGACAATTTTGTATTAAATCAAAGTGTTTGAAGCATGTTTTAAATGCGTACAACTTTCCAATGTTAGTTTTTGATGGTTTAGAATATCTGAACACTCTTTAAATTTAATTTAAAATAATATTTTTAACAATTGGCAACAAACTATTTTTCTGTTCTACATGCCTAGAAAAATTCGCCTGTTGATGCTGATCAAGAGTATATACGATGTATAAGGTCGGTAGTGACTCCTTCACAGACTTACAGGCTTCTGACTAAAATTATAATAACCTGCAAGGGTATACAAATTGTCAGGCCAGGACTGCGTAATTAATGAGTAGCGAATACCCCCGAGAAAATAAGAAACTTTGTCAAGACATACACTTCACAAAAGAGGGGTATATTTATTATGAAAGTACACATAGGCTTAATTTACTGTGATTCGGTTATTTCCCTCTGTGCAGTAAAGTTTTTGTTTGTACAATCGGTCAAACTACTCGAACTTGGCTTGTGGCAGCCTACAAGCAAATGATTTTAGCTACATCCTCCTTGCCCCTCATATTTCCTATCCACCTTTATTCCGTTTTAGTTTTCCAGGGTTATCTTTAATTTCATCTTATAAAGATGTAGGACTTGTAGCCAAAAGCCTTCCCACGCAGCTTTTCAATGTATATACATATAGTTTTTTTAAATTACTTGATTGAAAATAAGAGCAATAAATAAAGTAATTAGAATCGGGTTCTCTGGGAATCGTCTCCAATCGGCCCCTCCAATTGAAAGTGATGTGCTGATGACCACATTTGCGTGCTAAGGCTGTTCATTAAAATGAGGCTTGCATGATGTGATTAATGGCAAACACAATTCCCACCGCCATACGACTTTAAATGCCTGAAATCCAATCCAATTCGACTACAGGAAGCGACAACGAATCATCCGAAATAAGCAATCCGTTGCGACCGCAGCGCTTCTTAAATCGGCCTCATTCATACGTTTATCGTGGTATATTCAAAGCAAATCTTGTTTAATTCGTATACAAAAGACTCATTTATAGAAAAGAATATATATATTTTTGGCATCCATCTATACAACGGATTGAGATGGTCAAACTTTTGTACTAAGTTTAAGTGGATAGCTAATAAAAACGGGCGACTGTGTGATGATTAAGTCCCCGATGTGGGTGTCGCTTTGTAGGTGGATCTGTTTCAAAACTTTGCCGGAAAGCATTATTTTGAATTGCCAGACGGGTGTAATGACTGGAGTTCTTATAATGCCCGGAACTACTTCTTGTCGTATTTGTTCTGAGCATTTAACGAACATCATCAAGCTGTTATAAAAGGTTTGAAGTTATATTCCCATGATCGAGGGTGGACAGCACACCACACTCCGAAACGATATGGTCCATTGAAACTAACGATCGGCACATGCAACTAGTTAGCATTGTCTGGGTAAAGCTATAGGGACTGAGGAAAAATATATTGATATTAATGTGCGATCAAACATAGTTAGATTCCCAATTTATGACCAGTTAATTGGTCCTCCAAGAAACAGGAAGTCCGATCAATGTCTTAATTTATGTTAAGAGGTAGCCCAAGGCTCACCAATTAGTTTTAGTTTTTCGATTGAAATGCTCGCCCATTTAGTACGGAGAACGCCTACAAGAAAACCAGACGAAGCCAATTAATAGAGTCGCAAAACAAATTAACCCCAAGAAATCAACACGAAAGTTCTCGCCGCAAGACTGACACACGTCAGAGCGTCAAGACGATAAACGCCATATGGCATAGTTCTAGCCCCGGCGGTTCCTCAAATGTATAAAAGTATACCAAGCAAAAAAGTCAAATCCGATACAGCGCACATGCCGAGATTTCTGGATGAGAGACGCGTGCTCCAGTGACCCTTTTATAAAGCAAGATGCATAGGAAGCATAGGCAAACTATATTGAAGTGGGGAACACAAACTGACGATGATCACTAAATTAGGGGTTAAACGAAGATGAGTACGAAGAAAAAAAACATATGAACAAAAAACGGAAGGCGAGAGAGTCAAGAAAGGGGTGCCTTGGATAGGGAACAAAGCCAAGGGACACGATCTCTAAATACTTGATAATGAGCTCACATTTTATTTCCCCCTTCGTTATCCCGAAACAATCTTGGGAGTCTCCCTCGGAGTTCAGAATTGAATTATCTTTCGAGGGTGCCCTGTGGCATTTTAATGTGCCTAATATGTCACCCTTTCCTGCTGTCGAAAGAGTTCACATGAGGACCGCCCAATTGTCAGTTGCGAGGTGATCCTCGAGTGACTTCCTCGTTTATTCAAGTCGCTCAAATGTCAAATTAATCATTTACTGTCTGGTGTTTGTGTTGGAAGTTGAATGTGACAGGTAGTTGATTTAGCGTTTTAGATTCCAATCGCAGGAAACGTTCGCGTTAGTGGCGATCACGATATTGATTATGGTAAGGTAACCGATTGGGATTTGCACCCTTATAATTTTAGTCAGAAGCTTGTAACGCTATGAAGGAGTCATTTCCGACCCTATAAACTATATACATTCTTGATCAGCATCAACAGGCGAATCTTTCTGGTCATATTTAAAAGAAAAGAAATTTGTAAAAAAAAATTTCAAAATTGTATTAGGGGTTACATCGCTAAAATTGTCAAAAATGTTTAATATTTTTACATTTTAAATAAAGTATGCAGATTTATTATCCTAACAAAATCTTGCCTAGGACAGCTTTCCGAATTAAAATTAATGCTTTTTTGGATAAGTTATGAGCTTTTTAAACTTTGATTTGTTGATCAAATTGTCATTTACAAATATAATTAATATCAACTAGAGAACTGTTTTATAGTTTTAGTCAGAAGCTTGTAACGCTATGAAGTAGTCATTTCCGACCCTATAAACTATGTACATTCTTGATCAGCATCAACAGGCGAATCTTTCTGGGCATATTTAAAAGAAAATAAATTTGTAAAAAAAATTTCAAATTTTATTAGGGGTTAAAATTGTCAAATATTGTAAATATTTTTAAATTTTAAGTAAAGTATGCAGATTTATTAGCCTAACAAAAACTTGCATAGTGCATATTTTCGAATTAAAATTAATGCGTTTTTCGCTGAGTTACGAGTTTTTTAAACTTTAATTTGTATACAAATTATGTATTTTCTCATACAAACATACATATGTGACTCTTAAAGATAATTTAGTATTTTCCAAGAAACAATAGCAAGCAAACATTAACTTAACGCCGTTTCCCGGAAAATGCTTAAAACTCCATTTACGTAAACCCCACCTGATGATGGCTTATCAAATGGCTTCACCTGTATAAGGCACACACTAGCATCCTGTAATGGCGAGCTAGCCAAATGGTGGAACGGCTGCAGAGCCGGAACTTATCCTTAATTGAACCACAGCTCTTATCGAAAATTACACAACATACACTCAGGCAAATACGAAACGAGCGAAGATCGTCCTAAACAAATCGCTCTCGGGCTTTAATTTTTATCAACCGCAGCATTGTGTTTTGGTGCAATTAGAACAAACATCCTTTTCTGGTGAGCGGCGCGCGACGAACGTTATCCTTCTGTAAATATTGACGTCTTCGCGTGCTCAAGTGCTCATTGGGAATCCTTTCGCTGCGATACATTCTTTTTTGTGGGTTCGCCGACTGTCGCGTTGCTTTCATCTAGTTTCTGGGTTGCGATTTGTGTGTTAACCAATACCAGAGTCTCAGTTTGTAGATCGCGGTACCCGACAAATATTGACCGGCTCTAATTATTCTTTGTTCTTTAAAATCATTTGACCGCATTTCTCATTGCCTGTGGTATATTTTTACCGCCGTGTCAAATAACAAAATTCGTTTTTAGGCACTTGTAACTTTTTTCATTTTCAAAATTTCAGAATCTATTTCTATATCCTTATTGCATACATAACGTAAATTTTTACAATATTATAAAACGTACTGATGTTTCCATTTCGAAAGTAAGGCTCAATATATCAGACAAAAACTTATGAAATTCTTATAATAAAGATATAACCCATGTTTAAAATTCCAGCGAAATACAATAGCCAAAATTGAAGCTGGTTGCTAGACATCTGTTGTTTATTTTCGAAAAAAGAAATTTGTTCCTCGAGAAGGGAAGAATAGACAGTTAGCAAGTGTTGCGATCCTAGATTGTAAGGCGGGTCGAATTCTAACTGGTGGCACACGGTGCTAAAGAAACCACAAGGAAGGGTCAAATTAGTGGAACATATGCTTGAGTGTCTGCGCTGAAAGTGAAGGTGACTAGTGTGATGTTGAAATTGAAGCATTGAAATAAAGGGTCTTGGCAAAGGTTAAAGATACCTCTTGGGGAGAGTGCTGTCGCTTACTTTCATTTTCCGGCACGGCAGCCACTTTCTTCAATGATTAGTGTGGCACATCTAATTGATGACATGTGGACCTTTTGAGGGTTCCTAGATCTTCTTAAGGGGTAGTTTCTTTAAATGCATCATTTTATTGGAAAAATGCTTATATAGTTGGTTTCGAATAAGAAACGTCATCAACATATCTTTGGCAGCTGCAACAATCAAGACGCGGAATGTACGCTAAAGGATTTGCTCCGTCGCCTGAGATGCTACGGCCACACATCATAAACAGCGCATCCCAATCCGAATTCCCAGCCAAATCTCAATCTCGATTCCAATCGCCGCGTCATCAAATCAAGCACCAAAGGTTCATGCAGCAAGTAAAAGTAGTAAAAGGTTGTAGGATAGAAAGGAAATTGGTGTGTTGGCAAATTGTGATGGCATTATTTGGTGTACCATGTTCCATCCCGTAATCATTGCTGGCATTCACTGTCCAACCCTTAAATCACAGTGAACGCAATTTTCTTAATAATCCTCAAGACAATATCGAAAGGCCATAACAATATCCTTTTCATGATTATCGGTTTTCTTGTTTGACAGTAAGTTTTTCGGGCCTTTATACATTTCACGAAAAGCTTCCAATCACAAAGGACCGGCTTGTCGCTTGTATGTATGTCCATTTTATTTTGACGCAACAGTAACGTAGATGTTTATTGGTTGGGTTGGACCTTGAATTCTCTGTTCCTTCATGGCCGCCAAAGGTTATGCGAAAAGGTTATTTCTTTTTGAGTCCGGAACTTTATGCAATGTATTATTTTGTGGTCAAAAAAGTCACAAAAGCCCTAAAGTTATCAAAACAAAAAGAAATTATTGCCTGTATTCCGTCTCAAAAAATGTTCCCAATATTTCTCTTGGATTTTACACAATTCATTATTTTTCTTCTATACGAGTCATTTAAAATTCTTTTCATGCCCAAACGTGCCGAAGTAGCCAGCAGTAAAGAAAACGGAAAAATAAGTAGAAACTCAAGAAAAATATTATAGGTATTAAAATTTTAATGCAAATTGTTATTTTATGCAAGAATTTGCGCTCAAATGGCCCTTGTCCTTACCAAATCCTTTGGAAAAGGACTGCCTAAAGGATTTCCATGGTCAAACATAAGGCGAAGAAAAATGTTTTTGTGTGCTACTTTTTGCTTTTTCTTTATATTATGCAGAGCAGTCGACCTTTAGCTTGGTAAAGACCTAGATGTGCACGTGTGGCGTGGGTGTCCTTAACAGGCGGCTTCTCAGGCACATCGGACTGCGACCCAGGCCTTTTTCAATAACATAGTTTGTTATAAGGAAAGACTCAAAGTTTGGCTCACCCTTAGGCAAAAAGGATAATTGAATTGCGTTCATCGTTGGTTATTCAAATGGTTTGCAGCTGTCCGGTGGTAGTTTAATATTGTGTACCATAAATGCTGCATTAAATCATTTAAATAAAGGGAAATAGCGAAACACTTTAAATTATAATATATATTAACTAATTTTCTCAAAATTCACAGGATATATGCGCTTGCGGGTATATTTACGTACAAACAACGCTATCGAACATGTTATATTTACCTATGTTATCCTAAAAATAGGTCTGGTTCAAAACCTATTGCATTGATTAACTTTCTTCTCCCCGTAACCGAGTTTTTATTTAGTATGAGGGCCTATCATTAAGTAAGAATTAAACATGCGGCTATGTCTTCCTGCATTTAAAAAAAAAAGAAAATGTTATTCAATAAAAAAAAGGGTGTTTTAATTTTTTTTTATTATTATTCTATTACGAATTTATTTTATATAGTCTTTATTAATGCTCTTTAATGTTTAACAGGGCGCCTTTAACGTCAAAAGTGTTAGGAAAAAACTGTTTAATATTGCTTTACTCCACTTTAAAGGTTAGAGTATACTTTAATATATTTACACAAATGTGGTCAGTGAGGTCAGAGCAGTTTAATTAAAGGCCAACGTTTTGACAACAAATGGGTTAAACGCTTGGCTCGGGTTATCTCTATGGTCACAACTTCGGTTTCGGCAATAAAGCAGTTCGTTTTTCATTTTGTTTTGAAGTAAGCCGAACAACCCCAATATGTAAAAGGGTTGTGTAGCGGTCGTATAAAAAATACTTGCAAAGGGTTGGTATATAAAAGGGCGGAATTTATATTTACATATCCAAATAACCAATGAGAACAAGCTAAGCATTAATGTATAAACAAAAAGAAAAAAGAAAATACATATTTCAAATGGGAAACCACATGTGTTAAAGTTGTTTTCGCTTGTTTATACTGCTTCTATCACGATATCTTCAGTCTGCTGTCAACTTATTACCAACCAACAATATACTGTAAGCATTAAAAGTACTTCTATTGGTGCTACAGCAAACTTAACTAAACGATCTCGAAATAAAATAACCATTAAGTTAATTAATGTGACTCAATTACGGTCAGTAAAAAGATTATTAACGCAAAACTACGTAGTTTTTAATCAAGAAATGATGTGAAAATATAGCACATCATGTGTTACTAGCACGCCCAGAATTTCCTAAACCTCCTGCAGAAACGTTCCAAGAAATCTTACATCGAAAAAAATTGCACCCCGCTGTTCACACAACCAATAAAAAATCACTTACACATCCATATATGAAGATGCAAAAACTAATTGGTTATATAATGACTCTGACTGTTTGTGGGTTGCCATTTAGTCTTCGCAAGGAAACCTCCGGTAATATTGTTTAAGTTTTAGTCTTATATAACCGTTTCCATTTCAAGCTAATTACCAAAACAGTCTTTCAGCGTTCGGCAAAAAATCCGATGGGTGTTGAATTTGTTTTCTGAGATTTTAAGTTGAGTATGCCGATTTGTTAACTCAACGAAAACAAACATAGGAAAGCTTTCCGAATTGAAATTAATGTTTTTTACGCAGTTATGTTTTATGATACAGTAATTCAATTGCAAACAGCAAGTGGAAACAATCATCGGTTTCCTTTTATGTTAATTTCAATTTTAATACTTCTTATTAAAGCTAGTAAGGAGAAATTTAAAACTCTACAAAGACTCTTTACTGTTCATTTCTACTTTCCTGCTTATGTAATCTCGTTTTCAGCTTCATTTTGTGTCCTCGTCAACAAAACGCAATTAATTAAAATTTTTCTTTTATAAGTACTCTGAAGCAAACATCCTTTACAAATAAACTTACCGGTGGGGAAGAGAATAGAGGTCGTTAACGGAATGAAACGTTAGGCGCCCGAGCTAAGCCTAAGGCGTGGGTAGTTAAAAGCGTTATCAATTCCACGTTCTTCGCCGCGGCTGTTTTGTCTTTAATTGCAAATTACATTTTGAAAAATTATGCTTGAAAGGCCGTCAAAGATTAGCCTGGACTAGCTTAGGCATTTCTCCCTGTTCCTTGTGCCACGATGTCCTTAAAAAGGCAAGCGACCTTCGCGTAAGTAGAAAACAATTAGTATGCTTTTGATCCTTTGTTTACCCCAACAACAGCCAAAGCAACAAGGACAATACGCACAGGCATCGTTAGCACCCAGCAGACCACGTCCAGCTTTTTTCCTTTTTGAAGAATTTTTTAATTTTCGAAAGCAAATTCTGAGTCATGAACACCCCCATCCGCCTGCTTCCCTTTTAGCTTGGCCATGATGTTTCGTGCGATTTGTTGTTTCTCATATCCGTTTCGTAAAATGCCCCTAAGACGTTTCGCGTCGTATCCACCTTCTGCTCGGTATACACTCGCGCGTTAATACATATATATTGCGGGTGTTGAATTCAAATGGCCGAATTGGGGTTGGGGCTGAGGACTGGAAGCATAGCAATGCCTCCGTTTTATTTATTTATTTTTTTTTTAAGAAAAACATACCGAACTCCATCTTTTAAATAAAATTTCAATTAATTTTCGGTTCTTATTCCTCGTTTTACATTTTTTCGGCCAATAAAACAATTTATTGACAATGTCAAAAATGTAGCAAAAACTCTATTCTAGGAACATAACTAAAAATATTATGTCATAGTCCGACAAAATACATCTTTATTGTAAATGTAGCATTAAAAAGGGGAAAATACATCTCGAAACTAGGTTAAAGTTGTTTCCAGAATTTTAAATAAAAAAAACAAGTTTAAGTACAAGAATCTACCGTAGTTAAAGATGGTAGATTTTTCTGTTATTCAGAGAAATCAATAGTCTGTTTAATTTTTAGATATTCTGTATACGGCACATAACCCTCTGCACCCACAAGTAACCCTTGTGATGATGGTGCGAACACCACCAACCCTACGCTATCAACCCATTTGCTTTTTCGTTGCTTTTTCCCTTATTTTTGACAGAGAAATCAGCAGTAACCGAAGACGACATGTGGCCAAGAGCCAGAACTGGCACTGGACCTGGCCAGACCGGTTAGTCTCGTCGAAGTTCAAGCAAATACACCAAGAGCGCTGTAAACGTTCTGGGGTGGGTTTTGCACCAAGCTAAACATAAAAATAAAAAGTTTTTATACGTCTTGCGAGGGTAAAGCGGTCGCACTCATCCAGCCAGCCTATATACACTTGAAGGGTACGGTTGTGGGACTTTTGTCACATGTGTCTCAATGTGCCGTTGCCTTTCATGCCCCTAACTGGCGTTTTATGTATATAAAATGTTGAAGCTCCTCACAACATACGAAAGGCTCTGGATATCCTTTCACCCTTTTTATTGCGTCTTGAAGTTATTTTATCTACCCTATGTATTGGTGATTTGTCTTGTGTACCATCTATATACGTGTACATCTATACATACAGCTTGTGTATCCAGAGCGTGTGTTGAATAACCGGAAATATGAGACATCAAGGCTTTTATAAATGGCGGCCGTATATGCCTCTTGTTGATGTGTGATGGCAGCGTCCTGTCGATGGGGGAGTTTCGAAGTTCGCCTGTGAGATTAGGAGCGGGAAAAACGAAGTTCTTGACGTATGCGTTTGACAGGCCCACATAAGGGGTAAATTGGGTTTTTACAAGGGTCCGGGTAAGAGGTATAAGCAACTAAAACTTTTCGGACTGTTTGCGTTGACCAGCTTCAATCGTACACATGGCCAACGGGTGGTCCGTGGCTTTGCGTGGGAGAAAGCGGTCGGAAAAAATTTAATAAATGACTTTATAGTTGTTTTCGTGTTTCTTAACCCAAAATAAGAATAAGAGTATTGTTTGGGAGAAGAGCCAACCCCTTGCTATGTATTCTCACAATTTATGGGCACTTATGCGTGTGCGTTTTGGTGTGTGGTTGTTGGAGTCATTTGCCAACGGCTGGCAGGACTATCAAAAATTAATACTTTTGTCTGCATCCCCATACTACCCCCTTAAGCAATTTTCACGTAATACTTTGCGACCCCGCAAATAACGAAAGCTGTAAATATTTTAATTTTCCCTCAATATTTTTGGCATCCTATGAGTTCAGTGCGTCATATGTGTTGAAAATAAAAGTGACACACACACATTTAGGACAATTCCTCAAATTCACGCGTCTTCTTGTGCCTATTGGAATTTGAATGCTGTATAAAAATACAATTTTCCCTGAGCTAAAATTGTATTGCTATCTTAGGCGGTCTGTTAGGCTTTGTTCTTTTCTGATCAATCCCAATTAAATATGTTCATTTTATATCAAACCATGATAACCAAACGTCAAACAACAATATGTTTTAAATGATTGTTTCACCTGCTGCAGGTTTCTCTAAATTGGAAATTGGACAAAAGACAACAAGGTATATTATCCATATACGTAACCTGTAAATTTCTTTTAATAACATGTTTGAAACGAATTCGGCTTTCTTCTTTAATCACTTTAAAAATGACATGCGAGGAACGACCACACAAAGTCCATAAAAACCGACGAAGAAATAGACCGAACCTCGAAATAATTGGAACAATTTCCTATCAAATTTATGTGCCATAATCGGTAGCAGCAGGTTCAAAGATAAAAATCGAACGCATTACAGTATGGAGTGTCCCGAGTGCTCGTGCGCACGCATGCTTTTGTGGTTGTGAGGACAGGTGAAAGTGGTCGCGACCATACAAAGGATGTGAATACCTTGGGGTCATCAGAGACGTTTTTTATTACTTCCAAATCGCTTTCCTAACAATGATTTTTTTATCCCACCGCGTGCCACTATTTTGTGGTTGACTTAACTCCTTAGGCTCTTACAAGGGCCTCGTTATATCCTTCCCTCAAATTCCTTCTTTCTCTTCTTATCGGAGACATGCCATCTCGGCGCAAAGGGCAAAGTAACCAACAACCGTCTCGTTCGTTATTCTGTCACAAATGTCTCAATCGATGCTTCTGTAAATTGGCTCCGGTCCATAATCGAAATTTCACTGGAACGTAAAATTGTCAAGGCCAGAAGTCAACAAAAAGGTAAAGAGATTACCAAGCCCTTTTTGGTCATCGCAGTCGTAGGCGCCATTGTTAGCATTTCTTTTTTTACCCTTTTATTTTGGTTAATCTGATGGTCCAATAAGGTATTTCAAGGAACCTTTTTAAGTTTTATATATTCGTCCAATGGTGTGTTAAGATTTAACTAGATAATTCCCTTATATTCTATTCTAGGTTATTGATAATTCGGTTTATTGTACGGCTACATTTCAGATTAAATTGCAAATTAATAATACAAAATTTCTTAAAAACACTTTTTTTCTAAAACGAAATATTCTGCCTTGCCGTCAGTTTTAAATGGCGTTTTGCTACCTGTCATTGCCTTCTGCAGATGTGACCGAATCTAATCTTATCATTATAATGCTCCCAAGGCCGTGTCTCTAAACGTAGTCTTTTATATACCGTCCATTACTTCTATGGAATATATCAGCAGGTGTAACTACTCCATTTGTTATAATTACACAAAACATTTATGCGGCTTGCACGCAAAAGAGGAATACGGAGGAATAAGGTACCGGAGTTCGACTTTTGCCAAGTCGATGATAAGATAAATGGCAGAATTGCTGCACATGCCATTCCCGATACCGATCTTGGGACCCTTTAAAATTCGCCCGCTGTGAGGATGTTCATTCCGGAGACGAAAGGCTAATAAGGTCGATGAACAACATCGTGCTACACTTGTATTACATGCGCTGCCACTGACCGTTTGACTCCGAAATGATTGATTTCCTTAAAAGAGTTTTTCCTATATGCCAGGGACCATTGCCATGCCATTGGACACCCCATTGAGCTGGCATTCATTTTTACAGATCTTTTCATTATAACAATAAGATATATTATTTTCGTTTTAAAACGGGTAAATGAAAGCATGATTTGAAAAATCTGCCTCGGTAATAGCAAGATTTTATTCTATATCACCCAAGCCTTAATTGGTTTATATTCATGGCAAACAGCCATCTTTTTGGTTGTTGAGAAATCGGTAACGTAAAGGACATGCAAGTCAAACTATGTCTTCAGGCCCAGTTACAACATTTGGTCCTTACTTCCTTGCACACGTACCATTCAAAATGTTAGACTCCTTCCTTCTTCTAGGTCAAAATCCTTAAATTTCCATGTATCCTCTAATTACTGTCTTCCGGCTTAAAAATAGGCGAGGGCGGACGCCTCGAACAGTTTTCGCTTTCCTTTCGTCATTCAGCGGTACAATTAGTGCCTTTGTTATGCCCCACTTGGGTTCTTGTGCCCTGTTAAAAGGGAAAGCGGCCAAATTTCGATTTCGATTCGAAATCCGAAAACCCATAATAGAGTTTCGATTTTATTGATATGAAAATTGGTTTGCGCCAAAGGAAATCGACTTGGCAGCTGTCTTGCAGGGCAACACCTACAGGACGCACGTGTGCCTGTTGTGTTCTTCTACGCGTTGGCGCTCAGAGTCGGACACGCGTTCACATACCGCCATCAAGAGTTTCCGATTTTCTTCTGTCGCTTCTTTGCTGCATTTAAAAAATTTCCTAACATCCACAGCAAAATATTTCAATTTTCTAGGTCAATGGAGAAGCAACCATTCAAGAAGGAACTTGGATCCATTTTGGGCGGTTGTCGTGGCGACCGTATCACGCACTACGATAGCTTCTCCGCCTAAGGATTTGTTTGTCAAAAACAGATAACGAAAACAGCAGCAATGAAGAGAATTTAGCTTGGACTCTTTTGATGAGTCGCCTGTCAACTTTCAACTAGGTTTATTTATTCTTCATTTCGGACCGTGTCTAGCCCGCACCCATATAAACAAATTCTTATGCATTGTATTGTATTGAACTGCTACTCCTGCTTCTTGACTTAAATGCCCTCAAAATATATCTATCCTTTGAAATATATATCTATCCCTTGAAATAAAAAAACATTGGCAACAAAAATACAAGGATTTTTTAGACTGCAACTATTATTTATGTTACCATAAAAAGGTAACTCAATTGGTAAACCTTTTTCGCAACTTACTAATACATTTTATTATTATATTTTCGTTAAACGAAACTAAGACATTCCCCTTTTCTTATATTCAATAAATTTGTCAGGCCTTCGCGATGACAGCATTTCAGGAGATATATGTATCTTAGCTAGCCCAGTCATTATACTGGTTCTTAAGCAACATTTAATGTGTTATTTTATGTCACCCTTCAATTGAATCAAAAAGGGAAAAGGGTTGATTTATTTGATTGTTTGTGTTTGTCGCTGATGACACCACTAATTGCTGGCTAATTTGGAAAAGTGGTCTATGAAGGGGTTGTCGAAAAGGTTATTGTTTCATTTAGGGTTGCCTTACGTATTTACAGAGGCATTGGATACAATGCATATAAAGACTACTCGTATTTCATATTTTCGGTGGCAATCAAACCGTCGAAGTAAAATCATATAGCATTTGTGGCAGCAAGTCGTCTGCTCAAAAGATAGGATTCATTCGCGTGAACTCATGTGAAAATTTAATTTCTATTGTCTTGCAGTATAATTAAAAAACAAAGACACGCGATAATGGCATAGTGAGTCAAAGTTTGCTATGCAAATGACAGGACAATGAACACTTGCTGCCCATCTTCGTCTTTATAATACATAATGGTCAGTGGCTAATTAAAAACATCGCCGGACGAATGTCGTAGAATAAACAAAAAGTGGAACGCGATAATGCAAACAGAAATTAAACGAAAAATATAAAGGCAAACTGTGAGTGAAGTTTTGGCACTAAGTCCACTTATTTAAGACACCTAAAATAACGTGTTTGAGATTAATATTTTTTAAAATGATGTTTATAATATTTATCGCAAGCTCTGGATTCTACGGTCACAAATGTGTGCAGGTTTAGTTTTTAGCGTTTAAAGTCTCTAAGTTCGGTTGACTAAGGATAGAACAAAAATGAGCCCCAATCTTAATTTAATGTAATTATTCTACTATATCACCTTTTTTTCTTTCCTGATGGTCATTTCTTTTTTACTTTACCCCAACAGCACATTACCCAACCGAAAATGGCCATAAGAACCGCGTGCAAGGGAAAAATTCAAATTGGCCACGATTTTTTTACGTGGTTGGTTTCTATGTCCATTGTTTCATTTCACTTTTTACTCATTTTTCACTTAAAATGAGCCGCCGGGCATTCAGAGCATGTACTAGCAGGAGTAGGGAAAAACGGTGTCGGTTTAACGCCACACGAACGTCGGCGCCCAGTTTTCAATTTACGCAACTGCGCCCAGCACATCCTTTTCGCGTGTCCTTCGAGTTGAAAGCAGCTTAGACAACCTCTAAGTTTGAAATCTTTGTTTGCTTAACCATTTTTTCGACGTTAGCAGCATTTTCCATTAAAATTCCGTCACTTTTTTGTAGCTGTAGCGAGACAACGAGCAGCAGGACGAAAATTTAGAAAAATAACGTCGGAATTTAAATAATAAAGCAAACGCGCACAAATGAATCTAATTTTTTACGAATGGCGAAGATGAGGAAAGGAACGCAAGGGTCCAGGTCCAGTATCCCGGCGTCCGAGCAAAGTGCCCTTCACTGTGGAGTATGGTTAGCTGCCTGTGGGCTCTGCGAAAACGATGGAGCGGAGGAGATGAAAATGGGGAGACTGCGGAGCGGTTGGGGTAAATGAAAAAGTGTTTTGCTTTCTGCTTCTTATTTTTGTTAATTTTTTTCTACACTTGTGAATTAATTTTCATTCGTAGAAACGAGCAGACCCTTATTGGAGTCAAAAGGAACTTGACATTTTTGAAAGAAATGGCTGTATATACACTGGCGATCTGCAAATACACAGGCCTCTGAAGTTTGAGGTGTTCCGTTTTTTAAAAGCAAAAGAAGCAGCTTGAAACTATTTAACAAAACACATAAACCCTCTTGCTTAAAAATTGAATTTGATCTCACCCTTTAATGCACTTTTCACATGCCAACCTCCGATTGTTAGGGTGCTCATAATCAAGTGTGACACATTAGAGACATGTTCGACCCTGGCTCCCACATCTGTTTCTGTTACCCCGTTCTAGGAACAATAGTATGGCAAATTTCCAAAAAAATGTTTTAAAAAAATCGAAAAAATTCGTTTTTGTGTCACGCATGGAAAAGTGGTGCAAATCACAACTGTGAGGCACACTCATACTCATGCCCGTTCATTAAATCGTCGAACTTAATCAACGGTCTGCACAACCACCAAACGACGAGTTGGTCGAAAATCAACTTGAAAATGGGTGAAAAAATTGAAAATTGATACAAAAAAATTTGTAATGACAGAAATACAATAGAAACCGGGATTTTTGTACGAGGGGGAGATCGCCTAGGCTGATTATAGGGTTGCAACAATTTTTTAGCACGTGCACATGAAAGGATTTAAAGGGATATGACTAAAATTGGCAGAATTTTTCCGTTAATTTCCCATCCTGAAAATAGTTAGAGGATACAGAGGGTGGACGCAAAAGGCTAGTGCACTTAAACACCTCCAGATTAGACCAACCCTTACCCAATATATTATTGATGCCAAAATTGTAGTAAGAATTCCAACAAATACTATAGAGAATTCTGTATCATCCTTATTTGATGAATTCTCACAGTTTTCTAACCCCCGGATCCCGTGTCCACTGGCGCAGTGACGCAAGGCCTCTTGGCGGTTCCGTTGGTCAGTCTACTCTGCCTTTTCACATGACCAGCATAACTCCGATCAACCCCTAAAATGGCAACTCGAAAGGGAGAACAGCTGGTCAAGCCTAAGTCATCGGTAGGTCCGGAATTGCCGCCAAAAAAGAACAGTTTTAGAAGGATGCATCCCTACTGCATATCAATTATTCTAAAGGATTAATTGACGTTCATGCAACACCAACGGCTGCTCGTTTATAAGCATGTTCTTTAGTTTCGACAATTGTTGATGCTTAGAAATCTATACATTACTGGTCATAAAACAATTCAATATTTTGTTGTACTTAATACTCCAGCGCAGTCCATCTTAATATATGTAAGTATGAATGGTCTATAGGCCAATATTTAGTTTTAGGTTAGTTCCCTCAGCATTTAACGACTGCCTTAAACCCCTTAGTCTCGAATCTCGACAGCTGAGCCGTTATGTGTCGTTTAGATGACCTCTGGCCTTAGTCAGACGCACACACACACACAGCGTAGCAAATATTCAAAGCCATAGAGAGAAATATTCTGGGTGACTGTCGTTATATTCAGGACAAAGGATAATACACAAAGGACCAAGCTGACGCAACAATAGCCACAATTTTTAAAAGTGATTTTATACTGTACATCGAACGCTCGTCTACATTTTGTGTGAAAACTATAGAAAACTAGGGAACGGGTCACGTCGGAAGAGCAACCCCACACTAAACAGCAAGGAAACCTATAACTATGCCGAATAATAGTTTGTGTTTCTCTTTTCTATCATCTATGGGCTTCCAAAAGAAAGCAAAGAAACTGTTTCACGAATATTTTAAAATATAGAATTTACATTATTTATATTGTAAAAAATTAAACATTTAATTTTAGGTTGTGTTTGTGTTTGTGTTTCTCTTTTCTATCATCTATGGGCTTTCAAAAGAAAGCAAAGAAACAGTTTCACGAATATTTTAAAATATAGAATTTACATTATTTATATTGTAAAAAATTAAACATTT
This sequence comes from Drosophila serrata, assembly GCF_035046125.1. Taxonomy (NCBI): domain Eukaryota; kingdom Metazoa; phylum Arthropoda; class Insecta; order Diptera; family Drosophilidae; genus Drosophila; species Drosophila serrata. The sequence continues at coordinate 18,960 of NW_028257232.1, read as the reverse complement.
GATTTTAGGTTTATAAATGAATAATAGTACCTTTTCCGAGGGGACATATTAATTTTTTAATCGTACCAACTGTGGCCGCGATCAAATGTCAAATCAAACTAAAAATTGACAGGGAAAGCAGAGAAATCCAAATATTAACAGTCAGGGGAGATGAAACTAAAACCACTCGGCTGTCAAATGATGTGTGCAGCACATTAATCCCCAATGGCAGAAGTAGCATCCCAGCTCTCCGCCTCCGTCCCCCTAAACAAGAGCAATTAAAAGCCACAAGGCACGCGTTCCCCTTCGAGTTTCCTTCCGTCTCCTTGGCATGTTGACAATTTGGATATGTAAACGTGCGACTAATGAACACTTTAAAAATGTCGCCGCCCCAGAGATTGGAATGCTCCAGTCGCATGGCAGCTGTTTCTAAAAAACCAAGGGGAAGGAAAACAGAATATTAAATCGGGGAAGACAAAATGCAGAAGCCGTCAAAGAGAGCGTTTTCAGGTATCTAAGGAATCGAAGGAAGACCAGGATAAAAATCGTCGTCGCGTGCCACCCTCGAATGCTGTGAGCACACTTTTTACGATCCTAAAAAGTTGCAGCTTCCTTGTTCCATGCTCTTGATCTCGTGCCTGGCAGACGGTTCTCCTCTCGACAGAAGTGTTCCCCTATCAAATCGAATTTGTGTCCCGTTTCATCCGAAGTTGCCTACCTATTTTTTGTAGGTAAATCTCTTTTAATACGCTTGTGCCGCTCCATCGTCAGAACTGCTTGTTGTTTGTTGATCGTTTGTATATACCTTGCGTTTGTTTTTTAATAGGATTTTGAGTATGCCTCAACTTTTAGTACGAAACACAAATCCCCACCGCTTACTTTAGTCGCGTGCTTTGGTTTTCTATGTTACTTCCCTTTCTGTTGATATTTTTTTATCTTAATTAATTAGAGCAGCATATAACAAATTATAAAGGTTTGTTGAAACATTGTCTACGCTTGCAATCTATGTCAAATCTTTTAGTTTTATTTATCCAAATGGTCAATGTATTTATATTTTTTTAAACTTTTCGTTGTATTGTTTTAGTATACTTTCTCTATAGAATGCCCTCCTATGCCTGGCTCAAAGCTGCAAAGATAATAGTTTTTTACTTTTAATACAAAAATAAAATATAAACAAGAAAGGTATGTATGTATGTTTGTATATATATAGTCCACCGATTAGCTATGCTCTGACTTATATACTAGTAAAATTATATAGAAGAAAAAATGCATATTTTCATTATATAGCTTGCTCTTAAATTTGTTCCAAAACAAATCTCTCCCTGTGCATATTATTCTCAACTGGTTCCAACATCCCCGGAACGAAGTGACTTTTGCCGGCCAAGTCTCAGAAAAGTGTTGTGTTACAAAAGTTGCAAGTCATTGTTTATTAGTGTTTAAAATTAGTAAATGATCATCCATACTTACTGGTCATAGATAAATAATAATATTTTTTAATATAATATATATATATTTTATTTTTTATTTTTTATAATATATTTTATTTTTAAAAGAATAAATTTATTTAAAAAAACTTACGATTAGTATAACATATCATGTGATGTCTAGGAATTTCCTCATTTTTCCACGTGTACTGCCTCTGTTCCAAGTTAGTAACTGATAAATCATACTTACTGGTCATAGCTAGTTACTGATCATAGTTACTTATTGCTCATACCTAATTCCTGATCATTGATACTTACTGCTCATAGTTACTTACTGCTAATAGATACTTCCTGATCGTAGTAACTTACTGTTTATAGTAACGTACATTTAAAACATACTTACTGATCCTCTAAATTTAACAACCGTTTCTCTGGCAGTAATATTATATAATATTGGAATTTCAAAAAAGTAAAAACAAATTCTATAACAATAAAAGATACCTTTGAATCAAATTAGATACAAATTAAAATCTTGAAAAGTTATAATTTTTTTTCTAAAAATTTTGCGATCTTTTCTATGGCAGCTATGTATAATATATAATAATTTGTATAATATATAATATATATATGATCGGAGACGACTCCTTCACTGCGTTGCAAACTTCTGACTAAAATTATAATAGCCTTCAGGGCTATAAAAATAAAAATCGCTATGCGCTCAACCTACAACATCTTAAAAAATTCTTTAAAATACCATTTTGATGTAATAACCAGAATGTTCCAAGTCAGAAAATTATTTCTTCTTTTTAAACTGTCCTTTCTAATTTTGTATACATAAAATTCTGAACTCAAACCCGACGTAGCAACTCTAAAAAAGTTGGCAATTGTTATATAGCATTCGGGAATATGCGTGGGTAATATATAAGCAGAAGTCGACTGTTCCCTGAAATATCAACCCTCATGAAGAGCGTTATGCATAATGCCCACCCTTTTAGAGAGTAAGCACCCACCATATATGCATAATGTCCACCCCTTTTGGGCAATGAACAGCCACCCCGTTAAAGTTACAGCCCTCGCTCAATGGGGTTAAACAAAAATGGCGAATGTTCCTCCATCTATAATACACACAAAACGAACTATATTTGAATCGGTCACGCACAAGGATGCTGCGATGCATCATATCAATTTACGCAACATATGCAGATACGATTAGAGGGCACCGAAAACAAGAAAAAATAGAGAGGCGAGTTTAAGAAAAAACTCTAGTGGAGAGGCTGAAGGCACGCTTCACTCTTGGCACACTCCAAACGTGGTCCTTATACTCAACACGTCGCGTGTCGGAAGCATCCTCCTCGAATCCTCTTTTTTGCATGGTCCCAGATAAAAAAATAGTTTTAAAATGAATGGCAAAATTTTTCAGCATCCCAAAAAAGAAATAAAAACGTGAAAACTGCCCAAAAAGCAAGCAAAATGTGTATATGCGAGTGAGTTGCATCCCTTGTCAACAATGGCATGAAAATCCCGTTGCTGACCTTACGATGACCCCAAGCGGAGGTCTATGGTCCTCTTTCCGTCCTTGATGATTTTGTGTTCCCTTTGGCTTCATTCAGGCTGCAAACAAAGGGCCGGCATTTCTGTGACTGATTACGTGCTACGGCAGCATATCCCTGCATGAATTTTGTTGTTTGTGTGAGCGAATCCGGCGCTTCGACCAAACAATGATTTCGCAGACCAACGTTTTCTGCTCGCAGTTTGGGCGCACCATTTGCATGTTTCCAATACAATGTTTTCCCTTTTTCTATTTTAATGCCAAACGTATACAAAATTAGAAATGAAAAGGGTCCCCTACTAGAAATCACAAGCGCCCTGTTATAAAGGCCTGCAGCGTTATGCAAAAAGGGGACAATACAGGACACTGCAATTCAGAAATGCGCTTCTTAATTTTAGTCTTTAAGGATATGCCAATTTTGGAAATAGTTAATACTGTTAACAGTTTGTGAACATTTTCGTCGTAAACTCACTCCTTCACTGCGTTGCAAACTTCTAACTAAAAATATTCATATTAAATAATATACATTCTCCTTTTAAAGTTTATAAATTACTCTTCAGATTTTATAAAATTTCCACTAAGAAAATAAGAAATGTTTAAGCCGTTTACCTAGACCGCTACAGTTTCCAAAATGAGATTGTTAAATGACACAGCACATTCCACGCCCTCTTTTAATTAGGACACACAAACCAAAAAACCTTTTTACAATATTTATTTTATTTTTGCAAGTAACGTCTGAACTGTTTGCTTAATTTAAGGAAAAGGATAAGCCGTCTGGGTGGGTGGCTTAAAAAAACAAAAGAACCAAAAGAATAGTCAGGCATACAAATAATACACTTACCTTTATTTTTTGGTACAAGCTGTTAATTTTAGGTAGGTTGTTTATTTTGAGATATACAATTTATATTAAATACAACAGCAATCATGTCATTAAATAAAGAGCCCACTGCAAGGGTATATAAATTACCACATATTGCCGCAAAGATAACTCAATTCGATTAGCACGGTTAAAGAAATAAAGACTAAAACCCAAAGAAATCGAAGGTAATTCAACAACATGCTAATGCATTGGCCCCCAAATGGCGCACAAGGAGAACTGTATAATAGTCTATATCAGGGTGAGGTAAGAGGGCTTCTCCGGGGGTAAGTTGACATGTGTGGGAGTTTGTTGTTAATATTTTTATTTGCACCCTCATCTTGGAATAGCACACAGTCAAGCTCCCCTTGCAATCAACTTCTTACAGCCACAATCGAAATTTGCCTACAAAAAAAGGACACTCCGTATGGTTTTTATACTCTTACAGGGGGTGAAACAACTATGCAAGAACTTTGTATTCTGGAATTATTTTTACATGTCTGTATTTCAGGCAGTTTTTTTTAATTCTACAATTTACTTTAATACACAGTTTCTGAATAAAATATTTTAGGCTTACGTTTCACGCTTGCATAAATGAAACTACAATAAACATTATTAGTTTTTAACACATCTAGGGTATAAAGAGTACGGCTTGCGAGTTAATGCCAACTGTCTTGTTTTTTATGTTAGAAGTATAGGCCTGGCCCTGGCGTATGGAGTAGGATGATTTTGGGTCACTTTCAGATAAACGCATTAAGGCCAAACTTTTGTTAGTAGTATTTGGCATATAAGTCAATTACATAGATCATTTATTACATGACTAAAGAGACACTCGTATTTTTCTTTGGCTGTTGACAACGGCGTGTGTTTCTAATGTGATTTTTTATTTGCAGACACTCGAGGTTGGACAAATCCCATCTTTTGTTAGACTGTACTACTGCATTTTTTCAGCATGTAAGCTAAACTACTAAATTGGTTTAAGTATAATTGCGAAGTTAGCGGAGCTGCCTTATCCAATGTAAATTATTCAAACATTATATATTTAACACTAATAATGAAAATTCATGGCATTGCTTTGCTGGATATTATTAGATTGCACAATTATTTTGGTTTGATACAAAAAATATATTCGAGTGCATTGTATACCTTTTATTACATATCTATTCAGCATACATTTCATTTTTCGTGGTAGAATTCTAATCGAAACAGCCTGTGATAAAAAAAACATAAACAGTTCTTCGGCACAGCTTTTTTTTTCTTTACTCCAAACATGGTTTAGCGAAATTTCTCAATTTTGTCCGTTTACTACTGGGACTACACAGATATGCTAAAAAAACGAATGGCCGTTTTTTCCATGACTTCCAAAGCTCTAGGAAAATATCTGTCACTGAAAGATACAGATACCCCCGATTCCCCGGCTTATTTGCAGGCTTTCATTGAGTGTGATGCTCCCGTGAGATAGTTTGATTAATGGCCTAGGATACATGTTTTGGTTTGCCGAGTTGTTCTTGTAGTTTTTATGTAGACGGGGAGAAAAGGAAACTGTTAACGCACATGTGGGCTGGACACTATTAACTTTCGACGCTACATAAACAAAGACGAACTTTTTACGTAAACAAAAAGTTCACTGTTTATAACGCGAAATCATCAAGCTAACATTTACGTTTGATTTATGGCACGTTCATACGATTTAGTGCTTCCAAAATGTATTGGTTCCGTTCAAATTTTCAGCACGACAGGGGAAACCCATCAAAACCTTCCTGGTGCTGACAGTTTGCGTTTGTCACGCGAAGGCATTTAAGCGCTATTGTGCAAGGCGTTTTATAAGTATACATTTTCTAATCGCCTAGAGACCATGTTTTTGGTTCTTATGGCAAACATTTAAACTATACCCGTTTCGTATTATACATTCAAAATACATATGCGTTTTATTTACAAATTACGTTTTCTTACAGAAATTCAATCCAACAAATTTACCCCTTCGCTATGAATGAGACTACAATCTGCTGGTGAGTTATGCCTTTTTTATTTAACCCTTCTACACACGTTAACACTTTCGTTACCCGTTCTTCTATATCATTCTCTGAAAGATAATGATCGCATGTTTCCATGCAATACACAAACACCCGAAATTAGCCCCAGTTTAGTGCCTTTTTTCTTTATTTGCCCTATGTAACCCCTAACTGAAACCGGCTAACAAACACATAGTAACTATTCCGATTAAATTCGAATTATGGGCACGAACAGTTGGGTTGCCCTTTTCCTCGATAAAGGGATATGCCTAAAATGGTCACTTGAACTAGAACCAACATGTGGCGCGATGTTAGTATTATTGATGTTCTAATTAGTTTGACCTATGCTTTAAGAGCTATAGCTTTTTATTCTGAATTTTAGAACTTTTTACAGGATTTTAACCAATAATAATTTTGTATCTGTTTTTTTATTTCCCATGCCTAAAATCGCAAACCATAAAAAAAGATACAAATTTCATAAATTAAATAAATAAATAAAATAAAAATACAAATATTACAGGTTATGCAGTGTGAATTGAAGTATACTATGAATTTATTATTCAATTCAATCATTCTATTTGTACACATTGTTTCTTGGTGTTACTTTATTTCAAAGTGTTAATTTTTCAGACTATTGCTTAACTAAGACGACTCATCATATGGTGTTCTTACAATCTTACTCATTCCAAAAAAGGACCACGATTAATATAGCGGCCAAATTATCTACACCTAGTTCGCACGAATCGTTTTCTGAAATCTTGTCTAATTTTACTGCAAGATATATGAAAAACACTTGACAACAAGAGCCTCTCTATTATGTATTCAAAAACACGTTTGCAGCCGATTATGCATTCTTCCTTGAGTTGTGGTTACTGGGTTATTTCTGAACAGATGTACATTCGTTATCCACAAAGAAGAGTACACAAATAATCCCTTGCACACACCTTGGAACCAAGACAATGCTAAACCTTTGATTAAGAATACTGGGATGTAAAGATATACATGGATTGATTGCACCAAAAATGCAAAGAAATCTGAAGAAGCGAACTGGCTCTAAGTCGCCGACAGCTGTTCTTGGGTGGCATATGCAGAGCAGAATAGAGAATTATGCAACAAGGTATGCGGGTCTTTGGGATTATAGTTCGTGTTAAAACTGAATTCTTGTTTAAAACATTCTTAAGAAATGTCAAATTAAAAAAATAAAAAAAAAAATAAGAAAAAATCTATTCTGAAAATAAGTTATATTCTGAATGTGCATTACAGTTATTTAAGAAATGTTTAATGATACTTGACTTTTGGGATGGAACTACTACCTTAAAGGCAAGATTTTTTGATTATTCTAATATAGGAAAGATAGCTTTTCTCAGCCTATAGTAGTACTTTGCAGAGCAAGTAGTCTTACACATTCTTCCTGTTTCTATATCTTATATTTTTTATCCTTTGCTTTTCTCCCCCCGACACAAAGAAATCCTGATCAAAATCCTTTTTCTTAGATTTTAATGGTTCTTCAATTCTGAAGTGCGTTTGTGTTCACAAAGATTTATAGTTTCTGGATTTTCAATGCTCCGGCTCAGTTCTCAGGAATGTTGTTCTGTGCTCTTTGAGCTGCTTAACCTTTCATGTAGGTGCGTTGATTTATTGGCATTTTCACGGTTTTTGTTCGCAATTTGATCAGTTGAATTACATAAAGGCTATTTTCCCATTATTTTTCATACTTTTTAAAGGAGGTTTAAAATCCGTAGTCCATCTTATAAAATTACAGTAACTGTGTTTTTTAATATGCAAGTTTTTTTTTTAAGTTTACTTCTCCATTTTGTCACGGGATGTTTTTTCGGCGTTCTAAACATGTTAAACGCCTTTAAATTTGTATGCGTCTGCATTGCATGGATATACCTGAAAATAGCACACGCCTTGTGGCGTGTAGGTTCTAGTAAGGAAACCAAGATAATTCCTTTGGATCACCTTACACTAACAAAAGTGTTACGATCAATAGCTTACCTAATGTATACCCACCTTAGGTATTTAAATCTTACACAAAGGATATGCAAATGTTGCCGCTTCTTTCTCTTTGAAACTGGACCCCGTAAACTGAACTATTTTTCTTCCAAGAAGGATATCGGCGCATGGGTTAAGAGGATTGTCTAAAGCTGAACAACCAAATGAAATTGGTGCGAATTTTGCTAAAGAAAATATTTACTAGCTGAATCCTGCCTAGATTTATACTCAGGTTGGTCCTACCGGTGAATCAACGTTGGTATTTCCTTACCATAAAAACAAATCCGGTAAATTGACAATTATACGACAATTTTCTAAAGCTTACTCATTCAATTTGTATATAAAAACCACGTAAGGCGTGTTAAGCCTCAACCAAAAAAATCTTTGCCAATAATTTTGAATGTTCTTAGTCCACACGAAGGGGAAGTGCGGTGTGGGCCATGAAAATTTGTTAGGCAACTTAAGCTGGGCATAAAAATGAAGATACTTTTTATCCTCAAACTATATGTGTGCTTGTCAGTTGTTATAAGGGACACATGTCTATGTCCTGTCTCCTGTCAGCCAACCGAGCTAAGCATTAATTTTTTATTCAAACACACAGCACAGTCTACAAGTTATTGTTTTTATGAGCTGTGACATTGGAACGCCTTTAACAGTGTAAGGAAGTCGTACTCAGATCCAGTATAGGCGTTGTAGTTAAGAAATCAAATTGAACATTTCAACTCCTTTTAAGGTAAAACTTGTTTTTTAATAAAACTAAAAGGGAAGCTTTGTTTTTATTTAATAATTTTATATTAACCCTTGTACATTTTTAAGATCAACAATATACGTATAGGCAATTCTCTGGTGTCGAATGCGACATTCGTGCGCATTCAAACCAAAAAAAAAAAAACATGTACCAAGACTTTATTTTAATTTTACAAAAATGTAAATGTATAGCTCTTGGTTAGCACTATAATTGGTGCTAAGGTCGTTTTTGAATCCTTGGTAGTTTTCAAGATATTCACTAAAATGTCCCTTGCACGCGACAAAAACAAAAGTTACATTTGCAAGAAACCAGTTTAACCTCTGATTTCAGCGAAGCATCATGAAAAATTGTAATGCAATAAATTTTATTTAATTATGCAATCAATTACCTTAACAATGTAATTTGTTTGATTTCAAAATGTTAAGTAGTTATTTTTTAAATTGATGGCGCACGCGACCTTTTTGAAAGCGATAATTTAAACAAAAACTGTACGAACATTGGTGATCGCATATATCCTTTTTCACTTTATTTTATATTATACTTTATTCTCTGTGTGATATTAGAAAGCCAAAGTAAAAGCAAAATGCTTTTTTTTTAAGAGATTGGCATCAAAACAAAACATGTCATTTTTTATTACTTTTTTTGATAAAAATTAACATTATTTGCGGTTGCGCGTGTTGGACATCGATTTTTTTAAAGTTATTTTAGAAAATGAAAAAATCTCTTAGTCTTGATCAATCTAACCAATTTTGTATGTAATCATGTTAAAAATACTAGTTTTTAAGCAATTTTAAGTTTTTGGCCGCGGTGGACCTTTCTGGAGAATTCCCCAAATGGATAAAAATTATTTTTACTGCGTTGCAATCTTCTGGCTAAAATTATAATACCCTTCCTGGGTGTAAAAATTATTTATTTAACTATGTTTATTCGCGAAATAAATCAAACATGTTGAAGTTTACCAATAAAAGTAAGGGAAAATAAATACCAAAAAATAAAGGACGAAAAAATATTTTTTGTGAACAGCGGGTGCACTCGTTTACAATAAACCGCTTTTGTAATGAAGTAAAGTGCTTAAGAACCGCTGTGCTTACTAAACAAACCAAGCTGGGTATGTGAACCATTTACAGATTTGTTCAAATTATACATACTTACCTCTTTATTACCAGAACACTTCAATTGCAATTGACACGTTTTCCTCTTAACAAATGACAGTTCATAAAATTCCTAGTCAGTGAGTTTGTGTCAATACACCAACATTATGTTTCAATGAATACTATTGGGCACAGCAACATGTTGCCAAACGACATTACATATATCTTAAATTTATGTTAACAAACTTTATATAAGTTAAGGACATTTTTTCACAATTAAATGCCCCTCCAATAATTTTTATTTTGTCAAAAAAAATTTGCTACCGTGGTAACCCAAAGCCCCTAAAAGAATATCCACGAACACCCCATCCCAATCCCCCACCTTTTCAAAGCTAATAAACTCCATGTTACATGAAAGCAAATACCACGCACTGGACTTATCGCCATCCAAGCAATAACCAACAAAAAATAGTACCTAGCCAGCTTCCAAAAAAAAAAACTTAAATGAAGAAGGAAATTGTAAAACGAAGGCGTACTTCACATTTCATTAAAAAGGAAAAAACGAGCAGTGCCAGCGGCCGCCTTGTATAGCAGGAAAGGCCATTCATTGAAAAACAAGCTAAAACAAGTGAAATTCTTGCCCCTCACTACGACCATTACCAGTACCACAGATGAAAGTTAACAAGGCATCAAATAACGGGAGGACGTCTCCAAAGTAGCATAAAGGGTATCCTAGCGACGATCCAGGTTGGAGGATAAGATGAAGGATGCCAACAGCATAGAATGTCCAGCAAAATACACGAATGCGAAGCTTAAAATGTCTCAAATTTGGACGTAGTAAATAAGCAGCACATACACAACATATGTTACGCCCATCATATGCCCCTGGACTAAGCGGCAACCATATTCTTAAAAAAAAGGCCTTTCCACACGCACTTGAAAATGCATAAATAGAAAGTTATTTCACACATCTGCTCTGATGACGCTCCCCTTTCAATATTTTCTGTTCTTTGCACACTTTCGTCTCTTCTAAAAATTCATTAAAAAATCTTCAGCAACTATAAAAATAAAATTCTAATGTGTGAGCAAGTCCCACCTTGCAACTAAAACTCGACCTCGAGTTAATTTGTCATTATACTTCCTGTCAGCTGCCAGAATAGTGGAGCACAAAAATATGTGTATTCATACAAACCAAAGTCTTAAGAAAAACAAGAAAATATATGCTGGTAGGTTTTTTCCATTTAATATTATAAATATAAAGAACAATTATTGCCTTATAGAAATTTGACTCTTTTTAAAATGGGTGTTCTTTAATAAACTAGTTTTATTTAAATCATTAAAACTGGCTGCCCAGATTGCATTAGTTTTTAAAATGCACATTGTCCAATTGCAGACAAAAGGCATGCAGCGCATCCATGCTGGGAGGTCAAATGCCAAATGCAGCTGTTTGGTGATGGTCAACCCAATCCTGAGTGCAGGTAAATTACACAACAGCCAGCATAATACCCAATCCTTTGGCAGCACTTTTGAACCCCTCCCGGTAATTTTGCGCTTTTTCTGAGTAACTTTAATGTTTTTCCTAACAATCTATTATTGTTTTTCTTTGTCCTGTCTGCAGTCCTTTTTGACCACACATAATTTATTGGTTTTCTTCTTTTGGAGAACCAGTTTCCCACGCAAGAGACGTGCCGGAATTGCATTTAGCTAAAATATATAGAAGTATAGTACTGTATCCTTGATATACCGTCGCAGGGTAGTATAATTTTAGTCAGACGTTTGCAAAGTAGTAAAAGTGACATTGCCGACTATAAAAAGTATAAATATTCTTGATCAGCATAAACCTCTGAGTCGATATAGCCGTGTTCGTCTATCCGCCTGTTAAGCTGATAACGGCTATAATAATCATGAATAAATAAATAAATATAAATAGTTGCACCCCTTGGGTAAGGTTTTTCACAAAAGTGAGACAGCAGCCATTGCCAGAAAGTTCAATTTTTAATGTCGCGCCAATTGAGATGTGAACATTTAGGAGAAACTATTCGATATAATCAATTATTAATACTATGCCGATGCATGGCCCTGACACGTAGCGTCAAGACCGCAATCGCCCATAACTAGGCAACTAGGTTGCCTTCCGATATTCACCATCAAACGAGGAAACTGTATGAGAGTTGGTATTTATAAATACACACATTTTTTGATTAATTACCATATCGCTACAAACATCGATATACAAACATTATAATATATAAAATGCTATGTAAATCTTGGCTATGCTAATGGTTCTGTTTTCTGCTAAAGCGGTAGGTTTTCTGGAAGTTCATATCTATTTCCATGGTTCCATGACGCACATGGCGCGCACTGTGAGGAACCAGATATGAACCTGCTAATAGTTTCGTTTTCGTTCACACATATAACAAAAATACCAAATCAGACCCTATTGAAAAAGGGTTATCCAGTCGCTGAACCAGACAAGGTAACCTCGCAACGGAAAATATTTGGCTACAAACGGCGAATTTATTTGGCTTGTAAATAAAAATTAAAAATAGACAAAAAATCAGTTTTATTCTAATCGCCTGACCCGATTTTGATAAAACACATAGCAAAATCCTTAGAAAGTCCACGTCGTCCATCAAACATATTCATTTTTGAACATTTAATTCATGAAATTGTTTAATATTTATCTAAGAATAGCGAAGTAATTTGGTTTGCAAAAATAATAAAAAATATACGACAAATCAAGTGTCTTTTGAACGACTGACCGGATTTTAATAAAACACATACCGAAATGCATATCCAGTCTCTGAACCCAACAAGGTATAATGTATAAAATGCTATGTAAATCTTGGCTATGCTAATGGTTCTGTTTTCTGCTAAAGCAGTAGGTTTTCTGGAATTTATATCTATTTCCATGGTTCCATGACGCACATGGCGCGGACTATGAGGAACCAGATATGGACCTGCTAATGGTTTCGTTTTCGTTCACACATTTAACAAAAATACCAAATCGGACCCTATTGAAAAAGGGTTATCCATTCGCTGAACCAGACAAGGTAACATCGCAACGCAATATATTTAGCTACAAATGGCGAATTTATTTGGCTTGTAAATAATAATCAAAAATATACAAAAAATAAGTTTTATTCTAATCGCCGGACTCGATTTTGATAAAACACATACAAAAACCCTGAGAAAGTTCACGTCGTCCATCAAACGTATTCTTTATGAACATTTAATTCATGAAATTGTTTAATATTTATCTAAAAATAGCGAAGTTACTTGGCTTACAAAAATAATCAAAAATATACGACAAATCAATTGACTTTTGAACAACTGACCGGATTTTAATAAAACATATACCAAAATGCATATCCAGTCTCTGAACCCGACATGGTATAATGTATAAAATGCTATGTAAATCTTGGCTATGCTAGTAGTGCTGTTTTTTGCTAAAGCGATAGGTTTTCTGGAGCTTCACATCTATTTCCATGGTTCCATGACGCACATGGCGCGAACTATGAGAATCCAGATATGAACCTGCAGAGAACCAGTCGCTGAACCAGACAAGGTAACCTCGCAACGCAATATATTTTGCTACAAATGGCGAATTTATTTGGCTTGTAAATAATAATCAAAACTAGACGAAAAATCAGTTCAGTTCTAATCGCCTGACCCGATTTTGATAAAACACATAGCAAAATCCTTAGAAAGTCCACGTCGTCCATCAAACGTATTCATTTTTGAACATTTAATTCATGAAATTGTTTAATATTTATCTAAAAATAGCAAAGTTATTTGGCTTGCAAAAATAATAAAAAATATACGACAAATCAATTGTCTTTTGAACGACTGACCGGAGTTTTAATAAAACAAATACCGAAATGCCTATCCAGTCTCTGAACCCGACAAGGTATAATGTATAAAATGCTATGTAAATCTTGGCTATGCTAGTGGTGCTGTTTTCTGCTAAAGCGATAGGTTTTCTGGAGCTTCACATCTATTTCCATGGTTCCATGACGCACATGGCGCGAACTATGAGAATCCAGATATGAACCTGCAGAGAACCAGTCGCTGAACCAGACAAGGTAACCTCGCAACGCAATATATTTTGCTACAAATGGCGAATTTATTTGGCTTGTAAATAATAATCAAAACTAGACGAAAAATCAGTTCAGTTCTAATCGCCTGACCCGATTTTGATAAAACACATAGCAAAATCCTTAGAAAGTCCACGTCGTCCATCAAACGTATTCATTTTTGAACATTTAATTCATGAAATTGTTTAATATTTATCTAAAAATAGCGAAGTTATTTGGCTTGCAAAAATAATAAAAAATATACGACAAATCAATTGTCTTTTGAACGACTGACCGGAGTTTTAATAAAACACATACCGAAATGCCTATCCAGTCTCTGAACCCGACAAGGTATAATGTATAAAATGCTATGTAAATCTTGGCTATGCTAGTGGTGCTGTTTTCTGCTAAAGCGATAGGTTTTCTTGAGCTTCAAATCTATTTCCATGGTTTCATGACGCACATGGCGCGAATTATAAGGATCCAGATGTGGACCTGCAGAGAACCAGTGGCTGAACCAGACAACGTAAACAGTAGCAACACAAAATTTTTAGCTATAAGCCGCGGTTTTATTTGTCTTGAAAATAATAATCGAAAATTACAGTGTTTCCATGGTTCCATGACGTATGGCCGTGATCAACGATGAACCAGATATGAACCTGCAGAGAACTAGTGGCTGAACCAGACAACGTAAACAGTAGCAACTCAAAATATTTAGCTAAAGCGCGGTTGTTTATGGCTTGTAAATAATTATCGAAAAATTACGCAAAAATCAAATTTCTTCTGAGCGATTGAACGGACTTTAATTAAACACATACCAATATGTTAAGGAAGCCCATGTCGTTAATAGCGCATATGATTTTTTGAACATTTAATTAATCAAATTGGTATTATTTTCCGTTGCTAATGGTTTCGTTTTCTGGTCAACGATATGTGTGGTTATCTTTTTTTTTTTTTAACTGAATCAATGTTTTATATGTATTGTTGCAGCGACGTCAACAGAAAAGCAGAGGCAGCGGCAAGATCAACAGAAAAACAGGGACACCAACAGGGGCTGCAAAAAGAATATGCGTAAAAGCGAGACAACCGGTATGTCTTTTCATCGCTTTGCAAGGGTTTGTTAAACTGAATCATTGTTTTTTTTTTGTTTTATTGCAGCGAATTCCGCAGAGCGGCAGCAGCAAAATACCAGGTGCATCAGTAGCGGCAGAAAGAAAAATGCGTGAAAGCGAGACGACCGGTATGTGTGTGGTTATTTATTTTATTTTTTTTTTTGTAGTATGTTTAACTATATCAGTTTTTTATATGTATTATTGCAGCGACGCCAGCAGAGCAGCACAAACTGCGGTAAGATAAGCAATCAAAAAGTGGCAGCATAAAGAATATGCGTATAAGCGAGACGATCGGTATGTCTGCGTTTACCTAATTTTTGTGGTTTGCTTAACTAAATCAATGTTTTGTATGTATTATTGTAGCGACGCCAGCAGAGCAGCATCACCGGCAAAAATATCAGAGCAACAGGGGCAACAGCTGCGGCAGCAAAAAGAACATGCGTGAAAGCGAGACGCCCGGTATGTGTGCGATCATCTATTTTATGGTTTCTCTAACTAAATCGATATTTTATTTGTATTATTGCAGCAACGACAGCAGAGCAATGCGGGCAGCATAAGCAGAAGTGCAGAGCAGAGGCCGCAGCAGCAGCAGCAAATCAATTAAATTTTATATTTCCAATAACAAAAATATTTTTAAAAGATTCAATTTACTGTCTGCTAATTTTAAACTTATTTAGTATTTAAATTCAAAATACGCGCGAAGGCGAAGGGTTTGGCAAGGCTGGCGCGGGACCAAAAGTTTGGCAACGCCAAATGCTCAAGTATTTGGAGTTGCCAGACTGGCATTTAGCAAAGTTTTCACCCTTTGCCCACCATTCTTATTGGCGATATCGCCATGTTAATGTTTAGTATTTATTTCTTGGTATTTCAGACGCAATATCCATGCAACCACACTGAAAAGAATGGCGTCGTTTTTATTATTGCAGTGTCTTTAGCGGAGCAGATAGATCTGCAGAATAAAGAGCATGGCAACATGGCAGCAAGAGCGGCAGAAAGAAGAATATGCGTGAAAGCGGGACGACCGGTATGTGTGCGGTTATCTATTTTTTTGTGGTTTATCTAAATCAATATTTTATGTGTATTGCATGGACGTAAGCAGAGCAGCGGCAGGAACAGCGAAGCAACAGGGGTATCAGCAGATGCCGGGAAAAAAATATGCGTCAAAGCGAGACAACCGGTATGTGGGCGATCGTTCCTTTATTGTGATATGTTATATTAAGCCGATGCTATATGTATTGCAGCGCCGTCAGCAGAGGAGCAAGAGAAGCAGATAAAACAACAAAACGACAGGGGCAAAAGCAGCGGCAGTTAAAAGAATATACGTAAAAGCGAGACGACCGGTATGTGTGCAATCATTCTTTTTTTGTGTGTTTTTTGTTTAGCTATTTCCGTGTTTATTTGTATTGCAGCGACGCCAGCAGAGCAGCAAAATGCTCCGGCAGAAGCAGCATAGTAATAAAAGAGCAGCAGAGGCAGCAAATAAAATATGCGTAAAAGCGAGACTACCGGTAAGTGCGCGAACATTTTTTTTTGTGGTTTTCTTGGAAAATCATTGTTCTTTTTATTATTGCAGCCGCGCCAGCATACCAGCATTAGGAAGAGAAGAAAAACAAAGGCAGCAGCAGCAAAAATAATATACGTGTAAGCGGGACGATTGGCATTTTCGTTTAACATTTTTTTGTGGCTTGTTTAACTAAATCAAAATGTTATTTGTATTTTGCAGTGACGCCAGCCGAACAGCAGCAGAGGAACAAGGCGGCAGATTTCAGACGCTAGTTCGGCGCGACCGCACGCCAATAAGATCAACATAAAAGTGACAAGGAAATTGATTTAAAGGAATCTGCGTCAATGCCAAAGGTTAGTGGCAACGAATTTGTGTGCGGAACAGCTCGAGACGCAAGTGGAAGCATTGTTTACGTTTCCCTTTGTGTATTAGCCGCTGGAAGGTGCAGCCACGTGTAATTGGAGTGAATGAAAGAAATATATGTTTTGATTTCTTTGTTCCCCGTCTTTCTTTGCATTTGTGGACGCATATTTGCACTACTCTTGCTTTTAAATTGTTTTTGCTTTAGAAATTACTGTACAAGGTTGAGTTACTATCATTGTTTGCTCTTGCGCCTTATTTGGTGGCATTTTAAAGCAAGAGAGGCACATGGGGAGAATATGATCCGCAGTTATTTATATTTGAAAGCCTACTGCCGTTGTCTACATCATTGTTTAGCTATTTAAAAATTAAAAAAGGCCAATTTCTGGAAACTGGTACTCAAAACGATGGCAAAACCTAGTAAAGCTTAAACTATATAAACATAAATTAATTTTTAGCATATATTTAAATTATTTTTTATACCGATTTTAGTCATTTTTAAAACTTGTTTTCGGACGATTTATTATAACTTTTTGATAACTTTCCGACTATTAATCAATACCATTTCGAAAGCAATTTTTTGATAACTTTTAGACCACTTTCCGATAACATTCCGATAACACTTTTTCGATAACTTTTAGACCACTTTCCGATAACATTCCGATAACACTTTTTCGATAACTTTTAGACCACTTTCCGATAACATTCCGATAACACTTTTTCGATAACTTTTAGACCACTTTCCGATAACATTCCGATAACACTTTTTCGATAACTTTTAGACCACTTTCCGATAACATTCCGATAACACTTTTTCGATAACTTTTAGACCACTTTCCGATAACATTCCGATAACACTTTTTCGATAACTTTTAGACCACTTTCCGATAACATTCCGATAACACTTTTTCGATAACTTTTAGACCACTTTCCGATAACATTCCGATAACACTTTTTCGATAACTTTTAGACCACTTTCCGATAACATTCCGATAACACTTTTTCGATAACTTTTAGACCACTTTCCGATAACATTCCGATAACACTTTTTCGATAACTTTTAGACCACTTTCCGATAACATTCCGATAACACTTTTTCGATAACTTTTATACCACTTTCCGATAACATTCCGATAACACTTTTTCGATAACTTTTAGACCACTTTCCGATAACATTCCGATAACACTTTTTCGATAACTTTTAGACCACTTTCCGATAACATTCCGATAACACTTTTTCGATAACTTTTAGACCACTTTCCGATAACATTCCGATAACACTTTTTCGATAACTTTTAGACCACTTTCCGATAACATTCCGATAACACTTTTTCGATAACTTTTAGACCACTTTCCGATAACATTCCGATAACACTTTTTCGATAACTTTTAGACCACTTTCCGATAACATTCCGATAACACTTTTTCGATAACTTTTAGACCACTTTCCGATAACATTCCGATAACACTTTTTCGATAACTTTTAGACCACTTTCCGATAACATTCCGATAACACTTTTTCGATAACTTTTAGACCACTTTCCGATAACATTCCGATAACACTTTTTCGATAACTTTTATACCACTTTCCGATAACATTCCGATAACACTTTTTCGATAACTTTTAGACCACTTTCCGATAACATTCCGATAACACTTTTTCGATAACTTTTAGACCACTTTCCGATAACATTCCGATAACACTTTTTCGATAACTTTTATACCACTTTCCGATAACATTCCGATAACACTTTTTCGATAACTTTTAGACCACTTTCCGATAACATTCCGATAACACTTTTTCGATAACTTTTAGACCACTTTCCGATAACATTCCGATAACACTTTTTCGATAACTTTTAGACCACTTTCCGATAACATTCCGATAACACTTTTTCGATAACTTTTAGACCACTTTCCGATAACATTCCGATAACACTTTTTCGATAACTTTTAGACCACTTTCCGATAACATTCCGATAACACTTTTTCGATAACTTTTAGACCACTTTCCGATAACATTCCGATAACACTTTTTCGATAACTTTTATACCACTTTCCGATAACATTCCGATAACACTTTTTCGATAACTTTTAGACCACTTTCCGATAACATTCCGATAACACTTTTTCGATAACTTTTAGACCACTTTCCGATAACATTCCGATAACACTTTTTCGATAACTTTTATACCACTTTCCGATAACATTCCGATAACACTTTTTCGATAACTTTTATACCACTTTCCGATAA